>NC_073266.2:93764941-94964941 GCF_029289425.2 Pan paniscus | reverse complement strand
ACAGATGACATGATTGTCTATATTAAAAATCCCATGATATTGATTTATTTATTTTATTTATTTATTTTTGAGATGGAGTCTCACTCTGTCGCCCAGGGCTGGAGTGCAGTGGCACAATCTCAGCTCACTTCAAGCCCGCCTCCCTGGTTCAAGCGATTCTCCTGCCTCAGCCTCCTGAGTAGCTGGGAATACAGGCATGCGACACCACACCCAGCTAATGTTTTTGTATTTTTAGTAGAGATGGGGTTTCACCGTGTTAGCCAGGATGGTCTCGATCTCCTGACTTCGTGATTCGCCCGCCTCGGCCTCCCAAAGTGCTGAGATTACAGGCGTGAGCCACCGCACCCGGCCGACATTTATTTTTTTAACTAATAAGGGAGTTTTCCGAGGATGCAGATATTTCATCAAACAAACATGCAAATGACAATAAACATACAAAATAGTCTGAAAATCATTAGTCACTAAGAAAATGTAAATTAAAGCTATAATGAAAAAGATAACATGTTTATGGGGATGGCTAAAATTTTTTAAAAATCCAGACAGTATCAGATACTACGAAGGATGCACAGCAAACAGAACTCTCATGCATCACTGGGAGGGCTGTGAAAGGGCAGAGTCCGTCTGGAACACACTGGGCAGTTCCTCACAAAGTTAAACATATATTCACCATGCACACAGCAATCCTATTTCTGGATATTCATTCAGAAGCAGATTTGAACATTGGCAAATCTGTGTTCACACACACACACACACACACCACACCCCTAATGGTGAATGTTTATAGCAGCTTTCTCACAATTCACAAACTCTGGGAACATCTTCAAAGTCTCTCGACTGGGAAAAGGATGAATCAACCGGTATCCAGATAAAGTAGAGAATACCACTCATCAATCACAAAGGGGGAAGGGTCGTTGGTAGACACATGACATGCATGAATCTCAAATGCATCACCCTATGAAAGAAGCCATATTCTAAAGGCTACATGATAGCTACATGTTATGTGACTCCATTTTTATGACTTTCTTGGGAGATTAAAAAACAGAATGAAGGAAAGCAAATCAGGGATTTCCAGGGATTAAGCGTTTGACTTCAAAGGGCCACCAGGGGGATTTTTTTCAACAGTGATCAAACGATTCTGTATTTTGATTGTGATGGCATTTGCATGACTATGCATTTGTCAAAACTCATAGACCTGAACAGTGAAAATGGTATTGTGTATACATTTAAAAATAAATGTAAAAGAAACACAACCCAATAATGAAAGTGGATCCTCAGAAATAGATAATTTATAAGCACACACAAATGTATTGCTATGTATAGTTCTCTACAGCATTTGAAACTGTCTATTTTATATAACTGAAACTTGTTTGTGTGTGTATATAACCTATAATAATATAATACATTACATTATAGTTCACTGAATGCAGGAAACATGAATAGCGTATGTGTGTATGTCATTGTCTGGCAGAGATAATAATCCATAAATGTTTGTTAGATAAATGAAACATAATTCAATAGGAAAAATGTTCTGCCCTATGACATAGAATTGGCTCTCCTGCATAACTCCCTCAGTTCACAGCCAGTGGAAACAGCAGATTTGAAGGGGCAAAGAAATGGGTAGAAAAAGTTATGCTGATAGAAAAAAAAAAAGTGATCAATGTTAACCCTATGTAGACAACAGAACACAGAATAATAAAACTCAAACACACAGATTTGTGTGTGTGTGTTTTACATACCATATAGCTGTCATTTATCTCTATACAACTTCAAATAATAATTGCTGTGGAAAAAGGGACTTATAAATTAAAAGTTTTAGTAGGTAAAATATTCTTTAGAAAACTTTTGCCAATAAAATATATTATGAAAAATATTTTTTAATTTTTACCTATTTATTTATTTTGAGACTGGCTTATAAGAATGGCTAATTTTTGTATTTTTGGTAGATATGGGGTTTCACCATGTTGGCCAGGCTGGTGTCGAACTCCTGGGCTCAAGTGGTCCACCTGCCTCAGCCTCCCAAAATGCTGGGATTACAGTTGTGAGCCACTGAGCCCAGCCTGAAAAGAATTTTCTAAGAAAAATTGGCTAAGTTCATGATGTTTAAAAGGATAATATACACAAAACCAAGTTTTACGTGTGTGTGTTTATATGTGTGTTCATTTGTGTATGTGTAAAAGAAAGATGCATCAGTGCCTATACCTAACTTATATATGGCTTTTCTTCTTTTTAACTTAACATTTTTTAAAATACAACTTACCGTTCAAGAATTGAATAAGGATGAGGAAGGAGCCAAGATGGCGGAATAGGAACAGCTCCGGTCTACAGCTCCCAGCGTGAGCGACGCAGAAGACGGTGATTTCTGCATTTCCATCTGAGGTACCGGGTTCATCTCACTAGGGAGTGCCAGACAGTGGGCGCAGGCCAGTGGGTGCGCGCACCGTGCGCGAGCCGAAGCAGGGCGAGGCATTGCCTCACTCGGGAAGCGCAAGGGGTCAGGGAGTTCCCTTTCCGAGTCAAAGAAAGGGGTGACGGACGCACCTGGATAATCGGGTCACTCCCACCAGAACACTGCGCTGTTCTGACGGGCTTAAAAAATGGCGCACCACGAGATTACATCCCGCACCTGGCTGGGAGGGTCCTACGCCCACGGAGTCTCGCTGGTTGCTAGCACAGCAGTCTGACATCAAACTGCAAGGCGGCAGCGAGGCTGGGGGAGGGGCGCCCGCCATTGCCCAGGCTTGATGAGGTAAACAAAGCAGCCGGGAAGCTCCAACTGGGTGGAGCCCACCACAGCTCAAGGAGGCCTGCCTGCCTCTGTAGGCTCCACCTCTGGGGGCAGGGCACAGACAAAAAGACAGCAGTAACCTCTGCAGACTTAAATGCCCCTGTCTGACAGCTTTGAAGAGAGCAGTGGTTCTCCCAGCACGCAGCTGGAGATCTGAGAACGGGCAGACTGCCTCCTCAAGTGGGTCCCTGACCCCTGACCCCCGAGCAGCCTAACTGGGAGGCACCCCCCAGCAGGGGCACACTGACACCTCACAGGGCTGCGTACTCCAACAGACCTGCAGCTGAGGGTCCTGTCTGTTAGAAGGAAAACTAACAAACAGAAAGGACATCCACACCGAAAACCCATCTGTACATCACCATCATCAAAGACCAAAAGTAGATAAAACCACAAAGATGGGGAAAAAACAGAGCAGAAAAACTGGAAACTCTAAAAAGCAGAGCGCCTCTCCTCCTCCAAAGGAACGCAGTTCCTCACCAGCAACGGAACAAAGTTGGATGGAGAATGACTTTGAGGAGCTGAGAGAAGGCTTCAGGTGATCAAATTACTCCGAGCTACAGGAGGACATTCAAACCAAAGGCAAAGAAGTTGAAAACTTTGAAAAAAATTTAGAAGAATGTATAACTAGAATAACCAATACAGAGAAGTGCTTAAAGGAGCTGATGGAGCTGAAAACCCAGGCTCGACAACTACGTGAAGAATGCAGAAGCCTCAGGAGCCGATGCGATCAACTGGAAGAAAGAGTATCAGCGATGGAAGATGAACTGAATGAAATGAAGTGAGAAGGGAAGTTTAGAGAAAAAAGAATAAAAAGAAATCAACAAAGCCTCCAAGAAATATGGGACTATGTGAAAAGACCAAATCTACGTCTGATTGGTGTACCTGAAAGTGATGGGGAGAATGGAACCAAGTTGGAAAACACTCTGCAGGATATTATCCAGGAGAACTTCCCCAATCTAGCAAGGCAGGCCAACATTCAGATTCAGGAAATACAGAGAACGCCACAGAGATACTCCTCGAGAAGAGCAACTCCAAGACACATAATTGTCAGAATCACCAAAGCTGAAATGAAGGAAAAAATGTTAAGGGCAGCCAGAGAGAAAGGTCGGGTTACCCTCAAAGGGAAGCCCATCAGACTAACAGCGGATCTCTTGGCAGACACTCTACAAGCCAGAAGAGAGTGGGGGCCAATATTCAACATTCTTAAAGAAAAGAATTTTCAACCCAGAATTTCATATCCAGCCAAACTAAGCTTCATAAGCGAAGGAGAAATAAAATCCTTTACAGACAAGCAAATGCTGAGAGATTTTGTCACCACCAGGCCTGCCCTAAAAGAGCTCCTGAAGGAAGCGCTAAACATGGAAAGGAACAACCGGTACCAGCCACTGCAAAATCATGCCAAAATGTAAAGACCATCGAGACTAGGAAGAAACCGCATCAACTAACGAGCAAAATAACCAGCTAACATCATAATGACAGGATCAAATTCACACATAACAATATTAACTCTAAATGTAAATGGACTAAATGCTCCAATTAAAAGACACAGACTGGCAAATTGGATAAAGAGTCAAGACCCATCAGTGTGCTGTATTCAGGAAACCCATCTCACGTGCAGAGACATACATAGGCTCAAAATAAAAGGATGGAGGAAGATCTACCAGGCAAATGGAAAACAAAAAAAGGCAGGGGCTGCAATCTTAGTCTCTGATAAAACAGACTTTAAACCAACAAAGATCAAAAGAGACAAGGCCATTACATCATGGTAAAGGGATCAATTCAACAAGAGGAGCTAACTATCCTAAATATATATGCACCCAATACAGGAGCACCCAGATTCATAAAGCAAGTCCTGAGTGACCTACAAAGAGACTTAGACACCCACACATTAATAATGGGAGACTTTAACACCCCACTGTCAACATTAGACAGATCAATGAGACAGAAAGTCAACAAGGATACCCAGGAATTGAACTCAACTCTGCACCAAGCAGACCTAATAGACATCTACAGAACTCTCCACCCCAAATCAACAGAACATACATTTTTTTCAGCACCACACCACACCTATTCCAAAATTGACCACATACTTGGAAGTAAAGCTCTCCTCAGCAAATGTAAAAGAACAGAAATTATAACAAACTATATCTCAGACCACAGTGCAATCAAACTACAACTCAGGATTAAGAATCTCACTCAAAACCTCTCTACTACATGGAAACTGAACAACCTACTCCTGAATGACTACTGGGTACATAATGAAATGAAGGCAGAAATAAAGATGTTCTTTGAAACCAATGAGAACAAAGACACAACATACCAGAATCTCTGGGACGCATTCAGAGCAGTGTGTAGAGGGAAATTTATAGCACTAAATGCCCACAAGAGAAAGCAGGAAAGATCCAAAATTGACACCCTAACATCACAATTAAAAGAACTAGAAAAGCAAGAGCAAACACACCAACAGCTAGCAGAAGGCAAGAAATAACTAAAATCAGAGCAGAACTGAAGGAAATAGAGACACAAAAAACCCTTCAAAAAATTAATGAACCCAGGAGCTGGTTTTTTGAAAGGATCAACAAAATTGATAGACCACTAGCAAGACTAATAAAGAAAAAAAGAGAGAAGAATCAAATAGACGCAATAAAAAATGATAAAGGGGATATCACCACCGATCCCACAGAAATACAAACTACCATCAGAGAATACTACAAACACCTCTATGCAAATAAACTAGAAAATCTAGAAGAAATGGATAAATTCCTCGACATATACACTCTCCCAAGACTAAACCAGGAAGAAGTTGAATCTCTGAATAGACCAATAACAGGATCTGAAATTGTGGCAATAATCAATAGCTTACCAACCAAAAAGAGTCCAGGACCAGATGGATTCATGCAGAATTCTACCAGAGATACAAGGAGGAACCAGTACCATTCCTTCTGAAACTATTCCAATCAATAGAAAAAGAGGGAATCCTCCCTAACTCATTTTATGAGGCCAGCATCATCCTGATACCAAAGCCAGGCAGAGACACAACCAAAAAAGAGAATTTTAGACCAATACCCTTGATGAACATTGATGCAAAAATCCTCAATAAAATACTGGCAAACCGAATCCAGCAGCACATCAAAAAGCTTATCCACCATGATCAAGTGGGCTTCATCCCTGGGATGCAAGGCTGGTTCAATATACACAAATCAATAAATGTAATCCAGCATATAAACAGAGCCAAAGACAAAAACCACATGATTATCTCAATAGATGCAGAAAAGGCCTTTGACAAAATTCAACAACCCTTCATGCTAAAAACTCTCAATAAATTAGGTATTGATGGGACGTATTTCAAAATAATAAGAGCTATCTATGACAAACCCACATATCATACTGAATGGGCAAAAACTGGAAGCATTCCCTTTGAAAATTGGCACAAGACAGGGATGCCCTCTCTCACCACTCCTATTCAACATTGTGTTGGAAGTTCTGGACAGGGCAATTAGGCAGGAGAAGGAAATAAAGGGTATTCAATTAGGAAAAGAGGTAGTAAAATTGTCTCTGTTTGCAGACGACATGACTGTATATCTAGAAAACCCCACTGTCTCAGCCCAAAATCTCCTTAAGCTGATAAGCAACTTCAGCAAAGTCTCAGCATACAAAATAAATGTACAAAAATCACAAGCATTCTTACACACCAACAACAGACAAACAGAGTGCCAAATCATGAGTGAACTCCCATTCACAATTGCTTCAAAGAGAATAAAATACCCAGGAATCCAACTTACAAGGGATGTGAAGGACCTCTTCAAGGAGAACTACAAACCACTGCTCAAGGAAATAAAAGATGATACAAACAAATGGAAGAACATTAGGAAGAATCAATATCGTGAAAATGACCATACTGCCCAAGGTAATTTACAGATTCAATGCCATCCCCATCAAGCTACCAATGCCTTTCTTCACAGAATTGGAAAAAACTACTTTAAAGTTCATATGGAACCAAAAAAGAGCCCGCATCACCAAGTCAATCCTAAGCCAAAAGAACAAAGCTGGAGGCATCACACTACCTGACTTCAAACTATACTACAAGGCTACAGTAACCAAAACAGCATGGTACTGGTACCAAAACAGAGATATAAATCAATGGAACAGAACAGAGCCCTCAGAAATAACGCCGCATATCTACAACTATCTGATCTTTGACAAACCTGAGAAAAACAAGCAATGGGAAAAGGATTCCCTATTTAATAAATGGTGCTGGGAAAACTGGCTAGCCATATGTAGAAAGCTGAAACTGGATCCCTTCCTTACACCTTATACAAAAATCAATTCAAGATGGGTTAAAGACTTAAACGTTAGACCTAAAACCATAAAAACCCTAGAAGAAAACCTAGGCATTACCATTCAGGACATAGGCATGGGCAAGGACTTCATGTCTAAAACACCAAAAGCAATGGCAACAAAAGCCAAAATTGACAAATGGGATCTCATTAAATTAAAGAGCTTCTGCACAGCAAAAGAAACTACCATCAGAGTGAGCAGGCAACCTACAAAATGGGAGAAAATTTTCGCAACCTACTCATCTGACAAAGGGCTAATATCCAGAATCTACAATGAACTCAAACAAATTTACAAGAAAAAAACAAACAACCCCATCAAAACGTGGGCGAAGGACATGAACAGACACTTCTCAAAAGAAGACATTTATGCAGCCAAAAAACACATGAAAAAATGCTCACCATCACTGGCCATCAGAGAAATGCAAATCAAAACCACAATGAGATACCATCTCACACCAGTTAGAATGGCGATCATTAAAAAGTCAGGAAACAACAGGTGCTGGAGAGGATGTGGAGAAATAGGAACACTTTTACACTGTTGGTGGGACTGTAAACTAGTTCAGCCATTGTGGAAGTCAGTGTGGCGATTCCTCAGGGATCTAGAACTAGAAATACCATTTGACCCAGCCATCCCAATACTGGGTATATACCCAAAGGACAATAAATCATGCTGCTATAAAGGCACATGCACACGTATGTTTATTGCGGCATTATTCACAATAGCAAAGATTTGGAACCAACCCAAATGTCCAACAATGATAGACTGGACACCATGGAATACTATGCAGCCGTAAAAAATGATGAGTTCACGTCCTTTGTAGAGACGTGGATGAAATTGGAAATCATCATTCTCAGTAAACTATCTCAAGAACAAAAAACCAAACACCGAAAATTCTCACTCATAGGTGGGAATTGAACAATGAGAACACATGGACACAGGAAGGGGAACATCACACTCTGGGGACTGTTGTGGGGTGGGAGGAGGGGGGAGGGATAGCATTGGGAGATATACCTAATGCTAGATGACGAGTTAGTGGGTGCAGCGCACCAGCATGGCACATGTATACATCTGTAACTAACCTGCACAATGTGCACATGTACCCTAAAACTTAAAGTATAATAAAAAAAAAAGAATTGAATAAAGATGTCAATAAGCTAAATTTCTACCAAATGATAAATGGTACAACTAATAGTAAATATGTAATAATAAATGCATATGCAGCCATATACATTAGGCAAACAGAATCATAGCAGAAATTTAACAATGATACAAATTTTGTGGGGCATTTTAATCATGTTGTTTTAATACTTTAAAAGGTATAAAATAATTAAGGGAATTTGCATAAATATATTAAGGATAAATAAATAATGGCAAAAACCATAATTACTGTTGCACAGTTTTGTCCAACCTAATAATATGGGCAAGCACCCTTGACTGGAAGTGGTACCCAGGAAGGGTGTGGTAACATCACTTGACATTTATTGATTTAATAGAGGTTCACTGAATGTCCGTATAGAGTATGAAGGCAGCATTAGGCATGTCTATGGTCATTCAAAAAGATCACGTGGAGCCGCAGACAGAGTACAGCATCAAACATTGTAAACCAACACCACATGTCATGCATTTAATGACGGAAACCAAGCTTATACGTATAGAATAAAAATCAGGTTGAGAGTGAAAGACATTTTACGTAACAAGGACAAAGAGAAAGAACGAGGCAGGGAGCCCCGGGGAATGACTCCGAGTGGATGACGCCCCCGATTCCTGCTGGTTCTGCCTCCTTCCGAGATCATATTCAGCCTCTGAACAATACGAGAGGATACTTAAAAATTCACCAAAATATTGAATCACTAAAAGTGATAAACTATAAAATTAAGAATTGAATTAAATATAAAAAATAAAAATATAGAGTAACAACACGAAATTGAGAAACTTATGATTTATCCAAAGCATTACAATATATTCATTGCTAAAGTCAATCATACTAAAAAAGAAATTCAGGTGTTATGTAAAATATTACTCAGCATCCAACAAATAAGTCAGTCACAGAGCACATTTTATGAGCTGAATAATGGCCATTATCAGAAACCTAGCCTGGTAAAAAGAAAAGTCAAATAAATGGCACAAATGATGAGTCATTACAAATTATTATAAGACAGAAATGTATCATCTGGACAATTTTCTGCAAACGCAATTCAAAGCAGCCCTAGAATCTCTTGGTTTACTTTCCACAGGGACTCTTTCTTTCAGCATTACATTTCTTATTTTTTGAAGATTAAAAGTTACAAATTCAAGTAATTACTATTATTAAACTTCTTTCTAGAAATATTTCCAAGTGAATACCATGTACCTAATGTTCTAGAATCTCTCTAATGGTCTAGAATTTATGAACATGAATATATAATTATATTTATTAGTAATGGTGAAATCAGTGGTTCATATTGTAATCCTGGAAACAACAAAGGACACTGAGAAATCAGGATCATGACTGTCTCAAAAATTACATCACTTGACACTCAGCACTTGCTTTGTATTATTATTATTATTATTATTATTATTATTATTACTTTTTTTTTAGATGTAATCTCGCTTTGTCACCCAGGCTGGAGTGCAGTGGTGCAATCTCGGCTCACTGCAATCTTAGCCTCCCAAGTTCAAGCAATTCCCCTGCCTCAGCCTCCTGAGTAGCTGGGACTACAGGCATGTGACCCACGCCTGGCTAATTTTTCTATTTTTAGTAGACATGGGGTTCTGCCATGTTGGCCAGGCTGGTCTCGAACTCCTGACCTCGTGAACCACCCTCCTCAGCCTCCCAAAGTGCTGGGATTACAGGCATGAGCCACCGCGCCCAGCCTTGCTTTGTATTGTTGTCACCATGACTTGGTACACAGCCTACCCTCTGTTATTTATCCTATAACTGACATTCTGTCATGCAAAAGATATAGATAATGAACAACATGTACTTACATTCAAGGTCTGACTTCTAAGTAGGTTTGATGGTCAGCCTCCTGAAAGAACACAGGAATAATGGAGAAATAAGTGTGAGCCCACTCTGTATTCACCTGTTTGGGACTCAGGGTTGTAGAGGACCCCTCTAAGGTCATAGATGATCACAAAATGCTAGAATGGAGGCTTCATGAGAGAGCCTGCTCCTTTCTATGGGAAGAGTCACACACATCATCCAGGTGAGGCTTGACAGAACCGGCCTCTATCAGTGCAGGACTCACGTGCCTCCAGCCACTTCATCTCATGCTGAGCTTCCAGGTTCCTGGAGGGAGAGCAGAATGGAGAAACAGGTGTTCAGCCTCACTCTTGATCCCGATCAGCAACAGCTACTGCCCCCCCCCACCCCACCCGCTGCCCCAGGGTTCGGCAGACGGTTCCTGGTGCTGCTGTAATGAATGTCAGTTTGGGTTAAAACACCCCAGAAGCCACAGAGGGAAGGAGTCCTTCTAACCATCATTCTCCAGCAGGCTCAGTGAAGTGGAACCACGGAACAATTCCATCTTCTGCCTCTTTGGTACCATCCCCAAGCTATGTAAAATGTAAACAAAATAGAACAAAGCTATTCATCTTTGATGGAGAAGATTTGCTCAAAGTTTAGAGGATCTGGTTTCTCAGCATCCAGAAAGCCGAAAATATTTACTATCTGCCCTTCCATGAAATTTGCTGCCCCTATAAGAAAATCCCAGGTAAATGAATCCAAATAGCTTTATCTTCAGGAACTTCCTAGGCTATAAAAGGTTAAGGCAGAGTTTGAATGGAGAACTCAAAGCTAGCACATTTTTGTTCGTCTTTGTGGTTTTGTCTATGGGAATTTAATTTACGTATTTTTGGATTATATGTTAGGTGGTCCTCTAGTCATAAAATTAAATGACTAATTTTTTTTTCAAAGATCTTTAGAGAATGACTTTGCTCACTTTAGAGATTATCAAGGAAGCTTGCAATGTCTATTCTTTTGCTGACACCTCTTAAGACTGGTTGAGGCTGCAATAACAATGCTTTGCAAAACAGGAATTCGCCATTGCAAACATGTGATAGGCACACTCCCAAATAGACATAAGGAAGCAGAGCCGATTTTTTATTGTGCTCCATGAAATGTCAGCAACTCCTGCTAACTTTTAGCACTATGTGAGAATGTGACTAGTGAGAAGAACTAACTAGATGAATCTGTGTTTATGGAAAATCACACATGAGAACAGTATGTGAGGTTTCCACATAATGCCACACATTGTTAGGTGAAGCTGCTTTAAGATCATTAAAAAACCAGTGTTGCATACTGACACAATGGAATAAAACTCTGCAGCGATAAGAACGAGCAGCCCACAGTGTAAACGATTATGCGGGTGCATCTCATGAAGGTGATGCTATGCTCAAGAGGCCAGACATAGACAAAGCGCATGTTGCATGACTCTAACTACATAAAGTACAGAAATGGGCAGAAAGCTCTTGGAAATTAAGATATGGCCACACACGGGGGTGGCTGTGACTGGAAGGGGCTTGAGGGGATTCCAGGGTCTTGATCTGGATGTTGGTTGCATGGTTGTCTTCAATTCATACATTTCATCGAGCTCTACACTTTATGATGTATAAACTTTTCAGAATGCATATTATATTTTTAACCTTTAAAAACGTAAAAGAGGCCAGGCGCGGTGGCTCACGCCTGTAATCCCAGCACTTTGGGAGGCCGAGGCAGATGGATCATGAGGTCAGGAGTTTGAGACCAGCCTGGCCAACGTAGTGAAACCCCATCTCTACTAAAAATACAAAAATTAGCCAGGCGTGGTGGCAGGCGCCTGTAGTCCCAGCTACTCTGGAGGCTGAGGCAGAAGACTCGCTTGAACCTGGGAGGCAGAGGTTGCAGTGAGCCAAGATGGTGCCACTGCACTCCAGCTTGGGCAACAGAGCAAGACTCTGTCTCAAAAAAAAAAAAAAAGTAAAAGAAATTAGAACTGGATCCATCCAGGCTCTGTTGAGCATATGACAAATATAAAATCACAAGAGAGAACAAATATTTAGAAGCGATTTTACCCTTGCCACCTGAGCTGCGGTGAAATAACGCTGGATCCCCCTGAGTAACATGGAGCCGATGCAGGTGTGCCCTTACTGCCTGGCTCTGGGGAAAGCAGGGAAGGGTTTCAGCTCTGGTGGGACAAAATGACCACAAGGGAAGCCAGAAGAAAACCAGGCCTCTGGATGCCCCTGACCTTGCAGGTGAGGGTAAAGATAGCATGCAAGTAAACATTCGAGGCTTAGTGTCTTCCTTGCCTCTTGCCCGGACTTTTCCGAGCCTATTTCAGTTATTGATGCCAGCTTCATGGACTGAAGAGCCATATTATTTCACGGCAATTGAGAGAGGAAGTATTCATGAAGATTATAAGCCTATGGATATTCCAGCTCTGATAGTCTCTCCACGAAGCAGAACATTCACCGTGCTAGTCGTCAGCAGTGACGAGACACCCCTGGATGTGGGTGTGTGGGCAGCCTTTCCAGGGGTAACCCGATGATGCAGCTCTGAGTGATGTGTGCAGCGGTGGCTGACTCCAGACCAGGACTTATCCGCAAGGCTGCTGTTGTGTTCTTTTTTGGTGGTACCTGGAGATGGTCCCCAATGGAGAAATTAGAGGTTCTTGAAAATCCCAGGAGGTAAAACCTTCTTTTCCAAGAAGAAATGGTAGGGAACACCTAAAGAGAGTTTCAGCAATGCATCTCAGTCTCAGTCCGCACAGCTCCAGGTTGCTGAGGAGGGCAGGAAAAATACATGAGTGGACATTAAAATAAAATGGAAGGAAATTCCAAGACTTCAAAATGGAGAGAAAGAAACTGAGCTTCTCTTTGGGATCTTGAATGACTTAAATAATGGCATCGATTGAAACTGTCTGTGCTGGATCACACAGTGTCCCACAAAAATTCAGGTACCACTGGAACCTCGGAATGTGACCTTATTTAGAAACAGGGTCTTTGCAGCTAAGTGAGTTCACACTGGACTATGATGGGCCCTAAATCCAATCTGACTGGTGTCCTTATAAAAAATTTAAAAAGTGGAAAACACATGTGAAAGCTGGCAGAGGTTGGGGGATGTGGCTGCAAGCAAGGAAAAGCACAGATTGCCGGGAGCCACCGGCAGCTATAAGAGACGAAGTCCTTCCCAAGACCCTTCAGAGCGAACACAGCCCTGCTGACCCTGCACTTTAGATCTCTGGTTCCAGGACCGCGACAGCATGGATTTCTGGGGTTTTAAACCCCCCAGGTTGTGGTGTTTGTCACAGCAGCCACAGGCAACTAGTGACCTTGTCTTTGGAGACTTGCATGACTGGACATGAGAAGAGGTGGTAGAAATGGCTGTTGTGTACTCAGGGAGCATCTCACAGCACTCAGAGCATTACATGAAGATATTGGCTCCCTAGGAAGAACAACAAACCAATATTTACAATTTTATTTTTATTTAGAGCTGCTAAGGCCATCAAATCCGGAAAAGAAATTTATGTCTGGCTGGTGCAGTGACTCAGGCCTATAATCCCAGCACTTTGGGAGGCTGAGGTGAAAGGACTGCTTAAACCCAGGAGGTCAAGGCTGCAGTGAGCCGAGATTGCACTAATACACTCCAGCCTGAGTGACAGAACGAGACACTGTATTTAAAAAAAAAAAAAAAGTCTGATGCACCTGTGGTTAAACGTTCTGAACTTAGGCAGTCTAATTGGAAAGCCACAAATCAATGACTCCTAGGCTTAGACTTCTTGTTGTGAGAAACAGACAGCCAAGAGTGTGGAACGTGCTGCTGGTGCACAGCCAACTACTGTCCCAGCTGAACCCACCTGGACTAAGGGACATCCTCCATTTTCAATCACTATGAAGAAAATATTTCTCATTGTGCAGTTGTTTTGTTAGATCATTCTGATGCCCCTCTCAGGTTAATGAAGCAGGTGAAAGATTCATCGGCCTGTTTTGAGCCTGCTGGGAACACTTACATCTGGAATAAATGTCAGCAGACTCAACTCAAATGTGGCATTTCTTGCCCGTGTTTACAATGCCTCTAATAGAGATATTCACTTTCTCCCTTGTTTTCTGGTGTTAGAGTTAGAACACCAAATGTTCATGCACCTCTGCTTTGCAGAGATTCAGAAACCTCAACCAAAATGGCCCATTAACTAAGGGAGAAACCCCAGGTCTACACAGCTCAGTGCTAGATGCTTGGGACAGGACCATCATACACCTGCTTCCACACCAACGGCAGGAATAAGGAAGTGAGTAACCCCAGACCTCCGAATACTCCAGGAAAGACCCCTCCTCTAGTTCCCCACCTCCCTCAGTGCTTCACCAGCACCACCTGCCTTGAGTCCCTCTGGAATAATTGTAGTTTACTGTGTAGTCCTGTTGATAGAACTCTCCAAGAAGCTTGGGAGTCCCGATTCCTCATTCCCCAGGCTCGCCTCCCCAAACCATCCAAGCACCTCCCTTTCTCATGCCTCTGCCCAACGTTCCGGGTTCCTAGGCCTGTCCGTTGTGTCCTTGGCAGACCACATCATCCACAGCAATATCCTACCTCATGACATTTCTCTCTAAACGCCCTGCACTTTCTTGCTATAAGTGAAGCAGGGTCTTCCCCAAGACAGCTGCTTCATCGCCTTCGCCAGGGGTGGATGCAGTAAGGGTCCTCACTGTCCCTCTCCCTCTACCCTGGTGCTCTCGAGCCGGTAGGAGGAGTAGAGGTCCTCATAGCCCCTTTTTCCACTTCTAGATGTTACAGCTTTTCTCTGTTCTGAAGACCCTCAAGGTTAACCGTCATACCCACCTCCCCCGCTTTCTCATGGTAATTGTCTGCTGCTCCCAGGCCAGGTCTCTGCAAATCCTAGAATGAGCTCCTGTCACTGCCACTCCCCACACCATTTCTGCCATAATCTGTGATTTTCACGTCAATGTACATGATCCTTCCAAAATCCTGGCATTTTTTATTTATTCTCTTTTGACAGCCTTTCCCCTAGGCTAACTCCACCACTGGTTCCCATGACGATGGAGTTGCTAAAAACTACATCCCAGTAAAACTCCCCACCTCAGTATGTCCAGTGCCCCGGCTTCCTTAGTGATTTGGCCCCCTGAGCCCCACAGTTTATCCTAAAACCTTTGCACTGCCCCCTCCCTCCGCCATCCTCACTTCCCTCCATCCCCAGCTGACTTGCCATGGCTGTCATTCCCTCGCTCAGATGCTCAACTCCACCCATGGCCTTTTTACCTCCTTCCCGCTGTCCAGGCCCCAACTCTATTGCTCTACACGACTTTCGCATTGCTAAACAAATCAGGAGAAAAGCTTGTCGCCTGGCTAAGTGAACTCACTTCAATCTCTGATCACCGATTTCAGATGTGCCCTCAGCATTGTATGGCAACACACGACACTCCATCACTCTTTCGTAGTGTGGCCTCCCCACCTCGGCGTTGTTGGCACTTTGTCCCAGGGGCCCTGCTGTGCGGGCTGCCCTGTGCATTGTGGGATATTGAAACACATCTCTGGCCTCTGCTCACCCAAGGCCAGTATCATTTTTTCTTCCCCAAGTTGTACAACCACAAATGTCTCCAGACACTGCCCAATGTCCCAAGGGGAGCAAAATCGCCCCCATTTGAAGACTACCTACTTCCAACACCTCTTTCCTCATTGTCACTCTCAGCTGGTTCCTGTAGCTGGTATTTTATTAAGAAAATTGACAAAACCCAGTCTCTACTAAAAGTACAAAAATTAGCTGGGCTTGGTGGCAGGCGTCTGTAATCCCAGCTACTCAGGAGGTTGAGGCAAGAGAATCGCTTGAACTTGGGAGACGCAGGTTGCGGGGAGCCGAGATTGCACCACTGCACTCCAGCCTGTGCAACAAGAGGGAGACTCTATCACCAAAAAAAAAAAAAAGATTGGTTCATACACTAGAAAACATCTTCAATCTCCCACTGTCCAATTGACTCATCTGCAGCTGTTACCTTATTCTCGCTTTCTCTCTTTTCATTCTTTAGGACGCAGTCATGCACCCATTTAAATTCAACTCCCTCATGTGGGCGCTAGAACACAAGGACTTTCTTCCAGAAACTCTGCCTTCCCGTGGGCCTCACCTGTTTTCCCTTTCTCCTGGGTCGTGTGCATCAGCTTACAAATGTCGTTTAACTTTTTCCACCTTCTCAAAAATCCTTTTGATTCTATAACCCCTGCAGATGTCATCATTTTTTCTATGCTTTTCCTCAAGAAAAGTGTCACCCCTGAGAGTTTTCTAACCCACTTTCTCCAGTTCTCTTCCCTTGTCTTCGGAATTGCACTGCCTTCATGGAGTTTACAAGTCATCCTCTCAACCCAATGATACGTCCTGCTTATTGTTATCTCAGTGGCTTTTTCTGAGCCAATCACATCCTCCTGAAAACACTTTTCTATTTGGTTTCCGGGATGCAACAGTCTCCTTGATTTTCTCTTACCTCACTCGTTCCTGATTCTCAATTATTTTTGCTGGTTTTTCTTTATCTCTCCATATTGTAAAGTTTGCAGTGCCCCAGAGCATGTGTTCTGAATTTATCATCTTCTCTCGATACCCTCACTCCTCTGTTGATAGCATGAGGTCCACGGCTCTGAATAGGTCTACAGCATGGTGCTCACAAAGGTGCGTCTCCTCCCCACAACACCCTCCTGGACTCCGGTCTCACACATCCGTGTATCTACTCAAAGTGTTTTATCTGCTGTCTAGCAGGCATCTCTACATAAACACTTGAAATCCAAATTTGCTTTTCCTCTCATTTTCCCCATATCAGTCAATGGCAGCTACATCATCAGACCAGTCACCGTAGCCTCATCGTTGAATCCTCTTTTCCTCATCTTCTGTATCCTACCTTTCATCGAATTTGTTAGCTCCTGCTTCAAAATGTGTAATTAATTAATATTCATTGTTATTGCTTGTCTCCAACTACTACAAAGTGAGCTCCATGGAGGGCAGAGATGTTACTCATTTTGTTCACTGATGTATTGGCAACAGCAGATGTTTAATAAATACTTGCTACATTAACAAATAGATGAATGAAAGCATAGTTGGCCTCCTAGGGGGTACTGCTGCTACTTGTTTTAAAACGGAAAAGCATCATCTTAAGCCCCACTCCTAGGAATGACTACAGGTGCGATGCTTCTCCTGTTCTGGGAAACAGGATAAAGTTGTCAGTGTCCCAGAGAATAAAGATGAGACAGATGGTATGAAAAACTCATCAATCCATACGAATGGTACACAATCTTTATGTGTTTGTCTTTAAATTTTTTTTTAATATTTGCAGTCCCAGATTACCCATTGCCTAGAAGAAACAGTACTAATAAGATAAAAGTCTGATTCTAGGAGTAGAATGTTGATAATGCAACAATTCCTATAGATATTCTGAAGAACCATATGATGTATTAGAGAAAGTATATATGAATATGCCTTATGTCAAACATCCCCACTCTTGTGAGTATATCTCAGAATAAATCTTGCTCAATTTTATAAAAGGGATATCAAGACTTACTATAAAGCTGTAGTAATTTCAAAAGAGTGATAGTGGCGAGAATTTAGACAACACTGCCAGCAAAACAACAAATGAAAAAGTGACTGAAAAAGTAACCAAGTGTAGGAGAATATGTTTGCAATACACATTTCCAGAAAAGGATTTGTATCGTAAATACATGAGATACCCCTTAACTGAATGAGGAAAAATAGATAAATATGAGAAAAATGAATTTTTAAAAACTGAACTGACTTCAAAAAAGATGACAACAAATGGTCAATGAAATATTAAAAGGTGCACAGCTTTATCCATCTTCAAGGGCAGGAGAA
Source organism: Pan paniscus (assembly GCF_029289425.2). Classification (NCBI taxonomy): domain Eukaryota; kingdom Metazoa; phylum Chordata; class Mammalia; order Primates; family Hominidae; genus Pan; species Pan paniscus. Next base: position 94,947,001 of record NC_073266.2, on the reverse strand, counting down.
GGGGAATGGTTAGCCAAAGGGCACCAAGTTTCTCTTAGACAAAGAGGAAAGAGGAATATGTTTTTGTAATCTATTGCACAGCGTGCTGACCATAGTTAATAAAAATGTATTGCATTTTACAAGATGGCTAAAGGGTAGCTTCTAAACACGCTCATCACAAAAAATGATAAGTGAGGTGATAGGTATGTTAATTGGCTTGGTTTACTCTTTCTACAGTGGATACATATAACAAAACACATAGCGTATCCCATAAATATATATGATTATTATTTGTCAACCAGAATTTTTAAAAAGAAAATGTAAATTAAATCCATAAAGTGACACCACTATACACTCATAAGAATGGCCAAAATAAAAAAGACAAAGAACTTCAAGTGTCGGCAGGCATATGGAGAAACTGGAATTCTCATGCACTGCTGGGAGAGTTTAAACTGATGCAAGTTCTTTGTAGAATTGTTTGCCTGCATATACTAAAGTTGAATATCTGAATGCCCTGTGGCCAACATTAGATGCTTAGGCACATAACCAGTGAAGATGCCTACATATGTTCACCAAAAGTCACATACAATAATGTTCACAATAGCACTCTTTTGTAGTAACTCAAAAAATAGAACTGGAACTACCTAAATGTCCATCACCAGTAGAATAAGTAAATTATAATTAGCACAAAGTAAAATACTACACAGCCTCATGCCTGTAATCCCAGCACTTTGGAGGGCCGGGGCGGGTGGATCACGAGATCAGGAGTTCAAGACCAGCCTGGCCAAGAAGGTGAAATCCCATCTCTACTAAAACTACAAAAATTAGCCGGGCGTGTGGTGGGCGCCTGTAATTCCAGCTACTCAGGAGGCTGAGTCAGAGAATTGCTAGAAACTGGGAGGCGGAGGTTGCAGTGAGCCGAGATTGAGCAATTGCACTCCAGCCTGGGGAACACAGCGAGGCTCCATATCAAAAAAAAAAAAAAAAAAAAAGTACACAGCATTAGAAAAGAAGAAAGAAAACTACGGGTACATATAACAACATAGATTAAACTCACAGAAATAATGTTGCATGATGAAAAAATCCAGACACAAAAGAGCAAGTAGTGTATGAATCCATTTCTATGAAATATGAAAACCTAATCCACGCAGTTTGGATAGGGTTACCCTTGCAGTGGGCCGATAACTAGAAAGACTGTCACCAGGACTTCTGTGTGGTGAAGAATGCTCTTTTCCCTTTTCTGGGTTCTGATTACACAGGCACGTTCTGTTAAAAAAAGAAATCATTGAATCATTGAGCTATAAACTTACAATATTTATGTTTTTGGCAATATATAATATTTCAGTAAAAAGTAAAAGTGAAATGTGTTTTAATTATCCATGCTCAGTTCTTGTACGTCACTGATATTTATTAAAATATGAAAATGCCGTGGAATCTAAACCTTTATTTCAAGATGGCGCACAGAAGTTTCTGACCTAAAAGAAACAGTGTATGAACCAATGCAGAAACCAGGTGTAAGAACATTTTGAAACAGATTTTTTTCATCGCTCTCCAGTATAGTAGTTCCTCTCTGCCAGAGTTCTTTCTAAGACACTCAGTGCTCTCAAGATCAACCCATAAAAATGATTCAGTGGATAATGTTTTACCCAACATGTTTCTAAGTCACAGTAATAAGTTTCTCCTTTTCTGCAGGAGCGTCAGTAGTAAAGGCGTTTTTATACATTATTAGACAAAATATTAAAGATGCCCCCATGTCGGCGGCATGCCACATGCAGGCTTATTCTTCACGCATGTGCGTGTCCCCAGGGCCAGCTGCAACCTCTGCTCGGCAGGGTGGCCTGGGAGGTAGGACCCCCACCTCTGGAACAATGCCAGCCCTCAAGGTAACAGGTTACCCTTTCCTTGTTTTGAGAGGTGCCACCGGCAGCGCCTTCAGCTGGACTCTGCTGCTGTTAGACTGAACGTGCTGGTGTCACCGTAAGGTGGGGGCTGGGGCGGGCAGAAGGGGTGTATCCTTTTCTGATGAAGTCTCCATCTCTTAGGTCCTGATATGGTTTGGATATATGTCCCACCAAAATCTCATGTGAAATTGTGATCCCCAGTGCTGGAGGTGGGGCCTGGAGGGAAGCGTTTGGGTCATGAGGATGGATCCCTCATGGCTTGGTGCCGTCTTCCCAATAGTGAGCGCTCCAGAGACCTGGTTGTTGTAGAGTGTGGCACCTCCCGGCCTCTCTTTCTTGCTCGGGGTCTCATCATGTGACTCGCTGGCTCCGCATTGCCTTCCACCATGACCGGAAGCTTCCTGAGAACTCCCTAGAAGCAGATCTGCCAGCACCAGGCTTCCTGTACGGCCTGCAGAACCATGAGCCAGTCGAATTTCTCTCCTTTATAAATCACCCAGTCTCAGGCATTTCTTTATAGCAATGCAACAAAGACCCAATACAGGGCCCCAGGGCTTGGGGTGTGGCCTTCACAGTGTTCCCACCCCTCCCCCAGGGTCCCAGCCTCCCCACCCGCTGGCTTCCCTGTCTTCAGCCTCCTTGTTCTTTTCCCAAAAAGCCCCACCTCCAGCAAGGCCAGGGCAGGCTGAGTGGGGCCCTTTCTCCAGGAGGGTGCTGTTTCTGCCTGTCCTCTAGATGGGCCAGTCTCCCTTGGAGGGTAGGTCTGTGATACATAGAAGGGTATCTCCCCTCCCTCTCTCACAGTCAGGAGGGGCTTTTTCCCGGGTCCTTGATGTGAGAACCCGGTGGGGTTTCTGCAAGGTGAGCCCCTGAATGTGAGCCCCAGGCCACCCATGGCGCAGCCCGGAGGAGCCATTTGCTCTCCGCTAATCCATTCTCCAGCCTGAGACCTTCGTCAAAGCCACAGCCCAGCATGAGGTCCTACCACGCACCATTCAGGGACTTCCACTCCAGGGAAGCAAACCTCTGGTGCCACATTTAGTTGGATCCTCCTGTTTCTTCAGATTTGGGGTGGCAGTTTGTTTTGCAAGCTCGGCTGTTTGATGGGTGTAAGGAAAGTCATTGATCTCAGTTTCCCACCTTCTCTTGTTGTCATGCAGGGAGTGTCTACCTCTGTGCCCTTTCTGCATCGGAGCTGCAACACGGGTTGAAAAGTTCGTTTGGTGGCCTAGAAATTTATTGATTCTGGTTTTGTGTCATATGCTTATCAGCTCTAACAGGCTTTATTTGGGTGGAATCTTTAAGTTCTTCTAAATATAAGATCACGTGGTCTGTAAACAAGGCTAATTTGACTTCTTCCTCTCCAATTTGGATACCCTTTATGTCTTTCTCTTGCCTAATTGCTCTGGCTAGGACTTCCAGCATTATATGGAACAAAATCAGTAAAGATATAGATGACCCAAACTATCAGTCAATCAACTTGATGTAATTGACATTTATAGAATATGCCATCCTGCAACAGCAGAATATGCCATCGAGAATATCCATATAGACTTTGCCATCCAGAATATGCCATATAGAATATGCCATCCAGCAACAGCAGAATACACGTCCTTCCTATCCTCTCAAGTGTACAGGGAACATGCACCAAGACAGCTCACATTCTGATGCATAAAGTCCACCTTCACAAATAATCTGTTCCTCAGTTCACAGTGAGCACTCAAACAGAATGACTCTGACTCCTGTTTTAAGGAGCAGCAACTTCTTAGCTCCAACACCTCATCACATGTTACGAGGCCGCATTGCAAACCATCGCCATCTCTGCAATGCACACCCTATGCTCTAATGGACCTTTTAATTTTACTTGCATTATGAAAACTTGTGCAAAATGAGAATTGTGTGAATGTGGTAAGACTGTGGAAAAGAATTCCTAGTGCCCAATTCTTTGCAGAATTGCAGCAAGGGTTGCAGGTACTAACATCATCCCCTCTGTAGGATCTTCAAAACCTTGTTTTGGTCTCTAGAGAAATTGAAAAAAATAATTGTTCAGATACACATCTGAAAACAGAAAGCAACCACTTAAGAGATGATGCTCTAAGTCTCATGGTGGGAAGAAAAATGCAAGAGAATTAATTCAAATTCTCCAGGGCTCTATATACAGCATGATAATATCTCACATGTTTCTTAATGACTGAAAGGAAACAATATCACTGACTGTTCGCAGCACATAGTTGATTACAAGTGGTTTATAGCTCATGCGCGAAAGTAATGAAGAGATTATATAACAAAATCTCACTGGAGAAAACACATTTACAGTCTTTGCCAACATTTGCTGCAGGCTGGGCCGTGAGGGCCTGAGAGGTCTGGGTGCAGGTGAGAGGCCAACGGCCAACTACCTGAGGGTAGGAGGGGCACCTTTTTCCCATTGCGAGAGTGGAATAGGGAAGAGCTATTTTTACTCATGAAAGATTCGTGTACTTCAGCCAATAAGCACAGATGTCATTACATCGATTTCAAATAATACATAATGCGCATTGAGTCTGAATTGTCCATGGATAAAGCATCAAGCCTAACCAGATATTGGGAGGGGGAAGCTGCATATGTGAGGGGTATTTTTTGTTTTGCTTTGTTTTGAGACAGAGTCTCGCTCTGTCGCCCAGGCTGGAGTGCAGTGGCATGATCTCAGCTCACTGCAACTCTGCCTCCCAGGTTCAAGCGATTCTCCTGCCTCCGCCTCCTGAGTAGCTGGAATTGCAGGCACCTGCTCACCACTCCCAGATAATTTTTGTATTTTTAGTAGAGACGGGATTTCACCATCTTGGCCATGCTGGTCTTGAACTCCTGACCTCGTGATCCACCCGCCTCAGCTTCCCAAAGGTCTGCTATTACAGGCGTGAGCCACCGTGCCGGGCCTGTGTAAGGGATTTTATCTCTGCTTCCACCCGCCCCCCATTGCAGCTGTGCAGCACCAGAGCCAGCAACCATCCAGACGTTCATAAGAAATGGAAGGGGTGGGCCCCCTTAGAACTGCAGTTAAAATTCAAAAAAATAGGTTTAGCTCATGTCACACAGAATGTTCCCATTACTAATGTACTAGTTATGTTCTGATAACTAAATCATCTCCTCCAAAAAGCTTTAAAATCTGTCCATCTGTTTCCTAATCCTCAAATTCTAAAAATATACTAAAAAATGAAACATCTATAATTGAGACTGAATGTGACCACATTGTTTCGGTCGTGTACCATTTATACATCATAAGCTCTTGAAACTAAAGAGTTTCAAAAGTTTCATAACTCCTGCACTTGCCAGTTACGACCTTCACTTTAAATGTATATAAATTATATATTTATATATATTTTATATATATATTTTATATATATTATATTTATATATATATTATATATATATTATATTTATATATATTATATATATATTTTATATATACACACACACACACACACACACACACACTCACAGGAGTAAATCCCACAGTCAGTGACCTGGACAGTCCTGCTTATACCTCTCATGCTGCCTCCTAGGCGGTGAGCACTCAGTGCTTGTGGGATGGGCGACCCTAGGTCACTGAGCAGGTGCCCTGGGCATCACTTTTCAGGTTACCTGCCCTCATTCCCAGCAGGGGTTCTGAACGCTGTGATTCCTGGACAAACCAAAGGGGTTCGTGAGCCCATGAAGGTACCTGCAGTAATGTGTGTGAGTGTGTGTGTGTGAGTGCCTGTGAATATGTGTGAACATGCATTGTACAAGTGTGTGTCTCCATGTATATGTGTGTGTGCCCATGTGTGCCTGTGGATACCTGCGTGTGTTATATGTATGTATGTGTCTGTGTGTATATGTAAATATGTGTCTGTGTATTTATGTGTTAGAGTGCCTGCAGATACATGTGAGTGTGTGTTGTAGGTATGTGTGTATCTCTGTGTATAGGGGTGTGTGTGTATGAGTGTGTGAGAGTGTATGTGTGTGAGTGCCTGTGGATACATGTGTATGTTGTATGTGTGTATCTCTGTGTATATCAGTGTGTCTGTGTGTGTGTGTGTCTGTGGATATGTGTGTGTGTTGTATGTATATATGTGTCTTTGTGTGTATATGTATATATGTGTGTGTCTGTGTGAGTGTATGTGTGTTAGAATGCCTGCGGATGTGTGTGTGTGTTGTTGGTATGTGTGTATCTCTGTGTGTATGTGCATGTTTGTGTGTGTCTCTGGGTATGTGTGTGTATCTCTGTGTGTGTGACAGTGTCTGTGGATACGTGTGAGTGTGTATTTTATGTATATATGTGTCTCTGTGTGTATTTGTATATATGTGTCTGTGTGTGTGTGTTAGAGTGCCTGTGGATGTGTGATGTTGGTATGTGTGTATCTCTATATGTATGTTTGTGTCTCTGTGTGTGTGTGTGTGTGTGTATGAGTGCCTGTGGATGCATGAGTGTGCACTGGAGGTATGTGTGTATCTCTGTGTGTATGTGTGTGAGTGTATATGTTTGTGTGTGTGTGTCCATGTGGAGGCAGCAGAGGGAGCTTGTGCTTTTTTCCCAGGAGAGAGTCCTCAGCTGTCATCAGGGTCTAGAATGGGTCTGTGCGCCAGCCCCTTCTAAATACAATACAGGAATCATGGCAAAAGGAAGGCTGGCTGGTACTGTCAGTTCTGAGTAGGATCACGCTTTCCACGTTTTATAAATCTGCCTCTGCCCAGACAGGCTATAATCAGGGATTGCACTGATTTGTTTCTTAAACCAGCTTGCTATTGTTGGTCTTGATTGTTATTGGCTCAAAGGCATTGCAGTTAGGTGGTTACCATGTGAAGCCTCACCAGAACTTGATGATGAGGAAAATGCCATCACCTTGTAAAGGTTAAATTATGAAATCAACACCTGAGAGAAAAGATGGACAAATAATCTTAAAACACAAGATGTCTCCCAAGACTGCCACAATTCACCCCAAGTTGATCCACTGCACACTAGGAAATGCTGCATTCATGCAGAAAGAGGCCACCAGCACTGAGTCCTGGAGCGGGCGGCCAGAGGCTCACGGGGCCACGGACGTTAAAGTATAATATTTTCCAGAGCTGAGGAAGCCTAAGCTAGGATTTTTTTTTAGTATTCCAATCCGTTTGATGAAGCCATTCTTACTGTGGCTAAGGACCCCAAGAATTTACCCCGTGAGTGTTAATATTCTAGAATCTAGAGCCTGCAAGGCCGAAAGCATTGTAACACGTGATATCTAGTTATAGTGGCTGAACCCCAATTTAAGGAAATAGTGTGTTTTATACACAATGAAATATTAATTGGAGGAGGGGATTGCTATTTGCAAGAGCTACGAAGAACAACGATATTCTGAAAAAGAGGGGGAGATGCTGAGAGGTCCCAGAAAAGGGAAACAGAGTCAGAGAGATTTAGAAGTTTTGTGGAGCTGTCGACCAGAAAGATGTAAGGTGTGGGGAAGAGCAAGTCCGGCTGGGGTTTGTACCAGTGAAAAGCTCTAGATGACATCTCTGACTTTCCCACAACCTCTGTGGCAATGCTCAATAACGCATTTGTGCAAGCAACTTTTTATGTTAGAGAAAGACTTCACTTTAATATGTTGAAACGACTTCTCATCATGAGCAGAATGGCTTTCCACCCAGCCTCTGGGACAGTGAGTCTTCACTTTAATATGTTGAAATGACTTCTCATGAGCAGAGTGGCTTTCCATTCAGACTGAAGGCAGTGAAAGACTGGTGGATGGTGTGGGCTTATTGCAAATTCGGCTTTACACATGAGTATCGCGCTCTTGGTTAAGTTGTGTCTACCACTGAGAAACGGATACGCTCTCTTGCGTATTAACAAACTCAGAACCTAGACAAGGGTGAATTTAAGAAGAGAATGACCGTCACTCCAGCGGCCCTCTTGGAAGCCAGCCTAAAAGCTTTTCTGCAGGTAGCGATGCCCGGATTGCCATCAGCTGCACCTGCAGCTTCCTTAGGGTCTGCGTTGGTGCTCTCTCTGTAGAGATGTGGGTGTTCCCTAAAGAGGCCACTTAGTCCTGCCCAAGAAGCTCTCCTGTCCTGCTGAGGGTGGAGCTCCTGGTGATTTGCAGTCCACCCTGACACTTTGGGAGGCCAAGGTGGGCAGATTGCTTGAGTTCAGGAGTTAAAGGCCAGCCTGGGCAACATAGCAAGACCACATCTCTACACATTTTTTTTTAATAGTCATGGTGTTGTGTGCCTATAGTCCCAGCTACTCTAGAGGCTGAGGTAGAAGGATCTCGAGTCCAGGAGTAAGAGGCTGCCGTGTGCTGTGATCACACCCTGAACTCCAGTCTGGGTGACAGAGTGAGACCCCGTCTCCAAAAACACAAAAATAAGAGAATACAATCACTCTATCTTGACCTCCTTTGCCCTAACTTGAAGTTCTGAGGATCACACGGCTGAGATAACATAAACAACACCTTTACTACTGATTAACTGGAGATAATGTCTTGGAACAAGGCCTCTTTGTGACTCTGCAGCTCACAGGCAAAATGACTGTAGAAGCTTTTCTAGTCTGACTGGGCCCAGTTTACTCACCATGAAGTGGTGATGTTAGTGCTTATGGCACAGGGTTTTGTGAAGCCTGGGTGTAGCTTTGCTGTCTCCTTCTTCTACTGAACACACCTGAGAGACCCTCGCTTTATTCATCTGATTTCCCTTGTCCCCATCCCACTCCCTACAGGGCAACCAAGTCATCCTATCAGTTGAAATCATTGTGCTTTTTATTTTTTTGCAGAAAAATCTGGTTTTCTCCTGATTCTCCTGCAAATTAGTGGAAGCCTGCATCACAGATTAGACTCCATTCAAAGCTGACTTCAAGGTGAAGATCAGCATGTCAGGGCTTATTTACATGAAGGGAGCTCTCTTGGGATCAATTTTAGAGAGAAGGTAAAAGCCGGGCTGAGACACAGCCTCAAGAGGGACCATTCCCACCGACACGGGGAGCTGGGATGGTGTTGAGTTGTTCTGAATTAGGCTGAGGGGCTGGGCTTTTCACATGCTGTCGGGAGTGGAGGCTGCCCCAGGAAGGCCATGACCTTGGGGGCCAGGCAGCTCTCCACAGCAGAGACATGGGAGGCACCTGACGGCTGAGGACCGTGGGGAATGCATCCTCTGTCCTGGAGGGGAAACTGCTGCCCACCCCCAGTGCCCACCAGAGCCTGTGCCACCAGCTGGCTGCTCTCACTGTATAAAATGTTTACTCTTATTAATATTATGTATTCACTCAGAAAAACAGCTCTTCCATGCCTGCATTATCCCAGGACTTCTTGTAAAGATATAATCACAAAGAATGAATGACTCTTTCCTTCTGTGCCTGCCATATTTCACTTGGCACAATGTCCTCCAGGTCCATCCAAATACTGTCCTGTTGAACTTGCAGGAGCTACCAAAGACAGACTCAGGAAGCAGAGGGTAGAGTGGTGGGTGCCAAGGCTGGGGGACGAGGGGAACCGGGTTTGTTCACGGGGTGAAATGTTTCAGGTATGTGTGACAACAAGCTCCAGGGATCTGCAGTGCAGCATAGTGCCTGTAGTTAATGTTGTATGCACTTAGTTTTTGAGATCTCATCTCGTGTTCTTATTGTAGTGGTGTATGTATGACATTGTATGCTTGTCAAAGCTCATAGAACTGCACGACACACAGCCCTAACGTACACTATGGACTTTAGTTAATAATAATGCATCAATAATGGTTCATCGGTGGTAATCAATGTACACACCAATGTAAGACGATAATAGGAGAGATTGTGGGAGGAAGGAGAGACAGCACACGGGAACTCTCTGTACTGTGTGTACCATTTTCCTGTAAACCTAAAATGTCTCTAAGAATTAAAACTTATTAGAACATTTTTAAATGTGAGGCTAAAGGGAAAAAAGGCAAAATTTTTGAGCTTGCATTTTATTTTTTTCCTGTAAACCTAAAACTACTCTAAAAATTAAAACTTTTTAGTTTTTAAAATTTTTAAATCTGAGGTTAAAGAGAAAAAAGGCAAAATTTTTGAGCTTGCATTTTAGGTTCTGGCTTGGCTATCTGACTTGCATTTTGTTGTCTCCTGTCTAAATCAGGCCATAGTGAGGGAAGCAGGTTGGGAGGTGGGAACGAGAGAAATAAATTTTGTTTGGGGCACATTAAGTTTAGTTTCTGTTACACTATGCAAAAGCCAACTGCAATAATGGTTTAATTACCATTTGCCTCTCCCACTTCCAGCAATTTTCTTGGTACAAGGCGCTGGTGACTCAGCAAAATGATAGATTATAGAAGAACCACGATATTTTATTATATTGAAAGATCCAATAAATGCTGAGCAAAGTTAATCTATTTCTCACATAAATTATGAATTATAATGCACCAGATTTCATGCCACCCTGTATAACTAAGTTAGATAACTCACAAAAGCCCCTGGATATTTTAAAAATCATTTCTACCGGACCAGCATTCAGAATTGTCCTAGGGTCACAGGATTATTATGTGAACATTATCTTTGGCCTGGCAATGTGAATAGCCAGATTTATGGGTTAATCCTTGCAGAGTTTTAAATTTTCACCAAATAATTGAATGAGGCCAAACCATTCCCAAAATTGAATTGGCTTATTTCATAGAATATTTAAGCATGAAACGCCTGTAAAAGAGGAAAAGTGTCTTTCTTTTAAGACACTTTCCCCATGCTATTCCCCATGGATGGCACAGTTGTCTCCAGCAATTTTTTTTTTTTAATTTGTTTCTGTCTCTATTTTAGACATGCATAGAAATGCACTATCTAGTTAGTACAGGTACAAATTAAAAGAGATATTGACTCTTCTGGCCAGGAATATTGTTTAGGTGATTTATGATATGTCTGAGTATTATAGAACTCCACAAAGACTCAATGCACCCTACATGACAAACCTGTCTCTCTGTTTCTGATACTACAGCTCACTGTTCATTTGGGTTAACTTTAGTTGCAGACATCCTAAGGCAATTGGTCTCCAAATGCAATTGCTTCTTGGAATTTTTTTTTTCAGTGCATATCAAAATCTAATAAACTAGAACATTTTATGAGATAAGACTTTGCTTGGACATGAGTAATTAAAACTCGATTATCTATGAGTTGCAACTTTTCTTCTATTGCTCTCCTTTGCCAGTTCGTGATGGTTCTGATCTGGAATTTTGTCTTTCCAAAGATTCCACTGGTGATGTAAGGAGGCAGTTCTTGAAACAGTGACCATCCTGCCATCCTGGAGGCTGCTTTTCTCCCCAGCCCCTGGCTTTGGAGTTCCTTTTTGAGATCTCATAAAACACTGGCCTAAATGCATCTTCTGCCTTGATCAGTAGTCAAGAGGTTGGCCTATTCAGTGGGTTGAAGGATGGGAAGTGTACTGAGTTTTGCATCTGGGGGTCTTGCTCTGCTTAGTTAACCAAGCAGATTCCCCAGGAGCAACTTCTCCCCTTTAGTCTGATCCTCCTCAAAGAGGTGTCTTAAACACTGTCTGATACTCAGCCAGTTTATTTGGCATGTTCTTACAAGAGGGAGAGTGAGAACAGGCTGTGGCGTGAGCCAGGCACAGTCAGGGGTCAGACAACCACTGAGCAGGAGGCTCTTGGCTCCAAGACCATTCTCAGAGCTTGAGGGATTCATATCTTTATCTCACCTGTTTTCCATCTGTACCAGTTACCAGGTGTTTCTTTCATAAAGGGAGTTTAAGATTGTTTTGTAAGGATAAGCTTTGCTTTATGGTTTATGGAAGTTGCATCTGTGCTGCAGTGGTCTTGTTTCCAGGGCAACCAGGTTTTTTTGGGGGGGTTGTTTGTCTGTTTGAGACAAAGTCTCACTCTGTCGCCCAGCCTGGATTGCAGTGGTGCAATCTCAGCTCACTGCAACCTCCACCTCCCAGGTTCAAGGGATTCTCGTGCCTCACCCTCTTAAGTGGCTGAGATTACAGGCACCCACCACCATACCCAGTTAATTTTTGTATTTTTAGTAGAGACAGCATTTTGCTGTATTAACCAGGCTGGTCTCAAACTCCTGACCTCAAGCAATTCACCTGTCTCAGCTTCCCAAAGTGCTGAGATTACAGGCGCGAGCCACCGCACCCAGCTGCAACCAGGGTTTAAAGCCTTGTTTTCACAGAGACTTAACAATTCTTGGGCCAGGTTGCTCTGGGACCTGTCCTGTGGGGTCTCTGGGAAGTCTCCAGCTCTGGTTGTCACGGAGACAGGGAAAGTCCCCTGGCCTTATCATTATCTACTATTGAGTGGCACATAATGTTGGCCTTGCTTGCCTTGTAAGAGTCTTCATTAGGCCTTTTGTCTATCATTTATTTTATAGCCAAGAAATATCACTTATAGTATGCTATAAAGTTAAAAAGATATGTTCACATCCTAACTCCCAAAACCTACGAATGTAACTTTACTTGGGAAAAAAGTCTTTGCTGATATAACTAAATTAAATATCTCAAAATGAGATTATCTTGGATTACCTAAAGTTTGGTTGCAATTGTCCTTATAAGAGACACACATGGAGAAGAGGAGAAGGCCGTGTGAACACGGAGACAGAGACTGGAGCGATGCAGACACAGCCACAGAAAGTCAGAAGCCACCAGAAGTGGCAAGATGCAGGAAGCTCCTCCCCTGGAGCCCTCAAAGGGAGCACGACCCTGACCATGCCTGGAAGTCAGACTTCTAGCTCTGAAACTGTGAGACAGTCAATTTAAACTTAGATGTGTGAAGCCACCCAGCTCAAAGTAATGCCTAACAGCAGCCCTGGTAAAACTAACATGCCCTGAAACCATATGCTACCGTAACCACACCTCAGGCCAACATGCAGAAAAAAAAAAGAACATCCATCAGTAGATGTGAGTTCTAGATAGATGAAACATATATATATATATATATATAGAGAGAGAGAGAGAGAGAGAGAGAGAGAGATGAGGTCTGTGTTACCCAGATTGGTCCTAAACTCCCGAGCTCAAGTGATCCTCCCACCTCGTCCTCCCAAAGTGTTAGGATTACAGGCGTGAGCCAGTGTGCCTGGCCAGATAGATGAATTCATAATTTTATAAATTGTTGTCACTGCCCCACCTACGGGAATAGAATTCTTAGCAAAGTCTAAAAGACAAAAACACAACTCTACAAAATGCTCCTCTTCATGCTGATTCAACCCCTCATGATAACTCATCTCATTCTTATCTTGACCACAATCCACTCATCTCCCACTCTTTTTTTAACATGTGTGTGAAGTCCCTGAATATTAATTACTATATAATGTCCTTCTCGTGTTTATAGATTTTCCATAGAACTTACCTTCCATTGGTTATAAGTATACAAAGACCAACTGAATACTTCATTAGGGACTTTGTCCTACTTAGAGGCAGGCGCTTTTGCCCCTTGCAGAAAGCTGACAATTTAATCTCCATTGTGCACGTATGACCACAATAACAGGGTGACCTGTATGGGTTCTGCGTATTCCTGCCCTGCTGCCGTGCTCCTTGCCTGAGGAACAGGAACACATTGCAGTCTCCACTGACAGTTATGCTATCCCTTTCATGTGTACTGTGCTAACTTCTGAGGGGCTGAGTACTCAGGGGAAGAAATAATACCAGTAATAGTTGTATATTTACTGACTTACTTAAAGCTTATTAGATAAGCATATTTATAATGCTACAATTTCCAAAATGTGTAATTTTTATTACAAGAGTTTGTTGTTCTTAACAACTCATAGGAGACAAACTGCACACTCTCTTTTGTCTATTTCCTTCGTCCCCAGTTTGACTCTGTGAGTTGATAATGAGTCAGTGTCTTGATGCAATCAGAATCCTGTTTACCAAAATACCCATGGGACACACCCGTCTCCCACCAAGACAAGTAACATCAACTTGCTTCCTTTACAAAGTGAGGAAATAGCGCATTGTCTCAGAAGTAATAGTAACAGGATGAATGTCGATAACACTTCTGGGGGATGGGAAAATATGTAATTATCCAGGGTGTGATTGTTTATAATCATGGGCATGCCAATTGTAGACAATATATAAAGCGATTATAGAAATTGTATTATAATGATAAATCAATAAGCATTTAAAGTATAATTCTAAAGATGGTCAGTATTTGATAAATTCATAAATGTAAATGCTTATGCAAGAAAAAATAAATTATTTAAAGAGTGCTAACCCTTGAGATATGTTACACAATCTTCAGTGTTATTATGGAATTTTAAATTGCCTAAGGTGTCAAGTCAGTAAGATAAGCAGCTGATTTCCCATCGGAAACCATGAAGGCCAGAAGACAGTAGGAAGCATCTTCAAAGTGCTAAAAGAAAGATGGCCAACTAAGAATACCATATGATGCAAAGCTGACCTCAAAAATTAAGGTGAGTTTAAGACATTTCAAGACCAAACCAACAAAGAACCTGCTTTATAAGAAACACAAAAGACAGTCCTTTAGGCTGAGATGAACAGACAGCACATCTCCAATCCACATGAGGGAACAAAGAGTGCCCATAAAGATAATTACACAGCTAAAAATCAAAGACAATAAAATATTTTTTCTTGATAACTTTTTTCTCCTATTTCATTCAAAAACCAACTTCATAAGGCAAAAATTACAAATCTGTGTTACTAGGTGTGTAAGGCATAAAGATGTAATTAATGTGAAAATAATAGCAAGAGGGAGAGGGGGAAGCAGAGCTATAAAGGAGCAATGTTTTTCTGTGAGTTGGAGTTAATTTTATGTTAATCCAAACTAGATTGTTACAGTAAAGATGCTCATTATAATACTCAGGGCAACCCCTAAAACTACATACACACATACACACACACACACACACACACACACACGTATGCACGTGTATGTATATGTGTATATATTTGACACATATGTATATATATAACAAGGAAATTAAAATGACATACTATAAATTATTTCATGCAAAAGAAGACAGTAATAGGAGAATTGAACACAATATGTAAGACATACAGAAAACAGCAAAATGGCAAATTAAAATCCAATGAATAATAGCATTAAATGTAAATCGATCAAACAATCCAATTAAAAAAACAGCCCAAATGAATTTTTTAAAAGCATAATAAAACTATGTTTTCTATAAGAGACATAGTTTTTATCCAAAGACAAAAAGATATTGAAAGTAAAAGAACTGAAAAAGATATCTCATGCAAAGACACCCCCACAACCCACAAAAAAGAACTAGAAGGGCATCCTAATTTGTGAAAAAATAGGCTTTAAGACAAAAAATATTTTACTAGAAAAAGTGAAAGACATTTTATAATAAAGGATCAGTACATTCAGAATAAATAACAATTATAAACATGTATGCATCCAACAAGAAAGTCTCAAATACATGAAGAATGGAAAGAATTGAAGCAATAAAGAAACAATATGATAATAATAGTTGGATAATTAATTACCCAACTTTCAAATCAATAAACAGAATATGAACAAGAAAATACAAGACTTGAAAAATACTGTAAATCAGCCAAAACCAATGAATTCCTACAGAATCTTCACCCAACAAAAGCAGAGTATGGATTCCTCTCAAGTGCACATGGAGGATTCTCCAGAACAGGCCATATATTAAGTCACAACACGTGTCTGAATTGATTTAAGAGGATGGAAATTATTCAAAGTATGTTCTCCAACAACAAAGAAATTACATTAAAAATAAATTAAAAGGAAACACGGGAAGTCTTTAAAGGTAGAAATTAGCACACTACAAGAATAAATACTGAGTCAAGGAAATCACAAGTGAAATTAGAAAATACTTTGAGAAGAATAAAAAAGAAAATACAACATAGAAAAATTGACGTGATGCAATTAAACTAGTGTGTAGAGGGAAATTTATGGCTGTAAACATTTATAAGAAAAGTAAGAAAGAACTGGCATCAATAACCTAACCATTCTTCTAAAAAAAAAATAGAAGAACATAGCAATTTACATCCCCTGTAGGAAGAAAAGGGGAAATAATAAAGATCAGGGCAGAAATAAATAGAGAATAAAAAGTCAACAAATTATATAACCTAAATGGACAAATTCCTAGAAAGATGCAAGCTACTAAAAGTGGCTCAAAAATCAGCAAGCTGAATAAATGCAAAATAAGCAGACATAGAATCCATAATCAAAAAACTTTACACAAAGGACAAACCAGAACCAGATGATCTAACAGATGAATCCTTCCAAACTTAAAAGACATATTAGTATCAACTTATCGCAAACACTTCTACAAATAAAGAAGAAGGTAAAGCTTCCTAACTCATTCTATAAGAATGGAATTACCACGACAACAGAGCCAGAGACATCGGAGAAGAATAAAAAAATAGAACAACATCCTTTAAAGATGTAAATGCAAAAGGGCTCAAAAAAATCAAGCAAACAAAATGTAACAGCATATAAAAAGAATCACACATCTTGACCAACTGAGATTTATCCTAGTAATGCAAGGTTGTTTCAACATACCAAACCCAATCTACATAATACACCATATTAATAGAATAAAGGACAAAAGCCATGGATAATATAAGCCATGAGAAACGCAACATTTTCATGACAAAACACAAACACACACTAGAACGCATAAACGAGTTCAGTAAGATTGCTGCACACAAGATCAATATACAAATTTTCATTTTAATTCCACATGGTAGCAATTCAAAAAATCCAAAAGTGAGTTAAGAAAACAACTTAATTTACAATAGCACTAAAGGAATAATATACCAAGGAATAAATTTAACCAAAAAAGAACAAGACTTGTACAACTGAAAAACTATAAAACATCATTGAAAGAAATTAAACAAAATCTAAATAAATAAAGACAACCTGTGTTCATACATTATAAGACTTGATAATGTAAAAACGGCAGTATGTTCCAATTTACCTTGAGATTCAGTGCAATTTCTATCTCATCCCAGTATCTTTTTTATAGAAATTGGCAAGTGGATCTGGCATTTAAGGAAATACCATGAACCAAGAATAGCCAAAACCATCTTGAAAATGAAGAACAAAGTTGAAGGACCCAATTTCAAAATTAACTACACAGCTGCAATCATCAGGGGTGTGTGGTGTGAGTGTTTAAGGAAAGTAAAATCTGTTGGATGATCTCAATAGTGAGTGGAGATGAAACAAGATGGAACTGGTGGACTTGATGATCGATTAGGAGAATTTTCCAAATTTGGGCAAGAGAGAGAAAAAAACAGACTAAAAAAATAAAAAGGACAGAAACAGAACCTCGGGTACCTATGGGACACACATGAGGTCAAAGATGCATATACCATTGTCTTATACAAAAAGGAGAGAGTAGGGCTGAAAGAATAGTCCCAGAATTTGCAGTTGTAAAAGTTCCAAATTTTTCAAAAGAAATAAACCTACAGATTCAAAACCCTGAGTGAAGCTCAACCTCATAAACCTAAAGAAATCCATGCCAAGACAGATGTGATAGTCAAAATCCTGAAAAATATAGCCAAAGAAAAAATTTTGAAAACAGCCAGAAAGAAAAGACATTAAATTGTAGGAAAACATCAGTTCAAATGGCAGCGGGTTTCTCAACTGTTGCAGTAGAGGCCAGAAGGAAATGACACACATTTTAATGGCTGAAAGAAAGGAACTATCAACTGTGGAGGCTACATCCAGTGAGACTATATTTCAGGAATGAAGGAAATTAAAGATATTCTCAGAAAAAGGAAAACTAAAAGAATGTGTCCCTAGTCAACAATGATAAAAGGATCAATATACCAGGAAGACGCACAATCCCTGAATGGAAATACAACAAAAGACAGAGCCTCAAAATGCATGAGGCGTAAACCGGATGGAGTTGAACAGTGATCAGCAAATCCACAGTTAGAGTTGAGGACGTTCTCACCGCCTTCTCAGTAACTGATAAAACTACTAGGCAAAAATTCAGCAAGCACACAGAAGATCTAAACAACATGATCAACCTACTGAATTAATTGGCATAAACACTGCAGCCAACATCAGGAGAACACACATTTATTTTCATGCGCCCATGAAGCATTCGCAAAGATAGATCATATCCTGGCATAGAAAAACAAACCCAAACAAAATTAAGAGAATTGAAATCTTACAGAGCATGTGCTCAAATCATAACGGAATCCAGCTAGAAATCACGAACCGAACAACAACAAGAAGTTCTCTAAATACTTGGAAATTAAACACGACACTTCTAAATAACTCATGGTCCCAAGAGGAAGTCTCGAAGGATATTTAACAAAAAAAAAGATAACTGGAAGAAGGTGAAAATACAACATATCAACATATGTGCAATACTGCTGTGATGATGGTATATTTACAGCACTACATGGTTACGTTAGAAGAGACAGGTCACAAATTAACAACAATTCTATGTCAAGAAGCTGGAAAATGATTACAATAAAATGAAACAGCATAAGGAAGAAAATAATACATATAAAATAAATGATATAATATACATAACACAAATATTACAGAGCAGAAATCAATAAAACTGAACAAAGGAAAATAGAGAAAACTTATGAAACAAAAACCTTGTTCATCAGAAAAATTTTTTAAATGATAATACTGTAGCAAAATGATAAAAGTAAAAAGAAGAAATAACTGATCAACAATCAGAAGGTAACAAGGTATTACTACTGGTCCTACAGCCATTAAAAGCATATTCAGGGAATGCTATGATCAAATTCATGCTAATAAATTTAATGAGTTAGAGAAGATAAACCAATTTCTCAAAATGCATGGTACTCTTTTTTATGGCTACCATGACAATTATCAGAAACCTAGTAGCATAAAACAACAGAAGTTTATTATCTCACAGTTCTCAAAATCAGAAGTATGAAATGGGTCTCATGGGGGTAAAAGCAGGTTGTGAGGCCGGGTGCAGTGGTTCACGCCTGAAATCCCAGCTCTTTAAGAGGCCGGGGCAGGTGTATCACAAGGTCAGGAGACAGAGACCATCCTGGCCAACATGGCGAAACCCCGTCTCTACTAAAATACAAAAAAATTAGCTGGGTGTGGTGGCGCGTGTCTGTAGTCCCAGCTTCTCAGGAGGCTGAGGCAGGAGAATCACTTGAACCTGGGAGGTGGAGGTTGCAGTGAGCCAAGATCACGCTACTGCACTCCAACCTGGGTGACAGAGTGAGACTCTGTCTCAAAAAAAAAAACAGGTTGCAGGCTGTGCTGGTTTGTTCTGAAGGATCCTGGAGAGGATCCATTTTCTTACCTTTTTGGCCTTCTAGAGCAGCAGTCCCCACCCTTTTTGGCACCAGGGACCAGTTTTGTGGAAGACAATTTTTCCACAGACCAAGGGTAGGGCAGCATAAGGAAGAAAATGGTTTCAGGATGAGTCAAGCGCATTACATTTATTGTACGCTTTATTTTATTATTATATTGCAATATATAATGAAATAATTATACATACTCACCATAATGTAGAATCAGTGGGAGGCCTGAGCTTGTTTTCCTGCAACTAGATGGTCCCATCTGGGGGTGATGGGAGACAGTGGCCAAACATCAGGCATTAGATTCTCATAAGGAGTTTGCAGCCTAGATCCCTCACATGTGCAGTTCACAATAGGGGTTGCACTCCTGTGACAATCAAATGCCACCGCTGATCTGACAGGAGGTGGAGCTCAAGTGGTAATGCGAGTGATGGGGAGTAGCAGTAAACACAGATAAAGCTTTGCTCGCTCACCACTCACTCACCTCCTGCTGCGGTCCAGTTCCTAACGGAGTGGGGGACCCCTGCTTTAAAGGCTGTACTCATTCTCAGGCTGTGGCCCCTTCTTCTATCTCCAAAGCCAGCAACATTGAACTCGGGAGTTCCCTAGCTGCCATCTTTATTGGTTCTCTCCTGCCTTCCTCTTCCCCTTCTAAGGACTCTTTTGATGACATTGGGCCCATCTGGATAACATGGACAATCTCCTTATTTTAAGCTGGGGGTTATTAGCATCTGAATTCCACGTGTCATCTTCATTCCTCTTTGCCGTGTAACCTAAGTCATTCTGGGGATTATAATGTGGATATCTTTGAGATGCTGTAATTCTGTCTACCATGTCGCAAACCACCAAAACTCAACCAAGATTAAATAGATCATCTAAATAGCACCATAACCATTGAAGAAATTGAATTCGTAATTAATGAGCTCCCAAAAGGAAACCTCCAGGCTCAGATGGTTTCACTGAAAAATCTGACTGCACTTTTAAGAATTAACACCAATTTCACAAATCTCTTCCCGAAAATAGAAGAGAAAGAAACATTTTTATACTCATTTTATGAGGCCAGTATTAACGATACCAAAACCGAACACAGTATACACTGATCAAAACTGCAGACAAATACCTCTCATGA
Source organism: Pan paniscus (assembly GCF_029289425.2). Lineage (NCBI taxonomy): Eukaryota > Metazoa > Chordata > Mammalia > Primates > Hominidae > Pan > Pan paniscus. The sequence continues at coordinate 94,926,776 of NC_073266.2, read as the reverse complement.
ACTTCAACAGTATCACTGTCAAATTATTAGCAAATTAATGAATAAAAAGAGTATAAAATGAACAAGTGCATGGCTAATTTAACATCAAAATTAATCAATGTAATTACCATATCAACAGTCTAAAGAAGAAAAAAATATGTGATCCTGATAATTGCTGCAGAAAAAGCATTTGACAAATCCAACATCCGTTAATGATAAAAACTTGCAGCAAACTAGGAACGCAGAAGAATTACATCAACAAAACCCCACAGCTGACGTTGTACCGAATGGTGAATGTTTTCCCCACTATCAGAAAATAAAGAGGCCGTCTGCTCTCTCCACGTGTTCAAAATAGTAGTGAGAGTTCTAACCAGACCAACAAGCCACAAAAGGAAATAAAAGGCATACACATAAGGAAGGAAGAAATAAAACGATTACAATTTGCAAATGACACGATTGTATATGGAGAAAAGAAATCTACAAAAAGCAAGACCTTCTAAAACTAATATGTGTGTTTAGCAAGATCAGAGGATACAAGGTAACACATTTACTCACATTTCTATATGCTAACAATGAACGTGTAGAAAACGAAGTTAAAAGCACAATGACATTTATACTCACTTCAAAAAATGCAATAAACTAATAGCAAAATTGTTTTTGCACCAACTAATACTTAGGTAAATACTTCACAAAGCATATACGAGATCTACATGCAAAACCTACACAATACTAATGCTAGTAACTTCAGAGAAAGGAGTAATCCTGCCCTTGTTCAGATTTGACCAGAATGGCATGGCCTCCTAAACATTCTTACTGATTCATGATATCCAAAAACATATTGTATGCCTCAGAGTACGAAGGGAAGAAACTTAACTTCGCATGGGCATTTTTAATTTCCCCTGAATAAAGTTTTCTTTATATAGCAATTTGATTAATTTACTCATGTATGTATTCAATGAATATTTACTCATTGCTGATCCTACAATATATGCTATAGAAAAATGGCAAAGATGAATAAGAAGGCTTTCTTTCAACAAACTTTACAACTGAATAGCAGATGTAGATAATCACAAACCAACTATAAGAAAATCATCCTTTTCTAGGAATTTAATCGTACATTCAGAAAGTCGATCTGTATGTGAATAGATATATCAAGTTCCATTAATATGAGCAGAAATGATGACTAGTATATGCTTGTAATCTATTTGGTTGTTTTTCCACCTAAGCTACAATTGACAAATTTACTTTTACATAAATATCTGCACATATTTCACCACAATTGTCTTTAGTGACTGTTTTAGAACCCTGGCTTCCCATGTCCTAATAAAGAGATAAATTCTTTTTTTTCTTACTAAGCATTTTAACACCACCTACTTTAGACCAGGCTCAGTGGCTCATGCCTGTAATCCCAATACCAAGGTGAAGGCCAAGGCAGAAGGATCTCTCGAGCCCAGGAGTTCAAGGCCAGCCTGGGCAACATGGTGAAATGGCATCTCTACCAAAAATACAAAAATTAGCCAGGTGTGGTGGTGCACACCTATCATCCCAGCTACTGCAGAGGCTGAGGTGGGAGGGTGGTTTGAGCCCCAGAGGCAGAGGTTACTGTGTTGAGCTGAGATTCCACTGCTGTGCTCCAGCCTGGGGAACAGAGCCAGACTCTGTCTCAAAAGAAAAAAGAAAAAAAGAATACCTAGTGTATATTCTAAGCATCAAAGACAGAAAACAAAACAAAACAGTAATTCCTTGCCCGTCTAGGAGCTTCTAGCCACATTGTCCTCTCCTTTCAGTTCCATTTACAAAATGTATAAAAATATTTTACAAATAAGTTTGCAATAATTTATTAGCATCCATTTTCACTGAGTATAATCCAATTACAGTTAAATTAGTAAGCGACCTGCTTTGAGAATTTCTAGTCCTGATATTAATGATGATTTTATGGAAAAACATAAAGAACTGAAGAAACCTGGAAAAGTGGTGAATACATAACTTAAGTCACAGCTTCGGTCCATGAAAAATCACATGCATATTGTGGGGCTGAAAAAATGTATCAGTTCTAAGTTTAGACAAGAAGAATGTGTTTTCTTTAATTAGAGGACTTTACAAAGGAGAAAAAGGTAACAGAAACTGCTCAGATGAAAAAAATGTAAGAGTACTTAGTGAAACTGATGATACTCATTTCCATGCTAAAATATTCCAACATTACAACTGTAATTAAAGCACACTGTGGATAATTATTTAACATCCCCCCCTTTCATACTGTGAGCTTAATAAATGCATGGATCTTATCTCTCATTTCCTTCCCCGTCCCCAGAAGGCAGCCCGATGGCAGGTGCGGGCCACGCACTCAGGAAGAAATGAAGAGCACGAGCTCTGCGTAAAAGTGAAGTGGGGTGCTGTGGGTGAGATGGCCTCCAGCCCACCTAGGAGGAGCTTCCACAGCTTCTCAGCAATATCCTGGCACAGGCTCTGCCCCACCCGTGAAACTACAGCTCTTTCCAGCACTTGGGAATTGACACCTGTGTGTTCACTTGTTTAGTGAGTACATGTCCAGCTCCAAACCTGTGCCAGACAGCACTTGCCAAGGTGCTCACACCCAATGGGCTAGAGCCCTTGCTGCCCTCCTGAAAAAATGCGGACACGGTGCCCAGTGAGGATCCTCCTGTCCCATTGTAATCTGGGGAGAAGTACTCACAAGCTCTCTGCTAGTGAACTTCCTGGCGTCTCCATTCAGTTAGACCCAGACAGGCACACACAATCGTTCATGCTGGACTTCAGAGATGTAAGGAAGCGCCTTAAATCTAAGCAGACCTCATGCCTACACTTCTGTCTGTGAATACTGACCATATCCTTCTATTGATCCCAACTTTCTCATCCCAACTTCTTCTCAGTATCAAGACACATCCCCATTATACCTCCTGGAATCATCATTAGATTCTAAACAAACATCACTTTATCCTCTAATTTTTGCAGAAAAGCCTCTCCATCCCCTTTGCCTTCACTGAAATCTGATACTTCACTGTGGGTATTGATTCCTCACAACCCCTGGAGATGGGAGCTTCTAGCCCTCCCACACCCTGGCCCCCAAGAGGAGTGAGACCCCAGGAAAGGGAGTGGAGTTGGCATTGCCCTGACCGCATCATCACTCCTCTCTTCTACTCTCCCTGTCTCCACTCACCCCTTCAGCCAGAGCATCCTCTAAACAGGGTCATCCTATCACCCCACCTCCCAGGCACTTGCCTCCCTTTGCTGAAGATCCTGTTCTGTATCCCAAACCTTGAGTGATCTGGGGTGTCTCGGCTATTCCTGGGGAGCGTCACTATCCCCAGACAACATTAAGTCTGAAGACCTTCAGCCCCGCCTGCTCTGCTGGATGACAGTGCCAAGCCCTGGACCATGTCATCATCTAGAAATACTTCTCAAAAGTTATCCTTGAATACCACTGTGTGTTTTCTACAACCCTTTCTGATCCTCTTCCTGATTGAGTCTCCAGTGCCATGAGCCTTCTGCCTTTTTCTATGTTATCCAACCATTACTTTCCTCACTCAGAACTTCTCTTAAATTGAAATAACCCCTTTTCTTTGTTGTGTGGTTGTTGTCGAGATGGAGTCTCACTCTGTCACCCAGGCTGGAGTGTCGTGGCACAGTCTGGGCTCACTGCAACCTCCACCTCCCAGGTGCAAGCGATTCTCCTGCCTCAGCCTCCTGAGTAACTGGGACTACAGGCATGTGCCACCATGCCTGGCTATTTTTATTTTATTTTATTTTATTTATTTATTGTAAACAGAGTCTTGCTCTATCACCCAGGCTGGAGTGCAGTGGCAGGATCTCAGCTTACTGCAACCTCCACCTCCTGGGTTCATGCAATTCTCCTGCTTCAGCCTCCCGAGTAGCTGGGATTACAGGCATGCACCACTATGCCTAGCTAATTTTTGTATTTTTAGTAGAGATGAGACTTCCCCATGTTGGCCAGGCTGGTCGTGAACTTCTGACCTCAAGTGATCCACCCACCTTGGCCTCCAAAACAGGGGTTACAGGCATGAGCCACTGCACCCGGCCAATAACCCCATTTCTTCCACCTGATCTACTCAGGAAAAAAATGATCTGAAATTAATGCTATAATTTACCTTTCATATCTTCTGCAACTAGATATCTAGCGAAGAGAAGTTTTATACCTGCTCCAAATTGCTGTCAAAACACATATGTATGGAGAGCCCACAGTACTCCAGGTATGGGCGCTATGAAAATGGTGGTGGCAGAAGACATAAAACACAGAGTTTCGTGGGGAGGAGGACAGTGATAATGCACATAACCAGAAAATATCAACTCAACGATCAGAAGAAGGCAAAACATATCATAATATGTAGAAATCCAGGGGTTCCTACTGACACACACAGACATCATATTTGGAGATTCCTAGGATAGCTACTGAATTTTCTGAAAATCAGTAAATAAAGGGTAAGAGTTAAGCATTTGTGCTGCTTTTCTGCATAAAACAGAAAACTAAGTAGGTGGTGAGAGATCCTCATTGAGGAAACCCAACTAATACGTTCAGAAGAAATTGTACGTTAGGAAAATCACCACTTTGTAACCTCTGCAGACATCAAATATCTGGACAGTAACCATCGATAGATAAAATTCATCAGGTGGAGAGAAGGAGGCAAGATGGCAGAATAGAAGGCCCCCAGCCCCCATCTTCCACAGAAACACTGATTTAACCACCATCCCTGGGGAGGAAAAAAAAAATGCCATCATGAGAGCTTCGGGATTCAGGTAAGAGGTAGAGGCACCGGAAGTGGGGAAAACTCGATAAAGGATGAATCAGGAGGCAAATAAATCCATTGATCAATCTTAATATTACATGTCAATAAAATAATGGTAGAGGAAGTCTCTGAGTCCCTTGCACGGTAGGTGTATCCATACTGCACTGTAATTCTGCCAGCATTGCTCTGATCCAGTTCAACCCCAAGGCCTATGAGGGTAACTTTTCTTTGGTTCTTGTTGAATTCAATTACATGAACAATCTCTAGAAGAGCAGAAGAGAATTCCTTAACTCTGGGAGCTGTATTAGCCTGGAAAAGGGAGAATATCCTGGAGGCATGGGAATGCACTCAGACTGCATCGCAAGTCCTGTGAAATTACATCCTTCTAAGAACCTTTCCTCTCAGAGAGCATTCTTGCTTCAAATGAGCCCATTTGTGTCAGTACTGTGAGAAGCCACATCCCTGTCACCTTTCTCAGGCTCTGAGAGGTGCCGACTTAAGATGTCGTCTTAGCACAGCTTTTCAAACTATAAGAATCACTTCATGTCATGCTCAAGACAATCACAAAGAGAAAAGAATTTGATCTCCACACTGTCTTGCTGCCCCTCTCAAATAAGAGGAGAAATAAGGATTTCTCTTAGAGATAAGGACACTCTGTGTTCCATTCATCAAGTGCTAGGGTGATTACTGAAGGCATTACGCTTCATGTGGGCGTTCAAGGTTGAAACCCAGATACTTTAATCACAAACCACTTCGGTCCACACTCCTGGCTCCCACAAATTATTTATCAGAAGACAGCTGCTTATTCTCTTAAACAATTCTGAGAAATCAGTTCTGTTGCCAGATGCAGTCGGCTAAAGCCCTCCCCCAAGCTTCCACCCCATAGACCTTGACAACACCTGTGTCAACCCACTCTAATAAGGAGAATCAGACCTACTAGACATTCCTGAGATCTCCCTCGCCTGGCAGCTCAGTACAGAAGGGATGTCATCAGGGTTCTAAATACTGATCTTATCACGGTGACATTTGCAACTGTCAGGAGACAAGAGACATGCCAATATGTCAGAGATCACAACACACAAATCTATGAACTAATGAAAGTTGCTCTTTTTTTTTCAGAGGAAAAGGGAACTAAGTATTCTGCATTTGTTTAGATTGCATTCCCACAGAGAGAAGACAACAAAACATCTGTAGGCAAAGGGCAACTCTATTTTATTCATCCATCATATTTGATGGCCAGGGTCTCCTAGGATTGGATGAGCCTCTAACATCCCTCCCTAATTCTCTCTTCTCATAGTCCCTATTCCAAGTGAAGTGACTTGAAGCTTTGGGGGTTGGAGATGTGAGAGAAAACCGGCACTCCCACTGGAAGCACTGGAGGAGGTGGAGAGGATGCTCCGTGGTCTTACTACAAGGCTGAGGATCTTGGGAGGACATTGCTGACCAAAATGAAATGAGGAAAATTTACTAGTCTAGGGGTTAGAACCCCCAAGTCTTTAACTAGGTTACTAAGACAGGTGAGCTCCCCCTTTAAAAGGAGCAGGGCAGAGGGAAGGATGAATGTGCTGAACCCTTGCTGTGTGCAGCACCCAAGCTCTGCTGTCCTGTGTATGTACCAGCCCGTGGGTCCTCACACCAACTCTACACGACAGTTACAGTCATTACCAGGATTTTACAAAGGACGGCAGTGAGGGTACAAATGGAAGCAGCTTGTCAAAGTCACGCTGCTGGTGGATAATGGAAACAGGACGCACACCTGGAACCTGGCTGCAGGTACCTGAACCACGCCGATGTCCTTTTTCCTCATTCAGTTCTCCTTAAAGGAAATGAATGTGGATGATGTGAATGTGGATCAATTGGGGCATAGATCCCAGTGTGGTTTCCTGATGTATGGGAGCATATTGTATAGCTTTTCTTTGCCTATAAGAATCATGCTTATGCATCCAAAGCAGGCAAAGCGCTCTGACCCCGACACTGACTTTGAGTCTTGAGATTTTTTTTCATTCAAATGGAAAGCAGAAGGCAAGAAAGAAAGACTCAGAGGAGTGACTTGTGAATTAAGGGGAAAACTCATGCCATTGGCCGTTCACCAACCACCCTGGCCGTCTCACTCTTTGTATGTCCACCTTAGTTCACAATTGACTTTCCAGGGAGGACAGGCAAAGAATTCAAGTGGGAGAAACACTCTCCTATTATCACACCAACACACAGAAGGAGAGATTGCCAAAAAAAAAAAAAAGGAAAATCCCAACAGCATTTTTTTAAATAGGGTATTTCACAGGGAACTCAGAGTTTTTATGCCAAAAGTTCCATCCATAATGCACCATCGATAGCACACTGGCTCTTTACCCATCCTGTCTAGAGCTTCTCCATGAAGTCATTACAGGGGCCTTGAGCTATTCGCCCTGCAGGAGTCAGCAGCATCCATCAACCTTCTCTCCCACTGAGGAGATCAAAGATGCAGCATCCATCGACCTTCTCTCCCACTGGGGAGATCAAAGATTCAGCTCAGTGCCATAAATGCAATGGTTCTCAAAATCTGGTCCCAGAACCGGCATCACCTGAGAACTTGTTAGAAATACAAATTCTTGAGCTCCACCCCAGCCCTACTGAATCAGAACTTCTGGGGCTGGGGCCCCAGCAATCTGTTTTACCAAGCTCTCCAGGTGATCCTAAGCCACAGTAGGTGTCAGCGCCAGGTTTAGACCAGTGGGCCTCAAGTGCTTATTACATCCACCTAGGAGAGTGTTCAAACTCCTAACGCCCAGGCCACAGGGCATGCGATGAAGAAGTCCTATGATGAGATCCGAGCCTCAGGAATGTCTAAGGCTCCCGAACAGATTCCATTGTGCAGCCAGTCTTGAGAACAGCATTCTAGTGGATGTGCTTGTCAGGGAAACAGACTTCACTTGTGCAGTGAGACTAGCAAAGGGGAACCGAAGCGCTACTTGGGTAACAAGCCCATTATTGTCAGCAAGGAGGTTCCGTGATCTTGGCAGGAATGGGATTTTTTGCAGAGGCCAGAGCAGGTGGGACCACTATGAGCCCAGTGTGTACTGTGTGTACGGAGTGTGTATTGTGTGTGTCAAGCATGCATTGTGTAAGCCAAGTGTGCACTGTATATGCCAGGCAGGTGCTGTGTGTGCCAGGCAGGTGCTGTGTGTTCCAAGAGTGCACGGTGTGCTGAGTGTGCACTGTGTGAGCCAAGTGTGCACTGAGCGTGCCAAGCATGCGCTGTGTAAGCTATGAGTGAACTTCGTGTGCTGAGTGTGCACTGCGTGTGCCGGGCATGTGCTGTGTCCCAAGTGTACACTGTGTGTGCTAAGCATGCACTGTGTGTTACCAAGTGTTCATTGTGTGTGCTGGGTGTGCACTGTTATAAGCTGAGCATGCACGGTCTGACCTAAGTACACGTAGAAATGGTTCTGCTGCCCAGAAGAAGGGACAGGACTATGAGTCCAACTTAGGCTGCACCCTGGGGTCCCCTGGGGAAGGTTTGTAACCACCGACATACGTGCTTTGGGAAGCCCGGGTATCCAGATTTTAAAAGCTCTGTGAGTGATGCTGGCATGTAGCAAAGGTTGACAACTTGGAATCATGGTTGGAAGCTCCCTTTGACAACCAACAGCTCCAGTGCATGGGGTGGGGACACACTAGCCCTTTACTTCCAGCAGCAATGCCTCCCCATTTCTTACAGAAATTCTACCTGTGTGGCGGTAAGATCTGGAGCTGGCACATTGGAGACTCCTTTCTGGGACTGAGGAGGCCGCTGCAGGAACCTGGAGCTGAGTGTGTGCATGGAGCACTCAGTGCATGCAGCAGGCAAGTTCCTGCCCAGAGAAGGGACCTGGACATGTGCAGCACACCAACGTGGCACATGTATACATATGTAACGATGCTAACTTCTTAACCTATTAATGTGATAATACATTCGCATATGTTAATTGGACTATTGGTATGGAATGATCCACAGGCAGTCTGGCTAAAAGAAGATAACCAGGGCTGCTCAGGACGGGGGCAGGTCAGAAACACCTTGCAGGGCTGGTTGCCACAAACAGCCTGGCAGGTCCTCGGAACGCTAAACAGAAAACCACCGCACGACCCAGCAACGCCACTCCCAGGTGTGCACAGGACAAGTGAAGTCTCGTCCACACAAAACTTCTACGGGGTTAGACTACACACAAAACTTCTACGGGGTTAGACTACACACAACAGAAAATTGTGAATAAAGTTGTAAAATAAAAATGTATTGTAAAATAAAATAAACATTGTAAACAAAAATTCACCGGAGTGTCGCCAGTTGATTATTCTCTGTACCATGCCAATGGCACCTAAGAAGAGACCCCACGGTGTTTGTTCTTCGAGCGCTGCTGTGTTCCGGGCACCATTCCAAGCACTAGGGAGTCCGCCGTGAAACGAAGCAAACCAGCGCACCGAGCAGCGCTTGCAGCCCAGCGGAATGGGCTTCTGTGAATCCGCAAGTCCAAGGTTAATGGAAAGGGGGCAGCCAGTCTTGGAGCTACGGATCCTGACTGTGGCCGCCCCGCACCACGTGAGTCTTGCTTGTGGTATGTACTAGACAAGACGCCAAAACCATGTTGAGCTGGGCTGTGTGCGAAGACAAATGTTATTTTTAGTCCTCATGACGTTGGTATCCTTACTCCAAATTTACAGACGAAAATGTGTGTATCAAGACATCATATTGTACACCTAAAATATATAAACTATTTCTTAATATTATGTGAATAATGAAAATAAAGACATTGCAGCTTCTACAAAATAAAATAATACTACAAAAAATGAGAATGGAAGCTTTATGAATTTAAGCATTTGGGCCAGGCGCGGTGGCTCACGCCTGTAATCCCAGCACTTTGGGAGGCCGAGGCGGGTGGATCATCTGAGGTCAGGAGTTCAAGACCAGCCTGGTCAACACGGTGAAAACCCATCTCTACCAAAAATACAAAAATTAGCTGGGCGTGGTGGCGGGCGCCTGTAATCCCAGCTGCTCGGGAGGCTGAGGCAGGAGAATCGCTTGAACCTGGGAGGTGGAGGTTGCAGTGAGCTGAGATCACGCCACTACACTCCAGCCTGGGTGACAAGAGGGAAACCCTGTCTCAAACAAAAGAAAGAAAGAAAGAATTTAAGCATTTTGTCAAGAATCCAAATGCTGGTAACTAGCACGGATTTGAAGGCTGACATTTTTTACTTTTAGCTGCAATATTTTACTGCCCACCAGCCCACTCCCAGTAGTACTATTATATGAGAGAATTTGCACTTAGAGAACACAGTGGGTTTCTCACTCGTGGCGCCACAGACGTTGCTTCTGGACAATTGTGTGGTGCTGGGTGCCATTCTGATCATTGAGAGATGCTTGGCAGCATCCCCGTCTCCACCCATTACAGCCCGCAGAAGGGCCTTCCCACGCCACAATAGTCTGCGTGGCCTCTGGACCCTGCTGAAGTCCTCTACACGACAGTGACCCTTCACCGAGAGACACTGCTGTGAGGCGATTCAGATAGGTGGTTGCACCTGTTTCCAGATTTTACTTATAGTATCTAAATACTGTAGGCATGTGGCTATTAGCAAGAGGATATTTGCATAATTAAATATTGTAGAATAATGGGAAGCATACATTTTAGATTAGTCGTATTTTTATTATTTTGCTTAGATTATATGTTTTTACTATGGGGCAAACTCTAAGGAGGCTGAATAAATTAGCTGGGCATAATTTGAGAAGAAAAATGTTAACAGTGGTTCATTTTTTAGCTTGATAGAGAATAACATTTCAAAATATCTTAAATGTAAGGATGTCCTAAGGAATTTTCAGAGATTCTGGAGACAAAATCAGAAACAAGTTTTTGTTCTAGTGCCCTCTATTGCTAGCATTGCTCCTATAGAATTACGCACTTGCTGATAGCAATGAAAAACTCTGGAAAAACACATTTTAAAGATAACTGCTTGAAGACACTGGAGAGTTACAAAACACAGGGACAATGCGCAAAACGTTCCAGCCACGAAATGAGGATCCACTCTGCAAGCAGCGCCCACAGGACTCTACCTCCCTGTGTGGGGCTCCCGGCGAGGCAGAGCACAGCACCTAAAATCAGAAACCAGGGAGGGATTTGCTGGGAAGGGGACCAAGGAAACCTGCTGGGGCCGTGGAAATGTGCTGTGTATTGATTGGGGCGGTTGTTACACGTGTTTATACATTTGTGAAAACTTTTTTTAACTGCACCCTTAAAACCATCGGTGTTATTGTCTTTAAATTTTACCCCAATAAGGAAGCAAAAGCACATCAGTGCCTTATAAGAAACAGCAATATCTCTTACACAAGGAAGTCAGAGCGCCTTGAGGAGTTTAATGGCCCAGATGGACGCGCGGCGGCCTTAGAAAGAGGCCTCGCAGGGCCTAGGCCAGAACTGTTTGTTCCCGTTTGCTGATTTTCACGGCTTTGTTGAGATATAACTCACAGAGCAACAATGACCTCATTTAAAATGTACAATTCAATGGTTTTTGGTGCATTCACAGAAGTGTGTAACCATCAGCACAATTTTAGAAGATTTCCATCAAAAAGAAACCCGTTTTTTTAACTCACATTAAAACTTGGTTGTGTTGTAAATATCAATTTTCCTTCCTTCTTTCTTTTTCTCTGTATTTATTAAGTACTGCCTCTCAGCTCCCACTTGAGAGTCAGTAGGGGAAAAATATGATCTAAATGTCAAATGTGAATTATAGCTTAGAGCAAGCCAAAATTTAAATCGGTATTTCCAAACTGAAGGGTGTTACCCTTCAGTTGGTCATGACCCTTAGCTTAGTGGATTTTCATTATCATTTGTTTGAAAAAAAGAGAGAGAAAATGAGAATAGAATAGAAAATATCAGCATGTGCTACACATAATGTCAGCATTATTTGATGAAATATGTTTTAGGGATGTGTGTATGTTGGTTCTTACTGCAAAATCTGTTACCATGGAGTCAGTGAAAAAATAGAAAAGACAGGTATTTAAACCATCCCTTTGACTGTTTTTGGTCTTCTCTGGGTAAAAATGCCCCACCTCTGCCACCTTGTCCTGCCCCTCCCCTCAGATGCTGCAACTGCGGTGTGAGGTGGAGAGCGGGGCCATGAGCGTGGGTCCTGGGCTTGGCTGGGGTGTGAGGTGGGGAGCAGAACCATGATTGTGGGTCCTGGGCTTGGCTGGGGTGTGAGGTGGGGAGCTGAACTGTGAGTGTGGGTCCTCCACTGTAGCAGAGATGTTCTGCAAGCAGAGGAGTAGAGAAAACAACGTCAAGTGATCCAGCTCCCGGGCCTCCTGCGCTGCCTCCATCACAGCGAACAAGATCATTTCTAGTTTTTATCTGGTTTTCCCAGACTGACTTCTCTACTGGGAAAAAATCATTTTCATGGTAAATTAATGAATAAAAACAAATGTTGATTTTTTTATAGAAAGAACTGTTACCCTTGTATACTCTGTTGATACATTCCCAAGAAAATGACGGCAATACCACAAACTGTGTCTCTGCATCTGTGCTTGCTAAGATCGCGGGTTTAGCCTGAGAATGAACACCAGGGACAGTATTGGCCTCTAACACACACTAAGCCTTGGACGCCTTGCTGGTTCTCAGGACAGCTGATGTGGATGCTGCGCATGGCGTTATTGGGCCCAGACAGCAGGAGCCTGACTGTTACTGTAATCCTGGGAGCCGGTGGAGCTCTGGCTTCTGCACAGCATACTTCACTTTTGAGTTTTCCCTTTTCCACCAAGTCCTTCTTAGCAATTTTTTGACTGCAGCAATCGGTTAGAAATTCGAGGGCCTCCTCTTGCTTCCTCTCCCTTAGAAAACCCCGAGATGGCAGTGTGGGCATGAGCTCTGGCAAACATGGTGTTAGGCATGCTGCTTTAGGTCATGACAACAAATATTCCACCTTTCCCAGGGCAACCTTTCCATCAATCCAAAGGTGTCTTACTATTCAGGGAATTAAAGATACCTTCTACTTAATAAAACGTATGCTTTCTAGTAATGTGCTATGCTTGCCTGTGACATACTGCTGACCCCTGGAAGAACTCATTCCCACCCTTAAGAAGCAATCATCATCTCAGGAAGAGGTCCCAAAGTCCACTCGCCACGCCTCAGGCACTGAAGGAGTGCTTGACCTCACCACCATCCGACCAGCCCATCAGTGCCAAGAACTGAACCACACTTATGGGTCAAAAGGACCGGCCAGGAACACAGCACCTTCTTCATGTCTTGTTAGTGCCTGGGTCTCACTCAGGGATCAGTGGTGCCTGCAGTAGTGGGGATGGTGAGCAGCTCCCTGAAGATGCAGGACTATGGTGGTCCAACCATCTCCCTAAGAAGCTCTGTTCTGAAAATCTGATTAATACATGTCCAAATGCACTTTTAACATTATTATATTATATGAATGATTCCATTCTGGAGTACAGTTTCACCACCATGCTATACCTCAGGTACATGATGGGGTAACAAGGATGTTGTTGGCAAGAACACAAAACCAAACACACATGTTCTCATTCATAAGTGGGAGTTGAACAATGAGAACACATGGACACAGGGAGAGGAACATCACATACTAGGGCCTGTCGGGGAGTGGGGGACTAGGGGAGGGATAGCATTAGGACAAATACCTAATGTAGATGATGGGTTGATGGGTGCAGCAAACCAGCATGGCACGTGTATACCTATGTAACAAACCTGCACATTCTGCACATGTATCCCAGAACTTAAAGTATAATTTAAAAATGAAAAAGAAAAAAGGATGTTGTTGGAAGGCCTAGAGACAGAACCATCATATAGTATTTTTTTTTCCAGGACACAGTCAAAACTACACAACTCACTCTGGGACTGTTAGAACCCAACTCATTAATAGATCATGCACTGCCAGCAATTATCTAGAAATCCTAAGTTGAAAAGTGCTTCAAATTTGGCCTAAATTATGTGCAGATAATTATTGTAATTAGAAAAGTAATGCAGCTCAGAAAACCTGCACATAGAAGTGTGATAAAATAATCTTAGTATTGAATGACAAGGACACACACATAGTTCAAACACAATTCTAGTTTCAGAAAGCCCTTGGGGAAAAGGAGAATATCATTAAGGTCTCCAGATTATTAATTAAGCCACCTGCTTTATTCTGATAGTAAGGCTTTCTTGTGTTTTATTCCATTAAGGTAAAATTTTCTTTTGAGGAAGGAAATTTAGGATAATAGTCATTTTACCTATTTATGCCAAATTTATTGAACCTATGTGGCTGTTTTCCTTTAAACAATTGTATCATAACATTTTTGAGAAGTAATCTATTATTTACTTCCCAAATAACCACAAAGTGAGTTGACATTTTCATTAAAGGAAAAAGAGAAAATTATTATGTCTGTGACATTCATCTAATAAATACATTTTACTGACCTTTCATATGTTAAAGTCCATGACATTTTTAACAATTTTTTGCTCATTTGGGAATCTCAGAAAAGAAAAGATAATGAGAAGGGAATTTTAAGCTCCAAGTTAAAAAAAAGAAGAAGAAGAAGAAGAAACAACAACTTACCGGGAACTGGAGTGTCAATGGCCTAGGATCTAAAGCCTTTAAGTACCATAAAGTCCCTGCATGCATACACTGATTTCAGAATCTTGACATACAGTTCTTTGTGCAATGCTAGTCTTGGCACTCACAATTTATTTAAATAGCATGTTATGGTCTAGAGGCTTGCTTCTGCTTAAGACGTGGAAAGCCAGGGGACTGTGGTGACCTTGGGCTCAGAGCAGGGCAAGGATTCAAAAGGGTTTGGGTTCAGAAGGGTTTGTGTCCCTGCCTCCCTTTTCTCTCTGCAGGCCCAAGATGCCTGCAGCGTGGACTGGGTCTTCCTCCACTCTGGCTCCCCGCCGGGTGCTCAGTCATCATTGCTGATTTCTCAGTGCTAGAATCAGTCAAGCAAAGGCTGGAGCAGAAGCCCTCTGGTTCTGCTGGTCCAGCCTTGGCACTGGCCAAGCCTGGGCATCTGGCCATAAAATCAGGCTTTTTTTTTTACTGCCCCTGCCCTTTCTCCCAAGGGCAGAGAAACTACCTTGTGGATACAGGAGAAAAATGGTATCCTGTGTCTTCCCACTGAAGACAGCTGAGGAAAGAATCAGTGAGCCTAAAACTAGGTTGAGAGAAGTCACATGAACTAAAACACAAAGAAAAACAAAAGTGAGAAAAAGACGGGGGATAAGGAAGAAGAAACCACTGGGATATTACACTTGGTCTAACATACATGTAATTGGTACCCGAGGAAGAAAGACAGGAATAAACAGGAGAGAAGAAATGTGTTCCAAAATTAAAGAAAGAAGAAGATCACAGATCCCAGAAGCTCAGGATAGCTTGAGAAGGATAAACAATAGACAATCAAAAATATCCTCAAATGTCTAGGGGAAAAAATAAAGAGAAAATCTTGAAAGCAACCAGGAGAAAGAAGCATTACACATTGCTTACAGAGGAACACCAAAGAGAATCTCAGCATACTTCTCCCCAGACGTTATGCAAGCCAGAAGGTAATAGAGGGACATCTTTAAAATAATGAAAGAGAAAATGATTGTCAGAGAGAATTTCATACTCAGAGAAAATATCTTCCCCAGAAAAGGTAAAATAAAGATTTTCCAGACCAAAAAACAAGCTGAGAAAATGTATTACCAGCAGTTCTGCTGTACACGAAATGCTAAAATTCTTCAGGCAGGACTGTGATGCCAAATGGTCACTTGGATTACACAAAGAAACGAAGCTCTGGAAATGGTAAAATACAGGTAAATCTAAAACACGTTTTAATTTTTAATCACTTTAAACGTATAACTGAGGTCAAACACTAAAACAGTAACAGTACACTATTCAGTCTCTCACATATCGTGTTAGGCAGAATAATAGACCCCAAAGATGTCCACATCCTAAACCCTGAAACCTTCAATTATATCATCTTCCATGGCAGGGGGACTTGGCAGATGGGATTAAATTAAGGACTTTGTGGTGGGAAGGTTTTCCTGGCTTATCTGCGGGAGTCTCAATCTAACCACAAGTGCCTTAAAAACAGAGACTGTCTCCTGGCTGTGGTCAAGGAGGTGGGATTATGGGAGAACAGGCAGCAACAGAGGCCTGGCTGGTCCTGGAGGTGGACGAAGGGGCTGTAGCCATGAATGCAATGGCCTCCAGAAGCTGGAGAAGACAGGGAAACCTTCTTCCCTGCAGCCTCCAGAAAGGGGCACAACCCGCTAACATCTAGACTCCAGCTCAGGGAGACTTTTGCAGACATTCTGGCCTCCAGAACTGTAAGATAATAAATTTGCATAATTTCTGTGGTAAGGTGTTGCAGCAGTAATTTTCTATGAAAATGAATATAACAATATGTAGAAGTCAAATATATAAGAATCACACAAAGAGCATGTACAAAGTATCTAAGATTTTACTATAAATGAAGTGGTATAATATCGTTTGAAGACAGGATATGATGAGAATATGAGACGCCTTTACTTTTACTGGCACAGATGTATACTTTAACCCTAAAGTAACTATTTTAAAACTTTTAAAAAGGCTTAATAGTAAGCCAATACTGGAAAAAAATGTGGAACTATAGAAAGTACTCAATTAATAAATGAGTACACTATTATTAAAATGAGAAGTCAGAAGACTGTGAGAAAACATTTGCAAACAAATATCTGATAAAGGGCTTATCCAGAAGACATATAAATATGTAAAGAATTCTTACAACTCAGGGCAACATGGCCCAGCGTGGTGGCTCACACCTGTAATCCCAGCACTTTGGGAGGCCAAGGCGGGTGGATCACTGGGTCAGGAGTTCAAGACCAGCCTGACCAACATGGGTGGAACCCCGTCTCTACGAAAAATACAAAAATTAGCTGGGCATGGTGGTGCATGCCTGTAATCTCAGGAGGCTGAGGCAGGAGAATCGCTTGAACCCAGGAGGCAGAGGTTGCAGTGAGCTGAGATCACGCCATTGCAGTCCAGCCCGGGCAACAGAGGGAGACTCTGCATCAAAAAAAAAAAAAAAAGTGGGGGGCCACATATTTCAGTAGACATTTCACCAACGAGGAGACACAGGCAGCAAATGAGCATGCAGAGGAAGCAGCTCATCATCATCAGCTGTGAAGAAAATGAAAATGAAAATCAATACACAGCTACTAAAGTGGCTTTTTTAAATTTAAAAAGTTAAAACCCAGAAACCTGCTGATAGCAAAAGCCAGCAAGAATGCAGAGCAGCTGAAATCTTCATGCACTGCAGTGGAGAGTGAAAAATCACACAAACACTTTGGAAAACAGTTTGAAAGTTTCCTCAAAATTCAACAGACACCCACCGTGTTCACTTGGCAATCTACCATAGGCATTCTTCCAATAGAAATAAAAAGATCTGTGAAAAAAATAAAAAATAAAAAGACCTGCAGGCAAATGTTTACCGTAGCTTTGCTCATAATCTCCAAAAAAAAAAAAAGCAGAAACAGCCCCAGTGTCCACCAGCTGGCGGCTGGAGACACAAATCACAGAGCATGCGCATCGTGGAACTGCTTGAGCAATAAGCTGCTGCCTCCTGCAAATGCATCGATCTCAGAAGCGTTATGTCATTAAATGGAAGAAGACGACACAGAGGCTGCATACCGCATGAGCCCATCTGTCTGACACGCTGGGAAAAGCAAACAGTGGCCACCATGAGCTGGTGCTGGGGGAGAGAATGGGCTCCAAAGACTCACAAGGAAACTATTGTGGCGGTGGTTACACAGCTGAAAGTATTTGTCAAATCTCACTGACCTGCACAGTCCAAAGGATGGATTCTACTCTGTAAACAATTATACCTCCATAAACATGACTTTCAAATAAATGGCAAAACTACTCCCTAAGGAGGAGAAAGTGTGAGAGCAGGAGTTCGGAGGCTCTCTGCCTTCTTGTTGAGCGGGGCTCACTTCCTCTCACGGGCGTCAGAAGAGGCAGGCGGCCCGTCTGCAGAGCTGGATCCCCTGCCTCTGACGGCCGCTCTTTCCTGCCTCTCTGTGCTGCCCGCAGGGCCTAGGCTCGGGGCTGACTGCACACGGAGGATGCTGTTTTCTCATCTCCAGCGGCTAGCCAGGCCCAGGAAGAGACCTTCTGGTTCTGACTTTTCTTGTCCTGGAACAGAGCAGGCTCCAATTCTGAGCAAAGCTTTTATTGCCCTTAGCTCCGGTGGAAAACAACAAAAACGTGTGGGAGTTAGAGGTGCCCTCTTACACATTAACCTCAGAGCCCATTCCTGCTTCCAGCGTGCAATGGAGGTTCTGTGAAACAGACATGTTTGGGGAAATAAAAATTTCATTTACAAAATGGGTAAGGGCTTCTCCGAGAAAACTCTTAAGTGCTGAAAACTTATTTGTAAACTGAAATACAGTTCACTGGTTTATTCATTAAAGTTAATTAATTTTAATAATCTCTAATTGTATTAGTTTAGGGTTCAATTGCTGACAGTAAGAACCATTCTAGCCAGATTAAGCAAACAGAGGCTTATCAGCCGGGATGAGGTGGCTTTCTGAATCACTGGTGCAGCAAAGGCTCCTCACCCCAGGAGAGTGGTACTTAACCGTGGGGAGCAGGGGAGCCTCCTCAGGAGGGTCACATCAGGGTGCTGAGGCCTCGGAACAGCACCATCTCCACCCGCATCCGTGACACAACCCGAGGGCTTCTGCCCAGCTTCCCACGCAACAGTTCATTCAAACTGATTCGCAAGGGATCAGGGGAATGTGGTTTTTAGCTCCAGGCTTGGCAGGATAGGGGGGAACACGAGATGAGGTCAGAATGGAGTGTGAGCCAGCTGAGCCTGATAAACACACTTGGTTTGTCATAGACATGGCTCTTTGTTAAAGCCCATCCACAAACACGTAAGACACAGGAAACCAAGGTGCAGTAATGAACACAGCACCCACAACTGAGAGGGGAGCGTGTGCTCTTCAAAACGGGACAAGCAGAAGAATGCAGTGCAGGCAGGGCTGTTGCTGTGGAGAAGACATCACAAGAAGCCACGGTTTTCCAGAGAGTCTCCAGTCCTAAAAACTACTTTACGGCAAGTGCGACATGCAAAGCCTGTGTAGGTTTTTAGATAGTAGATCTGGGGCAAGATCTAGAGACTCCAGCAGAGCTAACACATGATGTCTGACATCTGGAAAGTTACCAGAGAGCCACTGTGGTAGGACTTCCACTCACAGTCAAACTAGAGGACTTGAAAGACCTCCAATCTAGTCCGTCTGAACATCTCCCAGGAGAAATGGCTCAGGAAATGGACATTCGTCCAATTTCCTGAGAAAAGAAGACTCTTTTTAAACTCAGTCTCAGTAACTGTGAACACGTAACACCGGCCCACAAAAGGAAATGTTAACTACATAACCATCAAATGGAAGAGAGAATGTGTGAGGAGACGGTATTATGAATGAGAATAGCACTAGTCTTTGAATAAGATGAAGGGGCAGCCATCGTCAGATTTTACAGATTCTGGGAATCATCCACCAGCTCCTATACCAGGGTCTGAGAGTCCCCTGTTAGATAGCAATGTTCTTTTTGATTAAAACATTGCTTTCTCCTGGAGTGTTACTGAAAAGGCAAAATTCACTAGATTTTCCAATGTTAATACCCTAGGTCAATTATTTAATTTCATCACTTTCTTCCATAAATGTAAAAGGACTACCTATCTAAGGACGTTCTTAGAATAAGCAACTTTGAAGAAAACCAGAAGTTGGGCTAAAGTAGGTAGTTACCAGGTGGTGGGAACGGGGCCTCTACCAGGCAGTTAAGATGCAGAGAATAAAATACAGTCCCTGGCCTCAGTGCACTTCCAGTCTAATTGAGAATACCAGACAGGTACACGAAAAGGTAACTAAAAACAAAACAGAAGATTGGTACAAGCAAGATCATCCATAAAGGTTTAGAGAGGGAAAACTAAAATATTGACAAGAAAAACTGCAAGAATAATTGGGCCATTCTGTAAACATATATTCTTAGAGTTTGAAAGGACCTTTCATGGAGGCTATGGCAACTGGCTGTTCTCAGAGGCACTATCCCTACCCGGAGCTACCCATGCGTGTGGACATCTCCAGTCAGGAAACTTGCTTCTTGAGTCAGCTTATTCCAATTCTGTTGTCAAAATGGTCTTTCTGCATGTCTTCAAAATTGACTTTCTTTTACATTTCACCCAGAGGTCTCAGTTACCCTTGGGAGCTACAAACATTTTACCACTTTGCTCCTACTCAGTATTCTTCAAATAGTGAAAGAAATGTGTGTTGTCCTTAAGCTTTCTCCTCTACAGGTAAGCTTTATCTACTAAATGCCTGTCACCATGTTTTCCTTGAGATGGGCCTGAAACTTGTCATCATTCCAAAGGGGATTTAAAACACAGTACCAAAAAGAATGTATGGCCTAGCCTTGGCTATTTCTGTGTAGAGACAATGGCTCACATAGGGTAGGTTTTGGAAATTAGTTTGCAAAGGCAGGTGAGGGTCAGAGCGTGGAGGTTCTTGAGTGTGGGGCTAAGTCTGTACTTCGTCTAGTGACAGAGAAGCCACCAAATATTCCCCAGGAGATGATTTACAGGTGGGAAGCACCTTTCCAAAACATGTCCCAGATGTCAACCTTGACATCCAACTCGCAGAAATCCAAATGAAATGGACTCCAATGCTACTCCTCATGGGAAAATGAAATTCAGTTATCAAGAAGTGGGGGTTGGCTGGCATTTTTCTTGTCATGTGTGAGCTGAGTGTACTTAATAATTGCATCTTGTTGACTAACATATTATTTCCTCATTCTGCTCTGCTGCACCTCTGCTGAATAAGGATCCCTCCCTGTACCTTGCCTACAAAGCTTCCAGCATCCAACGCATTTGTGGGTGCTGCTGACTTACCGAACATTTGTGACAACGAAAGCCTCTTCCATTTCTGTGTTTCACAGTCTGCTCCACCTGCTTCCAAACTTTGTTTCCTATAATCAGCTCCCTCTCCTTCAGGTTTTCTCTATAAACTTGATTGCCCTCAGTTTATGATGCAAAGAATTTTGTTTCCCACCTCCTGCAGGGCTCTCGACTTGACTCTGCATATTCAACACCTAATCATTTGCCTGCCAAATGGAGAGAAATAGACTTCAGACTATGCCCTTTGACAGAACAGAAAGGTTAACAGATGCTCCCAGAAGCCCCATTTCCCTTCTCCCTCCCCAGTCAACCGCTGTGAGTTGTTGCTGAAGGGAATCGTGTGCCACTTTATTTCCCTACTGATATAATTTCCTCCACCGGAGAGATAGAAACAGCTATAACTAGTTTTTATTTATAAATGAGATTTTTCCTCATCTCCTTTATGGAAAGATTAATTCCATACTGATCTATAAAAAGAATTAACAGAAAAAGAAACTGAAAAAGTCAGAGCATTGAGTAAGGCATTAAAATAGTCCAGAAGTGATAAGATATTACACTTGGGCTGCCGCAATAGAGAACGGGAATGAAACAAGAGGATGCAGAAGATGAAAATCAAATGAATAAGCCTAATGAAAAGAAAACATGAGTCAAGGCGGAATCCAGCATTTTCCAGCCAGGTAACTGAGGTCATCCATTCGTGTGCTAACCTGTGTGATAAACATGTATCGGGGCTGAAGAAGAAGGGCTCTAGGTGCTGGGATATAGGAGTAGAAGGGTACAAGCTCCTACTTATGTTCTAGTGGGAGAAACAGACAATCATACACAAACAAATGGTCAAGATGATTTCAGACAGCAACAAGTGCTGAGAAGACCATGAAACAAAGTGAGGGAACATGGCTAGGTTGGGGGAGGCAGGGCCTGCTTTAGATTAGGCAATGAAATAAGGCTTCCTTTTGAAGCTGATAATGAAATTGAAATTAGGATA
This sequence comes from Pan paniscus, assembly GCF_029289425.2. Taxonomy (NCBI): domain Eukaryota; kingdom Metazoa; phylum Chordata; class Mammalia; order Primates; family Hominidae; genus Pan; species Pan paniscus. Next base: position 94,905,139 of record NC_073266.2, on the reverse strand, counting down.
ATATCAAGGTGGTGGCTGTGCAGATGCTCAGGGCAGATTATTCCAAAAGAAAGGTCAAGAAAAGCAAATGGCTTAAGAACAAACTAAGCATAATTGAGGAGGAAAATACCTATGGGACCCCATGCAGTGTGAGGATGAGGGCGTGGTGAAGTTGGGGAAGTGGTTAAACCGGAGGTCATGTAGAAATGAGGTGACAATGGTGATGGTTAGGTGCAATGATTATCCCTTTGTAAATACTCGGCAAATGACAATTATCATTCCAATATGGTTTGAATGTGACCCCACCCAAATCTCATCTTGAATTCCCATGTGTTGTGGGAGGAGCCCAATAGGAGGTAATTGAATCATGGGGGCAGGTCTTTCCTGTGCTGTTCTCATGATAGCGAATAAGTCTCATGAGATCTGATGGTTTTAAAAAGGAGAGTTTCCCTGCACAAGCTCTCTTGCTGTCTTTACCTGCTGCCATCCATGTAAGACATGACTTGCTCCTCCTTGCTTTCCACCATGATTGTCAGGCCTCTCCAGCCATGTGGAACTGTAAGTCCATTAAACCTCTTTTTCTTTTGTCTTGGGTATGACTTTATCAGCAGGGTGAAAAAAGACTAATATACATTCCTTATCCAATTATTATTATAGCTTCAGCTGGCTTGCAGCCTATGCTATACTGCTGGAAAATATAGCATGGACAGTAGGAATAAAAAATTTATCATTCCTCACAATCATATGAATTCAAAGTAAAAACACAAAGCAAGTGATTTATATAATTGGAAGATGAGGAAACCTTGCTGTTATGAATATGATGAAAAGAATCCATAATTGCATATCTTGCTGGTAGGAGTGTACATTTGCATAATTTTTAGAAATGTGAGTTAATGAAATCTACCAATAGCATTAAACGTGTGTGCCTTTTGATTCAGATTCCATTTCTTAAAAATATTTAAGCATGGTAACAGTGAATTCAATGTGTGTGGGCAAATATTTCGTTAAAAGGATATTCCTGTGATATTGAACGTCTTAAAGAAAACTGGAAACAACCTAAATGTTTATCAGCACGGAGTGGTTACATTATTAAACTTCCACAGATCTGACCACAGTTCAATCATTGAAACTGCTGTTACTAAAGATATATTTATTGACACAGAAAGACGTTTCTGATATCTTGCTTAATGAGAGACAGTGTAGAAATATTATTGTGGTATGATTGCTGAGATGGACTTTTTTGTCTGCTCACCATTTCATTAAGGGAACTCCCTCTCCCTCTTTTCCTAGTCCTGTGGGTGGCATGGGGTTTGGGACAAAGCACTTTACCAAATGGGGTATCCTCCTGCCACCGTGATCAGCTCAGGAGTGAGCTTGTAATCCTGCTGGACCAACGAGAGTCCTCCCTGGTGTTTCTGCTCATGCTTACAGGAAAACAGCATTCTCTTTTGCTGGGAGATTTTCAGTTAAAACCAGTCCATCTTCTTGAAAGAGGCCATCATTGCCATGTCATGTTGTGAGCCAACCTCGTTTGAGCCCCTGTAATTAGCAGTGTCACCCACTGGCCTTTTCAGTTGTATGAGGGAGTAAATTCATTTTCTACTTAGAACAGTTTGACTTAACCTTCTGTGTTTTGAAACTGAAAGAATCATAGCCAATAAGAAACCACTTCTTTAGTGAAAGTACATAGAAAAGCACCTGGGAGGATCTAAACCAACACATTGATGATGGTTATTTGCAGATTTGTGGATCTTGTTTTCTATATTAAGCATATGATATTTTGTAATTTTCTTTTAGTGAATAGAACTCACTTCATGTCCAACAAAAAGAAGAGGTTAAAATGGGGTAGCAGGAGAAGACATAAGGTTTGGGTCAAGATTTAGAGAATCCAAGAGTTCGGTTTCAACCATGTTAGTTTGAAACACATGCTACACACTCAAATGGTGATACTGAGCAGGACCTTGTCTACCTGAGTTCAGAGCTCAATGAAGGAAATTGCCACCAAGATATAAAATTGGGATTATTCATTCTACAGAATGTATTTAGGTAAGCAGATCCTACAGATAGAAATGGAGACCTAAGGGATGCCAACACGGAAACTCTACCAGAGGAGAAAAGTCACCCCAATCAGTAAAGACAGAATAAAGGAAAAGCCACTGTGGAATGAGGCAAATCTGGGAGGATGTCATGGAGAGGAGAGAGTGCTTCAAAAAGGAAGGAGTTGTCCGTGGTACTGATTGCTGCAATTTGGTCAATGAAGACCAGGACAGAGCAAGACATGGGATCCAGCCAGCTCGTGATGGATGACTGATATGGTTTGGCTGTGTTCACACCCAAATCTGATCTTGAATGGTAGCTCCCATAATTCCCAGGTGTCATAGGAAGAACCTGGTGGGAAGTAATTGAATCATTGGGGCAGGTCTGTCCCATGCTGTTCTCTTGATAGTGAATAAGTCTCAGGAGATCTAATGGCTTGATAAAGGGGAATTCCCCTGCACAGACTCTCTGGTCTGCCACCATGTAAGAAGTGCCTTTGCTCTGGCTTCATCTTCCACCATGATTTTGAAGCCTTGCCAGCCATGTGGAACTGTAAGTCCATTAAACCTCTTTTTCTTTATAAATTACCCAGTCTTAGGCATTTCTTTATTAGCAGTATGAGAACATGCTAATACAATAACCTTGAGGAGAGTAATTTCAGACAGACGTGTGAGCAGAGCACAGATAGAGTAAGTCCAGGAAAGAAAAGGGAACTGAAATTAAGTTCTTAATTACAGTGAACTGGAGAATTATTTTACTGTGAGGAGAGCTAAGAATAGAGCCTTCCTGTTGAGAGGGAATTGTGTAGGGGGTCAGAATCTGTCCTTTGTATATTTCAGCATAGGAAATACTAGAGCATGTTTGTGTGTTGATAAGAAGATGTTGAAGGAAGATTATGAACTTTCAAGGAGGAAGGGCTTAATTATAGGCTTGAAAGAATAAGGAAGTGGAATTTATAATACAAGTGAAGAGATTAACCTTATATAAGAGGAGGAAGTGAAAGCAGAGAGAGTGAATATAGATTAAGGTAGATTGGTAGATTCCAAAGTGATAAAATAAGAGAGTTTCCTTCTAATCATTTCTAACCAATTTCTCAGTGCGGTGTGAAACAAGATCATCATCCAAGTGTAAAGCGTTAAAGAGAGAAAGGCTGAAATAGTTGTTTTTGAGCAATGAGAGAATGTAGTGGTATTTTTAGGTTTTCTTGAGGGTTCACTTGAGACTTACTGACATGAATTAAAGTCAGAATGTGTTAGTCAATTTTCATACTGCTATGAAGAAATACCCAAGACTGGGTAATTTATAAAGAAAAAGAGGTTTAACTGACTCACAGTTCCACACGGCTGGGGAGTCATCACAATCATGGCAGAAGATGAAGGAGGAGCAAAGGCATGTCTTACATGGTGGCAGACAAGAGAGCGTGTGCAGGGGAACTCCCCTTTATCAAACAATCAGATATCATGAAACTTAGTCACTATCACAAGAGCAACACAGGAAAACCTGGCCCCATGATTCAATTACTTCCCACCCGGTCCCTCCCATGACACGTGGGGATTATGGGAGCTACAATTAAAGATGAGATTTGGGTGGGAACACAGCCAAACCATATCAGAGACCAATGACAAATGCTTGTTGGTTGAAACTACCAGTAATTTGATCACAAATTAATAGTAATAAAATGAATCTTTTAAAATTATCTGGCCTAGTCATTCACAAAACAAAAGCATCCATTGAAACGTCCTTAACTGATATTTGGTCACTAAAAGAATGTCTTCTATACTGGTATTAGTTACAACAACTTCTGCCTACCCCCAAAAGTTCACAAAATGGAAACATCCTAATTATGCAACAAGTACAATCTTTGTTGCTATATTGTTATGGACTTGATGCCTGGTTTTGTCATGAACAGGCCATGTAGCAGGGCTGGCCACCTCTGAGTCTTGGTTTTCTCATTTCCAAAGGAGAAAAATCACATTTACCATGAGGGATGTTAAACTGAGATTGCAGTCAGCACTCCATATCTGTGAGTTTCTAATCTGCAGATATGAAGGCTGGCTGTGCTAAGGCATTTTGTATCTGGGATTTGAACAACTGCTGATCCTTGCAAGGTCCTGGAACCAGTCCACTGTAGAAAAGAGGGGCCCCAGCACCCCCAAGGGAAACAAGTTTGGAGCCTGCTCTGTATATAGTTTCATAGGAGGAGGCACAGGTAAGCCCAGGCATGCTCCTCCTAAGCTCCTGCAGACACCAGCAGTGAATGAGCTGAGAAGGAAATTTAAAACGACCCATCTCACAGCCATGGCTCTATTTTTCCTCCTCTCCACTGCCTTTTCCTCCCACAATCTGATAATGGGGGAGGGGGGTAGTAACTTGGGATGCTTCCATAGATGTGAGGGACTTACTAACACCAGAGTCACACAAAAGTGAACGATGCCTTCCCCAGCAGAGGCCCATGAGTCACAGGGGAGCTTCACAGAACTCAGGTTAGATTTCTCTTGGGCTTTACATGGTTAACTTCAAGGAAGCTTGAAAAGTCCAGATTCATATGACAGGAGTCAGTGTGTCAAAGATTCTATCAAGGTATTCCCTGAATTAACACAAGAAGTGATCTTCCTCTTGAAACCTTAGAGAAAAGCAAACCATGGCAGGAATCACCCAACATTTTATTGTAAGAGGTCTCTGAATCTATAAAATGCCTGTTAAACAAAAGTGTCAAAATGCTCTCAAATCAGCAGTTCTAGTACCCAAAAGAGATGGAAATCTCAGTCATGTGGACTATGTTACTCCAGGGATAAGTTATCTTCTGATGGGACACTGGATTCTGACTTCTGTGATGTCGACTTCTTGATGAATCCCAACTTCCATCTTCCTCTCTCCCCACCCTCGAGCTATGAATGGGAACATCCAAAGGCACAAATGTTCTTCATTTTCACTCATGGGAAAGTTGTGAGAGCCATATATCGATAGAAGGTTACAGCCTTAAAGCAAATTGACACTCGGACCAACTGCCTAATTTTTTTCAGTAGTTCTACAGAATCCTAGAGTGGCGAAGTGGCTACTCAAATGCATTCAGCAAGTTAAAAACTCAACTGGGGGCTGGGCACAGTGGCTCATGCCTGTAATCTCAGCACTTTGGGAGGCTAAGGTGGGTGGATCATGAGGTCAGGAGTTCAAGACCAGCCTGGCCAAGATGGTGAAACCCCATCTCTACTAAAAATACAAAAATTAGCTGGACATGGTGGCCACCTGTAATCCCAGCTACTCGGGAGACTGAGGCAGAGAATCACTTGAACCCGGGAGGCAGAGGTTGCAATGAGCCAAGATCACGCCACTGCACTCCAGCCTAGGCAACAGAGCAAGACTCCATTAAAAAAAAAAAAAAATCTAAACTGGGGAAACATAAGCCAAGGGCCAAGACCCTGTAGAATTTATTTTCCATGACTACATTCCTTATTCCTTGTATAATAATAATAATTTTAAAAAACATATCACCCCTAGTTTCAGGACTTTTGCATTCAAATTAACTTTAGTCTCATAGCTTCAATTTAACAGAAATGTTCATAGTGATAGTTCGTAGATATGGCAGAAAATCTTTCTTCAAATATCTCTTCTATGCTATTTTATGTCATGAAGTCTTGAATAATTACAATAAAAAAGCAATCAAGAAACCTAGGCTCCTTGGCGGAGCTTTTCTGGTGCACACGTGGCAATACAGTGCTCTCAGGGTATGTCTCAGGTTAGCATTTCCTCACTTTCTTAAAGGCCAGCCTGAGGTGATGCCTAATGCATTGGAATTGTGGTCATAAATTTAGTTCACTCTTGTAGCCAACAGTAAGAATTGTGGCTGCCTGGAGCACTGTTTCCCTCGGCAAGAGCAGCTGAGATGCAGAGTAGACCCTAGGCAGCCACCTCAGCTCTCATGATTGATCCAAACAGAGTTGCATAATCAAAATTGATTTGATCAGAGTTTCTCTCCCAGTAATTTAAAATTTGGAATAAAAAGACCCAGAGACTGAGAACACTGGGGATGAGATCCATTAATGGCAGCATGCAAGAGGCAGTAGCCCTTCGGTTCCCTTGCTTGGCCAAGACGCTCCATGCTGTGAGATAATTAACTATCCAGGGAGGAAAGAAATAAAATTGCCTCTCTTATCACACCCCAAAATCAACTACAGATGGATTAAAACATTCAATGTAAAGGAAGCAAAACAAACTACAAAAGCACTGGGGAAAAAAGCAAAAAACCCTAACAAACTCAACTTTAAAAATGTAAAACTTCTGTGCTACAAAAGATAGTCCTAACACATTACAGTGTGAGTGACAGAATGGATGGGAATCGTTGCTCTACACATATCTGATCCATGATCAATACACAATCATACAACAATAGCCTCAAACCCATCATCATGTATACACTGCAAATAGTCAAAGAGAATGCATTGGCCATTTTCAGAGCATGGATTGCAATCATTCCTGTAAGAGTGAGTCTCGATGACTTTACAGATGAGGGGGTAGCATGTGCAAGGAAAATGGAGCAGGAAAGAGGGGATTTGGGAGAGCAAATCAGCCTCTGCTGTGGTCTGGACAAGATGTCTTGCCAAAGGAAAAATAAAGTCAAGTGGACACACTGCAGGAATGTCTTAGAGGATAACCAACAGGGTGGGACGGGACGGGTATCTGAGGGTGGAGGTAAAAGAAGGCGTTATCAAGGACAATGCCCAGTTCAGCTCTGGGGAAGATAAAGGCAGCCTTTACTGAGAAGCAGATCACGGGGCAGGAAGGAGTTTGGGCTTTGGGTGTCGCCATCATTTACTTTTAAATACTTAAGCAGAGACAGCACAATCAATACATGTGTAAGGGTTAGTTTTCATCTGTGCATCCTGGGGGTGTTGGTTAATATTTGAACTATTCCAACCTAGAATATACACTTCACAAACCACACTGGAACATCTACAAACTCTAACTTGTCTACTTAGGGTCAGCACCAGAGTTTGTGTATTAGCACAACAGATGCTAGAAGTCATCTTTCACCAGTGAAATGAAAGCCATTTGAGACACACGAACTGGAGAGACGTGCTGCACAGACCCTCCCTTGTTGCATGAACAGGGTATAACAACCTGACAACTACAGGACGCTTAGAGCTCCTTGCGGGCCTATGTCTGCCACTCACAGAAAATTCACGCACGTAGTCCTGATAAGCAGGTTCACTTAGTCCTGCTGGTGATACTGCTGCCTCTCTCCCAAGTAAACCTTTCATGCAAGGACTTCATCAAGAGCATAAAAGCATGTAGAAAGCCTGGGCGTCGTTGAGAGCAGGCTGGATCCCTTTATGCCTTTATTCCTTCATCCCTTTATGCCTTGCTTCTGGTCATGTTTCTAGACATGGCAGAATTCAGTGTGATTCTTGCTTCCCTGGTAACACATCACATGGTAACTAGGTTGTAGAAAGAAAGATGTTAGCCATCATCTACTTCTTACTATCAGAATCTATCAACTTGTGTGATAAAAAAAGTAATGAAAGTGAGAAAAACCAAAGAGCATGAAATTTGAGGTGCTCTGTAGACTTTCGCATGGCAGTTACAAATAGGCAGTTGGATATATAGGTCTAAAGTTTAAGAATATATAATTTGGGGCCCTAAAAATATAGTTGATATTTAAAGCAATAGGATTGGTGAGTTTGCCAGGTGAACAAGTGCAGAGAAAAAGAAAGAATGTGATCAAGATTTGAAGAGCCCCAATATTTAAAAATAGTGTAGAAGAAAGAAAATTAGTAAAGGGCCAATGGAAGGAGGCAGAGAATTAGCAAAAACCCAGGAGAAGAGAATGTTATGGAAGCCAAAGCAAGAGAAACATTTAGGAAGAAAAGACATGGCCAGCTGTGCCACGTTTATACAAAACCAAAGGTTTTGGTTTTGTATAAGGTTTGGATTTGGAGAGGAGAACCTGTTCTGCAACCCCGTAGTGTGTCTGATACCATGTCTGCTTATCTGTGAGCCCACCAGCTGTCTTACATAGCCCATTACATGCTAGGTGGTCTGTAAATTATAATTGAGCTACAGTAACACTTTGCAATCATAGAAACAGACTTTCATATAAATAGCCTTCATTCTATGCATGAAAATGTTCTGAAACAGGCAACACTTACCTAATTTATTTATCATCTGTGTGAACAAATCAATATAGAGTGTTCACAGAGATCAAGCTTCTCACATCACAGAGAAAAGATAAAATAGGTTGAACAACATGTCATGACTTGAAAATAGCTCCAAAATATTTGAAAAAAAAAAAAACAAGATGTGAGTATGGTACATCAGTCACATAAAAAAAAAAACAAAAGTGATATTTGCTTCTTTAATGTTTTTAATGTCAATTGCATAGAAAAAAACAGAACGAGTTTACAAAGCTAATTGTAACAATAATGACTTCTGAGAAGAGCATGGATGTGAGGGTTACATGATTTAAGAATATATGTAATTTTTAAAAATAAGCCTTATGTATGCTCATTGATGAAATGTGAAAATAGGTATAAATAACAGATTAAAGTCCTCATAACCTCACAACCTAGAGATAACTGTTGTTAATATTTTGGCATAGGTGGAGGATCAACATGGCGGAGGGGAGGAAGGACTAGACTGCAGCTCTGACTCGGACAGACGGAGCAGTGTGCAGAGGCTTGCATGGTGAATTTTAGCTCCAGAACGACGGGAGGAGCAAACCAGGAAACCTGAGAGGACCCACAGACCCTCTGAAGGAAGTGGATTGCACCTGCAAGACCCAAAGACACCCCAAATACTACTGTGAATGCCCAAACTGCGGAAGTGGGAAAGACAGTTCCTCCACCCCGGCACACACTCCCCCACTGGGGAAACTGATGGTCTAGTTTGTGGGAGAAGTTTCTGACCTTACCTGGAGCTGAGTCAATTTAGAGAGCCAAGGAAATACGGGGGTAGAGGAAGCAACAGGAAAGGCCCTGGGAGCTCGCTGGGTTCCGAAGCAGACCATTCCTGCCTGGCACCACAGGGATCCATTGGGAGGGTGGCCAGAGGCACTGGGAAAACGCAACAAGGAGAAGGAAGTCTCCAGCTGAACTCTGTTAACAATTTGAACCAGGTGAGAAGCTTCCCGGCCAGAACTTGGGGGAGGGCGCGAATCTACTGTGCAGACTCCATAGGCGGGGAAGGAACTAAGACTTTTTCTTTCCCATTGAGAGGCAGGTAGGCTGGGCAAGGTCTCAGCCCTGCACGCGGTCCTCCTGGAAACAGACTTGGGGCTGTTATGGGGGGCAGAGTGGGAGTGAGACTGGCCCTTCAGATTACACAGGAATGGGGTGAGACCTGTGGCTGCCGGCTTTCCCCCACTTCCCCAACAACCTGCATGATTCAGCAAAGGCAGCCATAATCCTCCTAGGTACACAGCTTCCTTCACCTGGGAACCTCATTCCCATCCCCCACAGCAGCTGCAGCAAGACCTGCCTAAGGAGAGTCTGAGCTCAGACACGCCTATCCCTGTCCCCACCTGATGGTCCTTCCCTACCCACTCTGGTAGCAGAAGACAAAGGGCATATACTCTTGGGAGGTCTAGGGCCCCACCCACCACCTGATCCTCCCTACACTACCACAGCTGATGCTTTCTGAAAAACGCCACCTTCTGGCAGGAGGCCAACCAGCACAAAAATAGTGCATTAAACCACCAAAGCTAAGAACCCTCAAAGACCATCTCAACCCGCTGCCACCTCCACTGGAACAGATGCTGGTATCCATGGCTGAGAGACCCACAGATGGTCCACATCACAGGACTCTGTGCAGACAACCCCCAGTACCAGCCCAGAGCTGGGTAGACTTGCTAGGTGGCTAGATCCAGAAGAGAGAGAACAATCGCTACAGCTTGGTTCTCAGGGAGCCACATCCATAGGAAAAGGTGGACAGTACTATATCAAGGGAACACCCTGTGGAACAAAGGAATCTGAACAACAGCCTTTTCTTTAACAAGGAAATCCAAAACACGATACAAGAAATGAAGGGAGAAATGTTCAAGGAAATAGATAGCATAAAGAAAAAAACAATCAAAACTTCAGGAAACATTAGACGCACATATAGAAATGCAAAATGCTCTGGAAAATCTCAGCAATATAATTGAACAAGTAGAAGAAAGAAATTCAGAGCTCGAGACAAGGTCTTCAAATTAACCCAATCCAACAAAGACAAAGAAAAAAGAATAAGAAAATATGAACAAAGCCTCCAAGAAGTCTGGAGATTATGTTAAACAAGCAAACCTAAGGATATTCGGTGTTCCTGAGGAAGAAGAGAAATCTAAAAGTTTGGAAAACATATTTGGGGGAATAATGGAGGAAAACTTCCCCAGCCTTGCTAGAGATCTAGACATCCAAATACAAGAAGAGCAAACAACACCTGGGAAATTCATCACAAAAAAGATCATTTCCTAGGCACATTGCCAGCAGGTTATCTAAAGTTAAGAAAAAGGAAAGAATCTTAAGAGCTGTGAGCAAAAGCACCAAGTAACCTATAAAGGAAAACCTATCAGATTAACAGCAGATTTCTCAGCAGAAACTCTAAAAGCTAGAAGGGATTGGGGCCCTATCTGTAGCCTCCTCAAACAAAACAATTATCAGCCAAAAATTTTGTATCCAGCTAAATGAAGTATCATATATAAAGGAAAGATACAGTCTCTTTCAGACAAGCAAATGCTGAGAGAATTCTCCACTACCAAGCCACCACTATAAGAACTGCTAAAAGGAGTTCTAAATCTTGAAACAAATCCTGGAAACACATCAAATCCGACCTCTTTAAAGCATAAATCTCACAGGGCCTATAAAACAAAAATACAATTTAAAAGCAAACAACAACAACAACAGAAAAACAAGGTACACAAGCAACAAATAGAAGGATGAATGGAATCGTACCTCACATCTCAATACTAACGTTGAATGTAAATGGCCTAAATGTTCCACTTAAAAGATAGAGAACTGAAGAATGGATAAGAACTCACCAGCCAACTAGCTGCTGCCTTCAGGAGACTCACCTAACACATAAGGACTCACATAAACTTGAAGTAAAGGGGTGGAAAAAGGCATTTCATGCAAATGGACACCAAAAGTGAGCAGGGGTAGCTATTCTTATATCAGACAAAACAAACTTAAAAGCAACAGCAGTTAAAAGAGACAAAGAGGGACATTATATAATGGTAAAATGCCTTGTCCAGCAGGAAAATATCACAATCCTAAACATGTATGTACCTAACACTGGAGCTCCCAAATTTATAAAACAATCACTAATATACCTAAGAAATGAAATAGATAGCAACACGGGACTTCAATACTCCACTGACAGCACTAGACAGAAAGACAACAAAGAAAAAATGGATTTAAACTATACTTTGGAACAAATGGACTTAACATATATATATATAAAGAACATTTCATCCAACAACCGAAGAAATCACATTCTATTCAACAGTGCATGGAACTTTCTCCAAGAAAGACCATATGATCGGCCACAAAACAAGCCTCAACAAATTTAAGAAAACTGAAATTATATTAAGCACTCTCTCAGACCACAGTGGAAAAAACTGGAAATCAACTCCAAAAGGAACGTTCAAAACCATGCAAATACATGGAAATTTTAAAAACCTGCTCCTGAATGATCATTGGGTCAAAAACGAAATCAACATAGAAATTAAGAAATTCTTCCTACTGAACAACAGTAATGACACAACCTATCAAAGCCTCTGGGAAACAGCAAAGGCAGTGCTAAGAGGAAAGTTCATAACCCTAAACACCTACATCAAAAAGACTGAAAGAGCACAAGCTGACATTCTAAGGTCACCTCAAGGAGCTAGAGAAACAAGAACAAACCAAAACCAAACCCAGCAGAAGAAAGGAAATAACCTAGATCAGAGCAGAACTAAATGAAATTGAAACAGAAAAAATACAAAAGATAAGTGAAATGAAAAACTGCTTCTTTGACAAGATATATAAAATTGATAGACTGTTAGCATCTTGGTTAATCTTTAACCAAAGAAAGAAGAGAGAAAATCCAAAGAGCCTCATTAAGAAATGAAACAGGAAATATTACAACTGACGCCACAGAAATACAAAAGATCATTCAAGACCACTATGAACACCTTTATGCACATAAACTAGAAAACCTAGAAGACATGGATAAATTCCTGGAAAGATACAACTCTCCTAGCTTAAATCAGGAAGAATTAGATACCCTGATCAGACCAATAACAAGAAGTAAGATTGAAATGCTAATAAAAAATTACCAACAAAAAAATGTCCAGGACCAGACGGATTCACAGCAGAATTCTACCAGACATTCAAAGAAGAGTTGTTACCAATCCTTTTGACACAATTCCACAAGATGAAGAAAGAGGGAACCCTCCCTAATTCATTTTATGAAGCCAGCATCACCCTAATACCAAAATGAGGAAAGGACATAACCAAAAAAGAAAACCACAGACCAATATCCCTGATGAAAATAGATGCTAAAATCTGTAATAAAATACTAGCTAACTGAATCCAACAACATATAAAAAGATTATCTACCATGATCAAGTGGGTTTCATGCCAGGGATGCAGGGTTAGTTTAACATGCACAAGTCAATAAATGTGATATACCACATAAACAGAATTAAAAACAAAAATCACATGATTGTGCAGAATGTGTCAAATGCAGGAAAAGCATTCGACAAAATCCAGCATCCTTTATGATCGAAACCCTCAGTAAAATCAGCATACAAGGGATATACCTCAATGTAATGAAAGCCATCTATGACAAACCCACAGCCAACATAATACTGAATGGAGAAAAGTTGAAAGCATTCCTTCTGAGAACTGGAACAAGACAAGGATGCCCACTCTCACCACTCCTCTTCAACATAGTACTGGAAGTCCTAGCCAGAGCAATCAGACAAGAGAAAGAAATAAAGGGCATCCAAACCGGTAAAGAGGAAGTCAACTGTCACTGTTTGCTGATGATATAATCGTTTATCTAAAAAACCCTAAAGACCCCTCCAAGCTCCTAGAACTGATAAAAGAATTCAGCAAAGTTTCTGGATTCAAGATTAATGTACACAAATTAGTAGCTCTTCTATACACCAACATTGACCAAGCAGAGAATCAAATCAAGAACTCAATCCCTTTTACAACAGCTGCAAAAAATAAAAATAAAATAAAATATGTCTGTTGGCAACATAAATGTCTTCTTTTCAGAAGTTTCTGTTCATATCCTGTCCACTTTTTGATGGGGTTGTTTGTTTTTTTCTTGTAAATTTGTTTAAGTTCTTTGTAGATTCTGAATACTAGCCCTTTGTCAGATGGATAGATTGCAAAAATTTTCTCCCATTCTGCAGGTTACCTGTTCACTCTGATGATAGTTTCTTTTGCTCTGCAGAAGCTCTTTAGTTTAATTAGATCCCATTTGTCTATTTTGGCTTTTTTTGCCATTGCTTTTGGTGTTTTAGTCATGAAGTCTTTGTCCATGCAAAAATGCTCATCATCACTGGTCATCAGAGAAATGGAAATCAAAACCACAGTGAGATACCATCTCACTCCAATTAGAATGGCGATCATTAAAAAGTCAGGAATCAACAGATGCTGGAGAGGATGTGGAGAAATAATGCTTTTACACTGTTGGTGAGAGTGTAAATTAGTTCAACCATTGTGGAAGACAGTGTGGTGATTCCTCAAGGATCTAGAATTAGAAATACCAATTGACCCAGCCATCCCATTACTGGGCATATACCCACAGGATTATAAATCATTCTACGATAAAGACACATGCACACGTATGTTTATTGCAGCACTATTCACAATAGCAAAGACTTGGAACCAACCCAAATGAATTAAGAAAATGTGGCACATATACACCATGGAATACTATGCAGCCATAAAAAAGGACGAGTTCATGTCCTTTGCAGGGACACGGATGAAACTGGAAACCATCATTCTAAGCAAACTATCACAAGGACAGAAAACCAAACACCGCATGTTCTCACTCATAGGTGGGAGTTGAACAATGAGAACACATGGACACAGGGCAGCAGGGCAGGGAACATCACACACTGGGGCTGGTCAGGGGGTGGGGGGCTTGGGGGCAGATAACATTAGCAGAAATACGTAATGTAAATGACGAGTTGACAGGTGCAGCAAACCAACAAGGCACATGTATACCTACGTAACAAACCTGCACGTTGTATACATGTAACCTAGAACTTAAAGTATAATATAAATAAATAAATAAATAAATAAAATACTTTGGAATATACCAAACCAAGGAGGCAAAAGACCTCTACAAGGAAAACTACAAAACACTGCTGAAAGAAATCATAGATGACACAAACAAATGGAAACACATCCCATGCTCATGGATAGGTAGAATCAATATTGTGAAAATGACCATACTGCCAAAAGCAATCTACAAATTCAGTGAAGTCCCCATCACAAAACCACCATCATTCTTCACAGAATTAGAAAAAAAAATTCTAAAATTCATATGGAACCAAAAAAGAGCCCATATAGCCAAAGCAAGACTAAGCAAAAAGAACAAATCTGGAGGCATTACACTACCTGATTTCAATCCATACTATAAGGTCATAGTCAGGAAAACAGCATGGTACTGTTATAAAAATAGGCACATAGACCAATGTAATAGAATAGAGAACCCAGAAATAAACCCAAATACTTACAGCCAACTGATCTTCGACAAAGCAAACAAAAACATAAAGTGGGGAAAGGACATCCTTTCAACAAATGGTGCTGGGTTAATTGGCTAGCCACATATAGGAGAATGAAACTGGATCCTCATCTGTCACCTCATACAAAAATCAACTCAAGATGGATTAAGGACTTAAATCTAAGACCTGAAACTCTAAAAATTCTAGAAGATAACATTGGAAAAGCCCTTCCTGACATTGGCTTAGGCAAAGATTTCATGACCAAGAACCCAAAAACAAATGCAATAAAAACAAAGATAAATAGCTGAGACTTAACTAAAGAGCTTTTGCACAGCAAAGGGAACAGTCAGCAGAGTAAACAGACAACCCACAGTGTGGGAGAAATATCTTCACAATCTATACATCTGACAAAGGACTAATATCCAGAATCTACAAGGAACTCAGCAAGAAAAACAATCCCATCAAAAAGTGGGCTAAGGACATGAATAGACAATTCTCAAAAGAAGATGTACAAATGACCAACAAACATATGAAAAAATGCTCAACATCGCTAATGATCAGGGAAATGCCAATCAAAACCACAATGTGATACCACCTTACTCCCGCAAGAATGGCCATAATCAAAAAAATCAATGATGCTGTGATCAGGGAACACTTCTACACTGTTAGTGGGAATGTAAACTAGCACAACCACTATGGAAAACAGTGTGGAGATTCCTTAAAGAACTAAAACTAGAACTACCATTTGATCCAGCAATCCCACTACTGGGTATCTACCCAGAGGAAAAGAAGTCATTATCGTCAGAGTGAACAGGCAACCTACAGAATAAGAGAAAAATTTTGCAATCTATCCATCTGACAAAGGGCTAATATCCAGAATCTGCAAAGAGCTTTAACAAATTTACAAGAAAGAAACAAACAACCCTGTCAAAAAGTGGGTGAAGTATATGAACAGACCTTTCTCAAAAGAAGACATTTATGTAGCCAACAGACACATGAAAAAATGCTCATCACCACTTGTCATTAAAGAAATGCAAATCAAAGCCACAATGAGATACCATCTCACACAGTTAGAACGGCATCCTTTAAAAAGTCAGGAAACAACAGATGCTGGAGAAGATGTGAAGAAATAGGAATGCTTTTTGTTGTTGTTGTTGGGAGTGTAAATTTGTTTTTTTGTTTGTTTGTTTGTTTGTGTTTTGAGATGGAGTCTTCCTCTGTTGCCCAGGCTAGAGTGCAATGGCATGATCTCAGCTCACTACAACCTCCGCCTCCTGGGTTCAAGCAATTCTCCTGCCTCAGGCCCCCGAGTAGCTGGGATTACAGGTGCTTGCCACCACGCCCAGCTAATTTTTGTATTTTCAGAAGAGACAGGGTTTCACCATCTTGGCCAGGCTGGTCTCAAACTCCTGACCTCGTGATCCACCTGCCTTGGCCTCCCAAAGTGCTGGGATTACAGGCTTGAGCCGCCATGCCCAGCCAATTAATATCACTTTTTATGCATACATTATTGTCTACATCTGGAACTAACCCTTTGGATATGTTTTTGAAGCTGCAATTATTAAATCGAAGAATCTTAATGTCACTGTATATCTTGACAAATATTGTAAAACGGCTTTAAAAACAGTTGCACCAATTTATTTTTCCACTAACGGTGAGAGGAATAGTTGTGTCTGGGCTCAGATCAACACTGAATATGATTTGGGCTTCTCATTTTTGCTAATTTGTAGTTGACCAATATCTCTTTTAGAATTGTTGAAATAAAACCTTGTTGCTTATTTATGACACATTTCCATTTCCTATGAATCACTGATGTAGAGTCTTCTCTGCCAAGTGTGTAGACTCTGATGAACTCAGAGTCTATGAACTCAATGTCTGTGAAATTTCTGGCAATTCTCCCTAGTTTATTTTTTTGCTTTTTATTTTGTTTGTAAAACTTTTTTTTTTTTTTACAAAATTGTATGTGTATGTTGTCAAATAAGCAATCTAAGCAATGGAAAAATCACAAATGAAAATGCCCATGTATTTGTTAGGTGTGGTCCCTTGTTCCAGTTTGCTCATAATCTACTGTATTCGTCAGGGTTCTCCAGAGAAGCAGAAGGATCTATATGGACATATAGAAAGAGGTTTATCATGAGGAATGGGTTCATGCCATTATGGACACTGAGAAACAAGATTAACTAACATCTCAAGAAGTTATGGGCTAGACACAGTGACTCACACCTATAATCCCAGCACTTTGGGAGGCTGAGGCAGGCAGATCACTTGAGCCCAGGAGTTCAAGACCAGCCTGAGCAACGTAGTAAAACCCTGTCTCTACAAAAACACAAAAATTATCCAGGCATGGTGGCGTGCGCCTGTAACCCCAGCTACTCGGGAAGCTGAGGTGGGAGGTTGGATGGAGACTGGAGGTCAACACAGCAGTGAGCTGAGATTGCACCACCACTCTCCAGCCTGGGTGACAGCGCGAGAACCTGCCTCAAGAAAAAACAAATAAAAAGAAGTTATGCTTCCCCCGGCCTATATAATCTGCCATCTGCAAGCTGGTGTTCCAGGAAAGCTGGTGGTGCAGATCACAGGCCAAACCCAAAGGTCTGAGAACCAGAAGCACCAACGTCTAAGGGCAGGAGAAGGAGGAGGTCCCAGCTCAGGGAGAGTCAATTCCCCTCCTCTGCCTTTGTTCTGTTCAGGCCCTCAGTGGACTGGATGGTGCCCACCCACACTGGGGAGGGCAATCTGTTTACCCATCCACTGGTTGGATTGGTCATCTCTGCCAGAAACGACCTCGCAGACATGCCCAGGAAAAATATTTGGGTAGCTACCCGGACATCCCTCAGCCCAGTCACACTGACGTGAAGTTAACCCTCACATCTTCTGAAGGGAGGCAATATCGTTTTTAAGGCAGTTTCACAAAGGACCAGAGAAGTAAGCATAGGCCAGGTAAGAATATAGCTTCCTGAGATCTTAATTTACCATATTTCTCCATTTTACCCCTTTCTCAACCTAAATGATGTGTACATTCTGTGCTTCCTTGCCTGGGGAAGGTTATTTTCTAAAACTTTAGAACTGTCAGAAAAAATGAAAAACTGCATCTGGAAATAACGTAAGAGGGTCTGGCAGCGAGCCTTCCTGGATGAAGTGTGAATAGTCTACTGGCCCCACGAACACTGGGAACTGTATGCAGCCTCTTGGAAGGTCCCATATCTACGACAGCTTTGAGAGAATCAAATTCAATATCTCAGGAAAGCCAGATCCAGGCTCTAGTTCCCCAGGTCCGAAGTTAACCAGCCCACACCTCCAGGGGGCGGACTATGTGGGCTGAGGACCCTGCACCCCTCAGTGGGTATCGGGGTGATTAGATGACTAGTACCACGCTGACCACAGGACATGCAGCATCAAGCCTGCCACCAGGAGCCCCGAGAGTGAACCCGGTGGCTGTTGCTGCCCAGAGGGTGAAATGGGAGGAGACGAGGAGTCAGCATCATTTCAGCTGGCTTTAAAAAAAACAGTCTTATTGTACATATCTTGGAACTGAAGTTTGTAGACCAGAGTTTATTACTCCTCCGGCCAGACCATGATGGAGCCACTGAAACCACATTAAGGCATTAAGACTTTTATCACCATCCGGGGCAATCAGCCAGTGATAGTCTCTGGGAAGCTCAAATGGGGGGCAGGTGGTGTGATAGGAGGGAGGCTGGCCTCACAGAGCTTGAGTCAAAATTATCTGAGAGCTAATATCCAAGGGGAAAAACACACATAAATATGATCAGATTATACGCTTAGAATCCATTCAAAGGGGCTAAGCTTTAGGAAGGAAGTTTACAGCACAGCCAGCCAAGGACCCCAGGCCAGAGGAAGAGAACGTGACAAGAGGGGGTGCAGAGCTCACAGAGTCCTCTGAAAGTGGAGGCAGACACAGAAACTTGATTGAGTCTTTTCCTCCTCCTGCAAACCTGCTCTGCAGGGCAGAGAGAGGTAGGGATTTGCCACAATGCACCCCTCGAAGGGCCTGGCCCACAGGGTCTCGTGCCAGTGCGCGGGGCAAGTTTCCATCACTCCTCAGAGCCTCATCCTTCATAAAGGCCAGTAGCTCTGCGGGAGGCCAGCACTCCCTCTATGTTTATTTATTCTCAGTCCAGACAAGGGGCCTGAAGTGGAGGAAGTGGAGGAAAACCTCCTGGGGATGGCTAGAGACGGGATGGAAGGAAGTGGGGAGTGTGCACAGATGCAGAAAAACGGAATAAGAAAGGCACTTTAGGAGCCCAGGCCACGTGCTCCTCAGGAAGCTGGCGGCTGTGCTGGGAGCTCCTCCAGAGACCAAGGCCAGGAGGTCAGTGGGCCCCACAGTGCCTAGAAGCAGCATCCATGGGCTGCCAGCCGCTGGTGGACAATGGTTCTCAAACCCGCCCGAGTGTCAGGAGGGCTTGTTAGACCTGGGCTGCGGGGTCCCGTCCCCCACGTTTCTGCTTCAGCAGATCTAGGGTAAGGCCCAGAAATTTGCATCTCTAACAAGTTCCAAGCTGATGCCACTGGCGCAGGCACCACACTGTGAGAACTGCTGGGTGGGGAACGATGTGGCTTGCCTCACACAGAAGACCCCTTACACACAGGTATGAGCCATGACACCAACCGAGGAAGGACCTGTGTTCCTGCTCCTGGTGGCACCACCACCAGCATCACCCCAATCTCATTACAAATGCACCCACAGACTCAGCCTCGCAGCTGCCAGACCCAGGTCTGCAGGATCTGGTGACCCAGGTGCACACTAAGGCGAGAAGGAATTGTGCTATCAACAGAATCACAGTAAAAAAGAGGGATGCCATTGCTAGACCCTGCCCCTTTTAAACATTTCCTGGGAGAATGGGGGAGACTGGCCAAGGATGAGATTTGGATATGACTGAATTATTGGCCAAATATCAACACCCCCTTCCCAACACCCCTCCCCAACACCCTCTCCCCAACACCCTCCCAACACCCCCTCCCCAACATCCCCCCAACACCCCCTCCCCAACACCCTCTCCCTAATACCCTCTCCAACACCTCCTCCCCAACACCCCCCCAACACCCCCTCCCAACACCCCCTCCAACACCTCTTCCCCAACACCCCCTCCCAACACCGCCTCCAACACCCCTTCCCCAACACCCCCTCCCCAACACATGGGTGCTGCTCCCTTCCAGAGCCTCCTCCTCCTCCTCTTCAGGCCATGCTGTACCTCTGAGTGGAGGAGTCAAGGTTCCATATTCTGAGCCTGACCCTAAACCCTGCGCTCTGCCCCATCCCTGGGACCACATAACTGTCCTCATCTACCCTAACTCCACTACCAGGTCCCGGGAGGGAGGGAACTTGAGGGGTGCTGGGCAGCTCCACATCAGCAGAATCTGGGGAGAGCCCCCGACATGGCCGCCTAGTGCCCGAGACTGCTGGCTGGCTTCTGTGCTGGCCCTGCCCTGGGACCCTCACAGAGCTGGTGCTGGTTCTGCTGGCCCAGACCTGGAACCCTCACAGGGCAGGTGCTGGTTCTGCTGGCCCAGCCCGGGACCCTCACAGAGCTTGTGTTGGTTCTGCTGCGCTGGCCTGGGACCCTGGGACCCTGGCAGCGCTGGTGTTGGTTCTGCTCGCCCGACGCTGGGAGCCTCGCAGCACCGGTGTTGCTTCTGCTGACCCAGCCCTGGGACCCTGGGACCCTGGCAGCGCTGGTGCCAGTTCTGTACTCTAGGGCCTTGGGCACCAGGCTGCATGCCTTAGCCACACATTCACTTGTATAGGCCCCACAAAGGCCATGGGCTGTGCTCCCTGGTCCCTGCCTAACTGCTGGCTCCAGATTCCAGCGACAGACCCCATGTCCTCACAGACGCATGTCTACAACCCCTGTTTGAACAGCCCTGGACGCCTGCACAGGCTTCCTACTGCCAAGGATGCCCCTGAAGGTGGCCACCCAACCCCTGCCACACTTAAAACCTTGCCCCTAGAAACAGTATGTGTGGTCAAAGTTGGATCTTTAAACTTACATTTTACTAACATGAAATCCTTTCCTTGTATGTTTTATGACATGATCTCCCAGACCAATACATGTTTACCATTTTACATGAGATTTTCTTATCTGATTTTCCAGTAAAGGCATCAGAGATCAAGACAATGTGTTCCACCCGCTGCGTGTCCCTGGAGAGGGGGAACACAGAGCCACCGACCTGGGGCAGGCACAGCTGTCCTTAAATCTCAGCCCTAGAATCTGCCAGCAAGGAGGAGCTTTGGGCGAATCAGTGTGACAGGGAATGAAAAACCTGCCCCTGGAATTGTACAGACACAGGGTTAGTATGCACCTCGTGGGAAGCCTGCATTCAGCCTGCGCTCAGCCGCTGCTGCTGGCTTTGATGTCTCCTCCACTGCAGGCCGCACGGGAGGGGTGCCCTCACCCTGCTTTCACCAGACGGCCTTTCCCAAGCAAGATGGCCATGGCCCTTACCAGAGCCCCCCAGCTGTGGCCCTTTAGGGCTTTGGGATAATTCAGAGCAGAGACCTCTCTGGCTTATGGAGTTTGTACCCATCTTAACAATCTGAGCATGAACAATGGAGCTAGGAAATGACTCCGTTTCTCAGTGGGATTGTAGGAGCCTCATCTCCTTCCAGGCCCACCACTGTCATCCGCAAAGCAAGGCACCCCCGTCCTATTAAAAAAGCAGGCCAGGAGACAGTCTGCCAGGGGTGTCTTCTGGGGAAGCTCCTCTCTTTTCTGACAGGTAGGGCCAATCCAGTCAGTCAGATGGCGCTAGTAAGCCGGGCTGTCCTCCAGGGCCCTGGGGCATCTCCCGCGATTGCAAGTCTTCTCTTCTCAGCGTCCAGAGTAAGCTCCCAGAGCCATTTTGGAAAATTCTTCTCATTGCAGTGCAGTTATTTAATATAAATAACTAAAGAGGAAGCTGTATGCTGGTGATTGGCTGGTGCACAACAGCTGAGATGGGGCTGGCCTCCCCATCCTGCAGGAGCCAGCACCGCCACCCCCAAGATTCCTACAACTAGAGGCCCCCTTCCTCAACAGGAGGGACCGACATCTGCAAGGACAGAGCCCCTGACCTTCCCAAACAGTTTTCAGCAGCTGGCACCCCACACCGGCCGCGAGGATTCCCCCACAAGACCGCTTTCCCACGGAGGGGTGGTCCTCCCTGGAATGCGGACCCTCAGTGTGTGCCCGTGAAGGAAGATGCAAGATGGGCGACCTGAGCCTTCTTCTGCTGGAGCCATGGCCTGATTACATTTTCCCCATAAGCCCTGTTCCTTACCCCACACCACGTGGTTTTGAAGAACTCCCCCCAAATGCTGTGAGTGCAGAAGGTGGTCCTCTTGATCACACCAGGCGGATGACCGTGGACCCCACCTGATGTGAGTGCTACAGACATCGTGGGACCAAGGGACCAAGTACCCTGGCTGGAGGCCCCTCATCTGCCGGGAGCTGCCAAGACCTCACCTGGGCAGGTGTGGAGCCTGCTGGGCACAGAGCAGGATGGGGAAGGGATGTCGCCTTCCTCCCTAATTTCTCACTGCTCTCCATGCCTTTCTGCTTGAAGCGCTGCCCTGCCTAAGCCCCTAACTATCTCAACTCAAGATAACACACTCCTTGTTATTTCCTGAGGGGTCGCAGAGCTGAAGCCCCAAAGGGACTAGCTTGTGGCGGACATTTACCCAGGACACTGAGTTAGTTGGCATGGAAGGAGCCTCAGACCAGGAGCCAGAAAACACTGTGCCCAGCGTGTCTTGTTTTCGTTTTTATTTTCATGGTTGTGTCACTTAATCTGAGTCTCCACCTCCTAATCTAAAAGATAAATACAACCTCCTATCTTTCTTCCACCATAGTGCATTGCAAAACCAAATCCCCTCAGCAGACAGGTAACGCAGGCAGATGGCAGTGCCCTGGAGTCCTGAGTGAGGTGCAAACAGACAGGTAACACAGGCGGATGGCAGTGCCCTGGAGTCCTGAGTGAGGTGCAAACAGACAGGTAACGCAGGCGGATGGCAGTGCCCTGGAGTCCTGAGTGAGGTGCAAGGGAGAGGCTCGACATGGTCTGTGTCTGCCCATAGCCGTGCTTAGGACAGTCACTGGCCCAAATTTGATGCCTCTGCTGGAAATAGCTGAAGCCCACAGGATGTCTCAGTCAGCTGGGGTCGCTATGACAAAATACCATAGTCCAGGTGGCTTATAGGCAGCAGAACCCACTTCTAGGATTCAGGAGGCTGGAGGTCCAAGATCAAGTCCCCGCAGGTTTGGTATCCTGTGAGGGCCACTTCCCAGCTCATGGCCACCTTCTTGCCATGTCCTCACATGGTGGGATGGGCGAGGCAGCTCTCAGGGGTCTTTTTCATAAGGGCACTCACCCCATCTTTGAGGGCTCTGTCCCGGTGAGCTAACACCCTCCCAGAGCCCCACCTGCTCACCCTCATGCTGAAAAGGAGGATTTCCAGGCATGGATTTGGGGAAAACACACAGATAGCCCATTGCCCTGGGGATCCCTGGTTTCTCAATATGCATAAGGAGACATTGGGAATCAGTGATTTCTTAAGTCCTTTCCAGCTCTGGAATTCAATTAATTCTGTCCCATCAGCACGAAGTATCTGAGAGGCAGTCAGTGACGTAAGCTGTTATTTTCACTGCTATGGGTGACCAGAGATCCAGGGAGCTGCGATCCAGGCTCCCTCAGGAGAGACACAGGCTCGAGAACCACATCCCTCTGCAGGGCTCGGTGATGAGCTGGGGGCCCGCTGAGCACTGTTAGCATTTTAATAGGGAACTTTTGAGACCCAGAGATCCTGGTGTCCTAGGGCACGTGGCCAGTGGCCACAGATCTCCCCAGATGAGATGGGCAGACAGGCCCAGCCCACCTGCTTCTCAGGTTCTTGCTGCAGGGAGATGGGCTATTCCAGCCAGGTCCCGGCTGGCACCACACCCAGGCAGAGGAGCTGCCAGCCCTCACCCTGCCTGGAGCTCCCTGCCACCCACTCCTGGGTGGACTCCTGTGTGCAGAGTTCTCCAGCACCTGGCTCCCCTTGACCCCTGCATGCCCTTAGCCCTGCACAGCCTGTGGGCTGACAACTGGCCCAATCTCTCTCACATCCCTGCCCCCACTTGTGAAGGAGCTGGGACAACTCCAGGCAGAGAGACCCCTGGGAGTTTCACAACCCGGCGTGGGGGCAGCAGCAAGAGTGTGGGAGTGGGGAGTGCTCTGCCCTGAGCATTTTTTAAAGTTCAAGCTGCAATCCAGAAACCCTTGGCTCCAGACTGTTGTCCCTCCAGTTGTGAAGGGAACTGTTGTGTGCACGTGGTGTGGTAGTAGAGTGTTGGGTGAGAAACTCAGGCACACCACACTGCAGGTCCGATCAAGACCCAAAGCACCAGTGAGCCAGTTATTCCCTGTGACTGTCCCAATATGTCTCCTGTCCCACGGTCTCAGGAACCCGTGGCATGTGGTTCCGCCTGCCTCTGGAAACCATGTGATACCAGCTGTGCCGCATGGGGTATATCCCCCCTCCCCTCCACCCAGGGCCTCACACACCCCATGGGCAGAGCACAATCAGACACTCCAGCCGAGCTCTCAGCCTTGACCATGGTCACCTTGATCACCATGGCTGATGTCTGTGACTCGGTTTCATTGAGAAAAGAAAGAAATTTCACCTAATCCATTGAGTATGTTGTGTGAGGATTAACTTAGTGCACATGGGTGCAGTGTCTGGGACCACTTTTCTCCTCTCCCTCATGGGAGGATGCCATCTTCAATGCCCAGCCTCCTCCGGGGGTCTGTGCTGCTGACTGTCAGGCTCAGAGGTCAGCTGGGGTGGCTCCTCCACCCACTTCTCCCTCCTCTTCTCTCACCCACCCCCAGATCCAGCCTCCCTTTACCTGTCTCCTTCCTCTCACCCCCTGTGGGGCTGCCCCACTCGCCCTGCCACCTCGGGCACCTCCACTTGAAAACCCACTTTTTGCCAGCCCTCCCCATAAGAATGCAGACTCATGTCATTCCTCCTAAAGAGGGCATTTTGCCTGTCAGTTTTCATTTCTGAACACTTATTTGTCATGCAAAAGCCGTGAGTGTCTGAGCTGCTTAATTCTTCATTAAATGCATTAGTCATTTAAGAAAAATGCCAATCTTTTCCTTTCCTCAAGATTGGAAACTGAAAACATACAATAACGTTACGTACAACAGCATTTTTAATGTTCTTGGCATTGTTTTTAAAATAAACGATACCTTGTCTGTAGCTTTCTAAGTATACTGTCCACAGTGTGCTACCCATCAGTTCCTCCTGCTCTCCTGCTCCTTTTATAAAAATAAAATTCCTGTCTCAGCCTTTCACCAGGGATTGTTTTCTATATGTGGATACATTTTCCTGTTTTCTAGTGCATTTGTATGGTTACACAATGTTTACCAATTAGTTTGTGTAATTACACTAGTCAGCAACGGATAGACCATCCCAGTGAGTAGCTAACATTGTTTCATCTCTTCGTGTCAAACCTCAGACTTTCACTTAATAAAGAGCCATGCCTTCAAGCCAACATGTCTCACCATGAAGAACCCTTTGTGTCAACACTGTGCAAAGGGACTGCATATTGTTTAAAGTCATTGGAATACCCGGATGTTTCCTCATTAGAAATGAGAAAGCAGAGAATCAGTGTGGCAGCTAGCATTGCACTGTGTTATAGACTTTGATTAATAGGCACTGGTTGATAGACTTCAGGTACAGGGGGAAAAAAGCAGGATTTTTTATTTAAAGCACTCAATTGGTGCTGAATAGCCCTGCTCACTTCCCAGTGCTGCGCATCACAAAGAAAGGTCGTGGCTTCTTCAAAGCTTCATCTCTGATGGCAGAAAGACTTGATGTTCGGCATTCAGCCTTCTGACCACAGAAAAAGCTTCTGCATTTGGCGATTATACTGTAAGTCAAAGGCAGACTTTCTGCTAAGTTGAACATTTAGTCTGCCTGTAATTCTCTGACAAGGTCACTTTGTTCTTTAACGAAGAATCACCTCCAAACCAATGAAGAGAAGAAGAAAAAAGGCCTCACCCAGGCAGGTGCACATGGTAGGAACAGACAAAGAATCACCTCCAAACCAGTGAAGAGAAGGAGAAAAAAGGCCTCCTCCGGGCAGGTGCATGTGGTAGGAACCGAGAGGCAGCCGCTTTCTTGTCTGAGCTGTCATGTTGGAGAAAGGGAGGGGACGGGGGGAGATTGGGATCTTGTCCTTCCTATTTGTAGTCATGTTTCGAATTGAAGAGGATTTCCCAGGATGCATTGGTATCTTAGAAAGATTCGTCCCTGTAGCCCAGAGTGATTAGAAATGTCTCCTTGGGTAGTTGATGTTTTCCAGTTTCTTTTACAGAAAACTCTGTTCGTCTTTTCTCTCAATTTCCAGAGTGTTGTGATTGTGGAGACAAGTTTACCTCCCCAAAATTTGATTTTCGTAGCCTCCAGAGAATCTTCAGAAGGAAACCACTGGAGGTTAACTGACACCCCGGCACTGGGAATAACTGATGACATGTGATGTTAATTCCCTGGTTAGTGGATATAATCGTGTCTTGATACTGTTTACATTTCACGAAGACCTGCGTTGCAACGAGGCAATCCCATGAAAGGTGTCCATGGCCTGGAGTTCTTGGACAGACTGCATTTCAGCTCCTAGGAATCCAGTGGCCCAAACGTGTATGAGTTTCTCATGGCTGCTGTAACAAATTACCTCAAACGTGATGGCTTAAGACAACACACTTTCTTGTTTCTTCTTACAATTCTAAAGGCCAAAAGTCCAGAATGAGCTTTACTGAGCTGAAGCCAAGGGATTTGTGCTGCCGGTTCCCTGTGCAGGCTCCAGGGTAGAATCTGTCTTTGGCCTTTCCAGGTTCCAGATGCCACATGTGCTCTTTGGTTCATGGTCCCTTCTTCTGTCTTCAAAGCCAGCAGCATGGCATCTTTGACCCCCTTCCACCTCCTCCCGCTGCTCACATCCACTCATCGCCTTCTCTGCCCTTGACCCTGCTGCCTCCCTCTTAGAAGGGCCCCTGTGAGGACACCAGGGTCCCCCAGATAATCCAGGATGGTCTTTCCCAGCATCCTCTAAATGTTTTAACCACGTATTGGTATGGCCAATTTTGAGCAGAGGCAACCGCTGGAAGGCTTCTGGTGAGTGTTTGGTCTGCCTCTTGGGCTGTGTGACTCCCTAGTGGGTTTGCAATGGCTATTAGGGAGGGGCTGCTCCAAGCACTGCAAGATGTTTTCCACCTGGTGCCAGCAGTGGTCTGGCATCCCCAGAGGAGATGAGGGGATGACTATGGTCGAACTGCTGAAGAGACAAGTAAATGTGGGTAGCACTGTTGGCAAAAATAAAAATAGCCCAGTGAGTACTGCATTACAAGGTTGGTTCTGTGCAGTGGACTGCAATGTCCTGGCCCAGGCTACTCCCCAGAATAGACAGAACCAAGCTATGAAGAGCCAGAAGGCCAAGCAGTGGCCTGCATAGGGTGCCACACCCCAGGGGCCTGGGGACCTAGACCTTCATAGTCACAGTGTGGACAGGTTACACTCCCATTCCAGGTCTTTGTGGTCAGGAACGGCTGCATTCCACTGGGCAGGGTGCTTTTGGTTGAAACCATGTTTGACTTTCCTTGGCCTCTTTCTGCCATTGCTCCGATGTGGGTGTGGATCCATAACCGTGGTTTCTGCTTTCTGAGTCAGATCATTCCTAGTCTTACTAATGGAATCACCTTCGCAGCTGGAAATTTTGGTAAAGCTTGTGGCTTACACAGATGCCTCTCATCTGGATAAATAGTGAAGGGGTCGCAGCTCAAGGTTCACCTTCTATGCAGCCCTGTCCCAGTGGGGCCAGGCTTGGGAGCTGAGATGGAGGAAGGGGAGCTGGAAGAGGTGCGATGTAGTCCTCCTGGGCCCCATAGTGTCATGTCATTTTAAGGGCAAAGAAAGGCATTTGGGATGTAGTAAATGCATTTTGAAAAGGAGGCGTGGACCCTAATGACCAGGAGTTCGGCATAAGCACGGCCTTGTGCAGGAGGGACAGTGCTTTAGAAGATCATACGTTGTTTTATAAATAGCAGGATTTGTAGAAGTAAGTGCTCTACCAGGCCCCTCCCCTGAGGCTGCTGAGGGAGGTGAAAGCTCCCTCGAATGCCTTGTTCAAGAGCCCAGTGTTTTGTGTTCTGATATAAAATGAGGGCCTTGGTCACTATCAAGAATGTCTAGACCTTGAAAGGGATAAGGAATTTCTGGTGAGTCCTGCATGGTGGCTTCAGAGGGGCTCGCCAGTGGGTGGGGAGAGTAATGTGGCCACACAGGTGCCTCCCGTGGTCAGAGCATAGTGTGTGGCCTGGAGGGATGCTGCAGCCTGTGACGTGTGTCACCACTGGAATTGTGCCCGTTGAGTATATTTGACCAGGGGCATGTTTACACATTGAAGACACATGAACCGGTCACTCTGTTGGCACAGAAGCGAAGATGGAGGTCACTCACACTCTGCCCAGGCCTTCAGGGCAGAGGTCCTTGGATGTCCTGAGGTTTCGTGGGTTGTCTAGGATGAGGTTGGTGGCATCTGAGGTGTACTGTGTGTCAGAAACATGACTTGGTTTACCTGTCTGCATGCTGAAACGAGTTTAGAGGTGCAGAGACCAGTGAGACCTTTCTCTGTATTTGGTAACTGTGGGGCATGAAACACCCAGAGTACCCTAGAGGGTCAACTTTGATAAGAAATTGTTGTTGCCATTGGCCACCAGAATGAATGGTCCAGGGGTTGTTGAACTCTGCATAGAAGACCAAATGGGGGAATACGTTGAAGGCCTGAATAGAGCAAAGGCCAAAGGAGGATGGATTTGGTTCTTTTTTCCTTGCCTGACTCCTGGAGCCGGGAATTCTCATCTTTCTTCTGCTTTTGGACAGGGATTGGCATCACAGGCTTCCCCGATGCTCAGGCCTTTGGACTTGGACTGGAACTTACACTATTGGCTTTCCTGAGTCTCCAGCTTGCAGATTTGGGGACTTCTCAACCTCCATAATTATATGAGCCAGTTCTTCATAATGAATCTTTCTTCCTGTCTCTCATTATCTCTCTGTCTCTGTCTGTCTCTCTTATCTCCTATTGTTTCTGTTTCTCTGGAGAATCCTAATATAAAAGGACATTCTAGAAATAATCAACCTGTTCTATGGGAACAAGGCATCCACAAAAACTTAGCACTCAAATCACTCCCAATGCTGAATAAGTGTTTCCCCCTAAGGAAGAGAAGAATGCAAGGCTGTTGGCTCTCCCCACTCCTGTTTAATATCATGCATAAAACTTAGCTAGAGCAATAAGGAAAGAAGAAATAAAATTCCTACAGACTGGAGAGAAACTCATACAACTGTCTCTTTATGTCGAGAGTATGGTGATTTTTTTCATAGAAAATCCCATGCAATCTACAAAAATACTTCTGGAACTAATTAATGACTTTAGTAGGGCTGCAAATTTTTAAAAATCAATATACCAAAACAATTATATTTTTACATAATAGCAATGAACAAAGAAAAAATGAAACTAAATACCATTTACAATAACATTTCTTAAAAGAGAAATACTTAGGTGTAAATATAACAAAAAAATTGCAGGACCTCTATGCAGAAAATTAAAAAAAAAACTACTGATAAAATAAACCAAAGAAGATCTAAATACACGGAACAATATACTGCGCTGACGGCTTGGAAGATGCAATAGCATTGAAGCCTCAATTCTCCCCAAATACACCTGTAGATTTAATGCAATTCCAATCAAAATAGCAGTAAGATTTTTCATGGATCATAAGCTTATTCTAAAATTTATATGGAAAGTCAGAGGACTTGAATAGTCAAAACAATCTCAAAAACAAGAACAAAGTTAAAGGACTCATGCTAGTTTCAAGACTTCCCACAGAGCCAAAGAAACAACTATAGTGTGGTATTGGCAAAAGGATAAACACATTGATTAGTTGAACAGAATAGAGTGTCCAAAGGTAGAACCACATAAATACATACAATTGATTTTTTTTTTTTTTTTTTTTTTTTTTTTTTTTTTTTTTGAGACAGAGTCTAGCTCTGTCGCCCAGGCTGGAGTGTGGTGTCACGATCTCGGCTAACTGCAAGCTCCACCTCCCGGGTTCACGCCATTCTCCTGCCTCAGCCTCCCAAGTAGCTGGGACTACAGGCACCCGCCACCACACCCGGCTAATTTTTTGTATTTTTAGTAGAGACGGGGTTTCACCGTGTTAGCCAGGATGGTCTCCATCTCCTGACCTCGTGATCCGCCCGCCTTGGCCTCTCAAAGTGCTGGGATTACAGGCGTGAGCCACTGCGCCCCGCCTCAGTTGATTTTCTGTCAAAGATCCACAGGCAAATTATTTAGTAAATGGTGGTGGAAAGACTGGATACCCATATGTAAAAACAAACAAACAAAAAAAGAATCTTGATCTATGTATCAAAACTTACACAAAAATTGACTTAAAATAGTTCATAAACAAGATAATAAGCATATGTAAAACACAAGATTACAAGACTTCTTTAGAAATAGGAGAAAAATCTTTGTGATTTTTGTGATTTTAGGGTTGTGTAAAATGTTCTTAAATATGATACTAAAAGCATAATCCATAGAGGAAAGATTGAAAAATTAGACTTTCAAATGAAAAAGCTAATTGTCCTTCTAAAGACACAATTAGGAAAATGAAAAGATAAGAGCCAGATGGAAAGAAAAATGTTTACAAATCAAGTATCTGAAAAAAAAACTTGTTTCTAGAGTATATAAAAAAACTTTCAGAGTCAACAATATGAAAAAACATAACCCAACATTAAAAAATAGGCAAAAGATTTGAACTGACATTTCACCAAAGAGGATATATGGATGGCCAAAAAACAGAGTAGAAAGAAGCCAACATCTTTAATCCTAAAGAAACTGTAAATGAACACCGCAAGACACCACGCTACAGCTCTTACAATGAAAAAAACCCTGACATGAGCAAGTGCTGGGGTAGATGTTGAACAGCCAAATGTTGCCGACGAAAATGCAAAATGGCACAGCCTCTATGAAAACAGTGGGTGACCCTTTAAATTTAAATGCCAAACGTTCACTTAATATAACCTCTAGCAATCCCATTTCTAGGCATTTACCAAAGTGAAATTTTAAAAGCTGACACATGAATATTTATAATTTCATAATTTCCAAAAACTGGAAAGAATTCAAGTGTTCCTCAGCTGGGGAATAATAGTGAATGTGGATACGAACCATCCAAGCCACGGAACAGTCCTCATAAGAAGGAATAAACTGCAGCAACAGGGATGGGCCTCACATCCATTAGCTAAGCAGAGAAGCCAGCCTCCAACATCTGCAGACTCCGACTGCATTTACAACATTCTCAAAAAGGCAAATTACAGGGACAAAGACTATGTTAGTGGTTGCCAAGGGCTCAAGGGAGAGGACAACTAGTATTCTCAACTGTTCTCCATATTTCTTAGTGAGAATTCTTAATACAAGTTCATCAAAGGGAAAATCTGGTTCACTCGGCCAACCTTTCAAGTAAGGCCATCAGGACCAGCTCCCCCTAGGTAACTGGTCAGCCAGATACACACAGAGCAGCTCCCTACTCTGTCTGAGACATACAGAATATAAGTGAAATTACTGACAAAAGATAATCAAAGAAAGCACAATTCGTATTGCAAATGAAATTAAGATAAAAAGCCAAAGAAATTGTTAATAAGATGTAAGCAAAACCAAACAGAAAAGATGATCTACCAATTATGAATTGACATGGATTAGTTATATTACATTTTAAACTCAAAAAATCTCATATTGAGAAAAACTACAAATAAAGCAAGCTTGTAGAAATTCCTCCAAATCTACCTACCCAATGCCCACAAAACACAAAGCTGAAATACAAGACACAGAGAATTAAAACTTAAAGAACAGGCAAGTTAAAACAGTCAAATGCAAACCAATAGGAAAGAAGTTTGCAATATTACTATTGGAAAAAATAGAATTCAAGATTCAATGTATTAATCAGTATTTAAAAAGTCATTGTTTTATTGATAAAACATATCATGTACAAGTAAGGATGTAACTAAGACCATGAGTCGTGATTCTCTCTCTCTCTCTCTCACACACACACACACACACACACTGCCTCATTCTCTCTTTGACCAAAAATATAAATGTACCCAATAGTAGTAAAACACTTTAACACATCTCTCAATCAAGTAGGTAAGACGAAAACAGAAATTGAGGGTAGGGTCAGCAAACTACAACCCCCAAGCCAAATGCAGCTCATGGTAATAGATATTTATTCTGCACATGTGGAAAATGTTTGACCTCCCTTCCTAGAAACCATCTATCAGGCCACACAGAAGATCTCAGCAAATTCCAAAAAGATAAATTATATGGGCTACGTTTTCCTAGCCACATGCAACAAAACTAAAAATTTATAACAAAAAGCACACACCAAAAAATATTCAACAATTGGAAATTCTAAAAACTTTTCTAAACACACCAAAAAGTTACATTGCTGTTTTGATATTACTATAATTAATATCAACACATAAAGAAGTAAATATTAAAATAAAGAGAACATGAAAAAGTTGTCAAGATTTTTAAATATGCATAAATGGAGCCACCACCTCAATATTTATCCTGAGGTGAAAAGCAAAAATTTGATCAAAGACTTAGTTTTAGTGCACTTCACTGTAGTTTTGTTTGTAAAAGAAAAAATAAGAAGCCTAGATATGAAACAATAGATTGTATTCATTATGGTAAATGCATACAAAGGACCCTGGCTCATGTATCCATCAACAACTTAGGAATGTGATCAAAAATTTTTATTAACTAGAAAAGCAGGCTCCCAAACAACAATAACGTGATTCTAGGTAGTTTTAAATTTTCCTATTGAAGTGTCCCTATCTCTAATTGCCTTACTTCTGTAATTACATGAAAGCCATCAATATATTTTATTAAAAACCTTACCCTACTTCTTCAGAAATGAGCACAGGAGAAAATAAGATATAATTCATAATACCATAATAATATGATACAATTCTCAGCACATAAAATACAACAAATTCTATTTGAATAGCATATTTTCTTATTCTTAAATTTAATGCCATGCTGATGTACTATGCCTTACATTTGCAAGTATAGTCAGTGCTAAAAAATGTTTCAGCAACAAAGTAAGCTATATGCCATCTAATACAAACTTGACACATTTCTTTGGATATTGAAGAATCATCTACTCTCAGGAATAAGTGTCAGTCACTCCAAATCAGCAGTCACTGATGTCTTCTCTAGAGTTTGGCTCCCCACATGCAGAGACCTGTTTGTGGTGCAGAGGAGGGGAGATTTCTGTGGTCAAAAAGCTGAGACACTGAATTAATTTGGTCTCTTTACTACAGTATGTCTCCAAATCTTAACAGGCTGATCATATATCCTCTATATCTCCAAGAGAGGCTGTAGGTTTCAGGCATACTCAAAGCTTTTAGGTATTGCTTGATTTTTGGTTTTGCATTTGTTTTTAATCCTAGAATTGTTTTTTATGAAGCATCTGATGACACCATTACTAATACCATTAGTATTCTGCCAAACATGCTTTGGAAAACTCAGCAATAAACAAGCAATTTGGGCTTCTAAAAATGCAAAAAGATTTTTTGGCAGCTTCAAAATTGTTAGATGCTTTCCTGTTTGATGTAGTCCCACTTGCTTATTTTTGCTTTTGTTGCCTAACTTTTGGTATAATATGCAAAAATCATTGCCAATGCCAATAGCAAGGAGACTTTCCCTTCTGTTTCCTCCTAAGAAATTTCATGGTTGCAGTTCTTACATTTAAGTCTTTAAGTCATTTTTGAGTTGACTTTTGTGTCTGGCGTGAGACAAGGTCCAGCTTTACTCTTTTGCATGTGGATATCTAGTTTTCCCAATACCACTTATTAAAGAGACAGTCTTCTCCCCATTGTGTCTTCTTGGTGGCGTTGTCAAAAATTACTTGACCATATATATTACATGGGTTTATTACTGGGTTCTTTGTTCTGTTCTATCTATCCATCTGTCTGTTTTAATGCCAGTACCACACTGTTCTGATTACTATAGCTTTGTAACCTAATTCTAAATTAGTAAGTGTGGTCCCACCATCTTTCTTTTTCTTTCTCAAAATTTTTTTGGATCCTTGGGGTCTTTTGTGGTTGCATACAAATTTTAGAATTTTGTTCTATTTCTGTGAAAAATGCTGAAATGAAATGTTGGAATTCCGATAGGAATTGCATTGACTCATCTATCACTTTGGGTAGCATGGGCATTATAACAATATTAATTCTTCCAACCAAGACATAACAATGGTCAACAAGTATATGAAAAGGTGTTCAACATCACTAACCATCAAGGAAATGCAAATCAAAAGCGCAATGAAATAGCACCTCCCACCTGCCAGGATGACTACTGCCAAAAAGACAAGAGATAACAAATATTGGTGAGGACGTGGAGAAAGGGGTATTCTTGTGCATGTTGGTGGAAATGAAAATTGGTAGAGCTATTATGGAAAACAGCATGTAGCTTCCTCAAAAAAAGTAATGACAGAGCCACTGTGTAACCCAACAATCCCACTTCTGATATATTCCCAAAGGACATGAAATCAGCACCTCATGGAGATGGCTGCCAGTCCCCATGTTCACTGCAGCAGTTTTCACGATAGCCAAGATATGAAATCAATCTATTTGTCCCTGGACAGATGAATGGATAAAGAAACTATGGTATATACATGCAATTGGATATTATTCAGCCGTAAAAAAAAGAGACCCTGCCTTCAACATACACAAATCAATAAACGTAATCCAGCATATAAACAGAACCAACGACAAAAACCACATGATTATAGCAACAGATGCAGAAAAGACCTTTGACAAAATTCAACAACGCTTCATGCTAAAAACTCTCAATAAATTAGGTATTGATGGGATGTATCTCAAAATAATAAGAGCTATGTATGACAAACCCACAGCCAATATCATACTGAATGGGCAAAAACTGGAGGCATTCCCTTTGAAAATTGGCACAAGACAGGGATGCCCTCTCTCACCACTCCTATTCAACATAGTGTTGGAAGTTCTGGCCAGGGCAATCAGGCAGGAGAAGGAAATAAAGGGTATTCAATTAGGAAAAGAGGAAGTCAAATTGTCCCTGTTTGCAGATAACATTATTGTATATCCAGAAATCCCCATCGTCTCAGCCTAAAATCTCCTTAAGCTGATAAGCAACTTCAGCAAAGTCTCAGGATACAAAATCAATGTGCAAAAATCACAAGCATTCTTATACACCAATAACAGACAGAGAGCCAAATCATGAGTGAACTCCCATTCACAATTGCTTCAAAGAGAATAAAATACCTAGGAATCCAACTTACAAGGGATGTGAAGGACCTCTTCAAGGAGAACTACAAACCACTGCTCAATGAACTAAAAGGGATACAAACAAATGGAAGAACATTCCATGCTCATGGGTAGGAAGAATCAATATCATGAAAATGGCCATACTGCCCAAGGTAATTTATAGATTCAATGCCATCCCCATCAAGCTACCAATGACTTTCTTCACAGAATTGGAAAAAACTACTTTAAAGTTCATATGGAACCAAAAAAGAGCCCGCATTGCCAAGTCAATCTTAAGCCAAAAGAACAAAGCTGGAGGCATCATGCTACCTGACTTCAAACTATACTACAAGGCTACAGTAACCAAAACAGCATGGTACTAGTACCAAAACAGAGATATAGACCAATGGAACAGAACACAGCTCTCAGAAATAACTCCACATATCTACAACTATCTGATCTTTGACAAACCTGACAAAAACAAGAAATGGGGAGAGGATTCCCTATTTAATAAATGGTGCTGGGAAAACTGGCTAGCCATATGTAGAAAGCTGAAACTGGATCCCTTCCTTATACCTTACACAAAAATTAATTCAAGATGGATTAAAGACTTAAATGTTAGACCTAAAACCATAAAAACCCTAGAAGAAAACCTAGGCAATACCATTCAGGACATAGACATGGGCAAGGACTTCATGTCTAAAACACCAAAAGCAATGGCAACAAAAGCCAAAATAGACAAATGGGATCTAATTAAACTAAAGAGCTTCTGCACAGCAAAAGAAACTACCATCAGCGTGAACAGACAACCTACAGAATGGGAGAAAATTTTTGCAATCTACTCCTCCGACAAAGGGCTAATATCCAGAATCTACAATGAACTCAAACAAATTTACAAGAAAAAAACAAACAACCCCATCAAAAAGTGGGCAAAGGATATGAACAGACACTTCTCAAAACAAGACATTTATGCAGCCAAAAGACACATGAAAAAATGCTCGTCATCACTGGCCATCAGAGAAATGCAAATCAAAACCACAATGAGATACCATCTCACACCAGTTAGAATGGCAATCATTAAAAAGTCAGGAAATAACAGGTGCTGGAGAAGATGTGGAGAAATGGGAACACTTCTACACTGTTAGTGGGACTGTAAACTGGTTCAACCATTGTGGAAGTCAGTGTGGCAATTCCTCAGGGATCTAGAACTAGAAATACCATTTGACCCAGCCATCCCATTACTGGGTATATACCCAAAGGATTATAAATCATACTGCTATAAAGACACATGCACACGTGTGTTTATTGCAGCACTATTCACAATAGCAAAGACTTGGAACCAACCCAAATGTCCAACAATGATAGACTGGATTAAGAAAATGTGGCACATATACACCATGGAATACTATGCAGCCATAAAAAATGATGAGTTCATGTCCTTTGTAGGGACATGGATGAAGCTGGAAACCATCATTCTCAGCAAACTATCACAAGGACAAAAAACCAAACACTGCATGTTCTCACTCATAGGTGGGAATTGAACAATGAGAACACGTGGACACAGGAAGGGGAACATCACACACCGGGACCTGTTGTGGAGTGGGGGGAGGGGATAGGGGTAGCATTAGGAGATATACCTAATGTTAAATGACGAGTTAATGGGTGCAGCACACCAACATGGCACATGTATACATATGTAACAAACCTGCACGTTGTGCACATGTACCCTAAAACTTAAAGCACAATAAATAAAAAAAAAGAGACCCTGCCATTTGTGACAACATGGATGAACCCTAGAACATATTATGCTAGGTGAAATAAGCCAGACACAGACAGAAAAATATGCATGATCTCACTTACATGGGGAATCTTTAAAAAAGTCAAATATATAGAAAGAGAAAACAGTGTTTACCAAAGGCAGAAAAGGGGAAGAAATGAAGACACGTAGGTCAAAAGGTACAAAGTGACAATTATGTAGGATGAATAGGACCAGAGATCTAATGTGCAGCATCAGGATTCTAAAATTAATATATTGCATTATACAATTATAATAGTTAGAATAACATAATATGTTAATAATTATAATACAATTATAACAACTATAATTATTATATTTAATAATAGTGTAGTGTGTACCAAAAAATTGCTAAGAGCAGATTTTGGTGCTGTTATCACACACACAAAACTACCATATCTATGGCTATGGAAGGTGATGGGTATGTTAATTTTCTGGACTATGTAATCATTTCACGATGTATCTGTATATTAAAACAATATATATACTTTTTTTAAGTCTCACTAGGCTTTATGAGCTCATGCGCCCTAGGCTACAATTTATTGCACCAATGGCCTAACATGTGTATGGCAAGAAAAGCACTCAAAGCACACTAAAGAAGTGAAAAGATTCCTCTTGTGGACCACAGCCTGCAGTGCTTTCATGAGAAGGCTGGAAATGCAGATTCCACTCGTACGAGATGAACTATTTTGATTTAAATCAACCCTGTGTATTCAGAGCTGCTACATCACTGGTGGGCACCCAGGTGCCGCAATGCTCACTCGCATTTGTGGCTGGACATTTCTTTAGTCACAACCTGGCACTCAGTTTTCGAAGGAGTGATGTGCACCAGGGGGCAGCCAGCTTTTTCAGTAAAGAGCCAAACAGTAAGTCCTCTAGGTCCTGTGGGTCACACGGTCCCCCTCAGGGTTCTTCAAACTCACCACTGTGGCACCAAAGCACAGGGGAGCAGCTGTGTTCCAGTAACATCTCACTCAGGGACACTGAGATCGGGATTTCCTAGAATTCTCATGTGTCTCGAAATCTTCTTTTAATTTTTTCCAGCAAATGAACATGTAAAGATCATTCTTAGCCCCATAGCCAGCATCTGGCCCTCAGGTTGTTGTAGGATGTGAGCCTCTGGTGGACACTACTACTGTTTCTTGGGAACATTTTCTCTATCACATTCCAGTTTCCCATAACGACTTGTCTGCTATTCAGTATGTGTTATTCAAGATAAAACTTGACATTGTAATCATCATTTCTAATACACTATTCATCGCACCTGCTTTGTTTCTTTAATTGCTAGTTCTGCACCGTGAAGACGGTTTTCATGCGAATTGTTCCACGTTTCTCACCAATTTAAAACTCACGGTGCTTTGGCTGTGGTGCTGTTTTGTTTTATTTTGTTAAATTTAATGGCCAAGTGTTTTGAGCAGGAGATTAAAAAAAAAAAAAGATAGTTATTCTAAGTGCTATGGTCATAGCAAAACTCTTTCTGGGATCATCACTGTTGTCCATCAATTGATCTTAACTTTGAATGAGACATAAGATCATGACCTGCTTGCATTATTAATGGAATCCCAAACACATAGAATTTTTCCCGACAACTTATTTTTATAAAAATAATATTTTATTAAAATAAGCCATTTTTGAAAAAATATCTGCCATTCCTAGGTACCTAAGACTTCCCAAAGGCATTCAGAGTAGATGTGTTCTTTTATGCTGTGTTGTGCTTTTCACTTCACTTCAAATGCACACGTTCAGTTATGGATACAGCCACGTGTTTGACTGTTTGTGGGTGCTGTGGCAGTCCACTCTATTATCAGGACATAGGTTGTTGAAACATGCCATTTGCTTGGTTATTCGGGGAGATTCCCAAGTTCTTCCTCTTACACAATGTCACTGAAGTTATATTTGTCCAATTTCAAAGGGAGTTATTTCCTTGAGATTCATTCCCCAAAGTTGAATTTCAAATCAAGAAGCACTAGCAGCGCTATTTTTATTGGATATTGCCACATGCAAAGTATTTCAAAATAGTCCCCACAACCTTGAATTTTATCTTTTTAGTGCACTTGTACTGTGTGAGCGTGTATGGCACAGTAACAGGTTTTAATCTGCATTTTCTAATTTAGCTGCACTTCTCTTCAGTGGATGATTTTTTGTTTGTACTCACTTACATTGTCTGTGATATCGTGAAAGTCCTCTCGGCAGTTGGCAGTGTTGCTGAGAGCACATGGAAACACTTCTGAAAGAATTTATTGGGAAAATATATTTCCAGTGCCCAGGATTTTGGAACAGAGATGCTCCTTCTCTGCTGCCAGAGACCATTTCAACTCCAGATTTGGAATTTCCATTTGAAGAGCCCATTCCTCCCACCTTCATCCAACCTGCCAAGGACACACCGGATGTCATTGCAGCAAGCCAGCTTCCTGTCACCATGCTGTTCGCACAGCTCTAAGCTGTTCATCGCCACCCCGTGTGACATGCTTCCCCGATACCCTGGCACGTGCTCCCTTGGCAAGTGTTTATTGAGTACTCGCTACAGGAGGTGCTCTAAATGTGAACAAGAGAGATGTGGCTCCAGCTCTATTAAGCTTCAGTTCCTGGGAGAGGGACTTATTAAGCCATTATTATACATTTAAAAATGTCAGTGACCTCAGTGCAGAGGGGTCTGTGGCAAATAATGCTGTAGCATAGAATGTTCACTTAATCAAGTTTAGATTTGACACAGCCTGTGGGGTGCCAATGGTCACTCTGAGTCCTCGTCTTCCCCTCGGCACTGCACACACCTTTCTTCCCGAAACACCTTCCTCACTTGGCTATGCGATGTCACATGCTCCTGGCATATGTCCTACAACATAGCTGTTCACTCCTCTTTCAACCCACTCAACACTGGAGAGCTCTGGGCTTGTTCTTCATCCCTCTGATTAGTCGACACTCAATTTGGATGACCCAAGATTCTAAATGCAATTTATTCCTGATTTGATGACACTCACAATTGTATCTCCAGTCCCAACTTTTCTGCTAAATTCCATGTTCACGTATTTCCACTCTCTACTTGATAATCTCCATTCGGATGTCCAAAAAGCACTTCCGATTTTAAAATGTCCAAAGAATAGCTTTGATTCCTCATTCCCCAGCCTCCATTCTACATAAATCAGCCCCATTTCAGTAGCTCAGATAAAAATCCTGAGAGTTATCTTGTGTTTCTCTTTTACTTCTACCTCTCACAGCCAATCCTGTTGACTCTAACTTCAAGTTACATCCCAAATAAACCGCTTTTCACGCCCAAATCACACCACTAAATCCATGCCACTATCATGTATCATTTGCCTAAAATAAAAGTTTCCTAACAGGGTTCTGCCCTTCCATGGTCTACCCTCTACACAGCAACTGGAGCAAACTTTCAAAATCTCCAACCTGAGTGTGCACTCGGAGTGAAATCCAGACTCCCCGTGACAGCCCTGCGGAGTGAGCCCTGACTCCCTGGGTGCAGACCCCATCGGCCTTCCTGCCACATCAGGACCAGGCCTGACCACGGGGCTTGCCTCTCCTGCTCCTTGGCGATGAGGGAAGTGCTGCATGGTTGCCTTGAGTCCGTCTGATCCAGCAAATCTGTACCTCTACATCTCTGAACGTTTGATCTCTTGTTGACCTAACAGGAAAAGCTGAATCTACACTCCCAGGCTGCAGTACTAAGGCTTGGCCCAAATTGCGTAAGTAGAGAGCTGATTTGAGCCAAACCTTAGTACTGCAGCCTGGGAGCACAGATTCAAGGTGCCCTGAACGTACACTCTCATTAGCAGCAGTAACAAGTGGATTTTTAAAGGGAAAGAAGAGGCAGTTTCTGAGTTGTTTACCAATAATTTACCTTAAAATAACATAAGCTGTTGATTGGCTAGACATTGTTAAGCTTCAGAGTACGGATTAGAGTGTCCAGTGTCCAGTGCAGCATTATTCAGTTAATTTATAACTGCTCGCAGTGCAAGCAGTTTCAGGAGAACGCACAGCTCAAAGTCGGGGGAGCAGGACGCGATTACCAGCTCATTTTAATGCCTCTCTGGGCCTGATCATTTAAAAGGACTTGCGTCGCACAGATAAATGTTCTAGTCTTTCCTCACTCTTTATTTGGAATAAACACAGCTGTTCACTTCTGATAACGGCTGTGTCATTTGTGCAGGACTAACCCTTCTGCAGGTAACAACGATAAACTCAGAATGAAATACAGAAAACAACCATGGAAGGCACTGGAGAGAGATAAGGGACAGGCAGATGTGGGAGGTGAGTCACTCCCTGAAAAAAGGAGCTCCACCTCTCCAGCACACGTGTGCCCGTGTGCGTGCAGGGCAGCTAGGACTCAGGAGTTGACTGACCTTCAGACTCCAGAGGTCAGAGGATGGAGGGCAGGGCTGGCAGAGGTACCAGAAAGTGAGGGGGTGGATCTCTCAGAAGGAGGAAGCCACAGAACACGGAACAGGAGCCAGAAAATTCTGTGTGTATGAATACACCATACATATGCATCTGTGTGTATACATAAACCTACATGTATATCATGTATGCTTATGTGTGTATACATATATAAAGATATGTATACACACATTAAATATATTTAGTATACTAAATATTGCTAAATATCAAATAATAATTATGTTTATGGTATTAATAATTTAATACAATAAATAGTTTAATACAATAAATAATGTTTATTGTATTAAATTATTAATTATTGTATACAATTGTTAATATGATAAACATTATTGTGTTAAACATTAATCAATATATTAAATATATTAACTACTGGTTAATTTATCTGATATATTAAATATATTTATTATTGGTTAATTGACATATTTAATCTATTAACTACATTTGTTAATAATATATTTAGTATGCAAAATGTTTAATATAGTAAATATATTTACACACATAATAAACAAATGTATGTACTGTCTAAAATGCTGACAATAACATTTTTGTAAGGTTGTCTTTGAGATGGCTTTCACAGCAGTCTACAGAAGTGTGAAGTGTTTATGCGGAAGATTGCATCCTGCCGTGCCAGGCTTTTCAAGCAGCCTTTACTACAATCTTCTTCACAGATTATTAATAGCTCCTTCAAGGACTGCCTAGGCTTAAATAATAGCAGGAAACACAAGCATGTGTCTCTAGGGGAATCATAGACTAGGCAGCCACACTGAGAGAGGATCACAAGCACCAGCGATCCCAGCAGAAGAACAGGTGCCCTCAGCCACATCAGGATTTCAAAACAGTCACGGGACAATTATCAACACACTTATTGGCCTCCAGGCTGCACACATTCACAAGTGTCCATGTTTGTTGCTAATGTTTGTAGTGTCTCAAGTCAGGGTGGCATATATATCAATCTTATATTGACCAGAATCTTTATGCAGCAGTGCTCCATGGTGCATGGGCAGCAACATGCTCCAAAAAGTGAGTTTAGTATTTTACTTTATATTAACTATATTTAGGGTGGTAAGTTGGACCAGCCAGAAAAAAGCATCTTGTAAGGGGGATACCATATTGCCACCTTCCCAGAAATTCCCAATCCTGATATGCTTTGGAAGTTTAAATTTTTTTTTTAATTGAATACTCTGCTCATGTTATCAAACCAAACCAGGGTCAGCTCTCCCATGCAGTAAGACCAGATGTCCCCACTAAGACTTGCAGTGGAGAAAGGGAGGTGTTTATTTGCAGGGCGCCGAGCACGGGGGACCGTGAGGCTAGTGCTTAAGTTCTGAC
The DNA here is from genome assembly GCF_029289425.2 of Pan paniscus. NCBI lineage: Eukaryota > Metazoa > Chordata > Mammalia > Primates > Hominidae > Pan > Pan paniscus. Next base: position 94,862,512 of record NC_073266.2, on the reverse strand, counting down.
CCTCCAATACCTTGCAGGAAAGGGTTTTTTAAAGGCAAGGGTAAAATTCAGAAAAGCAGAAATTACAGGGAAAATAGTAAATCAACATATGAAGGTTACACGCTGGTTTTGGTCTAAAAGGGTGAATTATCTCGAGGCGGGGGCTTACAGGTCATAGGTGGATTCAAAGATTTTCTGATTTGCAACTGGTTAAAGAAGAGAAAATCTGTTTAAAAGTTGGGGTCAGCAGAAAGAAACCTTAGCTCTGGCTTACTGGGGTGACCTCCTCTAGACCCCTCGGGAAGAAATTTAGGACAAAGAGCAGTGGTCCGAGTTCAGTCTCAGCTTCCCTTTATCCGAGGTCTATGTACCAGTAGATCTGTTTGGTCGGGGGCCAGGCTCCCCCAAAACAACTCAGGGACATATATGAGGCTGTTATCTTTAGCTTCCCGCGACTCGAGCTTCCTTGGCAATTGTTTTAAGCTACTATTACCTTCTTGCTTATAACGTTGCTTATTTACTTCTCAGGAAAGAACTCAAGGTTTTCCTGTATTTCCATGTGCGGAGGGACCCGCAGGCGGCCTGCTGCATCTCGTTCATAAGCACACGGATATTCCTACTTTTCTCTTTTATCTCATACTGAGAAATGAAATTCCTTAGGTGATTAAGTGACAAACATATATTTAAGTAAACACATTTTTCGTAAAATTTCACTGCTGAAACAGAGGAGGAGGAAGAGGAGGAGGAGGAGGGGAAATAGGAGAGGTGAATAAACATAAATCCTAATCCTTTGTTTTACTTCTTTATCTTTTCTAAAGGGTTACAAACCTGCATGAATAGAAAACGTGGTCTTGCCTTTACTGCTAAGGCTGCCAGCTCCCTCAAAATGAGGAGAAACCAACATTTCCCCCCAAAAAAAACCCTGAGCCACAGAGGAAAAACCTTCAATAGTGACAAAAATAGAAAAAAAAAAAAAAAGCACAGAAAATTAAAATACTCTAAAAATCTACTGGGGACAAGTGGATATTTTACTTATAAATGGATTTTTACTGAGTATCTCTGGGTTACTGTCTTACTGTCCACAAAATAGACCTAGTATGCTACAACATGCGTAACTCTGAGGAGTGTCCCACATATTCACACAAAGCAACTGTGAAAACTGAAAATGGCAAAAAGAACTGGTAAAATATATTAGAATTTCAAAATTATGCAAACTACCATACCCAAGAGGGTTTGACCAGAGTTTGTTTGTATTTTAATTTAGTTTTTATTCATAATGTAATCATGTAGGTATATGCCTTACGAGCATGAGGAAGAAGTTCTTAAATGAAAGAGGGTATAATAATAAAAATATACTCAACAGAGGCTGCTGGCAAATTAAAAAAAGAAAACTAATAACGTGGTGTGCTACAGGGAAGGCAATTTAGTTACAGCCCAGTTGCAGCTCACTGTCTTGGTAGAAACCAGGCCTTTCTTTTTGTCTTGGACCATCAAATAATGATTACATGTTATTAGATCAAAATTAAATGTTAAAGTGCATTTGTCAAAAAATGAATAACACAATAAGGCAATATTTAGGGCACCTTTCTTCTAAGAATTTTAGTTTTATTCCAGTAAATGAACCATAAAACCCTTCAATGTCAAAGCTGGAAAGAAACTTAGAAATAACCTTATTTTTCCAGTAAACTGAAGCTCCACACAGTGAGCTGGGGTCTCAGAGAGGCTTTCCTTCCACATTCTTCTCAGTATTTCAGCTAGGTTCCCAGCAAGGACCCACTGAAAGCACTGAAACGAGAGTGCTTTTCCTAAATCCTCTCTGATGGGAACAGAGTCCCTGGTCTCAGCCTCACTAGATCTTCCCAGGAAGGTCATCCTATGGCAACAGCTGTTGTCTATTATGAGGATTCAAACACAGAAATCACTTAAAGAACTATCCGTCCATACCACAGACACACAAATTACTAAAGGAAAAAAAAAATCCTATTAAATTCAACCTAGAAAATAAAGCCTACAACAGAAGCTGCTCTATTAAACTAATGGAATGAAAACTAGATTTTAAAGGATGGCTCTAAAATAACGCTACAGCTTTTCAAACCTGGATATTCCCCCTCTGCACCAGGCAGGATAGATTTGGGAATCCATGTGATACTAGACATGTCTGATACCCAAAGCGAACTGGGAAACTGAGTTAGGTTCCAAGTCCATGTCCCAACAGACCCCTTATTCTATCTCTGAAAATTCTAAGAATTAGAGATAAAGTCAGAAAAGCCCCCAAAACATAGCATCGCCAAATGCTGCCAAAAGCAGGTAAGGCCTGGCTTAGTCTTTTGCTTGGCAATGACACCTGTGATTAAGCAAACCAAGGCACCCAAGTCACATTGAAAAGACAAACATTCTTCTTAAAACTTGGAAAAGATCCCAAGTATATTTTAAAACCTAGGTATATTTTTCCAAGCCCATCAAACTTCTTGGTTTCTTGAAATTCAAATCTGTTCAAGGAAATCATCTGTCTTCAACGGAATTAACTGCCTTTTAAGGTGCAGCAAATCTTACCTGTGTTTGAGAAAGGAATTCTGCAAGAAAAAAGTTCTCACTATAGAAATCAGAAACTCTCCTTGACAAGTTGACAAAAGGTAGACAGCCAGTTAAAAAGAGAATATAGGATTTAGGTATCATGTGATTAAATTCCCTCTAGAAAATAATTCACTGAAAAATCACCCAATTATCGGAACCTCCTATCTTTAGACACATTGGAAGTCTTTCCTCATTTAATGGTCAACATTTATTAAGCACGTATAATGAGATTTATGAAGGTTAATCGGCACTGAGATGAATAGATTCCTGTGCTCAAGGAATTTGAAGTCTACCAAAGGAAGACAGGCCAATAGTTTCAAACAGAATGGGCAAACTTTTTCCACAAAGGTTGAGATCGTGAATTTTTTCCTCTTTGCCCACCGTCTGGACTCTGCTGCATGACTCAGCTCCACTGTTGCAGTGTGAAATCAGCCATAGACAATCCATAAACGGCAGGCATGGCTGTACACCCTCAAAACTTACCACCACAGGTAATGGAGACTGTCAAGATCATAAAAAACAAGGAAACACTGAGAAACTTTCACAGACCAGAGGAGTCCGGGAGACACGATGGCCACATGTAACGTGGTGCTCAGGACTGGATCCTGGAGCAGCAAGAAGACATTAGTGGAAAAACCGGTGAAATCCAAATACCACCTGGAGTTCAGCTACAGGTAACTCTGATGGCAGTTTCTTCCCTTTGACAGACGTACGCTAGTAAGGTAAGATGTCAGTAGTGAGAGAAAGGGGGTGAGGCGTATATAGGAATTATCTACTCTATTTGCCACTTTTCTATACACTTAAAAATTAAAAGTTTATTTGTTTTAAAAGATAGAAAGCAAGACCGCTGAGCCAAATGTGCAGATGGCTGACTGAGATGAAATAAAATATTAAGTACACGTGGTAGAAACACGCTTGGGAGCTGAGAATAAAGCCCTGAATTCAGTGTTGACCTGCGTTGAGCTGTGCCCCAACAGTGATGCTGGAAATCCTCTGTAATTTTTAGCTTGTCGTCTTCCACCAATGTATTTTACATTAAGAAGATGGCAGGAGAATCACAGAGAAACCACTTGCATCTTGCCAGCTGTTCAAGATGAGGCTTGTGTCTTCATCTCTTTCTGCAGCCTCGCTTATCTTACAAGACAATTCTTGTGCTCGTCAAATCACTCACTGCTCAAGAATCCAGTCCTCCACCGAGACTGAACCACAATATTGTTTTTTAAATGCCAATGGCTAAAAGTTGGAAGAGAACAATGTGAATCTCCAAGCAATTTTTTTTCTAGTTGTGCAGGCTCAACTCAACCTCTTAATGACAGCTTCTTTATTTAGGTAAAATAGTTTAATAGTTCATTTTGCATACAAGAGAAATAGAGGCTGTATTTAGGAACAGAAAGGATTTAAACCATAGGTGCTAAACTGTGGTAGATAATTGCATAGATGGTCACTGCTCTTGCACAGGAAGTTGTATCGCTGCAGATTAAGCTTCCCTTTAGAAAATGTGGCTTGGTTTTCTCTAAGGAGACCTCAATTCCAAATATTGGGGGAAGTTGGCCAATTTCTCAACAGAGCAGAAGACAGGAGTGAGGGAGAGAGATCCTGGGGACCCCCTGGGTCTGCATGCCCTTCTTCTGGTGCAGCTCATGTCTCCTGGACTCCCCGTCTCCAGTCAAGCCCCATGAAGAGGCACCATCTGGGGGCTGTGCTCCTGCCACCCTGAGCAGACGCCAGTGCATGCCTGGGAGCAGCCAGGCTGGGGAGGAGACGCCCAGGGACCAGCCTGGGAAACAGGATGTGGACAAAGACAGAAGAAGGCATCCAATGCCAATCAGCTGGCTGAGAGGACACAGTGCAACCAGAGCAGACCTGTGGTGCATGAAGAAAACCCTGGCGAAATTCCCCGGACTACTTGGCAAAGGAAATCTAGTTAGAAGGAAGGAGGGAGAGGAAGAGAGGATAGACTGGGCATCCTAGATCCAATAGGCAGGGGCCTTAATTTATTATTATTTGCACACTAAATTGAAATGCTGAAGAAGCTTGGAGTATCAGGATTGCATGTCAATATATATATTCTTTTTCTAGTTATTATTTGTTTATTTCAGATGGAGACAAAGTATATGCAAATACATGAAAGTTACCATGCAGTGACATGAAATTATGCTTCTGAATTTGCTTTTTGTTTTCAAAAAGAGACAGATATGATGCAATTATTAACTTCATTAACCTGAAAATAAGATAATGTCCTTTTCAGCAACATGGATGGAGCTGGAGGCCACTATCCTTAGCAAACTAATGCAGGAGCAGAAAACCAAATACCACTTGTTCTCGCACGTAAGTGGGAGCTAAATGATCAGAACACATAAACACATAGAGGGGAACAACAGACACTAGGGCCTACTGCAGGGTGCCTACTGGAGCCTCTGTGGCTCCAGACAACTCTCTTAACCTGGGGAAGCTCTACTTCCTTCATCTAAAAACTAAGACACTTTGATTGTATGATCTCTGAAGTCTGATTTGGCTAAGCTCCTCCACCTTTCTGTCATTATTTAGTTCCTTCAAATGAGTCAAACATCAGCAATGAAGCACGTCTACTGTAAAAATAGGAATAATATCACCATCCTATTCTAATGCAAAGCCACACATGAGAATCCTTTTATTTTTCAGGAAAACAGCTTTTGATTGAAAGGTCTTGATAGAAGCTTTCTGTTATCAAAAACAATGCTGAGTGGATACAGCTGGAGCAATTTCAAAAGAAACTGGTTTCTGGTGACAGCGATTCCTCCACACCCTGCTCCCCAGTTCCAGGAGGGTATTGGGGCCTCAGCTCACCGCATCACCAAGCTGAGACCTGGGTGATGACTGTCACAGAACAGGATGCCAAAGGTGGAGTGGCAGAAAATGGTTCCTCACATTTGTGGAAATATACCTAAAACTCCACCTTCCTCACATTATGTAATCAGTGAGATTATGTTAGTGTTGTACATGGCATCAAAGGAGCCCTATAACACCATCAAGTTTTCAAAAGCTTTTCTCCCAGTTAACTCTGGAAGAGAGAAATTTACATATGAGAAATAGCAAAAGTTTTGGCCGGGAAATCAAAAAATCTTTCCAAATGCTCCACTTAGAATTATGTCATTTAATTTATTATTTATTTAAAATTCCAGTAGCTTTAGGGGTACAATTAGTTTTTGGCTACGTGAAGGAACTTTATAGTGAAGTCTAGGCTTTTAGTGTGCCTGTCACCCAAATAGTACACATTGTACCCAATAGCGATTTTTCGTCTCCAACCCCCTCTCAGCCTCCCTGTTCTGAGTCTCCAGTGTCCATTATCCCACTCCATATGCCTTTATTTGCCCATAGCTTAGCTCCCACTTATCAGTGAGAACATGCTGTATTTGGTTTTCCATTTCTGACTTAATTCACTTAGGATAATGGCCTCCAATACCAACCAAGTAGCTGCAAAAGACATGATTTCATTCTTTTTTACAGCTGAGTCATATTCCACGATGTATAAATACATTTTCTTTATCCACTCTGGTTGATGGGCACTTAGGTTGATCCAAATCTTTGCAACTGTGAATTGTGCTGCAATAAACCAATGCATGCAGGTGATTTTTGATATCATGACTGTATTAGTCAGGGTTCTCTAGAGGGACAGAACTAGTAGGATGTAAATATGAAGGGGAGTTTATTAGGAGAATTGACTCACATGATCACAAGTCCCGCAATAGGCTCTCTGCAAGCCGAGGTGCAAGGAAGCCAGTCCGGGTCCCAAAATCTCAAAAGTAGGGAAGCCTATGGTGCAGTATTCAGTCTGTGGCTGAAGGTCTGAGAGCTCCTGGCAAACCACTGCTGTAAATCCGAGAGTCCAAAAGCTGAAGAATTTGAAGGGCAGGAAGCACCCAGCAGGGAAAGAAAGATGAGGCCCAGAAGACTCAGAGAGTTGGCTTCTCCCACCTTCTTCTGCCTGTTTTATTCTAACTGTGCTGGCAGCTGATTAGATGGTGCCTACCCAGATTGAGGGTGGGTCTGCCTCTCCCAGTCCACTGAGTCAAATGTTAATCTCCTTTGGCAACACCCTCATAGACACACCCAGGAACAATCCTTTGCATCCTTCAGTCCAATCAAGCTGACACTCAGTATTAACCATCACAATGACTTCTTTTCCTCTGGGTAGATGCCCAGTGGTGGGATTGCTGGACTGAATGCTAGATCTACTTTTAGTTCTTTGAGAAATCTCCATACTGTTTTCCATGGAGGTTGTACTAATTTACATTTCCACCAGCAGTGTATACGTGTTCCCTTTTCACCACCTCATGCCAGCATCTTTTTTTTTTTTTTTTTTTTTACTTTAATACTGGCCGTTCTGGCTAAAGGAAGGTGGTGTCCCCCACTGTGGTTTTAATTTTCATTTCCCTGATGATTGGTGATATTAGGCACTTTTTTCATATGTTTCTTGGCCATTTATATATCTTCTTTCAAGAAATGTCTGTTCATCTCATTTGCTCACTTTTTAATGAGAACTCAAATCAATCAGCAAGAAAAAAAAGCACAAATAATTATCTCATGAGATTTGGTCTCATGAAAAACCACACTTGAGAACCCAAGTAGAATAGACAAAAACACATGATCTAATTTCAATCAGTTCTTCATAATATACAGGCAACATTGTAAAATTGTACTCATACTTCATGTTCTGTAGTGCCTATTTCTATTTCTAGATACTAGTGCTATTTCTAGATAGATACATAGATAGATGATAGATAATAGATGATAGATGATAGATAGATAGATAGATAGATAGATAGATAGATGATAGATGATAGATAGATAGATAGATAGATAGATAGATAGATAGATGATAGATAGAGTTGTTTCTTTGTTTACAGACCTGTGTCTTGTGAGGGCACGAATCCAGGTGTCCTGTTCACCTTATGTGTTCATGGCTCATCACTGCTTTGGCGCATAGTAGGTATACAAAAAAAAAAAAATTGTTGCACAGACAAATGAATGCAAAGTATTGGAAAAGGCAATACGGGGATTGACTTGAGCCTGTGCCAAGTCTATTTTTCAGGTTTGCAGAAGCACCAGGTTACCTTGGCACCTTCAGATCTGCCCACCCTCTCTCCATGATGGAATGACTGCTGCAGCCTCGGGATTACTGAGTAAGACTCCCACACTTCCTGGGGTCCTGTTTATCTGCGATATCTAATGTGTTCAATTAGGGAACCAAAACTTGGCCCCACTGTGTTTTTCTGGTTTGGGCACAGTTTAAATAACAATAGTTAACCTATCTTGAGCCAATATTATGTGCCCCTCACTGTCCTAGGGACTGTATAAAAAGCACGAAGCCCTCCTACAGATCTAATATTATCACCCCAGTTTTGCACATAAGGAAAATCTAAGTCTCAGCGGCACAGCTGGGGAGCGGTGAGGAACTGGCATCCAGGAAGTCTGACTTCAGAGCCATGCTTTTAGCTGCTTCAGGGTGCCAAAAAGCACCACGCATGTGCTAACTTAGGACTGGACTGGGCTCCAATTTCCTGTTGTCCCTACAGCATTCTGTGTTCTCTTCAGTCCTGAGTTATACCTCCGCAGGATCAGCACTCCCCCTGGGAATCCTGCTGGATTCACCTGTTATTTGTAGTCCAAGCTAAAAACAGCTCTGCACATTGCCCAGAAAAGTTCAGGCCATGGAGACTTTTAAACAACAAGAGCACAGGAAATTACTCTTTAATCCCTGAAATGCAAATTTCATACAGCACACACAAACACGTTTTGGGGAGAAATATTCAAAACAAATTTTCCATTATTTTCTTGGTTTCTAAATGGCTCATGAAAAAGAAACACTTTAAATAAATTCCACCATTTCTGAAATAATTAATTTAAGTGCATTAACATGAGCACACACTCTTCCCTCTGTGCTTCTCTCGCGGTCTGAGTAGAGCAAAGACACCTCGTCCCAGCAGCATGGTGGGGATGCTCATTCTTCTACAGCCGGCCCTGAGCCCAGGTCGGTCCGAATGTCTATACCATTTTCTTGTGCCCATAACCCACGTGTATAGGCGACCTTTAAACAGATTATGCAAGTTGATAATGATAATGATTTAATATTCAAAGGACCATTGCCCATGAAGCTGGCAAAATAGACTTCCCCTCAGGTCTTTTCAAAAAGCCTTGTTTGCATTTTAACCCAAGATCCCTTTGAGTCTCCTGACTTTGATGACAGATCCTCTGAGTCTCCTGACTTTGATGGTGACCCATGAAGGTTGGTGTTTTGAAATAACCACGAGGCACGAATTGACCCAGTTAAGCTTTTAAGGAGCACTGTTTAGTGCAATATCAAGACAGATGGTATCTCAGAGGCCACAGCAACAGCACAGGGAGTGATGCGGTTGAAGGACAATTCAAAATACCAGGGTTTATTCTTGTTTTGTGGTTCACTGCATTATATCTGGCACCTCGCACAGTGCACAGTGCAGGGGAATTCCCCACTAGATGGAAATAGAAAGGGAGACAGTTCCATTTTTAAGCAAAATAAATTCATACATTATAGGATAATTGGAAGAGGTTAAGAAATGAAAGATCTTCTAATTAAAGTGTGAGGAAGAACTCAAATTGTTTTAAATTTCCGTTATCATCTAGAAATCTGAAAATCTATTGTCATTTTTAAATTCTGACAATTTCAACCTTTTTAAAAAAACATAATTTGTTTACCTTCAAACTTATGAGAATTGCCCAATAATGCAAATTTCCACAACTCAATCTAAAGTGAGAATATGGGGGGGTGAGTCTTTATTAAATAAATGTTCACCTTAAATCTGTTCCTTACCATTTTTTCTTCTGCCTATTGTAAATTCTTCTCTTACAAATACTTTTCATGAAAATACATGTGAAAATACACAGCAATTTATTCTTTTTTTTTTTTTTCCAGGCAGAGTCTTGTGCTGTCACCCAGGCTGGAATGTACTGGCATGATCTAGGCTCACTACAACCTCCACCTCCCAGGTTCAAGCGATTCTCCTACCTCAGCCTCCCAAATAGCTGGGATTACAGATGCCTGCCACCATGCCTGACTAATTTTTGTATTTTTAGTAGAGATGGAATTTCACCATGTTGGTCTCAAGCTCCTGACCTCAGGTGATCCATCCGCCTCAGCCTACCAAAGTGCTGGGATTACAGGCATGAACCACCGCAACTTGTCAGCAATTCATTCTTGACCTTCTAATAGGGAAAACAAGAACTGTGAAAATAATCTATCCTTTCATGTACGTTCTAGAAGATGACAATTAAAGGAATAAGAAAGTGTTAATTGAGTGGCCACAAGCATATGTTGTCAAATGTCCATCAACAGTAGAATGGGTAAGCAAATAGTAATACGTTCATAGAATAAAATTTTAGAGCAATAAAGAAAGAAATTCCTGATGCACATTCTACCTTCTTCCATAAGAAATCTAGTGGCATGGCTAAATTGTAATTTCTGTAGTTTCAGTTCATACCATTGGCATCATGATGAAAAACAATATCGCCGAGCAGGCTCCAGATCCCCACTGAGGACATGATGTCTCCCAGGTCACTGCACTCAGCTCGCCACTGGATATGCTCTCTTCTCATCCTCCAGCAAAGTGCTCAGCTCTGCTCTTCTCATCTCAAACATCCTCATGAAGACAGCATCTTCCTCCCCAAGCATCAAGCCTGGGCATCACCTGAAGATTTCTTCTACTCTGCAGTCCGCTTATGGAAGCACCTTCTCAGTGAAGTCTTTCCCACTTCAGATAAGCACTGTGCCACTGTGCACTAGTCAGTATCAGAAGGCCTGCTTAGGATGCAAACAGCCCCAGTGGTCCAGCGATTTAATACGCCCAATATTTATTTTTTATTCTTGCTGCATAAAAGTAATGCCTATAGATTTTAATGTTCCTGGCCAGGTGCGATGGCTCACACCTGTAATCCCAGCACTTTGGGAAACCAAGGTGGGTGAATCCCTTGAGGCCAGGAGTTTGAGACCAGCCTGCCCAACATGGTGAAACGCTGACTCTACAAAAAACCACAAAAAAATCTTAGCCTAGGAGGCACAGGTTGCAGTGAGTCAAGATCGTGCCACTGCACTCCAGCCTGGACAACAGAGCGAGACTCTGTCTAAAAAATAAGAAAAAAAATTTTTAAAGAGTTTAAGGCCCCACCTTAAAGAGAATGCAGTTTTCTCATCCATTTCCTATTTAAATAAATTGGGGCTCAAATGTCATTTAAAATTTTGAATGCTCATGAAATGACAAATTCTGTTTCATGCTGTCTTCGGCAATGCAATCACTTAAAAACTTTGCAGGCTTCTTATCCCCTTTATTCAAGTCGATTCTGTATGCCAGCTGCCACACTCGAGGTCCTCAGGTCTGCTCTACAGACTGGATCAGCCTTTACGCCTGTCTCTTTTGCACTAGAAGGCAGCTTGAGGTTGTCTGGCTTCTGTAGGGAGCCTTGATCCATTCATGCCTAGCGTTCCATTATTGGAACACTAAGCATGTGGGAGTTATTTATATCCTACTGCTCAAGGTCATTGCCAAGGTCTGATCACAAAAATTCAAAAAATTGTAATCTCAGGCATAAATGGGTTGATCTGACTCTTCTCATCTATCTAACAGGATTTATTGGGTACAACATCTTAAATCTCATCTTTGCCACTTGACAAGTTAATCAGTTGGAAGATTTTACCAGGTGTCTGTCTCTAGAAATCTTTCTCAATATAATATTCATGATCTGGGGGCCAGAAACAGCCTGTGCTTCCAAATTTGAAAGGCACAGAATTGCTGGAGTTTCTCCATATCCTTTTACTTCTGCTTGCAAACTGGAAAATGCTTTCTCTTTCCTGTAGTGTATTTACACAACCAAGTGGTTTCTTGCCCTAGAACTGTACGTCCAACTGCTGCACAAGCTGTCTCTCGAGTTATCACTGACCTCAGTTACAGGCACTTGGCTAATACGTGTTGCCATCTTTGCAGACAGAGAGAACAGTTTTACCACCACGCACCACGAGACCCTGAACCAATGATGAATATGCTGAGTTTTTGTTAAAATGGCACTGCCCTTCTAGTTTCAGGATGAGCTAGGGTAAAGCTGAACAGTGAACCACCTCTGTATCTCGGTGTCTGCCACAATAGAAGCCCCACCAACCTCATCTCTGCTTAGGATGCACTAGCAAACAGCCCCAGCAGTCCAGTGATTTAACATACCCAATACTTATTTCTTATTCTTGCTGCGTAAAGGCAACACTTTTATGTTTAAGGTTTCTCCTTAAAGAGAATGCAGTCTCACGGGCCAACACAGGTCTCTGATCTACAATCCTCTGAGACGCAGTTGCTCAGCCACAAATGCTTTGCTGTTCTTGCAGCTGCGCCATCTGGAGCACAGGCCTCCCCTGGTCATTAGTCAGCTCCTTCAAGCTTCAGCCACTGCCCACTGATGGGATCAGTCGTGCGTCCACCCAGCAGCAAGAAGCCTGAGATGTGCTTGGGCACCATCGCCATCGCCAGTGCTAAGAAGATAAAACAGTCTCTGTGCTGTTGCCACCAGATCTGCTGCAACGATTTCTTTACCTCTTACTCCTCCCTCAAGATATCCCAATCTGCATTCTTCCAACCCCATTCCAGCTCTATCTGCTCTCATTTAGGGTTTTAGTCACTGCTGTGATGCCAAACCTAGGAGAGATCCCCCATCCTCATCGCAGCAGACTTGTCAGCAGTTTTTGATGCATGTGTGAGTGCATGTGTGTGCATATGTGCGTGTGTATGTGTGCGTGTGTGTGCATGTGTGTGCATATGTGCACATGTGTGCGTGTGTGCATGTGTGTGCGTGTGGGCATGTGTGTGCATATGTGTGCATGTGTGCACATGTGTGCGTGTCTGCATGTGTGCATGTGTGCATGTATGCATTTGTACATGTGTGTGCATGTGCACAGCATCCATCAGCATCAGCGTCTGCTGACTTAGGAAGATCACACACCTGGCTCTGTGTGAGCAGAAGGCTCTAGATAGCAACATGAGACATTCACCCTAATTTTATTTTCAATTACAGATTAACGTTCGTTGTTCTCAGACCTGGAGTTTCTTTTCTCAAAATTAAGTTGGTCTTTTTCTTGTGGATGGAATGAAGTGCTGCCAGCTGAAGCCAGGTTGATCTGGTGAGAGACCTCCAACAGATGAGACAGATGTGTGCAGCCTATTGAAAAACTGAGGCTTGAGCCTTTTAAAAACAGTCAAATATATTTTATATTGTTAAAAAAAACTGACAAAGATAAGTCCAAAGTGCTCACCCAGCCCCTGCAAGCCCTTCCCACCCTTGTTCCTGTGCCCTCTGCAGCTTCACGTTGTGCCATTCTGCCGCTTGTTTTCAGTGTTCCAACCCATAAAGACCTGCTTAGGATGCAGTCTTCACGGAAGACTGCAAAATAATCTTCTGCTTCAAGAGCTGTGTGTCTGTGGATCCACCACCTCCTGGTCTCTCTTCTCACCTTCCTGTCTGCCTGTGATTTTTCTCATCCACCTCCATACACTCGACACCTGTACGTTCTTTATTAGGAATAGTTTCCTTGCCTCTGCAAACACAATGTTAGTCTATTCTCATGCTGCTAATAAACACATACCTGGGACTGGGTAATTTATAAAGGAAAGAGGCTTAATGGACTCACAGTTCCACATAGGCTGAGGAGGCCTCACAATCATGGCAGAAAGCCAAGGAGAAGCAAAGGCATGTCTTACACAGAGGAAGGCAAGAGAGCTTCTGCAGGGGAACTCCCATTTATAAAACCATCAGATCTCGTAAGACGAATTCACTACCATGAGAACAGTATGGGGGAAACCATCTCCATGATTCCATTATCTCCACCTGGCCCTGACCTTGACATGCTGGGATTATTACAATTCAAGATGAGATTTGGGTGGGGACACAGCCAAACCATATCTCACAGGCATGTCATATTGCCCTTGGACCCCACATGGCTCTCAGACTTGTCTTTCTTGTCGTACTCATTGCACTTGTGGCTGCTTGCTAGATGTGTGGCATTCCTGCTAGGCTCTCAGCTCCACAGGCCAGAAATCATGTGGGTTCATTCATCACTCTAATCAGGAAAGCAGTGTTTTGCCTCATCTTTCACAAACAGCCAAAGAGAAACCAGTGGAATGACTTTGAGCAAAAAATGTGCTACATCAGGGTTTTGTTATCCTAACCTAAGACATAAGGATACTTTACCAGAGTAAAGTCATGTTCAACTCTAAGATTTTATCATTGGTTTTTTGCTTTCTTTGGATGCAGTATACATTGAGATAAAATTGCATCTGCTGTAGTGGTCTAGATGAAAGTGGGTAATAAAATAAACTATTTCTCAAGGTTTCTTTCAGCCAACTTTAGTTTAGCAATGCAGGAGCATCTCTGCTACTGATCTACTAAACCGGGCCTATTTGGTTTCCAAATATACTTGACTGGTTTTAAAAACGAATGTTCACGTGATATTACAAAAAAAAAAAGATGGTAGCCAGGCCTGGTGGCTCATGCCTATAATCCCAGTGACTAAGGATGCTGAGGTGAGAGGATTCCTCGAGGCCAAGAATTCAAGACCAGCCTGGGCAACATAGCAAGACCGCTCCATCTCTAAAAAGTGAAAATAAAAATAAAATTAGCTGGGCATGGTTATGTAAACCTGTTGCCCCACCTACTCAGAAGCCTGAGGCAGGAGGATCACTTGAGTCCAGAAGTTCACAGCTGCAGTGAGCTATTTTTGTGCCATTGCACTCCAGCCTGGGCAACAGAGCAAGACCGTGTCTCAAAAACAGATGGCACTACTACTGTTTTTGAGATCATTTAATCAGTAAAAGAGAAGGGTGCCATAGCAAAATGCCTTATGTTGGCATCTGCATGAAATCTCTTCTTACAATAGTGCTAGTTTTCTTTTGGAGAAGTGCTCTTCCCCAGCCCTGCGGTCGCGATGGCAGGGCCAGTAAGGAATTCACACCCTCTTAACATGTGCTAAAACGGAGCCATTCGGCGTCGTCTATGGGACCTTTCTGCCATGGCTGGTAATTAAATTTGGAAGTATAAGCCGAGGACTGATGACAACTATCTTACTCATCACATAGATGAGGAGCCTATCAAGAAAGAAACAAATGAGAGAGAAGCAGAACAGAAAAAAGAGGGAAAGACGGCGAGCACCTGGGTGACATCATTTGACCCCTCTCCATGCAGCCATTTGTAACTCGAGATTCCCCAAACACCTGATGGTGAAAATGCCTGATTTTATTTTGTTGCCACCATCCTGATCTGCTTAAGGAAGCTGACTTGGGTTTCCGTCTCTTGGAACCCGAAGGATCCCATCGACGGTGACACTGCTGGCTCTGCTGTGTTGCAGGCACTTTTTAAAATCCTATTCACCATGATTTCCTCTTGTACCACGGTCACCTCCATCTCTTAATGTGCACATAGTACGTCAGCACAGCTGTTAAAAATGGTCTGGTTCAATAATCAGGAGACCTAGAACACAGCTCTGGGCCTGCCACAATCTTTACCTGTCCTTGATGGAATCATTTAAACGTTCAGCCTCTAGGGTAAAGGAGGTGTCTGCTAGGGAAGCCCAGACCGACTGTGGAGGCTACAGTCATGACGGCATTCAGCCTGAAACAATCTTGGCCTCCATATCACCCCCACTCCCCAGCACGTGCCCATCAATGTTCCAAATACATCACCCCGATCACAGAGTGAGGAGGAAGACTACTACGGAGAGGGGACATTGAAGGGGAGAAGCTGGAGTTTGGGTTTTAAAAAAAAGTGTTCGAAGTAAGCTTTCCGTTTCTCATTATGCTACTAGTAGGATTCAGAAATCTGTGCTTCTCAACAGGAAAAGCAAACATCGATTGAAGAGATTTACTTTTACTAATATGTTCTTTGTGTGCTCCCTACAATAGCCCTATAAGGTAGGTATTGATATTCCGCTATTACATACAAGGAAACCTAAGCTCACAGAGCTCCCCCAGGTATGGGGAAAAATGGGGAAGGGGAAGGGCTTCAAAACCAGAGACTCTGAGTCCAAAGTTGTGGCTTTCCTTACAGGAGCTCACAGCTGCTAATGCCGGTCACCCGGGCACAAGAGTGGCTTCACAGAGCTGGGGTGAGGGGGACAATGCTATGGGAGCCAGGCCATTAACCAGCTGTTAGTTCTCATGCCCCGCAGTGCCAGATGAAACACGGCTCCAGATGGGAGCTGCGCACCAAAGCCTGGGGAGAAAAACCTCATGGGTTTCGTCTAAGCTGTCACATCTGTCATGTGCAGGTGGCAAGCAGGAGCTTGGGAAAGGTGCTGATGAGTGGCCTTTGAAGTCTTGCAACGTCCAGTGCTCTTCAGTTGGGTTTGTATTAAAGTCAGGTTTGTTGTGTGAAGGCCAAAACAAAGTGAGTGGGGCATCCGGTGGGTACCGGAGTCACGACGTCTAAGCTCCTGGAGCTGGGGGGCTCTCAAGGGGTGTTTGCTACAAGTTGATCAAAATGTACGAATTTTTTCATTTCAAAAATATCACATGGCATTGGAAAATGTCATCAAAATAAGAAATCACACAGGCATCAAGAACTTAGAGCATCAAGCAAATTTATGACACTCAATGAGACAAATGGAAATTTAGAACTAAAATCTGATTCAGTACAATGGACGAGAGAATTATCATTTCCCAAACACTCATGGTGATACCATTTGTTGAAAATAATCCATGCCCAACAACTTCTTCTCGTATGTGTATTTCTCTTACATCCTTCAACTTGGTGAATTTAAAACCGATGACTTCTTTTGGAAGGATTATAACTAATAAATCAATAAGAATTACTCTAGTGAATTAACATATAGATGCATACCTACATATACAGCATACAAATATACATAGCTTTTATGTATGATTGTGATAAAGCCATTAGACACATTGTGGGCCTAAAATAGGAAGCTCCTAAGGCTGGTGATGCCAGCACTGGCCATGGCATCAGCCAGGCATCTGCAGGCAATGCCCACGTGAGTCACAGATGACATGCACCGGGCTCATCGGACAGCAGTGCTGCCATTAACCGCACTTCAGAGATGAGAAAGCCGAGGCATGCAGTGCTTGTGTCTCATATGTAAGATCACACTGCTAGACAGGGGCACTCCCCAAAGAAGATTCATACTGTTAAACGTTTATCTACCCTACCTGTCTTTAGCGAACAGGAGACTTTATCCAGACTTGCCTTCAGGTATTTTTTACATAGGGCTATTCAAATGTTCAACAAATGGTACTTATGTACCCAGCAGGTGTGATGCACTGTGGTATACCCTAGGGCTGAACTGTAAGGACAATGACCCTTAAGTGACCCACAGTTCCTAACCAGCTGAGTCTCCCATGCAGCGAGCAACGCACAAGAGATGGAGGAGTGCGCGTGGGCACATGAGTCAAAGCGGTCACAGAGAAGCACCCAAGCACGATGCCTTCCATCCAAGAGTCAGCACAGCCTTCCTGGGTAAAGTGATGGATAAACTGAGTCCTGAAAAAAAATGCAAATGCATGTAATCTGCCTATGAGTACAGAGGAGAGGAAACCTGGGTGCAAGGGGAGACCAAGGAGTTCAAATGGTGCACCAAGGGAAAAAACGAGCTTGCGCAGGGAGCTTGGCCCTTCATGGCCCTAGCGACACTCAGTGTGAGCAGGGCAGAGCAGGGGTCCGCAAGTCCCTGCTGCTCAGGGTCCTGACCCTGGGGGAAGGAGGTGGAGCTTCATTCCATGGGTGATGGAAAGCCCGGGACGAAGATCTTCAACCTGCCTTAACAAGTATTTACTGAGCACTGTGGGTAAAGAAGAAAGAAAGACTCCTCCCCTAAAATAATTCAAAAGTGAATTATGGGGAGAGAAAACCCTGTTGCTACCACCAAGGTATAAAAACATTACTATGGTGACATGATGACACAAAGATGATGGTGACAATGACAATAGCCAACACTCAATCGCATCTAATCCTTGATAAAGCACTGTTTCATATCCTTTAAACTGTAACCCTCACAGCAATCCCAAATGAGGGGTTCCCTGGTTGCATTTTACAGCATGGCACTCTTACTGTTCTGTGGCAGGAGCAGACTGAATCGCCGTTGTGTGCATATTGCAATTTCTAACTTAAACCGGCCTGAAGGATGACCTGGTCTCAATGCTTTATTGGCTATGTAGATATGAAATATGACCACATGTCAATGTCATAATAAAGCATGAGATGCGAATGGTCATTAAATGGGTGCTTAGCAAATTGAAATTTTGTGTTATGAACCAAACACTAAACATACAAGTCTTCTGGCTTATTTAGAAATTATCCTTTTCAAAATCAGCTAAAAATATCTGATGCTGCAGTATCCATGGAAAAAAACAAAACAAAACTCAACATAAAAACAAATTTCCCTGATCCTTTCTTGCCATGTTTTCTGCATAGGAAATTGCATTTTAAGGTGGTAAAGATCTTTGCAGGCAGAAAAGTATCCTTCACAAAACGCAGGCTTTGTCTGGATGATAAACGATGTGTGAGTGTTAACCTAAGGACAGAAGTCCCTCCCATGATGACTTTTGGCCTAGGGTTGTTTGCTCATCATCGAACGCCAGGCAGAGTTAATTAATCCACCTTGGAGGCCTTTCACCCCAAGGACCTCACCCATTTTCTAAATCAATCTTGGGGTGGTTTCATAGCCAAAATGAGGTATGTGGGGAACGAGGGTTCTGGCTTGGTGATTTGGCCGGTAATTTGAAAACCAAGACACGGTGTGCAGTCGGCCCGTTAATTCTAATGAAATGACCTGCTTTTCCTCAGGCATGCTCTGTTCTCCATCACTTTCATTCACCACTGTGTTTTCCCAGCCTTTCAAGAGCCCCCGTTCCCTTCCAAGTCTCTTGCATGATTTTTCTGACTCAGGTCTCCACTCTCTCCAATTCTTCAAGCACATCAGCGCCTCCCAATTACGTGCCCTACGAAATCACTTTCAATCTGTCTCTTTCTTGTTCAAAAGCTTTGATGCCTTCTGTTGACTCTTCGCAATGAGCCTGCATCAAGCACTTCCTACTGCAGTCACCACTGCCAGATGCTGTGAAAACGGAGCCACAGACCGGGTCCCTCACAGGCCACGTCCACGGATGAGAAACGCACCACGTCAGGCACCCCAGGAAAGCAAAATCACTTTGCATCTGGCAAACTGAGACTCAGACCCAGCCTGCTGTGACTCGCTGGAAAAAAAGAGTACACCTTCGCAGGTCACTGCCACTACACGTGTAGCTGTAGAACTAAGTGAGCTCCCATTAAACGTGGTGGTCTCTTAATTTGTCCTGGTCCACTTCCTTTCTCTCCCTGTTCTGTCACAACATGCAGATGAAAGTTTTACCACTTTGCTTGACTCTTTTTTTTTGAGACGGAGTCTCGCTCTGTCACCAGGCTGGAGTGCAGTGGCGCGATCTCGGCTCACTGCAAGCTCCGCCTCCTGGGTTCAAGCGATTCCCCTGCCTCAGCCTCCTGAGTAGCTAGGACTACAGGCACGCCACCACGCCTGGCTAATTTTTTTTTTTTCTTCTTCTTCTTCTTTTTTTTTTTTTTTAATATATTTTAGTAGAGACGGGGTTTCACCATGTTTGCCAGCATGGTCTCGATCTCCTGACCTCGTGATCCACCTGCCACACACTTTGCCCTTGGTTAACAAAATAGCATCTCACATCATGGAAATTAAAGGCTATGAAAGGCTATCAGACAATCCTATCTTCACCTTCTGTCCCATCTCACCTTCTAAGTTCTCTCCTGAAAGACTCATTCTTTCCTATTTCAGAAGACAGACAGTTCAATCTGGCTCTTTCTTACACATATCTACCATATTTAAAGGAAGAAGAAAAAAATCAAGATCCACTTCACTCATATAGTGCTTTCCATCTACGATTATATCTCTTCCCACACCTCTGCTGAAGAACTTTCTAAAACATTGGTCAAAATTAACAGACACATTTTGTTACCTTCCCTTCCTGCTTGAAGTCCATGAAGTCTGACTTCCCACTATTCCACTGCAGCCATCCAAACTAATCCTACCAATGTTGTCCTCAATGGCAAATCCAACGGGCACTTTTAAGCAGCATTTTATTTAGCTTCTTTTTGGCTTCTGGTGTTTATCACTACTCTATGTCTCACCTGAGACACCTTATAGTTCTGGTTATCTTCATGCCTCTGGCCCTTTCTTCACAAATTCCCTTCAGGTCACCTTTTCTTCTGCCTGCCCTACAGTGGGGCTGCTCCATAGACATTTACACTTGAGCCTCTTCTCTTCGCTCAGCTCAGTCTCCTGGGTCGTCTCATCCAAACCTGCAAGGCTTGTCTCTAACTCAGATTCTCCCCTTCAGCTCCAGACATCATCCAAAAGTCATCTGCATAGGGAAAAGCCATTTCCACATTGGCACTGCTATTTGCCTTTTTCACTGTGTTAAAATTTGCACTGGAGATGCAGTAGCAATAGCGGGGAGAACTGCGGAAGTTTAACACTAACCAAGGCAGTGGCCCCATAGGAGGAATGAAGAACAGGTAACAAAGCCACTCCCTCATTACAATTTTTTTAAAAACATGATTATCTGGATAAAAATATTCAAGGAGTTAATGATTGCTATTTTAATAAATTAATGAATTTTACTAAATTTCTGTTTTAATTTCTAACACAGTAAATGTAGAGATAATCTACATAAACCAAAACTCTTTGGGGTCCTCAAATCATCAAGAGAGTAAGATGTCCCAAGTCCCTTGAGAAATCCTGCTCTATACTTCATTTCCAACTGCCAACTGCATGTTTTTCCCTGGATTAACCTCAGTGTGCTTGAGAGGAGTCTTTGTTTTTCCCCAAATACCTCTCTTTCTGTCCTATCTGTCCCCATTCCTGACACCGCTAACCCTCCTGCCATATAAGTCACAAGTCTCCAGGCCTTTCTTGCCTGCTCCTAGACCTTCCCTGGTTTTGCCTTGCTTGCAGCTGCCCATATCCAATAAGCTCCCAGCTCCTGTCTATTCTGCATGGAAAATCACTTTCAAATTCATTAGCCCTCCTCCAGTCCCATCATTGCCATCTACCACATGCTAAGACTGAATCAATTAATATTTACTCAGCAACGTCTATGTTGGCCTCCTGTGGCACCCACTCTAGACCCGATTTCCCAGCACACATCCCCAGCCACCTTCTCCCTTGCCTGTCTCAAATCCAGAGATTGGAAAAGCAACAACATTTAGTCCCCTGGAGGCATGGGGAGCCATCTGACATAGCTCCACCTAAGGAAGCCAGAGTGGAATTCTGCTGTGGCTTCCCCTTCCTTCCTTCTCCTCTTCCTTTATTGACTGGAGTAAATACTAGAATTGCAGTAGCTATTTTGTGACCATCAGAAAAATGTGAGAGAAATAGAGGGGCATAGAGACTGAAGTTATTGAGCTCTAAGCCAATGACAGCCTACCTAGTTCTTTTCTTTACAAACCAGAAAGTCAACAGAACACGACTATTAGTTAGATCCACTCTGGTTTGGTTTTCTATAATCTTCAGCTCAGAGAGTGACTAAGACACATCTCTTGTTTTTCCTGCCTCCATTCTCCATCTTCTGAAATGCATTGTCCTCACTTCTGTAAGAGAGACCTTCGCAGGGTGTAGTGCACTGCCATAACACCAACCTTCCAAAGTCTCCCCTCGCTCATCAGCTAAAATTCACACTCCTGAACCCAAAATCTAAAGGTCATCTGTAGACTTCTTCCCCCTGCCTTCCGAGTGCCCCTTTCTGCTGCAATCCCAGTCCAAACTGAACCCCATCATCGTAAGCTGCTTCCTCATCCCCAAATGGCTGGGTACTCTTCTGTTTCTTCCAGTTCCTTGGTTTTCTCCTTTTTCCTAAAATTCCTCCTTTCCTTACTTTGTTTTTTTCAGGAGGGTTAGGAGGATGCAAAAGGTGTTATCAAATCATTATCCAAGCCTCTCCACATCTTCCTTCCCAGGGAGACAGAGATGGCCATGGTCTGTTCCCACAGTACATGCTCAAGTCCCGTGTGATTGTCTGTGTTGTCTGAGGAATTTTGATCTCTCCCCTGGGCCAGGATCTCCTTGAAAAGCAAAATAGATTATATGCACTCAATAATCCCTGTCATCCTACACAATCCTTGGTGCATTAAGCCATTCTTGCACTGCTAAAAAATACCTGAGACTAGGTAATTTATAAAGAAAGAAAGTTTAATTAGCTCATGGTTCTGCAGGCTCTACAGGAAGCATGGTGCTAGCATCTGCTCAGCTTCTGGGGAGGCCTCAAGAAGCTACAACCATGGCAGAAGGCAAAGTGGGATCAGGCATCTCACATGGCAAGAGTGATAATGTATTAGTCCATTCTCACATTGCTATAAAGAACTACCCAATACTGAGTAGTTTGTAAAGAAAACAGGTTTAATTGACTGACGACAGTTCTGCAGACTGTACAGCAGGCATGGCTGTGAGGCCTCAGGAAACTTACAATCATGGCAGAAAGGTGAAGGGGAAGCAAACACATCTTCACATGGTGACGTGATAGAGAGGAGAGAGACAGAGAGAGAGAGATGGAGAGAGAGAGCGTGTGAGAGCAAAGGGGAATTGCTACACACTTTTAAACAACCAGATCTCATGAGAACTCACTCACAACAACAGCAAGGGGCAAACGGCACCCAAGATCCAGTCACCTCCAAGCAGGTCCCTCCCCGAACACTGGGGATTACAATTCAACATGAGATTTGAGTTGGGACACAGCCTAACCACATCAGGGAGCAAGAGAGAGCGTGGAGGGGAGAGGTTCTCTCATGAGAACTCACTCACTATCACGAGGACAGCACCAAGACATTCACAAGGGATCCACTCCCATGACCCAAACACCACCCACCAGACCCCACCTCCCAACACTGGGGATTACAATTCAACATGAGATTTGAGTGGGGACACAGAGCCAAACCACATCAGGGAGCAAGAGAGACAGTGGAGGGGAGAGGTTCTCTCATGAGAACTCACTCACTCACTATCATGAGGACAGCACCAAGACATTCACGAGGGATCCACTCCCATGACCCAAAAACCTCCCACCAGACCCCTCCTCCCAACACTGGGGATTACAGTTCAACATGAGATTTGGTGGGGACAAACATCCAAACTGGATCACTTGGCAGAGTGTAAAGTCTCAACACTTATTGTGTAAATAAACGTATTATCTCCAATAAAGCTAAAGGTTTTTTTCCCTAGTCTACCAATGATTTACTTTTCATTCACCTCTTTATTAAATTTTTTATTCAGTACTGATTTATCTTATATTCATATTTTTACATAGCTGTGACTTGGATGTGCAAGGACATCTCAAAGTGTTTTATTTCCTGCTAACATTTTTTGAACCATGACTAACAGTGTGCCAAACTGAATCAAATGCCTTTAAAATTCTTAATTAGTGTGGTTGGATGTTGCCCTCTCTTAAATTAGGGTATGCAGCAGTCATCTATTTATTTATTTATTTATTTTTATTTTATTTTATTATTTTTTTTTTGAGACGGAGTCTTGCTCTGTCACCCAGGCTGGAGTGCAGTGGCGCAATCTCGGCTCACTGCAAGCTCTGCCTCCCAGGTTCACACCATTCTCCTGCCTCAGCCTCCCCAGTAGCTGGGACTACAGGCGCCTGCCACCAAGCCCAGCTTTGTTTTTTTTTGTATTTTTAGTAGAGATGGGGTTTCACCGTGTTAGCCAGGATGGTCTTGATCTCCTGACCTCGTGATCTGCCCACCTCTGCCTCCCAAAGTCATCTATTTTAAACTCGGTCACCATTGAGCCAACAACTCCTGCTTACCAGATACAGAGTTTTTTTGGTCCTAAAAGTGAATATATTTCATCTATGGGTAAACCATAATGCATCTTCCAAATGTCACTGTCTATTTTTTAGGAGAAATGCAACTATAGAAGAACTGGGAGAAAATCACCTGCTAGTAGGAACCCACTACAGCACATTCCCCTAGTTGCAGTGGACACCCAGTACACTTCCTGACCCAGGGTCACTCGGTCTCAACCCAAGAAGAGTCAGAGGCCCTTAGAACAAAGGCAAATTCTGAGAGAAATAGTTTTTTGATGTGTGTAAACGTCCTGTCTGTTTAAACTTATTGATACTTATTTCCACAGAATAAAACCTCCTTTTTAAAAATCCAAAACAATGTCTCATGATGTTCAGTTGTGGTTGGGAAATATGGACACCCAATAAGCATTAAATATGTACCATGGTACATAAATGTATCTTATAGTCATCTACTAAAATTAAAATGCTAAAAGATTTTCATGGGCCTGGTCAATAAATCAAACTTGTGGCACAGTGAAAAAAGCAAACAAACAAAACAATCTTGACGGGAGTTCAAGGAGAGGGGTTTGTTTTTTACTGATCTATAACTCATATATCTCATATATGATAATTACTATCATAATTCACTATTTTAAATGGTAAAATTCAGTGGTTTTTAGTATATTCACAGGTTGTAAAATCACCATCCCTAATTTCAAAACATTTTTATCACCCCAAAAAGAGGCCTTGAACCACTTAACCACCACTCCCAATATTCCCTCCCCAAAGCCCCTGGCAGCCACTAATCTACTGACATGGCTGGGCTCTGTGTCCCCAACCAAATCTCATCTCTAATCGTTATCCCCACATATCAAGGGAGGGACCTGGTAGCAGGTGACTGGATCATGGGGGAAATTTCTCCCAAGCTGTTCTAGCGATAGTGAGTGAATTCCCACAGATCTGAAGGTTTCATAAGTGGCAGTTTGCCCTGCTCTCTCTCTCTCTCTCGCCAGCCACCATGTAAGATGTGCCTTGCTTCCCCTTCACCTTCCACCATGATTGTAAGTTTCCTGAGGCCTCCCCAGCCATGCAGAACTCTGAGTCAATTAAACCTCTTTTCTTCATAAATTACCCAGTCTCAGGTAGTATTTTTATAGCAGTGTGAATGGATTAATACATCTACTTTCCGTCTTATGGATTTTCCTATTCTGAGCAATCCATGTAAATGGAATCCCACAATGTGTTGCCATTGGTGTCTCGCTTCTCTCATGTAGCACGATGTTTTCACAGATCCTCCAGGTTATAACACGGCTAATAGCACACCACTGTATGCACATCCCACAATTTTCTTATCCATTCATCAGTTAATGGACATTTGGGTTGCTTCCACTTTTTAGCTAACATGAACAATGCTGCCATGAGCATTCCTGTTCAAGTTCTTGTAAGATCATATGTTTTCATTTCTCTTGATATATACACATAAGTGGGATTTCTAGGGTGTATGGTCAGTCTATGTTTAGCATTTTGAGGAACTGCCAGATTAGTTTCTCTAGCAGGTGTATCATTTTAAATTCCCACCAGCAGTATATGAAGGTCCCAATATCTCCACATTCCAAACAACATTTAGTTTCCTTTTCCATTTAAATTATAGTGATCTGCTGGGTGTGAAGTGGTATCTCCTTGCGGCATTGATGTGCATTTCACTGATGACTAACGATGGTGCATATCTTTTTATGTGCTTGTTTATATTGTATATCTTCTTTGGAAATATGTTTATCCAATTTTTTAACTACTTTTTAATAATAGTTTGGTTCTCATTGTTGAGTTGTAAAACTCTTTTATATAGTCTGGATTCAAGTCCTTATCCTAACCAAGGGGAGCCATGACAGATGGTACCTGGAAAAATAGGACGCTCCCACCCAAATACTGCGCTTTTCCAACGGCCTTAGCAAACGGCACACCAGATTATATCCCGCGCCTGGCTTGGTGGGTCCCACGCCCATGGACTCTTGCTCACTGCTAGCGCAGCAGTCTGAGATTGACCTGCTAGGCAGCAGCCTGGCAGGGGGCGGGGCGTCCACCATTGCTGAGGCTTGAGGAGGAAAACAAAGCAGCCAGGGAAGCTCTAACTGGGCGGAGCCCACCACAGCTCAGCAAGGCCTACTGCCTCTGCAGACTCCACCTCTTGGGGCAGGGCATAGCTGAACAAAAGGCAGCAGAAACTTCTGCAGACTTAAATGTCCCTGTCTGACAGCTCCGAAGAGAGCAATGGTTCTCCCAGCATGGTGTTTGAACTTGGAGAACAGACAGACTGCCTCATCAAATAGGTCCCTGACCCCCGTGTAGCCTAACTGGTAGACACCTTCCACTAGGAGCCAACTGACACCTCATAGAGTTGGGTGCCTCTCTGGGATGAAGCTTCCAGAGAAAGGATCAGGCAGCAATATTTGCTGTTCTGCAATATTTGCAGCCTCTGCTGGTGATACCCAGGCAAACAGGTCTGGAGTGGACCTCCAGGCAACTCCAACAGACCCGCAGCTGAGGGACCTGACTGTTAAAAGGAAAGCTAACAAAGAGAAAGGAATAGCATCAACAACAACAAAAAGGACATCCACACCAAAACCCCATCTGTAGGTCACCAACATCAAACACCAAAGGTAGATAAAACCACAAAGATGGGGAGAAACCAGAGCAGAAAAGCTGAAAACTATAAAAACCAGAGCACCTCTTCTCCTCCAAAGGATCAAGGCTCCTCGCCAGCAAAAGAACAAAGCTGGATGGAGAATGATTTTACAAGTTGACAGAAGTAGGCTTCAGAAGGTCGGTAATGACAAACTTCTCCGAGCTAAAGGAGAATGTTTGAACCCATCGCAAGGATTAAAAACCTTGAAAAAAGATTAGATGAATGGCTAACTAGAATAAACAGTGTAGAGAAGACCTTAAATGACCTGACAGAGCTGAAAACCATAGCATGAGACCTACGTGACACATGCACAAGCTTCAATAGCCAATTTGATCAAGTGGAAGAAAGGGTATCAGTGATTGAAGATCAAATGAATGAAATAAAGCAAGAAGAGAAGTTTAGAGAAAAAAAAGTAAAAAGAAACAAACAAAGCCTCCAAGAAATATGGGACTGTGTAAAAACACCAAATCTAGGTTTGATTGGTGTACCTGAAAGTGACAGGGAGAATGGAACCAAGTTGGAAAACACTCTTCAGGATATTATCCGGGAGAACTTCCTTAACCAAGCAAGACAGGCCAACATTCAAATTCAGATAATACAGAGAAAACCCCAAAGATATTCCTCGAGAAGAGCAACCCCAAGACACATAAGTGTCAGATTCGCCAAAGTTGAAATGAAGGAAAAAATATTAAGGGCAGCCAGAGATAAAGGTCGGGTTACCCACAAAGGGAAGCCCATCAGACTAAGAGCGGATCCCTCGGCAGAAACTCTAAAGCCAGAAGAGAGTGGGGGCCAATATTCAACATTCTTAAAGAAAAGAAATTTCAATCCAGAATTTCCAATCCAGAATTTCATATCCAGCCAAACTAAGCTTCATAAGTGAAGGAGAAATAAAATCTTTTACAGACAAGCAAATGCTGAGAGATTTTGTCACCACCAGGCCTGCCTTACAAGAGCTCCTGAAAGAAGCACTAAACATGGAAAGGAGCAACCGGTACCAGCCACTGCAAAAACATGCCAAATTGTAAAGATCATCAACACTAGGAAGAAACTGCATCAACTAATGGGCAAAATAACCAGCTAACATCATAATGACAGGATCAAATTCACACATAACAATATTAACCTTAAATGTAAATGGGCTAAATGCCCCAATTAAAAGACACAGACTGGCAAATTGGATAAAGAATCAAGACCCATCAGTGTGCTGTATTGAGGAGACCCATTGCATGTGCAGAGACACAAATAGGCTCAAAATAAAGGGATGGAGGAAGATCTACCAAGCAAATGGAAAGCAAAAAAAAAAAAGCAGGGGTTGCAATCCTAGTCTCTGATAAAACAGACTTTAAACCAACAAAGATCAAAAGAGACACAAAAGGCCATTACATAATGGTAAAGGGATCAATTCAACAAGAAGAGCTAACTATCTTAAATATATATGTACCCAATACAGGAGCACCCAGATTCATAAAGCAAGTCCTTAGAGACCTACAAAGAGACTTAGACTCCCACACAATAATAATGGAAGGTTTTAACACCCCACCGTCAATATTAGACAGATCAACGAGACAGAAGGTTAACAAGGATATCCAGGACTTGAACTCAGCTCTACACCAAACAGACCTAATAGACATCTACAGAACTCTCCACCCCACATCAACAGAATATACATTCTTCTCAGTACCATATCGCACTTATTCCAAAATTGACCACATAGTTGGAAGTAAAGCACTCCCCAGCAAATGTAAAAGAACAGAAATCACAACAAACTGTCTCTCAGACCACAGTGCAATCAAACTAGAACTCAGGATTAAGAAACTCACTCAAAACCACCCAACTGCATGGAAACTTAACAACCTGCTCCTGAAGGACTACTGGGTAAATAACGAAATGAAGGCAGAAATAAAGACATTCTTTGAAACCAATGAGAACAAAGACACAATGTACCAGAATCTCTGGGACACATTTTAAGCAGTGTGTAGAGGGAAATTTACAGCATTAAATGCCCACAAGAGAAAGCAGGAAAGATCTAAAATCAACACCCTAACATTACAATTAAAAGAACTAGAGAAGCAAGAGCAAACAAACTCAAAAGCTAGCAGAAGACAAAAAATAACTAAGATCAGAGCAGAACTGAAGGAGATAGAGACACAAAAACCCTTCAAAAAAATCAATGAATCCAGGAGGTGGTTTCTTGAAAAGACCCACAAAATATTCAGACCGCTAGCAAGACTGCTAAAGAAGAAAAGAGAGAAGAATCAAATACACACAATAAAAAATGATGAAGAGGATATCACCACTGATCCCACAGAAACACAAACTACAATCAGAGAGTACTATAAACACCTCTATGCAAATAAACTAGAAAATCTAGAAGAAATGGATAAATTCCTGGACACATACACCCTCCCAAGACTAAACCAGGAAGAAGTTGAATCCCTGAATAGACCAATAACAGGCTCTGAAATTGAGGCAATAATTAATATCCTATCAACCAAAAAAAGTCCAGGACCAGACGGATTCACAGCCGAATTCTACCAGAGGTACAAAGAGGAGCTGGTACCATTCCTTCTGAAACTATTTCAACCAACAGAAAAAGAGGGAATCCTCTCTAACTCATTTTATGAGGCCAACATCATCCTGATACCAAAGCCTGGCAGAGACACAACAAAAAAAGAATTTTAGAACAATATCCCTGGTTAACATTGATGTGAAAATCCTAAATAAAATACTGGCAAACCAAATCCAGCAGCAGATCAAAAAGCTCATCCACCACGATCAAGTTGGCTTCATCCCTGGGATGATGCAAGCTGGTTCAACATACGCAAATCAATAAACATAATCCATCACATAAACAGAACCAATGACAAAAACCACATGATTATCTCAATAGATGCAGAAAAGGCCTTCTACACAATTCAACAGCCCTTCATGCTAAAAACTCTCAATAAACTAGGTATTGATGGAACGTATCTCAAAATAATAAGAGCTATTTATGATAAACCCACAGTCAATATCATACTGAATGGGCAAAAACTGGAAGCATTCCCTTGAAAACTGGCCCAAGACAGGGATGCCCTCTCTCACCACTCCTATTCAACATAGTGTTGGAAGTTCTGGCCAGGGCAATCAGGCAGGAGAAGGAAATAAAGGGTATTCAATTAGGAAAAGAGGAAGTCAAATTGTCCCTGTTTGCAGATGACATGGTTGTATGTTTAGAAAACCCCATCGTCTCAGCACAAAATATCCTTAAGCTGATAAGCAACTTCAGCAAAGTCTCAGGATACAAAATCAAAGTGCAAAAATCACAACCAATTTTTATTCTTATACACCAATAACAGACAAACAGAGAGCCAAATCATGAGTGAACTCCCATTCACAATTGCTACAAAAAGAATAAATACCTAGGAACCAACTTACAAGGGATGTGAAGGACCTCTTCATGGAGAACTACAAACCACTGATCAATGAAATAAAAGAGGAGACAAACAAATGGAAGGACGTTCCATTGCCAAGACAAGCCTAAGCAAAAAGAACAAAGCTGGAGGTATCACACTACCTGACTTCAAACTATACTACAATGCTACAGTAACCAAAACAGTATGGTACTGGTACCACAACAGATATGTAGACCAATGGAACAGAACAGAGGCCTCAGAAATAACACCACATATCTACAACCATCTGATCTTTGACAAACCTGACAAAAACAAGAAATGGGGAAAGGACGCCCTATTTAATAAATGGTGCTGGGAAAACTGGCTAGCCATATGTAGAAAGCTGAAACTGGATCCCTTCCTTACACCTTATACAAAAATTAATTCAAGATGGATTAAAGACTTAAATGTTAGACCTAAAACCACAAAAACCCTAGAAGAAAACCTAGGCAATACCATTCAGGACATAGGCATGGGCAAGGACTTCATGAGTAAAACACCAAAAACAATGGCAACAAAACCCAAAATAGACAAATGGGATCTAATCAAACTAGAGAGCTTCTGCACAGCAAAAGAAACTACCATCAGGGTGAACAAGCAACCTACAGAATGGGAGAAAATTTTTTTAATCTACCCATCTGACAAAGGGCTAATATCCAGAATCTACAAAGAACTTAAACAAAATTTACAAGAAAAAATCAAACAACCCCATCAAAAAGTGGGCAAAGGATATGAACAGATACTTCTCAAAAGAAGACATTTATGTAGCCAACAGACACATGAAAAAATGCTCATCATCACTGGTCATCAGAGAAATGCAAATCAAAACCACAATGATATACCGTCTCATCCCAGTTAAAATGGCAATCATTAAAAAACCAGGAAACAACAGATGCTGGAGAGGATGTGAAGAAACAGGAATGGTTTTACACTGTTGGTGGGAGTGTAAATTAGTTCAACCATTGTGGAAGACAGTGTGGCGATTTCTCAAGGATCTACAACTAGAAATACCATTTGACCCAGTGATCCAATTACTGGGTATATACCCAAAGGATTATAAATCATGCTACTTTAAAGACACATACACATGTATATTTATTGCAGCACTATTCACAATAGCAAAGACTTGGAACCAACCCAAATGTCCATCAATGATAGGCTGGATTAAGAAAATGTGGCACATTTACACCATGGAATACTATGCAGCCATAAAAAAGGATGAGTTTATGTCCTTTGCAGGGACATGGATGCAGCTGGGAACCATCATTCTGAGCAAACTATCACAAGGACAGAAAACCAAACACTGCATGTTCTCACTCATAGGTGGGAATTGAACAATGAGAACACTTGGACACAGGTCGGGGAACATCACACACCACGGTCTGTCATGGGGTAGGGGGCAGGGGGAGGGATAGCATTAGGAGAAATACCTAATGTAAATAAGTTAATGGGTGCAGCAAACCAACATGGCACATGTATACCTATGTAACAAACCTGCACGTTGTGCACGTGTACCCTAGAACTTAAAGCATAATAATTTAAAAAAGAAAAAACGAATTCTCAAGTGAAGCCATCTGCTCCTGGATTTCTCCTTGTGGGAAGTTTTTTTTATTATTATTACTAACCCAATCACTTTACTGTGTGTTATTTTATCGTCCTCTTTCCCTATAAGGTCAGTAGTGTTGTTCTTCCTTTCATCTTGAATTTAGTCTTTTAATTCTTTTCTGTTTTTCTTGGTCAGTCTTGTTAAGGCTTTTTCAACCTTTTAAAGGTTTTCAGAGACTGACTTTTGGTTTCATTGATTTTTTGCTATTCTGTTTCTATTCTGTAGTTCATCTGTTTCCACTTTAATCTTTATTGCTTCCTTCTTTCTGCTAGCTTTGGATTTAGTTGCTCTTTTTTTTCCTAGTATCTCAAGATTGAAGGTTATATTATTGATTTGAGATATTTCTTCTTTTTCAACATAGGTGTTTACAACTATAACCTTCTCTCTGAGCCCTGCTTTTGTTACTTCTCTTGATTTTTGGTATCTTTTTAACTCACCACTGTGGTTTCCTATTTACCTTTTGATTTCTTTTTGGATCCATTCATTATTTAGGAGCATGTGTTCAATTTCAACATATTTGTGAATTTCCCAAGTTCCCTTCTGTTATTGATTTCTAATTCCCTTCCACTGTTGTCAGAGAATATATTTTGTATATTGTCAGTCCTTTGAAATCAAATTGGATGTGTTTGATGGTGTAATGTAGAATGTACTTAGAGAATGCTTCCTGTACACTTGAGAGCTGTTGCTGTGTAGAGAGCTCTATAGATACCTGTTAGGCGTAGATGATGTACACCGTCGTCAAGTTTTCTTTCTCCTTGCTAATCTTCTATGTCTTCTATTCATTACTGAAAATGAGGTCTTCAGGTCTCCTACTAGTGTTGAAGTATCTATTTCTGCCTTGGATTCTGTCCATTTTGGCTTCGTGTATTTTAGGACTTTGTTGTCAAATGCAGACATGCTTGTTTGTTTTCTTTTCTGAGACAGGGCCTCACTCTGTCACCCAGGCTGGAGTACAGTGGTACAATCTCAGCTCACTGCAACCTCTGCCTCCCAGGCTCAAGCATCCTCCCACTTCAGCTTCCCGAGTAGCTGGGATTACAGGCACGCACCACCACATCCGAATAATTTTTTGTATTTTTAGTAGAGACGGGGTTTCACCATGTTGCCCAGGCTAGTCTCAAACTTCTGAGCTCAAGCAATCCACCAACTTGGCCTCCAAAAGTGCTACAATTACAGGCATGAGCCACCACACCCGGCCTTATAATTGTTATATCTTCTTGATGGGTTGACATTCTTATTATTATAAAAGTATTTATTTGTCTCTATTAACAAATTTTGTATTAAAGCGTATTGTATCTGATATTAGCATAGCCAACCCAGCTCTATTTGGTTGCAAATATGTTTGCATGGCATATCTTGTTCCATCCTTTTACTCTCAGCCTATTTGTGTCTTTTATTCTACTGTGATTCTGTTGCAGACAGCACATAGTTGGGACATTTTTTTAATGCATTCTGCCAGTCTCTGCCTTTTAATTGAAGCATTTCATCCATTTAATGTAATTACTAGTAAAGCGAGATTTATATGTGCCATTTTTTCTATGTCTTACATCTTTTTTTCCAGTTCCTTCATCATTGCCTTCTTTTGTGTTGAATAGTTATTTCCTACTGTACCATTTTAAGTTTCTTGTCATTTCCTTTACTATGTATAGTCATTTTCCTAGTGGTTACTCTCACAATCACAATTACCATCTCAAATGACACAATTCCCTTCCAAGTTAATGCCAACTTAAATAGTATACAAAAACCTTGTTCCTATATAGCTTCATTCGTCTCCCCCATATGGTGTTATTTTCACATATTATATATCTATAAATAGTGTGCCAATCAACATACATTTAAATTATTTTATTATTCAGTTGTCTTTTTCATTGTAGAGGAAATAAAAAGTGTAATTACAAGCAAATGTACAAACATACACTCTTTCCTATATACTTATGTAGTTACCTTTTCTGGTGCTCTTTATTTCTTCATTTGGAATTGAGTTACTGTTTAATTTTCTTTCATTTCAGCCTTAAGGACTCCTTTTAGTATTTCTTGTGAGTTAGGTCTGTTAGCAGCAAACTATCTCAGCTTTCATTTATCTGGAAATGTGTTAATTTTTTTCTTTATATTTAAAGGCTAGTTTTGCAGGATATAGAATTCTTGGTTAAGGCTGGGTGTGGTGGCTAACGCCTGTAATCCCAGCACTTTGGGAGGCTGAGGAAAGCAGATCACAAGGTCAAGAGATCGAGACCATCCTGACCAACATGGTGAAACCCTGTCTCTACTAAAAATGCAAAAATTAGCTGGGTGTGGTGGCAGGCGCCTGTAGTGCCAGCTACTCAGGAGGCTTAGGCAGGAGGATCACTTGAACCCGGGAGACGGACGTTGCAGTGAGCCGAGATCATGCCACTGCACTCCAGCCCGGTGACAGAGCAAGACTCCATCTCAAAGAAAGAAAAAAAAAGAATTATTGGTTAAGAGTTGGTTTTTTCCTTCTTTCTTTCTTTCAGTACTTTGAATATGTCATCCCACTGCCTTGTATCATTGTTTTGATGAGAAGTTAGCTATTAATCACACAATTGTGGCGTAACAATTCACTTCTCTCTTGATGCTTTCAATAGTTTTCTCTTTGTCTTTCAACAGTTTAATTATCATATTGGCTGTTCTTGCATTACTAAAAAGAAATACCCAAGACTAGGTAATTTATAAAGAAAAGAGGTTTAGTTGGCTCATGGTTCTGCAGGCTTTACAGAAGTATGGTGCTGGCCTCTGCACACCTTCGGGTGAAGCCTCAGGAAGCTTTCAATAATGGTGGAGGGTGAAGGGGGAGTAGACACATCACCTGGCAAAAGCAGGAGCAAGCAAGAGTGAGTGGGCAGCATGAAAGTGCCACACAGGTTTAAATGACCATATCTCACAAGAACTCACCATCATGAAGACAGCACCAAGCCATGAGGGAGCCACCCCCATCATCTAAACACTCCCACACTCCCATCCCCATGATGTAAACACTCCCACCAGGTCCACCTCCAGCCGTGGGGATTACAATTGAACATGAGATTCAGGCGGGGACAAATACCCAAACTACTTCAATTATGATGTATCTAGGCATGCATCTCTTTGAAATTCTCCTATCTGGAGTTTGTTGAGCTTCTTGGATGTTAGATACATGTATTTTATCAAATTTATAGAGTTTCAATGACCAAGGGCATAAAACATGTAAAAATTCAGTCTTAAAACAGAGTCTATTAAAACAAAAACTACCACACAGAGTCTTTCAGGTAACAGAGTCTTTCTGCTACTCAGGGGGGTTTCCTCTTAATATGGCTTCTGCCTGATCACTCATTTGCCACTTGACATTTTTGTCAATTTGTCTTATCAACAATCTATCTTGTTTCTTTGTTGTTTTTTTTCTTTTTTTTTTTTTTTTCCTGAGACGGTTTCACTCCTGTTGCCCAGGTTTTACTCCTGTTGCCCAGGCTGGAGTGCAATGGCGTTATCTCGACTCACTGAAACCTCCGCCTCCCAGGTTCAAGTGATTCTCCTGCCTCAGCCTTCCAAGTACCTGGGATTACGGGTGCATGCCACCACGCCCAGCTAATTTTTGTATTTTTAGTAGAGGCGGGGTTTCACCATGTGGCCAGGCTGGTCTCGAACTCCTGACCTCAGGTGATCTGCCTGCTTCAGTCTCCCAAAGTGCTGGGATTACAGGCATGAGCCACCGCGCCTGACCTATCTTCTTTCTTTCTTAAAATTATATGGTTACATTCCTTGGGTGACAAGAAATATATATTATATTCATTTTTATTCCTGACAATGCCTAACATGGTGAATTGCACACAGATGTTCAAAAAAAGATTGGCGAAATGAAAAAAAAGGTTTCAACTTAAAGAAACTTTCATTTTGGGACCACAACTATTACTCATTAAGGTAACGTAATCTTCCTGAAATCATGTTTCTGAAACGCTTTCTTGTAAGAGACAATTTATAGTAACTTATACATTCAACATGAACCCTATCAGCATATTCTTTATTTTTTTGATTATTCAGATAATGCATTTAAGATTTATGGATATTTACTTTACCAGTATTCTGTACATAGAGTGTAATCACCCTAGGTAGAAACAAATTTCTGAAATTTCATTTATTCCTTCCCCACCTATTATTTCTTAACGGACATTCATCATACACTTAATTTAGACTTCAGAGGATAGAATGCCATTTATATATATATTAATACCTTTATTTGAAGTCTCTGCAAGCATTTTCTTCTCTCACAGTTATTCCCAAAATGTCAAATGTGTTTAATCACATTTTACAAAATAGAATAAAAGGCAATTAGCAGCTTTCAGTGTACCAATTTAAGTTTTTTAAATGACAGCTTTAAAACTTAATAATATACTCCTCAGGAAAGCTCTACATACAAAAAAGAATAACACCTGCACAAAATTATTTCGTGAATACCACTTCTCAGGCCTGGTCCCCCAAACTGTAGAATCCCAGAATCTTAGAAGCTATCTTAATGGACACGTGCTGCAACATCCCAGCCAAGGAAGGGTGCAAGGGACTAAGGGGGGCTCCCAGAGCAGAGGACTCACCACCTTCAGAAACAGCCTGTATCCCCTTCGCAGACTCTAAAATTCCTATTGTTATAGTTATGAATGGTTTAAGAACAAAGAAAGGAACATTACTGCCTGCACCCACCAATATCTACCAATTATCTAAAAAGAGATTGCAGGTGTCAAGGGTCAGGAGACAGAGGCAGAGAATTCCTTCTCTACATCCCATCAACGTGTGGATGGGCTTCTTGGATGAGCATAGTGACAGTTCTGAGTTCAACTAAACACAGGACGGATGAGCAGGTGAGTTGCAAGGGGCTGGAGGCAAAGCCATGGGAGTCAGGCCCTGATTATGAAGGAGGGCAACGGATCAGAAGAGCCCAGGGAAGTCCTCAAAGACACAGACAGTGGAGGGACTTTGTGCAAGGCCAAGAGAAGCCTGTCTGGTGAGAAGCCAGTGAGGTAAAAGGTGCGATGCTACGGAAAGGGGACGAGGAAGACACCTCGAGCTGCAACGCACCCTCACGGGATGGATGCCCCAGCAACTACCTAACCCATCATATATCCCCGTGTTTATGCATTTACAAGAAAACCATCAACCCTGGATTTTTTCCTGCAATATTAAGTAATATTTTATTCTATCATTAAATAGTACCTACACCTTGAGATGATGATATTGGAATATGCAGTTTTAAAATGGCTTCAACTGAAGATATAATATTCTCTTAACTGCTGAGTCTATGAATTCTTTAAATATTTTTCACTTAAAAAAAAACATAAATGACCCACTGATCTTATTTACACCATAATTGCAGTCATTTTTGTATTTGTTTTTAAAATTATCTTAACCACAGATGACAACACCAATGAACCAGAATATTTTCTCTTGTATGTAGAGAAAATCATATCAAGGCCGGGCGCGGTGGCTCACGCCTGTAATCCCAGCACTTTGGGAGGCCGAGGTGGGCGGATCACAAGATCAGGAGATTAAGATCATCTTGGCCAACATGGTGAAACCCCATCTCTACTAAAATACAAAAAAAATCAGCCAGGCGTGGTGGCGCATGCCTGTAATCCCAGCTACTTGGGAGGCTGAGGCAGGGGAATCACTTGAACCCGGGAGGCAGAGGTTGCAGTGAGCTGAGATCGCACCACTGCACTCCAGCCTGGCAACAGAGCAAGACTCCATCTCAAAAAGAAAAAAAAAAAGAAAGAAAGAAAAGAAAATCATATCAAATGTGTGTAAGTATGCAGAAGGAAAATAGCTTCTTCTTACTAAAAATAATCAGCAAGCCAAAGTGGAAAGAAAAATGAGGCAACTCTCTGCAGCATTACAGATGTAGTTAGAGGAAGTCACTATAAAGCAGACAATATTAAAAGTCATTACACTTGAAATCTATTGATTTTATCGCAGTGTCTTTCAAAATTTTGATCACTACAGAAAGGAGATACTAGACTGGAACAATCTCAGGAACCAGATGTAATATTCTGTGGCCAAGTCCTTTATTTTAGGCTCACTGCCACCTCCACCTCCTGGGTTCAAGCAATTCTCCTGCCTCAGCCTCCCAAGTAGCTGGGATTACAGGCGCCCATCACCACACCCATCTAATTTTTCTATTTTTAGTAGAGACAGGGTTTCACCATGTTGCTCAGGCAGGTCTCGAACTCCTGACCTCATGATCTGACCACTTCAGCCTCCCAGAGTGCTGGGATTACAGGCGTGAGCCACCGCACCCGGCCAGGGGGATTTTCTATATAGATAATCATGTCCGCTGTAAATAGAGACAATTTAATCCCTCTTTTCTGCTCTATATGCCTTTTCCTTTTTTTCTTGCCTTATTGCAGTGACTACAACTTCCGTACCACGTTAAATAAGAACAAATGTCCTTGCCTTTTTCCTTATCTAAGGGAAAAGCAGTCTGTCTTTCACTATTAAAACATGATGTTAGCTCTAGAGTTTTATTGTAGATGCTGTTTATTAAATTGAGGATATTTTCCTCTATTCCTAGGTTACTGAGAATTTTTTTAATCATGAATGGTGCTGGATTTTGTCAAATGCTTCTTCTGTGTCAATTATGATAGTCCAATTTTCCTTTAGTAGGCTGCTAATATGGCAGACTACATAGATTGATTTTTCACTGTTGATCCTGCCTTGCATTCCTGGAATAAACCCTTCTCGGTAATGGTATATAATTCTTTTTAAACCTTTCTGGATATGATTTATCAACATTTTGTTGAAGATTTTGTGTTTATATCCACGAGAGATAGAGGTCTGTAGTTTTATTTTTCATTTTATTTTTCATCTTGTATTTTCTTTATTGACATATACTAAAAGTACATTATTGTCATATGAAAGTCTGGGAATAATTTTATATTTGTAAAAGAATCCTTACATGAAAAAAGATTTGGAATTGCCAGGCTAAATGGTCACTTTACCAGTCTAAATGTCCCTTTCATGTTTATGGAAATATAATTCTATTTATGAAGAATATTCAGGTATTAGAGAGTGATGAAAATACATTCTGGTGAAGGTATCAGGCATCAATAACTCTAAAAATCTCAGCTCATCCAAGCGGAAAAAAGCTAGTTACCTAAAATGGGGGCATCAGTTTGCCTTCTGACTTTTTTCTAGTAACATTCAAAATTCTAAGCTGGGTCTAGAGATATCTTAATAAAAACATACTGCAATAAAATAATTTCATCTCACATTGTTTTTCAGGTATAAAGGCAACAAATTAATATTCTCAAATATGCAGTAACTAAAGAATACAGTGTCTTCAAGAACTTAATGGGAACAGAAAATTATTTCCATTTTGTTTGGGAAAAAAAGCACACTCTTAAACTAGAGCATTTTGAGGAACAAATTTTATTTTCAATGCAAGAAAACTGGTTCCATCACAAAGGCCAATTATATTTCATGCAGAATACAGAGGTAGGATGATGGAGGGTGACTAGATTTGGCATTAACTGGATTAATACAAACTCTTAGTTTTTGGCTTTTGGCTTTGTCAGCTTACTGGCATTCATGCTAGATCTACAAATAATGAGATAAATTGTATGGCCAGCTCTCTAGAGAATAATTATAACAGTATCTGGCATAAGAAGATCCACATTCAGCACTGCTTTCATATCAGCATTTAAACAATCACATTGTATTAGTCCGTTTTCACATTACTGATAAAGACATACCCGAGACTGGGCAATTTACTAAAGAAAGTGGTTTAATTGACTTACATTTCCAAGTGGTGGGGAAGCCTCACAATCATGGCAGAGAGCAAGGAGGAGCAAGTCACATCTTACATGGATGGCAGCAGGCGAAGAGAGAATGTACCAGCAGGGGAAATGCTAGATGCTTATAAAACCATCAGATCTCGTGAGAACTCACTATCGCAAGAACAGTATGAGAGAAACTGGCCCCATAATTCAATTATCTCCACCTGCTGGTCCTTGACACGTGAGGATTATTACAATTCAAGGTGAGATTTGGGTGGAGACACAGAGCCAAACCATATCACACCTTATTAAAATTTAAAAATACAGTACACATAGATTTTTTTCCTTACTCATACTACTTATGTTATCAGAAGATACTTAATTTAAAAACTTTAAGTACAGGGAAAGTTTATTTATCTCTTAGAGATAATAATGTAGTTAAAAATTAGCAGTCACATAGAAAGACATGCAAATATTTAAACACTGAGTTTAAACACTGGGTTCAAAACTTCACATCTAACAATTTTGAGTACTATTTTAACCCTTAGCATTTGAGGGAAACAAATTGAATGCATAGGTGCTCTTTTCCACCAAGCTATTTTATTTTATTTTTTTGAGGCAAAAATTATAACAATCTCTGAAAGTCTTACAAGTTATTAAACTCCTTCATGCTTTTGAAAACTTACAAATTTCTGTAGCTAGGGTAATGTAATAGTTAAACAGATATTTTATGGATCTGATCAATGTAAGCAATAAAAATTCTGAATGATTTAAATTCCATGTAAACAATTTTTTTCACAGAACCATAGAAGCTTAGACTTTAAAAGACCATCTGCTCAATTTGATTGGTTATCTGCTCTGAAAATACAGACACTATTTATTTTAAAAAGCCTGGACTCCACCTTCACCTTCAAACCAATTAAATCAGGTAGTAGATCTCACAAGGTGGTCTCTGGACCAGCTGCAAATCTTTGGGCCCCATCCCAAATCTACTGAATGAGAAATTCTGGAGATGTGGCCAACAATCTGCATTCAACAAGCTCTGCAGGTGATTCTGATGCTTGATAAAATATGAGAATCTCTGATCTAAGGTAAGGCCAGAGCATCACGGGTACTTTCAACTGCCCAGCTCATTCAACTGTGCAGCCAGTTTCAAACTCACTGACCTTTTCCAAATCCTTCTCGTATGCATGAGGATACCAAAGACAGCACTTCCAGTAGCAATGAAAAAACAGAATTCAGACCAAACCCTCAGTATCCTAATGTTCATTTTATCCTTTCTACAATGCTCCACAACTACTCTCCTCACTTAGGCAGATAGAACTGAAGAGATTAAAAGATTTGTTCAATTGTATCCAAGAAAACTTTGGATTTCTATACCTCATTGTCAAATTTTGTGCTATATGGCAATAAAATGTGACTCTTAGAAAACCAAAATATGAAAACTAACATTTACACATCCATTTCTGGCTTATAAATATTTCTAAATTATAATCCAATTTTATTTCAATGGAATGACTAAGTTTGATTCTTTATACATGCTAGCCCTATTTTGAAAATATCTCAAATCTAGGAATCTGTGTATTCACTCAGTGTCTACCATGTAAAAGTTCCTCTAGGCCCCATGAGGCTGTGAAGAACATAGGGCACGCGGGCCTGAGGACGCTACCGAAGCCTCTTTTGTAACTCGCCCTGAGCCAGAACACTGAGACCTATTTCTGAAGCTACATTGACATACCAGGAAATTCTCTCTAGAAGGAAAATGACATGGTTTCCGTTTTAAAAAACACTCTCATCGTCAAAGCTAGGTGATCCTGACACAATGTTCCCAAACAGCATTTGTGTACCCTGTTTCCTTTCTTTCTAACAAAATGGGCAGATTTCCACTGAAGAGCAACACATTTAGCCCCGCTCCCACCCCCACTCTTCTGCTTTCTTGGATCTTTGCTATTTCTAAACGGAGACTTTGTATAACCAGTGACCGCAATGGCAAGTCACATAGCAAGACACCTGTCTATCACGCTGATCGTGTCTTTCACTCAGAGTTGTGTGCTGCCAAGTCCCCACCTATATTTGACCTTCACACATGAACTCTAGACCGGGAATGACGGAAACTCCATTCACCTGCTCAAATCTCCTTAGAGGAGCAGATGCAGTTCCTGGCCAGAGTAAGTCCGAGGGAGGCACACCCGTCACAACTCCATCCAACATGCCCGGGCCCAGAGAGCTCCCTGCAGCGGGAGTCAAGACCCAGCATTGGAATTCCTCTCACTGAGCAGACGGACAAATCTCATCTGCTGAGTCATAACATCTCAGAAGTAACGATGCACCCCAGACACCCACAGGGAACGAATTCTCAGAGATGTGGCCCCCGCTGGGTCCAGAACCCCATGCAAGGCCCTCAGGAGGCCACATGCCAACTGACCTGTTCTACAACCAATGCTATGGAGGAATTGCTCACATGATCTGTTATAAAAATAACTTGCTCATGAAGCTTGTGTTTCTGTTAGATGGAAAAGTATTGGCAGGATAGCCAGGAAAAAAGTCCTAAGTCCAAACAGAACAACAAGGATATAGAGGTCTGAGGCCAAGCCACTTTGTGAACCCCTCAACATTCACAGAAATTGGAAGATCTCAAGTGTAGAAATATGACCAACTTTAAGAAAAGAGTAGGGAAGAATAAAAACAGACATGTGTATGAGTAATAAAAGAGTGAATGAAGGTGTAATCAGAAAGTCAACACAAATAAAAGATGATAGATTTTTTGGATTAGTTGTTCTCTAATGATTCTCAACAAATTATTACGCAGACATCCAAAGGCCAATGGAGGTAAGAATCACCTGGCTGAGCAGAAGAAGAGGAGCTGGGAGCCTGCTTCTGCCATCAGCTTCATTTCTCCACCCTCCCAGCATAGTCAACGGTCCCCAGAGGTCTCCAGAAGTCCCAGTGGTACAAGATGCAGGCTCTAAGAACCAATCAGAAATGATGCTCTGCGATTCCTCAAACAAGGCGATGAACCCTTAGGTACTTGGCACAAGTCCATTATATACTGAAGGCCTTACACGTCATCTTTGGTATCCCATTGCAGAAGTCCTAAGGGAACGACACTTACACAGTGCAGGCCACACAAACACAAATGGGGCCCTGAGAGCTTTGCCTGCAGAGCCTGGGTGGCACCTGGGGATCTATCTGCCCTTCACTTGGCTTTTGGATGTCTGCCTACTTTGATGCTCACCATACTGGAAAAGTTCTATGTTGGGCCCAGGTCATTCTTCATTCACACCAGCCACAGGACCATCTGCATTTTTCCCCATTATGTGACACATTGGCTAGATTGCCCAAAAACAAGCTCACAAGCCACAAACAGTGGCGGGTGCCTGTAGTCCCAGCTCCTCGGGAGGCTGAGGTGGGAGGATGGCATGAACTGGGGAGGCGAAGCTTGCAGTGAGCTGAGATCGTGCCACTGCACTCCAGCCTGGGTGATAGGTGAGACTCCATCTCAAAAAAAGAAGACAAAGAAATTTACTTCTGTCAAAAACAAGCTCACTTGTTTTTGGGCAATCTAGCCAATAAATAAAGGAGCTTCATAGATCACAATGGTCTTTGGAATGATGACACATAAATAGTTCCAGTGTTCATAATCAATATCCAATATTTTGAAATACAGTACTGTGGTATATGGTGTCCCATAGAAAACCCACAGCAGGCCCCAAAATTCATCCGAGTTCATGGGTTACCATAATGATCACCACTACCTGAGAGTCAAAAATTTAAACAGTGGAGCTCAGTTCCAGTCCATTCCATCAGCAAGGGATCTTTTCTTTACTGTGCCTTCTCTAATTGCGGAGAATTTGGAGCTACACAACTTGGCCTGAGAAATCTGTTCTCCAGCAGAAAAGGAGAGGCTTTCTATCCAACAGTGCCAACAAAATCTTGAGCTAACAGTTCAGCTCTTCAAGCAGTTGTCTGAGTATGGCAAATGGAGCCAACATTGAAAAGATGCAGAGAGAAAATTCAGCTGAGGTTATTTCCAGTGAATACAAAGATAAAACCCTCACTGGCCACCTTCCCTTCTTTTTTTTTTTTTAATTTTTATTTTTTTGAGACAGAGTTTCACTCTTGCTGTCCAGGCTGGAGTGCAATGGTGCAATCTAGGCTCATTGCAACCTCCACCTCCCAGATTCAAGCAATTCTCCTGCCTCAGCCTCCTGAGTAGGTGGGATCACACATGTGTGCCACCACACCTGGCTAATTTTTGTTTATTTTTAGTAGAGACGGGGTTTCTCCATGTTGGTCAGGCTGGTCTCGAACTCCCGACCTCAGGTGATCCACCCGCCTCAGCCTCCCAAAGTGCTGGGATTACAGGCATAAGTCACACGCCCGGCCCCACCTTCCCTTCTTATTCATCATTCACGATTATGGCCTCTCCCACTATTTCTCCACCTAGAACAAAACCTGAGAATCATCGGATGCGGGAACAGGGCCTATGGGGAAGGATGGGGAGCATCTGCCCGTGAGTCAGCACTGTAAGTAGCACCAGGCACCACAGAGAAGCGAAAGCCAGGGCCTGCCAAGGTATGTGAGGGTCTTGCCCAGTCAAACAGACATGCTGCCCTCAGAACCCCAGGATGGCAGCTAAAGTCAAAAACATGAATGTGAGTGAACCCGCCACACTAAGAAAAGAAACCACCATCTATTATCCACAGCACTTTCGCAAGTCGATGAACAAAACATCCTGCTAATGCATCACAATACACGATACACTCTCCTTAGACACCTCTGCCTAATGCAAATACAGCCCCCATCAAAGATGTCTTAAGCATTTTAAATTCTTCCTCAGG
Organism: Pan paniscus; assembly: GCF_029289425.2. NCBI lineage: Eukaryota > Metazoa > Chordata > Mammalia > Primates > Hominidae > Pan > Pan paniscus. Next base: position 94,818,789 of record NC_073266.2, on the reverse strand, counting down.
CTCAACTTTTCCACTTCTAAAAGAGAAAATATTAAAATATGGTTAAATAAAATCAGATATAATTACCATTTCATAATTTTGTTCTTTCCAGGCCAACATGTAACTATCTGAATTTTAAACCACCTACTTGTTCTTACTACATACAGCTTTTAAAATAAGTAAGTCAATAAACAAGTCATTAACATCTACTTGAGAAATAGCCTTACATGCAACATTTTTAATGGTCAAGAAGAATATGATTACCTTTAATAGAAACCCACTTACAAATTTAAGACATGGAAAATATGTGCAACAGTGAAGATTAAAATTTACAAATTTTAGACAGTAACTTTCCAGAGGAAGTAGCCACATTGATGTATTTTCGCAGTTAGTGACTTTGTAGTTTACATACATGTATTTGATAAATCATTTAAAGCAAGAACATGATGAAGCTGCCCAATAGGTTATTTTCCTCAATGTAATGCTGCTTCAGCATGAGCATTTTGGTGTTTACAGATAGCCATGGCCATGACTGAAAAGGAAAGGGATGCTTGGATAAGCAGTCCTCTCCTGCTGAGATCTTGGGTCTCGGTTAACATATTAGAATGATCGCTGCACTGCCTCAAAGCATCTGGGAGAATGCAGGAATGCAATATGATTTCGAGTTGAGCCACAAGAAGTTCTGAGCCTTGCATGACTCATGCAGTTCCTTAAGCACCTCTCCTCCCGACTCTGATTTGTTATATCTGCGCCGAAGGAGGAATTTATCTGTGGTAAATATTATCGAAAGGAAATCTGGATAGAAGTGAGTTAGGATAAAAAAGATAAAAGCACAAGAGATTGGGATGGGGCAGGAAATGGTTTTACTCCCAATGTGTAAAATAAAACAATTTAGTTAAAAGCAAAAGTAATTTACCTAAAGTATTCAGAAAATGGCCTCAGTCCCCCATATTGCTGAGCACATACCCGGTCAGAAGAGCACAGAGAATCTGTTTCCTATCCCCGGGATATAGGACAAGAAAACGTTTCCATCCACATCACTGTATTCATCAGCAGGACACTGAAATGGTTGCTTATGCATGTGAAACAGCAAGCATTTCAGCCACTAAATATCCCAAAGCCTGTCTCCTTATGTGAAAGCAAAAAGCCTAGGAAAATAACAGCTGCCTTGGGCACCGAGACAGCCAAATCTACTTAGAAAGCATCAGTTTTCTTTGAAGTAAACTGAAAACGTGGGTTTCAAGCAGCCTGACTTCAAAGGTATACGCAATATTTCTCCCTCAACCTGATGCTGGGAGAAAAAGTGTGTCCTTGGGAAGCTGTCTTTATTTAGTGACGGAAAAGAAGGTGCTTCAGAATTGGTCATTGTATATTAGGGGGAAATCTAGCTGGGAAGCAGATGCTTGGCAAATGCAACACACTCCTATACTTCTCTGGTTAATTTCATTCTGTTTACGAGTTCTTCTGAAACTCTTTATTCAGAAAATTTTGTACAGGTTTAGATCTTTGCAGAAGATATCATTATCCCTATCAAAATTTGTTTTAGAAGTAGACTCAGCCAAAACTCTGAGTAAGAGGAATTGATTAGAATGACAATATGCAGGAAGTATATCCTATCTAACTGTAAAATGCAACAATTAGCATTTACATTTAGCAAAGTGGGGGGGGGGGTTTCAAGTGCGAGCTATTACTTTTGTACCATGCCTCAAGCTTCAGACGTGCCAGTAGCATCTGGGAAGGACCAAAGGCACAGCACATTTTCGGCATGCCTCTAGAAAATAGCAACATTAGCTACAGTATTTTTTTAAATACTTCCATTTATATGCTTACAGATCAGAAGGAGAAAACAAAGAAATAGCCATGGTGCAAGAAATCATTTCCATTCATGCAAACTCAAACACAACAAGAAGGCACTTCTTTACACAGTTTTGTGAATTCACACCCAAAGAAGTTGTTCTGGAGTTTGCAACAGCAACTTCAAGTTCCACAAATCACAGGAAGTATCATCGTCAGGATAAAATTTTTCTGCTCCTATATATTTGAATAAAGTGCAAAAAACATTCGATGCAAAGGACATATTCTTTAAGACCCTCACTTACACATAAACACAATTTCTTCTTCTAGTCAACAAACACAATACATCACTTCAAAATCTTTCTAACGTTTTTCTTTCCTTTTATCCAGAGAGTTATTAATAACATTGCAAATGTAAACACTAGTCACTGAAATATGATTAGTGAAAGTAAGTGAATGAGCTAAAAAAATTAGCATGCCAAAGGCTTATGTCAAGTTTGCATTTTTATCTAAAATTTGATGTTTCATGTGGAGTGCTGATTTGGCACAGAGGTACATTACACACACACACACACACACACACACACATATATATATATATATTTTAGACAGAGTCTTACTGTGTCATCCAGGCTGAAGTGCAGTGGTGCAGTCTTGACTGACTGCATCCTGGACCTCCCGGGCTCAGGTGATCCCCCACATCAGCCTCCAGAGTAGCTGAAACTACAGGCGTGCGCCACCACACCCAGCTAATTTTTGTATTTTCAGTAGAGACCGAGTTTTGCCATGTTGCCCACACTGGTCTCCAACTCCTGAGCTCAAGTACATTCCACCCAGCTGGACCTCCCAAAGTGCTGGAATTACAGGCATGAGCCACTGTGCCTGGCCAAATCCTTTTTAACAAACCAACAAAAAAAAAAACTTCTTGCTTTTGTTGCCTCCTAAAACATATCAAAGTCTTACAGTCTGAAAAGTACTTTTCCGATACAAGATAATTTAATATTTTCATGCCATTTTCTCATTGTAAACACACATCAATATAAAATTGTCATGAAAACTACATTTGAAATTCAAATGGTGATGGTTTTAACCCCAAATTAACATTTTTAGAGGAAATAATGTTTGGTGGAAATGTTCATTAAACATCATTACAAATTTAATGAAAAAGCATGCATTTGTACAAGATAGGATACCCCTAGGTATATTCAGTCCCATGATTTTTTTTGAATGTCATCTAAATCAAACATGAAATATGCTTTATGTACAGGCATGACCATTACTTCATGTGACTTACTGAATTCTGTCTAGTCTTTGGTCCCATAGAAATTATTATCTACATCAACCTCGCTGATTTTTTTTCATCTCTTTTTGTAGGTTCCATTCAAGGCAAAATGAAAACTTTTGTCAAGTACTAATGTAAAATTTCAAAATCCGGTTTTATTCTCAAAAACTTATTTGCATCTTCCACTGTTAAGACAGTGGTCTCTGACTGTTTTGTTAACTCTATAAAGCCAGTTTCACAGGATAAATTTGAATCAACAGTGCCTACTACTGCAACCCAGGTCACCAGTACAACACTGAATTGACTCCTGAGGTAAACCGACTGTATCTCCTAACGACAGGCTTCCAAAGCTCTGTGCGCTAGCTACAATTGGAAGCAAATGCCACCTGTGCAAACAGACTTCAGAAAGCCTTCTTTCCACTTAATAGATATGTCTATGTAAATGGCCAAAAAATTCATCATTGTGTGTCCATGATCATATTTTAAAATACATAGTTCACAATATTACTTCTCTTAAAATTAAAGAATTAAAGCTCAAATTTTTTTTCTAAATAAATTGGCTTTAATATGTAGACTGCAAATATTCCTGACCATATTGATGGGCCAGTTCACAATCTATGAAGAGTTGAACATATATATGGAATATATATGTTCCCTTTCATTTCTGAAGAGGAATAAAACTGTACAGCATTGTCTTTTGTTTCTGAAACATAATTTAGAACTAAAATGAAATTGAAAAATAATTCTCACTAGACCTAAGAATTTCCTAAATGGATCAAAGTACTTTTTAACACAGGTGGGATTTAATTAAAATGACTTGAATTCTTGTTAAGATAACAAGTTGCAGCATCGCTTACTAGCTCATTCTATTTGTTTCTGTGTCTGGTCCACTTATATGGAAACTCAACCATAAGGATACTCTATCTTTTATCACACATGAGTACAATTGGTTGATGGTGGGGTGTCTATTCGACTTTTATTTTCTTTAGTATCACTCAGGGGTGAATCTTTGCGAATGTGACACTTGAACACTTGTTTATAGGCCTTCCTGAAATTTTCAGAGAGAAATGCATAAATGATAGGATTCACGGAGGAATTGCTGTACGCCAGGCAGTGGGCGGTGATTCTGAAGAGGAAGGAAGCCGGCGTCAGCGGGAAAACTCCGAACTCAGCCCAGAGATGGATGATGTGGTGCGGCAGCCAGGAGATTCCAAACACCACGACCACCACCAGAACTGTCTGTGCAGTCTAGAAAAGAAGAGGAGGAGGAGGAGGAGGAGGCGGTAAGGGAGAAGAAGAAGGAAGGAAATTCATTGATTACAACAGAAAAAGTATCCAGCATTTTAAAATACATCCTAAGCTAATTTTGTGTATATTTTCATGAGATCAAAAACGGATACTACATCTGCTTTAAGTGTTAACCTTCACTCCCCATAATAATTTTGTTCATAACTTCTCCAAGACCTGTCATTACCTTCCATAGTAATAATTTTGTGATATATGTGAAATGCATTATAGGAAGTATGCTTCAAGTCATGGAACTAGAAAAGTACAAAGTCAGAGACTGTAACTTTTAAACTAGCAAAACTGTTCAAGCATCTCACCCACCGCAGCTGTATCACCAGCAATGCATCTCGGAGGAGCGCTGGACTTTGCTCCAAATAGTCACTTCTATGAGCAGGTGTGTAAGTGTTTATTTCTCCTCGTTAAACTTTGGCAAATTCAAGGCCAAATTAATTGATGCAGTGATGTGTTTCATTTCAGTTTCAGTCTATGGACCGAATTAGTCCCTTTTGCTTTCTTTCATTTTAACTCTTTCTTTGCTGCTCCTAAATCAGAAATACTTAGAAATCAGAGGCAGGGTTTTCGTGTTTCTTTTGTGATTTCTACTGAGCAAATGGTAGGAGGAAGTCATCGCTGGTTAGGGACCTCAACAGGAGGGGACATCAACCTCCTATGCTCAACAAGCATGTGCCTGTACACATGGCCATGGCCTCCTCCACTGGCCACAAACCTATGGGACTGGAATTAAGCCTCAGGGCAACCTCGTCTGTTCCACACATGTTGAAAGACAAGAGCTAGATAGCTTAGTTTGTGATTAATTGAAAACTCTGTCTTTGGATTCAAAGAAAAGACAATGATCTAATTTATTAAAATGCTTTAATTACGGGAGTCTAGTATTTTTTAAACTATAAAATACAAACCAGTCAGTTGGTTCCCTCCTCAAACAGATTGTTCTCTAACAAGTGCAGCTCAAAACCCACACACAACCTCTAGTGCCGCGATGGTCACAAAAGAGCCATCGAAACTAGTGGACCGATGATGGGACCACATGCATTATTTCACCGAATGTCCTTTACGACTCTATGAAGCAGATGCTGTCATGACCCACAGGTTGTAGATGAGGAAACTGAGACTCAGGAGGGGAAGAGCAAATGCCCAGTGTCCCACAGCTGAATGCAAAGTTGGGGCTGGCAGTCAGGCCGACATGCTCCCCAGCCCATGCACTGTGCAGCTGAGGTGCAGGGAAAATTCTGGTCATCAAAAGCCACACTTCCCTGTCTGCACACAACAGGGCTGCTTCTCAAGAAGCATTATGCTAGCTGTGTGGGCAATAAAGGCTGCCATAAGAAAACCTCCATCTCAGTTCCCTGGCGTGAAGGGACAGAGTGCTTCCCCAGCCTCCTCTGTTCGATGGCTTCAGCTTTCTGTTCACTTCACCAGCGAGTTTACTTCTCATAGGAAAAAAGCGCAAAGAGGTGCACCTTTCAGCCTCTTGGCCAAAGGTTAGGACTCAAGTAACTTCTTTCTCTCAGACATAGTCCAGGCTGTAATATTTTAGAGCATGCTTGGACATTGGGAGGGGAAGCATCAGAGCGTGAGCTGGCAGCAATCCCACTGATATGGTTTGGCTGTGACCCCACCCAGATCTCATCTTGAATTGTCATTCCCATAATCTCCACACATAATGGGAGGGACCCAGTGAGAGGTAATTGAATCATAGGGGCAGTTACCTTCATGCTGTTCTCGTGACAGTGAGTTCTCAGGAGAGCTGATGGTTTTATAAGGGGTTTCCCCCGACCCTTCACTCTCATTCTTCTCCTTCCTGCTGCCATGTGAAGAAGGACGTGTTTGCTCCCCTTTCTGCTATGATTGTAAGTGTCCTGAGGCCTCCCCATCCCTGTGTAACTGTGAGTCAGTTAAACTTCTTTCCTTTATAAATTACCCAGTCTTGAGTATGTCTCTTAGCAGTGTGAGAATGGACTAATACGGTAAATTGGTACTGCAGAGAGTGGGGCACTGCTGTAAAGATACTCAAAAATGTCGAAGCAACTTTGGAACCGGGTAATAGGCAGAGGCTGGAACAGTTTGGATGGCTCAGAAGAAGAAGGAAAATGTTGGAAAGTTTGAAACTTCCTAGAGCCTTGAGGGTGCTGAGAAGACAGGAAGATGTGGGAAATTTTGGAACTTCCTAGAAACTGTTGAATGTCTTTGACCAAAATGGTGATAGTGATATGGACAATGAAGTCCAGGCTAAGGTAGTCTCAGATGGAGATCAGAAACTTCTTGGGAACTGGAGTAAAGGTCACTCTTGCTATGCTTTAGCAAAGAGACTGGTGGCATTTTGCCCTTGCCCTAGAGATGTGTGGAACTTTGAACTTGAGAGAGATGGTTTGGAATTGGAACTTACGTTTATAAAGGAAGCAAAGCATATAAACGTTTGGAAAATTTGCAACCTGATCATGCAATAGAAAAGAAAAAACGCATTTTTGGAGGAGAAATTCAAGCAGGCTGCAGAAATTTGCATAAGTAATGAGAAGCCAAATGTTAATCACCAAGACAATGGGGAAAATGTTTCCAGGGCACATCAGAGGTCTTCATGGCAGCCTTTCCCATCACACACCCAGAGGCCTAGGAGGAAAAGTGGTTTCATGTCCAAGCCCAGGGCCTTGCTTCTTTGTGTAGTCTTGGGGTTTGGTGTCCTGTGTCCCAGCTGTGGCTAATAGGGGCCAACATATAGCTCAGGCCATCGCTTTAGCAGGTGTAAGCCCCAAGCCTTGGCAGCTTACCCATGAGGTTGGGCCTGCAGGTGCACGGAAGTCAAGAATTGAGGTTGGGGAACCTCCATCTAGATTTCAGAGGATGTATGGAAATGCTTGGATGCCCAGGCAGAAGTCTACTGCAGGGGCAGAGTCCTTATGGAGAACCTCTGCTGGGGCAGTACAGAATGGAAATGTGGGGTCAGAGCCCCCACACAGACTCCCCACTGGGGCATTACCTAGTGGATCTGTGAGAAGAGGGCCACCATCCTCCAGACCCCAGAATGGTAGATCCATCCAAAGCTTGCACCCTGCACCTGGAAAAGCCATAGACACTCAACATCAGCCATGAAGGCAGCCCGGAAGGGGGCTATGCCCTGCAAAGCCACAGGGGAGGAGCTACCCAAGGCCATGGGAGCCCACCTCTTGCATCAGTGTGACCTGGACGTGAAACATGGAGTCCAAGGAGATCATTTTGGAATTTTAAGATTTGGCTGCTCCACTGGATTTCAGATTTGCATGGGGCCTGTAGCCTCTTTGTTTTGGCTAATTTCTCCTATTTGGAATGGTTGTATTTCCCCAATGCCTGTACTCCCATTGTATCTAGGAAGTATAATAGGTACGTGCTTTTGATTGTAAAGGCTTATAGGCAAAAGGGACTTGCCTTGTCTCAGATGAGACTTTGAACTCAGACTGTTGAGTTAATGCTGGAATGAGTTAAGATTTTGGGGGAATGCTGGAAGGGCATGATTGTGTTTTGAAATGTGAGGACATGAGATTTGGGAGGGGCCAGGAGCAGTAAGACATGGTTTGGCTCTGTGTTCCCACCCAAATCTTATCTTGAATTGTAGTTCCTATAATCCCCATGTGTGGTGGCAGGAACCCAAAAGGAGGTAACTGAATCATGAGGGCAGTTACCTTCATGCTATTCTCATGATAGCGAATGAGTTCTCATGAGATCTGATGGTTTTATAGGGGCTTTTCCCACCCTTTACTCTCATTCTTCTCCTTCCTGCTGCCATATGAAGGACGTGTTTGCTTTCCCTTCCACCATAATTGTAAGTTTCCTGAGGCCTCCCCAGCCCTGTGGAAGTGTGAGTCAATTAAACATCTTTTCTTTATAAATTACCCAGTCTTGGGTATGTCTTTATTAGCAGTGCAAGAACAGACTAATATACCCACTCTCTTCCCAGGCCTCACTGGGTTTCATGGAGCAGGAAAGCAGACCCCCTCCCCTGGCCTTCCCATCACAGCATACAGATGTGGTGAAGGGTTTACCTGTGGCCACCAGTCTGTTTTCTAAACAGAAATACTCTAAAATGGATAAGTGGGAGAAGAAAAGTTGGGGGGAACGAAGAGAAAGAGAAAAAGAATGAAAATAAACAGAGCCTTATTTTTCTTATAACTTCACATGGAGGGAAGACTAAGACATGGGAAAGTGACTCCATGACTGAGACAGCACTGTCCCACCACAGATTTTCCCTTGGGACACAGGACTTCCTACAGTGATCCTGCATGGACCTCACACCCTGCAGGACTATCACAGGGCAGTGGGAACCACAGCTCCACACTGCTAGGAAGGGAAATCCTACATAGCAAAAGGATTCTTTCTTTTTTTTTTTTTTTTTTTTTTTTTGAGATGGAGTCTCGCTCTGTCACCCAGGCTGGAGTGCAGTGGCACAGTCTCGGCTCACTGCAACCTCCATCTCCCACGTTCAAGCGATTCTTCTGCCTCACCTACCTGAGTAGCTGGGATTACAGGTGTGCGACACCACGCTGGCTAATTTTTGTATTTTTAGTAAAGACGGGTTTCCACCATATTGGTCAGGCTAGTCTCAAACTCCTGACCTCATGATCTGTCCGCCTCAGCCTCCCAAAGTGCTGGGATTACAGGCATGAGCCACTGCGCCTGGCCAAAAAGACTCTTCTTATCACTTCCCATGAACTGGAGTCCCACTGCAATAGAAATGACAACCAGACTATAACGCATGAGATGCCAGCTCTTCAAGGATTGACATGAGGTAGCAAAGTAAGACGTGAAATGATGTTTATCAAAGAGGGAGACTGGAAGCCAGGAAGCTGTGCCCAGGATCCAGGCAGAGAGAGTAGAGGGAGGGCTAGATCTCAGATCAAGGCCAGGACAAATCCTACTAGCGAGGTGGACAGGAGATGAGAGTTAAGCTCCCTGTCGAGAGGCACCAGGGATTGCACAAGACCCCAGGACTGACAGCAGGTCTGTGTTCCCACCTGGCCATGCCATAAGCTGGTTGTATGAGCTTTGCAAAATGTCATAAACTCCCTGAGCCTCAACTTCCTCCGCTAAGAATAGGATGAACCAATGAAACGATTCCTGGACCATGCCTCATCTATTTAAACACGACAAACAACTCAGGTATAAAAATCTAAGTACGGGTTTTACAGGGTACAAGCTCACATATTAAAGCCACTTATTGCATGACACACAAAGCAAGCAGATAATGTGCTCACATATATTAAGGGAGTGCCTTCTATCAATCCATTTATCCATCAGTGGATGAGAAATGCCATTCTCAGATGATTTAATCAAAACAATCTAGATATAATTATACCTACAAATAGAATATAAAACATCATCATTTCTTTCTAAGACAGTCAGACCATCTCTCTATGTCACAAAATGGTTACCCTCCGGGTATTGCATTTCATTGTTTCTTTTAGACAATTTTACTAAGTACAAAGCAGAAATCTATCCCAGCAGCTTACTGATAAGATCCATGCCTTATCAACATCCACAGGGCAAATGGTAGTGTGCCCTGAGGCCGGAGTGTTTTCTCTGGCAGTGTTTGTTAACTTTGTGTGTCTGTGACTCATTCCAAGTTTACCTTTTAATTTTTACTAGTCCCATTGCTCTTAGAGCCATGGATAAGAATCAGGTTCTTTTTCTTGGTTTACCAGCAGCTTTGAAATGAGATGGAATTACAGTTTGCAACATAAATATCAGGAAAGAAGGCTTAATGGGTATTTGCATAAACTATATCATCTGTCTCAGATTATTCCCAAAAGAGTTTAATAGAAGGCCTGTCAACACTGACTATCCTCCCAGCTAAATATCTCCAGGGGATTACTATTTTCTTGTTTATCAAGCATCTCAGGCCATTGAAGTTGAAGGCCTCCTGGTTGGTAAAAGCCAACTCCCTGCAAACAGGCCCTGGGCACCTGGTCCTGCTATCTTTGAGGTGAGTCCAATTCAGTCGTAGCAACGACAATGTGGCAAATACACCCATGTGCATGGTTGAAAACAGTAGATGATTTTTGTCTTCATTCTTCCCTTGCAACGGATGCTGGTAGAAGATGGGACACGGGGCAAGAAGTTCCATGCCAGTGGAAAACCATCTTTCTTGATTTACTACTGCTCCACACTGTCAAACTCGGGAAATAATATATGCCTAGCATAGATAGCATAGACACGCTCAAAGTTAAAGATCTGGCAAAATAATGCACGTGTACTAATTTCAACCCCGGGATTTAAGTGGGTTAGTATGCCCATCCTCAACCAGTGCAAAGCTTTTTTTTTTTTTTTAATTCGGATAGCTATACCTCATCTCTTATGGCTTTAAAGCAATTGGTAGAGTTTACTAGTTACCCAGGAATCTGCCTTTTTAAAAAGCTCAGCCAGATACAGTGGCTCATGCCTGTAATCCCACCACTTTGGGAGGCTGAGGCAGGAGGATCACTTGAGGCCAGGCATTCTAGGCCAGCTTGGACAACATCCTGAGTCCCCACCTTTAAAAAATGTTTTCAAATAACTTAGCCGGGTGCAGGAGTGTGCACGTGTAGTCCCAGCTATGCAGGAGGCTGAGGTGGGAGGATCTCTTGAGCCCACAAAGTTGAGGCTGCAGTGAGCTATGATCACACCACTGCACCCCAACCTGGGCAACAAAGCAAGACCCCATCCCTAAAAATAAATTTAAAAGGAGCTCAAGAAACTGTTTGGAGAACCACTGATGAATTACATAAAAGTTACAACAAAAGGAAAGTTGTCTTACCCACCTCAATTTAAAGGCAATAAAAAATGCTTAGTATCAACCCCTAAGGCTGAAGCATCTCCTTTCCTTAGAAAGGGCTGGAAAAGCCACTTCCTTCCTGTCTTTCCCATGGAAACATCAGAAAGTAACATCAGAAAGTAACAAAACACTGAATCTGCAGGAGGGTGATTTTAGACTTCCAAACTCCAGGACTGCAAGAAATACATTTCCATTGTTTATGGGCCATCCAGGCTGTTGTATTTTCTTATAGCAGCCTGAACAGACTAAGACCAGTGGACACAGCACACAGAAAGTAACATAGAGAACTCCCCTCTGTGGAGGATGAGGCTGATTTTTAAAATTTATTTATGACGTGATTCTTTCTACTCTCTTACAGGGTCCTCCGTCTCCGTCAGACGGGCATGTCCCCTGTGTGTGCACTGCTTCCCTCCTTTGTCTATTTAGCATATAGAATATCAACATTATCTTTTGATGGAGAAAAAATTATTGTTTAAAATTATGTGCTAAATCTCTATACAAATTCTTCTTACACTTGAGTTTAGGTCTTTTAATAGCATGGTTTCTTTGTGCTCCTTCTGCTGAAAGTATCTGAAAAAATATTAGTCTCTCTTCTTATTGTGAGATGCTCTTTTTCAAATCATCTGAGATGTCTGTTCTTTCTTCAAAGAATTTTACTCACAATATGTCTAATGGAATTTGGCTGGGGAGAAAAGAACTGAATAAAAGGTGAGAATGATAAAAAAAAAAAAAAAACCTCACAAATTGTATAAATGACATCCAAAAACCTTACTGAATTACTTTAAGCCAAAGAAACAACAAAAAAAGCAAACATTAAAAGAACCCAGTGGCTTGATAGGACATCAAGAGGTCCTTTAATCCAATTCTCCAGGAAGCAACCATCCAGTATGGGTGTCTATCCCATTTTGAGGTCTTCCAAGGTTTTAACAATCAGCTTTGAGCCAGAAACATTTCTTTATGTCTAGCAGAGTTTAAGAAAAGCATGTGATCAATCCTAGCACTTTATTCCTGCAGTAGAAATCCTATTCTTCTTTTGCACTTTCTCCAAACATGGAGAATAACTGTTAGCATGTTTATCATGAAAGACCAATCTACCCACCCCATAATAATTATAACTCTCAACGGGAAAGCCCTGTATGGTCGGCGGCACCATCTCAAAGTTTATGTCCCCACCCCGTCCAAAAATTCATAAATTGGAACCTAATCACCAAGGTGATGGTATTAAGAGGTGGGGCTTTTGGGTGGTAATTAGGTCATGAGGTGGGGGGAGCCCTCATAATGGGATCAGTACTCTTATGAATGGGGGCCCAGAGAGCTGCCTCACACCTCCCACCCTATGAGGACACAGAGACTAGTGCCCTTTTGAAAGAGGCCCAGAGAGCTGCCTTACATCTCCCACCCTACGAATAATGGGACCAGTCCCCTTATGAAAGAGGGCGCAGAAGCTGCCTTTCGCCTTCCACTCTGTGAGGATACAGAGAGGAGGGGCCATCTATGAACCAGAAAACAGCCCTCACCAAACACTGAATCTGCAGGAGCTTGATTTCAGACTTCCAAACTCCAGGACTGCAAGAAATAAACTTCCATTGTTTATAAGCCACCCAGACTATGGTATTTTCTTAAAGCAGCCTGAACGTACTAAGACCAGTGGATACAGAGCAGAGAAAGGGAACTTTACTTATACATTGAGAGAAAGGGCTGGAAACAAGTAGAGCTGAAATGAGCAAACTATCCAAATCCCTGTCACATCTTCCATTACCAATCAAATGATGAACACGTGTGCACCAGTAGCAATTTTCTGTGCTGAGACCTGGGGAAATACCCACGATGGACCAACCCAGTTCCTGTCTTCAGGGAAGTTGCCATGTATTCTTGCTTTCCTTCCCGAGTTTCCCCTGTCTCACCTCTCCTGCCTCTGTCCCCCTCTCTCTACCACCTCCCTTCTCGTCACGCCTCTGCTTTCACACCCTCTTCTTACCCTTTTTCTGCTCCTCTCTCCCATCTCTTTCTTAGACACACACATACCACCACCACCATTACCATCACCACCATCACCACCACAATTGCCACCATCATCATCACTATTGCCACCACCACCACTGCCACCACTGTCACCACCAACACTGGCACCATCGTCACCAACACCATCACCATCACAATCGCCACCATCACCATCACTGCCATGACCACCATCATCACCACCATCACCACCACCCCTATGACCACCACCACCATCACTACCCACCACCATCACCACCATGATCACCATCATCACCACCATGACCATCATCACCACCATGACCATCGTCACCACCATGACCACCACCAATACCAACACCACCACCACTGTGACCACCACCACCATCCACCACCATCACCACAATCGCCACCACGACCACCATCATCACCACCATGACCATCGTCACCACCACTACCACCCACCACCATCACCACTATGACCACCATCATCACCACCATCACCACCACCATCACCACCATCACCAGCACCACCACCACTATGACCACCACCACCACCACCATCACTATCACAATTGCCATCATCACCACCATAACCATCATCACCACCATCACCACCACCACTACCACCACCATCATCACCACCACCACCACCACATTTATTTATTCTATGCAAACAAGGAGGCAATTAAATACATCAACAAAGATCTGACATCTGTTCAGTAGCTGTTAAGGGTCAGAGGCTGTGAAAACGAAAAAGAAAATCTTCATCCCTTCTTCAAATGCTAGATCCTCATGGTAAGAATAAGCAAAAGATAATTTTATATAGATATATTTAGTATATGTATATATGTAAGCACATATGTATTATACATACATATACTCACATAAATCTAAATATTTGTGTATATATGTGTATGTGTATATAACTAATTACTGAACTAATCACTGATCTTTAGGTTTTTTATTGTAAAATAAAATAGAAGCTTTTCTAATCATTTTTATAAGACCTATTTTTTAAGTATTTTGTTCTTCTCTGAGACCTTCACAATTTCTCTCCAATACTTTTTCAAATATGGAGACTAAAACTACCATCGACACAAGTAAGATTCAGCAAATGTTAAATAAATGTTTGGTTTTATTTCTTTTGGTAAGCATAAAATCTTTTGAATCATTAACAAACATTTATCACAGATCAATGGCGTCTTCCCAGTTAAAGTTTGACGAGCTCAATCCCTCCCAAGGGAAATTAACCTCTCCCTTCCCTGATGCTCCAAACACTGCCCCCTTGAACAGGCCTTTGGGACTTACACACTTATCTCTTCCATTACAATGTTGGCTTCCATGCGGAGCCCGTTCCTCTTAGAATCCCCTGGGTCAGCTTGGTCCTACACAGAGCAGGTGCTCTAAAAATAACTGTCCTAGGAGAAGTCAGAAACTATCCTTAATTGTCTTTAAAGAACCATTTTCTTAGAAATAAGAAGTGTGACTCAGAGGAAAAATAAATAGATATACCAGAAAAATGGAAAATCTCTACCATAACAGCACATCACTAAAAAGAGAGGAGGAAAGCACCAACTTATAGGGTTTATTCCATTCATATAACTTAGCACTTGGTCAGCTGCTCTAATCAGGGGCCTAGATGCCTAAAATGAAATATTCATAATAATTGTTCAGATGTAAGAAAGGATCAATGGAATAAAGCCATAACATGGTCTTGTTATTTATATTGCACCTTGTATTCTTAGGTGGTTATCCTAAAAACTGTATGATTGCATTTCTAACATAAGCTAATTTTTTGCTGCCAGGAAAAAAAAAGTCTTAATGTTTGTGCTCTATAACCAATTCTCTACCACTGGTTTTGACTCTGGACTATCAGATGGCTTTTTAGCCACATTACTGTTCATAAAGAAGGAAAGTCAGGAAAAGCTGTCCTTTATTCAAGTAGAATTTTTAAGTAAACATGATTAAACATGATCTAAACTATAATTTCTATAAATTATGTATGTCATTGATCATAATAAATATAAGAAAAAAACAAGGTATTTTAAGATGTTATTATTACACTTTTGGGTTAAAATGTCTGGTTATAACTTCCTACTCCTTAATCATATTGCCTAATAATCTCATTCTACTTCCTAAAATTAGAAGCTATATAGGTATTTTCTGAGTAAGAGTTAATTTAACCTTGATTTGTGAAATAGTTTTCCCCCAAAATGTAGAATGTCATGACCATCAATAAGTCAGATGCTGTAATACCACTCAGGAGAAGCTTGTTTAAATCGGGGTTGGGGGATGAGAAAGTCAGTTAGCAACGGGAGGAATCTGCTTTCAGCCTCGTCCACTCTTCAGTCTTTACCTGCCGGGTCAGAGTCAGCACATGTGGGCGAAAGATGCAAGGACAGCCCAGCACTCTGGTTGCTTTAGGGAGTGATTATAACAACGTTGTCTTAAACAAGAACCAAACCAGGGCTTTTCGGAATCACATCAGAGATTGTAAACATAAAACAAAATGACTATACTTTCCCTCTAAGTGTGCATGTCAGCAACTCTGCACTCTGCACTCTGTCTCAGTCAACCTAAGCACACCTCCTGGTGAGGGGCAGAATCAGCAGAATCCGCATTTCCTCATCTCCCCAGATCTTCAGCTAAGTTTGAATGCAGCACAGAGTGACCCACGGTGCCCTTGCCAAGGCCGACCCTCCATTCCCATCCTAACGGTGGGAGGCTCATCTCAAACCTCCTTAGCCTCACCAAGGGTCCTAAATGTTACAGGCTTTGGATGGACGTGAGGACAAGTAAAAAAAACAAAGGTAAACTAAGCTCTGAAAAGTAACATATATATATATATGTGTGATCATTACCTTTTTCTTGGATGCTTCAGACTTCTTTGACATGTTCTTCAACTTTTTATGCAAGTGATTAAGGACCTGAAAGACACAGACGATTGAAATCAGTTCGCCTCACCTCTCATAACCCACTGCCTATGTTGCATTAACAATTATTGACATGCTGAAATGGTAACATCACTATTCATAAGATCATTAAAATAAAAACTCAAATTAGGTGATTAGGTAACAATGAACATGAGTTGCCAAATACATTCTTTTCTAACACTTAGGAGCAGCCAGGAAGGCTGATGCACAGCCAGACAAGTTCACAGCCATAGCACCTGTTTGCAGAGAATGCCCAGGGCATGGAGCTCTGGGGTTTTGCCCAGAAACAGCCATGCCATGACCCACTCAGGCGTGCTTATTACACTATTGTCTTCCTTGGTTTCTTCCAGGACCCCATATATTAACAAACACCAGGTCCCTACCACATGTCAGGCACAAAGTTAGATCCTGGATGCATCGAAAAACTAGAGATTTGCCCTTCCGAAATTCACCATCTGATGTGGAAAGCAGGCAAGTAAACAAATGAAGATAATATCATCAGACATTTCTTCAGTGCAGCCAACCCAAATATTGCCAGCGTTTGTGCCAAAATATTCTTTCTCCTTTCTCTTATGGGCTGCCTCCACTGCAATTCTCCTTACGGCAAATCACCTCCCATCAGGCTTCCTTTCATTCTTTATTCAAATCCTACCCACTGTGCTGTGCTTTCAGACAACTTATTGGGGATTCAGCGTCACTGATGATTTACAGAACATTTTTGCAAGGTTTGACAATTAATGTCCCTGTCAGGGAATCTCCTTGAAACACACTGACTCCCTCAATTAAAGAAACTATTTTTGTCTTTTCTTGCCAGTGTAATACTCAGGAGAAATGATATGAAAATGTGGGGTTTTAGATGTAGGAATTTCCAACATATATTTGGTCTTAGACAACATTGTCAAGCCTGCAGAACTGTTACTTAAGTTCATTGCTATATCCCATCTGAGGGAAAAATCTAGAGAAAATCTAGCCCCAGGGTGACTAATGCTTTAGATCATCTGTAGATTGCTGAGAAGTCTCTCAAGGAACCAGAAGCCATGTTCCAACCAGTTCTTTGTTCCCTGTAGCATGGAAATAATTTAATCGAATTGAACTTATTGCAAAAGCCTGCTCCATTCAGCCAGATGAGGCACTTTCAGAGCAATTAGTCACACCCTACTTGGAAGCCACAGGATATATTTACCAGCTGCCCAGGCCCTATGCAGGTGAACAAGCAGCCACCCCAGGGACGTGAATTTCTGACTTTAAATTCTCTCCGCTACCGAAATGCTTCCCACTTCCTGAAATGACTCAGCAACATCTGCAACAAAACAAGTGTTTACGTGCCGCAGGAGCATTTGGGAAAACACTCAATACATTGACAAGGTGTTAGTTTACTGTTCTACCAGCTGAAATGGGAGTATCAAAACCTGAATGCAAGGCAACGACAGAACAGGGGTTTCCTGCAGGAGCAAATGAGAGCGTTTCAAAGGGGAAGGAAAGGGCTGGAGGAGGCAGGACCCTGCCCAAGAGGACAGGACTGCCTAGATGGCTCAGTGGCAGCCTTCCCAATGGGAAACTACAGGACAACACTGGTCACTGAGGACACAGGAGAGACAACAGGAGAGGCCGCACAAGCAAAATCAGAGAGGGACACCTGGACAAATCACAACAAAATGTCCAAATGTGACCAGCTTCATAACGCTGCCGAGCTCCAATTGTTCCTTCCAAAAAGGAATTCGGATCACAGCTCAGCCACTTCAAAACACCCAAGAATGTTGAATGCTGTTAAATGGTCAATGGAGAAAATACCCAAGTCTATTTTTATTAGCTCTGTTTCTCTTCAATAGCTCCTACTCTGAGCACAGAATGATATATTATGATGCACCCCACTGAAGGTCTCGGCAGCAAAGGAGGAAGAATGCAGGTACCATGATAGGGTATGACGATGTTTAAGAAGAGAGTGATAATAACATACTGGGGTCTCTTGGTGAGTCTGTAAATTTCTGAGTGTGCACAGGAAGGTGCTAGCTCAAACCAAACCCACATCCTGCTGGCTACATCCTGGGGATTGGGAGTAACTTAGTCGAGTGGGCCCATTGAGTTTATCCTCATGGTAGACCAAGGAGATTCTGGACAGTAATTCACTGTAAGGGAAGTGAGCGAGGGGCACAGACCTGGTGAAGAACAGCTCCATAGCAGCAGAGGGGAGGGCTCTGGAGGGCTCTTCAGGGGGCACTGGGCAGACCGCTTCAACTCATCCTCCCACCCATGTATTCGATGAGTTTCCCAGAAACTCTCTGGTGCAAAAGACTGTTCCCTTACAAACTTGTGAGAATTTGGAGGCAAAAGGCAACTCTGCAATGCAATTGTCTTAAGTTTTTTTTGTTTATTTAAAGCATCATAACCTCAGGTTGCCTTTTAGCCATCTGTGTTTTTTCAGGCTATCCAAAAGACCTGGGGTTTGGAGGAACAGCTAATCCTGAAACTAATACTCAAGTAGCAAAATCCTTAACTGGATGGTGCACACCTAATGCCTGAGCCAAAGAAAATCAACTTGAAATAACTGGAATCTCCACCTATCCATGACAGCCCCGAAATTAACTTGCAAATATTATGAATATTATGCTGAATTCAAAATATTTTTCCAGTTATGCTTAGAAGCAAACTTTTTCCATATAAAAAAATCCAAATGATCGTGTATTCATTAAAAATTTTTTTAAAACTATTTTCTAAACATTGCCCTTTGTGGGACTTTTATAGACTTGCAAATGACAGAAATGTAGCCCAATTTACTCCCAAAATCTTACTTTGTCATTTCCAGTAAGAAGATTTTAGCTCTTCTCCCTGAAGGCTTTGGGGAAATAAGGAAGCATGTGCTTCAGTTCTCCACAGTAATTAGGAACTTAACAGCCATATATGTTAAGAATCTCAATCTCAGACTTCAATGTCCTCAAGGCCTCACCAACTGTCTCGTCCTCAGAAGACTGGGAATCCCTGTGTTAAAATCCTTCCAGAATCATTCACCAGCTTCATAATCTGGGTCAGGTGTTCCTTTCCAAAGCTCTTTTTCCTTAAATAATAAAATATGGGTAAATAATGAAATAGCTCCAAGCCACAGAGTTGTGCAAATTAAATGAGATGGTGCACATATCAGATAATTGTGCTATGTAAGATAGCCTTTGTTTAGCATCTGCGGAAGACCACATTAATAAACCAGCCATTTTCCAAATAGCTAAGCTAGAGTTCTTTTCCAAATTCCCTTACTGCTACTATATTGGTGGTGGTGGTGGTGGTGGTGGTGGTGGTGGTGGTGGTGGTGGTGATGGTGGTGGTGGTGGTGGTGGTGGTGGTGGTGATGGTGGTGGTGGTGGTGGTGGTGGTGGTGGTGTTTTGAGACAGAGTCTCGCTCCGTTGTCAGCCAGGCTAGAGTTCAGTGGCACGATTTCGGCTCACTGCACCCTCAGCCACTTGGGTTCAAACAATTCTTCTGTCTCAGCCTCCGGAGTAGCTGGGACTACAGGGGCCCGCCACCACACCCGGCTAATTTTTGTATTTTTAGTAGAGACGGGGTTTCACCTTGTTGGTCAGGCTGGTCTCGAATTCCTGACCTCAGGTGATCCACCCACCTCGGCCTCCCAAAGTGCTACTGTATTTCTTCATATTTAACCTTTTGGTGCAGGCCGTTCAGATAATATCCAGCAATATTATTATTCAAAATAGACACAATCTACATAGATGAAATAAGTGGGGGGAAACAGGTGGCTTATAGTAAACACTTTTGTTGATAAAAAATACCTTGTGACTTGAGTATTAAAAGTGATAGTTGTTCTACCTAGTCAGGTTATTTGTGGTCGTATAGTCACAGCCTTATTGAAACAGAATGAGAGACAGCGGTGAAGTCGGGTGGAACTGGTAACAGCTGTATTTCAAATGGCGATGCTCTGGAGCGAGGAGGGTGCGCACATTAGGGTTTACCCCGTGAATCGCCATCACCTGATTATTAAAATAAGCTCCCGTTTACGCAAATAAAAACACGTATGTCAAAGGCTGAAGACGTTTTGATCAGTATAAAGTCTTCAAACCCTTGTGGACTTAATGAGAAAAAGAATGTGAGTGCTGAGCTCTGCCCGGCTGTACAAAGGGAAAAACCATCTCCCACACGCGTGGACTGTGCCTCTGCTACAGTTAGGGTGAAGATCCGCCGCCTCAACCACCTCACCCTGTTCAGGAGACCTTTCTAAAAAGGATTGAAATGGGGAAGCCGAAAGCTCGAGTCCATTCCATTCCAAGTTCCTGGAGCCTGCGGTCAAGACTCTGTAAAGAAACACCCTTTTCCCACTTGGGTTTACAAAGCTAAGCTTCAGAATAAAATAAATTCGAAGCTCTGTCCCCGGGAGCAGCGGCTTCACAGAGCCCGGTGTGCGCATAGCCTTCGGAGCGAGGGCAAACTGCGCACCCCGGGGGAGAGGGGCCGCCCCGCGAGTCCCCCCCGCCACGGCCAGCTGAGAGCCCGGGAGGGAGCTGTGGGGACCCGTCACCCTCGCAAAAGGTCCGCGCTCTGGTGACCACCAGAGCTCTCCTCAGGTCCCACAGCGCCGCGGCTGTAACCTCCCCGAGCAGCTGATCTGGTTGAAGAGTTGCTGGAACCGAGCGGGGTTTGCTGTACCGGGAAGGATGCGGCAGCGCCCGCCTACCTACCGCCCAGGCAACCTGGGGGCGTTGAAGGGCCGCAGGGCCGAGGAAGGGGAGGGGAGGAGAAACTTGTTCTACCGGACCATGCGAAGTGAACTGCAAACTTTCCCCAGCATCTCTCAGACTCCAAGTAACTTTCTTGCGCAAGCCAATGGCACGCTCCAGCAGCGGCCAGGAAGCCTCTCTGCACAGATCCGTACCAGCGCCGCCAGAGTGGGGACCACCGGGGCCAGGCTGCCGCCAAGGCTCCGGCAGGGCCGCGGGACACTGAGACCCCAGGGCCCCCACCGGCCCTCCGCCCTCCCTCGCGCGTCTCGGCCCCGCGACCGGCGTGCACCTTGGCATAGCAGAAGCAGATGAGCAGGAGCGGCAGCAGGTAGCCGAAGACGAAGGTGCACACCACGTAGGCCTTCTTGTGGCGAGGGTCGGGCCACTGCTCCCAGCAGAAGGTCTGGTTGCTGGCGCGCGGGTGGAAGAGGCCCTGGTGGTAGGCCACGGGCGAGGCCATGGCAATGGACAGCGCCCAGATGCAGCCCACGCCCAGCAGCGCGTTGCGGGACACCCTGAGGGAGGAGGAGCGCCGCGAGTGCACGATGGCCACGTAGCGGTCCACGGACATCGCGGCCAGGGTGAAGATGCTCACCAGCATGGACACGGTGAAGAAGTAGTGGATGAACTTGCAGATGAAGGCGCCCAGCACCCAGGTGGGCAGCGCGTACACCGTGGCCTGGAAGGGGATGCAGAAGAGCAGGTAGGCCAGGTCGGCGATGCTCAGGTTGAGGATGAACAGGTTGGTGGTGCTCCGCGGCTTGCCCGGCTTGCTGCGCGCCAGCACGGTGATCACTAGGCTGTTGCCCAGCACGCCCAGCGCGAAGATCAGGCCGAACACCACCAGCGTGACGAAGTTCTCCACGCCGATGCCGAACAGCGGCCCGGGCTCCGGGGCGGGGGGCTCCGGCCAGCTCGCGTTGCCCTCGCTGAGGTTCCCGACCGCCAGCTCCATGGCCCGCGGGGCTGTCCCGGCGAGCGGCGGGGCGCGCGGGGAGGGAGGGCGGGATAGTAGACGCCGGGGGTGGCCGGGGGTCCCGGCGCAAAGCACGGAGAGTGCGAGTTTGGGAGTCTGAGCTTCCCCCGAGGCGCGAGCCAGCGGGAGCGGGGATCCGGTGGCCGTGCCTGGTGGCACCGTCTTTGCGCCGCGACCTTCTGAGAGAGGGTGGGTTCGGGAGCCCGGAACTGGACCTTCTCGGGAAGGGACGGTGATCTCGAGAGCACTGGGGTCCCCTGCCCGGGCGCCTCCGCCCGCTGCGCGACCACGGAGCCCGGGAAGAGGGATCCGCCGGCTGCAGCCGCGCAGGTGGAAAGACCCTTCTCTCCGCCTTACCGCTCCAGATCTTCGCCGGCCGTTTTCCCTGGCTCCCGGAGCGGCTGCGGGCTGCACCTGTTGCTCGGAGCCGCTCCTTCCCGCGGCGCTTCCCCGCACTGCCCAGCGCGCAGCAGTGCACTGTGCGGCTCCTACAGACAGGGCTCCCCGCGCATCCCGCGCGCCCAGCGCCACCTCCCCAGTGGGCTGGCGCCTCCGACTCCCTCCCGGCTTTTCCAGGGATTCCGAGTCGTCCACAGGGCGAGAGCTCTTTTGGGAGGCTTCCTGGTGGTGGATAGAGTCGGGTGCCAGGGGCCTCTCTGCTGCAACTGAGAGGCGAAAACAGCCCGGCTGAAATCCGCGCCCCCTAGAAGTCACGGTGCGCGAGCAGAGACTGGACGGATTCTGGCGGGATGGGTCGCCGCCCACCTCCCGGCTGGAACCGGAGCGCGCTCGCCTCCGCGGAGTGCGGACCTGCCCGGCGGGCTGAAGGCGGGGCTGCCGGATGCCGCGGGCCAGGCGGGCGAGGGAAGCCGGGCGCGCTCCAGGGCGTTCCAGGGCGCGCCGGGGTGGGAGGCGGAGGGGTGCGCGGGCCTCCTCATCCATCAGTGCCTTTCCTCCTCCTCCTCCTCCCCAGGGTGGCTGTCCGTGAGAACGCCTCTCTCCCAGGAATAACCCCAGGAAATCGAGGCTGGCAACGCTCCCTGGAGTTTTGTAAAATTGGCCGCCTAATCCCACCCTCACCCCGCGGCCTGCTAGAGAGGAGAGAAGTGCAAAGGGAAAGGGCCGCGTGAGCTCCTCTATAGACGTGGCTGACATGGAAGGGGAAGGCTGTTCACACCACCCAACCTCACTTCATTTTTGCCTTGTATTACTCATCTGAGGGACATAAACTGCAGCAGTGACAAACAAAATATTTTTAAAGTGAAAGAAAGTGTTTAGTATCTTACTGCCGTAAATGTGGATTTGCCAGAAAGAAATTCAGCCGTTTCGGTATAGCAGGGCCAGTCACATTAGCTTTATAACCTTGGTGGTTCCCAGCTAGAGAGCTGACACTGATTCCTTTATTTGCGGTGATTTGTCTGTTTTCACTTTCAAAAACACCGATGCGTTTCCAGCATTCTCCATCTGGTGACTGTCCATTATGCGCGGACGGAGTGCCTGAGGGGATGGGTAATCCAAAGACCAAAGAGGGCAGGGGCTCTTCGCCTTGAGGAGTTAAGGAAGTAGGATCTTGTTTTTCTACCTTGCTAGCTCTGTTCTGCCTCATTTCCAGATAAATCTTGATGCAGTTCATTGAACATCTATGTATTTTATCTACATTCATTGCTAGGCAGTTCCTTGCAAGGGAATTGTTCTATTCACACACATTTTCTGGAAGACAAAATTGAGTGTAAGCAACTTGCCTATTTGGGTATCCTGCTAAAGCCAAGAATGCTCTTACCTGCCCCTACCTGAGAGAATGCCTTGAAACTTCCTTAGGTGATCTTGCCAATCCGTATTGCTTTTCTTCCCTGAGACGCTCTCCGACCCAGGCTTTCAAAGTATCATGTTGTATTTGACAGCTCTGTTGCATTGAAAGTTAGTAGTAATATGATTTGGGAGAGTTTTTAAATTATGAACTATTTTCACATGAAACAGATATGATAAAATTACATTGAATACCAATGCACCCACCATCTAGCTTAGAATAATTTTTAAATATTATCACTAGAGTTGAAGTCACTTTTATATATTTTCCAGTCACAACCTCCACCTCTCCCACTATCTCCAAGTAACCTAAATTTGTTGTCTATTAGTCATTTCTTTATACATTTTTGGCATACGCATATGATCTTAAATAATATATTGTGGTGAGGTTTTTTTTGTTTTTTTTTTTTTTTGCTTTAACATTATGTGATTGGTATTATGGTACATGTTTTGTTTGTTTTTGCCTTAAAGTATAATTTGTCTGTTATTGCTATAAGTACAACAACATTCTTTGCTTTGTATTTGCCTGTTACATCTTTTACAGCCTTCCTATGTTATGTCCTGCAATTTAAAGGTATCTCTTTAATATAGCACATAACTGAATTATTTTAAAACACAATTTTAAAATCTCTAGTTTTTAACTGGTGAGTTTAGGTCATTTATATTTATTGTTATTACTAACCTATATGGATTTATTTTTAACATTTTATTTTGTACTTTTTATTTGTTTTCTATTTCTGTGCTTTTTTTCTCTCTCTCTTTTTTCATGACATCTTTTGAATTGCATTTTAAAGTGTTTTCTCCCTCCCTCCACATTCTTGGAAAAGGAAGAAATATGGTGTACATTTATTATTTTACTGGTTACCCTTGAGTGCCTACTATGTGCCAGGAACTATTGTAGGTTCTGGAGATAGAGCAATTAACACAACAAAGTACTTTCTTTTATGGATTTTACATTTCATTACGGACACGACATTTAAAAATAAATAAAATGATAATGTCACATGTGGTAAACACTACTGATATACTTTAGATATCTGTCCTGCCAAATCTCTTATTGAATTATAATCCCTAATGTTGGAGGTGGAGCCCAGTGGGAGGGTTTGGATCAATGGGGTGGATCCCTCATGGCTTGGTGCTGTCCTCAGGACAGTGAGTCTGAAGATCTGGTTGTTTGAAAGTGTGTGGCACCTCCTCCCTTCCCTCTCTTGCTTCTGCTCCTGTCATGTAAGATGTATCTGCTCCCCCTTCACCTTCTGCCATGATTAGAAGCTTCCTGAGACCTCCCCAGAAGCTGAGCAGATGCCAGCACCATGCTTCCTGTACAGCCTGCAGAACTGTGAGCCAATGAAACCTCTTTTCTTTATAAAGTACCCAGCCTCAGGTGTTTCTTTATAGCAATGCAAGAATGGCCTAATACAACCCTAAAAGAGAAGAATGCAGGATAAGGGATAGAGAGCAGTTAGAGAGTATAAGTATATACAGGGCAATAGGGAGAAACATCTGAAAAACTGACATTTGAGTAGGAACCTGAAGGAAGTACAGCAGGAAGCCTTTTAAACACGTGGCATGACAGATTCCCGGGAAACAGTGCAGCAGAGGAAGCTGTGTGAAGAACGAGGAGTACAGTTTTGCTGTCATGGAAACAGCTGGGAAGAAGATTTGTCAGCCACGAGGTCAGAAAA
The DNA here is from genome assembly GCF_029289425.2 of Pan paniscus. NCBI lineage: Eukaryota > Metazoa > Chordata > Mammalia > Primates > Hominidae > Pan > Pan paniscus. The sequence goes on along the minus strand of NC_073266.2, from coordinate 94,793,549 downwards.
CATTGGTTCAGGAAAATGGGGATGGATGACCTCAGACCTTGGAGAGCAAGGAAGGGGCCTGGGACTTCATTCTGGACTTCGGAGGAAGTCATATAGGGAGTTTCAAGCAGAGAGATGTTATGCTCTGACCTGCGATTCAGAATGATGATTCTGGTGTACAGATTAGAAGAGCAAAGGAAAGAGCAGAAGACCAACCAGTAAGCTTGCAGGAACCCAGACAACAGATCGTTCTAGGTGTGGTGGGAAGGACCTGGATTCTGGATATCTCAATGTTGTAGCAAATGAGATTCGTTGGTGGATGGATTTAAGGTGGGAGAAAAGGGAGAGCAAGGTTGACTACCACGGTTTTAGTCTGACAGCCTGGATGGGAAATCACCATTTACTGAGTTGACACAAAGAGTGGAAGGAACAGGTTTGGAGGTATGGAGCATCAAGTTAAATTTTAGGTGCTTGCTAGACATGGGACTGACAAGATTGCAGTTGGGTGGATTAGTCTTGAGTTAATGAGAGAGACCAGAGCTGGAGACATGGATTCAGAAGTTACTAAAATTCTATTAATATTAAATAGAATTTAAAATTAATTGTTATCACTCCCCTTCTCCCAAGCCATACAAGTTTCAGGAAGCCTTCTAACTCCAGTCACTTTTTGTCATTCTACCTGGTTTTGTTGCCCAGTTGTTTAGTTCTTTTAATTTCCCCCCAATTCGGCATATTTGTTGTGTGATACAGGCAATATCCAGTTTGGTGACCCACATTCTTACCCATGGCTTTCTTCACCTTCCTCTATTCATCTTAAGCCTTTTCCTTGTTTTTAGAGAATATATTTTAAGTTTTCCTTTAGTGATAGTCAATGATAAAAATTGCTCATTGGCTCTTATGATTGAATGGGAGTTGGCCAGATGGACAGTTCTTTTCTCCCAGTACACTGAGGATATTTTTCCACCTTCTGGATTTTGCTCCTGCTCTTGAGAAATCAGCTGATGTGCTTTCTGTCACTCCTTTAGAGATAATCTGACTTTTTTCTCTATTTCTAATATCTTCTCTTTATCATTGATGTTTTATAATTTCACTTTGATAGGTTTGTGATGATTTTCATTTTTTAGCCCTTCTTGTTGAGCTTCTGAAGCTAAAGATTAATATATTTTTCATCAGTTCTGGAAAAATTTTCAGCCATTATCTCTTTTACTTTCCCCATTCTTGGCACTCTCTCCTGGAATTCTGAGAGACATAGCTTAGGCCTTTCCACTATCTCCTTCCTATCACTGACTCACTTTTTCATACTTTTCATCTCTTCATCTGTGCCAATTTATTGGTATTTCTTCAGCTGTACACCCTTGATTTAACTACTCTCCTTAAGTTCTCGCAGAATTTTTTCAAATGTGCCAGGCCTATTTTTTAATATTTTCTTCCTCATTGCTGATGTTTCTAATTACCTCTCCTATTTATCTGAATATTTTAAATGTGCTGATTTTATATTCTGAAAATTCTAATATCTGAAGTCCTTGGAGTCTAATTATGCTTTTATTACTTCTACCAAGTTCCTATTCTCATAGCTTGTTTCCAGTTTTGTTTTGTTTTGTTTTTGTCCTTTAGATTTCTATTAGGCCAGAACATACCTGTGATGATTTGATAGACTTGAGTTAAATGCATACTCCCATAAAAGTGTTTTTATTTGCTCTGCCATTGGCCCAATGGTACCATCAACTCAGGACATTTTTAAATTAATTCTCAGCATGATATGCATCAGGATACACAAGGGTAAATTCAAACCCCAAAACCTACATAAGAGAGGTAATGGGGGAGTGAATTCTCAGATCTTTCCCTCCCACCTGGCCCTAAGGCTGCCATGGAGTTTTCTAGAAGTGTTTGTGGGCAGATTGCTTTGTTGTTCCCACTCATTTACTGCGCTCCCTATTGGAAGATTCTGTAATCCTGCCTCTTCCAGGTGAATTTCTGTGCTCCTCTCAGGGCAGAAATGAGTCTTACCCATTTCCTTCAGGCTTTGGCTGAGATAACATGAGTGCAACAGCTGTAAGGTCATCCTGAGCTCAAGGTCTAAGCGATACCATGGGATTTGTTCCTCGGATACGAACACTGAGCATCCCCCTCAGGTACAAAGACTGTGCATCCCAGTGCAGGCTGCTACTTTGGGCTGTGTTCTCCATGAATACGTGGCACAGGATTTCAGTTGACCCCAGTTAAAATGTCCCCTTAGCAAGAAATTAGCCTTTGTGGCTGTGAGCTACTGGTTACTGCAGCTTAATGCAGCAAAAGCTGACTACAACACTTCTTTGCCAGGAAACTTTTTATAGGTGAATCCTTCACTAACAGTGTAGCCTTTCAAGGATCCTGCATTTTTACAAGGGTCTCAATTATCTATCTTATTCCGTCTTATTCCAATTCTCTTAGAGTTGAATTCAAGACGACCTAGTCTCTCCTAATGGAAATTTTAAAACTCAGCAAGGCACAGTGGCTCATGTCTATAATCTTATCACTTTGGGAGGCCAAAAAGGGAGGATTGCTTGAAGCTAGGAGTTTGAGACCAGCCTGGGCAACAAAGCAAAATCCCATTTCTACAATAAAAATAAAAATAACATTAGCTGGTCATGCTGGCACATGCTATAGTCCAGCTACTTGAGAGGCTGAGGGAGAAGGATTGCTTGAGCCCAGGAGTTGGAGGCTGCAGTAAGCTATGATCATACCACTGCATTCCAGCCTAGGTGAGAGAGTAAGACCTCATCTCTAAAAAATAATAATAATAATCTGTGACAGATGTTATGAGTGTTCACCACATTTTCAGTTCTCCCCTTCCAGGGTCCTGGAAGACTGCACTTCTCAGCCCCATTGAGGTTTTGCAGGTCTGCAGAATCAGTTATGTCCAATCAAATAGAAAAGAAAGAGAAGCTTCCAAGACACATGGAAGAACCCTCCCCGTAGCTGTTCCAGCCAAGTGGACTCTTAGTAAGCGTCCTAACATACTCTGCTCTTCCTTAATTTTTTTGCCTTCCTACATGACAGACAGACCACCTACCTGAATGTCAATTTTCATTGTATTACACCTAGGATGTTTTGACTCATCGTTCAAGTCCCAGCTACAATGTTATCTCATTTCCAGAGTCTTTTTGGCTGTCCCTGTTAGGGCGCATCACTCCTCCCTCTATACTCGCAGAAAACTCTGTCCTGGCTTCCCAAAGCACCCTCACAATGCTTTGTAACTTCGCATGTCGCGGGCAAGCATCTCACAGTCCTGACAGCCGGGAGTCTCTCCAGAGCACATTGGGGTCGGCTCCAGGCAGCTGCTCTGGGTCTCTGGAGGTCTCCCACACAGCCAGGCACTGGCCAGGGAAGGGCTTTTGGGGATGGATGCCATCGGCATCCTCCCTGCTTGCCCATGGGCCCTGTGTGTCTGTGACGACAGGGGCAGGGCCAGCCTGGGGACCTGGCTGCTCCGGTCACCTTGGAGACGCAGGCAGCCCACTGGGTGGATGAAGCACACTCCTGGGGACTGAGGGCAGCTGCACAGGCATTGCTGGAGTCACAAATTCCTGGGGATTTGGGGGGGCAGGGGGCCACCATCCCCTCTGCCACTGACCCAGCCCCCTGGCTTCCCAGCCAGTCCCTTCTGGGCCCTCCTGCCCTGCATCCAGCCCCAAGGGTATGGCGCAAGCACCAGCCTCGGGTGTCCGCTGCACCCCTCCCCACGCTCGGGTCTCTAGGATGTTCCAGGCTCCACACAGGGACCACTGTTCCAGCAAGGCCACTCTCTCTCTGTGGCTTTAAACAGCAGGTTTTGGAACTCACAGCAGAAGTTGGATGCCATTCCCTTACCCCTACCTCTGGCACTGGGGCCTGTTGTAATTTTCCCCCTGAGGGACATAATCCTGTCTAATAGTTAGGTTTTAGTGATATACAGGGTGTAGAACAGAAATAAAATATCTAGAAAAAAATGGAAAAAGAAGCATTTAAAGTATTATCTGGCCACATTCATTTAACCACCTCCATACTCTGAAACACAGCAGACACATTCCTCATCTTTGCATCCCAAGCTAGCATGTGAGCATGCTAATGAATGAATAGTAATAAACCGGCATTAACCAAGTCATTAATAATTAGCAATAATTTTGAAAGAGTGTCTTATGTGCTATACTGTAGGAAATATGTTCACTATCTCTTTGAATTCTTATAACAACTCTATAAAGTTGGTGTTATTTTCACCATTTTACAAGCAAACAGCCAAGTCTTGGAAAGGTTAAACCAACCTTAGGACTCATGCACATTTTTGTTTGTGGTGATGGGATTTAAAGCTGGATCAATTTCAATCCACATACGATATTCTTAATCTTTATACTGTTGTAGAATATTTAGTATATACCTATGTCAGTCAAAGTATAGTGGGAGATGGTATCCTCTGAAACAAATTCATGGAGATTCATTCCCTGTGTAGAAAATACCTGAAGCAAGTACATATTTATCTGTCCAGCATCCCTACCTTCAAGAAACATTGTTTCACCATTCTATGGTAAAGCAGATTCATCCCCAGATGTCCCCCTACTCATGGGGTGGAGGGGCATATCTCACGGGACTAGAATATTATCTCATGCCAGTCCCATGAGATAATAACCTCCCGCTCTTCACAAGTGAACTTTAGTTAAATTTCTGCAACCAAAAAAAGGCCTGATGTAGCACTGCTTCATCATATACAATATATACATATTGTATATACATAATGCATCTTAGCTTTAGAAATCAGCATCTACCCAGGCCTAGCCAATCCAAATACCCCACAGGTTAATCTTCCCCTGATATTCCAAACTGCCACATCTACAAAAAGTTAGAATTGTTGGCGGCTGCTTTTGTCACTGTGTGAAGTAGGCCCCTTGAGGCCACCAATCATGTGGAGGGAAGCCAAGTGAAAAATGGAAATCAAGAAGCTCAGAGGATGTCACTGTATCTGCTGGATCCAGCTGTGCCTGAAGCCAGTGCCCCGCCTAGACTTGCCAGTGTCATGAGATAAGCTCCTGCTCTTCACAAGTGCATTTTAGTTAAGTTTTGTTAGTTAAGACCAACAAAAGGCCTGATGTAGCACTGCTTCATGAGAAATATACATAATGCATCTTAGCTATTTATTTATGCTCAATTTGAGAAATAAAATACATAGGAAAGAAAAAAGAAGGCAAAATGATAAAAATTAAATAGGTACTTGAAACCAGATACTTCTGGTCTATTTTCCAGATTTAATACTTTAAATATTTTAATTTTTTATCTCTTTGCTTATTTATTTATTTATTTTCAAGACAGAGTCTTTCTCTGTCATCCAGGCTGGAGTGCAGTGGTTCAATCTCGGCTCACTGCAACCTCCAACCTCTACCTCCTGGGCTCAACCATCCTCCCACTTCAGCCTCCCATGTAGCTGGGACCACAGGTGTTCACTACGATGCCAGCCTAATTTTTGTATTTTTTGTAGAGACGGGTTTCACCATGTTACCCAGGCTGGTCTCGAATTCCTGGGTTTAAGCAATTCACCTCCCTGGGCCTCCCAAAGTGCTGGGATTACAGGTGTGAGGTACCATACCCAGTTTCTTCTTACTTAGATTTAAGGTAATCACTGTTTCCCTTAACGTCACTAAGAAAATAAAGTTTAAAGAATAGTAAGGGGTCATGCACTTGAGAGAGGTCATTGCTTTAAAGATTTTTTCTGTATTAACTCATTCCATTCATTCATTCAATCATCAAAGGAATACACTTAAATTTAAATCATAATACAATTCCTTCCTCTACGCATGAAATGTAGGAAATTCACACTAAGAAAGGATTACCCTGTGCAGCTTTTCCTAAACAAGCATATCTTACTGACTTGCATGATAAATGCACAAAAAGGTGCATGAATCGGAAGTCTACAGAGTGGCAGATCTTCAAAAGTTCTTCAGTGCTTCAAGAAAGCTGCATTTACACACCTTCCATAAAATGCAGGTCAGTGTGTGTTTGGGGGTGGGGATGCTGCAAGAAAATCGAAGATGCAGAAAGCAGGGGCCTTACAATTAGAGTCCTCTGCATTCCCAGAAAGGGACTGTGTCCCCTAACACAAAAGCTGTGTAAAACAGAAACAGGGCATCTCTGAATAACGAGGGCTGCCCTCCGGAAGCTTCTCATCAATCTCCTCAAAACCCACTGAAGTATGCTTGTAAGAACTGGAGCAGCTGGGAGTGTCTTTCGTGAACTGGTTCCTAACTTCTGACTGCTAATAAATCCTAGAGGTGGGGGTCTGGCTTACATTATTCAGCACATTATGGATAATCCCACGCGGCTTGTCACCTACTGCAGCTCGTAAATGTTTTCTGGCTGATTAAGCTGAAGAAATGGCCTATCTTCCACTTACATAGCTGATGTTTTATATGTCAATATAATACTGGAACTTGTCCATTCTGAACAACACATTTGACTTCTTATTTCCCTTCTTTAAAGTCCCTTTGGATTCCAATATTTAAAGGAGTTATTGATTTCATCTATCCAAGTCTATTTATAAGTTTATTTCCTACCTATGCCTCTATTCCATTTCTAAGTTTTGCATCAAAATAACTAGGAGGGGGCTGGGCGTGGTGGCTCAGGCCTGTAATTCCAGCACTTTGGAAGGCCGAGGTGGGCAGTTCAGCTGAGGTCAGGAGTTCAAGACTAGCCTGGCAAACATGGCAAAACCCCGTCTCTACCAAAAATACAAAAAATTAGCCAGGCATGATGGTGGGTGCCTGTAATCCCAGCTACTTGGGAAGCTGAGGCGGGAAAATCGCTTGAACCCAGGAGGTGGAGGTTGTAGTGAGCCGAGATCACACCACTGCACTCCAGGTTTTATTTTCTTAAACTACAGAATAGATGTAAAGAATGAGTTAACCTAGGAAACATGGTGAGACCCCCATCTCTACAAAAAATACAAAAATTAGCCAAGCATGGTGGTGCATGCCTGTGGCCCCAGCTACCTGGGAGGCTGAGGTGGGAGGATCATTTGACCCCAGGAGTTGGAGGCTGCAGTGAGCTATGATCATGTCACTGTACTCCCGCCTGAGCAACAGAGAAGAACCCATCTCAATCAAATAAAATAAAATAGAATAATAAGTGACAAAGACTACGGTGAGATGGTTTTCTGACAAATTTAAGGTGAGAACCTCATGGCCAGCCATCTGTTGAGTTTTAAAATATAGTTCCCATCTATTGTTTTGCTGTATACGTTTTACTCCCAGCAGTTTCAGATGACTAATACATCCAACTTTGGCCTCACCAAAAGGTGATATGCAGTCCTTGGGACTCAGGGGCCCTTCAGAAGTTAAGGGAAATGAGGAGCAGACTGAGGGAGGAATGGCCAGCCCACAGGGTCAGAGAGGCAGCAGAGCAGCCACCCCACAGGGTCAGGGAGGCCACAGCAGCAGCCCCTGGGGGAGGGGCCCAGGCTTCAGGTGTACAGGTTCCCCTTGGGTCTGTTGGGGTGATCAGACTCAAAACTAGGTTATGGAGGTGATGAAGTCCGGCAGAGTCAAAAGAATGAGAAAAGACAGTTTAAGAGAGAAAGTGGGACCGGGGGCTCTTGCGAGTGTGGAGGCTGTGAAGGCCGTGAGCTCTGGAAGCCCAGACTATTTATTGGTGACCAAACAAAGAAACAGGTGGTGAGAATGTGGGGTTGAAAGGAAGCGTTGCATTAAGCACATGATTTACAGCTGTGACGGTTTAGCATATGCTCTGCTACTTGAGATAACAGGGAGCAGGTTCTTTTAACTCAAGATACAATCGATCCTGGGAGAGCAAGGAGCAAGGAACCAGCAAGTCTAGACACACCCCAGAGCCACAAGCCCTGGATTCTATCCAAGCCACGAGGGGTTTTATGCCCTGGGCTTAGACTGTGGTGTGTCAGGGTAGCCTTCTACCCTTTAGCACAGAGCTTGGTGTTCCAAAGGTCACGAGGGGTTTTCGACCCTGGACCTTGTTCATGTTCCAAGACTCTTTTACATTATGTCAGACATGCAAGCCCTGCCTCAGCTTCTCCCAATACCCAGCTTTTCCCAACAGTGTCCAACCCCTGCAGAAACACACACCTGCCACAGGAACTTCCCTTCTTCCTTCCTGCATTTTTGCCCTTGCCAAGCCTCCTGAGCCCTTGGTTTCCTCGCTCCAAGGCCCTGACAGTGGGGAGGAGCTGAGGGTAAACACTGTTCCACATTCCATATGATCACATTTGTTTATCATAAGGAGAAACACATATGTTACTTATAGGAAGTAATGTGTAATGTGAGATGCTAAAATAAATAGCAAAATGATTTTTAAATTTTTTAGACATTATAGATTAATGGAGCTGGCAGTAAACAACCAATTTCTTCTTCTGTCCTCTCTCTAATCCAGGGTAACCCCAACTGAGCTACTGTTCTGATTTGGGGGATTTACACTAGTTGCCTCCTTTCTTTTGCCTCAGACTCTTTATTGGTAAAACAGAAATAATAATAGTCCCTCCCCCATGGAGTTGTTCTGAAAATTAAATGAACTAATAGATGTAAAGTTCCAAGAAAAGTGACGGCATAAAATAAGCAAGAAAAAATGCTACTTTTAAGTTATCCATCCATTCAGCTTGTGAATGTTTGCATTTTAACATACTTGCTTCTAACATGCTACTATTTTAGTATTTTATTCCTTCTCTCTGTAGTTCAGCTGATTCTATTATTTAAGATACTTGCATTCCTCATGACAGAATTTTATCACATCTCTCCATATTTATGATGTAATCAACTATCTGTTAATGTAATGGACCAATAGTAAAAACAATGCCAATTGCTGATCATTCAAAAAACTGACACATAGCCCAGGCGCAGTGGCTCACGACTGTAATCCCAGCACTTTGGGAGGCCAAGGCAGGTGGATCATGAGATCAGGAGATCGAGACCGTCCTGGCTAACATGGTGAAACCCCATCTCTACTAAAAATAGGGAAAAAATTTAGCTGAGCATGGTGGCAGGTGCCTGTAGTCCCAGCTACTCAGGAGGCTGAGGCAAGAGAATGGCGTGAACCTAGGAGGCAGAGCTTGCAGTGAGCCAAGATTGCGCCACTGCAGTCCAGCCTGGGCAACAGAGTGAGACTCCATCTCAAAAAACAAAACAAAACAAAAAAACTGACACATTAATATTTTACTTTAGGACGGGTGTGGTGGCTCATGCTACCACATTATATTTGTTGAATAATATTCTGTTGGGTGGAATATATGTGCTTTGAACTTATTACAATGTTGGATATTTATTTCACTGGAACATACTTCCTGGGGTCAAACTAAAACATACTTAAGAATGCATGAAAATTCCAAATTATATATTTAAGAGAATTTATAAAACACTGTAGCTTAGTAGAAAGATTATGAATTATGGAATCAGAAAAGTCTGGTTTAGAATGTATTTGCTCACATTGTAACTCTATAACTTTGGACAAGTTTATTCACAGAAATATAAAGAGTTTGAATAAATGATAGATTAATGTAGATAGTGTATCTAATATTCTCTTAATCTTCAAAAGAATTTTATGAGGTCATTTTAATCTCCACTTTAGATAGTGGAAATTGCCCTAAACCTTATTTCCCCAAATGCAAAATGAAGATCATTAACCCTAGAAACTACAAAGCTATAACTAAGAGGCTTACCATAGAGATGGTTATATTATAATATTATTTGTTAAATGTTAGGTATATTTAGTAAATGTTATTAAGAATGTTTCTCATGAAATATGGTGTATTAGTCCATTCTCAAGCTGCTAATAAAGACCTACCTGAGACTGGGTAATTTGTAATGAAAAGAGGTTTAATTGACTCACAGTTCAGCATGGCTGAGGAGGCCTCAGGAAACTTACAATCATGGTGGAAGGGAAAGCAAATACCTCCATCTTCATATGGCAGCAGGAGAGAGAATGAGAGACAAAGTGAAGGGGGAAGCCTCTTATAAAACCATTAGATCTTGTGAGAACTCATTATCATGAGAAGAGTATGGGGGAAACCACGCCCATGGTTCAATTATCTCCACCTGGTCCCACCCTTGACATGTGGGGATTATTACAATTCAAGATGAGATTTTGGGTGGGGATGCAGCCAGACCATATTGTATGGATAGATCAAATGTGAAGGCTGTGGTGTGGTCAACATAAGAATATAATGACACTGCATGTAAAATAGTGACAATATGTACTTTACAGACAGTTAAAACCCAAAACTTAGCAATGGTTACTGATTCATAATCAACAAATGCTGAGGAAGGGAATACACCTACAGCCTTTAACTTTATTGATAATTTTTCCAAAACTGCATCCTTCTATATATTCTCACCTAGTCAATCATCCAGGTTAGAATGGTATAATTGAGGAGGGCAACATAATTCAGACCCAAAATGGTCAAAACTTAACAATGGACGCTTATGCTAACGACTGCTAAAACAAAAACTATGCAAGAGCCAGCAGGGATTCTGGGTTGATATTATTGGCTGGTGTGCTGAGTTGGAACTGCAACCTGTTATGATGGTCTTTGTTCATCTTGAGAAAGTACTAATTGAATATGTATCTCTAAGTGGAAGGATTTAGGTACAATATCTAGCAAAGGAGAAACATTGGAGCAGGTGATAACAGTTGGGAAGTGATGGTGACAAAGGGTCCACCAAGTTGTCTCATTTCATTTCAAAGGATACTTGTCTTAAATAGGAGATCCATCACAGAATACTCATTTCCATTGAAGGAGGTCAAAGCACCAAGGTCTCTGGCACCCATCTGTCTTTGAAAGAACCACACCTGTTCTGTAATGCCTGGAACTATCAGCACTACCGCCTCTTCTGCGGAACAGTCAAGATGCTGACCTTTAGCACTTCCTGCTCTCAGACCTGTCTGCCAGTTCAAGGCTTCCAACAATCATTAAGAAGTTCCTTCCCTAGCTCTCCATCAAAAGCTGCTTAACCCAACCCTACAGTTGTTTGGTTATCATTGAAGCCCACCCCACTTACTACCAGCCATTGTTTCTCCTTCCAGCCACTGACTGCCAGGAAGGAAGTGCAGCCAGGTGCAGAAAGAGCAGAAGGTGGGCTCCAAGCTCCCTAATTTACTGCATCCATTGCCCAGCCCGCTTTAATCACTATGGTGTAGGTCAGTGGCCCAGCGACTGCCCAGTCACAATCGATCAGACAGCACTAAGGCGTAATGCCAATTTCTTTGTGTGTGGCATTTTTCACCACTATGGACATTGTCCCCAGCCAGCTTTTTGCTGCAGCAATACTGGAGATGGCAAAACATTGAGACTCAGAGGCTGTCAGCAAGAAGCACATACGTCTGTCTTCCACGTTTGCTTGCCACGTGGGCTTGGCTGCAAGTCGGTTTCACATCCACATTCTAGAGTCCAGCTGAGAACACAATCAGCTGGGTGGGGAGGAGATGAAGAGGCTGAGCCCGAAAGCACATTTAATTTGTTTGGATCCAGTGTGTGTCCATTCTGCTCACACAGCATTGGCCAAAGCAAGTCACACAAACAAGCCTCAGGAAACTCTTTGAGGAAGGCTGCTCCTTCCATGCGTGTGGGAAGCCAAGAGCAAATATCTGCTGGCTGATACAATCCACTGCAGGCCTCTCTAGCTGTGAAATAGTTGCCTTCTATAAAGCAATGGAGACCTGAAATAACAGATGGCAAAATAAAGGCATCTGGATGAGAATGATTGTTTTCTTGAAGGTGTTGTCAATGAATATGAGAAGCCTCACAAGGCAGGACTCTAAATCTGTTACTTGACATCATAACTCACCACCTAAGCATTGATTCATTCCCTTCTGTTTTAGGGTATCAAGTTACCATGGTATGCATGGCTTCCTATTAGGCATTTAGGAGTGGGAGAGGAGGAATGAAAAGGCTGAGGCCACAGGCATGCCGTCCTCGTGGAGCACCACTGGTGGAGTCCGGTCACGGGCCTGCAGCCACTGTGTGCTTCTGCAGAACTGTCACTGCAGTCATCGTGTGTAAGCAGTGCACCTGTGAGCATGACTGCCGATGACAACTTACAAAGGCAGCTGTATAGATGCTAATCGCAAACTGAAAGTGCTAAAGCCGTGCAGTAATAAAGAGCATGGATTTGTGTCAGGCACACCTGGACTCATGCCCCAGCTTCCTGCTGTGTGGCCTAGGGCAACCTCCTCCGTGTTTCTAGGCCTCACTTAATTCATCTGTAAAATAGGTTTGCTTTAGTTATTATGAGAGATAGCACCGATGAAACATGCTGGACATGGCACATGGTCATGCACAGAGCGGATTTGCAGCAGCATTTAGCACAGGGGGAGCAGCAGGAGCAATGCCTGCAAGAGTGTGAGGGCAGCTGCAGCGGTGCCCGCAGGTCAGGAGGTGCGTCCTTTGTGGGGGCATCATGAGAAACATGTTGGCTGGAAGAGTGGGTGAGACACAGAACTCACCTCACACGAGTTTCCTAGTAGAAGAAATGCATATGGAAGCCTAAATTTCAATTTCATAACCTGTAAATATGAGACCATGGTTTCCAAAGAGGACTAAAAACTAGAATTTGTATGTAAATTAAATATAATTTTCTATAGGAGTCCGGAATAGCAAAATTAATAGACATATTCCACTTATTAAGAGAAGACAGACCTGATCTACTTGCCAGATGTCACTTGCTGAAATTAATTACCCAGAATAAGTATATACGGAGATCTGGGCATGTTTCTTGACCTTTGTACACAGGATCTGCAGAAATTGGGCTTCACCAAGGTGATCCTTCAGAACAACTGCATCAGATGTTTCCTGTTTTACTGTCCCCAGAGCTGTTCAATCCAATAAAGCATTAGCCAGAAAGTGAGTCTGTTTACTGTTACTAAAACTCTCAGCAACAAACCTGTTGAAAACTCAACTTCAGCCCACCAAAGCAAAACTTATGCATGAATAAAGAGTAACTGCTAAGGTGGTACAAAATTTCTGTCGAACCTGACAGCCTTTTTGACCCTAAAACGTGCCCATTATTCAATGTTGCTTGAAATATTAACCATTAACTTCACTCTATTGGCTTTGAGGTCTTGATTCATTTTAAAACACAGCTTTTTGGCAGAGCAGGGAAGGGAAATGGAGAAAGAGAGAGAGGTAATGAAAGAGAAGAAAAAAAGGAGGAGGAGGAGGGTGAGGAGGAGGAGGGTGAGGAGGAGGATGGTGAGGAGGAGGAGGGGAGGGGATGCTTTATTGAGAGTAAACATTAAGTACAATATGGAAAGGGGGAGAGAGAGTAACTGTACAGAGAGGAAACCTGATAGACACTGCCCCATCTGGGTGATCAAGGTCAACATCCATAGCCATGTGTACATTCATTTATGAATTATTTATTGAATTTTGATGAAAATGGCACTTCACCTCTGTGGTCTTCCTCACAAAAACCCATAACCCCAGCATAAGCGTGGGAGAAATATCAGAAAAAACCCGGATTGAGAGCCATCCTCAGAAAAAACCCGGATTGAGAGCCATCCTCAGAAAAAACCCGGATTGAGAGCCATCCTCCAGAATGCCTGATCAGTGCTGCTCACAATTCTCAAGTTCATCAAAACCAGCATAGTCTGAGAAGCTGTCAATGCCCAGAGAAGCCTAAAGACATATGACAATTAGATGTAAGGTGGTGTCTTGGATGACATCCTGGAACAAAAATAAGACATTAGGGAAAAGCTAGCCCAAATTAATAGTGGAGTTTAGTTTATAGTTAATAATAACCTATCAATATTGGCTTATTAGCTATGCTAAATGTAACATGATAACATAAGATGGTAACCGGGAAGACAGTGCAGGGATCCTGGGACTCTGTGGCATCTGCACAACTTTCTGCAAACCAAAAACTGTTCTGAAATAAAATGCTTTTTTTTAAATGTGGGGAAGAAGTATGGCACGGGAGACTAATTTGGCCCACTTCTCATTGTGTAAGCTCTGAGCCGCTAGCAGGCACCCCATCCCCCCATCCTGAGTTGAATGTGCAGCAGAGACTTGAATGATGCATGGCATTAAAAACACACAGTCCCATAAAAGAAATTGAACCTAAAATTCATTGTTTACAGTGTAACAAACCTAATATGGGAATATCGAGATATCCCAGAGGAATTCAGCCAAGAAAGAGGTTTGTGCATTTGTGCCGACATTTGATGCCCTGGTTGTTTTATTTTTCCTATAGTCATCATTTCAAACCCAGATTCTCAAATATTCAGGAAGGAACTGCACAGGTATACTCTCTACTCCAAAAGAATGAGGAAATCTTTCAAGTCTCTTTCAGAAAATTGTTCTTGTTGCATGTTATAGAACTCATAAAGTGAAAACACAGGTAGAAATTCCCCTTTGATAAGAAGATAAGTCAAAATCATTCAAACAAAAAGCCATTTAAAATTTATCAGACCAAGACTTTAGGTCCCGCGGTAAACAGTGGCACTCTGGTGTCCAGCAATGTGTGTTGGGAGTTGCTGTCAGCCATTGTGCTCCCTCACCTGCATGCCCTTCCACGGCCCCAGCTTGGGGTGCATGAAACAGAAACTTAGGGCCCACACCTGACCCCAGCTTGGGACCCAGTGTTCCATCCTCTCCCGTCCTTTCCACTTCCAAGTGCTCCCCTGTGTCTCCTGTGAAAGATGTCAGCCAGCACTGTCCTTCTCAGAGGGGTAATGTGAGCTTCAGAGCCTCGGTTTTAGTCAAACTTTACCCATGGAATCATGTCCCGTCCATCCCCTAAAACGGCTGCCTGGGTCCCTGATGATCCTAAAGAGAATGTCCACCCCCATAGCCTGGAGCAAAGACTCAGATTATTCTATGAGCAATAAATCAATTTCTGCCTGAATGAGCCATGGAAATATTGGGTCTATTTGTTACTGCAGCCAAGCATATCCTCGTTTTTATAATACCTCTTGGGAGAGGAGAAGATCACCCATTGTGTAGAATGGCAAGAATAAGGATTCATGGCAAAACCTTGAGGAGGAAAGATTTCAGGCACAAAAGCATGGGAAACCAAAATAGTGACTTGAGAAGGGACAGTCATACACACAGGAAGAGAGCAAGGAAGAGAAAGAGTGGACAGGGACAGAGACAGAGGAGAGAACTTCCACACTCAGGCAGTTGGCAATGACCTTGAGTGCTCCCAACAGGCTGGGAAGGATGAAAATGAAATTACACTACTGAAGCAGGCAATTAAGTAATTGTTGATTAAATAAATGTCAACTTCAGTGGACTTTTTGAATAATTACATAGTATCCATAAAAGTACTGTCCTACTTTTGTTTGCTTAATCCAAGAAGAATTTCTGATATCACTGTATATTCTTGTTAGCTATCATTTTTAATCTATTGAGTGATATATGTTAATATACTTAGTCATTTTCCTATTGTTAAATATTTAGATCACTTACAATCATAAAATATTGGAAGCAAGGTCACAACATTTATGCTTATGGAAATTTTTTCTTGTGATACTTTATCTCCTTAAGATAAATATCTTTAGAAGTATAATAATCTTATAAATGGTTTTTATAGCCCGTGGCAATTATGCCATCAAAAATTAAATGACAATTTCTATTATTTTCTGCTAATTTAATATATCAAATCTTTTTACTTATTAAAATAGTTTAACAATTTTATCAAAAGCTATTAAATAAATGTATCATGACTAACGTTCTAACCAGCTTGCTACAATAAAGTTCAACTTAATTAATTCATGCATATTAATGCAATAATAACCTATCTTCATGCTGTTGCCAGTAACTGTTTAATAGGGCAACAGAGTATCATTGGGAATTACACACAAATGAAGGTTTCCTGTATCTTAAAAGAAATGGTACCTCAGCTCTTTCTCCCCCAGGCATATCAGTTACCTCTTCCTCCATGAGATCATATACAAGAACATTTATTAGGGTTATTTTAAAACAGAAAACTCTAAGTGGGAAATAAAAACGGCCCATAATCCTTTTACCTGATAACCCATGTTGACATTTTGTAACAAATGAAAGTAACACATGCACATGATCAGAAAATTCAGATAATAATGGAAGGTATAAAACTGAATGTGTCTAGAATAGGCAAATTCATAGGGACAGAAAGCAGAACACAGGTTACCAGGGTCTGGGGAGAGATAGGAGTGAAGACTCATTGTTTAAGGGATAGAGAGGTTCAGTCTGGGAAGATGAAAAAGTTCCAGAGATAGACAGTGGGATGATTACACAACATCGTGAATGTACATTACGTCACTAAAAAAAAAGGCAACTTTTTTCACTTTTAAAAAATTTTTTATTTCCACAGGTTTTTGGGGAACAGTTGGTATTTGGTTACATGAGTAAAGTTCTTTAGTGGTGATTTGTGAGAATTTGGTGCACCCATCATCTGAGCAATATACACTGAACCCAATTTGTAGCCTTTTATCCCTTTCATTCCTCACCCCCTCCCACCCTTTTCCCCAAGTCCCTAAAGTCCATTATATCAATCGTATGCCTTTGCATCTTCATAGCTTAGCTCCCCCTTATGAGTGAGAACATGTGATGTTTGACTTTCCATGCCTGAGTTTCCTCACTTAGGATAATGGTCTCCAGTTCCATCCAGGTTGCTGCGAATGGCATTCATTTGTTCCTGTTATGGCTGAGTAGTATTCCATCATATATATGTATATACCACAATTTCCTCATCCACTGGTTGATTGATAGGCATTTGGGCTGGTTCCATATTTTTGCAATTGTCAATTTTGCTGCTATAAATATGCCTGTGCAAGTATCTTTTTCATATAATGACTTCTTTTCCTCTGGGCAGATACCTGGAAGTGGGGTTGCTGGATCAAATGGTAGTTCTCCTTTTAGTTCCTTAAGGATCTCCACACTGTTTCCCACAGTGATTACACTAGTTTACATTCCCACCAGCAGTGAAGAAGTGTTCAAAAAAAGGCAACTTATATTTTAAAATTGGGGATAAATGTTTCCCTCCTCTAGTCTTTACCTTTCCCCAAAAAACAATCACTAAGATTGTTTGACAAGTATCATTTGAGAAAAAATTACATGCATATAGTCCCTTATATATAAATATGTAGCATATATATATTTTTTATTTGCATGAATCAGATGATAGCTTATACAAAGATGTGGATTTTGCTTCTTTTTCACTTAGTAATATTTCTTGACCATCAACAAATGGAGCCATACCTTATTATTTTTTCATCTGTATAACTGCTCATTATATAAATTATTATAATTTATTTAATTAATCTACTCTAGTCTCCTGGATATTTAGATCAATTCCTTATCCATATGTCCATATGATATAGGACAAAAGATAGATATTTCCAAGGGACACTTGTGGAAATTTTTAAATAATAATGAGACTAAGATGAAGGTAATAGTCCCACCTTAATAATGTTGATGTGGAATTGACATTGTTTATGACTGTGAAGATATGACCTAATAATATATAACCCGTACAATGCAAAGCAGTTTTTAAATGATAACAATAGTAGTGACTAATCTAGCATTAAGTCGGTATTATTTTGACCAATAATAATATGGGTGGTTTTTTTAAAAGTGGTAAAGTCACTGGAAGTAATTCATTCCTCTCACGATACTCTAGATCTTAGTGAAAGGAACAGAACAAGAACATGGGGATAAGGTATCTTTCGAAGGCTTCACATACATCACCTGTGGTTTTACCAGCTGCACCCTATGACAAACGCTACTTTTCCAAGTACTTGATTGAGAAATAGTTCAAAGATGTTCATATTATTCAAAGTTCTCCATTTTCATTCTGTGATGTTAGTTTTAGTCCAATAGATAAAAGATAACATGTCACTAGGAAAAATAAAGTTTTCAATCAATTTTAAATATTTATGTCAATATTGCCTCTTTATTCTACCATTATTAAAAAGTTAAACTCTTTCAAGTTAAACAGAAATGATTTATTAATAATTCCCAAACTAAATTATATAGTCAAAGCCAAATCCCAATAATTATAAGGGATTTGAGTTCTGAAGATAATTACTATATTCTTTTAGTTTCTTTCTGCTCAGTTTATCAGAATCTGCTCTCTAAATCTTCCCCCTTCATTTCTTCTTCATAGGTTTTACAAGCCATAGTTACAGAGGCAACAGGAGCATTTCTATTTCAGAACAAATTCCAGTATAATAACTTAGATGAATAAATAGCATGATCAATTTTGACATTCAAGATTGTGTGTTTCTAGCAAATAGCTAATAATTTTAAAAGTATTAAAGAAGATGCATCTCATTTGCAGCCTCTAATAAGTCTCTCCCAAATTGCTATAAAATGTAAGACTTTCAGCAGCACTGGATATAAAGACTGGCAAGTCAAATTAATCTCAGAAATTTGAAGGAAATAAAAATAAGCAGATAAACCTAAAGATTTTATAAAACAGCCTCAAAAAATAGAAAGTACCTTAAAAAGGAAGTGGAGTTGGCAGAGCCTTCATAAATCCCAGCCCCTCCTCATGTAAAGAAACAAAGGTAAATCAAACTAGAAACATGGACAGATATTCCCCATAGTACTTTAAAACACTACTCCCTCTTCTCACTACTTTTAGCCATTAAACACCATCTGTCTTATTCACTCACAGCAGATTCCAGACTTTTAGAATCTAGAAAATGAATAGGAGCAGATCGAGACAGAAAGAGAAGGATGTGGTATGATGAACATGCATGGTGTAGCCTCCACAGGTAAAGTTCGTGGGTTGGTGAAAATGTTTGAAATAACTTGGTAGAAAAGCAAGCTGGGATTTTTCATTGTCAAAATCTTCACAAACTCAAAGTATGAAAGAAACATAAATTATGGTTAGAATATGATGCATCCCAATAAATACCATAGGGAAAACTTAAGATAAATTCAGAACCAGATTAAAAGCTCTGAGGACCCATGTGGATATGCCAGAAAAAACATATTATCACAACAGGGACAGAGATAAGGGGCCTAGAGCCTCACATGCACTGGCCAAGCTAGTCTCAACTTGAGTTTGAGTAAAGAAAAAACAAGTATAATGAGATTGAGAAATTGGCACTCCCTACACTCATCAAACAGTCTCGAAGAAGCAATCCAGTGTAAACGCGTCATCAAAGATCATCAGCCATGTAAAGACAACGGGGTAATATGGAAGAGAAAGATGAATAAAAACTGACAGGAAAAAAAGACAGAGATAACTCAGGGAACAGAAAGAAAATAATATTAGTTAACATTCTAAGATACTCAGGAAGATATTACTTTCACAAAATAAAATCAATATGCTCTAAAATGGAATAATCAGAGGACAAAAAGGGTTTTGGAGTCTAAAATATGCTTATAACTTTTTTAAAAAATAGAGTGAGGGAGGTATCCCAGAATGGAAGAGAAAAAAAAGACAAGAAGAATAAGAAAGACAGGAGACATAGCGTGAAGGCACCATCTGTGTCATCCCCCAACTGACTAACAGCAGACCTCGGAAGAGAAAAAAAGAGATGAAGAAATTGCCAAAGAAATAATAGAAGGAGGAGAATCCCTTGAGCCTGGGAGGCTGAGGCTGCAGTGAGCAGAGATGGCGACACTGCACTCCAGCCTGGGAGATAAGAGCGAGACCCTGTCTCAAAAAAAAATAATAATAGAAGAGACTTCCTCCACAGATCTAAAGATGAACGGAAGTTTTGAGAATCAAAACATTCACTTAGAGACAAGATGAATTTTAAAAGATTCACATCCAGAAACATTCTGAAGAAATTTGAGAACAGGGAGAGAAAATGGCAGCTTCCGGGGAGAAGAAGACGCCTCCGGTGTGTGACCGAGAAAACGACCCGCCTTGACCGCGGTTCCAGCAACACACGGGACTGATTTGAACCTACTCTACGCCCAAACAAGCTATCAATCACAGTAAATCTTAAATAAAGACACCTTCAACTACGGAATAATGCAGAAACTGCACCCTTTCTTGTAAAACTAACTGAGGATGTTATAAAGGGCTACAGTGTATTATTCATGAAACAGGGATATAATGCCAAGCTACTACAAGTTCGATTCTGGACACATGTGAGGATGTGTGAGATATATATTTTTTTCTTGTCAATAAAAGAGAAAAAACACAACCAGAAATTTACAGGAGAAAATTAAAACTCTACCATGGCATAATTTTAAACAATTGATGGAAAATATGTCTAAGGGAAAGAACTTGCATGGTGAATTCTTGGAGCGTTGTCTTTTTAGTAATGCAGCTTGCCTACCTTAGTGCACAGAGAAGGCTCGTCTTCCCCACAGACCATTGGTCTCTGCTCTTATAATGCAGAGGACAAAAGCATGCAACCTGGACTCTGACCATTTAGATTCCACCCCAGCTCTGCCCTTTACATCTGAGAGACCTTGAGGAAGTCATTTAAACCCCATATCCATCAGTTTCTTCACTGGCAAAATGGGGATGAAAATAGCAGCATCTAAGTCATGGTGTTGCTCCACCACCAAAACGTACAAAGACAACATCAAAACGTTCGCTCGGCCTCCCTACATAACATTAATACAGCAAACCTTAGTAACTTAGAAGCAAATGCAATCCTGTGTTATAGCAAACGATGATTTGTTCAAAAATGTTTGTCAAACAAATGCTTATTGATCAACCACAGTAAGTTAGGCTTATTACTGTAATCCAAGAATGGTTTGTTTAATAACGAGAAACAGTTTAATCTAATTCATTACATCAATAAAAATAATATAATGACTAAGATTTTTTAAAGGTTGTAGTAAAAATAAATCTCCATTTCTTATTTTAAAAGACCTAATAACATTCCTTAGCATGATAAAGAACATATGTAAGAGCAAGAGACATTATACTACATAGCCAAACACAAGATATTCTCATTGAAATCAGAAATGTACCACAAGCAGTATTACCAAACATAATTTTGTGTGTTATTACTCAGAAAAATAACATAACACAAATTTTCACCATCAAATTTACCAGGAAAGAAAAAAACCAAATTTGTCAATAATATAGATAAATAGGAGCTCTAAAATTGCTAGGAGAGCAAAATGAAGCAAGTGTTCTGGAAGTCAAATTGTCAAAATATACCAAAAGTTGTATGATTACTCCTTTTTAGCACAGCAATTACAATTACAGCAATTAATTCTAAGGATAAAAGTCAATAATACACACAAAGATTTATTATTAAGCATGTTTATCTGTTCCTGTCTTAGTTTGCTAAGGATAATGGCCTCCAGCTCCATTGATGTCCCTGCAAAGGACATGATCTTGTTCTTTTTAATGGCTGCATAGTATTTCATGGTGTATATGTACCACATTTTCTTTATCCAGTCTATCATTGACAGCATTTTCTTTGCTATTGTGAATAGTGCTGCAATGAACATAGCACGTACATGTGTCTTTGTAATGGAACAATTTATATTCCTCTGGGTATATACCCAGCAATGAGATTGCTAAGTTGAACAGTATTTCTGTCTTTAGGTCTTTGGGGAATTGCCACATGGTCTTCCACAATGATTTAACTAATTTACACTCCCACTAACAGTGTATAAGCATTTTTCTCTCTACAGCCTCACCAGCAAATAACGCATGTTCTCACGTATAAGTGAGAGCTAAGTGATGAGAACGCATGGACACACAGAAGGGAGCAACACACACTGGGGCCCATAGGAGGGTGGAGGGTGGGAGGAGCGAGAAGATCAGGAAAAATAACGAATAGGTACTAGGCTTAACACCTGGGTAATGAAATAATCTGTACAACAAACCCCCGTGACACAAGTTTACCTATATAACAAACCCATGCATGTACCCCTGAACTTAAAAGTTAAAAAAAAGAAAACAACAACAACAATAAAAACTCTTGCTCTAAAAAAAAAAAAAAAAAAAAAAAGGCTAGGCGCGGTGGCTCACACCTGTAATCCCAGCACTTTGGGAGGCCGAGGCAGGTGGATCACAAGGTTAGGAAATCGAGACCAGCCTGGCCAACATGGTGAAACCCCGTCTCTACTAAAAACACAAAAAATTAGCCAGGCATGGTGGCCACAGCTACTCAGGAGGCTGAGGCAGGAGAATTGCTTGAACCTGGGAGGCGGAGGTTGCAGTGAGCCGAGATTGCACCACTGCACTCCAGCTTGGGCAACAGAGCCAGACTCTGTCTCAAAAAAAAAAAACAATGTTTATCAAAGATCTAATTA
This sequence comes from Pan paniscus, assembly GCF_029289425.2. NCBI lineage: Eukaryota > Metazoa > Chordata > Mammalia > Primates > Hominidae > Pan > Pan paniscus. Next base: position 94,771,381 of record NC_073266.2, on the reverse strand, counting down.
GTATGGTGAAAATTACAAACTAATCCATTTATTTGCTGTGAATTTTTTAAAGAGCAGTTTAATAAAATGGAATATGGTTTAGTCTTTTTCAGGTCTGAAATAAATATCCTCAATATTATGTGAAAAAAAATAAGATACAAAAGCAAGTGAGTAATGAAATTAACAAATAAGAAGGAAATTTTAAGGTGGTATGGGAATTTTAAGGCGGAATTTACAACTTTATACCTATCATGCTGAAAAAATAGAGGTAATAGGAAAATGCAGTTTTCCAGCCTTTTTTTACTTGGAAAGAGAGGGAACATATGAGCAAGCGCATCACAACAAGGAGAAAATGAAATGCTCTGTGCACACTCTGCATGACGCTGAAACATCAGACAAGGTATCATGCTCACAGGGACATCACCATTTTTTTTTCTTTTATAATTTAAACTCTTTTGGAGCGAAGAGAAATAGAAAACTTCCTGAAATACTTCTACCAGATAAAGGAAGGCAAAAATGGCCTCTGGACAAAACAAGAAGACAATCAATGAAACACTCGCATTGCCATCAGTAGAATATAGCAAGAAGATGAGAGAAAAGCTACAATACACTGGAAAGGAGAAGAAAACTGTCGTTTTTATGTATATGGAGTTATTGTCTAAAGTTTTAGAGGAAAACACTAAATATTTATAAAAATTAAAGACTTCACAATGTTAGTTCAGTATAAAGTTAACGTAAAAAATAAATAACTTTCCTATGAGTTAATCAAAGATTAAGTAGATGCTTCCTGTTTATACAAAGTATATAGACAGGCTGTGTAAACAGACAATAGGCAGCAGTGAAGACCAAAGTTGTAAATACGCTGTAGTAATTCTCCCAAATTTAATCTATAACCTCAACACACATCCAATCAAATTTTGTTGCAATTACAGCTCCAAACTTCATCTGGAAGACAACAATGCAAAAAAAAAAAAAAAAAGGCGGGGGTGGGGGTGGATCTAAGAGAATGCTGTAAACAACTGTGTGACAAGAAATTAGATGACTCATATGAAATGAACAAATTCCTACAAAGGCAAAAAGCACCAAATCTGACTCAGGGAGAAACAGAAAATCTGATTAGACCTGTAACAAAGAAAGAGTAATTAATTACTCTCTTTACTCTTTGTAATTAATTAATTACAGAGAGAGTAAATGTAATTATTAGTAATTACATTTAATAATTAAAACTACCCACAAAGAAAATCCCAGTCCTGAATTTTTGAATTCTCCCAAAATATGAAAAGAAATAATAACAATTCTTCACAAATTATTTCCAAAATAGAAAAGGAAGAAATCCTGCCAGCTCATTTTATGACACCTGTATGACTGTGTGGAAAAGAGTTAACATTTCAGGCCTGACTGCTGTGGTTGGAAAGACCCGCTTACTGGGTTGGTTCTTGGCTGGCATCTGGGAACTTGGGTTTGGGGAGGGTCCCCACCACTATTAACTGACAAAGGTGGTGTTCACTGTACCTAAACTGCTTCTGCAAACAACATGATTTATGCTAAACACCTGCTTTTGAGTCTGGAATTTCAGTCCATGCCAGGCAGAGGCTGCCCCCATGATCAGCCCAGGTAAAAACCTAGGCACTGAGTCTCTAAGGACTTCCTGGAGGGCCTGCTAACATGTAGATTGCTGGGCCACCCCCAGAGGCTCTGATTCAGCAGGTTGGGGTTGTCGGGGTGGGGGAGCACTTCAGCAGATTCGCAATGGGCATTTCTAGTGTGTTTCTGGGGGATTGTGATGCTGCTGGTCCAGGGACCAAACTTGTAGAGCCAATGATCAAAGGAGCTATTTTACCTCATTCCTTTTTTAAGAGAGTTAATTTCTTGAATATCCCTTTCCATTTTATTCCATCTGACCACAGCTTACACAATTGAATCGGTTTGTTAAATCTAACTACCACAAAGAAATTCTTAAGAAGAAACAATGACCTAGTAATTATGAAGTTATTTTAATGTTATTTAATATCTAGGATATTAGCCAATATCTAATATGTTCTAACATATTCTAAGTATGACTATATGACTCCACAATTATCCCAAGTGTAATGTTTTTAAGATAAAATTGTAATTGTTATAACTGGGCTAGGTCAAAGTGTATAATACAATTAATTTTAAATTTCATTACATACCTTCTAAATGACATTTGCAATATTAAACACATCTGACTCTCTAACAATACGCTGATTCCTTTGACGTCACAGTGCTGTTTGCTCATGCTAGGTAAGGGGAGGAAAGCTAAATCCAGACACTGCCACCCATCTGCTGTGCTGGCAGCATGCCTTCTACCCAAAGCAACTAACGCTTCTGCAATAGGTTTGAGAAGTACCACCACTAAAGGGGAATATTCAATTTGTCCCCTTCTAAGGTGAGCATATAAATAATCTGAAGATATTTCTACTTCTGATAAATTAAGATTTGTTTCTTCAGCCTTTCACCATGGTCTAACCCTAATAAACTGTGGCACTGGACTTATCTATAAATCCTTGCAAAGTAATGCCTGCCCAGAAGTAGCTGTAAGTAATGCTATCTCAGGGACACTAAAAGCCAACTCCAACGTTACAGAGACTGAAGATTTTGTTACAGACCTAATATTTTGTTATAGATTGTCCATGGTAAATATACATAATTGATTAATACACTTTGAATTGGTTTTAAACAATGATGTGAAAACCATTTTCAAAGAAACTCTGTTTCATTACTTTCAAATATGGCTCTAAATTTATTTTCTCGTTTCCAGTTTTATCCCCTTTCTAATTCAATTCCTCCCCCAAGGTAAGAGTGATTTTTCTAAAAACATAAAACATTCTCTTGCATTAAGCCTTCTTGTCCTCAAGATGAAGTTCATCTTAGTCCCCAGGCCTCAACTTTCAGCTTGCCTCCATCAACCTTAACCCCCAGACATACCCCACACAAACAGCGCTGATGCACCATATTTTTCTTTCTGTTTTTCCAACTTATCATACACTTTTTAACCTTCCAGATTTTGCATAGACTGTGTCCTTGCCTTACTCATTTCCAGTGATCCTTCAAATCTTGGTTTATAAGACATGACTTCAGGAAGCATTCTCTTAGCCTGGGTCTGAGTTAAGTACTCAAATCATATTCTTCCATACCATCTCTACTTTTTCCATCAAAGAACCTACGACACTGGATTTCCTGCATATTTGTTGAAATGTTCCTCTAGATTGAGAATAAGACATTTCTAAACTTATTTACTGCTTTGTTCAGTGTCTAACAGAATATCTGACACTCTAAGTGCTCATTGACTATATGCTGGATGGATGGATGGATGGGTGGATGGACAGATGGAATGCATGGATGGGTGGATAGATGGGTGGGTGGATGATGGGTGAATGGATAAATGGATATGTGGATGGATTTGCAGATAAATAAATGGATATGCAGAAGGATGGATGGATGGATGGATGGATGGATGAATGGATGGATGGAATGCATGGATGGGTGGATGGATAGGTGGGTGGTGGGTGGGTGGGTGTATGACAGATGAATGAATAAATGAATATGTGGATGGATTTGCAGATGAATAAATATGCAGATGGTGGATGGATTGATGGATGGATGAAATTCAAGTATATGAAGAATCTTCAAAATGTTACAGCATCCTACAAAGATCTTACTGAACCTCCTAACCGCTCATGTTCTGGCACACGTGAAACTATGATCACTTTTATAAGACACCTCAGCTGTTCTTGCCAGAGGAACTGGCAGACCACCTAAGTGCTTTGGTTGTTTCTTGCTCACAGGCACTGTAGATGGGAAGCTGTGTCCTGGGGAAGCCTCTAGTGGTGCTTCTTACTTGTGCAAATATAAATTGAGTTTAGTCAACAACCATTGGTTTGAGGGCAGGAAGTAACAGTTCTCTCTGTGACCCTCCCACATTATTCACTGTGAAAACCTGGCTGCTAAGGGAAAGGTGGGTACGTTTGTATAGAATAGAAGAAAGAAGCCAATAAATAAATCTCTCCCCTCTTTTATTTTTTAATATTAGGCTTACTAAGGTACAATTTTTTTTTTTTTATATATGGAGTCTCGCTCTGTCCCCCAGGCTGGAGTACAGTGGCGTGATCTCAGCTCACCACAACCTCTGCCTCCCGGGTTCAAGCGATTCTCCTGCCTCAGCCTCCCGAGAAGCTGGAATTACAGGCGCCCACCACCACGCCTGGCTAATTTTTGTATTTTTTAGTAGAGACAGAGTTTTGCCATGTTGTCCAGCCTGGTCCTGAACTCCTGACCCCAGGTGATCCCCCTGCCTCAGCCTCCCAAAGTGCTGGGATTACAGGCTTGAGCCACTGTGCCCAGCCATTAAGGTATAATTTATATGTAGAAAAATTCGCCCTTTTTATGTGTAGAGTTTTATAAGCTTTGACAAAAGGATGCAGTTGTGAGACCACCATAACCAACATGGACAATTTCCATCACAGAAAAGTCCCCTTAAATCCACAAATAGCCACTCCCACCAGTTCCAGCTCTTGGCAGGTGCTAATCTGATTTGGATTATACAGTTTTATCTTTCTAGAATATCATATGAATAGAATCATACAGTATGCAGCCTTTGCACCTAGCTTCCCTCAACGTAATGACTTTTTCATCCACACTGTTGCCTGTGTCTGCGATTCATTCATTTTTATTGCTACGTAGCATCCCACTGTGTAGATGTACCACAATTTGTTTACCTGTTCACAGGCTGGTGGATGTTTGAGATACTCTGGTTTGAACTGATTATAAAAATAGGGACTAAAGACATTTATACATGAGTCTTGGTGTAGATGTATGTTTTTATTTATCTTAGGTAAATACCTAGGAGTTGTATTATGGGGTTAAGTGGTATTCATATGACTAACTTTATAAGAAACTGCCAAACTCGTCCAGAGTGACCGCGCCGTGCCGCATTCTCACCAGTAACAGATGAGGCTTTCAGTGGCCCCACGTCCTCACCAGCACTGCCATTTTGTACTGGCATTTTTTTAAGCCATTCTAATTTATGTGTAGTGTTATCTCCTTTTGGTTCGAACTTGAATTTGTCTAATGATTAATGGCTTTGAGCATCTTTTGATGTGTTCATTCACCATTGATACTTTTTATTTGGTGAATTGTCCGAATCTTTGCCGCTGTCCCATTTTTTTGTTTGTTTTTGTATTATTTTTTGAAAGTTCCATATATCTTCTGATTACTGGAGTCTTTTTCATCACATGCGTGTTTTGCAAATGTTTTCTCCCAGCCTATTGTTTATCCTTTTGTTGCCTTAACAGTGCCTTACAAAGAGCAGAAGATTTTAAATTCTGATGAAGGTCATTCAACTTATCAGTGCTTTTCTGTTATAGTTTATGTTTATTGTATCTTATCTAAGAAATACTTGCTTGGCCAAAGGTCACAAAGATTTTCTTACATGTTTTTTTCTAGAGCTTTTTAGTCTGTGGCTTTATAGTAAGAATTATGATTTATGTCAAGTAAATATTTGTGTATTGTACAAGATATAAGCTGAGGTTCTTTTTTTATATATGAAATCCCAACTGTTCCAGCACCACTTGTTAAAAACTCTATCATTTCTTTTTTGAGTAACCTTGTTACCATTATCAAATAATCAATAGATGTATAGTCTATCCCTGAACCTGTTCTGTTCCATGCATCGTTATGACCATCCTTCACCATTATCACAATGTCTTCATTAATTAATATTCATTAATACTGAGATGAGTATTAAGAGTGCTCCAATACCTTCCTTTAGAATTGCAGCATTCACAGATCTTTACTGAGATCTGTCAGTAGGAAAGTGCACCAGGGCTGCCAGGAGGACCCCATACAGCAACCCAGACACAGCTCAGTGTGAATGAGCCCATGGGGGCTGTTGATTCAGAGCACGTGGCCAGCAGTGAAGGCTGCAACCACCACAGCAGGACTGCCAGGCTTTGGGAGGAAGGGAAGGTCTGTCAGGGTGAACAGAGGAGGTTTCACCATAGGAAGCCAACAGGAAGCATCACCACAGCCTGTGTGGGAACCAGAGCAGCAAGGTATCGAGCACTGAGCTGGGCCCCAAAGACAAGACCACAGCACGGCTGTCCAGACCAGGGCCACCATTGAGTAGCTTGGCCTGCACAGGTCTCCCTCACCTCTGCAAGCCTTTGGAAGCATAACTGACTCCTTTGGGCAGTGAAGCTCTTACCTTTCAAAATTAGGAGTAGGCCGGCACGGTAGCTCACGCCTGTAATCCCATCACTTTGGGAGGCCAAGGCTGGCGGATCACCTGAGGTTGGGAGTTCGAGACTAGCCTGACCAACATGGAGAAACCCTGTCTCTACTAAAAATACAAAATTAGCCAGGCATGGTAGTGTATTCCTGTAGTCCCAGCTACTTGGGAGGCTGAGGCAGGGGAATCGCTTGAACCCAGGAGGCGGAGGTTGCGGTGAGCCAAGGTTGTGCCATTGCACTCAAGCCTGGGCAACAAGAAAATCTCAAAAAAAATAAATATAAATATAAATAAATAATAATTAGGATGAAAACGGAGCTCCAAGAGGAAAATCACTTTGACTTTCTCATACTTTGAGTTGGTAAGTGCTCACAAAATTATTTTTTCATGTGGCTATATTTGTACCAGAGTCTAAGTGTTAGATGAAATTGTATAAAAGTATAATTTCTATGATTTAAAAAGTTTGAATATTGGCAAATTCATAGGATTTGAATTAATAAATCATATTGGTTCTCATTTATTCACTTTGAAATTACCTATCTTGCCACAAATTCACAATGTCTTACTACACATGGTGCCTGCTTGGGAAGATTTCTCTCTTTTTTATCTTTCTAATTTTGCAGTCTGTCTTCTTCCCACTCCTTAATGAAGGCTGTCTTAATATTTCAGGATATTTAATATACATATAATACTCATATATTAAATGTCAAAACAGGCCTCTTGCTAATGATCTTTGTGATAGCAGCTTTTCATTTTCTTCTGACTGGATTTGCTATTTTCTTATGCTCATCATTCTGATCTATAAAGTAACTTGGACGATGTTGTTCATTTTGGTAAATAAGAACTTCTGAACAGTCACTACAAAAATCCTTAATTTGTAACCCTAAGCAAAAAACTCTTTGATCTTTCTGTATCCCCTTTAAAAACTTTACAGCATTTGGCCAGGAGTTAAGAGGACATTGAGATTCATTAAAAATTTACATTTTTTTCTTTCTTACAACATATTACTAGGCTAGGATTTAAGCTAATGAACCAAAAGTAATAAGTGAGAAGGAAGAAAACTACACCAAGGACCCAGCTCATTTACAAGCTGCCTGGAGAGCTGACTATAACTAAATAAACTTAAGGCTTTTCTTGAAGTTCTCTGGCAAATACATTGAAGCCAATTGGCAAATACATTGACCTGAACTTTTATTTTCTCCATTAAGAGAAACTGTGTTTCAATAGGGAAGGAAGACAGGTAAGTGCAGAGTGTGGAATAAAAAAACAGCAGAACACAGGGTGCACCCTAGCTGGGGAGCACACAAGGTGCAGCTGCCCCTGAAAGTCCACAGCAAGAAGGCTGAGAGAGCGTGGGACAGCTGCCTGCCACCCACGCAGGAACAGTGCAACACGTGTGCACTCTGGAATCAGACACACCTGCTTCTTTGCTTTTCCAACACATACTGAACCTCACCAAACTTGGGTTTCTTCATCTGTAAACTGGAGATGAGAACAGAACCAAAATCATGGGATGGTTACAAGAACTAAATGCGGGAGAACACGTAAAATGCTCAGCGCATTGGGGTGAGAGAGGGAAGAATGCTGATGGCAGGGCTGCAGGTCTGGGCAACAATGGAGAATCGTACAGGGGAATTGTGAAACTCAGGGAAGATGTTTAATCAGTCTGCTGCTCCACTAATTCATTGATCGGGGGAAAAAGCAGATTATGTTATTAGAAAATGACATCAGTCAGTCCATAACAGAAGTTGTATTAATCTGATTTCACACTGCTGATAAAGACATTCCCAAGACTGGGCAATTTACAAAAGAAAGAGGTTTATTGGACTTACAGTTCCACGTGGCTGGGGAGGCCTCACAATCATGGTGGAAGGTGAAAGGCATGTCTCACATGGTGGCAGAGAGAGAGAACTTATGCAGAGAAACTCCCGTTTTTAAAACCATCAGACCTCATGAGACCCATTCACTATCACAAGAATAGCGCAGGAAAGACCCACCTCCAAGATTAAATCATCTCCCAATGAGTCCCTCCCACAAACGTGGGAATTTATGGGAACTACATGATGAGATTTGGGTGGGGACAAAGAGCCAAACCATATCAGAAGTCCAATGTAAAAATCAAATGTGAACTTGGAATTGGAGAGACCGCTGTGTGCACAGACTTCCTTTAGCAGCATCAGGTGGGAAAGGCAAAGGAGGACAGAAACCAATCTTATTCCCTTTCCGAGCAGATCTCATTTTGTTTGAGGATGATTAAGGAAAAAAGGTCTTCTATTCATCCTTCGGAAACTAATTCCCACAGTGGTCCTTGGACCCATACCAGCTTTCTAGAAAACTCAACCAAATCTGTTTTGTAAACATAATTGGATAAGCAATTCTACTTATGAGAATTTTATCTTATAGATAAATGGGCACATACACACAATTTTAAAGGTGCATATATAGTCATTGCAGTAAAAGGATTGTAAAGAATTTTCCAATCAAAAACGGGCTGAGGTAAAATTACATAGTTCAGTAAAGGTCTATACATTCTATGCAGCTACAAAGAAAATGAAGACACTCTCGCTGTCCTGATATATTAATAGCTCCAAAATATATTAAGTAAAATAGCACAAGAAGAGGCATATAGATCAATGGAATAGCACTGAGATTCCAGAAATAAATTCATACATTTGATTTTTAACAAAAATGCCAAGATAATTCAATGGGAAGAAAATAGTCTTTTCAACAAATGGTGCTGGGACAACCGGATATCCACATGCAAAAAAAAAAAAAAAATGAAATTGGACCCTTACCTCACAGCATATACAAACTTAACTTAAAATAGGTCTAAGACTCAAATGTAAAAATAAAACTGGCCGGGCACGGTGGCTCACACCTGTAATCCCAGCACTTTGGGATGCCGAGGTGGGTGGATCACCTGAAGTCAGGAGCTCGAGACCAGCCTGACTAACATGGAGAAACCCTGTCTCTACTAAAAATACAAAATTGGCCGGGCGTGGTGGTGCATGCCTGTAATCCCAGCTACTTGGGAGGCTGAGGTAGGAGAATCACTTCAACCTGGGAGGCGGAAGTTGAGGTAAGCTAAGATCACGCCATTGCACTCCAGCCTGGGCAACAGGAACAAAACCCCATCTCAAAATAAATAAATAAATAAAATTTAAAAATAAATAAATAAAACTCTACAAATATTAGGAGAAAACATAGGGATAAATAAATCTTAATGATCTTGTATTAGTCAATGGTTTCTTAGAAATGACACCGAAAGAAAAAATTAGATAAACTTAACTTTATCAAGATTAAAGACACTGTTGCTTTAAAGGATAACACCAAGAAAGTGAAAAAAGAACCCATTTAATGGGAGAAAATATTTGCAAATTGTATGTCGGATAAATACTAAGTATGGAGAATATATAAAGAACTCCTACAAATTAACAGTAATATGATACCACAATTTTTAAAATAGGGAAAAGTTCTAAATAGACATTTTTTCAAAGAAAATACACAAAAAGCCAATAATGGCATAAAAAGAAGCTCAAAGTCATCAGCCATCAGGGAACCGCAAATCAAAACCGTGGTGAGGCACCACTTCATGCTCTTGGATGGCTAAAATCAAAAAGGCAGAGAGCAAGTGTTGACAAAGATATGAGGAACTGAAACCTTCATACGCTGTGGTCGGAAGGGAAAATGGTGCAGCCATTTTGGAAGAGAGTTTTGCAGTTTTCCAAACAGTTTTGGTGATTCAAGTTTAATTCGAAAGGTTAAATGCAGAGTTTCCACATGACCCAGCAATTCTACCCTTATGTATATTCAGAATTGAAAACATATGTCCACACAAAACCTATACATTAATATTTATACCAGCATTATTCAAAATACCCCAAAATGGAAAACACCAAGTATCTATGAACTGATGAAGGCATCAACAAAATATTGTATATTTATAAAATGGAATGTTGTTTGGCAATAAAGGGGAAATGAAGCACTGAGACATGCAACATAACGAACCTGAAAGCACAAAACACCACACACACGATGATTTCCTTTATACAAAAATGTCTAGAATAAGCCAGTCCATAGAGATAGAAAGATGATTATTGGTTGCCAGAGGCTGGGCAAGGCGGGATGAAGAGAGAAGCCTCAGGTGCACTGCTTCTTTCGGGGGTAGTGAAAATGTCCTGGAAATGCGTCGTGGTGATGGTTGCACAACTCTGTGAATAAACTAAACACTACTGAATTGTAACCTTTAAAAGGGTGAATTTTATGTTATGTCAACTATACCTCAAAACACCTGTTATACAAAACCGATGGGGCTGGGCATGGTGGCTCGTGCCTGTAATCCCAGCCCTTTGGGAGGCCCAGGTGGGAGGATCACCTGAGGTCAGGAGTTCGAGACCAACCTGGCCAACATGGTGAAACCCCATCTCTACAAAAAATACAAAAATTAGCCAGGTGTGGTGGCACACGCCTGTAGTCCCAGCTACACAGGTGGCTGAGGCAGAAGAATCACTTGAACCTGGGAGGCAGAGGTTGCAGTGAGCCGAGATTGCACCATTGCACTCCAGCCTGCATGACAGAGTGAGACTCCATCTCAACAACAATGACAACAACAACAAATAAACTGATAGAACATAAAATAATAAAGATATTTTAAGTTAAAATCTTAATAAAGAAATGTAATCGATATTAGGATATGAAAAGTGTAAGCAAGCTAAATATTCATCTTTCATATAAAAGAATTAAAGAATGTTATCTGAAGCTGCAAATTTTAAAAAATAGATATAAATGTATTAGCTAGAGTTTTGCAGGTTCCTGCCAATAGAATTGAAAATAGAAAGAGCTCGAAGCAATGGCCTCTGGTTACCAGTAGGTTGTTGAGGAGGCGTGGCATGACTGTGACTTTCTCTTCTCAAGTGCATGTTTATTTTTACCAAGTATTTTAATTTTAATAATTTTAAATAATTACAATAGAATGAAGTAGAACTATAATAACAGCTTACAAAGATTTCCAAGAAATACGTTAAGAAACCAAGTTGCAGAAGAGAGCACACAATTTGATGCCTCAGATTTTTTAAAAAGGAGGAAGAAATTATTACATAACTATCTTTGTGTATGTCTGGGAAATGTCTTGAAATACAAGAAAGCATCGCAGCAACTAACCTGAAAAGTTCGACACGCGGGACTGAGGCTCGCCGAGCAGGAGGCCTTGTTCCCTTGTAGCCTCTGGACTTTTTTTCCACCGTGACATTTACCTTTACGGCGCTTTCACACTTAAATAGACAATGGGAACAACTCCTTTTTACATATTTGAAAATTCCGTCTGATTTTCTATTGCCTTTCAAATACTAATCTTCCAATTAGTTTGGAGGACAAACTTGAAAAGAAAGACAGATGATTGAATCTTTTTTTTTTTTTTTGAGACAGAGTCTCGCTCTGTCTCCCAGGCTGGAGTGGCGTGATCTCGGCTCACTGCAACCTCCCTCTCCTGGGTTCAAGCAGTTCTTGTGTCTCAGTCTCTTGAGTAGCTGGGACTACAGGCACACGCTACCATGCCCAGCTAATTTTCGTCTTTCTAGTAGAGACGGGGTTTCGCCATGTTGGCCAGGCTGGTCTCAAACTCCTGACCTCAAACAATCTGCCCACCTCAGCCTCCCAAAGTGCTGGGATTACAGGCTTCAGCCACTGCGCCCAGCCTTTCAATCTCTGTAGAAGTCATATGTGAGGAGAGAGGACGCAACGTGACTGTTCTTTTAACAGGAAAGGAAACACACAACAACCTCTTCACTTTTGAGCTAAATTAAACTTGAGGTCTTGGAACATTTCCTCGTGGTTTTCCCATAAACAAGGTACCAAGAATTTGGGTAAATCAAATAATGAGGACCAAGAAAAATAAAGCAAGACACTGAGGCAAAGAATTAGTGACTGGGCCAAGCCAACGGCCAGTCACAGGAAAATATGGTCCCTGAGGGAAAGAAACAAGCAGCAAATAAGCCATACAGGGAGGGGGAGACAAGAAACTCTGGCTAGATTTTTATACAGATTTTAAAGGCTTGGAATGGGGTTTATTTAACTTGAATTCTGATACATTAAAGATGCAGCATGCCCAGTTACGGTTTAATTTTTTAATAAACATATAAATTTCTTTCTTTTTTTTTTTTTTTTTGAAATGGAGTCTCGCTCTGTCACCCAGGCTGGAGTGCAGTGGCACAATCTTGGCTCACTGCAACCTCTGCCACCCGGGTTCAAGCGATTCTCCTGCCTCAGCCTCCCAAATAGCTGAGATTATAGGCATCTGCCACTATGCCCGGCTAATTTTGTATTTATAGTAGAGATGGGGTTTCACCATGTTGTCCAGGCTGGTCTCGAACTCCGGACCTCAGGTGATCCACCCACCTCGGCCTCCCAAAGTGCTGAGATTACAGACATGAGCCACCACACCCGGCCAAACATATAAATTTCTTAATGAAGGACTTGGAAATTTCTCCCACCAGCTTGACTAAAGAGCCCAGATCTATTAAGAATGTCTCTTAATGACCAGTTGATGGCAGCATGGTTAAAATGCAGGCGCAGTCACTGGCCCCTGTAGTAGTAAAACTTTTCCAGAGCTGTTACAGAGGCAGCAGTCCCATGAATTCAGATACAGCTCAACAGAAATGCCCAAGAACAGAAATACTTTTTCAGGCCCTCCAAAATAATTGTGTACCTTGGCCTTCGCTTGCTAAAAGATCAAGCAATGTTCCTTGGCATTCCCAGGAAGGAAGGAAAGAAGGAAGGAAAGGTTGCTCCATCCAGAAGAATTTTAATTTGTCTAGCTACAGTAATTAGATTTTTATTCACAAGCAGCTAGTAGAGAATCACAATGGAATGCACTTAAATTAGGTTAAAAAGGGATCTTTGAAATGTCATTTGCAAAATTAGTTTGTGATATACAATATTCTCCTGGCCTAAGGTTAAGTGGATTTGGGGAAATAGATTTCAAAGCAATTTCCCATTCGAAGTTTTTCATTCTTCTCCTCCCCTCAGATTCTCCATCTGGGCATGCAGTCCGGAACATTCACCTCTTCTCCTTTGTTTTAAGATGGAGGCTTCCACAAAGAGCAAATCCTAGAAGGTACCACCACAGCAAAGCAGGCAGTGACTTCCAGCTGTAACCTGCAGACCACCAGGTCCCCCTTCCGTGAAGGGTCCTTGATCCCAGAAATAAATGTTTCATTTCTTTTGTGAGTTTTTGTTTTTACCATTTCCGCCTTCTTATCCTGTGATCCAAAGTGCAAGTAAGGAAAATGTGCATTGTTCAAAGTTACCCAAGTGAGTACTTTTGTGTGTTGAGGACTGGCAATGAAGGAGCTTGTGAATGTGATTATTAAATGTATACTGCAGTAACTTGCATGGCACAGCAACAGAGACCACCTTCCAATCAAGGGACCTGGCAAGGACAAACCTGAAGCTCAGAACATCTGCCTGTGCTCTGTTGAACTAATGTCAGGAGGCTGCAGCCAGATGCCAAGGGCTGTAGGCCTCCGAGTTACATGAAGATGGGGTAGAGATGGTGCAAGCTGTCAACCAAAAAGGCCTCTGGTGAGTAGGGGAGCACACCTTCTTCCATTTCAATTTGGTGGAGAGGAGCACCCAGCAGCCCTGCTCCCCAGGACAATGCCTCCTCACTGCCTGGGAGGGAGAGCCCATCACAGGACCAGCAGTCCCTCCAGACACCAGTGGGTGGGATTTAAATGACTTCTATATTCAACACATATTTAGGAAAAGACTTCCAGTCCCATCACAGGTAGCTGCCCCCTTCCTCCCCAGTCCTGTCTCTCATGACCAAGAATCCCAGACACAGCACAGCCAATGGGTGCAAGCACAGCCTGCAGGGTGTGAAGAAGAAGGCAGGGTGCCTGGAGAGCCAGGCTCCAGGGAGGATGTGGACCTGAGCTCCTGGGCTTCCTACCACCCCTCATGGATTCCACATGGCTCTGCAGAAGCTCCAACCCTGGGACCACCCACAGACACACACAAAAGGAGCTCCAGGAAAACCGTGCATTCACCCCCACCCCCCAGCCAGAGGACCACAAACAGAGCAGCCCAACCACAGGAAACCCCTGCAGCAAGACTCATGAGACACACACATGGCCCATCCCCAGGCTCTTAGCAGGGCCGATGAGGGCTGGACCTTCCACCTCCCCACCCCCACTCCTGCCAGGGCCTCAGGCTGCGCTGAGCATCAGTTGGCTCCATCCCACCCCCTGCACAAGCAGGCGGCACCCTGACCTATCCAGGGCAATGTCAGTGGGTCCGTTGTGGAGCTGAGCCCCACTCCACCCCACCCGGCAGCAACAACCCTGAGCAAAGCAGTGTGACATGGGGCTGCTCACTGCCCTGTGCCCTCCCTGGCAAGCCCCTCACCATAAGAAAGGATAAGGGGTAGGGGGCAGGTTAAGTCCACTTTTTCCCCTCAGTATCAACCGGGCTGAGGAGGGAGCCCCCTCCCTGTGTAGCATCACTGAGGCTAAAGCTGGCAGTGGGAGGCAGGCCATGGCACCGGCTTCCCCACAGCCTCCCTGGGGTCAGCAGGCCCCAAGGAAGCTGAGTGTAGCCGAAGCCCCACATCCACCTGAAGATACTAGAAGGGCCAGGGGAAGGTTATCAGCACCCCACCTGCCTGCAGCCACTCAGCACGGTCAGGGCTCTGCTGCGGCTGTAGTGCCACGTGTACCCTGCCCAGACACAGCAGCCCAGCGGACAGCACCTGCTGCAGACGAAGACGCCAGCAGCTCGGGAGTCTCATAAGATATCTAAAATGTACAGGCTCCGATCCAAAGTCACTCAGCACACCAAGAACTAGGATAATCACAGCTGGAAGGAGAAATAAACCGATGGATGACAACACGGAGATGAGTCAGAGGCTATCATTAGCTGAGCAGGATCTTCACATAACCATCATAAATACACTTCAGCAAGTACGAATTCCCGTGGAATAAATGGAAAATTAGACAATTTTAGCAAAAGAATAAAGAAAAACCAAATGAGGCCGGGCATGGTGGCTTACGCCTGTAATCCCAGCACTTTGGGAGGCAAAGGCAGGTGGATCACCTGAGGTCAGGAGGTCGAGACCAGCCTGACCAACATGGTGAAACCCCACCTCAACTAAAAATACAAAAATTAGCCTGGCATGATGGTGGGCACTTGTAGTCCCAGCTACTCAGGAGGCTGAGAGAGGAGAATCACTTGAACCCAGGAGCCAGAGGTTGCAGTGAGCAGAGATCATGCCACCTCACTCCAGCTGAGTGACAGAGTGAGACTTGGTCTGAAAAAAAAAAAAAAGAAATTATAAAGCAAGAAAACACAATAACCAAAAGACAAACAAACATAAAACCTCAATGGGTGGACTTAACCAGGACAGCGAGAGGACAAAAGACTGGATGAGGGCCAGAAGTCACCAACTCAGAGCAGCATCGAGGAAGTGGGCTGAGGAGAAAGAACAGACTCTCAGGAGCCTGTGTCATCCTCAGAGGAAAAAGAGAAAGTGAAACTGGAAAGGTATATTTTTTAAATGGCTGTAAACTTCCCAAGTTTAGTGAAATATACTAAAGATTCAAGGATCTGAGAAAATTCCAAATGTGGTAAACCCAAAGAAATTTATACCAAGATACAACATAATCAAAGGTCTGAAAAACTAAAGACAAAGAAAAATAGCTGCAAAGTAGCCAGAGAGAAACACATTGCTTGTAGGACGTGCAAATTTTCCGTTTGAAACCATGGAACCCAAAAGGAAGTAGCAAGTGTCTCAAATACCAAGAGAAAAGGCCAGTCAACCCAAAGTCTATGGCAGCGAAAATGTCCCTCATGGGCGGGTATAAATAGAGATATTCTCCAGTGAAGGAGCACTAAGAGAATCTGCTACCAGCAGGGTTACTCAAAGCATGGCTCGAGGAAGTTTCCTAAACAGAAGGGAAATTATAAAAGAAGCAATATTGGAATATTGGGAAGAAAGTGAGAACAACAGCAAAAGTAAAAAATATGGGTAAATAAATAGACTCCTTCTCCTCTTGAGTTTTCTAAATTATGTTCCATGGTTGGAAGCAAAAATGATAATGCTGTCTGATGTTCTCAATGTATGTAAAGAAAGTATTAAAGATGATAGTCATATTATAAACTATAACATAATATTGTAAACTATAATATAATATGGGGGAGGGAAAGTATGAAAAGAGAGTTTAGGTGACCATATTGTATTAGAACTAACAAAATCTAGCACCACTAGACCATGTAGGATGTGTATAAATAATGAAGTACCTACAGCTACCATTTTTAAAAACTATAAAAAAGGATAAACCCCAAAACACTAGATAAATCAAAATGGAATTCTTAAAAAAAAAAAAAAGTTCAAGTACAGGAAAGCCAGGAAAAACAAAATAAAGAAACACTAAACATGTTTTTATACTTCAGTAAGGACATTAAAAACAACCAGCCTCCGGGCACAGTGGCTCATGCCTGGAATCCCAGCACTTTGGGAGGCCAAAATGGGAGGATCACTTGAGCCCAGGAGTTCAAGACCAGCCTGGGCAACATACTGAAACCCCATCTCTTTCTAAAAATAATAATAATAATAAACACTAGTGACTGCAGAAGCAAGGGCTGTCTTTGGTCGGCATCTCTCTGGTGTGTTTCTCCTGGGACATAATCTGCTGAATGCGTGGACTTGGAGTTAACTGAACCCCTTTCAACTTTCAGTCGTTCTCTGCATGTGTCTGAGCACGTGCCCCTACCCTGGAGCACCCTGGGCACTCAACCAGCGTGGTCCTGACCTCACAAAGCCTTTGGATTCAGGCAGGAGAGAAAATATGCTATCAATAATTCAGGGCTTCTAAATTTGCTGCCAGCTGAGATTTCTGAAATTCCTGCCGTGTGAGGGCTTCATCCTGAGCCCTGTGTAGTGCCCCTGGTGGAGATGTGTGGTGTGCCCCATTTTACAGAGAAGGATCAAGAGAATCACGAGTATCTTCCGAGGTCATGTAGCATACAGCAGGGCGTGTCCTTCCACCCAGGGCTTTTCACATCTCAAGAGTTTTCTAGAAAAATCTTAATTATTACAGGGTTTCCAGGGCAGAACTGAAAATAAGCCTAGGGTTTCTCGTTTTTACTATTTCACAAATGGTATTGTTTTATTTCTCACTTTTCAGCTTTAATATTTCCAAAAGAACTGGGGACATTTTCTGGTGGCATACATCACTAAGCCTGTCAGTCCATGCAGGTTTCATCCCATGCGGACCAGCTATCACTGCAGGTCATTTCAACAAACAGCAATAGTTAGGAGCATTCAGCTCAACTAGTTTTGCCAAACTGATTTTTCTTTTTTATAAAAACGTCAGAGAGGGAGGGATAAATCACAGAGAAGGCCATGCCATGGCCACTCCCATCCATCTGCTCACACCCCTCCCCCTGCCTGCCTGGTCCTTCCAGCCAGGAGCGTCCAAAAGTGTCCCGGGCAAAGCCCCTGTGGCTCTTTCCTGTCCCTCTGAACCCAGAGATGGACAGGAAAATCTCTGCACACCTCTGGGCCTGAGCTTACCAGAGTGAACTTTTCCTCTCTCTAGCCCTGAGTACCCAGGGGAAACATTCTACACCAACTCAACTCCACTTCTCCCAGCAGGGCCGTTGGCTGTGGGGGAGGCAAAGGCGTCCAAGTTCTCTGGTGGTTCTGGGACAGCTTGTGCAGGCTGAACCGGATGAATCAGCAACAGAACTGTATCCTCCCCTAAGCTGCAGGGCTAAAAGGAATAGACAAGCCGACTGTTTGTCTACACAGAACTAAACTGAATTATTAACTTCGTAAGAAGTTTTCTATCTCATCTCCACATTTTTAGGTTATATATGTTAATAGATTTAATTACACTATCATTGCTTTATGTACTTCTTCATATCAGTGAAGCAAAAAGAAACACATAGAAAAAATATGAGTAGTGGCTGCAATTCTCTTTTAAAACACTAAAAACATGAAACAAATTTGCAATGATGAAAAGAAAAAGTACCATCAAACAGTAAGCAAAGACTACTGCTTACTTTTTCTACATATATTTTCCATTCTCACCTTTGCCTTTCATCAAAGAATTCTTTATAGTATTTATCGAAGCTTGAGATGAACCTTCACTTATAGAAAAAAGGAAAGACTTCTGAACATCAGGAAGCGTGGGGAGGCTGCTGAACCACCTCCGATTCTCCCTGTTTGTTGTTCTACTTAATACGGAAGGGAGACAGGCATGTAAATATTGTGAGACAGTCTTGTTAAATACTCACACACATCATTTACATGTACGTGATGTATAGGATGAATTCTCTACATGGGTGTCCTTGATAACCCTAGTATTGCCCTTTCAGGAAACCTCTTAGTAATTAATTTCTTCCACAAATACTTGGTGCACATGGCTCTGGGCAGACCTTATGAGGCTTGACACGAATAGACGGTCACCCAGAGAGGTCACTCTGCAGACACAGGGTTTTGTCTTATTCACTGTGGACTCTTCAGAATCTAGACCAATATCACTTGATAGAAATGTTATATAACTTTGCACTATCCAACACAGTATCTACTAGTCCCACGTGGGTATTGAGTTCTTGAAATGTGGCCGGTGTGAGTGAGGAACTGAGTTTTTTTAACTTTGTTTCGCTTTCACTCAATTTCAATAGCCAACCGTGGCTGGTGGACAACACAGACGTGCCTGATACAAGCAGAAGCTCAATAAATATTTGTTGTTAAAAGAGTGAGCAGCCTCTGCCCTATGGGGAGGGATAGATATTGGTCAAATAATGACAAAATAAATCTGTAATTACAAATTATAACTTGGCTATTGAAAAGTGCATGATGGCCACGTGCGTTGGCTCACATCTATAATCCCAGCACTTTGGGAGGCTGAGGCAGGAGGATCACTTGAGCGTAGGTGTTTGAGACCAGCTTGAGCAATATAGGGAGATCCCATCTCTACAAATTAAAATTAAAAATTAGCCAGGCATGATGGTGCTCACCTGTGGGCCCAGCTACTCAGGACGCCGAGATAGGAGAATCGCTAGAGCCCAGGAATTCAAGGCTGCAGTGAGCTATGATCGCACCACTGAACTCCAGCCTGGGTGACAAAGCAAGACCCCGCTGAAAGAAAAGAAGAGAAAAAAGAGTGCATAGTTTCATGAAGGAATATAAGCAAGTACCTTGGGCCTCACGGAGACTGTCTCCGAGGAAATGGTGTTGAGGCAGAAACCAGAACAGCCATGAGCTGAACACAGAACCAGAGAGAAGGAAAGGTGAAGAGAGAGAAAGGAGGGGAAGAGAGCAAGAGAAGTGGAGACAGAGAAACAGAAATGGAGAAAGAGGAGAGAGAAGAAAGAGGACAGAGAGACAAAGAGAAAAGGGGGAGAGACAGAGGGAGAGAGGCAGAGAGGGAAGGAGAAAGAAATGGAGACAGAAAAACAGAGTGACAGAAACCAACAGACAGGAGAGAAAGACAGAAAGAGAGAGAGGAGTGCAGAGGGAGAGGAAGATGGGAAGCAGCAGAGAATTCCTCCCAGCAGAAGACGCCGCACAGGGCAGCGGGAGGGAGCACGGGGCAGCGGGAGGGAGCACGGGGCAGTGGGAGGGAGCACAGAGCAGCGGGAGGGAGCATGGGGCGGCGGGAGGGAGCATAGGGCTTCAGAGAACAGTGTGTATCTGTGAGAATCTCACAACATGAGGTTGGGGGGGAAGGGGTGGCCAGCTCTGGCGGGCCGTCCAGGTCCTGTTGGGGTTTCCCTCTTTACCCTCAGAACAATGAGAGCCTGCTAGAAGGTGGTGAGCAGACAAAGGGCCCACAAGGTTTGCGATTTTGAAAAATCACCTGTCTACAGTACAGAAAACCAACCAGAAGAATGGACTGAGAGGAGATAGGCGGCTATTGCAGGTGTCCAGGCTACAGATGGTAACAGGCTCTTCCAGGAGGGGAAAGATGGACGCTGCCATCACAGCTAAAAAAGGGCTAGGGCATGTCTGGGACTGGATTGTTTCCAAACCAGCGTCTTCTGCTGGGATGAATTCTCTGCTGCTTCCCATACCCTCAGAAGCCCAGATGGATGTTGTTGTGCTGGGAACGCCCTGTTCATCCAAGTTTCCACTCACACAATAAAAGCCCATCACAGGCCAGGCACACGCTGTGTCATTCATTCATTCACTCACATCGAGGGAGTCATTGCCCTCCAGAGGCCAGGCACGGCCACGGCCAGTGGAGGCTGAGCCAGGTGGACCCTCAGCCTCCCTGGCTGCATGTGTGCGCCTGTGAGTTCTCTAAACCAGAGCTGGCAGGCTTAGGGAAGCCGCAGGAAATTATCAGCTCTTATGGTTATGCATCTTCCCATCTATCGACTTACTTATTTAACTTTAAAATGGGTCACAGATATCATTTTGGCTTCAGAAGTATAAATTGGAGTCCCAGTATGCAATAGGGCTCATATTTTTCTTAAAGGACAGAAAAGCACTAGTGTTGCAAAATGCTCTTGACACAGGTCACTGCTCTGCAGCTGCGGCTGTGCTGGGTTGAAGTGGGAGCCGGGCCCTCCTTGTCCTCAGCCTGAGTTCCTCAGACAGGAGAGATACCGTGCAGCCTTGGCAGCCCCACCATGAGTGGCCATTCCTGTCAAATAAAGCGACATGAACAGCCTGGGTTTATATCCATCTTTCCCTTCCAAATGAGGCAAGTCAGGAATTACTGAGAAAGTTATGAAGGCATTTGGTTAGAATTCATTCACTAAGTAAACAAATTTAATGAAGCAAACATGTAGCAAATACATTTAATGAAGCAGACATAACGGAGTGCAGGGCAGGACCGAACATCCCCTCCTGCACGTGCTGTTCCTGAACTCAGAAGCTCGATGTCTGGGTTGGCCTGCGGAGCCGACAGGCCGGTCTGCACCACCAATACACGCTCACAACAGCAAGCGCACGGGCTCCGAGACAGTGAAAGGTTTTATTGTGCTATGTTGCTCTGATACGACACAGAGAGTGGAAGTAAATATTGGTCATAACTACCTCCAGAATCCCCTCCAGTCATGGGATAAAGAAGGCAGAAGGGAGGGATTGATCACATTCGCCCTCAAAGGCAAGCTCACATCGAGAGGTTCCACCACCCCCATTCCACAGGCCCATCCTCTCGGCCTCGAATCGTTTGAAAAATGCAAGCAGTGGCCCTGATCTTAGTGATCAGACAATGAGGACTGAGGCCAGGACTCATGCAGGCCCCTTGGCAAGCCGAGCGGTGGCCACATCAAGCTGCAGTGGCATCCAAGGGTGTCTGCTGCAGACTGGAGCGAAACAGAGGCTCGAGGCTCCAGAAACGCATCAGCACCTGGGGCTGTGGACAGAGCCACGTGGAGGCCCTCTCTGAGGACAGCCCGCTGCTGGGAAAGATCTCCACAGTGTTTCTTCTGGAATAAATCACTCCCCACCTTCTGAAGAAGACACCGATGCAGGTAAGTCCCGCGTTGAAAGCTTTGACTGGGAGGAGAAGATGTCATTCATTGTGGAAGGTACAGACGGCAGGGGGCAAGGGGCCAGACAGGAAGGTCCTTCTAGAGGTGAGAGACTTTTACAGGAAGATGTAAGACCTGCTGGGAATGGAAGGAGGCTCCGGAAAGAGAAGGCCAGAAACATCTAGAAAGATCCAAAAAGATGACAACTCTTGTAAGATTGTTACTGACAACCACTTCCACTTTCTCATGGAGCTGCAGATGAAGAAAGCCTTCGGCCACCAGAAAGCAACCAGCCGCAGGGACGACAGCTCCACCAGCTCCAGGGCCCTGTCATGGGAGGCTGTGGGGGTCGGGGTGCTCTCTCTGGCCTGAGAGCTGGGAGGAAGCTGGAGAAACCCGTGCAGGAGGCTGTCACAGCAGATCGGCGCAGCAGGGTCTCATATCAGCGAAATGAAATGCAGAAGCCAGCAGGAGGAACAAGGGACAGTCAGAGAAGGAGGCGGCCTCGACCTGCAGGTGCAGGGCCACCATGGCTGTGGGTGGGAGGATGGGATCGCCCAGAGGAAGACCCCTGCCCGGTCATGAGGCAACCGCTTCTCTCCAGCCAGAGCATGAGCTGTGTTCACGAGGATGCAGACCATGAGCAAAACAGAAACAGTGACAGTCACACACACACACACAAGAGAAAAAATGAAGCCACAACAGACCTCCATCAGCAGCATGGCTCAGGGACTCCCAGCTGCCAATCTTTGATTTAAAAATACGTATATCAAGTATTGTTTTAGAGCTATTCTTGGTAAAATATCAGGAGACACGCTCCTTTTGCCACTCTAATTTAAATAATAGTTATCTTTCTGAGCCAGTGAGTGACCTTGCGGTTCTAAACCCAGGGTAATGGACAGGGCAATGCTGTCCTGGGGGACACTGGCGATGTCTGGAACCATTTGGGTTGTCAATGATGCCTGGATGCTACTGGTGTCGCATGGGTGGAGGCCAGAGAAGCTGCTGGGGACCCTCCAATTCCTGGGACAGACCCTCAGGGACAATCAGCTCCAGGTGCTGACAGTGCTGAGGTGGAGAAACCCCGGTAACAGAATCCAACCCCAAGAGACCAAGAGAACTTAGAAGGGTCTTACAACAAAGTGGCTTCCATTACTGTTTTCCTCAGGATACAAATCATATCTTGATCAGCCTTAAAAAGACAGGTGTCTCTGTTCCTCTTGTGAGGTTTCTGCACCCCAGAGCCTGTTGGGGGCTCGGCCCCTGTGCCCGTCATAAGGAGGATGGAGAGAGATTGGTGCCGTAGTCACACCTGGCCATTGCTCTTCCCCACCTGGGAGACCTGTCTCCTCCTGTGTTTCCGAGGTGACTGTCAGAAATGACCCTTGATTACAATGATGAGTTCATCCTGATTCATTTGAGGCCCGGCAGAGGAGGCCCCACTCTGCACGGCAATGCAGTACGTGTATGAAATCCCATCCTGATCTGGATGCAAGCCTGCAGGGTCTCTCACTGTCCCCACCAGCCCCTCTCCAGACCTGGGGCCCCACTTTCTCCAGTAGAGACAGGTCATCACACCCTACAAGGCCAGATGTTTGTGAAGACCCTCACACAGGGAAGAGCGGGAAGGGTGAGAGAGGAAACAGTTCAACAGTGCCTACTCTTAAAGAAACCAGGAAAAGGCCTTTGTCTCTGAGCAAAAGCTTCATA
Source organism: Pan paniscus (assembly GCF_029289425.2). Taxonomy (NCBI): domain Eukaryota; kingdom Metazoa; phylum Chordata; class Mammalia; order Primates; family Hominidae; genus Pan; species Pan paniscus. Next base: position 94,747,956 of record NC_073266.2, on the reverse strand, counting down.
GCTGCAAGTAATCCGCACCCACAACAAATACAACCTAGTGCTGAATTCCAAATGGTGCTGCTTCCAACCATGTGTATTTAATTTGTCTCACCTCAAAACTACAATAAACACAGAAACAGACCTCTAACCCATTCCTCCCAGATATGACAAACTCTAACTTTGAGATTTTGTAATTTGAACAAATGATATTAAGGAATAATATTTACCGGTTTGAGTTTCAATACGTTATTTTCATTTTGGAAAGACACCTTCTAAACAAGCAAACACAACTTAAGTTCAACTAATTGAAATTTAATTAAAAGTTATTTCTCTAAGATGATGAGTGATCTGGGCACCCCTTAAATTGACTCCTATATGGTGCTGAGTAAAACCTCTTAAGGTAATGGAAAACAGAGGTTCTCATTTTAAATGATAAATTCATCTAGAAGTGCACATGCATGTCCCTAATGGGTTGAAAGGCGCTCCGGGTGTGAGGGATCCTGTCTCCTGAGTCTTGCTGTTCTCCCTGAATTCAACAGCAAGAATGTCCCAGGCCCTTCCATTTAATCTGGCATAGTAACAACATTTTTTCCTTGTCTTTTCCAAAATTATCTCAATACAATCAGGACAAGAAAATAAACCCAAACTTCACCTTTCACAAAGCTAGGAGACATCTGTTCTCACAAATCACAAAATATGAAGACAAAAAAAATAGGTGCAAAAATGGTAAATTACTTAGATGATAGAGAAAGGGCAGATGTAAAGGGCCCGGGATTTGGAGTGCACTGGGATGTGGGGTAGGCAGTAGTGTTGGGGCAGGTCCTCACCCACTCCCAACATGCTCAGGTGACTAACCCCCTCCCACTCGGCCAAACATGGGAATTATATGCACAGAAAAGATTTAGCAAGAGCAGCCACATGGAAATGGCACCAGCAATGGGGTAACAGACAGGACAGGTTCACAGCACAGAGATGCCATTTGCCATGTTTCAGGATCTTAAGACATGCCTAATTGGGAAGAGTTGCTGATTTTTTCTATTCCAACGGTTGACAAGATCATTAGATGAGAGTGGTTCTCAACTGGAAGCAATAGTTTCCTCCAAGGGGACATTTGGAAATTGTGCAGCATTTTTTATTGTCACAACCTAGAGGTGTGGGGAGCCACTACCAGCATCCAGTGGGTAGAGGCCAGGGATGCCGCCCAGCATCCCACAGTGCACAGACACGAGGACGATCAAGCTGCCAGCAAGGAACGATCGAGCCAAAATACCAACAGTGTTGCCGTTGAGATGCCCTGATTTATACCTACGAACTTTGGAGCTAATTCTATGATATATGGGCTAAGAAGCAAGAAATAGAAAATGAACACAAAGGGGGAAAAAAAGCTCTGCCTTGTTCCCATGGATATTATGTTGTGTCTGTTTCTGAATCATATTAAAGGCTAAATAAAAGCTAAAATGGAAAAACCAATTCACCATGAACTCCTTTCTTTTAAGCATGAGTAATATCTAAAGCCCTGAACAGCCTTGTAAGTTCAACACATGGTTTCATGTGCCAATATAGACTTAGAGCAACAATTTTCAAATGTATTGGGAGATCTATGATATTGAGATGTTCAGGCAACTGGGAAAAGTCAGCCCAAGCTGATGATTTGGAGAGACACTGTCACTCCCTGGCCATGCCACTCAGAAGCTTGGGGCCCCCATATACTCAGCCTAGCAACACAAAATTTGTAGTTTATCAGTAAAATAGAGGGAAGAATTCTCCAATTGCATGCGGCTTGCAGAATCTCATTAGGTCAAATTAGGCCGTAAAACACAGTTTATGAGATTTTACTGCCACATCCTGTAGGAGTCATTTTAAGGACTGTCCAAGTCATTCGTAGTTTTCAAGAAGTGTTTAGCTGTCTGCCTGGGTGGTCACGAAGTGCTATCATTAGTTATGGGCATTCAAGTTGCCCTAAGGAACATCCAAAAGAAATATCTGCTAGTGACCTAAAGTCTTGGCTTTGGAGCTGCAGAGACAGGTATTCATTTCAAAGCCATTAGGGGACAGAGAACAATTGAAGGTGAGTCGGTGGGGTGAGAAAAAACCACATGAAAACTCCAGGGAGAAGTGGAAAGGCGTTGATGAAGCTGTCAGTATTGGTTATGTGACACACGCAGTATGAAGAAAGGGAGACAGATTTTTTCATCACCTTCACGTTGCAGAAATTGTTGCTATTATCAAATATGATGCTCTAACTAAAAGAGGCCTTAGAAGGGAGACTTAGGAAGAATGAAAAATAAGTAACAATGGGCCTTCTTTTCAGAGATGGAAGAAGAAAGAGTGGTGGGTGCAGACAGACGCATTTGTATGTCAGGAGGCAGAGGGATCTTCCAGCTGGCAGTGAGTGAGGGGCAGGCTCCTCACAACTCAAGAGTCCACACGGACCACCGGGAATCCCAGCGGGCAGTGAGTGAGGGGCAGGCTCCTCACAACTCAGAGTCCACACGGACCACCGGGAATCCCATAACACCAAGAGTCTAGGGGGAGACCTGGGATTCCGCATTGCCAACAAGCTCCCCAGGGACATGGACGTTGCTGTCCTGAGACCCTGCGCTGAGCTGCCGGGGTGGCCCAGGGGCATGGACGTTGCTATCCTGGGACCGTGCGCTGAGCTGATGGGGTGGCCCAGGGGCATGGACGTTGCTGTCCTGGGACCGTGCGCTGAGCTGACAGGGTGGCGTTGGCTTCTCTGGGTTGTCAAGGCTCCCTGAGCAGCCTCCTTGGTCACAGTGTCCTGGTGGCATCAAGCACAGAACAAGGACATTCTAATGACAGTTCCATCGAACTGCCATTTTTATCGCTTGTCATGCATTTCCCTTTTTAACAAGAATCCCAGTAGAAAAAAATAATAATAACTGAGCCAGATATTCTGGATATATGACATTTTCAGCGTAAACAAGGATATTTAAGAATAAAACTAGAACAGAATTATAAATGAGAAATATCCAAAGCAAAATAAAATTAAAAGAGGAACTATATTACTGGTAAGATCAACCAGAGGTAAATTATGTTTTTATTTTGTTTTTGTTTTGTAACTTTTTAATTCTATTGCTAATTTCTTTAAAAATTAAATTCTAATAGCTCTAACACTGTCTTTAGAATGCAATAAGCTTTATCCTAGAAGGAATTCTAGAAAGAGAAACTTTGATTCTGGAAACTAGAAAGATTCTAGAATAAATAAGTTAAAATAGAAATAGTGCCTAGAAATTTCATGCAAAAAAAGTATTAAAATGAGAAATTTATTCTTGTGAACTAAGTAAGCTACTAAGACTTAGTAGTATCTGATTATTGAAGAATGTTTTTCTACCTGTTAATCGTTCATGTGTGTATAACCCCAGCCCAAATTTTAATTTTTGTAATTTCCTTTGAGAAATTAATAGACCTGGTTTAGTCCCAGCTTCACCCTTTCCTCTCTGCACACCTGGGAGAAGGAAGCATAATTGTGCCGCTCCTTAACTTATTCAGGTATAAACTCAAGAGCAACCACTAAGGTGGTAAGAATGAGAGTCCTTTATAAGGTGGTAAGAATGAGAGTCCTTATAAGGTGGTAAGAATGAGAGTGTTTGTTACAATGATTGCCATTGTCATCGGTATTTCTAGCATGGATTGACCACAAAAAAAAGCGATTAGTTCACATCTGTAATATTATTTTTTGAGAGAAGATGTTTTCTATGTAGCGGGATCTCAGATGTCTATATAAAGTATTTTCCGTGTAATTATGATTTCAGTGTTATTCCAGATTTTTAAGGCTCAAACTCCTCTGTCATAAAGCCTGTTTCCCTAAAACAGTCATAATCTTAGGAAAAAATTGATGCAGAAGGAAAATAAATGTGCCACACAGTGACCAAGAGCAAATTCCTGGTTTTGAGGCGGCATCTGCAAGCCAGCTCCTGAGCAGATTTCCCAGGCCCCACCTGGCAGCTCCTCCCTGCTGCACCTGGCTTCCCCAGCTCCACAGCTTGGCAGGGTATGAAAGTTTAAAAAGTATTAGTATTATTTTTATATTTAGTCTTTCATGGTAAGTGAAAGATTCAAGCTGCTTGAGAAGAGAAATAGAGGTGATTATATAAAGAGGAGAACATTAGATCCCCTCCTGAAACACAAAATAGAATCCATCAACAAAACCACCCCAGCCAGCCAGCAGGGGGCGTGACAGGGACTTTTCTGGCCTCTCCTTTATCCCTGGCCACACCCCTCCCTTCCCCACCTTCTTTAAAACCAAAGAGATTCTAGGGTCCAAACCCTGTCCTCCTTCATTTCTAGGTCCCAAGCACTTGGCTAGATTGATTAAATAATTTAATCCAAACATTGTCGCCATGGGAAGCCACCATTGTTATGCTGAATTTAGTATATAAATCATAGTTGCCATCATTTTGAAGATGTGCCTACTAAAAGCAATTGGAAACATGCAAATAATTGTATCACAGTCTATGAAAGTGAAAAGGCCTGCTTAATTGGTATGATATTTTCTATGCTTGGAAACTCCTAGAAAGAGCCTAGGGAAGCTTCTCCTTACAAAGTCTGCTTAGACCATTAAAACAGCAGAGAAGGAGAAACTGCACTGGAGGAAATGAAAGAATCCATGAACATAAACTATTCCATAAACATGAATCTTTGAATTTTCAGGCTGAACTCAAGAGGAAAAACCATGCAAAAAAATCAATGAATCCAGAAGTTTATTATTTGAAAGAATAAGTAAGATAGAATGCTAGCTAGACTAATAAAATAAGAAAGAATATCCAAATAAACACAATCAAAAATGACAAAGGGACGTTACCACGAACCCCGCATAAATACAAATAACCCTCAGAGACTGCTGTTAACACCTCTGTGCACAAAAGTTAGAACACCCAGAAGAAATGAGTAAATTCCTGGGAACATACATCCTCCCAAGATTGAATCAGGAATAAATTGGCTCCCCGAACACACCAATAATGAGTTCCAAAACTGAATTAGTAATAAAAAGCCTACTAACCAGAAAAAGCCCAGGACCAGATGGATTCACAGCCAAATCCTACCAGGAATGTAAAGAACAACTGGTACCATTTCTAACTGAAACTGTTCAAGAAATTGAGGAGGAGGGACTCCTCCTTAACTCACTCTATGAGGTTGGCATCACACTGATACCAAAACCTGGAAGAGACACAACCAAAACAGAAAACTTCAGGCCAGTGTCCTTGATGAACATCAATGCAAAAATCCTCAAAAAAAAAAAAAAAAACTTGCCAACCAAATCCAGCAGCACATCAAAAAGCTAATCCATCATGATCAAGTAGACATTATCCCTGGGATGTAAGTTTGGTTTAACATATGCAAATCAATGAAGGTAATTCATCCCATAAACAGAACTAAAAACAAAACCCACATGATTATCTCAATATATGCAGAAAAGGCTTTTGATAAAATTTAACATCCATTCATGTTAAAAACTGTCAACAAGCTAAGCATCGAAGGAACATTCCTCAAAATAATAAGAGCCATCTGTGACAGACTCACAGCCAACATCATACTGAATGGGCAAAAGCTGGAAGCATTCCCCTTGAAAACTGGCACAAGACTAGGATGCCCTCTCTCACCACTCCTCTTCACCATAGTACTGGAAATCCTGGCCAGAGCAATCAGGCAAGAGAAAGAAATAGAAGGCATCTAAATAGAAAGAGAGGAAGTCAAACTATCCCTGTTTGCAGACAATATGATTCTATAGCTAAAAATCCTCATAGTCTCTGCCCAAAAGCTCCTTGATCTGAGAAACAACTTCAGCAAAGTTTCGGGATGCAAAATCAATGTACAAAAATCAGCAGCACTCCTATGCACCAACAACATCCAAGCTGAGAACCAAATCACGAACAGAATCACATTCACAACTGCCACCAAAATAATAATAACAAAATACCGAGGAATATTTTTAACCAGGGAGGTGAAAGATCTCTACAATGAGAATTATGCTCAAATAAATCAGAGGTAACACAAACAAATGGAAAAACATCCCCTGCTTATAGTTAGGAAGAATCAGTATCATTAAAATGGCCAAATTGCCCAAAGCAATTTACAAGTTCAGTGACATTTCTATCAAACTACCAGTGGCATTCTTCATAGAATTAGAAAAAAAACTACTTTAAAATTTATCTGGAACCATAAAAGAGCTTGAATGGCCAAGGTAATCCTAAGCAAAAAGAACAAAGCTGTAAGAATCATGTTACCCAAGTTCAAAATGTACTACAAGACTACAGTAACCAAAACAGCATGGTATTGGTACAAAAACACATACATAGACTAATGGATCAGAATATAGAACCCAGAAATAAAGCCACACACCTACAACCATCTGATCTTTAACAAAGTCAACCAAAACAAGCAACGGGGAAATGAATCCCTATTCAATAAATGATGTTGGAATAACTGGCTAGCCATATGCAGAAGATTAAAATTGGACCCCTTTCTTAACCATAAAAAAATCAACTCAAGATGGATTAAAGACTTATATGTAAAACCTAAAACTATAAAAACCCTAGGAGATAACCTTGAAAATACCATTCTGGACATAGACCCTGGCAAAAAATTTCATGACGAAGATGCCAAAAGTAATTGTAACAAAAACAAAAATTGACAAATGGGACCAGTTAAACTAAAGAGCTTCTGCACAGCAAAAGAAACTATCAACAGAATAAACAGACAACCTACAGAATGGAAGAAAAGATTTTCAAACTATGCATCTGACAAAGGCCTAATATCCAGAATGTATAAGGAACTAAAACAGAACAACAAGCAAAAATCAATCAACCCCATTAGAAAGTGGGCAAAGAACATGAACAGACACTTTTCAAAAGAAAATATACACACAGCCAACAAGCACATGAAAAAATACTCAACTTCACTAATCATTAGAGAAATGCAAATCAAAACCACAGTGGGATAGCATTCACACCAGCCAGAATGGCTATTAAAAAGTCAATAAAGAACAGGGGCGAAGTTGCAGAGAAAAGGGAATGCTTATACACAGTTGATGGGAATGTAAATTGGTACAGCCATTGTGGAAAGCAGTTAGGCGGTTTCTCAAAGAACTCAAAGCAGAATTACCATTCAATTCAGCAATCCCATTAGTGGTGATATACCCAAAGAAATATAAATAGTTCTACCGTGTAGGTACATGCGTGCATATATTCATCACAGCACTATCTACAATAGCAAAGACATGGAATCAACCTAAATGCCTATTAACAGTAGATTAGATAAAGAAAATATGGAATATAGACACCACAGAATACTATGGTGTCATAAAAAGGAGTGAGATAATGTTTTTCGTGCAATGTTTTTCGAGCTGGAAGCCATTATCCTATACAAACGAACGCAGGAACCGCAAACCAAATACTCACTTATAAGTGAGAATTAAACATTGAATACACGTAGACAAAAAAAAGGGAACAACAGACACCAAGGCCTACTGAAGGGGGTTGTGGGGAGGAGGGAGGGGATTGAAAAATTACCTATCAGGTACTATGCTTATTACCTGGGAAGTGAAATAATCTGTACACCAAACCCCTGTGACATGCAACTTACCCATATAACAAACCTGCACATGTACCCCTGATCCTAAAAGAAAAAAAAAGAAATAGCAGACGGGTCATGATTTTTTTTTCAAACAGAAATTTTAAAAGATTGATTGCAAGCTCCAGATGAATTATCATAGCTTATCATTAGCAACATTCAAAAATGATTTATGAAAGATACAGTTGATTAATAGTTTAAAAAGATCATGATGAGGATGATGGCTTCTCAAGAACAGTATTTGCTAAACTAATGGCATGTACCCTCTGGACATTATTTCCAAGCTGGTAGCTCCAGGAATTTCATGAGCATGATGTAACTGGATTGCCACAACGCATAGGATAAGTCTCTTGTAGCATCTTCAATAAATCAAGAATAAATAATAGCAGCAGGTTTCCACAGTGAGGTGGCTCTATGAGTAATATAATCATATTCCCTGGGCCTGTGCATGAATCTGATGCCCTTCTGGAGGGCACTCTCATGGAGACCACAGGGTTCTGCCAGTTGATCACTGCTAGTCCTATAGTAGGTCAATGCACTGTAATCACACCTAGCAGATGTATCTATGGATGGCAGGGCTGGAGAAGACAGCTGGTCTGCTGGATGGGCAAATCAAGATTTAAAATGATCCAACAAGTTAGGATGACAGGCAGAAATCAACAAGACACACGTCCCTAGAAGAACTGAAAATGCCTGAATTTTAGATTGCCAGTATAGAGATAGACGGAGAAAATTCCTGGCTTAAGAGAACTCATGGGAAAAATTCCTACAGGTAAATTATCTATAAAACTCACCCAGCACAGCGGGGGCCACCTTCAGAGAAAGTTTATCTTTAAAACAAGACAGTTAATCGTCATCTTAAACTCTGACATTGGTTAGACACTCCCAGGCCAGAGTTCAAATGTGGGTGCCCCATTTTAGGAAGTCCAAAAAAGAAGACCAACAAATAAACTGAATTGGGGTCCAAAAAGTCATGTCTAGACAAGGCTTATATCTTTCTTTCCCACACACTCTTCTTTGAGTCCTTTTTATCTACCCAAAATCTCATTCACTGGCCAATGGTCTATAAGACAAGTTACCAAAACTTATTCAAAATAGCTAAAGATGAATATGCTGTAGGTAACAAACATCACTCTATCTGGTAAATACTCTAAAAATACTTATGTCCATCTTTATCTTTTTTAATTTTTGCATTTTGAGTATTTGAAGATTTTTTTCTAGGAAAAAATAGTTAAGATGCTTAAATTCATATACTAAAGCATAAGTATATACTATACTTTTGTTCTCACCACTCTATTCCCAGCCTTGGGAAGAGCTTTTTGCACAGAGTAGGCTATCAACAAGTAACTGCTGAATGAATTAAGGAATGGACAGATAAGTGAATGAACTACTGCTCCATGGCTTATCTCTTGCCAGTCTTTGCATCTCTTCTCTTCCCTGGGCCTCAAGTGGCCAAATCACTTACAGTACCTTGGAGCTGCTCTTCCACCTGTTGGAGACTTTGTCCAAGCTGTCTTCTGTCTAAGTGCTCCATGCTGGGCCCATCCGTCCCCTAAATAGGCCCACACTGTGCTTCCTGGCTCTACTTCAAACACAACATTTTCTAGTAAGCCTTTCTTCATCCATTCTAGAATATAAACTAGCTGTGATTTGGGTGATTTTTTTTCTCAATTGTTGACTCAATTCTTTACAGCCACTGCTCCTTTTGAAGGCATCTTGTTTGTTTTGTTTTTAATATCATGCTTTGTTTTTCCAAGACAGAATAAATTGAACTTACAGGCTTCATCTGTTATTTCAAAGACAGATTCATACAGCTCACTACCCAGAGAATTTTAAAATCTGTTATTCCTAATATTGTGCCATTTTAGTAGGAAACTCAAGTAGACTTTTTGTTCTTTTCTTTTTTCTTTACTTTCAAAGCTTGAACATCATTTTAGAAATGAAAATGTAAAATAATTGCAAGAATTCTAACCCAAGATGACAATAAATGGCAGCAGAAGAGACACAGTGGATTTTTTACATCCAAAATCTGAGGTAGCAAAGTCAGACTAAGCTGCCTGAATTCTGTGGTCTACAGGACACACGTTTTACAAACTAGCATTGAACTTTTATAAATGAGTTGGAATTAGTGCTTTGTGATGGAGGGTGAAAGATTAGATCATAAGTTCACTTCTGTGGTTCTCCCAATAAGGAGCAAAGCTGATTAGTAACCCACAGCTGGTCTATTTCCAGGGCTCAAAGGGAAAGGAGGATTAAGAGATTGAGCAAAAGCAAGAGGAAATAAACATATCTCCACCACTGGAGGAATTTTGTGTTGCTATAGTGCCATCCTGTACCTGGATAGTCATGGGGATTTATCAATGCAGCAAACAAAAGCATTTTGCTGTAGCCAGAAAAGGAAGGCTGGGTAACAGGGAGGTTCTGACTTTAGGAAATCTCTTTCTTGGAAAAGGTTTACTCTCATACATTGTGAAGGAATGTGAAGTTTTGTGGTTTCTTTCATGAGCAAGTTGGGAACAGATGTTTAATTCAAAATACATAAATTATTCAACCCCAAAATCCCACTCTTGGAATCTATCCCATAGAAATTACATCACTAAGAATGTCAAATGTACAAGGTGTACGATATTGTTTATATGGACAAGAGCTGCAAATAAAGAGGCCATCCATCAATAGGAGGCTGACTGAATAAACTAGGCTACACCTCTCCATAAAAAACTATGCAACCCCCAAAAAACAAATTACAGCTACACCATATTCCCTAGAGAGATTTGCATAAAACATTGTTAAGTGGAAAGCTGTTGAAACATGTGATTAATCGATCTGTTCCTGTAAAACAAAAACAGACTAATCCTCTTTGTATATGTACAAATGCACTTGCCTGTGTATGTACATGTGTCTGCATGTGTGCTTGTATGTATGTGCATGTTTACAGTATTCTACACATGTATAGCAAAACACAGAATGAACACTCAGTCATAACGTAGGCAATAGAGTAGGTTCTGATGTGGGTGAAGGAGTTTGGGAAGAGAGACAAATGAAAAAGGAAAAAAAAATTGTATTAAAAATGCCTGCTTCAACTTCTAGCCTAAAAAAGGTGATATAGACCTGTTTCCCTGCTCTTTCCCACTAAGCACAACTATGAACCCTGGAAACAAAGCAATAGACAACCAAAGGACAGCTGTGATGTATGGTAAAAAGAAAGCGATGTGGTTTGTACTTCTGGGACTGGAAGAAGTACAGCACAGCAGTTTGTACTTCTGGGACAGCACAGCGGCAAGGTGTCTTGTGACCCCACTCAATGAAGAAACAGAAGCCAGATTCTGTCACCCACCCACCAACCACCAGCCCCCCAAAAAAGGCAGCCCCAGTAGGCACATTCCTCCCCTGATCAGTCAGGGGCTCCTCTTGACAACAGCAAGTGAGCCCAGTGCCACCTGCAAATGAGATTGATCGCCATGAAAACAGTGACCATGGAAAGCACTCTCCTTCTCCCTGGGCCTGAGACCCCATCCCCATCCAGAGACACCCAGGATAGCTACACTCATGTTGAAAAAGAAGAACACAGTGGGAGGAATCACTTTACCAATATCAAGGCTGACTATGTAGCTACAGTGATCCAGACACTGTGATGTTAACAGATGGCTAAACAATAGATCCATGGAACAGGACACAAAACTTAGAAAAACACCCACAAAAATATGCTTAATTGATTTTTGATGAAGGTACAAAAGCAATTCAACAGAGGGAGAATATTCTTTTTGTATCAGGCAGGGTTCAACCAAAGAGGCAGAAGGAGTAGGAGATATTTAGTAAGCATTTGTTGCAAGGAGTTGGGATTAGGGAGCTAGCTGGTTGTGTCCCAAATCCATAGGTAGGCATGAGCTGGTGCTGGCCCGTAAGTGGGGTTTCTTCTTCTCCAGGGAGCCCTCATCTCTGCTTTCAAAGCCTTTCAGCTGATTGAACCAGATCCACCCAGATTACCTAGGATAATATGGCTTAGTTAAAGCCAAGTGACTTTAATCACAAGTAAAAATCAATACCTTCATAGCACTAAGTTAAAGTTTGAGTAAATAACTGAGGACTGTAGAGTATCCAAGTTGAAACATCCAAAAGAGCATTGCACTTTTCAACATATAATGCTGGAGCAGTTGGACATGCACAGGCAGCAAACATGAGCCTCAACCTAAACCTCGTAACACACAAAATTAACTCAAAACGGATGATGAATTTAATGTAAAATGGAGAACCACTAAACTTGCAGAAAACAAAAAGAAAAACCTTCAGGATATAAGACTAGGCAAAAAGTTCTTGGATCTGACATTAAAAGCAGAATCAGTAAATGGAAATATTGATAAATGGCTCTTGGTAAGTATTAAAACCATTTGGCCAGGCGCGGTGGCTCACACCTGTAATCCCAGCACTTTGGGAGGCTGAGGCAGGTGGATCACAAGGTCAGGAGATCTAGACCATCCTGGCTAACACAGTGAAACTCTATCTCTACTAAAAATACAAAAAAAAACAAAAATTAGCCAGGCATGGTGGCGGGCACCTGTAGTCCCATCTACTCGGGAGGCTGAGGCAGGAGAATGGTGTGAACCCAGGAAGTGGAGACTGCAGTGAGCCGAGATCGCACCACTGCACTCCAGCTTGGGTGACAGAGCAAGACTCCATCTCAAAAATAAATAAATAAATAAAATAAAATAAAATAAAATAAAATAAAATAAAATAGATAAAACCATTTGCTCTGTGAAAGCCCATCTGGAAATGATGAAAAGAAACACTACAGGCTGCAAGAAAATATCTGCAAACCACTTTTCCAACAAAGGACTAGTCTCTAGAAAATATTAAGATCTCTCAATCCTTAACAGGAAAAACAAACAATTCAACTAGAAAATAGGCAAAGACATGAACAGATCTTTCACCAGAGGATACGCAGGTGGCAAACATCATTAGCCATCAAGAAAACGCAAGTAAAACTACAGTAAGATATGACTTTACACCAACAGAAAGCTAAAATTTAAAAAGTCACAAAACTAAACGCTGTTGAAGATGTGGGGGAACTGGGTCACTGGCATACTGCTGGTAAGAATGCAGCAGGGCTCAGCCACTCTATACACAGTTTGTTGATTTCATTAAAAACTCAGTATGCACACCATGTCTTAGAACTCTTGAGCATTTATCCCAGAGAAATGAAAACTTATCTTCATGCAAATACCTGTATGTATTAGTCTGTTTTCATGCTGCTATACAGAACTGCCTGAGACCGCGTAATTCACAAAGGAAGGAGGTTTAATTGACTTACAGTTTAGCATGATTGGAGAGGCCTCAGGAAACTTGCAATCATGGCAGAAGGTGAAGGGGAAGCAAGGCACCTTCTTCACAAGGCAGCAGGAAGGAGAAGTGACAAGCGAAGTGGGAAGAGCCCCCTATAAAACCATCAGATCTCATGAGAACTCACTCACTATCATGAGAACAGCATGGCAGAAACTGCCCCCATGATTCAATTACCTCCACCTGGTCTATCCCTTGACACATGGGGATTATGGGGATTACAATTCAAGATGAAATTTGGGTGGAGACACAAAGCCTAACCATGTCACTGTACATGAATGTTCACAGTAGTTTTGATCATAATAGCCCCAAACTGAGAACCCAGCTGTATCTCAACAGGTAAGAAGCAAACAAGCTGCAATGCACCCCTATCATGGAATACTGCTCAACAATAAAAAGGACATGCAGACCTGGATAAGTCTCTTAAGAATTATACTCAAAGAAAAAGCTAATCTGAAAAGATTACATGCTGTATGATTCCTTTCATATACGATTTTTGAAATGACACAATTTTAGAAATGGAGAACAGAATAGTGGTTGCCAGGGATATGGATTTGTTGTCGGGGGAGGGGCATGGCTGTGACTGTAAAAGGGCCATCAGCAGGATCCTTTGGAGCATTTTGATATGGTGGGGTGGATGTGACAGAATTGGATATAACTAAGTACACACACACACACACACACACACAAACTCACACACACACAAGTATAAGCAACACTGTGGAAGTCTGAATAAGATGGTTTGAGCCTATCAGTGTCAATATCCTGGTTCTGATATTATACAACAGTTTTGAAAAATTTTACCACTGGGGGAAAGTAGGTGAAATATACAGGCCTGTCTCTGTATAACTTCTTAAAACTACATGCTTGTCTATAATTATTTCAGCAAAAATTTCTAGTAAAAAAAGAACCTATACCAAACATTAAAAAATTATCTTTACATCCTTATGCAAAATTATGCTTATCTGTAATTAGATGAATAAAAATTTTAAGTAAATGATTTAGAATGTAATAAGAGAAAGATAGCCTTTCATCCTCTTCTGTAAAGGACACACCTCCCTTTTTCACCAGCCACTAAATTTTATTAAGGACAGAGGATTCTCTCTGCTTACCAATGGACTACGAGCAACTCCCTTGTCAATTAACCTGAACATCAATCTTGCTATTTTGTCTGGTTTTCCTTGACTTGGGAGGCTGAAGAAACAACGTCCAATAGCTACAAGGAGCTGACGTCTGCAGAGCACTGTCTGTTTCACAGCCACAGTCCTAAGAGTTTTGTGTGCCTCATTGCACTTAACAATCATAATGGCTAACAATTAGCGGGCACTTCTTTGTGCCAGGCATGCTTCACACGTTACCTCATGCTTCACACATGTTACCTCATGCTTCACACACGTTACCTCATGCAATCTTCATTCAAGCCCTAAAATGTAGTGCTCCACCCAAGATGGCATGGAGAAGTGTTGCGGGAAGTCAGGGACCCCAAACGGAGGGACCGGCTGAAGCCATGGCAGAAGAACATAAATTGTGAAGATTTCATGGGCATTTGTTAGTTCCCCAATTAATACTTTTATAATTTCTTACGCCTGTCTTTACTGCAATCTCTGAACATAAATTGTGAAGATTTCATGGACATTTATCACTTCCCCAATCAATACTCTTGTGATTTCCTATGCCTGTCTTTACTTTAATCTCTTAATCCCATCATCTTTGTAAGCTGAGGATGTATGTCGCCTCAGGACCCTGTGATGATTGTGTTAACTGCACAAATTGTTTAAACAATATGAAATCTAGGCACCTTGAAAAAAGAACAGGATAACAGCCATGTTCAGGGAACAAGGGACATAACCTTAAAGTCTGGCTGCCTGTGGGCCAGGTGGAACAGAGCCATATTTCTCTTATTACTGAAAACAGGTAAGATAAATATCACTGAATTCTTTCCCCAGTAAGAAATATTAATCATTAACAGCCCTGGGAAAAGAATGCATTCCCAGGGGGGCCTCTAAAATGGCCGCTCTGGGAGTGTCTGCCTTATGCAGATGTAGATAGGGATGAAACAGGCCCTAGTCTCCTGCAGCACCCCCAGACTTGCTAGAATTAGGAAATTCCAGGCTGGCAAATTCTAGTCAGACCGATTCTCTGCTCTTGACCCCTGACAGTGCGTGCACAGCGGGACATGGAAGTTCATTAGTGGTTCTAGTTTCACCCCTGACCTCCTGCCTTGTGATCTTTTGTCGTCCTTGAAGCATGTGATCTCTGTGACCCACACCCTATTCGTACCCTCCCTCCCCTTTGAAAACTGCTAATAAAAACTTGCTGCTTTTATGGCTCAGGGGGCATCACGGAACCTGCTGGCATGTGATGTCTCCCCCAGATACCCAGCTTTAAAATTTCTCTCTTTTGTACTCTTTCCCTTTATTTCTCAGACTGGCCGACACTTAGGGAAATAGAAAAGAACCTACGTGAAATAACGTTGAATTATCGGGGGCAACTTCCCCCGATAGAGAAGTTGGCTGGGCACAGCGCAGGGCAGGGGCCCCCCACACAGACCTTTCCGACCTCGCCGGGACCTACATGCATGAGAAGTGAGAGGGCTGGCCTGCCCGTCACCATCGCTGTGTGTGGTCAAGGACCTCAGGCCTGTTTCAGGGTGGTTCATAAGGGGATTAGGAACCTTGAGTCAGGAGGCCGTGTGCTCCACACGGCTCCACAGGCAGGCAGCCTCTGGCAGAGCAGGTCACACCTAGGTTTCCCGATATCCTCACAATCCACAGGCCTAGCCCTGAGCTGATCTGATTAAGGAAGGAAACACAGTGGATTGCCCATGCCAACACCCCACTGCCGGACCCAGGGCGGGGCCAGCCCTGACATTCTTTCCCCCAAGTTTTCAAATCCAACGGCCCCATTTAACAGGCTTTCAGACACAGGAGGAAGTTGCCACCACTCTTCTCCTGGTTGAGATGGGCTAGTCACAAGGATTACATGAGACCATGCTCGTAAATCTCTAAGCACACAGGCAAGACCTTGGAGAGCACTCGATGTCAGCTTTTCAAAAAATCACTTCAAAACAATTGAATGGCATTAACTGTTCTTTCTTGTCATAGAAAATTAAAAATCGAACTGGGCCTGATGGCTCACACCTTCAACCTCAACACTTTGGAAGAAGGTTCTCCTAAGCCCAGGAGTTGGAGACTAACCTGGGAAACATAGTGAGACCCCATCTCTACAAAAAATAAAAAATTAGCTTGGTGTGGTAGTACATACCTGTAGTCTTAGCTACTCCAGAGGCTGAGGTGGGAGGATTGCTTGAGTTCAGGGGGTCGAGGCTTCAGTGAGCCATGATTGCACCACTGTAGTCCAGCCTGGGTGACTGAGACACTGTCTCAAAAAAGAGAGAGAGAGAGAAAGAAAACAAAATTAAAAATGGACAGGACTTAGCCTCAAGATGAGACAAGGCCACAACTGTAATGGGATTTGAACCACGTTTTGAAGGTCTGCAGGTGGTTACTGTGGTGGTCTGTGTTATCGTATGATTATTGGAATACACAGCAGACCCCAAATGAGACTGGCATTCTTTGGCAAGTTTCACACAATATATCTGTTAAGTGTATTCAGCATGAAGATTGTTTAATTTTTAAATCAAGCACCATGCATTAAAATTCTATTTTGTGACTTCTATAAGGGTGAAATGTCAGCCTTCACCATTTTCAAGTTTGCTCATAACTTACCTTCCTTTTCACCCCATCACATGGAATAATGAAATGACAACTAACAAACACCAGGAACCCTGAAGTTCTTCCCCCTCGAGCTGTCTCTATCCCCAAGCATCACTTCTGCGAGGTCTTGGTAGAAAAATAATTGAATGCATTATGCACAAATGTGGACATACTTGACAACAATTACTTACATGTTTGTTGTCAATTTTAATCTCCATTAAAAGTGAAGAGGCAGGCCGGGCACGGTGACTCATGCCTGTAATCCCAGCACTTTGGGAGGCCGAGGCGGGCGGATCACGAGGTCAGGAGATTGAGACCATCCTGGCTAACACGGTGAAACCCCATCTCTACTATAAATACAAAAAATTAGCTGGGCGTGGTGGCAGCTGCCTGTAGTCCCAGCTACTCAGGAGGCTGAGGCAGGAGAATGGTGTGAACCCGGGGGGCGGAGCCTGCAGTGAGCCGAGATGGCGCCACCGCACTCCATCCTGGGCGACAGAGCGAGACTCTGTCTCAAAAAAAAAAAAAAAAAAAAAAAAGTGAAGAGGCTACCCAGGCACCAGCACTGCTCCGGGGCAACTCGTATGTCCATCAGCCACCACCCCGGCCACTTCAGAGTGAGTCCCACAGCGCCTTCCCATGCAAAACTCGGTTGATGAAAGGGCATTTAAAAATTGAAGAATTTGGGAACGTAAATTAGTTCAACCATTGTGGAAGACAGTGTGATGATTCCTCAGAGATTTAGAACTGGAAATATCATTTGACCCAGTAATCCCATTACTGGGTATATACCCAAAGGAATATAAATGATTCTATCATAAAGATGCATGCATGCATATGTTCACTGCAGCACTATTCATAATACCAAAGACATGGAATCAACACAAATGCCCATCAATCATAGACTGGATAAAGAAAATATGGTACATATATACCGTGGAATACTGTGCAGCCATAAAAAGAAATGAGATCATGTCCTTTGCAGGGACATGGAGGAAGCTGGAAGCCATCATCCTCAGCAAACTAATGAAGGAACAGAAAATCAGATACTACATGTTCTCACTTATAAGTGGGAGCTGAACAATGAGAACACATGGACACAGGGAGGGGAACAACACACGCTGGGGCCTGTCCGGGGAGGGTGAGGGGGAGAACATTAGAAAAAAGAGCTAATGCATGCAGGGCTTAATACCTAGGTGATGGGTTGATAGGTGTAGCAAACCACCATGGCACACATTTACCTATGTAATAAACCTGCACGTCCTGCACATGTAACCTGGAACTTAAACAATAAAAAAATTAAAAACATGCTTATTGTCTTTCTTTGGTGACTGAGAAAGGATGTATTTGTGTGCCTATGCTTGTAGAACGTTTAAATCTATATTCAACTCTCTTTCATTGACCTTGGGGTTTGCAGGGAGGTGGAGCAAAAATAGAGAGGACTCCTAGGAAGACAGAGACTCACTGCGGCTCACTGGCTGCTCCAGGAGATGCTCTGTCAATCAAGGTAGATCTCAAGTCACGTGGAACCAGGAAATAAGGGTTCTCTGGGTATTTTTCCTTAGCTGAATGCTAAGCAAAGGCTGAAGTGTAGAATTCTATTGCCTCCATTTGTCTTTTTTTGTTTTTTCTTTTGAAACAGAGTCTGGCTCTGTCACCCAGGCTGGAGTGCAGTGGCACAATCTCGGCTCACTGCAAGCTCCACCTCCTGGGTTCACACCATTCTCCTACCTCAGCCTCCCCAGTAGCTGGGACAACAGGCGCCCGCCACCACTAATTTTTTGTACTTTTAGTAGAGATGGAGTTTCACCGTGTTAGCCAAGATGGTCTCGATCTCCTGACCTCATGATACACCTGCCTCGGCCTCCCAAAGTGCTGGGATTACAGGCGCGAGCCACTGCGCCCGGCCTATCGCCTCCATTTGACTTTTAACATCCAAGTTACTTGTCTTGGTAACAGAATTAATAAGAGTGGTCAACTCCGGTCAATAATAATTTAATTGTACATTTAAACATAACTAAAAGAGTATAACTGAATTGTTTGTGACACAAAGGATAACTGCTTAGAGAATGGATACCCCATTCTCTGAGAGATGATTATTACATGTTGCATGCCCGTATCAAAAAATCTCAAGTACCCCATAAGTGCATACACCTACTATGTACCCACAAGAATTAAAGAATTAAAATGTAAAAAAAAAAAAAGTGGTTGAGGAAGCAGAGAGTAATAGCAGGCTGGACACATGTGCCCCTGCATGGGGGCAGCTGCACAGAGCTGGCACACGCCCAGGGGCTTCGAGGTCACATGAACTTTGCCCTGCTACAAAGTCACGTGATCTAAATCCTTTCTAGAAAGACTCAACTTCCCAAAAGACCTAACGTCATAAAAGAAACTTCTGCATTGGTGCTTGTAATATATTACTCACTATCATCTGAGGACAACTTCTCACCTGCCCTTTAAAAATAGAAGACACAATGGATTGTGTATTGAAAAACGCACCCATGCTTTAGGTAGAAAGTAATTATTTGATTTTCAATACTAACAATTATTTCTAGTACATTTTTTAACTTTTTCAAACAAGAACTTGTGATTTCTTACTATTGCCTCAAACTATGATCCCGTCAATAATAAAACTGGCCAAACTGTTCAGCAACAAGTGACTGTGTCAACAAAGACATTACTAACCTGACAGAATTGCAGACTGACAGCTGATTATAATGAGGGATGTCAAGCAATACCATAGAATGACACTAGACGCTGCAAATGCAATTAACTTCAACAGGGAACTTACGGAAATTACTAAAGGTAAGCCTGGAAAAGTGGGATAGCCCCTGTTTCAGATGTTCTTGTTGTGAAGCTGTACTGGCCTGAACCTCTCCCACGGAGGGGTAGGGAGTCCTGGTGCCTGGGTCCCAGGCAGCATTGAACAGGGAGACAAACTCTGTTCATGGCAGATGAGAGTCTGGGTGTTGACTGATGTCCCTGGTTCTCATCAAGTGGGAGATGTGAAGCTGCCCAGATTGCCACTGAGTCCTGGTGCCTGGGTCCCAGGCAGCATTGAACAGGGAGACAAACTCTGTTCATGGCAGATGAGAGTCTGGGTGTTGACTGATGTCCCTGGTTCTCATCAAGTGGGAGATGTGAAGCTGCCCAGATTGCCACTGGGAAGAGGCAAGAAAGTCATTGCCATGGTTAAGGTTTAAGCCTCAAGTAGTTAAAATGAAAAAGTGACTAAATCACAACTCTGTACCATTCTCAGCATACAGCAGCTCAATTAACATAATAATTTCTTATCTGAATGGGAAATAAGCCATGAGTCTGGGGAGCATGCAGATTAAGGAACATGTCAAGGTATCATCTTTTTTTTTTCTAAATATACCTTAAGTTCTAAGGTACATGTGCACAACATACAGCATTGTTACATATGCATCCATGTGCCATGTTGGTGTGCTGCACCCATTAACTCGTCATTTACATTAGGTATTTCTCCTAATGCTATCCCTCCCCCGTCCCCCCACCTCGAGACAGGCCCCAGTATCATCTTTTTAATGCCACAGAGCTTTCAAAATGTGTGATTGACTGCAGATGTAACGTTGGCAAAACTCAGAAATGTCAGGATTCTTGGCTTCAATGTGTTAAATGATGAAGCTAAAACCCTCAAATTCTTTCTAATTAAGAAGTATCTGTATGCGATTCTTGACTTCCAGTGTCCAGGGGTTCCCTTGAAGAATCTTGAATTCCCCGATTCATAAACATGAAGTTGATCTAAGAGCAGACAGGCATTGGGTACAGGTGTCGAGGGATTGGCAAGGCTCCGTCATTAGCTCGGGGACCTGCTCTGTGCACAGCAGAGAGCATCGCAACACTTAGGAACACCCAAGTTACTATATGTCTTCAACCTTTTGAGTGTTCTTAAGTGACTAAAACAAGAAATAATAAACACGTGAATCCCGAGGGCCTTATTCAAACCTGACACTGAGTGCAAGCATTGTCTGGTAACACTAAATCGTCAAAATATTTGTCTCTTTTTTGATAAGAAACAAGCAAACAGGTTTGTAGCTCAGGAACGTTAGGGCTGTGTAGTCCAGTCGACGTGGGTGAAGACCTGTGTCTACAGCCATCAGTGGGGTTCATGTAGAAGCCTTTGAGGCAATGCATACACCTCAAGGTTTAACTTTTTTCTCATTTACTTCCTAAGAGTATCTTGGCAGTAAAAAAGGAATGGAAGCATCTAGGAGTTTCTGTAAATTCAGAACTAGATACATAGGCAGCCTCCAAAAATGGAAAAAGCTTTTGTTGTTGTTTTTAAGCTGAAAAGTTGATTGTTTAGATTTTGCAATGTCTTTTTCCTGGAAACAGATTCATCAGTATTCCCTTCTTGCTACACCTGCTGGGACCCATTCACCCACTCACTGTGGGTTCTGCATTTCTAGGATGGCCTAGGAGAACCCAGGGGTGAGCAGAGACCATTTGAATGGCAAAAGTTTCAGAAATTATTAAATAAGATATTCTGACAATGAATTCTCAATGCCATGGGGACTGGGGGCTCTGTACCGTGTCCCTCACAGGCACCAAACAAGACATAGTCCTGGTCATATAGGCTCTGGAGACGCAGTAGCTTTCCTGAGCCTTTTCCATGTTTGTGGGAGCCAAGACCATGGAGATCCACTTAGCACCAGGGAGGAGGAGGGGCACTGCTTAGTCCAGGGGCCTTGTCTCTTCCTCTAACAACCCAGAAAGAACAAACTCAGAGTCTGTGGCAGATCTGGGAATCTTACCTTTTATAAACCCTGCTCGATTTATACATTTGTTCACAGATGACTGGAATTGGCTCAAAGCACAGATGCCGCCAGAAACCCACAGTAGCTGCAATGAACAGGGTGGAGGAAACATTGTTCAGATCTACCCTCTAGTGCTCTTCTGACTTAAGATAATATCAAATAATGGAGGAAGGGGCACCTGGGGAGTTTTCCACCTGTTCTCTGTTAAGGCCAGACTACTGCTGATGATAATACTACTTCTTTAAAAGCCCATCTGACCAAGCCCTACCTAACTAATATGGGAGCGGGCCTCTCATTCTAATTGCTCTGCAGAATTAACCACCATTGATGTTACAGTGTCAGTGGGAAAGCGCGCCCCAGCCAGGTGTCAGGTGCAGACACTCCTGCTGCCGCCCCCAGCAGGCCTCCCCTTCTGCCTCCTTCCCTCCTTACCGCATTGCACAGGCCTCGGTGAGTGTGGGATCTGGGGTGCGAGGAAAAGCAGGCCCTTCATTGCCATTCTCAGGTTCTTGCTCTCAGCTGTCAACTACCCAAGAGCCTAATCCCTGACCATTTAGGATTAGTCAGTAGACACGGAAGGTAAGACTTCTCTCCAGGGAATTTGAGTTTTATTTAAAACTCCTAGGGAGTCCAAAAAGTAGATTCATGATGCAAAGATAAACAGGGTTCGTATTTTGTATGGGAGTTTCAACCACCACCTCCCCAAATCAGGCATTTGAGTGGCCCCTTACTGATGACTCCAATTTTTATGCTACTAGATTTTTAACTTGCCAGAGCCACTTCTAATCTTAGCATCTGAGATAATTCAGAATGCACTGTATGATTGCAGGTGCTATTGAATGCTGCTATTCTATTGCATATTATTTATATACCAAATTATCTATTGTGGTAATTTATTAAAATATTATGTATTTTACGGTATGTAATTCTGTAATCCATTGTATATGATTGATTGTACTGACTACTTTATATCATTGTTTGGAAAAAGCAAGCCTGTGATAAAAGTGGGCAGATTGAGTAGGGTCCAGAGGGGCACTGCAGCGGAAGTCAGAACAGAAGTGCGTCAGCATCACCTAGCCACTGTGCTTTACTGAACTATAATTACATCAATGAATTAAAGTCAGCAGAGAACCTGCACTTCTGCAGAGGCATTTGAAAAACTAGCACAGTTTTTAAGACCTCTTTCAGTCAATGTTTGTGAGTAGAATTCGTCAAGTAGAGAATTATAATTCTAAAAGAACAATGACATCTTATCCAAATTTTTTAAAAATGTGAAGAATTTCAAAGAGATTGGAGACAGAGAACATCAGATAGTAATGACATATAAGCAGCATTAATGTTGCTAATGGAACATGTAATTACCACGTGCTTTCCCTCAACATGATTCATCAGATAAGCAACCAACAAGTACCTGGCAGAATCACACTCTCTCCAGCTTTAGACACGGGCTGGGGGTGCTGAGTGAGCACTGATTTGACCTCTTCCTCTTTCAAATAAGGAAATGGAGTGGCAAAAGAGTTGTCATTTTCCTATGATCATGAGCATTTTGCTGAGTGCTGAAGGACAACAATGCAATAATACATATTTAGAAGTCTTTCCTCCAAAGAATTTATACAGGAGTCAAAAAGATCTGCTATCTAATGCATAGTAACTTAAAAACAAAATTGTCATGCTCCCCATAAAGACTTTTTGTCAATGATGGACCACACATACAACAGTGGTCCCATAAGATTACAATAGAGCTGAAAACCTGATGCCTGGTGACATCGTAGCTATTATAACATCATAGTGCAATGTACTGCACATCCAAATCTATGATAAAGAAACAGGCTGGGCACCGCAGCTCATGCCTGTAATCCCAGCACTTCAGGAGGCCGAGGCAGGTGGATCACCTGAGGTCAAGAGTTCAAGACCAGCTTGGCCAACATGGTGAAACCCCTTCTCTACTAAAAATACAAAAGTAGCCGGCATGGTGGCACACGCCTGTAATCCCCGCTACTCAGGAGGCTGAGGCAGGAAAATTGGTTGAACCTGGGATGTGGAGGTTGCAGTGAACCAAGACCACACCACTGTTTTCCAGCCTGGGTGACAGAGCAAGGCTCCATAGAGAAGAGGAGGGGAGGGGAGGGGAGGGGGGAGGAGGAGGGGAGCAAACATACGTTGGTTTGCCACGGACATAGTTCTGTAAAGAGTGATACCTCCTTAAGAAGCTCCTCCTGCAGGTCCCTCAGGAGGTGTCTGGAAGAAGACATTGTCGTGACAGCTCCACGTGTGTTATCGCCCCTGAAGAGCTTCCTATGGGACAAGATGTGGAGGTGGAAGACAGTGATACTGATGATCCTGATCTATGCAGGCCTAGGCTAACGTGTGTATTTGTCTTAGCTTTCAACAAAAAAGCTTAAAAGTAAAAAAAATTTTAAAATAGTAAAAAACTTATAGGATAAAAATATAAAGAAAATATATTTTTACAGCTATATGTTTGTGTTTTCAGTGATGTTATTACAAAAGTGCCAAATGTTTTTTAAAAATTAAAAAATGTATAAAGTAGTTATAGAAAAATGAGGTGCATTTGGTATTGAAGAAAAAAGCTGTTTTAAATACATTTAGTGTAGCCTAAGTGTACAGTGTTCTTAAAGGCTACAGTAATGTATAATAAAGTCCTAGGCCTTCACATTCACTTACTCCTCACTTACTCCTCTGACCCACCCAGAGCAACTTCCAGTCCTGCAAGCTTCATTCACGGTAAATGCCCTAGACAGCTCTATCATTTTTTATCTCTTACACCATATTTTTACTGTACCTTTTCTATGTTTAGATACACCAATACTTACCATTGTGTTACAAGTGCCTACAGTATTCAGTATAGTAACATGCTGTTTGTAGCCTAGGAGCAATTGACTATACCATACGGCCTGGATGTGTAGTAGGCTGTATCATGTAGGCTTGTGTGAATATACTCCATGGTGTTTGCAGAAAGATGAGATCACACAACAATGCATTTCTCAGGACTATGCCTGTTGTTAAATGACTTATGACTACATGCCGAGTTGTCTCTAAAAGACAATTTTCTTAGTCCATTTTGTGCTGCTATAAAGGAATACCTGAGGCTGGGTAATTCACAAAGAAAAGAGGGGGTTTTGCACTTCTACACTGGGGCTGGGAATGTAAACTAGTACAGCCACTATGGAAAACAGTGTGGAGATGCCTCAAAGAACTAGAAATGGAACTACTATTTGTTTTTTGTTTTGTTTTGTTTTGCTTGAGACAGATTCTCGCTCTGTTGCCCAGGCTGGAGTGCAATGGCACAATCTCAGATCACTGCAGCCTCCACCTCCCAGGTTCACGTGATTCTCCTGTCTCAGCCCCCCAAGTAGCTGGGACTACAAGCATACACCACCATGCCTGGCTTGGCTAACTTTTTTATTTTTGGTAGAGACAGGGTTTCACCATGTTGGCCAGGTTGGTCTTGAACTCCTGACCTCAAGTGATCTGCCTGCCTCAGCCTACCAAAGTGCTGGGACTACAGGTGTGAGCCATGGCACCCGTCCAAAAAGAAGAACTACTATTTGATCCAGAAACCACTACTGGGTATCTACCCAGAGGAAAATAAATTATTATGTGAAAAGATACTTGCACACACATATTTATAGCAGCATCATTTGCAATTGCAAAAATGTGGATCCAGCACAGATGCCCATCAATCAATGAATGGATAAAGAAACCGGGATATATATATGAATACTACTCAGCCATAAAAAGAAATGAATTAATGACATGGCATTCGCAGCAACATGGATGGGGCTGGAGACCATTATTCTAAGTGAAGTAACTCAGGAATGGAAAACCAAACGTCATATGTTCTCATAAGAAGGAGCTAAGCTAAGAGGATACAAAGGCATCAGAATGATACAATGGACTTTGGGGACTCAAGGGGAAAGGGTAGGAAGGGGGCGAGGGATAAAAGACTACAAATTGGGTTCAGTGTGTACTGCTTGGGTGATGCGTACACCAAAATCTCACAAATCACTACTCAAAGAACTTACTCATGTAACCAAATACCACCTGTTCCCCAAAAACCTCTGGAATTTAAAAAAAAAATGAAATGACAAAACCAACATTAAAAAAAAAAATCTCACCTTGAATTGTAATAATCCCAACGTGTCAAGGGCAGGTCCAGGTGGAGATAATTGAATCGTGGGGGTGGTTTCTCCCACACTGTTCTCATAATAGTGAATAAGTCTCATGAGATCTGATGGTTTTATAAAAAGGAGTTCCCCTGCACATGCAGTCTTGCCTGCCACCATGTAAAATGTGACTTTGCCTCTCCTTTGCCTTCCACCGTGATAGTGAGGCCTCCCCAGCCATGTGGAACTGTGAGTTCATTAAACTTCTTTCCTTTATAAATTACCCAGTCTCAGGTGTGTCTTTATTAGCAGTGTGAGAACAGACTAACACAATCCTACAAGGCAGAGAAGGCCAGAGAGGAGCCAGATACATATAGAGACAGATCCCAAGGGCATACTGGCCCTATAACAACCTGCTTTCATGGGAACTAATCTATTCCTACCACAACTAATCAACCTCACGAGAACTCACTACCAAGAGAGTAGCACCGAGCCATTCATGAGGGATCCACCCCCATGACCAAAACACCTTCCACTGGGCCCCACCTCCAATGCCATCCCACATTAGGGATACATATTAACATGAGTTTTGGTGGGACAAACTCAAACCATAGCAGAATATTATCTCATTAATGGAACATTATCTCACTAATAGACCAACAAAACTGGATTTTAATAATGACCATGAAATGACATAATAAGCAACGAAAAATCTGTTTGTAATTTTATAACAACAATGTTAATTATTAATATTGTTATTATATTATTAGTAGTATTATTGTTTTCTAGAACTATCTATTCCAGGTTATTCTTCAAGTTCTCATTCAGCTTGATTGTGGCTAAGGAAGTTTGATCATGATTCCATAATGGTTTTGCTTAAAAATTTCTCAAATTCAACTGAAAATAATTTAATTCCATGTTAGACAAAATGCTACATAAAAATTCATGTTTTGTAAATAGTTGAGAAAGAACCTATGATGGCCAAGTTTGTAATGGCATTCAACGAACTAAGAACAATTTTGACTTATACTCTGTTATCAAGAAGTTTGAAATACATTTCTGTCTCTTACCATAAGAAGAGGGCCATCATGTTTATGCCAATCAGCTTAGTGCATGAGACCAAGTCTTGTAGTCTTTTTAACACTGCAATGGTTTCCATACTACTAGAGGTAATTTATTACTATCTCGTGCCTTCAAGATAATGATTTCCAGAAATGCTGTCTGTACCCAGGCAGGATAAATGGTGACCATCTCCTGGACTTTTATATGTACACAGTTACGGTTCTCCAGTAATAGGTATAATTGATGGTTAACTTCTATATAAGACTTGAATTCCTCTCTAATTTTTTTATGCTGGCTACCTTTACCCACATCAACTATGACAGGCCAACTAGAAACATTCCGCAGAGGCGGTTCATAAGAATTGGGTGTCTGCAGTGATAGTTCAGAGTACTCAGAGTTTCTGCTAATGCTGGTGGATTTACAGACATGAATATTAAGCTAAAGAATCTAACCTTACCCACAATGGCATTGATAAAGGTGAAGGATTTTTCTAGGATTAAAAAGTCCCACAAAAACGTATTATCCACATTTCACATGTTGTAAAGTTAAGGTAATAGATGTAGTTGAAGAACATCGAGATTCCTGGGAAATTAGAAAAGACTGCTTTTTGCACACACTGTTTTTTCGTACGTGGCATTGTTTTTGTAATTAGTACCTGAGTATCGGCTGGCATTTTATGATGTGTAGAGCTTGGAAGGGTCAGAAAAATGTGGTGCTTGTTCAAACCTAATACATCTTGTACAGATTTAAAACCAGGAATTTCTTAACATTGCCATCTGCTAAGCATCTCCTTTTTGGCACATTTAGCTCATAGACAATGAAGTACCTCAGCAATTGTTGTCTTTTGTGTAAGTAATTAAAATTAGTCAATAACTAGACTCAGAAGGCTTACTCTTATTTTATATATTCTTTATTTCAAGTGCATTTAGCTTGGATTTACAATCTTAGCAACTCACCTTGGGGTGATTTCAATGTCTCTAGGTCCCTCATGGACCAGATTTCACTGTGGCCTACCTGGGCCAAGCTACCAACGTCCATGGTCTGTTTTACTGGAAAAACTTCCCAGGTGGTTCATTGGCCTCCACACGTAGCCCTCTGTGGATGACTTTTGCACAGTTTGAGTTTCATTTGACAGGGCCCTCCTCTGTAATGCTGAGCCAAGGCCGGGACTGATGTAGACACTCCAGTGATCACTGAGCAATGCCTGCCAGAGCAGGAGGCGAAGCAGAGAGCCTTGTTAGAGGCTGGAAAGCTCCTTGTTTCTGCCAAATCCTACTGCTTTCCAGCTAAAAGCAAGGATTTTTTAAGAGAACATTATAAACAAAATAAGCAGAACAATAAATGAGACACTGCCTAGGTTTAGTGTAATTTGTTTTCCTTGCTGATTTTTACTATAAATGCAACCAGCAGAGAGTTTAACTGTGCTCAAGTTCTCCAGCAATTAGGAGCACCAGCACTCGGCTACAGTACCGTGAAAGTGCCCCAGGCCTACGCAGCTGTCACGGTTTTATAGCAATCGGCTATTATGAGAACAGGTGGTGGTGGTGCAAGAATCCAGTGTGTTGCCCAGAGACGAGGATGGTCTAATCAGACACAGCTTAAATGAAAGACAATGAGAAGATTTCATCTAAAATCCTTACCAAAGGGTTTCTTCACAGAGAGTTTGAAGTTAGCGTCCACACACTTGGCGTCTGGAGGTCTCTACTGAAAGCTCACATCTCAGAGGTTTCTACTGTGAAGATGTACAGACCCGGAAGAGAATTAGAGTCATATGCTATTTTAATTAGATGAAAATGGTCGATAAATACATGCATCTCTTGCTCTCACGTTCACCTTCATCAGCAAGTCCTATGGGCTCCCAAACACACCCAGAATCATTTCTTTCCCTCCTTCTTTGTTACCCTAATCCATCAGTTCTCAAAGTGTGGGCAACAGACATCCAAGAGTCCCTGGAAGGGACTTGTGATTCCACAAGATCAAAACTATTTTCATCGGAATATTAAGCTGTTATTTATCCTTCTTATTGTGTTGATATTTGTACTAATGGTTCCAAAGAAATGACGGGTAAAATTGCTCATTCTTTAGCATGATATGAAGCGTGGCACTGATCTGCCGCAGTGATTGTTGTCTTCTTGGCCCCCACAGACTTACCTGTGAAAGAAGTGCCACTTTCTTTAAAGACTGTCCCTGAAGAAGCAGCATAAACTGTGAATTGTATTAAGCCTCAACTCTTCAATGCATGTTTTTCCAAAACTCTTTATCACAAACTGGAAGGGCACAAAGAGCACGTCTGCTGCAGATGGAAGTTTGTGGTCATCTCAGAGAAAAGCTTTACTCACGGGACAGTTTGGGTTTTTTGTTTGTTTGTTTGTTTTTGAGACAGAGTCTTGCTCTGTTGCCCAGGCTGGAATGCAGAGGTGCAATCTCGGGTCACCGCAAGCTCCACCTCCCAGGTTCAAGCGATTCTCCTGCCTCAGCCTCCCGAGTAGCTGGGATTACAGGCACCCGCCATCATGCCCGCCTAATTTTTGTATTTTCGTAGAGATGGGGTTTCACCATGTTGGCCAGGCTGGTCTTGAACTCCTGACCTCAGGGGATCCGCCCGCCTTGGCCTCCCAAAGTGCTGAGATTACAGGCGTGAGCCACCACGCCTGGCCAATGGGACGGTTTTTACTGGAAGTAGGATAATGGACAATCTAAGGGAATCCAGACTTGAGTTTATGGCTGGTATTTTCTCAGAAATGAATGCAGGGAGCCCATCACCTCAAGGAACACAACTGACACCATCTCTTGCCAAGAACACAACTCGAGGTCTAGAGTGAAAATCTGAATTTTGGAAAATGTCTATCTGCCTCTGAGCACTTGACAGATTTCAGATAAAGTGTTTTCTGATACAATCAATGGGGATATTAAGGAATGTGATTTTTAATGATAAAAATTCATGATATTCGTCAATATTTGGAAGATCTGCACAATTTGGTGGAATGAATTTTCTAAATGACAAATGCTTGATGTTATAAATTGTATAATTGCAGGGAAACAAGATGAATTCAAAGAGTAAGAATGACAAACGAATTTTAATATAAAAGAGTTTTAAAAGTTTGTTAATGTGGTCTCAGATTTCATGTTGCAATTAATCATTAAGAAGCTATCACTTGTCTAGTTTTGGTACAGATAAGGAAAACATCCACAATCACAGGAAAAGGTTATTAACTCTCCCTTTTCCAACTACTCATCTACATGGGGTTGAATTTTCTCCATATACTTCAGCCAGAACGATCATGGCAGATTAAAGGCAGGGGCAGCTACAAGAATCCAGCTGTCTCCTGTTAAGCTAGACATCATAAAAACGTAATAGTCACTCATCACTGATTGTTTTTGTTTCAAAAGATATAATTATTTTCCATAAAAAATAGATATTATGACTGTTTACATGCAACAGGCTTATAATTATTGGTTTTAAATATATTAATAAATTATCCTGTTTTAATTTCTGAGAAAATAATTTCTAAGTCAATGTAGATAGATATAACCCACATAATCTCATTAAATTCCCATCACAACCCTGTGAACTAAATACTATCACGTCCAATTTATATCCTACAAGAGTAAAGGGGCCCATTATTAATGTAATTAGGATAAATTTGCCACTAAAATTAAATATGTTGATTGTAAAGACAAGGGCTCATCTGCCTTGAGAAGATTTTCTCTTAAAACCACCTGCCTGCCTTGGTGCCGACTGAACATTCAACAGGCAACTTTCTTCTCTACTCAGAAGCGGCCTCCCGCACCAGCCGCTGGCCTCGGGGAACTGGCACAAGGATTCAAGTTCCCTCCAGAGCAAGTACTCTTCTTTTCTGTCCAAAAAGGTCTCTTGAGTAGAACTGCCATGGCAACAACACATGAGGCTTGGAGAGTTCACACTTAGGCATCTGATCCTAATCCCGTAGGTGTCCTTCGGCTTCTCAGCCCTGCACTCAGCAAAGCAATAAATTGGGCTGCTGGGTAACAGAAGGATCCCTGGTGAATTACAGCTTATTCACTAGAACCAGATGAATGGTCCATCCTTCTTTATGAAGCAAGAAAATGCCTCTCTCTGGCAAAATCCCATCTCTACAAATAAAAAATTAAAACATTAGCTGGGCATGGTGGTGTGTGACTCTAGTCCTGGCTACTCGGGAGGCTGAGGTGGGAGGATTGCTTGAGCCTGGGAGGTCGAGGCTGCAGTGAGCTGAGATCGAACGACTCTGCACTCCAGCCTGGACAACAGAGTGAGACCCTGTCTCTAAAAAAAAAAAAAGAAAAAGAAAATAAAAAGAAAATCCTTCTCTCAAAGCTACAAGGCTGAAAACAAAGCTCCGGCTTCTGCAGGAAGCAGCAACACAGCACAACATGTCCAGGGTTGTTTCAGACAGTGATTCTCGATTTAGGGCAACTTCGTCCCCATGGGACATTTTGCCAGCCTGGAGGCCTTGGTGGTTTTCGTGATGGGTAGGTGGAGGTCAGGGATGCAGCCACATGTCCTGCAAGGCACAGGACCACCCCCTACCAACACACACACACACACACACAAACACACACACACACTGAGAAGGATACAGCCCTGCATCAGAAGAGCAAGGATGAGGAACCCCATTTCAGGACTGCCCTGCTCTCCAGACACCCCCTCTCTGCAGCCACTCCTGCTGCTGGTGTGGCGCCCACCTCCAGAGTCCACTCATCAGGTCCCAGAGAATGTCTTTGGGGTCTGCATCTTCCATAGTATATGGAGTCCTGTATAATTGCTAGTCCCTGCTAATCCAACATGCAGCAGAGTGCCTTGTCCAGAATGAGCATTTGATAAACATAAATAGTGGCTTAATAAATATTATATTATCCGTACCTCTAGTGTCAATAATCTTACAAAGAAATTGACCCACTAATAAGTTAGAGCCGCTGAATCCAGTGGTAAGTTAGCATGTCCATACCAGGTATACCAGAAGTAGTACTAGGATAAAAATGTGAATATTCCTACCCCCAAAAATAAGAGTTTGAACTCTTACATAAGGCATCTTTTTTAATTAAAAAATCTCAAAGTAACCCAAAGAATAATTATTAAAATGATAAACCTGAGTCTTAGAAACATGGCCAAGGATTTCTTCACTTGAGTGGAAGGAGACCCACGTGATGATGACCTCTCTGAACAGCACCGTCGCTGGCCACTGTCACTCAGCTCTCCACAGGTCTGACCATTTTCCATGAATTCACACACAGCTATTGCGCACCTACTATAATTGCCAACTGTTCTAGAAACTGGGGATTTGAAACGTAAAAGACGCAGCGCGGCCCTCCGAGAGCTCACGGTCAGATTGGGAATGTGAAGACAATTGTTCCCAGTGGGTTAAGGTGCTGTAGACCCCAGAGAATATGCGTCCCACCACTGTGTGAGCTCACGTGATCTCATTTCCTTTCAAGGCAGGGGCAGTGAGGCAGGAGGCCCGGGAGGGCTGTCATCCAGGCGGGAAACCATGGTGCTTAGATTAGATGGTGGCAGAAGCCAGGATGATGAGAAACGCTCAGAGCTGAGTCTATTCTCAAGCCACAGTCCTCATCGGTACGGCTCCTCCACTGCAGAACCCTTGAGAGCAGCTTGGCTCTCACTGAAACCGGGCTCTCCCTGCAGTGTGAGGCCAAACCCCAGGCCTTGGCAAAACCCCCTGGGCCGTGACTGCCCATCAGGCCTCACAGGTGGCAGCCAGCAGCCTCTCTCCTCACGCACGGCTGGAGCACAGTTAGCAGCTTCTCAACATTCATGTTCCCAAGGGCAGCAGGATGACAGTCAACCACCCCCACAACAGCCTTCGCACCGCCTCTACTGTGGGGCATAGAATAACACCAGGGAGCCTCAGGCCAGCCACCCCTGGCTGCAAATCCCAGCTCCCCTGCCACTAGTGCGGGACATGGGCCCGGTGCCCAGCCTCTCTCAGCCTCCGAGTCCTCATCTATAAAGTCGGCAGCAGAAAACTCACTCTCGGGATCATTCTGACAAACAGACAGCACGTAAAATACTCGGTGTGTGCAGAGCGCTCACAATCCTACTCACGTCTCTTCTCTCCTCCAATGCTGTGACAAGAAAACCACCCGCTCTGGCAGCGCAGGAGGGCCCAGCTCTCTGCTAGCAGCTGGCCGCTTAACTCTGGACCTCCAGGGCCTCGGCTGTCTGTGACCACCCCAAATGGAGGCAGTGCTGTCTCCTTCCAGGAGCACGAAATGAGGTATAAGTACAGCCCCCGACACAAAGGAAAGGATTCCTAGGGCTGGTTATTAATATCTTATGGGCAGGAAACATCTACCAACCCTGTCACCAGCAGGTTCAAATACAGCCATTCGATCAGCATTTATTTATCACCTTCTGGGCGATGGTGGGACTGGGGGAGTCGGGGGGCAGGTGGTGCTGGTATAAATCAGTAAATGAGAAGGGTAAACACAGCCTTTAAGGAGACACATAAAACAGCAATTAAAAAGGTCAGAAACAGACGGATTCTGGAACTACGGCTTATGTGTGCTGTGGCTTTGGGCAAGAGCTCCGACTTCATTTTTCTCAGCTGTGAAGTGTGTTATGAAGAGCAAGTGAAAGCTCACCTGTAAATCGTGAAGCACACTGCCTGGTACCCAGTGAGAACCTCCTCAATATTAGCTGCCACTGCAGTTTTCTTACACTTAATGCCATCATTATCATTATTATTGAGGAGTAAGGTGATTGTTCGAGTTAGGGCTTTTGCAGTTGTAAATTAAAGAAACTGATTTCATGTAGAGTAAGCCAGATTAAACGGTCTGTCTTCACATGACCAGTGCATTCTTGGTCGGGACAGATGCAGGCCCAGCTGAATCCAGGAACTGAAGTGATGTCTTCTGGATTCCCACTGTTGTTTTCTGTTGCTTTTACCACTTGCTGTCTGCCTAAAGCAATTCTTTTATACTCAGATAACCTTTCTCTCTTTTAAAAGGAAAATAGCCTTTAAGATCTTCAGAATTTTATCTTCCAATTTCCATGGAAGATTTTTTCACACACACACACACGCACACACCTACAAATAAGGCTTCTCCCTTCTCCTGTAGCTCCACATGATTCCAGGAAAGGACTCTGACTGCCTAGGCTGGGCTTCACACCCACCTGGGCTGATCCTTGGGTGGGGAAGAGCGGTGGGACCAGCCAGGCCTGCGGCACAGACTCCCCGGGGACTGCCGTAACAGAGTCCACTACTGGCAACCCCATTTGAATCACTGGGCTGGGAGAAAGGGTTCCCCAAAGGAAAGGGGTGGGCAGAGTGGTGAGAGGCAGAAACAGAGCCCCCAGCAGCATCAGGCACAGACAGGCATGAAGCTGGAAAATGGTACAATGAGGTCAGGACATTCTAAAGGAGCGAGGCAGATTCTCTGCAGGTCTCTGGGAGGAAACGATGAAAAACTTTGCCTATCACCCTGCAGGACTTCTGCCTCCCAAGGTTCACGGCTTAATTTGAAAGTGACTCAAACTCCGGTAGGTTGTTCATTTCATTCCCAAGAATAAAATCATAAACATCTGGGCAGAAAGCTTTCTGTGGTCCTAAAACTAAAATCATAAACATCTGTGGCAGAAAACTTCCTAAGGAACATTGCATGAATGCTTGGCCAAAATTGAGTTAATTCGATTCTTAACGTTTGAGTTAAAGTAGTTTTTTATTTCTTTATTTATAAATATCCCAGGAAACACTCAATGAATCTTTGAATTGTCTTTTTTTACTTCAGTAAGCATTCCCAAGTGCCCGCTGATCTGATTAAATCTGCAATTAAAATCCAGGTCCTACAGAGCAGCGCTTTTGTGATCACTAGCCCAGTAAAATCACAGGGAAGAGGATAAAATACAGTTTCATGTGTCCCGATATCCTTCATCCCTTCTCAACACAGACTTTAAGGTTTTTGCAGATAAATACGAAACATGCTTTGCCAACCTTCTACAAACACACCACCTGGCATCTCATCTAGTGCCTGGTGCCAGCGATGGGAATGGGAGTTGATTTTCAAAGCTGCACTCCCCGTCCTGCCAGTTAATCAGCTGGTGAGCAGGGCCTTGCTTTGGTGACAAAGGTCTGGAAGTGACGTCCACATTACTGACTCAGCCACGACCGCCAAGCCCCTCACAGCACCAGCGCCTCTCAATCAGCACCCCTAACACCTGTCCACTCAGGGGCACCATGCGGGGGACACCCAGGATGCCTTTCTTCCTCACCTGAGCAGGGGAAGGGGCATCACACTCCCCAGCTGCCCCCAGCAGCCCTCAGGCCTGGGACCTGCACCTTCCCGGGCTGCCCCCACACACGCCCCCCTCCAAGCTCTGGATCCTACCCAAGGCTGCCCTGTAGCTTAGAACCTGGTGGTCTCCTCCCAGATGCCCGCTAATCATCATCCTTGGCCTGGCACTCGGTTCTCAATCCTGTGACAGAGACGCCCCACCCTGCCTCTAACCTTGACTAAACTTCAGCCAAGCTTCTTCCTGACTCTCACCCCCACCTGCCTTTTCTTGGAGCATTTGCATTAGAAAAACTTGTCATTGTAAATTCTTTATCTGCCCCTTACAAGGGGCAGAGAAAGGAGATGTAAGCCTTTTGTGACATATCTTGCCAGTTGTAAGGCCCAGGGAGTGTCTTTCTCAGTGATCTGGAGGCCGGTCATTCCTTTGAAACATAATCACGGAGGAAGACAGTGGCCACGTCTGGTCTCTGTGGGAGGCAGGTGGGAGGCAGACCCTAACCTCAAGGCGCAGTTCTCTCCAAGTCTCATTTCTCTTCAAGCCATGCAATTCCCTCCGTCCCTCCTGTGAGGAATGCAGGAGAAAGTTCGCTCTTCCTTCAGGGAGGGCCATTCAGGAAACGCAGATGGCCTAGACCCACACCCCAGCTCTTACAAACTCCACCCTCTCACCCTCGGTCCACAGAACTGAGCTCAGACAGCCTCTGCCTCTCTCGCCTACTGCAATCGCCTTCAAGAATAAAGTCTCCCCGCTGGCTTAACTCCGTCCAGCGCAGGCTTTGCTTTGACTCCTGATGAACTCATGCATCCCTCAGGGGCCTGGGACATCTGCACACTCTGGCCACACCCAGAATGATTTCATTTGATTCCCGGCGTGGGGGCTCTGGAATGCTTATTTCAAGGCTCCTCTGCCACCTGGGGGGATGCTGAGGGCCAAGCAGCTCTGCCCTAAGCCCCTGCTCTCTGACCCCGCTTCACACGCCTGTCCCCGGTTCCCATCCTCCACGCCCACCATGAGCACCAGCTGCATTGCCAGGTTGGTCCTGACAGCACGCCCAGGCTTGCGGTCTCCACTCGGCTCCTAAACCAGACACCCTCCCCTTCACCCCCTGATCTTCTGCCATCCGGTCCTTTGCCCTGGGATGCTCCTCCTGCTCTACCTCACCATCTCCTCAGGACCAGCCTTCCCCCAGCCTCATAGGGTGACCCACCATCCCAGGGGCCTGGTGACCCCTTCCTCGGGGTGTTGAGGACCCCTGTGGAGCCTCCAGCATCTGTGCTTTCCTGCATCCAGGCACAGTGAAGGCTGCAGGATATCTGCTCACTGTCTCCTCTGCTAGGTCCCCTTGAGGGCCAGAACCTCGCTGCACCAGTGGATGTCACCTGAGAAGTGGTCACAGTGTTCACTGGGCAGGTTAAGTTATTCCACAAGTACTTGGACACGCAACCCTGAAGGAGGCGTGGTTCTGTCAGCCCCAGAATATGAGCTCGCGCAATCCTCATGGCATTCCTGTTGGGTACTCGCCATCGCCTTCCCCTTTTACAGGTAAGGAAACAGGTGCAGAGAAGTGAGGCAAAAGCCAAAACCCCTTCCAGGTAGGAGGGGGTCAGATCCAACCCAGGCAGGGGGCCCCTGAAGAGTGAACTGCTGTGAGAATCAAAGGACACACAAGAAGCCATTCAGACGTGACTGGAATGTAGCCTGTGCCCAGCACCATGGTCCCCTCCCTTCTAGAAATTCACCACAGCCCTGGCAGCCTCCCAGCCTGAGAAGCGGGTGTCACCTCATCAGGAAGCTGCTGTCTGCTTTTCCGCTTCCCAGGAGCCCCACGTGCCCCTGTCTACTCATTTCCTTAGACATGGCGTTGGGCACACCGCGCTCTGCAGAGGGGCCTTCCTGCGTCCACGCTGCATGAGTAAAACGCGGTGGGGTAGCGGGTCCAGGATCCTCCCTCAAGATGAGAAGAGCTGGCTACGCCTGGTTTATGGGTAGTTTTATAAATTGTCACACACACACACCCTTCCCGCGCCATTCTATTTCCATTCTGCGGAAATCCTGGGTGGAAGGGAGCTTTATTCCCTTAAACCCTGTTTTAAAAATACTGACCAGAAAACCATCGATCCTCTTTCTGCCACCGTAAATGACTTTGTGTTTTCTAGAACTTCACGCACCTGGCCTCGTGCAGCGAGAGCTCCTCTGGGCCTGGCTCCTGTCACTCAGCACGATGATTGTGAGTTTCCTTCCTGCGCTGCATAGGTGAGGAGCTCGTCTCTGCTCACTACTGAGCACTGTTCACCGTGTGGACACACAGAGCTGTGCATATTCCTTCACCTATTGGGAGACATGTGGGTTGCTCCCTTTTGGAGATACTATGAATGTGGCTGTCATGAACATTCATGCCCAAGACAACAAAAACACCGACAACTCCAGCGAGGTCAAGCGCTGCACTTCCACAGACATCCCCACCGCTCCACTGGTGCGTCCTTCTACCGCTGCCCTGGAGCTGTCCCAAGGCTCCTCAGC
Organism: Pan paniscus; assembly: GCF_029289425.2. NCBI lineage: Eukaryota > Metazoa > Chordata > Mammalia > Primates > Hominidae > Pan > Pan paniscus. The sequence continues at coordinate 94,710,575 of NC_073266.2, read as the reverse complement.
CTCCCTGCCAACTGACTGACTGCCGGACACGTTCAACCCAGAGATCTTACAGTTCAAAATGCCGCGTTGTGGCCACTTGTTGACGGGCGCCTTCCACCAGACGGGGAAACAGCTTTACTGTGCAGGAGGCCCTCCCTGGGAAACGGGGAGTGAGATGAGGCTGCAGGTGAATGGGCTGAAACCTCCCCCAGCCCCTCCCGGCCTCACCTAGCCGTGTCCTGCTGCAGGAGGTGCCTGCGGAGTTGCTTCACCGGGTCTGGATGAGTTAACCTTGATGCCCTTCCTCCTGCAGGAGGGACTTCTGTGCACAACACGCCAAACAGAGGAGCCCGTCTCATCAGAAAGGCGGGCTCTCCAGCACAGCTAGAGCAGGTGGGACAATGAGTGAGGCAAGAGGGGCTCAGGCAGCCCAGCTGACGGATTAACTGTGAGTGTGTGGGGTGGGAGTGGCCAGAGAGCGGAGGTGGGAAGGGAGGCTTGAGGAAGAGGGGCAGCCGGCAGCAGGGGCTGATGTCTCTGAGAAGAGAAGCCCATCCGTGAAAGGCCGAAACTTCAAATATTTAACTTGCATACCTGGGGATCCTTGTGTTCTTTTGCTAGCATTTGTTTCAAGTATGCAGGGCCCACTCCCACATTCTCTGAACCCTGCCTGTCCTGGACTCCAGGAGCTTTGGTCTCCATCACTGGGAGAGGTGAGTCACCCCATCTCTGTCTCCGTAGCCACTGACCCATGGACTTTTATCATTTTCCCCCAAGAATTCTGTGAAAGTGTCCCAATCATTTTTCTGCCTCCAGTCTCATCTTTCTCAAATGTTCCCTCAACAACGAGACCTCTTCTGAAACACAAACCACCACACTGCGTCCCCAGAGCTGAGATGGCACCACTGCACTCCAGCCTGGGCCACAGAGCAAGACTCTGTCTCAAAAAAAAAAAAAAAAAAAAAAAACAGATTACAGTGATGGAAATATATTTAAAATCACTGAATGAACTGTATACTTCAAAAGGTGGAATTTTATGGCATACAAATTAATCTCAGTAAAGCTAATTTTAAAATAGAATGATGCTATCTAGGTCCCTCAGGCTCCATTCTGATGCTTGAACAAATGCTTGTTGAGTCCCTAACAGTGTGTCCCAGTGGAGCATGACAGGAAGAGTTCTGGCTGGAAAGACTTTTAAACCAAGATCATCAGTCCCCCATCCAGAGGCAGGGAAAACCTCAGTGGAGCCTCAAGAAGCATCCTATTCCAGGCAACATGGTTTCTCCCTGTGCCCACCAAGAAGAGTAATCCCCAGATAGATAAAGAAATGATTCACTTCATGAAAGTATTTACCTTTCACCCACAGTGTCTCCAGGAGGTCTGCCCGTGGCGTACATGTGCTGTCTGCCCAGCACCACCAGTTCTGGGAGCAGCACGGCCTGTTTCCTGGAAGCTACATCCACGTGCATTGCATCCATATGACTCCTGTGTGCTTTGTTCCCAGGATTGGTTGTGGGCTTGGGCCTGACTCAAGACTGAGTGACTGCAGGGCTCAGCCTGACTGTTACTAAAGCGTGCCCCATTCCCTGAACGTGTAGACTTGGGCAATGAAGGAGGGGGAGCCCTCTCTCTTTTTGACTGTGGCTAGGCAATAAAAGTCTAGGAAGCTCTCAGCAGCCAGGGAGGAAGGCAGGCGCTGGAGCGATAGGGGCCAGTGGGGCCAGGATGAGGGAGAATTTCCTACAGCGCTGGTGTTCCAGTTCCGATGAGCCTCAGGCCCACAGGCATCACGGCCCCCCACGCAGCTACCCTGGCTTCTGTGGCAAAGGACGAAGATGAACCCTGGCACGATTTCATTGTTTTATTAAATTTCATTGTCTCCTTTTCACTTATCTTATTCAAGTTGGGTTTCTTTCACTTGCTAATAAAAGTCTGAGCAGATAGATTACTAAAAATGACTTTGTTTCACCGACTTTAACTCATTCCAGCATTATTTACTGAGGCACCGCTGTGTGCTAGGTGGCATTCCAGGTGCTGCGTATTTATCCAGGAGCCAGCCAGAAGCCCCACCCTGTGGAGTCTGTGTCTTCACCTACAGGAAATTGCTCATCCCGTCATGGATTCACAGACACTTACTGAATTCCTAATAAATAAACTCTTCATTCAGTAGCGTTAAATAAGTTTCTTGAAGCTAGACTGTTGATATTTTGAGAGATATTGTCCATACTCCTGGTCACCTCTGATTTAAGGGCACGCAGGACCTGAGCATTTTACCAACCTACCTAGTGCATTAGCCAGGGTTCTCTAGAGGGACAGAACTCATAGGATCTATGTATATATGAAAAGGGAGTTTATTAAGGAGAACTGACTTACATCAAGAGTGGTTTGCCAGGGGCTCTCGGGCCTTCGGCCACAGACTGAAGGCTGCGCTGTCGGCTTCCCGACTTTTGAGGTTTTGGGACTCCTCGGACTGAGCCACCACTGGCTTCCTTGCTCCTCAACTTGGAGGCAGCCTTTCATGGGACTTCACCTTGTGATCCTGTGAGTCAGTTCTCCTTAATAAACTCCCTTTCATGTACACATATATCCTATTAGTTGTGAGGAAGAGTGAAGGTTGCACTTAACTGAGAACGTGTTTAGTCATTTCCCATTATGCAAAACACTGCGGGGATTTCTCCACCCCTGCTATTATGTGGGAGAACAGGTCTCAGGTAAAAGTGCAACATGATCGAAGTGAAGAAAGCAATTCACTAAGGGTCTGATGATCAAACTTGTCAGCTGCTAATAAGACAGCTGAGATGAAGACTGAGCTGAATGTTGCACGTGGAAATGCCAAAGTCTTCACTGATGTCAATTAAAAAAAAAAAAAAAAAAAAAAAAAAAAAAAAAAAAAAAAAAAAAAAACTGGTTTTGATGCACAGGTGAGACTAATATCTCTAATTGTCAATTGTCCATAATGATTGATAAATTAGCTTTCCCTCCGCCTTTTAAAGTCTGGAGTTTGGGACGCTATGCCATTCTTACATCGTGCCAATATTTACAACACAAAGAAATTTAGCATGTTTTAAACAAATAACACTACTTGTAAGTAGAATTCAAGTCTTTGTCTGATCCAATGTACAAAAAAAATTGTATTTATGTCCTGAGTTTCACAATTTTTCATCTTAAACTATTTCAATTTCTCAATTTTTAATCACTTGTTCTGGCCGCAGACCCAGCCAACAATTCATGCGCTGGACATGTTATTTGACTGTATGGTTTTCTGTTGTGTTTGGATGGGACTTACTTTCTATTATTAGTCTATTATTTCTAAGTGAAGGACATGCTAAAAATGCCTCCAAAACCCATCGTATAATTCATCCTCCTGGTGTCTTACTTTGTAGTCTTAGGATTAAAGGAAGATCATTCTGAAACATCGAAATTTGCATGTTAAAGGGGACTGCGTGAAAGGATGAAGCACTTTTCTCAGGAAACCATAATTACACAACAGAATAAGAAAGTGGTGATCACAGTGGCCTGCGTCTAAACACCGCCTTCTTCAGGATCGTAAATTCCTAAGAATCCAGAGCGGAAAGAGACCCCGCAGATAGAAAATCAAGTTCAAGCCTGTCGTTTAAACGATGGGAACTTGATGCACACACACGAGGAAATTAACCGACACTCATAGGTTAACTTTGCCCAGTGATGACTGAGAATACCTAAAATAAATGACTTTCCATGAGTCCTTGTATGAAGATTCTGGGTGACAGGGGAAATGAATTAGAAATGGGTAAATATACATGCACCCCAGTTACATAGCAGCAAAATCAGAGCTTGGAATTCCTGCCTCTTTCCTAATGCTGTGACTGACCTCCACTGCAATGCTGAGTTGCACTAATTAGTTCTCATCCAGATTCGCCATCACATTTTCTAAAGTCCCATTCCTAAATATACTCTTCTAGTCACCTCAGATGTGAAGATTTAAGAATAGACACTTTGTGTGAGCCGAGGTTGTGCCACTGCACTCCAGCCTGGGCGACAGAGCCAGACTCCATCTCAAAAAAACAAAAAAGAATAGACACTTTGTATGTCTTTATTAATCACAATTTGGGGAATATGCAACACGTATAGAATGAAGAGTATCCGCAAATGGTTAAATGCCACAAGTACACTTTAAAAATAAAATCAGAACCCGGGTCAGGCACGGTGGCTCATGCCTGTAATCCCAGCACTTTGGGAGGCCAAGGCAGGTGGATCACCTGAGGTCAGGAGTTTGAGACCAGCCTGACCAACACGGTGAAACCCCATCTCGACTAAAAAATACAAAAATTAGCCAGGCGTGGTGGTGGGTGCCTGTAATCCCAGCTACTCGGGAGGCTGAGGCAGGAGAATCACTTGAACCCAGGAGGCGGAGGTTGCAGTGAGCCAAGATCATGCCATTGCACTCCAGCCTGGGCAACAGAGCAAGATTCTGCCTCAAAAAAAAAAAAAAAAAATCAGAACCCACTGGAGGACGTTAGTAAACCCAGCTGTCAGAAAATGTTTAAATATAGGGCAAGTAAGCAAAGGCCTCATCTATCAATCTCTGTTTTCAGACTCTTCATCTTAGTGCACTCTGGCTGCCAAAACAAAATAGCATAAACTGGACTGCATATAAATAGCATGAATAAATTTCTCACGATGTGAGAGGCTGGGAAGTCCAACACACCAGCGATTTCATGTTCCAGTTCATAAACAGCATCTTCCCACTGCATCCCCACATGGTGGAAGGCGCAGAGCAGCTCTCTGGGGCCTCTTTCATGAGGCCATTCATCCCATTCATGAGGGCTCCACCCTCCTGATCTAATCCCCTTCCAACCCATGTCCTACTACCATCCCTTTGAGGGTTAGGATTTTAACATGAATTTAGGGGCAATACAGGTATTTGGACCATAGCAGATATTTACTACAATAATAGCCTTTTAACCACATCTTCATATAACATAATAGATCAAATGATCAAAAAATTAGTGTTATTCATATAAAAATATACATACATTCTAATCATGAATAAGCAAAAAAAAAAAAAAAAAAAAGCTGAAATTCTGTCATAAAACAACAGGAATGTATTCCCCCACAGTTCTGTAGGCCTGAGGTCTGAGGTCAGGTGTAAGGGCCACCTTCCCTCTGAAGGCTCTGAGGGAGGACCTGTCCTTCCTCCCCAGCTCCAGGCAGTACCTGCGTTCCTTCATTAGTGACAGCCTCGCTCCCACCTCTACCTCTGTCAGCGCGTGGTGTCCTAAGCTATGTGCGTGGATGTGCCACATTTCCCCCTTTGTGTGAAGACACCAGCCATTGCCTTGGGGCCCATCCAAATCCAGGATGACCTCATCTTGGTTAATTACACCTATTTCCAAATAAGGTAACATTCAGAGGTTCCAGGTGAACATGGATTTTTGGAGGCCACCTTTCAGCCCAGCACATGAACATTCTACAAAATAACTGGCCAGTAGCCCTCAAAAACCTGAAGATCTTAAAAAAGAAAGATTCAGACACTGTCACAAATAAGAACAGGGGTCCCCAATCCCTGGTCCGTGGCCTGTTAGAAACCAGGCCACACAGCAAGAGTTGAGTGGCGGGCCAAGGAGCATTACCACCTGAGCTCTGCCTCCCATCAGATCAGTGGCAGCATTCGATTCTCATAGGAGGCCAGACCCTATTGTGGGGGATCTAGGTCGTGCACTCCTTATGAGAACCTAATGCCTGATGATCTGAGGTGGAACAGTTTCATCCTGGAAACATCCCCCAGACCCCCATCCATGGAAAAATTGTCTTCCACAAAACCTGTCCCTGGTGCCAAAATGGTTGGGGACCACTGGATTAGAAGACAGAAAAAGACAAGGCAACTCATTCACCTAATCCTAAGCTGGATGTTGCCCGAGAAAAGGCCATTAGTGGGACAACTGAAGGGATCTGAGTAAGGTCTGTGGAGGGCTTCATAGCAGGTGCCAAGGTGAGTTCCTTGGTTTCCATGTTGTACAACAGTTAGGTATGTCCTTCATATTACAAAGCTGGGTCACCAGTATACCAGAAATCTCTGTACTATTTTCACAGCTTTTCTGTATGTCCAAAATATATTTTAAACAAAATGTTTAAACATTAGTATGACTAAAGAAGATGGACACAGCACAGCTAAGACGTTTTAATGTAATAGAATGTAAAGAACCTTGCATTCCACAATTTGAAAGCACACATTCTTTCCCTGCACACTAAGAACGGTTATAAAAACCACCTGCAAAGCAGACCACAAAGCAATTCTCAACAAATATCCAAGAATTGGGATCAAATGAAGCACATCCACCATGAGGCTATAAAATTAGAAAATTATGACAAAAAGATAACTACAGCCTGCCCTATGTACATGTGGACATCACACATATAAACACATACTTTTACACACACAAAAATCAGGGTCAAAGAAAAAGCCAAAAAGAAAATGTTTATTTTAAGTGAGCAGAAATGAAATCCATGTGGGATAATGCAAGGATGGAAAGAGACTCATAGTCATCAATACATATGTCAGGAAAAAAGATGGGCACTGAGCTTCAAAAGAAGAAGCTAAGTGAGCAATCAATAAAATTAGTAATGAATAAAGAAGCCCCAGAGAACAAGGGAGACAGCGGCTACAGTGTTCACTGCAGCAGACTCTTTAGCATTCAAAAGTGGAAAAACCCTGACTGTCCATAGCAGAGGAAGACAGACACTAGGGTTTATCCACGTAACAGCATACACGACAGCTGTTCACGATGGGTGAGCTGGAGCTACCTGTGCATAGCAGCTACGTCTCAAAAGCAAAATGTGAAACAAAAAGCAAGTGACATAAAGGCACATATAGGCTAATGCAATTTATGTGTTTTAAACACACAGAATACCTGGAAAGTACAAAGTATGGGATATTTTTAGAAGCAAACATGTATCATACAAGTGCAAAAGCTTGCCTGATCATGGTACTCACTTACTTCAGAAGAGTGATTATTTCTCAGAGGAGAGAATGAGAGCAGGAATTAATGAGCTTCAGCTTTTTCAGTGTTGCTATTTATTAAAAAAAAGAAAGGAAGGAAAGAAAGGAAGGAAGGAAGAAAGAGAGAGAAAGAGAGAGAAAGAAAGAAAGAAAGAAAGAAAGAAAGAAAGAAAGAAAGAAAGAAGAAAGAAAGAAAAGAATACAGACCTGAGGCAAATACACCAAACTCTCACATCTGTTTCATCTTAGTGGGGGACACATAGATGTCTTATATTATTTTGTCTACATTGCTGTATGTTCAAAATATTTCATAATTAAAACAAAGAAAACTACTAGGTCCATCTTTATAATTATCATCTTAAACCTCTTTCAGTTATGAAAGCATTATTTTATATATCTAAGAATGGGACATGGATTTGTATAGGTTGGCTACGAGTCAAATTACTAGAATCACATTGAAGCTTGCTGTGACTTGAACAATGGTTAAGCCTGTTTACCTGGGGAGGCAGAGTTAGGCAGCCTGATGTTATACCCAATCAACCATCACCTCCTATTGAACACCTCCGAAAAAAAAATCCAAAATCAGCCTCTTCGCTTCATCCCACGATCACTGTCCTCGGCTGCACGCCCCAGCCCCCAGCCGGCAACGCCATGCAAATGACATGAAGCGGAAACGTGAGCCGGCAATACCAAGCAAAATGTCAACCTGCTGCCAGGTCGTTTCCACTTTTTAATACTATATTAGTCCATTCTTGTATTGCTATAAAAAAATGTCTGAGGCTGGGTAATTTGTAAGGAAAACAGGTGTTTTTGTTGTTTTTGTTTTGTTTGTTTTTTGCTTTTTTGAGATGCTCTTGTTGCCCAGGCTGGAGTGCAATAGTGCAATCTCGGCTCAATGCAACCTCCATCTCCCAGGTTCAAGTGATTTTCCTGCTTCAGCCTCCCAAGTAGCTGGATTACGAGTGCCCGACACCACGCCCAACTAATTTTTGTATTTTTAGTAGAGATGGGGTTTCACCATGTTGACCAGGCTGGTCTCAAACTCCTGACCTCAGGTGATCTGCCCATCTCGGCCTCCCAAAGTGCTGGGATTACAGGCATGAGCCACCACGCTTGGCCAGAAAACAGGTTTAACTGGCTCATGGTTCCGCAGGCTGTACAGGAAGCATGGCAGCTGCTGCTTCTGGGGAGGCCTCAGGAAGCTTTGACTCATGGCGAAGGCAAAGCGGAGCAAACGTCTCACATGGCATCTCACATGGCAGGAGCAGGAACGAGAAAAAGTATATAGGGTGGGAGGTGCACCCTATATACTTTTTAAAAACGGATCTCAGGGCAATTCACTCACTCACTGTCACTGAGGGGACAGTACAGAGGGGATGATGACAACCCATTCGTGAGAATCCCACCCCCATGATCCAGTCACCTCCCACTAGACCCCACTCCCACGCTGGGGATTACAGGAGGCCCCACCTCCCACAGTGGGGATTACAGGTGACATGAGATTTGGTGGAGACCGCAGATCCAAACCAAGTCAAATATCACAACTGCCTGCAGCTTCATGCGCTGTCAGCTGCTTGCCATCAGGCAGCCAGGGAAGCTTCACCAAACACGGGACAGGAATTCTCTCAGGGTGGATCCCAAACTCCAGGCCATTCCCAGCTTTCTTTCCTTCTAAGGTCTTATTTGTTCCTGTAAGCTGTCTTGTTTTCTGATTTTGTATTTCTGTCTTGTTTTGTTTGGCTTGAGCTAGCCAGAGCCAGTTTTTCATGCTTGTTGCTGGTACCTGTTTCCTGGGGGCTGCCATTATAAAGTACCGCAACCGGGACTGAAAACAACAGAAATGTATCATGCCACCATCCAGGAGATCAAAAGTCAGAGACCAAAGTGTCGCAGGGTTGGCCCCTTCTTGTGGGCTGTGAGCGAGAATCCGTTCCCCGCCTCCCCGGCCTCGGTGGCTCCCGGCAGTCCCCGGTGCTCCTTGGCTTGCGGCTGCACCGCTCCTGTCTCTGCCCCTGTCACAGGACACTCTCTCTCTGTGTCTCTGTGTCCAAATTCCTCTCTTCTTACAAGGACACCCATCCATGCCTTAGGACTTGCCCAGTCCAGCATGGCATCATCTCAACTTGATTATAGCTGCAAAGAAAGACCCAGCCTCCAAATCAGGTCAAGTTCACAGTGCACTAGAAATTGGGACACGGACATATCCTTTGGGAAGACGCTATTCAACCTGCGACGTTGCCCAAATGACCTCAACTAATAATAAATAAAATTTATTCTATTTAATGTGTAAATAAAGTTTACAACAGAGCCTGTTGCTCTTGCCTTAAAGAGCACTCCTGAACTCTTCAAAGCCCCTCGTGGCCCTGGGACAGGGGGCCAGCCCCTTCCCTGTTCCTTCTCACCCTGCACCACCCCACCCCACAGCACCCACTTCCTCTGCCCGAGACACTCGTGTCTCTGCCAAGCCCACTTCTGCGCCGTGGAGAGTACCTGCTGATCTTTTGCATGACTGCTAATTCAGCAGAATACTTTAACAGATACAATCGCTTATATGCACAAAAGGGCATGGCCACTCCCCATTGTCATCCTGGGGAGTTGTCGCCATTGACTCGTGAAGTTACATGCTGAAGATATTGCTCAACACATGTCAATGCTCCTCTTTGGGAATTGTCTTCAAACACAGCTAAAGATGAAGCCATATTCTTTTTAGTTCAAAACAACATCAACATCTCATCTGTTCTGCTTGTTTCTCAAAAGATGAATATTCACCACTATCCACGACAGTCATGAGATCAGACACCACAACTGAAAAATTTGAATATTTGAGAAAAGAGTAAGATCTCCCACAAGCAATGTAAAAAGACAAACCGAGAACCATCCTGTTCAACCCATGCCACAAATGGCCAACTTCCCTAATCCATAGAAAAATCTACAAAGCATTAAGAAGAACAACAGACTCAAGCAGAAATGGTTAAAGGCAGTGAACAGAAAGTTCACATGGAAAGAATTAATAGTGTGAAAAGAAACTCAACCTCACTCATTATGAAAACTGTACCAAGATAACTTATCACCTCTCAGGTCAGCAAGTCTGAAAAATTTGACAACACACAGTGGGACCGATTCTTAGGAGGGCAATTTGGCATTAATTATCAATATAATATGTATAACCTTTGACCCAGCAACTACCTCTACAAATACATTTACATGTGTGTTAAGTGATGTGGTGTAAGGTATTTCTTTACGTCATTATTTGTTATAAACATCAGAAATAACCTAAATATCTCTCACTAACTCAGATACTTAGTATCCGAGTTGGGTAAATAAATGATATCACATTCGTAAAATAAAATTCTATACAAATGTTTAGAAGTGAGTATGTTTCCTACCTTAGTCCCGTCAGGTTGCTACAACAAAATACCATAAGCTGGGTGGCTTTTCACCACAGAAATTTATTTCTAACAATGTTGGAGCCTGGGAAGTCTCAGATCAGTGTCTGGTAAAGGCCTGCTTTCTGGTACCTAAATGGCGCCTTCTTGCTGTGTTTTCACATGGTGGGAGGGGAGAGCCAGCCCTCGGGGCTTCCTCCATAAGGGCACGAATTCCATTTGCAAGGGCTCCACCCCCATGGCCTAATCGCCTCTCAAAGGCGATCCCTGGGGATTCAAATGGAAACGTATGTATTTGGAGGAGATGCAAACACTCAGACCATAGCATTCCTCAAGTACTAATATGTTATTAAGTGTAAAAAAATGTGGAACAGCTTACAAACTTCATGTATATAAATTTTATATCATATAGTGCCTTAAGGGTTGAGAAAGGGGAAAGTGCCTATGTATAGGTCTGTGTTTTAGCTACATATTTGCTTCTCTATGCATAATGTATTTCTGGAAGGATACACATAATGTATTTCTGGAAGGAACTTATGATACATTTGTTATGTCTGCACACAGAAGATGAGAGATCGGGCTTGAGATCTGAGAGCCCAGGGCACGGAGCAAGCTCTTGGCCTGCACACACTCAGCCAGCACTGTTTTCTGGGGTGTTCTAGAAGCCAGGCGGCAGTGTAGGCAGGCTTTCCAAATGATGAGTTATAAAAAATGGTTTAGATAGTTTCACAACTTTTTGAATATGTACATGATCTCCACAGGTAGCTAAAGGTAACATCGATAATTTTTATTTTTTTTTCATATTCAGTTACTTTAATCTCCCCCTGTATAAACACATAAATCATTGACAGGGGAAAAGTCTTACTTAGTTCCTCCACTGTTTATTAGACTCCCCACTGTCAATGAAATAAATGACTAAGATACTATCTTCCAGGTTATTTCTCATAACGACAGGATGAAACTCAAAAGGATTTTAAAAACATAACTAACCACAAAACATTCCCCATGCTTTCACATTACTCTCAAAGATTCGGAATATTTTATGATATACGACTTTTTGCGTGATTCCAGCTTTTTATGATTTCTCTATGTATATTCCAAATTCTGTTACTGTAGGCAAACATTCTTTCAAATCCTTTTCAAAATATAAAATTACTAAATTAAGGTGCAATAAAATATATTCATTCAGCCAACAAATATTTATTAATGCCTGCTACACAAAATTAAGGCTCTCTTAGACCTACTCTATTGAAATAAAAATGAAGAAAGAGAAGTATAAATAAATTTAAAAGATTAATAAGAAATTCTAAATAATACTGTAACCTCATAGTGGGCCTGGTTAGAAAAAACACTTCCCCCTCCTTCCTTTGTAAAACGCTCCCTATCCCGTGCGGAACTGCTCTCCAGGCCATTTCTGACTTGTGAAGGATGGTGGCGAAGGAAGAATCAGAAGCATGCAAATTACATGCAAATTAGCTCCAGTGCCGCTGGGTTCCTGAACACATCGAGAGGTAATACATACAAACACATTCCGTGGCAGAGCTGGACCCCACGGGCACTGAATATTTCTAGACAGTTTGTGTCTGTTTTCCCTCAATCTGAGTCAGGCATCAGTTCCTTCCCTCGCCAAGACACCTGAATCTCTCTCATCTGCGCTTCTCTTCTCTCTGCAGAGCGGCTTTCTCTGCCGGTTCTTAATTTCTATTTTCACTGGGGGTGGCTCCAGTGTGGTGCTACCTCCATACAGCACCCTTCATCACCAGAGCCCTTCATCATGCGACTGCTGTCAAAGGGGAGAGACAAAGGGAACGCAGCTCCACCTGGACGTTGGGTGCCCTACGCCTGGGTCAGTGCCCCGCCTCTCCCACCTTCTGGCTAACGTCAGCAAGCTCAGACACCGCTGTATTCCAGGTGTGATGGATGGTGAGGCAGGTGAGAAGGGAACTCAAGCATCGCATGCAAATCAACCGACATCTGCTGCAAGACCCAAGGTACCCGAGGGGATTATTCCAGAAGTTGGTTTTTGCTTCAATAGTTTTATGTAAGTATTTAAAATGTATCGCATACTTTCTTGCAAATACGATCTCGTCATACTCGCCCACTTACAACTTTACAACTTTTTAATGGCTCGCCCTTGTCCTCAGTGTAAATCTCAGAGTTCTCAGCCTTAAGCATCTTCCCTCTCCTAACCTCTGCTCTCCTAATCTCTCCCCTCCTAACCTCTCGTAGCCTATCTTATTTCACAATCCTCCTCTCCTCACTAAACATTCTCCCTTACTTCCGGACCTTTGCACGTCCTGTAATTATTCTTGGAATTATTCGCACTTTATGCTATATAAATGAAACTGAAACCTTTGTTTTTAGATTTTGAAAAACATTTGCAATCAGGTCTGTTCCAGATAAAAGTGTGAGGTAAGAATAAAAATGGTGTGCAGTGTGTTTGATCTCCCAGTGAAGCCAACCTCCTTGCCAACACGCCCACCAGGAGCTTGGTTCACTTCTGATCTTTCCTCCACCCTAGTGAAATCAGATCAGGGAAGATCCAAAATTCATTCATTCAAATGAAACTAGCTCATAGTTTCCATTTCATTTACCACTCCCAGTGTTATTTGCATTGTATCATGAATCAAAATTTTAAAATAAAGTCATAGTGTTAGAATGTTAAACTTTCCATCTTCAGCCAGTAGAAAATTGATATTATTTTCCATTTGAAAGGCAGGTGGAGCCTTTCCAATGCCTCTGAGTTCAAATAGTTTTCTGCCATTGTATAAGGCAGAGTTCAGCTGCACTTTCATTGTCATGAAAGTATGTATTGCATGGATGAATAAACAGAATTTTTCATAAAACTGGCTGTGATTGCATCTGCCAAGGCTGGTCTGCAGAGCTGCACGTCAACGCAATAACTCGCATGAATTTCCACAATAGGCCAGAAATGATTAAATAATTATTGTAGAACAGCATTTGAAATTTTGCTTCTGTCTCTATTTTTCATAATAGTCAGCAGAGAACTGATTGCATCCCTCCAAGAAATGAATAATTTGGCATTTTAAAGAGGTTCAGAGGCACACATTAGCACAGGAAAACCATTATGAGCCAGTGTATCAGGCACACACATCTCGGCGGCCTTTTCAAGCACTTTATCTCTCAACTCTACCAAATGCTATTTTTTTTAAAGCATCCAGATTTCTATCCTAAAGGCAATTATTTTCTTAAAGTTCATAAAGGGTAGGAGACAAATGAAAAATGTATTTTAACATGTGTATCTGTGTCCCCCAGCAATAAAATCTAAATAGTATATTGAACTGCAATTCTGAGAGCTGTGAGGAAAAGGGACTTGTGTAATTCTAGTCCATTGTATTAAGAAATCCATGAGATGGTCTAAAACCATTTTATGTCCATACAAACAAAGACTGCACAAATTCCCAAATGTTCTTATGAAACTTTGTCAATGCCTTCTGTGATGAACAGATTTCATGTGTGAAATTGGCTAGGTTACAGTACCCAGTTACTCAAGTAAACGCTAATCTAAGGTTGCTGCAAAGATATTTTGTAGATGTGGTTCATATCTATCATCAGGTGCCTTTAAGTAAAAAAGTAGGTGAGGTCCACTCATATACTCTTGGAGAAGAGGAAGGTCTGCTTCAAGACTGAGCATCAGCTCCTGATCCAGTTTCCAGGATGCCTACCTGCCCCTTGGATTTCAGAATTACCAGCCCTACAATCATGTGAACAAATGTCTTGAAATAAATCTCTTGATAGATAGATAGATGATAGATAGACAGATAGATGGATAGATAGATAGATAGAGATAGAGAGATAGAGACAGAGAGATAGAGAGATAGGGAGAGACAGATAGATAGATATAGATAAATGATAGATAGATACAGAGAGACAGACAGATAGCTATCTTCTATTGGTTCTGTTTCTCTAGAGAACCCTGAGTGATGCATTGTCCCATATGATAATACTCACTAATATGCATATCACACCCTATAGTTTTTTCAAGGGGAAATGCTCTGTGAATATATTAATGACACGAAGCCCTGTGAAGGTATTGTCTACGTGAATAGATTTTTTTGGTGGCATTAAATCAGCTTTTTCAAGTCGTAATTCCGGTTACCTAAACAAGTTGCCTGAGTTACTCAAGCAAGCAGAAGAATCAAGACCACTTTCAAATTACCTCTTATGATTTCCAGGATGTAACCTTAAGGAGCTAATTGTTGTTATTGTTGCTGTGTGTTCTAGTTGGAAAAGTTAGAACCGTGCAAATGCAATTGATGTACTACAAACATAACACAAAGATGGGAGGTGAGCCTGTGGGTACTTTCTTTGATGTTTCCCAAGGAAAAATGGGGGCACACACCTCTCACTTAACCAGGTTTAACTACTATTTTTCTGCTGACTTGATGATTACATTTCTGTCTCATTTCCTGATTTAGATCATCAAATTTAAAGTCAGTGTACCTGTAATCTCAGCACTTTGGGAAGCTGAGGCGGGCAGATCACGAGGTCAGGAGATACAGACCATCCTGGCTAACACAGTGAAACCCCATCTGTACTAAAAAATACAAAAAAATAGTTAGCTGGGCGTGGTGGCGGGCGCCTGTAGTCCCAGCTACTCGGGAGGCTGAGGCAGGAGAATGGTGTGAACCCAGGAGGCGGAGCTTGCAGTGAGCAGAGATCGCACCACTGCACTCCAGGCTGGGCGACAGAGTGAGACTCCGCCTCAAAAAAATAAAAATAAAAATAAAAAATAAAAAAATAAAGTCAGTGCACCAATGAGTGTGGGCCTCACTCATTCTTCAGTAGAGCTCCTCTTAAAGCCCTCACAAGTCCTTTCTAGTGAAAGCCTGTAAACGCTAGAAATAAAAAGCGGAAGCTGTGGACCATCTCCTCGGGAATTAACCCTGCCATTCCTGGAAGACAGGCACACCCCACATTCTGATGCAAATATACACTGCAACAGATGACACACGGCTTCTCCACCGCCCTCACTCCTCACAGAGTGCCCATCTTCTGTCCTGCATACGATGGCATGTGACAAGTCACTGGACCTTCTGAGCCAAATACCTGATATCTGTGATTTTATAAAGGCAGGTGGGAATTATAAACACTCACTTAAAATGAACCAGGGGACCTTGCACTTCAAAGAAATCTCACAGTTTTTAAATCCTCTTGGTAAATATGAACTTTTTTTTAGAGACTGGATCTCGCTCTGTCACCCAGGCTGCAATGCGGTGGTGCTGTCACAGCTCACTGAAGCCTCAACCTCCTGGGCTCAAGCAATCCTCTCAACTCAGCCTCCCGAGTAGCTGGGACCACAGGTGTGAGCCACCACGCCTGGCTAATTATGAACTTTTTACATTGGCTTTGCTGAAAGCAAAAAACAGGTCTATTCTCCTAGAATGTGGGCTGAGCTTACTCTGTCAGCCCACTGGTATTTCATTCAAGTTAATTGATCAACCTAGCAATATGCATTTCATAATTATTGCCAAAATTACCATGACTGCATTTATCTGTGTAGAGTGTGTGTTTCACCTGGGCCTCCAGTAGATTAAATAGCACAGCTCTAGACTTTATTTTTTCTTTTTCCTTTTTTTTGAGACAGAGTCTCACTCTTGTAGCCCAGGCTCGAGTACAGTGGCGTGATCTCAGCTCACTGCAACCTCCGCCTCCTGGGTTCAAGCGATTCTCCTGCCTCAGCCTCCCAAGTAGCTGGGATTACAGGTGTGCACCACCACACAGGTCTAACTTTTATATTTTTAGTAGAGATGGGGTTTCACGATGTTAGCCAAGCTGGTCTCAAACTCCTGACCTCAGGTGATCTGCCTGCCTCGGCCTCCCAAAGTGCTGGGATTACAGGCAGCTCTAGACTTGATGATGATGATGATGATGGTGATTTAACACAAATGCCATAATTCTATTAGGTTCTTCAAATTTTTATTGTGATTTCACATGCAAATTCTTATTTAATACCCACGACATTCTATTTTACTTTACAGATGAGGAAAATTGGCCTTAAAGAGAGCAAGTGACTCACTTGAGAGGAAGTGACAAATCAAAGGGGGAGTTGGCAGCAGGGCCTGACACCCAGCCTGTGCACTTCCCCTCCTAAGACCATCTCAGATCTGTAAACCCCTGACATCTTTCCAAGCTCTTCCCAGACACACACCAGCAGGTCTGATTCCCATCCCACTGAGGATCTCTGTGTGCAAATGCCTCCTGTTCTGAGAACTCTTTCTCCCAGGGGACAGTGGAGACTGGGCCTGCACACAGAGGTCTGTTTTCTGTCTGGTTTTCCAGGTGTGGCTCTGCAAACCAGCGCTGTCTAGCATACGTTTAGAACACCATGAAACCAGAAAAAGGAAGGAGGGACCAGCAATATGAGAGACCCAGGACTTTCCAGTTCTAAACTCACACATTAGAAGTGGGCTCCACAGCAAAATGAATGGAAACCAACCAGCCAGTCCAAAAAGAGAACACGGTTACTTTTATCAAGGACATCGATACCCATTCGTTGACTTGGGAGGATGCTTACGATATTCTGCCAAGTGGAAAAGCAAGTTACAAAAAAATTATAGCATGATTCTAGTTTTATAAATAAAAGAGTGAAAAGTGAAAGTTCATACCACGCTCAGATAATTGTTTCTCAGTAGTATAATTTGGAGCTTTTTATGTTTAAAAATGTTTTTCTACATTTTCTAACTTTTAGCCATAAGTAGGCAGTGCTTGAATAACATAACGTTTGAAAGACAGTTATGGCTAATGGCTGATAGTTTATGAGTAGGCTATTCAGCTACCAAACACTCTTATGCCAAAGACCTCTCCCACCCCCTGCCCAGTTTTCTCCAAACAGCACGGGAGTCTGGGCAGGAAGTGGGCAGAGCCAGCACTGATGCCCAGGCTCAGCAGGGCATCCGTCCTGGGTGTCGTCAAGCTTCTTCTCTCCTCTGCTTATGAAGCTGCTCCAATTTGCAGAAGAGTCACCTGGTGACTGTTTCAGGACCTGAAGTGAATGAGCTGAGGAATTAACTGTGTGTCACTCTCGGTTGCCTACAGTGGCATTACCACTGCGGGAGCGCCAGTCATGTCTCCCCACCCCATGGGAATGCACGGCACTCAGGCCCATCTGCAGGACGGCAGAGGTATTTGCGGGTACAACAGGCCCAGAACATACTTGGGAAGGCAGGGATGAGTCAGTCAGATTTCCCACTAGGTTTTCAAACTGTAGCTCTTTTTTCATCCACGGGGTGGACCTTGTCTGATTGGCACTCGATGTTGTATGACCCTGGAGCAGGTCTGCACAGGAAAAGGGAGGAAAACCTGTGCGTTCTCTCTCCTGTTCCTGCACGCTGTCTTCCATGCCATTGGCAGTTGACATCAACAGGTCCCATCTACATCCCGGCTCAGGGGAAGCGGGCTCCCTCTCTGTGTTGCCAGGTGGCTCTGACCGAGAGGACAAGCCCCAGCTGTCAGGAACTAACAGCATCCACTTTCCTCTTTCCCTTCAAGCTCGCGTCTTTTCAGATGTCACCAGTTCTGAATCCTGTGCATAGTATTCATGTTTCAAAGAGAATGTTCAAACTACTTAAGGGAAAAAGCTTTTTTAAATGCCCTCCGGTGCTCATGTAATTACCCTCTAGGTCATGAGAAGTCATTATTGTTTTTACTCTTCATGTTTATAAATAATGGAGCCCTTCCCCTATGTCCTCTGTTCAGCTATAATTTGTTAGCCTAGTTGTGATTCCTCTGGGCTCTTGAAACTAATAATGTTTACTTTCTTTAAAAATAGAAAATACATAGATGCATAGCAAATGCTTATTCAGTCTTCACTCTGTGCCAGGCACTTCTGAAGACTCTCACACAGACTCTCATTTCATCCTCAGGACAATGCCTGGGATAAGGGCAGAACGGTGACCATCACCATCTACCGGGGAGACACTGAGGAACACACAGCCAGCAAGTTGCAGAGGCTGAGCCCAGGAGGCCCGGCCCTCACACGGGCCCCTGAGTGTCATGATATACGGCATCTCTGCACAAGCAGCGACAAAAATCACTTTCACCTGAGTGTCCATGTGTGACTGTGAGTCCGACCTTCCAAGAAAGTTGCCCCCATGCCGGGAGGGCTCAAGGAACTCCTGTCGTGACCAGGCTAGCTCCATCCCTTCTCACACTGCCATTCTTGGTTGGGTGATGGCCACACAGCCTGAGCTGATCCCCTCTGAGGGGAGCCCCAAGGTTTTATTTGAAGACCGAGTATGAACAAGGCACCCAGGGCTGCTGGCAGCAGTGGGCCATGAGAGAACCCTGCCAAACCTGGAATACACTCTGAGGAAGCAGGACAGATGGAGAGAGGGATGGTGGCCCCCATCTCATCACGGGAGCTGCCAAATTCAGTGCATCTTTCAGAAGCTTCTAGTGATGCAAAATACGGTGGCTTCCTCTTACTGCCTGCATCCTTGTTAATGTTGATTTTCTTCTTGGGACTTCCAACCAATAAATAACGTGGTCAGGAGAGGAATATTCCTACCAACAGCCATTCAAACATGGCATTGGCTGCCTGGAGGCAGAGAAGGGGCAGCCATTGACCATCCTTGATATTTTAAAATTAAACATCTAGCTATATTATCTGTGTGTGGAGCTGGCACTTGTGTGATGTGAGGCTACAGAACTAGGGGACCATAGAATTCAAAATGTGGAGAGTGAGGCCCAATCAGGAAAGAGAGGATTGCTTTGGAAGGGGCCACCTGTGATGCAGAGAAGAAATGGGTATGGGTTGGTGAGCAGAAGATGTGGTCCTTGTTATCTGACCTTCTGGGGCCAAGAGACTTGCAGGATTCTCTATCCCCAGGCCAAGGTATCACCAGCAGTGCCAGGAAGTGGGGATTTAACAGGACCATGGACAGAGGTCGGGAGACGTCAGATCCTCATGCTGCCCCCATGCACCTCCCATCAGGTTTTCTTTCCTTGAAAGTCATTCTTTCTGGAGAGGTTCAGCTGGTGAGCAGCCAGAGCTTTGCCTCCCACCAACGGACATTATTTGGAATGTACCTGAGGCAGAAGCCACTAAATGCAAAGTGAAGCTTGGAGAAAGCTTGTTGCCAGGATGCAGAAGTTCCCTCCCAATTCTGGGCTCAAACTTGATAGCTAGATAAGATCTCTGGTTTGGGTTACTAAACAACTGAAACCAAACAAACAGAGCAGAAGTCTAAATGTCAAGGCCTTGCACTGCCAAAGAAATGCTAAAACTCAGCCAAGGGCCACCAAGGCAAACATGCGGGAGGACCCCACATCTCTGCCATAAGAAAGCTCTAGAAAATGTGGAGCCACCTGGGGGCGTCACCTCAGGGCCTTTCCAAAGCATATTAGTCCGTTTTCACATTGCTGATGAAGACATACCCAAGACTGGGCAATTTACAAAAGAAAGAGGTTTATTGGATTTACAGTTCCGCATGGCTGGGGAGACCTCACAATCATGACAGAAGGTGAAAGACACATCTCACATGGTGGCAGACAAGAGAAGAGAGCTTGTGCGGGAAATTCCCATTTTTAAAGCTGTCAGATCTCATGAGACTCATTCACTATCACAAGAACAGTGCAAGAAAGACCTGCCCCCATAATTTAGTCATCTCCCACTGGGTTCCTCCCACAATACATGGGAAGTGGGGAAGTTGCAATTCAAGAGGAGATTTAGGTGAGGACACAGCCAAACCATATCATTCCATCCCTGGCTCCCCCTAGATCTCATATCCTCACATTTCAAAACCATTCATGCCTTCCCAAGAGTCCCCAAAGTCTTAACTCATTACATCATTAACTCAAAAGTCCGTAGTCCAAAGTCTCATTTGAGACAAGGCAAGTCCCTTCTGCCCATGAGCCTGTAAAATCAAAAGCAAGTTAGTTACTTCCTAGATACAATGGGGGCACAGGCATGGGGTAAAAACAGCCATTCCAAATGGGAGTAATTGGCCAAAACAAAGGGGCTACAGGCCCCACACAAGTCTAAAATCCAGCAGGTAGTCAAAACTTAAAGCTCCAAAATGATCTCTTTTGACTCTATATCTCACATCCACATCATTCTGATGCAAGAAGTAGCTTCCCATGGTCTTTGGCAGCTCCACCCCTGTGGCTTTGCAGGGTACAGCCTCCCTCCTGGCTGCTTTCAAGGGCTGGCATTGACTGTCTGTGGCTTTTCCAGGCACATGGTGCAAGCTGTCAGTGGATCTACCTTTCTGGGGTCTGGAGGATGGTGGCCCTCTTCTCACAGCTCCACTAGGTGGTGTCCCAGTAGGAACTCTGGGTGGGGGCTCCAAAACCACATTCCCCTTCTGCACTGCCCTAGGAGAGAATCTCCATGAGGGCCCCGTCCCTGCAGCAAACTTCTGCCTGGGCATCCAGGCATTTCCATACATCTTCTGAAATCTAGCAGAGGTTCCCAAACCTCAGTTCTTGACTTCTGTGCACCTGCAGGCTCACCACCACATGAAAGCTGCCAAGGCTTGGGCTTCCACCCTCTGAAGCAACAGCCTGAGCTGTACCTTGGCCCCTTTTAGTCACAGCTGGAGCGGCTGGAACACAGGGAACCAAGTCCCTAGACTGCACAGAGCAGAGGGACCCTGGACCTGGCCCATACAATCATTTTTTCCTCCTCAACCTCTGGGCCTGTGATGGGAGGGGCTGCTGTGAAGATCTCTGACATAAGCTGGAGACATATTCCCTATTGTCTTGGGGATTAACATTTGGCTCCTCATTACTTATGCAAATTTCTGCAGCCAGCTTAAATTTCTCCTCAGAAAATGGGATTTTCTTTTCTGTTGCATTGTCAGGCTGCAAATTTTCAAAACCTTTATGCTCTGCTTCCCTTATAAAAATGAATGCCTTTAACAGCACCCAAGTCACCTCTTGAATGCTTTGCTGCTTAGAAATTTCTTCCACCAGATACCCTAAATCACCTCTCTCAAGTTCAAAGTTCCACGAATCTCTGAAGCAGGGGCAAAATGCCACCAGTCTCTTTGCTAAAACAAAACAAGAGTCACCTTTGCTCCAGTTCCCAAGAAGTTTCTCATCTCCATCTGAGACCACCTTAGCCTGGATTTCATTGTCCGTATCATTATCAGCATTTTGGTCAAAGCCATGCAACAAGTTTCTAGGGAGTTCCAAACTTTCCCACATTTTTCTATCTTTTTTTGAGCCCTCCAAACTGTTCCGACCTCTGCCTGTTACCCAGTTCCAAAGTCACTTCCACATTTTTGGGTATCTTTTCAGCAGCGCCCCAGTCTACTGGTACCAATTTACTGTGTATTAGCCCATTTTCACACTGCTGATAAAGACATACCCAAGACTGGGCAATTTACAAATGAAAGAGGTTTATTGGACTTAGAGTTTTACATGGCTGGGAAGGCCTCACAATCACGGCAGAAGGTGAAAGGCACGTCTCACATGGCAGCAGACAAGAGAAGGGAGCTTGTGCAGGGAAACTCCCGTTTTTAAAACAATGAGATCTTGTGAGACTCATTTGCTATCACAAGAGCAGCACATGAATGATCCACCCCCATCATTCAATCACCTCCCACTGGGTTTCTCCAATGAAACATGGGAATTGTGGAAATTACAATTCAATATGAGATTTGGGTGGGGACACAGCGAAACCATATCACAGACAGACACAGAGTCAGGGGCATGACCACTGGGTCCTTGCGTGGACCACAGAGTTGCCCATGGCTTTCCTCTCTCCTCCTCTCCATGGCAGTCCACTTATGCTTACTCTGTAGCTCCCTCCCCCGTCCCACCACCAAACCTGAGAGCCACACCCAAGAAGATGCAGAGAGCTTCACCTGACCAGATATCATGGGCTCGGAGCTGATGGCCTCATGTGGGTGGCACTCAGTTTAATGCCATTGTGGGGGAGGGGCAAAAGGGATTTCTGGTCTTTTTTTTTTTTTTTTTTTTTTTAATGAGACAGTGTCTCCCTCTGTTGCCCTCTGTTGGCTGGAGTGCAGTGGCGCAATCTCAGCTCACTGCAACCTCTGCCTCCTGGGTTCAAGTGAGTCTCCTGCTTCAGCCTCCCAGATAGCTGGGACTGCAGGTGCCTGCCACGCCTGGCTAACTTTTGTATTTTTTTAGTAGAGACAGGAGTTCCACCATGATGCCCAGGCTAGTTTCAAACTCCTGACCTCAAGTGACCTGCCTGCCTCCACCTCCCAAAGTGTTGGGATTACAGGCATGAGCCACCACGCCCAGCCAAGATTTCTGGTAATTTTGAAAAGTAAACGTATGTGAGGAAGACCCCATGTCCCTGAGTGGATGCTCACCCTCTCGGGCTGTGGACCTGGCCCCGTGTCCCTGAGTGGACGCTCACCCTCTAGGGGTTGTGGACCTGGTTCTTGTCCCTGAGTGGATGCTCACCCTCTTGGGCTGTGGACCTGGCCTCGTGTCCCTGAGTGGATGCTCACCCTCTCGGGCTGTGGACCTGGCCCCGTGTCCCTGAGTGGACACTCACCCTCTAGGGGTTGTGGACCTGGTTCTTGTCCCTGAGTGGATGCTCACCCTCTTGGGCTGTGGACCTGGCCTCGTGTCCCTGAGTGGATGCTCACCTTCTCAGGCTGTGGACCTGGCCCCATGTCCCTGAGCATCATGTTGTGAGGATGAAATCATGGAAGTCTCTAAAACACTTACAACATAGTAAATGCCATGTGTTGTTCAACTATTTTGACTTCAGTCTTCCATTTCCTGCAAAGAAAATAATGAAAAGGATTCAATTAAACATAAGAGGAGAATGTTTTGGGGAGACGCCATCCTGTGTTAATGAAAGCAGCAGAGCTGGAGGGAGAGGGTAGTTAATCCAGTCTGTGAGCATTAGAGACATGCTCCCCTCTCTCCTGTACTCTGAGGGAGTAACCAGGGTAGTTTACAGTCACTTGCAATTCCTTTTAGCTGATAAACTGTGCTTCTCTGAGCCAGACTGGGTCACATGGGGCCTGACCATCACTCGGGTGCTGTACTGAAGCCCTACTACAGGCCCGCCTGCCAGAGGGATTGACAAGGCAGAAGTCAGCAGGAAGGGCGAGGCCCCTGCCTGTGTGGAGCTCACGTGCTAATGCAGGAGGCTGAGAGTGTGGAGCATAGCCAGTAAATAAGCAGGAAAGTGCCAGGTCATATTGTCAGTGCAGTGCAGAGATGACACAGTGATGTGAGACACTGATGAGACGGCTGCTTCCAAATAGAAGGCCAGGATAGGTCTCGCTAGGAGAGGATTTTTTTTTAATTGTGGTAAAATACACACACTAAAAAATCAATCCTCATAAGCATGTCTAGGCGCACAGCTCAGTGGCATTAGCAATTTCACATCTTCCTGCAGCCATCACCTCCTTCCACCCCCAGAACTCTCCTTGTCTTACAAAAGAGAAACTCTGTGCCCCTTGAAGGAGGAAGGGACTTCTAAGTGGAGGCCCAAATGACTAGAAAAATGGGCCAGTGTTGGGGGCTTGTGGGGAAGAGAAAACAGCTCAGCAGACACAGCGGAGGCAGAAACACGGGAGGCAAGCATGAGACACAGAGGGTGTATTGGAGGGGGCTCTGAGGGGCACAGCCAAGCCGGGGAAGGTGTATAGATTTTCTTCTAAAGGCCATGGTGTATTAGTCTGTTCTCATGCTGCTAATAAAAACATCACCAAGACTGGGCAATTTATAAAGGAAGGAGCTTTAATGGACTCATGAACTCACAGTTACATATGGCTGGGGAGGCCTCACAGTCATGACGGAAGGCAAAGGAGAAGCAAAGGCAAGTCTTACATGGCGGTAGGCAAGACAGCTTGTGCAGGGGACCTGCCCTTTATAAAACCATCAGATCTCATGAGACTTATTCACTATCATGAGAACAGTAAGGGGGAACCGCCCCTGTGATTCAATTCTCTCCACCTCGTCCTGGCCTTGACACATGGGGATTTTAACATTCAAGGTGAGATTTGGGTGCGGACACAGCCAAACCATATCACATGGGAAGCACTGCAGGACTTCAAGTGAGGGATGTGGCATGACCAACGCAGGGCTAAAGAACCCATCTCTCCATGGTGTGGACTGAAACAGCCACTGCAGCCTGGGGAGCCTCAGGGCAGCTTGGGCGAGGTGAAGAACGGACATGCAGAGAACAAGGAAGTCTGGGGGACAGTGTGACAGGATGTGTCAACAGATCAGGTACATGGGGGTGCAAAGCATCTGGGACAATTCCTAGGTTCAGGGTCTGAGCCCTGGATGGTCAGGGAGATCATTCCTGGAGACAACTAGAATGCCGGCTCGGAGAAGGCGGAGAGGCAGGGCCAGGAAAGATGGATCTCCATTCTGCCTGGGAGACATGGCTCCTTGGTGAACTGCAATGTCAGACCTAGGATACAGTGTCATAGAGAAATTTAACATTAAAAAAAAACTGGAGTAGTGTAGACTGCTTTTCTCCATGTAAACCTGACCACACATTATGTTACCATAAAGTTAAAAACGGCCGGGCACAGTGGCTCATGCCTGTAATCCCAGCACTTTGGGAGGCCAAGGCGAGTGGATCACTTGAGGTCAGGAGTTCGAGACCAGCCTGGACAACAGGGTGAAACCCCGTCTCTACTAAAAAAAAAAAATACAAAAATTAGCCAGGCATGGTAGCACATGCCTGTAGTCCCAGCTACTCGGTAGGCTGAGGCACAAGAATCGCTTAAGCCCAGGAGGTAGAGGTTGCAGTGAGCAGAGATCACGTCACTGCGCTCCTGCCTGGAAGAAAGAGCAAGACTCTGTCTCAAAAAAAAAAAAAAAAAAAAAAAAGCTAAAATCACTGGTTATATCATATAATCCATGCTCAATGAGGCTGTATGTTAATTTGCATTTATTTTAATAACCTGTGACACACGTCCTCCTGCAAATAGAGAAGCAAATGTATTTTCCTAACCAGATGAATTTCTAAAATTTTTGTTTTTGATTGCCATAAGAACAGTTACATATAAATGTTCAATCCCAGAAACAGTAACAATAAAGATATCCGGAATAACCGAACACCATGCTGGCATCTTTCACTTGCACCGATTACTACTGGATACTTTAATAGATAATACAGTACAAAGCCAAAAAGAGAGTTCACTTCAGTAAAAACTACTGAGTTTCATTTATCTTGTACAATTTAGCCAAAAGCTTTAAATACTAAGTCAGTTTCCCATAACTCCTGATTACCAAACACACTTGAAAATATTAGTGTTTCCTCAAGGCTTATGATATTTGCTAACTGTCAAATAATCACCTAATCTCGTTTCACTTGAGCTATGGAGAAACGAAGTCGCAGAAAAATATGAAATGCTTAATCCAAGAAGAGACATAAATATATGGCCGGGAGAGACCAACCGGAGGAGCTCAGTCTCCTAACCTTTTTGTTGTTTTTTTTTTTTGATACAGAGTCTGGTATGCAGCCAGACTGCCTGCTGCCCACGCCAGACTCTAGCCCTTTCTTGCAACAAATCCAGCAAATATTTATCCAGGGCCTCCTGTGTGCCAGGCACTCTTCTGAGTGCTTGAAGTAGCTAAGCGGTGGCCCCATGCCTGTCCTTGAGGAGCTCACAGTGTCGCTGATACCCTCAGGGGGTCACTACCCTGTGCAGCATGGAGAATCCGTGAGCTCCTCTGAAGGCCGCTCACCGTGAGGACTTCGTGGCTCATGCACCAGGCTCCTAAAACAGTGCAGGGAATGAGAGAAGCGCCCCTGGGCCTCACTAATGACTATGGGTTTCCCTAGTGCTTTCTCTGCTGGAATCTCCCCCGCCCCACTTCTCTGCTCTCCCCAGAGCCATCCACATGCTCACCGGCCCACGTCCTCTGGTAGTGCCCTCCTTGGCCTCAAACCTCTCCTTCCTCAAGGGCAGCCCTGAAGCTCCTTGGCAGGAGCCCGCTCCAAAACGGCCTGGCCCCAGCTGATGTCTCCAAGCTACTGTTCGGTCTCTGATGTTCTCGGACGTTCAGTCTCTCTTTGTCACACATTTTGTGCTCCAAAAATCCCATGGTTCCTCAGCACATCGTGTTTCTGAGACTTTGCTGGCTGGTGCTTCCACCTGGCACACCTTCAATGCCCCTTCTGCCCCTCTCCACCTGGCATTTCCCCCAGGACACCTCGAAAGACACCCTCAGGGTCTTCCTGACTTCCGGGCAGGGCTCATGGGCCACCCTCGGGGTCTTCCAGTTCCCCTCAAACTGCTATTGTTGCCAGCCCTTGCAACTGGACTTAACACGACCACTGGCCCAAACGTCTCTGTGACCAGCTCCTGGGCCCCCAAGGCCCAGTGCTAGGCGTATGTCAGGAGTGTAGCACACGTTCGCAAGGCACTAAATGACAAGATTCAGGCCAAGGTCTTCTGGGAAGGAAGTAGCAGATGACACCCTCTCAGGGTGGTTTTGGGGGTCTTAACTGTGGGAGGAAGAACCAGGCACAGGCAGCAGGGGGTGGGTCTCTCCTGCAGGGTGGCCTGACACTGTCCCCCGGGGTTTGTGAACCTGGAGGGCGCTAGGAGCCTGCAGGTGGGGAGAGGAGGCTGGGTGTTGCCCTGGGCTGTCTGGGCACAGCTTCAGAGAGGAGGTTTGGGTGGTTGGGGCCATGGATGGGAACAAGCAGAGGCCCTGACTTCTGACCCCTGACCTCACTCCCCACAATGGCTCCCAAGGCCTTGCCCTGTGATCCTCCTCAGTCTCCTCTGCTCACCTTCCTCCCACACCTCGTGACTTTTGTGGCCAAGTTGCTTGATTTCCACTTTAACTAAAGGCTTTGTAGAGTGAACGCGCGGACGCCCGTTTTTCCCCCTGGAGGGACTGGCTCTCATTGCCTGGCCCTGCTGTAACAGAAAGTCACCATCTGGGAGGCTTCACAACAGACATGTAGCTTCTCAGTCTGGAGGCCAGGAGTATGAAATCCAGGTGTGGCCAGGGCCGTGCTCCTGCCAGGGGCTGCAGGGGAGGGTCCCTCCCTGCCTCTCCCAGCTTCTGCTGCCCCCAGCGTCCCTCAGCTCCGGGATGTATGACTCTCACCTCTGCCTCTGTCTCCACGTGGCCTCTTCCCTCTGAGTGTCCCCTCTGCTTACAAGGACACGGCCACCGCACCGGAGCCCCGCAAGGACCTCATCTCCACCTGATGACACTAGCAAAGGCTATTTCAAAGCACAGTCACTTTCCCAGGTATTAGGTGGTCAGGACTTTGAGTTCTCTCTTCGGGGACACAGTTCAACCCTTAACAGTGAACTTTCGCTGTAGAAACACAGTTTTTCCACCTTTGAGGACAAACTCCAGAGAAAGGAAGCCTGGTACAGGAAGAACGTGGAGGCAGGAGGGGCACCGTGGAGGCAGGTCTGGGTCAGAAGTGGGAGGTCCCCAAAGCCAGGGCCAAGCCCTCCTGGTTCCCACTCACCCTGCCTCTGAGCCCCTCCCTCCAGGGCCCATCTCCCTCCCTCAGAGCTGGCTGCTGACCCCACCCCTGCAACAGGGCCGCTCTCTCCTCACAGCCTTTCCTGGCTCCCTCTGAGGTCTGCCGTGGCTCCCATGCACATTCACACTGTGCATGCTCTGGACTTCCCGGCAACCCTCCCGTCCTCTCGGGCTGCTTCCTGGGGCTGGTTATTAAGATGTCACATTTAATCCCCTTGTTATAGGAGCATCAAATGTAGCACAAAGTCCAGCACACACACAACCCCCACCCACCCCACAGACTTGGCTAAGGCTCTCCTATCCCTCACTCTATTCCTGCCCAGTCCAGCTCCTTCCCAGCTCCTGGGGAGGCCGGCACTCATTCCACCACCCCCTGCAGGGAACTCTGTTAACTTGATTGGAAGCTGAGTATTCATTCCTTTTTTTCCCTATGTCTTAATCTAACCCTCTATTAAGGACTGCACATCTATCCCCCCAAAATTCATATGTCAAAGCCGCAACCCCCAGGGAATGGTATTTGGACATGGGGTCTTTGAAAGATAGTTCGGCTTAGATTGAATCCGTGAGGGTGGCCTCATAATGGGATTAGTGTCTTTATAAGAAAAAGAGGCCACAGGCCAGGCTCCTCCCTTTCCTCTTTCTCTCCCTTCACCACCCGACACACATAGAGAAGGTGCTGTTTATGAATCAAGAAGCAAGCTCTCGCCCAACGCCAAGTCCGCCAGCACCTGCATCTTGGACTTCCAGGCTCCAGAGCTGGCATAACGTCTGTTTTTAAGCCACCCAGTGTGTGGTATTTTGTTATAGCAGCTGAGCTGACTAATACACCCTCAAGTGGGAAGTAAGCCCCACTGGTGAGGTTGTGAATATATATTGCAACAGAGTGAATAGATGTAACGTCTGAAGAGCCAGCCCAGAATTCCTCTGAAGTACAACTTGTTTGGAAACAACTGTGATCAACCCCTGGATGAATGAGGGAGACCTCCACACCTGGGTATCCACCGATGCCTGAGCTGCAGAAAGAGAGTGTTCAGCCCTGATATGAGGATGACTATTACCTCCACACTGCAGATGAAGGGACTGAGGCTCAGAGAGGTTTAGACCAGGTCTGAAAATCATATTCAGTCCTGGCCGGGCATGGTGGCTCAGGCCTGTAATCCCAGCACTTTGGGAGACCCAGGCAGGTGGATCACCTGAGGTCAGCGGTTCGAGAACAGCCTGGCCAACATGGTGAAACCCCATCTCTACTAAAAATACAAAAATTAGCTGGGCATGGTAGCGGTTGCCTGTAATCCCAGCTACTCGGGAGGCTGAGGCAGGAGAATTGCTTGAACCTGGGAGGCGGAGGTTGCAGTGAGCTGAGATTGCACCATTGCACTCCAGCCTGGGCCACCGAGCAAGACTCCATCTAAAAAAAAAAAGAAAGAAAAAAAAAAGTTCAGTCCTTTCCTAAGCAAAACATCATAACAAAGACAAATCTGTTGATGAGGAAACTAAAGAAAACTCAAAGTTCGTGCAGTCTGAGGTCTGTTGAAACTATTTAGATTCATTTACTTCCTTTAGCTTGGGTAATTTGGAGTTTAATTCAGCTTAACAAAAATTTATTGAGTGTATTTCATGCACAAAACATTTTGCTATTTGCTGCCATATGAGATGATGGATAGGTCAAACTTTCTGCTCTCCGGTACCTTGTGAAAGATGGGGGTAACTGCAATGTGATTTTCTTAGAAATGTCAAAGGCACAATGAGGCTTTGATGGGTTACTTGTCAAAAGATGCCTTTCAATTTTATTCAGCACAACGAATCTCTGTCACTTTGCTGAGGGCTACATGGACATCTTCATGTGAAAGTTTGTCTCTCAGCAGTGAAATGCCAGCCTCTGTTTCTTCCATCCACTGTCCTCAACCTGGGGTCCTTTTTCTAACCGGGAGGGCATGAAAGCCCCCAAGATAAGACCAGTTGATCCAAATGTGAATCCACTGTTTTATTAAATAGTATTATCTATATGTTTTCTTTGAAGAATCCATGACTTTTCTAAACTGCCTGGCTGCCCGTCTGTGTGGACACTCTATCCCAACAAAATATGC
This sequence comes from Pan paniscus, assembly GCF_029289425.2. NCBI lineage: Eukaryota > Metazoa > Chordata > Mammalia > Primates > Hominidae > Pan > Pan paniscus. The sequence goes on along the minus strand of NC_073266.2, from coordinate 94,680,708 downwards.
ACGGTGAAATTTCATAAATACTTTAAAAAGACTTTTAACTGGAACTTGTGGAGCCTGACATTTGTAGGGCTGACTGTTGGCATATGTAGTGTTTCAGGAAACCACTGTAACACCAGCAGAAGGAGCACCAAACAGAAGGCCGCGTGCTGCAGCTGTCACTGTGGCCTGAGGGACGCTCCAGAGCCCAGCACACAGGGACATCTGCAGGCAGGAAGGTGGCCCCGCCCTGTGGAGTCACTGAGATAAAGCCAAGAGATATTTTGGGGAGGAAAAGCTGTTTCTGATGCTAAAGCAGGTATCTAAAATGGGACCCAGTGTTCCAGCTTCCCCAGCCTGAGCTTTGAGTGACTTGAGCTGGGACCTGGGTGCACCCGGGTTCACTGTCACCACCCGTGCTCCTAGGGCAGCTGTCCAGCCTCCCACGCCCACTCCGCTCATCCTTGACTTAAAGTGAGGTTGTGGGGCAGAAAAATTGGAGAAACACACTATCTTTGGCACCCTTTTCCCTCCTCACCTTCAGCCTCAAAGTCTCAGAACCCTCCTGCCCCCTCCACTTGAAAATCTCTCCTGAGGAAACGACCAGACTGAATGCTTTTGTGTCGTCGTGGAAGTATTTCTCTTCCAGTTGCCAGCATTTGAAGACAGTTGCTAAATCCTCCGGGGCTTTGGGGGAGGCTGGTTTTAGGCCGAAACCCCGACCCCATGCTGAAGTCTGAGTCCCGCCTCCCCGCGCGGGCCGGGACAGCGCTCACCCCTCTCCCTCGCTTCCTAACAAACTGTGTGGGTCCCAGGCTGCTCCAGGTCCCCTGGAAGCTCCAGATCCAGATCCCTGACTGGGGGTGTAGGTCAGGAGGAACGCGGGGCCTCATTCTGGGACTCCCCCAACCTCCTCCTCTTCCACCATCAGGAGGCTGAGAATCCAGAGAAAGATCTCTGACCACTAAATCTGTGTGCAGGTGAGTCACGGCTAAACAGCAGACTTTTTCTTTTTAACAAGACAGCGACGAAGACCACGATGTCTCTGGGCTGCGGGACCAGGCTGCTTCCTCGCACCTGCCCGTGTTTTGCTGTCTTTTCCGCGCACGCTTCCTGCGCCGGTCCTGCAGGAGAAGGTGCGCCCCTAGCTCCCAGCTCCCAGCTCCCAGCTCCCAGAGGAGCACCTGCCGGCCGGACATGGGCCTGGCCTGGGCTCCAGGGGAGGGAGGGAGTGCCTTAGGGAGGACCTGCCGGCTCCTTTCGCCTCCAGGCCGGGCTGACTCTCCTCCTGCAGGGCCGGGGCTGCGCCAAGTCTATCGGCAGTTTCTGGGGTTTCCAGCCCCTGAGGACGCGGGGAGATGCGGCCTGGCCCCCCTCCCGCGAGGTCGAGGTCGGAGTCGGGGTGGGTTCGGAGGCCAAGCCTCCGAACGGGAAGGGTCGACGGGCCGCAGTTCGGAGCCCAGTTCGGCAGCGGGCGAGGCTCCAGGCCGCCCCTCCGAGGTCTGACCCTGCGCGTGGGCCCCGTGCGCCCCCCAAGTTCCGCGTGGGCAGAGCGGGCCCGGGGTCCTCCGAGCTCCCGGGGCGGCGCCGGCGGCCGCGTCCAGGTGGGGCGGGCCCGGCGGGATCGGCCTGTGTTTACCTGGCTCGCAGGAAGCCCGGGGAGGCGGGGCCGGGGAGCTGGGTGCGCGCCCGTCCCTCGGAGCCGCCGCCGTCAGTCACCGCCGCCGCGCGCCAGAGAGAAGCAGCCTCCGGCCCCGGCGGCCCCTGTCTCCCGACCCCGGAAGGCGAAGCAGGCTGCCCGGGGACCCCGCGCGTCGGCGCTTGAAGCGGAGACCAACCTGCCCGGGCCTGGGCAGGGGGAGCAGGGCCTTGGACCCCGCGGCGCCCCTCGGCCTCGGAGCAACGAGCGCAGCGCCGGTGGGTGACCCTCGGGGACGGGCGGGCTGCTCTGCCGCCTTTGTCTCTGTGCCCCTCCGAGTGGGGACCGCGGAGACCTGGGCGGGACCCCGGACCGGAGCCCCGCGGGAGCCGGGGACGCAAGATCGGGGACAGGAGCTGTCCCGACGCCCGGACTCCGAGTCCCTTTCTTGGCTGGGGACGCGCAGGGGGAACCTAGGCAGCGGCGCAGGTGGCCGAGCAGGTGGCAGCCGGCGGCCTCCCTGACCCGAGCCCAAGTCGCCGCCCCCGATCCCCATTGCGCGGGGGCTGGGCGCGGGTGTAGACGCGGGTTTACAGCGCCGGGGCCGGACCCTGACAGGTGTCCAGGGGTGGACTCCAGCCAGGCCCGGCGGTCCCAGGGTCGCTGAAACCGCTCGGCCTCGGGCCGTGGGGCTGAGGGGAGGAGTCTAGGGTGGGAGGGGACGGCGGTCAAAAGCGGCCACTCTGGGCGGGTGTGGAGAGGGTGCTGGCTGCCAGGGCGGGCTGGGGGCTCCTCCTGGCTCGCGGCGCCTGCTAATCACACCCCGGGGGCCCCGCGCGCGATCGCGCTCCTGCCCCTGCCCCCGGGGCGAAGCGCAGTCTCCCTCTGAGCTCCAGGGGCGGCCAGGAGAGCCCGGGTCCGGGCTTCCGCCTTCGCAGGGCCTGTCTCGGGCTCTTCGGCCGGGCCCGTCGCTGCGCCCACCTGGGCCCACGTGCGCCGCCCGCAGCCGCCCGCCGGCCCGCCCGGGTCTTCCCGGCAGTCCCCTCCTGGGCCCCACTGCCTGCCCTGGGCCGGGTGCGTCCGGTTTCCGTGGCCCCCGAGGCCGGCGCGTGTGACCTGCGGTCATTTGCCGCCACACTAGATTTTCCAGGGTGCTGGGGGCAGCGCCTTGTGTCCTTTCGCGTCCACCTGAGCCCCCCGTTTTGGAAGGTGGAGTGGGGCTTGGGAAAAGGTTCAAGCGTCTTTGGGGACCCCCGTGCGACTCTGGCTGGTAACAGGCGAGCTCTGGTTCCTTGTTCCGTTTTCCAATTGCAACAACGTGAGAATCAACAAGTGCTCGGTTTCTCTGCGCGTGGGTGAGGGGCGCGTGGGCTCGCTGGGTGCTGGGGTGGGGAGGGGGCGTGGACTTCGTTCCGGGGAGGCCTCTGCCTCGTCTGACCACAGAACCCCCCGCCTGGAAAGAGAGTTTTTCAGAGGAAGGAAACGTCAGGGAACTCCAGTGTGTGTTTTGGACATTTTATCTGGCGAAGCTCCGGGGGACAGTTTAAGGACGGTCACCCTCAAGTCAGGGGGCCGTATGGATTGAGCAGGGTCCCGCACTCAGCTCCCTGGCGGCCACCTCCAGTGATGAGCACCTCCTTAGCGGTTGGGGCCGGGGCTGTGGATACGGCCTGGAACCCAGCTGCCCTTCAGTAGAGGAAGGCCAGGGGAAGGGTACCGCGGCAGAGGGTGTGTGTGTGTGTGTGCGCGCGTGCGTGTGTGTGTGTGTGTGTGTGTGTGTGTTTTGTTTTTTGGGTTTTTGTTTTGTTTTGTTTTTTGTGGGAAAAACAGAAATCTGAGGGAAAAGAACACAGTTAAAAATTGCTGTAAATGCTGGAGTAACTCCCAGGGACTTAACTGTTCTGAAACAACCACTCCTACTAACTCCGGGTTAAACAAAGCTATTTTGTTCAAATCCTCTTTGAAAATCCTCCAGAAGTATCACAATTCTGCCCAAAGATAAGAAAGTGTAAGACACGTCGCTTGTTTTCCACCTGGTAGCTCATGGCTCCTCCATGATTTAAAACGTCGGGTTTGAGTTTGGTCAGTGGTGGTCCTAGCTGTGTGCGCTGATTAAAGGTAGCCACGAAACGCTGGGAAAAAAAAGAAAAAAAAAAAAAAAAAAAACAAGAGACCAAACTTTCTTGTGATGTTTCTATTTCTGCCTGAATTTGTAAATGTTAATTGTAAGTTATTTTGTTTGACTTTTAATCCTCCTCCAAGTTCTTTAAAAATATGACATGCTTAAGATTAGCAGCTGCCTCTGTGCCTTTTCTGTCGCCTGGGAGTGTTTATCGACTGCTTGCACGTTGCCAGACTCTCTTTTGAGAGCGGTTTGTTACCTCGGATAACAGTCGGGACGGCCCTAGGATGCCCTCATTGGATGTCACCATCCTATTCATATCTTCATTTTTTACTGTTGAGGAAACAAGGCCCAGAGAGGTTAAGTTACTCTAATGGCACACAAGAAGAGGCGGGATGCCATCCGGGGAGTCTGCACCAGCGCCTGACTGCTGCTCTGCACAGCCGTGGTGAGAAGGATGCCTTGCAAAGGTGCTCCTCGTTCCTCCTTTTAAAATTCCACCCCAGTGATGAGTGAGTGTACCCAGAGATGTCCCACACAGGTTTTCTTTCAAGAATGATTTCACCATAAGGCTACTGTCATCCGTCTTTGTTCATCATCTTCTCCTTAGCTTTCTTAGTTGTCAATAAAAAAGAAAAGAAAATATTCTAATTACTCCTTTTCTTTTTTTTTGACAGAGTCTTGCTCTGTCACCCAGGCTGGAGTACAGTGGTGCAATCTCGGCTCACTGCAACTTCCACCTTCTGGATCCAAAACAGTCTCCTGCCTCAGCCTCCCCAGTAGCTGGGACTACAGGGGCGCACCACCACGCCTGGCTGATTTTTGCGTTTTTTGGTTTGTTTTTGTCTTTTAGTAAAGATGGGGCCTCACCATGTTGGCCAGGCTGGTCTCAAACTCCTGACCTCAAGTGATCCACCCACCTCGGCCTCCCAAAGTGCTGGGATTACAGGCATGAGCCACCGCGCCTGGCCTCTAATTACTCTTGGGATAATTTTAAATAAGTGGCCATTAAGTAGTAAGACACTTCTGTTGGCCCACTGGAACCCGTGAAGGAAGCTCTGGAGCTGTTTAAGGGAAGAGTGCTCATGCCACAGGCCCTAATGCCAGCTGAGCAGAAATGCCAGGCGAGTAGCTGGAATAGTCTCTAGAGGAGATTTTAAATCTCTGTCAAAACCTGTAGTGGACAGGCTTCATCCAGAGAAACAGAAGCAGGTGGAGATACACATTAGAGACTCATGGCAAGGAATGGCTTATGCAGAGGTTGGCTGGCCAGGTTTGTGGGACGTCTGTAGGACAGGCCAGCCAGAAGGCAGCTGATCTCTCGGGCCGACTGAAGCTGCCTTCCACAGCAACATCTCCCACAGTGCCAGCAACAACCACGAGTGCATGTTCCAAAGCTATTAGTAATGTCTCACACTCAATAGCCATTAAAGCGTAAAAATGTCATTCCGAATGTTCTTTTGTTCTGGACTCTGTGAACAGCACTGCGTTGGTCTGAGTCACCATTGTGAAAATAGGTGGATATCTAAAAGATGAGGAGAAACAGACCTATGTGAGGCCAGGATCTAGAATACAGAAACAGTTCTAAAATGTGGTCATTTGAAACAAGCCATTCAAGAGTAAAATATGAGACTGAAGAGAAAACCCAGATGGACTGATAAAATAAGAAAAGGACTTTAACCCTCTGGGAATCAGGGAATTCAAAACTAAGATGGCAAAAAGATTTTTTTTTTACCTTTACGGTACTGGAAAAAAATTTAAATTGTGACTATACCAAATATTAGAGAAGGTGTAGAAAAATTAGACCTCACATGAGTTTGAGTAGAATGTAAATAGGAACAAAGATGTTAGAGAATAATCTAGAAAAAGTGAAGGTGGGTGTATCCTAAGATCTAACAATCCCACTTCTAGGTATCTCCTCTAGGGAAAACCTGGTCTGTGTGCATAAGACACACACAGTGGATATTCACTGAAGCAATGTAGTAAAACCCTGTTTTGAGATCATTGTAGATTCACATGCAATTCCCTTCACCAGTTTCTCCCAACAGTAACATCTTACAAAACCATAGTACAATGCCACAAGTAGAAAATGAGCATTGATACAACCCATTAACTTTGTTCAGATTTCAGATTCCACCAGTTTACATGTACTCATTTTATAGACTGCTCTGTGTGTGTGTGTGTGTGTGTGTGTGTGTGTGTGGTATGCACGTGCGCTTAGTTCTCTGTAATTTTATCACCCATGTGGGACCATGTGACCACCAACACATCAGAGGACAGGAGAGTTTCATCACAGGATCCTTGATGCTACTCTTTATAGCCAAGCTGACTTCCTCCTTCCCCCTCCCTGAGCCTGGCAACCACAGTATGGTTCCTATTTTCTATAATTTTGTCGCTTTAAGAATGCTCTATAAATGGAATCATACACTATGCAACCTTTCGAGACTGGCTTTTTCCGCTAAACGCAATTCCCTTGAGACCCATCCGGGTTGGCAAGCATGTCCATAGGTGTTTCTTTTTAATTACTTAGTGGTGTTCCCTCATCTGGATGAACCAAGGTGTGTTCAACCGTTCACCCAGGAAGGGCACTTGGATTATTTCCAGGTTTTGGTTATTGCAAATAGAGCTGCTGTGAACATTCATGTACAGGTTTTTGTGTGAACATAGTTTTCATTTCTCTGGGATAAATGCCCAGGAGTGCAATTGCTGAGTCATATGGTTAGCACATGTCTAATTTTATGAGAAACTGCTAACTCTTTTCCAGAATGGCTACACCATTTTGCATTCCCACCGGCGGTGTGTGAGTGATTCAGGACCTTCCCAGCCTGGGCAGCATTTGGTATTGCCACTATTTTTTTTTTATTATTTTAGCTCTTCTAATAAGTGTGTAGTGATATCTCCTGATGGTTTAATTTGCATTGCCCTGATGGCTAATGACATCAAGACCTTTTTATGTACTTATGGCCATCTGTGTATCCTCCTCAGTGAAAAGTCTGTTCATGTCTTTTGCCTACTTTTTAATTGGATTGTTTGGTTTTAACAACTGAGTTTTCCTAATTCTTTATATTTTCTAGATGCTGGCCTTACCACTCGGTGATTATTTTCTACCAGTTTATCTTGTTTTTTCACCCTCTTCACAGAGTCCTTTGCAGAAAGTTTTACATCTTGTTGAATTCAAGTTTATTAATTTTACCTTTTTTGGATTTTGATTTTTGGTGTGAAGTCTAAGTCTTCACCTAGCCTGAGGTTCCAGAAGATTTTCTCCTTTTTTCCCTACAAATTTTATAGTTTCACATTTTATACTTAAGCCTATTTTCCATTTTGAGTTAATTTTTGTATGAGGTGTGAGGTTTAGGTTGAGGCTTATCTGTTTTGGTTTGGTTTGGGTTTTGCCAACGAATGTCCAATAGCTCCGGGACTATTAGTTGAAAAGGTGATCTTTCTTCCATGAAATTGCTTTTGCACCTTTGCTAAAAACCGTTTCCACTTATTGCTGTGGGTCTATTTCTGGGTTCTCTATTCTGTTCCATTAGTCTATATGTCAGTCTCTCTACCAAGAGCACACTGTCTTGATTACTCTAGTTGCATAGTCAACTTTAATCAGGTGGAGTGATTTCCTTCCACTTTATTATTCTTTATAAAACTTATGTTAGCTATTGTAGGTTCTGGGCCTTTCCATATGAATTTTAGAATAGCGCGTTTATGGGTACAAAAACCTTGCTGGGATTTTGATAGGAATTTCTTCAAATGTATAGATTAGGGAGAATTAATAGTTCTACTGTGTTGAGTTTTCCAATCCATGATCACAGGTTGTCTCTCTATGGGTAATTAGGTCTTCTTTAACTTCTTTCATCAATGTTTTATAAATTTCAGTGCACAGATTCTGAATCTGCAATTTTTTTACAGTGTACATAAGTGTTTTATTTTCTTTGGGGCATTTCTAAATGGCATTGTGTCTTCAGTTTCCACATTTATTGTGGAGTATGTAGAACTGTGAGTAATTTTTATGTGTCAATCCACATTCTGCAACCTACTGAGCTGCCTTATTAGATCTAGGAGGATTTTTTTGGTAGATTTCTTGGGATTGTCTATGTAGATCATCATGTTATCTGCAAATTGGATAGTTTTATTTCTTCTTTCCAATTTATATCCTTTTTATTTCTTTTTCTTATCTTACTGTACTGGTTAGAATGTCCAGTGTTGTATTTTGTCAAATGTCTTTTCTGGGACAATTTATATGTTCATGAGATTTTTCTTCTTTGACTTCATGGTATGGATAGTTGATTGACTGACTCTCTAATGCTGACCCACCCTTGAGTATCTGATATATATTCCACTTAGCCATGTATATAACTTTTTTATGTGTTGCTAGATTCACTTTACTAATATTTTGTTGAGGACTTTTGCCTCTAAGTGTTTGTGAGATATTGATCTATAGTTCTCATTTTTTGTATAGTCTTTGCTAGTTTCAGTATCAGGATAACTGGCCTCATAAAATGAGTTAGAAAGTGTTCCCACTTGTTCTAACTTTTGGAAGAGATTGTATAAAATTGCCATAAATTTCTCCTTAACTGTTTTAGTAGAAATTTCCGGTGAAACCATGTGGGCCTGGGGATTTCTTTCTTGGGTATTTCCTTCCTTCTACTTTGTTTGTATATATTTAGCTCTTTTTTTTTTTTTTTTTTGGCTTCTTGAATTAGATCTTAGATTATTGATTTGAGACTTTTCCTGCTTTCTAATATAAGTATTTCAAGCTATGAATTCCCTCTCAGCACTACTGAACTAGGTGTACATATTTTATCGAGTAAAAGTTTTGATACAAAAAAAAAGGAGGGAAACACACTAATTCCCCATGAGTAGGGCTATAGATTTATACTATGATTTACTTACAACAGTTAAACTACCCAGACTTTGTGTATCAACATGGACAAAATTCTAAATAACAGTGTTGAATGGAAACCAGCAAACTGCAAATGAATATATATAGTATTATTCTATTTCTTTAAAATTTTCAAATCCACAAAAGAACATGTGGTCATGATTACGTGGGATTATATGACATATAGAAGCCAGGTAATGTTATCTTCTAACCTCGGGGAGGGGAGGGAATTGGCTGTCTCTGCATGGTTTTATTACTTAAAAATATTTTGAGATTTTATACAAATAACAGAATGTGTTACTTTTTTTATGAAAAGGATAAACCAGTTGTCTTGTAGATTATTATCTGTGCTTTTTAATATGTTTGAACTAATTAGTAATTTATATTAGCAATAAATAAACCAATGTAAAGTTTGGGGGGAAATGACACCAGCGATAATGAAGTGTTAGAGAGGAAGATTAGAAGGCCCCACAAAGGAATCTGAAAGCAGGTGTGGAGGTGAAATTACTGAAATTTGGTAAGAGCATGACAATGACAAGGAAGGCGAAGGAGAGGAAGAAGAAAGGGCAGGAGAGACAGTCTCCCTCCTCTTCGTTGTCATTTGTTCAAGTAGTATAAGTGCAGAAAGGAAGGATAAAGAAATTGATCTAAAAAGAGAAGCGTGCAGAAATGGGCAGGAGCCGGGACCTCAGAGGAGTAGGCTGGGTTCAGCACAAGCCTGGGGATTAACTAGGTGTTTGCAGCCTCACTCTTGAGCCCATGACCTGAAGAAGAACCATGAGAATCTAGCTAAATCTGAAAAGATTTAAGGAACAAAATTTGTATGGGGATCCAGCCCTTTTTCCTTCTTGGCTGCCAGGATTTATAATGAGCTGGGCCTCTAAGAGCAGTCTAGCATGATTCAGACAGAGGCCAGCAAACCAGGGCCCCACTTCCTGTCACTCTGCAGGCGACCTGGCTCAGAAACTCTGGAGGTAAAGTGTGGCTGCCCGCTCAACAGCCTCGGGAAGTCCCCAAAGCCCTATCTCCTATCTCCTGTGGGTGGGCTCTCCCCCACTGGCCCCGAGGGAGACTTTGCTCCTTTCCTCTCCCATCCCCTCCGAACTCACCTGAGACAGGCACCCAGGCCAGTGCGGCCCCAGCTGCCCCGTGTCCAACCCCCACTTCCAGGGGTGCAGCTGGGGAAGGAGGTGCAGGCAGCGACCACAGCAGCTACTGAGCCCCAAGAAAGGAGGCCAGCACGGGGTGGGGGGTGGGAGGCGTGGTGGCCAGAAGAGTTATTCTAGCGATTTATGTTTACATCAGTTCACTTCCTTTAAGAGTAAAGGGCTTAACACTCAGCTCACCAATTTTCCAAAGGTCAAGAAAGAAAATGAAGTTTTATTCATAGTAAGTGATTAACCAAATTACCTGTTTAATTTTACATTAGAGACCACATATACAATGTATAAAAAGGCAAGTAATAAAGAGGAGATAGAACATGGAAACAAAGGACCCAGAGGCAGAGATGAGGGGGAGGCAGGAGGCTGGAGAAAGGGAGGTTTCTCAGCAGTTCAGGGGACTGCTGGTGTTGCGGCCTGTCCTTTGGGGCATCTGGTGACACGGGATGCTCCCAGAGAGCCCTGCTCCTTCCAGGTAGGAAGGTGTGCCCGTGCTGCCCTGCAGGGAAGAGCAAAATGCCCTGTGCTGGGAAGGGATGGAGCTCAGGGCAGCTCCACCCGCAGACTCCGTGCAGGTGCCCTAGGCTGCTTCCCGGCTGACCACCCACCCAGAGAGACAGAGAAATGCTCTACTCAGATCTGCTTTTCACCTGGAGCCTGATTAAGAAACCTAAAGCTCCAGAGGTTACACGCGGAAAACAAAACAAAGCTACCTGGATCAGTTTAAAGTCCTAGCAGGGACAGAATTGCCTTGGTGGCTGGACGCCCAACTCCTAAGCCAAGCATCTGCCGTGGCCCCCTGACCTGCTCACCAGGAGAGGGGACAAGCTGGCTCCTGTGGTCTGCAGCCACCCGCACATATTACACTGAGAATTCAAATTAAATGCAGAGTCCTGGGCCCACCCTGCAATACCACCCCACAGTCTTGGGGTCGGGCCCAGGAATATGTATTTTAATGAGCTCCGGGTTAACTTAGGATTGCTGCTGTAAGTGAAGGAAGGAAACAGACCGTGAGTGCCTCGGTGTTTCCAGGTCGACACAGCTCATCTGAATAGACACACGCAAGCTCTCAAATGTGTGCTTTCATGTGATCAGGAAGTCCTTTCTGTTTCACTGATAAATTGAATTTGCATTAGAATAACTAATTGATACTAAAGCTTTTTGTTGACAGTTTATTTTTATTTGCATCATGTATTTTTGATGCTTTTTCCATATTTAGAGAATAACATTTTATGTCCTGCGTGAGTCTTCATCTGATGAGGAACGTTTATGGATACTCATTTTCTTCATCTTTCTTGTATGGTTGAAAGCTACCATGTTTGCTAAACTTGCTATCAAAGCAAAAAATTATAGAACTATGTTGTAGGCTCCTCACATACAGCAAACATACCATTACTTTTTAAAAATTCCTTGGTGTCTACTGTGTACAAAAATACTATGCTGTCCATTTCAGGGTACGTTGAGAGAAAATAGATGTCATTCTTGCCCTTGAAGTGCTTATAGTTTTATTAGGAAGCTTAGAAGTTCCCAAGTGATTTTCCCAAGGCAAAATATTTGCTCAATACCCTGCCATGTATACAAAATGCTGCTGGGTTTCTAAAGAAGGGGGTTGCGCTTGGTAGAGGAGTAGAGTAGACTGGATGATGACGACTAGAACTGGCAGAATTATGTTGAATGGAAAATATACTAGCCGGGCGCGGTGGCTCATGCCTGTAATCCCAGCACTTTGGGAGGCCGAGGCGGGAGGATCAACTGAGGTCAGGAGTTCAACACCAGCCTGACCAACGTGGTGAAACCCTGTCTCTACTGAAAATACAAAAATTAGCCAGGCGTGGTGGTGGGCGCCTGTAATCCCAGCTACTCGGGAGGCTGAGGCAGGAGAACTGCTTGAACCCGGGAGGCGGAGGTTGCAGTGAGCCCAGATTGCGCCAATGCACTCCAGCCTGAGTGACAGAGCAAGATTCTGTCTCATAAAAAATTTAAAGAAAAGAAAGAAACAAAATACAGTGTAACGTTTTGCTGTCTTCTATGCCGCAGTTCACTTCCCACTTGGCCTCCACTGTCCCGGGAGCTGCCTGAGCTTCTCCCAGCTTGCCCGTCTGAGAGACTTCTCGGGACTCTAGCTGAGACTCTAGCTGGGATTCCCAGCTCATCATTGGCGTAGTCCACTCCTTTCTGGAGTCGCCTCCTTGCCCTTGTTTCTCAGCTGTCTCCTTCCTTGCACAGCTTCCAAAAAGGATGGCTGTCTTCTCCAGTTTTGGTAGCATTTTGTTTACAAGGGGCTTAAATGCTACATTGCAAACGTCTGTTCTGGAAAACTGTTAAAACATGTGTTAGCCCCCACTGATGTCTACCATAGTGCACAGTCCCTAATACTTGTTACATAAACTGAGGCGGATTCTGCCAGTTCTACTCACCATCATCCAGTTGATACACAGCAAGAGCCTATACTTTCCAGAAGTCATGTGTCTAAATCTGTTCTCCACCAATCAGAAGCTAAAGACCTGGCATGATTTATTCAGCTTAAATTGTTGCCTGAAAATACCAGATAAATTAACTCAGTAATATGACAAAAACAACAACAACAAAGACTCTCACATATTTGAGGAGCTGGGTTTCTCTTACATGGGGTTGCGGCAGGCCGTGTGTTCCGGGTGTTTTAATTCCTGTTCTTTCAGCTATCTGAAAATGTAATATCCTTGGGACAGCTTGAGAGCAAGATTTATGAAGTGTGAGCACCAGCTACAGTTGTCTTTCTAGAAATATAAAGAGGATCAATTGTATTTCAGAAACAGGCGTAGCACGTCTGTGGACAGCTTCAATATATCATTTTAGATTGCTGTATGAAAGGCGTTGTGAGTTTTGAAGGGAGATGATGACTCTTTTATTCTGTCATTATTTTCATATGCCGAGACATATTTGAAGAGAGGAGGATTTAAGCAAGATGTTAGAAGCTCACCTTATTCATTTCAGACTAGTGGTTGAAAAAGGGTGTATGCAGGGCGGGAGAACTCGGAAGAGCTGAGGCCTGGCAGCAGCCTTCCTGAACACGCATGTTTAAATGTATGTGAAATGTCAGGGTTAAAGCCTCGTTAGGAAAGAGTCCTCACACTAAAACACACGGCTAGATAAGCAACACCAAAATAACACGTACTATAGGAACTTAAAGTAAAAATCTTTTTTTTTTTTTTTTTTTTGAGACACAGTCTCCCTCTGTTGCCCGGTCTGGAGTGCAGTGGTGTGATCACAGCTCACTGACCCCTCAATCTCTGGAGCTCAAACGACCCTCCCACCTCAATCTCCCTGAGTAGCTGGGACCACAGACAGGCACACACTGCCACACCAGGCTAATTTTTGTATTTTTATTTTTCATGGAGACAAAGTCTCTCCATGTTGCCCCAGCTTGTCTCGAACACCTGGGTTCAAGGGATCCTCCCACTTGGTCTCCCAAAGTGCTGGGATTACAGGCGTGAGCCACGGTGCCCAACCTTAAATTTTAATGGGAGGTACATTAAAATGTGGATTACGTTTCACACAATTTCAAAAACAAAACAACTGCATTTGCTCAAGAAGATAGAAAAGGTTCTGGCGGTATTTTTGTATGGGCTGACCCTCACGGGGTCCTAAATCTTGTAGATTCAACTTCGTTTGTTTTTACAACATGTGTAGAAGAGGAATTTGAAAAATTTACCGATTCCACACACAGGGCTTTATTCCTGACCTCTTTCCATGGAGTGACACTTAATTACCATGACACCTGTGCTCAGAGGACAGCTCCAAAGGTCGGCAACGTGGTTTTCCGAATCCCAATATTTCCCCATCCTTTTCTCGGGTGAACTTTTCTTGCCACTCTCTCTGGAATTTTCTGCTGTTGGTGCGATAGACCTCGTGACTAACAATGTGTTTTGTAAAATAGTCTGGAGGCCCAGAGAAAGCCAGATATGAAAACTGGCAGGGAGAAGCCAGGCAGAGGGCATTCATTCATTCATCATTCATTCATTCCTTCAAGCAGGCCTAGCTCAGGCCCAAATCAGCGCCTGGGGGGCTTCCTGAATGGAAGAAAAACACCCCACGCTGAGGTCTTTGTCCCGGGTCAGTGCAGGTCTGAATGCCTGAGTGCCTCTGGGCGTCACAGCCCCACTTCACAGCTGCCCCTCTGCAGCCTCCCAGGTGTGTGCAGCGCGTCTGAGGTCACCTGGCCGTGTCGGTCACAGCTGCACCAGATGCTGCGAGGGCTGACCAGATTTTAGAGGTTTCTATTTTGCCAGCGTTGGGAGAAGCCTACGGGAGCGTGTGTTCCCTGCATTAGGACTTTGAGACCCGTAATGGATTCACAGAAGAATGCTCGCACCAAGCGAGAGCGAACCCTTCAGCATACCTCACCCGAGACATGGCGGGATTCATGCTTCGTGGGCTGAGCACAGCTGTGCTCTTCCTAAATTGCAGGTCCTGCTCTGTCTCTGGAGACACTGGGGTCTGTCCCACCCTGTTAGGGTCCCTGTCTGCCCTGGAGGAGAGTCACCTGGGGGTGGCCTGGGCCACTGCAGCTGCTCCCACTGCGCCCAGGCCTCTCCCGTGGCTGCCCCAGGGCCTCTCTGTCTCCTGGGGACTTTGCATCTGAGGCTTCAGCCTCAAGTTCAGGGAAGGGAGCTGGTCCACAGCCACGACCACCTTGACTTTCTCTGAGTCCCTTCTTCCGCAGCACCCCAACTTCGGTGCCAAGCCCCATTTCCTCAGGAGGCTCACACACTTCCCTTGGGGTGTCCCTTGTCCCTCCAGAATCAAGGCTTCGGTTTTCTGGGAGGAGCCTTCAGTCCTGGCTCCTGCGCTCGGCTCCCTGGGGCTCACCAGGTGGTCTCTTCTCCAGACACACATGGAGGGTGTTGAGTTGTGTGGGCGCGGCTTGAGGGAAGAGGGAAGAGCAAGCACTTCCCTTGCCATTCTCTCATCCACTTGACAGGCATTTGTCAAACACTTGCTGTGTGCCTACTGTGTGCTGTGTGCCTGCTGGGTATTGTGTGCCTACTGTGTGTCATGTACCTATCATGTACCATGTGCCTGCCATGTGCTGTGTGCTGTGGACTGTGCTAGGTCCTGGGGACACCATGGTGACAAGACAGAGACCCGGCTGGGTGTGCTCTCCTGTGGCGGGGGTGGTGATGGAGTACACGTGGGGATGGGGAAGCAGAACGCCCGGGCAGTGACACAGTGGCTCTTCTCAGCACCCCACAGGGTCCTGGTGGCTTCCAGGACACCTCCGGCCCTCTCCCGAGGCTTCCAGGTCCCCAAGCCCCTGCCTGTTCTGGGCTGGGGCAAGTGACACCTCCACTGCCCAGCTCCAAGCCATGGCTGCCCCAGCTCCAGCTCAGGGACCTGTAGGGCCAACTGTGGTCTTCGCTTTCCCCTGTCAGCTGCCCTCACAGAGGGGCAAGGGAAAGTGTGTCTGCCCGGCAGCGTCTCATAGCCAAGGGTAGCGTGAGTGTGTCCTTCCAGCGCCCTGGGACAGCAGGAAGGAGCACCATGTGTGGTAGTGTGTGTGCACATGGGTGTGTGGTGTGTTGTGGCTGTGTGTGTGGTGTGTGTCTGTGTGGTGTGTGTGAAGTGTCTGTGGAGTGTGTGTGTGGTGTGTGTCTGTAGTGTCTGTGGAGTGTGTGTGTGGTGTGCGTATAGTGTGTGGGGGGTGTGGAGTGTGTGGCATATGGAGTGTGTGCGTGTGTGGTGTGTGTGTGGTGTCTGTGAAGGGTGTGTGTGGTGTGCATATAGTGGGGGTGTGTGGAGTGTGTGTGTGGTGTGTGTGGTATGTAGTGTGTGTGTGTCTGTGTGGTGTGTGTGAAGTGTCTGTGGAGTGTGTGTGTGGTGTGTGTCTGTAGTGTCTGGAGTGTGTGTGTGGTGTGCGTATAGTGTGTGGGGGGTGTGGAGTGTGTGTGGCATCTGGAGTGTGTGTATGGTATGTGTGAAGTGTCTGTGGAGTGTGTGTGTGGTGTGCATATAGTGTGGGGGGTGTGTGGAGTGTGTGTGTGGTGTGTGTGTGGTATGTAGTATGTGTGTGTGTGGTGTCTGTGGAATGTGTGTGTGTGGGGGGGGGGGGGTGGCCTGTGTGTTGGAATCCAGCTTTCCGCACTGTCTCTGTCTGTGCACCCTGGTGCCGAGCACAGGGCAGACACTCACACGGGAGATTTCCTGCATTTCATCTTGGATTTGGCCTCCAGTGGGAAAAATCCAGGTCAGCAGCTCACAGATCATGGCCGACTGTGCTAAAACCTGAACAGGCCTGTCCTGTGCCAACTGCTGGGTGCAAAGCCCCCAGAATCCAGCCCATGTTGTAAGGGTGGTGGGTGGAGCTCAGAGAGACCAAGCAGTCTGGCTGAGGCCAATCCACCCTAGGGGAGAGATGGGGTGGGACACAGGCCTCCTGCTCCCAAACCCACTGTCCCCATCCCACCCCAACCCACTGACCCCCATCCCACCCCAACCCACTGATCCCCATCCCACCCCAACCCACTGACCCCTATCCCACTCCAACCCACTGACCCCCATCCCACCCCAACCCACTGACCCCTATCCCACTCCAACCCAGTGACCCCCGTCCCACTCCAACCCACTGACCCCCGTCCCACTCCAACCCAGTGACCCCCGTCCCACCCCAACCCACTGACCCCCGTCCCACTCCAACCCAGTGACCCCTGTCCCACCCCAACCCACTGACCCCCATCCCACTCCAACCCACTGACCCCCATCCCACTCCAACCCACTGACCCCCATCCCACTCCAACCCAGTGACCCCCGTCCCACTCCAACCCACTGTCCCCTATCCTACTCCAACCCACTGACCCCCATCCCACTCCAACCCACTGACCCCCGTCCCACTCCAACCCACTGTCCCCTATCCTACTCCAACCCACTGACCCCCATCCCACTCCAACTCACTGACCCCCATCCCGCTCCAACCCACTGACCCCCATCCCGCTCCAACTCACTGACCCCCATCCCGCTCCAACCCACTGACCCCCGTCCCACTCCAACCCACTGACCCCCATCCCACCCCAACCCACTGACCCCCATCCCACTCCAACCCACTGTCCCCTATCCCACTCCAACCCGCTGCTCAGAGGTTATGTGCAGTCTCAGGATGTTACCTACCTCATTCAAAATCTGAGATCAGGGTCAACTAGGAAATAACCCATCCACAGATACTGGAATTCTGGAGAAGTATCAATAGTTCAGACACTTTATTATAATTTCAGGACAGTCACAATCTATCAGGCAAGCCACGAAACTATGAATGTGTTCTGCCAACATGTTTGCATCTTTCAAACCCTGTTCTTTACCCCTTGTGAAAAGCCTTCCTGGATAATCTTGATTTTGATGTAGGCATAAAATTATAAGGCCTCTACCTAGTGATAATAAATCATCACCTTTTGAAGGATACTGATCTTTTTAGGCCCAAAAATATCATGTAGAAATTTAATGGCATGCAGAAAACACTCGAAAAGTTCAAGTTCAAAATGCAAGCTCAGTGGCAGTCTTATGTTCATAACATACACCGTGCATGCTAGGTGTTTATTATTGAATCATTCATTTAAATGCCATTTTTAATAACAGAGTTTTAAAAGATACTTCACTTAATGACAAATTTCTATAGTGCTTCATAATTTATTGTTACTCTGTGATAGTTTTCATATAGAAGGAAATGAGTTATGGAGTTGTTACTATATTTTGAGTCTTCAGAGCATATATGTGACATGAAGGAGAAAGCACCTTCTAGCCTTTTGAAGGAGGTCTTTTCCGTAAGAAATCCAGGACTTCAAGTATCAAGAAACCAAAGACCAGGTCATCAGGTTGGTGAAGTCACAAACCACGTAGCAGCCAGGAGCACAGCTCAGCTCCGACCTGTTGGTGTTGGTGTCAGGCCCTGCTGTGTGGACTTGTGTTACCAGGAGCACAGCTCAGCTCCGACCTGTTGGTGTTGGTGTCAGGCCCTGCTGTGTGGACTTGTGTTCCTTGGGCTTTCTTTGTTTTTTTTTCTTTTTTGAGACAGAGTCTCACTCTGTCTCCCAGGCTGGAGTGCAGTGGCACAATCTCGACTCAGTGCCTCAGTGCCACCTCTGCCTACTGGGTTCAAGAGATTCTCCTGCCTCAGCCTTCCGAGTAGCTGGGATTACAGGCATGCACCACCATACGCGGTGAAGTTTTGTATTTTTAGTAGAGACGGGGTTTCACCGTGTTGGCCAGGCTGGTCACGCATTACTCGGGCTTTCTAAACCTCGTGAGTTTCAACGTCTGAATAGTGGGGAGCATAATAATAGCACTTGCCTCCTTGTACAGTAGACAGGACTAAGAAGCTATACTTCTGACCTGTTCCATGAGCACCTAGCCCGTAGTAAGCGCCCCGTCGATGCTGGCTGCTTTCCAAGCTTTCCTGAGCCCAAATCTAGTTCTGTTCAATGCATCATTCTGTCTCATGCTGTGTCTCCTGCCCTTTTCTTTAAATATAATTGTCACTTGCTAGCATCCTTTGTCTTTCTAATGTGTCCTGCGAAGTTAAGGACTCACCTGGTAAAATGCTGCATGCCCATGTGAAAACATGGGGCCCTTTAGGAGATCAGCTAAGAGCCAGGTCTTCCGTGAGACCATGGTGAGGTTAATGACCACACATTGCATTTGCTTTCTTGATTAGAATCTGGAAGACTCTGGAAAGTTCCAGAAGGTTCTGAAAGGCAGTTGCCCAGTAAAGTGCTGCACACTCATGTGAAGATGTGGGGCCCCTCAGGAGACAGCTCAGAGCCAGGTCTTCTGAGGGACCACAGTGAGGTTAATGACCACACATTGCCTTATTTTCCTTGATTAGAACCTGGAAGACTCTGGAAAGTTCCAGAAGGTTCTGAAAGGCAGTTGCTCAGTAAAGTGCTGCACACTCATGTGAAGATGTGGGGCCCCTCAGGAGACAGCTCAGAGCCAGGTCTTCTGAGGGACCACAGTGAGGTTAATGACCACATATTGCCTTCTTTTCCTTGATTAGAACCTGGAAGGCTCTGGAAAATTCCAGAAGGTTCTGAAAGGCAGTTGCCCAGTAAAATACTACACGCCCATGTGAAGACGTGGGGCCCCTTAGGAGATCAGCTCAGAGCCAGTTCTTCTGCAGGACCATGCTGAGATTAATGACCACACATTGCATTCTTTTTCTTTATTACAATCTGGAAGGATCTGGAAAATTCCAGAAGGTTCTGAAAGGCAGTCACCCAGTAAAATGCTGCACACCCATGTGAAGGTGTGGCACTGATCGGAAGATGGGCTGTGATCCAGGTTTTCTGTAAGACCACGGTGGGGTCTGTGGCCACAGCACAGCATTCTTCTCCTTGATTAGAATCTGGAGATTTCAGATCAACCACTCTACTTCCCCATGATAGCAGCAGAGCTGAACATCTTTCCTATCATGGACTCCATGATAGGAATCTGTGTTTTCAGGAAGATTCAGTTTATTTTAGCCAAGACCCAGACGACAGCTCTTATGTGTACGCATGGCCTGAGCATGGGGCCAACGCATTTGTTCCCTGCACACAGGCTATCAAGAGCCATTGTGCCTGCTGGCAAGGAATGTGTGAGTTCCTCGGCAGGTGAATTAAAACATTGTTCAGTTAACACCAGCTCTGGCTGTGAGCAATGCCTGAAGTCGGTGTGTTTCCTCTAGTTACTAAGACCAGGGCCGGGAGTCATGTTGACCCTGTGGATGGTGGTATTGGCAAAGGTGTCACTCCCTGCCACGGCTCAGGAGGGACATACGGGTGGCTACAGAGGAGCAGCTGGTGCCAGCGTGTAGTGTTCCTCTGACTTGACAGTTTGTAACCCAGCGACCTGTAAAATATTAACCAGTGGTTTCCACAGCAGCTCCGGGAAGCTGCATCCACCATCAGGGCTTTACAGATAAGGAGGTCAGGGCCCACATCCTCAGAGCAGACAGGGAGAGCAGGAATAGGAAGGCCCTCGCCCAGGCACGTCTGCCCCCAGGCCTTCCCCACTTCCTCCCTGCAGCCCACTGCTCGCCCTGTCCCAGCTGCCGGCCCCTGGGTTGGGCGGCTTGCGCGCCGCACACTTGGAAAGGGGGCTCAGCAGGACCTGATCTATGCTCCTGTGACTAAGCCCCACATGACTGCGAAGCTACCAGGGATCCCACCGGCCGCAGAGCAAGGGCGTGTCACGTGTGCCTGCGTGACTCTGCCCTCCCCGTGCCATCCGAAGGCCAATCCCAGCGTGACGGTGTTGGCATGGCTTGTCAGGACTTACACAGCAAGAGTGGTTTCCTCATGACCTCGCTATTTTTACACAGAGAATTTCGTAACTCCCCATAATGCTGCTAAAGCTGAACACCATGCCTGTCATAAACATGTGGATACATTCACAAGGAATTTCAAATGCTAATCTAACTGACACGTGGATGAGCTACTCTTTGATCTGCCTTTTTTTTCCCCCCGCTTCAACAAAATGCTTTGTTTTGGTTTAGACAGCTGATATTGTAGCAAGCTAGGAACTCTGGAGCCAGTAATTTGCTGCTTGATTCTGATAATGGCTTTCTCTCCAAAGTCAGCTAATCCTGTAAGCAGTAACTTCAAGGGACCACAGTCAGATTTTCAATAAACTCCACTTTTCTGCAATTTCATCGTTTTCTTTTAAAGTGATTTTTGATAACTTTAAAGCAGTGATAGTCAGTGCCATAAATCGACCTGAATCTGCTAAGCCAGAAGAAAACGAAGGATTGGTGATGACTAGCTTACAAATAATATTATCTGATGCCCCAGAGCAAAAATCCCCATCCCAGGAAATAGAGAAGCTACTTCCTTATCAGGCATTTCTTACATGGGTGAATGCAAATTGGGTTTTTGGAACTCTTTTTGTTTGCAAGTACTGTGGAGCCCCTAGCCCAGGGCTGGCTCCTGAAAACTTCCGGGAGCCTAGGTCCCTCCAGTGTCACGGGGAAGCTTGCTGTAGGACAGACATGGATGCCTCAGATGAGTTTTGACATTGTCCTTTGCAGAGAATTCCCGGCTGGCAGGTCGTTCTTCGTCTAGGGCCCAACAGTCTGGAAGACTTGCTCATTGGCAGAATTGACTCACTGTTCAAAACGGGTGAAGAGCATTGTCTGTGTCCGTGGTCTAAGTCACTCCCCCCACCCCCCAATGAGTGCACCCCGTGCATTCGCAGATTCTGTTCTATTAGGTCACTTCATGCCACACTCAAACTCCACTCACGGTGTCTGTGTGACAGGGCCTTTGCACAGCCGTGCCCTCTGCCCAGAACGCTGTTTCCCTCCTCAGCACCTTCACCTGCACCTTCTGCATCCTGCAAGTCTCCACTTACTTCCCACTTCTCTGCATGTTACCCTGTAGGGCTGCTGCAAGGTGGCACCACAGGCGGGCATCCTGAAACAGCAGAAGCAGCCCCCCCACAGTCCTGGAGGCCAGAAGTGCAAAGTCAAGGCGTTGGCAGAGTGGGAGCTCTGCAGGAGGCTCTGTCTTCACCTCTTCCAGCTTCTGGTGGCTGCGGCAATCCCTGGTGTCCCTGGCCTTGTAGCCGTGTCATTCCAAATCTCTGCCTCCATTGTCATGTGGTGTTTCTCCCTGTGTGAAATGCCGTGTATCTATGTCCAATATTCCCTCTCCTTGACCAGGCACAGTGCTGCATGCCTCTAATGCCAGCATTTTGGGAGGCTGAGATGGGTGGATCACTTAAGGTCAGGAGTTCGAGACCAGCCTGGCCAACATGGTGAAACCCCATCTCTACTAAAAATACAAAAAATTAGCCAGGTGTGATGGCGGGCACCTGTAATCCCAGCTACTCTGGAGTCTGAGGCAGAAGATTGCTTGAACCCGGGAGGCGGAGGTGGCAGTGAGCTGAGATCGCACCATCGCACTCCAGCCTCGGCAACAAGAGTGAAACTCTGTCTCAAAAAAAAAAAATCCCTCTCCTTTCTCTTGTAAGAACATCAGTCATTGCATTTAGAGCCCACCGTAATCCAGGATGAGCTCATCTTAACTTGAGGACATCTACAAAACCTTCCTTCCAAATCAGGCCACCTTCACAGGTCCTGGGGTCAGGATTTGGACATACCTTTTAGGCGGACATGATCCACCACATACTATCCTGGAAGAGTTTCTCGACCTGCACGGTCAGGGTTCGTGGCCACCCACGTGCTCCTAGGCGTTCTCCACATACATGCCTCCCCTGCAAGCAGCGGGTCCCTGTCCTGGCCAGGCCCGTCTCTCTCCCGGCCTTCCAGATGGCAGCAGCCTCGAGCTTGTGGGTGGGACAGAGTCCACAGGGAGCTGGAAACAGAGAAGGGGGGAGAGGGAGGGAGATGAGGAAGAGAGGGATCTGACCCTCCTCCATAGGAAAACCTCAGCTTCCCCTTTGCACCGATGTTGGAAAAACTTCCTGCATCTCCCTCCCCGTTATGCACGAGGGCTGGGAAAGCCGGCGCACCCAGCGTCAGTGGCGTTCTCCTCATGTTCGGTTTGCCATCGTGATGAACACGCAATCAGGACATGTCCGACCTCGCGCAGGTGTGTGTGGAAGGTGGGAACGGGATGACGGAAGGAGTGTGCAGCGCGCGCATCCCAGAGCTTTGCCGCCACCCGCCTGGGTGAAACCAAACGCGTCTTCTTCCCACGCCTTGTCCTCAGCTCCGAAATGAGCTGTTTCTTTTTGCCGCGCGCGCACGTGTGTGTGTGTGTGTGTGCGCACGGTGTTCATTCTACGGGTTTTTGGTGACGTTGGTAGCTGTGTACTATGCTCCGAACACAGAGTGTTACAATCATACTTTTGGTTTGAGAAATGAAAATGACTGCCTGCAGAACACAGTCTTCAGTGCTTGGGTATTGGTAGAATAAGAGGAAAAGGAATGGAGGGAGGGACGTGGGGGGAGAGAGAAAGGAGACAAGGATAGTGAAAGAAGAGAAGTCTCATCACTTGGTTTCATTTATTTTCTTTCAGATATCTTTGGTTTTATTTTATATATGAGTTGCTTGTTCTTTGAAATTTGTTCTCCAGGATTTCTTTTTCAAATGTCAAAGAAGCAGAGTTGTATGGCCTGCCCCTCCGACTTGAGGCTGTCACTGTCAGTGTTCTAGGGGTGAGGGGCTGTTTTCTCTCTGCAGGGAGGGTGGGCGGTGTCTACAGCTCTTACTGAGCCTGCCAAGCCAGGGCGTGGTCTCCCAAGCAGTTACCAACAGCTGAGGAGATCACCAGGTCTCAGCATGTTGGTGGCGGCCCTGGTGAATCCCGCCCTGGGTGCTGGAGAGGAGGCAGAGGCCTCACAAGACCGAGTGGACCTGCCCAGGGCTCACATGACACCAGGGCCTTCCTGTGGGGGTCTCCTTCCTGCAGCCCACAGCCTTCTGCTGCTGCCCCTGCCTGGCCTTTAGCATCTCTACAAAGGGGCACGACAACCCTCTGGAATTTCCACAGTTCCACTGTTTATTCAGGTTTTCCCATTCCTGGGATACTGGGTCTGCACCTCTCTCTACCTGAATTCTACATGGTATCTCCTTTATTATTTCGCACACAGTTGAGGGGTCAGAGAAGCTTTTTCTGATGTGTGCAGATCCACAGTAGCGTTTCCCTTAGTTGCCTTCTTCAAGAAGCTGTAGTCATGGCACCTCCAAAATACAGAACCGTGCCCATGAGCACTGGGCTCCTCGGTGGATGCTGGGTGATGCTGTGTTTCATCTGACGGACCCACAGAGTCGTGTCTTCAGCGTGTATTTATGGAGCTTTTCCTCCCAGGCAAACATTGCCAGGCTTTCTGAACAGGCGCTGAGAACCCCGAGACCCAGCGAGAGGTCTGGCACAGGACTGGAGCAGCCACGAGGCAATACAGCGAGCTCAGCTTTAAGGTCCCGTACACCACGAAGACTCCAAAGCACCTGGGATGTCGAAAACATTGCTCCTGGGATTTTAAAAAGCAGAGAAAGCAGAAAAAGATGCCTTCATGGTGTGCTCTTCAAATTCTACTAGCAGAGACACAAGTTAAGACTTTCCCAAGTGGATCCTGCTGGGTAGATTTTATTAAATTAACCACAATGTATATGTTTTATAATATATTCTCATGTGTCTGTTTAGGTATAACATGTTACAGTTTCCAAATACAGAAAAAAAAAAATCTTATCTAATTTATCTGATGCCTAGGGAAGTGGTCTTAGAACAAAAGTTCCATACACACTTGTGGAATGGAGAAAGGCCCCTTGTCTGGCGGTGACGAGCAACAGCTGCAAGGGCTGCTGGGAAATGTAGTCCCTGCCAGGGCAGCCAGGTGGCCAGTGCAAGGCAGGTGGTGTGGGGAGAGGGGCAGTTCTCTCACTACATGGAGAAGGGAAGGTGGGGGACTGGGGAGAAGGTCCTTGTGACACAAGCATGGGAAATCTCTATTCTGAAAAAAAAAAAAATCACATATGTCATAGGTTTTTGCCCCCTGATCTATAAGAAGAAGGTTCTCGAACACAAATCACCTGTAGTGCTTCTGAAAGCAAAGAGTCCAGGGCCCAAGAATGTGTGTTTCTAAGAAGTTCTCAGGTGCTGATGGCCGGTCCCCACACCGCATCACGCTGCCTCGTATCCGCTTCTGAGACCCTCACCACTGCACACTTCTCTTACTGTATTGATTAATAATTTAGGAATGTAGAATGTCTTAGGCCTACTGTCATACTTTCCACATGGGGCATTCAAAATGTAAATAACTCTGTTCATAACTAAAATATATTCCTAGAGTCATTCTCATAGCTAGATTCAGTCTTCTAAACTTTCTCAACTGTAAAATGGGAATGAAGCTTACAGGGTTATTCCTGTAATTATCTAACTTAGGTTTATAGAAACATGAGGGATAAAGCAAATCATTGTAAAATAAATCCTGTTATCTCCATAGAAACATTACTTTAGGATTGCTTTCTTGAACATGGACTCAAAAAAAAACTGTGCAATCAAAAGCATGTTATGAAAACAACGTGCAAAGAATCCTAAGTCTAAAAGTAACACAAGCGTGATCTGTGTCCTACAATATGGGTATACCATGCAGCTCTACACAATGCAAATGTTTTGCTAATAAGCCTAAACACAAAATGAAGTGCGGAGAGCATACGATGAATTCCACGCCATCATAAACTTGACCTTGCATTATGGCACCTGACATGCTTGTCAGCTTAACCCTCAACAGGCACGATGTTTGCTCCTTACATTTTTGCAGGTTTGGGAGTGGGAGTAAGATGATTTGGGTAACCAAGTGCCAACTATCTAGGAAGACTGGCATTGAGGTCTTCTCTATCTCACGATGCATTTATTTCAACAAGGGATTTCACAATAATCCCATTGCTTGTAAAATTGCACTCACAAT
Source organism: Pan paniscus (assembly GCF_029289425.2). Lineage (NCBI taxonomy): Eukaryota > Metazoa > Chordata > Mammalia > Primates > Hominidae > Pan > Pan paniscus. The sequence continues at coordinate 94,655,556 of NC_073266.2, read as the reverse complement.
TATTTCAAAAACAGCCAGTTTCACATTTTAATATTTGAATACTTGTCTGGCGTTTGGGGCATGGCTGTCTCATGAATGTCCTTCCTCTTCACTTTTTTCCCTCTTTCCTCACCTTCCACACCCCAGGACACTTTGTGTGGTCTTAAAGCAGCAGCAGTTGCATTTCCCCTGTGCTTCAGTTGTGTGTGTTGGATCAAGAGCTTTGTTGACAGGCAATTGTAGGATGTAACTTCTGGGCAGCTGGTGTTTTTAGCCTTTTTTCTTCCCTTGACCTTGTCAGTTTAGGAGTGGATGCATCTAGATGTGGGAAGCCATCTAGAGGTCTCTGAACATGTGTGATAGTAAGTAGGTAGCAATGTTTCTGCAGCTGCTCACCACCCACCCAGGGAACCCTGGACCTGGTGGAGGTAAGAGGAAGACAGAAAGCAAAGCAACGCCTGCAGCACACCCCAACCCTAGCCCTAGCCCTGCCCAGCCCTGCAGCCCACATGGGCTTCATTCTCACACCAGTGCAGAAAGGCAAGTTTTATTACCTCTACTTTATGGGAAACTGAGGCTCAGAAAAGTGGAGTCTTGTTCGGGGTCACCCAGATGGAACCTGGATTGAGACCTAGGTCTCACCTGCCTGATTTTCACCGTAGAAAGTCAGAACTACCTAGAGAATGAAATCAGTAAAATACCTAGGAACAAGGTGTTTGTTCCCCAGCATTTCAGCTGGGAGCTATTTCCCTGCACAGATAGGCTAGTGAGTTTTATCTATGCTGAATTATCCTATGGTTCCACCAAGGTGACATGTAGTCTAAGCTGCTTTAGGTGTACATTATTAAAAACGAGAGCCTAACAGTCAACAACAGTGGACTGCTTCCTAGTAAATCTGGGTGACTAACTTTGCCTGTGCCCAATGTTAACCCTCGAGGTAACACTAAGTGTTGATAATCACACAGACATTATCAAAGTGTCCAGTCATCCCAGTGGCTGGAAATCGGATCTAGAACTGAATAGCAACTGAGACCGCGGAAGTCTCAGCGGTCCTGATGGAATCTGAAAGTCTGTCCCTCCCACAGCTCTAGCTCAGTTCCTCCCTCTCTTTCCTTTTCTATTAGTTTACAAAAGGCTTCTTTAATTACCCAAGAGATGCTTCAGAGTCAGCTGACTTTCCTTGCAGCATTTCACATGTTTACCCAATTTTTCTCTGGCTCTCTCAATTTGATTAATTGCAAAAAATGAAATAAAAAAATTTCCTCCAAGCATGCAGCTGCTTTTGTGTGCAGATGGATCTTTTCAGCACATTACAGAAACCAGCTGCCCAGCTGAGCTCTTAGCCCCGTGACAGTGAGAGCTTCATCCTTCTCGAGCTCTTCTCTAAAAGGCAGACTGGGGCAGAGTGTCAGAAGCTAATAAGGCAGACTGCCAGTCACTCATGATTATCAGCCAGATGCTCTGTCGTTCCCACCATAGTTCCTTGAGACACGTCTCACTTACCGGTTCTCAGGGGCCATTTCCACTAAGGGCTCCCACACATCAAGTTGTCGTTTTGTTCCTCTTGTCTTTCTTTTCCTGCTAGTATATAAATTTTGCATTTAAGGCTAGAATTAACCAACCCTCAGTGATTCATATAAATATTCTTTATATTAATCTGAGAGGCCAGTCAAATGCAAGTAAGTAGGCTTGTCTAACTAGTCAAATCCAACAAGATGTATTCAAAAGTCTGATCTGGACTTGAGTTATTTTCACCAATTCTGTGTCCAGTATTCTTGAGTTTTCTAAATCATGATTAAGATCAATCATCCCAAGCGTAACCTAGAGTTGTGCTATGAAGCATGACAACATTTGATCAGAACAAACTGACTCGGAAGAAACATGGCCCCTCTCCAAGGAGCAGTTCAGCACCTTGTGGACAGATTTCAGCTGTGTTCAAGAGCCCCTTGCCCAAAAATAGCTCTCTTTGTCTACCAGCAAGTCCCAAAATATTTACATGGCCCACACTATTCTGATTTGGGACGAGTCCTTGGAGCTTTGTTTCCTGGAAGGAGCGAGTGTTGCATTTGTGTTTGCCTAGTCCCAGCATAAGGAGGTGGGAGGAGGAGGGTGAGAAACGGATAGAGCCAGGGAACAGGAAGGGGACTGGGCAGGCGAGGGCTCACAGGAGGCAGAGATGAGATGATGCCTGGGCCAGGAACAGGCACTTGGAGAACACAGCCGGTGATAGGAGGTTCATTTATGTCTGGACGGGCAAAATGCCCCCAAAGGTCCAAGTTGTCAACCTTAACTAAAGGAAGTTACCTGTTTTTGCCTGTGTTTAGCTTTGAATAGACCAGTTCTCATTTCTTAAACAGAAAGATGGATTGACAGATATTTGACATGTTTTTATTCTATAATGTGTGTCCATCCTGCAAGCTCTTAATATTTAGTTAAAACAACACCACATGGAATTAGAGAGCCAGAATTAGGGAATGACAGCCCCTGTGTACCCAGGGTTCAAACAACACCTCACAAGGAACACAGCCCTTCTTTCTTAGACCCCAAAAGGACACAGTGAATTTGGCCTTTCCCTTGGTTAACCCATTCTTATCCAGTAAGGCACCACATGTGCAACAAACCCTCATTTCCCAATGAGAAGAATGCCCCTTCAAGGTTTTTTTGGTTGTCCAATTTAAATAAATTGGGAAGGTAGAATCGCACTGGACACCGAAATCATCCGCAAAGGTAGCCTTGCGTTTTTAAAATCATACATATCAAACTATTATTGCTTTTTTCACTCTCATGCCATGAAGCATGGGGAAGGCACCTGATTCTTGCAGGTGGGTTGTGTTTATATCATCACTAGAACCGCGTCTTTGATTTCGCAGAGCCTCATCTGTGGGCACTTTGACCTAAGTTGCTTGAAGTACACGTGTTTTAAATCTCCCTGCACGAGCCCCTCACCGGAAGTCTTATGGCGGGCCCCAGTTTCCATCACACACCCTGAAGGTGGGTGGGGTTTCCAGTCTGTGGTCGGCTGCTAGTCGTCTCCCACACACATGAGGGAGGTGGACTCAGGGAGTGGTGACTGTGCTGTAGGCGTTTGCTTCTCTTCTCAGCAATCCTTCCAGTGGCTGTGGGGTGATGGGGGTGCCCGCCTGCAGAAAAGTGTCCTCAGCCAGTCTTCCTGAGCCACCAAAAAGGGACCCCGGTAACATGGGAGATGGAAAAGCTCAGCTGTCAGGCAATTCTCTTTTCTAAAGAGAGACTTTTGAGGAACACAATTTGCATTGTGTTCGGGTGTATCTACTATTTTGGAGAGTCCTCTCTCCCCGTGTTCAGAAGACAGTTCATCTTGTTCCCTCTCAAGGAAAGCTGTTCCTGGGTTCTACAGGAGAATGGGTACTCACACCTTTTTGCAAAAGAATACATCCATCATGGAAAACATGTTGTCATTGTCCTTAAAGACTCTGGTCACCTGCAGCGTGGTCTGGGCTGATGGTTCCAGTGGCCCTCAGCTGAAGAGCCCCAAGGCCAGGGCAGGTTCCGCAGGAAGGCTGGAAGGAGCAATTTGCTTGGAATGGGTGTGGCTCAATTCTTCCGTTCTTTGCATATCTTGGGGAAAAATCATAAATGTGCTGCTAAGGTTTGGGTTAGAAAATAAAAATGAGGAGTAATATGCTTTTTAAATCCATCTTTATCTTCCCTACAAATTCTGCAGATTCTTTGGACACTTGTCTGTTAAGCTGTCCTTGGTCTAATGTTGGCTCTTTCTGTGCTCACACGGTTTCTTTAAAGCAGTGAGCATGAATAGCTTCTTACTACCTTTTAGTTCTAGAAGAGTGTCAGCACCTTTCTGACATCTCAGTTCATCTCATAACAATGCACCTGAGTATGGGATATAATTCTCTGTGTGTGTGTACATAGGTATGAATGGATAGATGGATGGGTGGATGAATAGATAGATATTTCTGTACATATACACAGATCTGCAAGATTTCTCAAGACAGGTTGAAGTGTGTTACTGAACAGAATTTGGATGTTGGTGCGGTTCTGTTTTCTAGCTCTTTGCATGGGATGGAAAGATAGCATGTGTTAATAAGATGACTTCGACGTGTCTCTTCTGTTTTCAGGGCCTTGGTTTCGTCTTCTCAAAAATGGGCGTTACATATATCACAGGATTGTCTTTCTGATGGAAAAACAACATCGAAAACTCTAAGAGCACTAGACTTAGGGCTGACACTTTCTCTTTCTCTTTTAGCCTCTGCAGAGCCAATCCATTCAGGATGGGAAACCACGCAGGCAAACGAGAATTAAATGCCGAGAAGGCCAGTACGGTAAGACGTGAGCTGATCCGAAACATGTGCATGTCATTTTCTTATTAAACACAAATCCCCTTGGTGTGTCAGAGGCTACAGGCATGGGCTCTTGCTGCTACACTCTTCCCTGACAGCTGGGTGGAAGCCTGGTCCTTGTTAATTATTATTAATAATTAATAATTATGATTTATTACGATTGATTATTATTAATTTATTCAGGAAGATTGCATGGCAGTAGGTACATCCTGACCTTGCGAAGGAATAAAGGAATGAAGGAAGGGAAGGAGTTAGGAAGAAGAAAGAAAGGGAGGAAAAAAGAGACACGGAGAAGAAAGAGAAAGAGGGAAACCAGGAGGAGAGGAAGACGAAGCAGCCCTTCCTCTTGGTCCACATTCCGTGATTGGTCCTAGAAGTATCAGGAGGCTCTCAGAGAGGAAAGAGATTGTAAATTCCTTTGTTCTGGTGCAAAAATACTTTTGATTTTTTTTAACATTTTTATGTTTTAGAAAAAGGTATTTCCAAACTGCATTCTCTCTAACTAGCTGCTGGTTTGATAGAGCATGAAAATTTACACCAATTCATAAACAGTGAAACACATCAGACTTTCTTTTAGCTCAAAAACCTAATTCCATCTACGAAGGTCCCACTCCTTTCTTCTCACCCACCATGGAGTTTGCTCTGACTTTGCGCTCTGGTCTGGTTCTGGAAGAACTCACACTGAATCCCAGAGGTCTGGCGAAAGGACAGGAAATACTTGAGCTGTTTCCTTGGCCCTCTCCTAGATCGATAACCTCCTTTCTCCTGCGTGCGGCTACTTGGCTCCTCACCAGTTCTCCTTCCTTTGGGGTCATGCTCTGGCCTGCCTGCATATTGGAATCTCCCAGAGACTTCAGACCTGCCAGGGTCTTTGCCCACCTTAGATCCCAATGCAGACGTGGGCATTTTTCAAAGCTCTCCGGGCTCTACAGCCAAGGTTCCACGTTCCTCCTGCTCCCGTGTGTCTTGTACTTTGGCTGCCAGGATTTTCCTCTATTGACTGGATCATCACCCTTCTGCCCCTAGAACTTCCAGGAAGTCCTTAGCGAAGACTAAAGTCCAAGGTCCTCAGCCTCTGGCTCCAGCCCTTCTTCAGTCTCACTGTCACTGGACTTCCCAGTGGCGGCTCCCCTACAGCCCTTTCCTAACCCTTATCAGGGAACATTTGGAAAATACAGTTAAACAAACAGGAAACTGCAAATTAAAAATCATTCGAATCCTTCCGGCTAGTAAGAATTCATCTTCTTTGTATTTCTAGCACGGCATTCGCCATGGTCTGCCTTATTTGAAGGCATCAGCTTCCTCTGTCTGATTTGGATTCTCTACGTTGCCTTCGGTTCCCCTGTAGTGCCCTGAATCGGGGTTCTGGACCCTTTTCCCACTGAGACGCTCAGGACAGATGATCCAATGATGTTGACAAGGACCACAAATGCCCAGGGGTCCTAGCTGTCCGTCTCTCTGCCTACCCCTGTCTCTACACTAGAGAATTGTTTCAGACTGTGAGGAGTAAGCCTGCCAGTGTGCACAGAACAGTGGACCCACCCTAATTTGTATGGGGGCGGCCCTTGCTCTTGGTCCATGCTGTGTGATTGTTCCCAGAAGTATCAGGAGGTTCTCGGAGAGGGAAGAGATTATGAAATTCCTTTGCTCTGATGCAAAAATACTTTTGATTTTTCAACATTTTTTATTTTTTAAACATGTTTTCCCCTCAAGGGAAATTATTCCATTTCGTTGGTACTTTAATTCAACATAAAATTGTGTGTCTCCAACTCGAGGCAGATGGTGGTGCACTAGAATGTCCGGCTGCTGAAGATGGGCCGGGGTGAGGGTCAGGGGAACCCCCGACTTACACCCAGATGCTTTAGAAATGTCCGCGGAATTGAACGGAATTGAATTTCAGTCTCCAGACCTCTTCGCTGAGGTCTGTAGTGCGTTTTTATTTAATAGTAATAATAAACTTGGAAGAAATGGGGCCTTCTCCGATTTGTACTTAATTTCTGTGTCAGCCACGTGAGTAATTTTCCATGATTTGCTTTCAAATCATCCATGGAAGGCGAGTAGGTGACTATATACTGTTCCTGTGTATATTTTATCTTGATTAAAGTGATAAACAGTATTTAGTTTCTTACCTAAGGATTTAGAAAGACTAATTTTATAAATATGTAAATGGTTCTAGTCAATGTTGAATGGGGGGGTGACTCATTATTTTGTTCAGCCCATACTTAAACTGTATTACTGATAATGTCAGCATTATAATTAGCAATAACAACCATAAATGTATTAAGTTACTAATTTATTAAGAACATGGCTTGGATACAGTATCTGCACCAGGAGGATTAAGTTTCACCTAAAGTGAAAGTGGAAAAACAGCTCTGCTCAGAGGCCTCTAGGCTGTTAACACTGTTGGTATTTTAAGTCTTAGAATGACTGATTTGCAACTCCAGTTTCAAGAAACCTCTCTGTGGTGTACAGTTTCTTTCCTGTTGTTTGACGCTGTAAAACACCCACATATGTTTTTAATTTGTTTAATGCTATCAGAGTAAGATTTTGAGCCATAGCAAAGCCCATGCTGAGGCTTTTGTTTTCTGAAATCTCATGTTTAAAGTTCTGATCATTTAAAAACCTCAGAACTTGGAAATGTTAAAACTATGGTTCCTGTAGGTAGTTTTAAGAAGTAAGAGCTTTTTTTTTTCCTTTAAACTTGATGGGAAATATTTTGTGCCCTTCCAAGTATATGTACATGTTCTGTGATGCTGCATAGCTTAGTAGAGCATTAAACTTGAACCACAAAAGAAAACGTGACATGAGCTCCAGCCGTGTCACCTACCACTCTGTACATTTCTGTGTGTGATTCTGGGAGGCATTTTTCCCCCTTATGAGAGAGTCAAGGAAAGTTTCTGTCAGTTTCAGGTGCTGGTTACTGATCTGTCAGCAGGGAGGGCAGCTGCGGTGGGGGCTGCCCGGTCTACCCCACACACTGCCTCTGCCCCACTGCCCGGCCCAGGCTGCTGAGGGCCCCCTCCTTCCCACCCTGCTGCCACCTTCTCCACCTCTCCCCACCCACACTGGATGATTCTTTCCTCTGCTGTCATAGAGCCTGTGGCCAAGTGCTCTGATACAGATCCTGGTGATTTGTTTATCATCCGACTTCTTCCCCTCTTATATCAAGGAGGGAACTTTCCTCTCTCTGATGCCTCCATCTCTAAGCCTGGAGCATCCCCAACACATAACTGGCTTACAGATGTTCGAAAGAGTAAATGAATCATACCTATTTCCTAACTTCTTTTTCACATAAAAGCTCAGTTTCCTGAGCAGGCTTTGGGTGCCGTTGGCTGCTGGGGAGGTGGTGGGGAGGCCTCGTCTGTTGCCTGCAGGAGCTTCCAGTCTCCTTTGCAAGTTTTGCCCTCAGTGACTCAGGGCTTTGAAATTTGCTTCTCTCTCATCCCGAATAAGCCACGGCAGGATGTAAGAGGAAGAGAAACTAACTAAAGGGTTAACTGGGGAATGTCTCTGATTGGTGAAAAAAAGACACTTTTCCAGAGTTGCAGTGTTAGTCCACTCATGTGGGGCGCAGGTCCCTGGTAACCAGTGGTTGAGCCGCCTTCCTGGGCCAGTTGAGGGTCAGAACAGGAGACATCAGATTCAGGCAGAAGCACTCCGCCCATCAGAGGAGTGGGCAGCCTGCCCTCCTGACGCGTGATTCACTCATGCGGATGCAGTGTAACTTCCTCCAGGCAGGCGCAGGTTCAGGGCACAGCGCTCCTTCTCAGAAACGAAGAAACTCCTGTTCTGCCTTTGACTCCCTGTGTTTTTTAAGTTGCAGGGAAATTTGGTTTCCAAATGGTCCTGCCTCACTAATTTACCAGCTTTCTATCACTCTGCCCATTTTGTATTTGGTTCTCCATCTTACTACAGAACTTGGCAGAACCCAAGAAGGAAAGGGTGCCAGCTGCCCTGGAGAACCCAGGGACGTGCCTCAATGCCAGGAGAGGGGCAGGGGGCAAGACCCACCCACAGAGTGATGCCCTATCTTAGGCAGTCTTTGCCTGCCTGGCAGTCCTTGGTCCTTAGGACCTAAGACACTTGGCTTCACTGGCTACTGGAGGAATTCATTCCTTTTTGGCAGTGTGAATCAAAGGGGCTGGGCAGTTACCTTTGGGAGGGTCAGCAAGCACTCAGAACGTGCCCATGTGCCAGGCTGCTTGTGGCTTTTGTCCCGCAGCTTTCTCTGAATGCTGTGGATCTGTTGAGCTGTGGGCTTACTCTTTGGGGTTTTCTGGTGATAGCTAAGCCTCCTGGGGATGATTCACTACATGTTCAAAACACCAAACGAGGCCAGGTGCGGTGGCCCACACCTGGAATCCCAGCACTGCGGGAGGCTGAAGCAGGCAGATTGCTTGAGCCTAGGAGTTCGAGACCAGCCTGGACAACAAAGTGAGACCTTATCTCTACAAAAAAATCAAAAAATTAGCTAGGCATGGTGCTGTACACCTACAGTCCCAGCTACTCGGAAAGCTGAGGTGGAAAGATCACCTGAGCCTGGAGAGGTCGAGGCTACAGTGAGCCATGATCACACCACTGCACTCCAGCCTGGGCAACAGAGTGAGACCCTGTCTCAAAAAAAAAAAAAAAAAACACAAAACACACACACACACACACACACACCCCAAATTCTATCTAGGCCAGCACTAACACTGTATTAGTGCCTCCTGTGAGCCAGGGACTTTGCAGACATTGTCTACATTGTGTGCTGTATGAGTTCTTGGGGCTGCCATAACAAAATAGCACAGACTAGGTGGCTGTCTACATTGTGTGCTGTATGAGTTCTTGGGGCTGCCATAACAAAATAGCACAGACTAGGTGGCTGTCTACATTGTGTGCTGTATGAGTTCTTGGGGCTGCCATAACAAAATAGCACAGACTAGGTGGCTTAAAAGACCGACATTTCTTCTGTCACAGTCCAGAAGACTGGAAATCCGACAGCAAGGTGCCAAGGGTTGGTCTCCTCTGCAGCCTCTCCTTGGCTTGTAGACAGCATCTTCTCTCTGGGTCCTCCAGTGGCCGTCTCTCTGTGTGTGTCTGTGTCCTGATCTCTGCTTAGAAGGACAGCATCACGTTGGATCAGGGCCACCCGACTCCAGTGGGTCCTCATCTTAATGTCATGGCCTCTTGAAAGGCACCATCTCCAAATGCAGTCACATTGTGAGGCAGTGAGGTTTAGGACATCCACATATAGATTCAGGAGGATCACAGTTAAGCTTATCACATGTGTTACTTGATAAACCCCAGCAGCGGCCGCACAATTAGAGTAGAGAAGGAAAGTCCTGGGACTGGCATTTGCCGCCATGTCTGACACCTCCTGGGGAATGGACTCCACGCCAGCAGCCACACGCAGTCTCTGCCCTGTCCTCAGGAGACAGCAGACCTGGTTTCTCTTCTGCAGACCCTGGTTGGGCCCTTCCTGTGCAAGGTTCCTTCTTCCTGCCTCCTGCCACAGGCCCCAGCTGGCGGCTCCTCCCAGGGCAGGCGTGCATCTGCAGAGCGCTCATCTCCCACGTGCTGAGTCATGGCTTTGCGCAGCCCTCCCCATACTTAGGACCCTCAAAGGATCATCTTCATTCTCCCAGGGACTGAGTCTCAGAGCTGGGCCGGGCCTGCCCGAGGCCAGGTAGCCAATGGTGGGGAAGCCAGAGAGCAAAGCCAGGCCTGGAGCCCCAGGTGGCACAGCCTGGCAGAAACGATCCTTGCGTGGGAACGTCAGTCTTCTCGTGGCCACAGGAAAGGAGGAAAGAGACAGGGGAAATCATTTTAATGTCATGTCTTTTCTTTAACCTAAGAAACCTCAAATGTCATGTAAGCATAGAATCCATATAAAATTGTTCATGAAATGGTTAACAATTCTTCTCCCGTGAAGTCCTCACACTCTAGGATATATTTTATCTCACGGTGCAGTGTGGCCTGGCTACGTCTCAGGTGCTAGGTGGCCACACGTGGCTGGGACCGTAGGTCTGGGCAGCACAGCTCCAACCCTGGCCGTGCCCACGCCCCCTGCCATCTATAGCCAGGCAGAACACACTGAGGCCCCCCGTATAGTGTACGTCATGCAGTTCACCATCCCCTTTGTGCATGGTACCCATTGCTCGTTAAATAAGCACTTTCTAAAGAAGTCAGAAAAAATTGTAAATTACCAATATTTTTCCCTGAGAGATGTTTACAGGTCCAATGTTTCACACACTCCCCCTCCCCTTGTATGAAGTGAGTTGGGGTCGATAAAGATGAGGAGGAGGGGAGGAGGGGAGAGAAGAGGAGAAGAGAGAGGGGGAAGGAGGAGTGGGAAGGAGGAGGGAGGGGGAAGGAAGAGGGGAGGGGGTAGTGGGCCAGGCTAATAAATGCAGTTGTAAGGGTTGCTGTGGATAAAAATGCAGCGCGGAGGAGGAACAAGGAACGGCCCCTTTAAATCTGCCCAGACTCAGAGGCCGTTTAGGGCCAGTGAGAGTGATGTTTGCTGAAGCGCCTCCAGCCCCACGTCCCACTCTGCCCTGCCTTGGCGGTGCCTCAAAGCCCTCCCAAGCCTCCCAAGGTAAAGGCTCAGACCTGGGACCTTAGCACAGCTTCTGAACCGAGAGCTGTGGCTGAGCCCTGCAGGTGTCATGACATTTATCAAGCTGTCTTGCCACGAATTTTCTCTGACAACACACAGCCTGTTTTTAATTCATGAGTGGATCGATCGTGCTCTTTCCAAATGCAGGTGAAAATTAGCTGTTTAGGACTGAAAGGAATGTTTTAAATGCTTGTTCATTCCTGCATTCATCCATCATCCCCACACACACATATTAAAAATATTTTTATTAAGTGCCCACTCTGCATAGGACAGTGATAAACTTTGTACATGAAAATTCCAGCTTCACCACCAGCTAATTAAAAATACTTATTATTGAATGCCTACTCTGCATAGGACACTGCGATAAACTTTGTGAATGAAAATCCCAGCTTCACCACCAGCTAGTTGGGTGATCTTGGGCAAGTTACTTTCTCTCTCTGTGCTTACTGAAGATGGTAACATGATACGATGATAACATTATGTAAAGTGAGTAAGTCCACATGTGTGGTGCACCCCCTTGTACATAGCAAGTGCTGTGTGTTGTTTGGTGTTACTAATTTTCTTCTTATTGCTATTATTGTAAAAAAAAAAAAAAAAAAAAAAAAAAAAAAAAAAGGAAGTCCTTGTGTCTGTCCTCAGAATACCTCACAGTCTAATCAGGAGACCAACAAAATTACAAAAGCACATTCAGAGCAGTGATGGGTATGAAGAGCTGAGGACAGAAGCAGGACTCCCTGGGGCTGCAGAGCCCACAGGCCAGCAAGAGAAGCTACGGGGAGGGCTCACATAGAGGGAGAGACAGGGGTGTCCTTCCCCACTTCCCAGGGTTGAGACAAGCATAAGCAAATATTTAAATACTGTATTTTTTTTAAAAAAAGATTTGATTTGGGGCACCTGCTGCAAACCTCTCCCACTCAGTATCGCCAAGGCTGTAGGGTCCAGGTGTCCCCCTAATACCGGCTCCACCCAGTCCAGCTTTATCCCACAAAGAGCTCTGCCTTCCAAAACACCTGGCTCTGCAGACCCATCCAAATGTAACTCGCAGAGCGATTGCTGGGAGACAGCCACCCTCTGTGATGAATCCACGTCGCTGTGAGTGGCTGGCAGCTCCTAACACATCCCATTGAGATCTCAGTTTCTGAGAGGATGCCCGCTGGGTGAGGCTGCAATTTATTAACACAGGTTGGAATCGTCTCAGGCTGTGTAGAAGATGTCTGGCTCTGTAGATGGCCCTGGCTGAGACTCTGTCTCCCGAGGGTAGCTGTTTTCCTCTTGAATCCTGGAAGCTCAAAGCTCCCTTCTCCCCTAGGACATCGCCCAGAGCAGCAACATCCTGCGGAAAAGAGTGTCAGTGGCATCTTTTGTTATGCAGAGGAGATGGAATCCTCCCGGGTGACTGATAGCTGAGAGGGAGGGAGACTATCAGGAGAGCCAAGAAGAGAGATGGGTTCCAGGAGGAGAAAGTTGTCCACAACAGGAAGAGCTGCCACAGGGCTCCCCTCTGCCTGGCCCCTGCAGACCCCATCTTCACAGGTAGAGAGCTGGGGTCCCAACATCTGTGAGCCATGACCTTTGGAAATTTACCTGAACGATTATCCAAAGGATCAGGGGAGCCCTTGCCCCGAGTTGGCCCACGGTGGGGGGCTCACTTGTGTTGCCCTGTTGGTGGGGGGGTGTCCGTGGAAGGTTCCAGAACAGGCCTGGTCTCTGGGGACCCTGTACCCTTCCCCAGTGCTCCCTGCTCCCCCACTTCCCACCAACCCAAAGGAGTGGGGTTTGTAGTGCCCTTGAGTTATTTGTCACCATTTGAATTCTTTCACTTTGGTGTTTTGAACACTGTCTCAGTTCACAGGCGAATGAACTGGAAGATGAGAGATCTAAAAACCTTATTATTTCTTTTTCTCATATGAAACTCACAAGGCTTGCTAATTAGAAACAGTAAACCAGGAACCTTGAAAAATAAACACACAACCTGTAGTTTATCTTCACACTTTTACATTTGCCCAAAATGGGTGAAATCAAGTGGTGAGCTCCAAAACATTCCAAAACCTAACAAGCAATAAGTCTGGAAACCTGCTTTTCAGCTGTGGGCGGGCTGAGAAGAGCTAGACACTGGGCTTTCCCTGGTCGTCATATCAGGCTCAAAAAGGTTCTACAAAGATGCCTAGCAATATTTCTGGATTTTTCTATTTAATCAGCTTAAGAAAAAAGATACCACACTTAAAAATAAGATCTGAGAGCCTTTAAAATCATATGTAAATTTTACAGTGGAGAGTAACTTATTGGTCTGTTTGGTGTTCCAAATTAAACAGATTTTTTTTTTTATTTAAGCTGCACATCAAATCTAACTGCAGACAGGAGGAATGAGGCGCACGCTCTGCACCTCTCCAGGGGTAATCACACCCCCTGCAGAATCTGCTCCATAGTTAATTATCATTAAAACCCAACTCTTTCTTGATGACACTCTCCAGATACTATTAAAATGACATTCTGAGAAATGAGACATTTAGTTTGCAAATATACACAAAGGCATTGAAGCAATTCAGCTCTTTCCATCAACATGTAAATAGAATCTTTCACTTTGATGGGAAAAATGCTTTTCCTTTAAAACTACTGACAGCCCAGCTGTGAAATGTCACTGACTTTTTCCAACTAGGAGTTATTTTCTCACGGCCATTCCTTTATGGAATCATAAATCCTGCAACATTTTATCCTACGTGCAAGAGATTGTCAGGGTATTTAACATCTTTAGTGAGTTCTGTTCTTGTCGTATCATCCTCAGGAATGAAAAATAATTATATTTTAAGCCATCACTAGCTCACAGCTGCTTTATGCAATCATCTCTCTCTGCAGTAAAATTAAGTCCAGTGAGCGTAAACTTTGTTTTTGCTGACGGAGGTGTCCTCAGGCCCAAATGGTGCGTGCACATGGCGGGTGCTGACGTTGAGGAACTGTTTGTTAAAAGAATGAATCCTAACTGCCTGGGGTGTCTACGGAACATCTCCAGACATTCCCCTGCCCAGAGGCAGGTCCAGAAGCCACAAGACTGGGTGACATCTGAGCACATAAATGTGAAGGGGGCAGGAAAAGCCATCCATCCTCCCTGGAGAGCAGCAGAGGTGCAACTGAAGCCCAGACCCGTCAAACCCCCAAATCCAATGTGCTGTTTGTCCCTCCCTTACACTTCCTCTTGCAATTATGTGTTGAAACCGACCCCTGTCACCATAACCATTTCACAGAAAGGAAAGCCCGATCACTCAGAAAGTCACTTCCTTCCGGTCATCCAAACCCACACCTGGATTGCTGTGACACGGCTGTCATGCCATTGAGCGCTAAATTCCCTGGGAAATTCTTCCTTTCTGATCTGACTGCAGTGTGCTGGCAATTGACAGATCTGTACGTATAAAATTTCTACTTTATAGGTAAGTCACATAAGCAGATTTTTTGAGAACTCATGTAATTCTTAAATTGGTCATTTAATATATGTTTAAAAGCTTAGGGAACTGAAAAGTAGGGGCTAAAGACACTCACTGATCTCACCTGACACTTGGACACATGCAGGCACTGAGAAATGCCTGGAAAATTCTTAGATTGTGTGGGTGCCGACAGACTTTTTACTGTACCTTATCTTCAGCAGAGTTTAGAACTCTTTCACACACCTCCCACATGACAAACCTCTAGAAAACTCTTGAACTCAATAGCAGAATATTAGACGATCTCTTAGTAGGCAGAAGTGCATTAAAATGGCCACACAACGTGGTCACAGCTCGCATTTGTTGGTAACTTACTATCAAGACACTCCCCTGCAGCACCTCCAGTGGGATGTTCTGCCATAATGGACATGTTCTATATTTGTGCTGCCTGGTGACACGTTAGCCTCTAGACACATGTGGCCCACAGCACACGAAACGAGACCCTTATAACTGAACAACTGTGTTTTTAATGTCATATTTTTAAGCAATTTAGATGGAAGTGGCCACAGTTGCGAGTGGCTCCCCCCTGGGACAACAGAGCTCTCCTGTGTGCTGGCTGTGGCGACCCTTATTCTCCCATTGCCCTACTAGACAGGTATTAGCTCTGTTTGTCATGAGAAAAATTGGGGTGTTTCCCAAAATCATACAAAAGTTAATTTTGAGTTCAGAGGTAAAGTTCTCTGAAAAATACAGTCACACTTATGAATGCCCCAAATAGAAAAGGACAATGCTGGCGTGCTGTAAGCCATAGCACAAATGTACAAGTAAGCTCTCCTGCGCTCACCTCAACGTGGGAGAGTCCTACAGTCGTCATTTAACGCGGCACCCGCAGTAAAGTGTCCCCGTTAAGGTGTGCCTCCTGCAGAGTCCGGGAACCGGCACTTATGAGCAACGGAACCTTGTGTGGACTGCCTCTGGATGTGATGCACCCCCCAAAGCCCACCCTGCTGACTTGTGTGGTGCTTCCATAAAACTTCAGTGAGCTCCTAAAGAGAGGAATAAAATAATATAGAAAAGGCATCCTTTTAAAGAGAAACTTTAGGCTGGGCACAGTGGCTCACGCCTGTAATCCCAGCACTTTGGGAGGCCAAGGCAGGCAGATCACGAGGTCAGGAGTTCAAGACCAGCCTGGCCAACATGGTGAAAACCCATCTCTATTAAAAATACAAAATTAGCCGGGTGTAGTGGTGAACACCTGTAATCCCAGCTACTTCGGAGGCTGAGGCAGGAGAATCACTTGAACCCAGGAGGTGGAGGTTGCAGTGAGCCGAGATTGCACCACTGCACTCCAGCCTGGGCGACAGAGCGAGACTCCGTGTCAAAAAAAAAAAAAGAAGAAAAAAAGACCCTTTAAAAACCCGTGAATAGTCAATAACCTGGTTACAGTAAGAAAAACCCCAAATGGAGCCATGTCTGACTTGAGAATGAGCGTAAGGCATGGTACTGGTGTGGTTTTATGAAACTGTGTTTGCATTTGGGAGCCAGCAGCCTCCCCTAAGGCGTGAGCGTGCTTTCAGGCTGCTGGGCGGGGTGTCCAGCAGTTGCAGTGCCCGCCCATGGGAATTTCTTGTGAATGTTGTGTTTGACATGCAGAATTTCTTAGTGATATCAGAGAACAATCTTACGAGGTTCACCCTTGATAGCAGCCTCTCAAACGTTTTGAGTCAGTAATGTTTTGCTTCTGGAGGAGATTCACGAAGGAAGTCTCTCGTCCGTGCTTGGTGGAAAGCACACCTGAAGGTCATTCTGGTTTTGGAGGCAGGGAAGTGGGCATTTGGCTTCATCTGATAAACGGTGACCTTTGTTAAAATCCCTTTGTTAAGTTGGAATGCAATGATTAAAGATATAAGGCGTAATTAGCAAACAAGGGCAGCCTCTCCACAACCTTTATTAAAAATAATGGGGTGATCGTGAAGAGGTGCCTCAGGGCAATGTAAACCCACAGGGCCTCCACACACCTGCACTTTGTGCACACGCCCCACCTGCGGCTCTCTCCTCATGCCGCCTTCCCTCTGCTGCAGCTCCCAGCTCCAGCTCCGGTCAACCCCCTCGAGGTGGCCCCTGGGACCGCCCTATGAGCCTCTCTCCAACCGGTTCCCTGATGCTCCCGGAGAGCCGGCCCAACCTCGACCCCGGGTCTGGCTGAGGGCGACAGGGCTCCAGGCACACAATCCAGCTTCTGCTCAGACAACCCAGGGGCGGGCACTGATGCACCGGGGACGCGGGCTCTGTTCTTTTGCCCACAGCATGGGCATTCTCGGCCTGGGAGTTAGCTTACCAGCATCATTTTTGTCAGAAACTATGGCCCAGTTTGCAAGCAGCCAACTTTAAACAGACTTTGAGAGCACAACATTGAATGCTGGTTGCTGCGTGTAAGTGATGGAAACATAACAACAGTTCTTTGTGTGAAGTCAGAAACAGCGAAATACGCACGCGGGGCCGGTGTGTTCCCCACTGAGCAGGGCAGCAGGCGTGTCTCTCGTCATCGTCACAGACTGTAACGGGGGTCAGGGTTGCTGCTGAAGGAAACGGCCGATTTCGTGAAATGAGGAGCCTGCTCCGAGGGGTCTGGCTAGTTTGTCCTCTTGTTTTTAGCTGGACTCGTAAAGCTCCCCCTTCCTTATTTCTTCCTTCACTGATCATGTTCCTCAGTTGCACCCTGCGTCTGTCACTTGTGGCTTGGTGAGATCTGGCAGCCAGCGGGGAGGCCAGAGAAGGGAGGATCTCAGCCTGTGTCAAAGAGGCCACAAAACCGGCGGAGCAGGGCTGATGTCATTAAGCAGGGTTTTTAAGGTGGAATGATGTTTGAGTTGTAGTGGATGCATCTCTGTGGACGAATTCTCGAGTCTGGGTCCGGTTTGCGTGTGTCCATTTGAATCTGGAGAGCGCGGTGCCGAGTGCGGCCCGGCTGAATTCTGTTCATCAGTTATTGGCGACTTCCCTGCCTGTGTTGCCCTGACGAAGCTCCTTCCTGGAAGAGTGGAGGGGCTGGGTTTCCTGGGGTGGGGAGCGCATTCAGTGCCCTTCTGCAGATGCCCCCGCGAGGGACAGAGGGAGGGTGCAGCCCGACGGGGAGTTGCTTCTAGTCACCAGTCTGCTCAGCGCTGGCCGCGGCCCTGGGCATATGTGAGGTGCCGCGCACTGTGCCAGGCCATTTCGGAAAGGCCGCCGTGTAATTGCAGCTGTGCAGACAGGTTTATTTTAGACTCTGGAAGTGGAAAGCATGCCCTTTCGTCTAAAATCTGTGCTTGCTTTTACTATTAGGAAAGAACTTTTTTATATTTAATAAAATGCACTTAAAATGTTTTAAATGAGATGAAACCTAAAAAATCCAGCTTTCAGAATGATGTTCCCTATCTTCGGCAATCTGATTTTAAAAGTTTAAATTTGGAAGTGAGACTTTTTATATAATGGAATATGTTTGTGAAAAATTATATCTCTGTGTTTGTAACTGTGCATATGTGGTGTGTGCACGTGTGTACATGTATGTATGGGTGTGTGGTGTGTATACATGTGCGGGTGTGTGTCTGTGGTGTGTATACATGTATGAGGATGTGTGTGTGGTGTGTGTGTGGCATATATACATGTATGGGATGTATTTGTGGTGTGTATATGTGTGTATGTGGTGTGTTTGCATGTATGGTGATGTGGGGGTGTATACATGTGTGTTCACGCATGTGTGCATGTGTGTTTGTGGTGTGTATACATGTATAGGGGTGTGGGTGGGTGTGTGTGTGTGTGTGGTTTCTCTTGCCCTGCAGACGCCATCCGTGGCGAGTGCCCTTGAACACTGTGTGGCCCCTTCCCGCACTCAGCCCTAGCTCTGCACCTGGGTGGTTCCTACCTGTCATTCTCTTCACTGTAGTTTGATGTCTGTATTAATCTAATTATCATATTTTAAAATGTAATTATCATATAATTATAAATAAAATTCAATATTACATTTCTGCAGCCTTTGATACTTGGAAAACAGAGTCCTTGCTACTAAAGAATTTATTAAATATTAAATAATTTATTGAATGCATCCTAAATTATGCTTGAGCACAATTCATATATAACCAAATACAAACTGTAAGTCAGGCAATTTTGTAATTATACTAATTATCCACAGTGATTTAGGATAAGTGCAGCGTAGATCATCGTTAGCTGTGTGTGCAGCCTCACTGTATGATCTCATAATTGCATTGAGGCACTTAACAAAATACCAGTGTCTAGAAATGTTCACGTAAAGGGCTAGCTTGTATGTTGTTTTCGAATGTGTGGTAGGAATTTACCTCTTTTAGGAATGAGTTTGAGGAACGTCCTGTGAGCACAGCCCAGGCTCACTCTCTGCCCTCTCACAGCAGGCCTGGGCTCCAGCTGCACTGCTGCCTCCCCCTGCCACCTCTGTGCCAGCACGGGAACTCTTCCTCCCTTCTGCCCCGTCCAGCCCTGGTCCTGTGTGAGGTCGCCCCTTCTCTTCTCCTCCAGGGGAACGAGGGCAGAGTCATTTAGGTTGAGACTCCCCAGTTGTCCTGCAGATAGGCAGGGGGAGCACAGCAGACACAGTGCTAGAGGACATGGGTTCAGAGAGGAGAGTCCGCCGCTGAGCCTGGACTTCACCATCCCGGGGTCAGGAAGGTGAGGCTGATAAGGAAAGCCCGAGAGCCGGGAGGATAGACGTGTCCAAAGTGAGGTGTTAGGAAACGTCCCACCAAGGAGAGAGCACGGGGCCATCAGACACCCGGGAGTCTAAGAGAGATGGAGACTGAGGACTGGCATTGCGGGCGCACCTGGAGGTCACAGCTGCAGGGACAGAGCCACCTCCGTGGTGAAAACCCAATCAGTGTTTTGTTGGTGAGGAAATGGCAGGAGGAGATTGGATTGGTGTGTATGGAAGTCTGTTTTGAGAAGTTTTGCTGTAAAGAGGAGCTGAGACTCAGAGTGGTAGCTGGTGAAAGCGTGGATCCAAACAGTGTTGTTTGGTATGGACACGTGAGTGTGAATAGCACGTTGTCGGCTGAGGCAAATGGTAGGATGTGAGGGTACAGAGATGTCTCTGATTTTAATTTAGTAACGTTTAATTTCATGCTTGCTAGAGTTGCGACTTTGTTTTGAAAAGGAGGAAAGCATGTTTGTCTCAACCTCAGGCAACGGGGGCTAGACATTACTACTGGCCCCAGGACTCTCCCCGAGGCCAGTTTACACCTTCGTTTAAGGCTGAGGCCCCTCTGACTGGTGGGTCTCCATGTGTCTGCTGACCAGGGAGAGCAAGGCCACACTGCACAGAAGGCCGCTGCCTTCACCTGCACCTGCGAAGCTGCAGGTCACTGTTCAGCAAATCCCACCAAGACTTGGAGGTGTGCCAGCAGTACTGTCTGATCTGTGAGTGTCTGACTATCGTGTCACAGCCAGGGACACAGATGAAGATGCCATTCTAGGTGGTGTGGGGACTCCCTGAGCCTTGGGTTTAGGAATGCATGCCTAGGAGCTAGGGCAGGAAGAGACAAGGGCCTGAACTGACTTCTCATCACCTCCTGCAGATATTTCAGGCAGATGCACCAGCCAGAGTCCCTACGCTGTGTTTTTGCTGTCAGACCAAGAAGAAAATATTCGTAAAAGTCATGGCAGGATGGCACCCTCCGGCCTGAAAAGTACTGTAGCCTCCAAGAGCCCAAGAGCGGCTACTCCCACGAACTGCCACACGCTGAATGCCTAAAACAACAGGAATTTATTTTCTTAGGGACCTGGAGGCCAGAAGTCTGACATCAAGGTGTGGGCAGGGTCATGTTCCCCTCCCTGAGGTGGAGGCTCTGTGGGAGAACCCCTGCTGCCCCTCAGGGCTTCTGGAGGCTCCTGCCACGTTTCGTGCCTTGAGGCTGTGTCCCTTTTCTCCAGTTTCTGCCCCTGCCTTCTCCCTGCCTCTTCTCTTCTTTGCGTAGCTCTCTGTCTTCTCTCCTTAGGACACTAGTCATTGGATTAGGGCATACCTGGATAACCTGGTCTGGTGAGGCAGGAATTCCTGCCCTGGGGCCATGGAAATGGCCGCACACTTGACATCTGACACTGGCCAGGTGAGGTGTGAGTCACTCACAGCCCGAGGGAGGAAGACAGGGCCTGCCAGCCAGGGCCACACAGGGGTCACACCTAGGAATGGAATGAACACCCAGGGGCTGTGGAGGGCAGGCCGTGTAGTTCGGAGAAAGCAGTGCCCTCTGTGTCCTTTGTAGTATGAAGAAGGCAGGTGCCCCGTGTCCCGTGGGAGGATGTGACAGGCTACGTGAATAATTCCGCCAGCTGTCAGGGAACCAAGGCCTGTGATGCAAGGTGAGCACCACTGCGCCCGGCCCTGTGACAAGGAGGGTGGGTGGCCCGGGCCTTGTCCATCGGAGCAGGGGAGTGTCCACACATAGACTCAGGCCTTGATTTTAGGCCTTGTAGCCCATGCAGACTGATCTCATCTGGAGATCCTTAACTTCATTAAATCTGCAAAGACTCTGTTTCCAAATAAGGACATCTTCAAGGTGCTAGGGGCTAGGACTTGGGCATATTATTTTTGGGGGAAAAGGGACACAACCCACTGCAGGGATCATTAATGATTTGAATATAAAATGTGGATTTGTAAAGTTTTATTCAAAAAAATTTTTTTTATCCTACTGATCTTTTGTATTATTATAAAAACCATAGTTTGTTTTAGAGAAATAAAGAAGCACAAAAAAAAAACTGTTTAATAATGGCAGCTTTACCCAATGCTAATGATTTACAATATCTCTAGAACATTTTAATCTGCATGTGATTATCATCATATGCATGCATCATACCAGAATAATGTTTCCCAATTTTTTTGTATGTAAGAAGGTTATGGGCCTGTGACAACATTAAAAACTGAGCATCTGCTGTGCCCTGAAGGTCGGTGGCCCCAACAGTCATACGCTGGTACCTAGCACCCAACATGACAGTGTTAAGAGGTGGGTCTTGGGGGTGCAGTTAAGTCCACAGGCCCCTCCTTCATGGATGGGTCCTGCCCTCATTAAAGGGGCTGGGGGTTCCCTCGCCCCTTCTGCTGGACGTGGACGCAGCTGGAAGGCACTGTCCCTGAGGGATGCCCGGGGCCCTCACCAAAGCCACCTCTTCCCAGCCTGCAGAACCGGGAGGAAGGGTTTTCTGTGGTTTATAGCACCCAGGCTACAGTATTTGTTTATTGAGGCCCCAGCACTCGAAGACGCATCCCGGAGGCCAGGTGGCCATGCGTGGCCAGGGTCTCTGCTGTGGGTGAGAACCCGGCCTTAGGAGCCCCGTAGGTGTGGCCTGGTGGGCCCGGGCTCCCTCGCCGAGGCCGTTCCTTGCCTGGTCTCGGAGGGTGGGAACCTGCCTGCTCCTCCCGCTCCCCTCCAGGCGCCGCGTGGACATAGGCTGTGGAAGTCCCCGGAGACCCCTGCCCCATCCCCTGCCCCGCGGGGTGTCAGCGGTGGCCTCCCAGGCAGCAGGGGCGCGCAAGTGGGAAGCGGGGATCCCAGCCCACGTGCGTGGGTTGCTCCCAGCTGCCCCGGGACCTGTCCCCAGGGCGACCCTGAGAGGAGAAGGCCCCATCCCAGCGCCTGCCAGGAAGGAGGAACCCGGCCCAAGAGGAGCTGCCCGGGGCGCGCCCAGGCTCCCCTCCCCAGGCCTCCCGGCTCGCCTCCCCTCCCCTCCCCTCCTCCTGCGGTGTTTGCCTCCAGCCTTCCCTAGATTCCCACGCCGGCCTCACCCTACAGCGCTGCGCGACTGCTTTGCAGAAGCCAGATGATTCTGCCTGTGCAGGAATGAAGTGCGACCCGGCGCGCGAGGGAGGGAGGCCTCTGCGCTTTGGCTCCGGCCGCGCCTCCTCCCTGGGATCCGGTCTAGGGCTGGCGAGCTCCGCGGGTCCCTGCTCAGAGCCGGGCTGCTTCACCACCTGCCGCGGGTGGCCAAAGCAGAAAAAAAAGGAAAAAATGGGAGTGGGGAATACAAATGTCTTATTTTCTTTTAAAGGTAAGGTCATCATCAATGTTGGCCTTTTTCTGGGGCCAGGGAGACCTGGCCGCGCCAGGTGAGTGCGAAGGTCGCGTGTTCCTCCTGCCAGGCTCCGCGGGGGTTTTCCCTAAGGGGCAGGGCAGAGGGGTAGGGCGCTGGCGCGGGGCTATTTCGCCTCCTGGATGGTTCAGGAGTCCCTCCCTCTTTCCGTTTGCAGTGGCAAGGGCTCTGCCAGTGCTTCGCATCCAAAAGCATGTGTCTTCGTTGTTGTTGTTTTTTTTTTTCTATTGAATTAATAAAGGGGCTGTAGTGATTGATGAACCATTTATTTTTATACTTTTCAAATAAAACAGATTGAATGTAACATTTGGTGGATCGCCTATTCTTCCGTGGCAATTTTAGTCTTTTTAAAAAGTGGTTTATTGCAATGCGTTTCGAAGTGAAATATGACGTGGTGTCTGGAGAACATTAGAGGAGCGTATACTGCTTCCTTTTGACGAGCTGTTCTTAAGACACTCTTTTCCTGTCATTGTTGGAATACAAAATATTTAGATGTTCTGTTTAGGAACATTATAATAGCTTATGCCTTTTTTGCCAACTCCTCAACATGTAAAAGAAAATCGGTTTTTTATGGTTTGTTCTTGAGCTTGTAATAATGTGCATTAAACTATAAAGACTAGGAGATTTATTTTTCTTTGAAGTCATAATTCCCTTAGTGCTTAAAATAGAAGTATTGTTTCATGAATAACTCAGAGAAACCCATTTGATCTGCATTATTCCTGGATAGATTAGTTGTGTGACCTGTGAGAATGAGTTGAATGCTCCATAGAGAGGTTTTTCAGTATTTTTATGACTTGCATCTTCGTGTAACCATATTCTAACTTGATTTGATTACCCACTACAAGGCTAGAGAAGATCTGTGGCCTGAAAAACAACATTTCTCCAGAATGTGGATTTGCAGAGAATATCCTGTTCAGACTCTTGAAAATGAGGAATTGTCCCTAATTGATCGTGATGGTTGGCATCTATTCGCACTTGTATGCATGAATTCTTTGGAACACGTGCAGTTACTTAATAAAGTCAGGGTGACTAATTTTGCTGTTGAATGGGTAGGAACACGCATTAGCCTGGTCTGGGTTTCTCCAGCTCTTAGGACAAGTTGGAACAGATTCGCTGTTCTGATGATTCATCCTTCTGATCACAGGGATAGCAGAACTCAGCTTTGAAGAAAGGCATCTGCAGAGATCATGGCAGTTCCATTTTGCGTTCTGAGTTTGCTCCTTTAGGTAAGGGAACTAGAATGCAGATGCAGTTAGAATCAGTCTCTCTCTCTCTCTGTTTGTCTGTCTGTCTGTCACTCTCTCTCTCCTTATTGCACTGAGGGCCGGGCGCGGTGGTTGACACCTGTAATCCCAGCACTTTGGGAGGCTGAGGCAGGTGGATCACGAGGTCAGGAGATCGAGACCATCCTGGCCAACATGGTGAAACCCCGTTTCTACTAAAAATACAAAAATTAGCCAGCGTGGTGGTGGACGCCTGTAATCCCAGCTACTCGGGAGGCTGAGGCAGGAGAATTGCTTGAAACCGGGAGGCGGAGGTTGCGGTGAGCCGAGATTGCGCCACTGCTCTCCAGCCTGGGCGACAGAGCAAGACTCTGTCTCAAAAAAAAAAAAAAAAAAAAAACTTATTGCACTGATGCTCACATTAAAACCTGGTTTTTACTTAAGAAGATGTTATGTTCACCTTTCCAAAGGCCTGACTATGGAAAATAATCAGAAGATGAATGACAGTAAAAACATAATGGTGACACGTGGCATTGGCTTCGTGCTAGCTGAGCACCAGATACTGTCATGAGCCTTACATGAGCCCTAAAAGGGCCATGAGATCATTTAATGTTCACAGTGACCCTGTGAGATAGAAAATATCATTCTGCCTATTCCACAGTGGGAGAGAAACTAAAGAGATAAGAAGATTGGCAGGGCCAAGCTACACATTCAGAAAAGGGTACATCCTTTTTCTCTGTTACTGTCTTTTGAGCAAAGATCTTTCTTTGTATATTTGACCCATTGCCCTTCTACCACATCTGCATTATAGGACACAGTTCAATACAGAAACACATGTAGGCACAGGGGAATATGTTCTGGGGAATTAAGTAGGACTGTTTTTTTTTTTAATTATATGAAACTAAAGGAAGGGTATTCACCATCAAATTAAGAAGATTGGAGGATTCCATTGCATTCCTCTGTTTTTAATAATGTGCAATATTCTTTTGAACTGAATAACGGCCCTTACCTTACATGAATTAGCTTTAAGTGCATTTTATTCAAACTTGAAATTCACTCAACTATCAAACTCTTGTAGTAAAAGAGCCACACTGAATCAATCTCTCTCTCTCTCTCCCCCCTCCCCCTTCTTAATGTGATCATCCTTCTTATTTTACTTAACCAGCTGATGGAGCGGTGGCTTCCAGGAATAAATGGCAGAGTATTTTGTGTTCCTAAAATAGAAATATGTCCAGTTACATAACAGACCTTGATAAACAGTCTGATGGTGACACTGGTTAATGTTTGCTTGGCTGTAATTTCTAGAAGACAGTGTTTAAATAATATCCTGAGCACATTTCTTTGTATTGTCAACCTAAATAACAAACAGAAAGACTCTAAAAAACCATGTTTATCTAGGAATTGCATTGCAATGGGAATACATGTGCCATGGTAAGCTATGTGTGCATTCCGGGAGGTGAGAGAAGACAAAGCTTTTTTAAGGAAAAATAAGGAGGATTATACATTGTTCTGACATAATGATCCTTGGCTACAAGGATCAATAGCAAGGGCGGTGCCAGTTGGAGGCCGGACAGGCAGTTGCTGGGCAAGTGTCCTCACGGAAGTATCTCTGTGTGTGTGTGTGTGTGTGTGTGTGTGGTGCGGCGGGGGGGCGGTGTTGTGATAGTCTTTTTGCAGGGTTGTGGTTTTCGCAGTCTTTTGTAGCAGCTCTTGTCATCAGGCATTTATTTATGCATGAAAATCCTCCCTTCGTGGCCTTCCCTGGCTTCATTTTTCAGCATTTTAACCTAAGTGACTCCATTTTGATTCTGACAAGCTTCACAGTACTCATTATTTACACACTGCCATCTTAATTACACTACAAAATGATCTCACAAAGAGTGTGGCTTTAAACTGAAAGGGCCATTTACTAATCTAAGTAATGTTGTCTGTGGGAAAATGGCTTCCTGAGTTCCCTCCAACATGTGGTTCCAAATGCCCTTTCAATAATGCTACAATGGTTCATTTTTAACTACCCATAAACTGAGCGTTTATGGGTTTTTTTAAAAAAAAAACAGCTTTATTGAGATGTAATTCAAATGACATACAATTCACCCACTTAAAGTGTACAATGCAGTCTTGTTTATTGGATACGTGCAACTATCCCAACAGTCAATTTTACAACATTGACTTCACCTCCAAAAGAAACCTGTACCTTCTAGCAATCCCTCCCATCCCTCCCACAGCCCTCAGCAATCACCGGCTCACTTCTTGTCTGTAGGGTTCGCTCTTTCAGATATTACATCTGAGTGGAATCATTTCCATGATCTTTAGTGTCCAGATTCTTTCATGTAACATGATGTTTTCAGGGTTCATCCATGTTACAGCATATATCAGTGCTTTATTCTTTTTTATCTATTATATTAAAATATAGCTAAGTAATATTCCATTGTATGGATATACCACATTTTGTTAACCCATTGATCTGTTGGTAGATGTTTGTGTTTATACTTTTTTGGCTATCATGAATAACACTGCTATAAACAAAAACTCAAGTGCAACTTTTTATGTGGACACGTTTTTATTTCTCCTGTGTAGTTTCTTTAAAAACAAATCCTGAATTCTGATATACTCACGTTATCAAAAGTGCTTCCTGTGTTTTCCTCTGATACTATCAAAATTTGTCAAAACTTTGTCGAAAGAAAAGGTCAAAGAAAAGGGTCCTGGACGTCGTTGTAATTTTCCTCTGGGTCCTCAGGGTTGATCAGGAAGTATTTACTGAACCTTTACTCATAAACCCATTCAAATAATCACTCTAGGTGGGGCATGATGGCTCACGTCTGTAAGCCCAGCACATTGGGAGGCCAAGGCGGGCAGATCACTTGAGGTCAGGAGTTCAAGACCAGCCTGGCCAACGTGGCAAAACCCTGTTTTTACTAAAAATAGGAAAAAAAATCTTAGCAGGGCATGGTGGTCCCAGGTACTCGGGGGGCTGAGGCATGAGAATCGGTCAAACCCAGGAGGTGGAGGCTGCAGTGAGCTAAGATTGTGCCACTTCACTCTAGCCTGGGTGACGGAGCAAGACTGTGTCTCAAGAAAAAAAAAAATACTCTATCCCGAAGCAGAATAGCCAGACTAGCAATTAGTTAAAGAGAATAGTTAGTCTCCTTAAATGTTAATTCCCCATATTTCAAAACCAGTCTGGGATCCTGGCACTGAACCACATGGCATTCCCTAGACCACCTATGACAGCCAGCTGCTGCAGGGAGGAAGGATTCCTCGTCCTTCTGAGCCACATGGCGTCCCCCAGACCACCTGGTCCAGCTGCTGCAGGGAGGAAGGATTCTTCGTCCTTCATGGTTCTTCCCTGAGCCTCATGCCCAGTCAGCATCTCACTGGGTCCTGGCTATTGGGCGCGCACTGGTGTGTACATGTCCACGCTTTCAGTACATTCACAGGATTGCGCAACCATCACCACAATCTGATTTTAACACATTTTTGTCAGCCCTGAAAGAAACTCCGTACCTATGAGCAGTCACCGCCCAACCCCACCCGACCTCATTCTATTCCCCAACCCAAGAAAACAACTAATGTACTCTCAGTGTCTATAATGTGCCTGTTCTGGACGTTTCATACTTATGGAATCTTACATGAAAAGGCGGGTTTTTGCGAGAGGCTTCTTTCACGTAGTGTAATGCTTTCAAGGCTCATCCATGGTGTAGCACGTACCAGTCCTTCATTCCTTTTTATTGCTGAATAATATCCCACTGTAGGACTATCTCATATTTTATTTATTCATTGACTAGTTGATGGACATTTAGGTAGTTTCTACCTTGCGGCTATTATAAAATATGCTGCTATGGGCCAGGCGCGGTGGCTCACGCCTGTAATCCCAGCACTTTGGGAGGCCGAGGCGGGCAGATCACAAGGTCAGGAGATCGAAACCATCCTGGCTAACACAGTGAAACCCCGTCTCTACTAAAAATACAAAAAAATTAGCCAGGCGTTGTGGCGGGCACCTGTAGTCCCAGCTACTTGGGAGGCTGAGGCAGGAGAATGGCGTGAACCCGGGAGGCGGAGCTTGCAGTGAGCCAAGATCATGCCACTGCACTCCAGCCTGGGCGACAGAGCGAGACTCCGTCTCAAAAAAATATATATATATATATGTGTGTGTGTGTGTGTGTGTGTGTGTGTATATGTTTGTGTGTGTATATATAGTGTGTGTATATATATGTGTGTGTGTATATATGTGTGTGCATATATATACGTGTGTGTATATATATGTGTGTGTGTATAGTGTGTGTATATATGTGTGTGTATATATGTGTGTGCATATATATATACGTGTGTGTGTGTGTGTGTATATATATATATGCTGCTATGAAAATCCCTGTATAAGCTTTGTGTGGACATCTGTTTTTATTTCTCTTGGGTGTATTCTTAGGAGTGGAGTTGTGGGTCATGTGGTAACTTTATGTTTCAGTTTTTGAGGAACTGCCAAACTTCCTTCCACAGAGGCCACTTACTTCCCACTAGCAATGTACATGAATTCCAACTTCACCACATCCTCACCAGCAGCTGCCATTAGTCTTTTTGATTCTAGCCATCCTATAGGTGGTATCTCATGGTGGTTTGATTTGCATTTCCTTACTGCGTAATAACGTTGAGCATTTTTTCATGTGCTAACTGGTCATTTGTGTATCTTTTTTAAAGAAATGTCTATTCAAATTTTTTCCCCATGTTTCGAACTTGGGTTTTTGTCTTTTTGTTGTTGAGTTGTAGGAATTCTTTACATATTCTGGATACATGATCTTTGTCAGATATGATTTGCAAATATTTTCACCACTTCTCTGGGCTGTCTGTCCCTTTCTTGACAGTGTCAAAGGTTCTCCATTGTTAATAGTCTCTCTGATCTGTGGTTTCTTCCATTGTTCATGCTTCCGTGTCATCTCTAAGAGCTGCCGCCCAGGAGGCACTTGTTTTAAGGACTGAGGTAACTTCCCACCTCCAGTCAGTCTCTACTCCTGAGTGTTGTCCCTTCTTTCAAATTATTGTTTTAAAAGTTGAGTTTTAAGACAATACTTTCAGGGATCATTTCTACAGTTTGTTAAAAGTAGAGTTTTGATTAAAAAAAAGTGTCTTGGCTGGGGGCAGTGACTCACGCCTGTAGTCCCAGCACTTTGGGAGGTTGAGGCGGGTGAATCACTTGAGGTCAGGAGTTCGAGACCAGCCTGGCCAACATGGTGAAACCCTGTCTCTACTAAAAATACAACAATTAGCTGGGCGTGGGGCGAGCACCTGTAATCCAGCTACTCGGGAGGCTGAGGCAGGAGAATTGCTCGAACCCAGGAGGCAGAGGTTGCAGTGAGCTGAGATTGCACCACTGCACTCCAGCCTGGGTGAGAGAGTGAGACTTCATCATAAAAAAAAATAAATAATAAATAAAATATAAAAAGTGTGTTTATGAAAACTGTGATGCCACCAAATATACTAGGAAATGGATTGGCAGCTTTCACTTCCTCTCTAGTACTCCTGTGTCTAGACCAAGGGCCGTTAATGAGGTGTGATTTGCCCCTACGGGACATCTGCCAATGCCTGCAGACGGTCTGGTTGTCAACGCAGGGGATGCTACCAGCATCTAGTGGGTGGAGGCCAAACACCCCGCCACACAGGGCAGCCTCTGCCTCACAACAAAGAATCATCCACCCCAGATACCAGCAGGGCCCCAGGTGAGGAGCCCAGTGTGGCTGGGACAGCCTCCGGGCTGCCCTCAAGCCTTACCGTCCGCATCCTGTTCTGATTCTGCAGAGAAAGGGGATGCCTTTGAAATGAGCCTGTTTGTGCAATTCTTATTTTCATTTTCCTTCATATTCTGTCCTCTGCTCCTAAAAGCTTTCCGTGTTTTACTAGCATCTTTTATTACTTATGGAAATCCAGTCTAGAGCAAGAATAAAACTATGATTTTTTTTTAAAGAAACAAAAAATGCTGACCAATAAGTTTGCAAGGTTATAAGAACTACTTTTATGACAGCACACACACAGTTTATTCCTGGGCTGATACTTCAGTTCTTAAAGGATTTCAAATACAGTTTATCACCAGATTTAGGTTTAAAAAACATGCGTTTTTTTCCATCCACATAAAATACTAGTAGACTTGATTCTCGCTTCTTGCACTCTAGTTGGTGAAGAACCGTTCAATCCCGGAGGGAGTTGCAGTACCGGTTGCTATAAGGTGCTTCTCCTCCCCTATTCTGAGATTTAACTGAAGAACAGTGACATAGAATTTAAACTAAATTGTGTATACAACCAACCCACACAGAACCTGAATTTATTCTGAGTGTGGAAGGAATATTTGCTTCTTAAAAAGAGAACTAGAGAAAGCGAGAGAGAGAATTTACCTTTGAGAGATAAAGAAATCAAGGAAGTTTTTAATATTCCTAAATGAAGGAATAGGAATAATATTTATTATTTATAGGAATAAGAATAATATTGCAGAACTGAAATATCAGCAAGCAAATAAACTGTGTGTGTGCTATTATAATATTTATTATTCTTCTTCCTGCTTACCTCTGAAGAGATACAGATAGCCAATTAGCACATGAAAATATGCTCAATCTCATTACCCAGTAAGGAAATGCAAAGTGAGAGAATTTACCTTTGAGAGATTCCATAATTCTCCCTAAACATTGTATGTCCTGGTGAGAAACTGACTTGTTCCATTTATCTCCAAACCTACATGTTTGAGCTTTGCCCTAAGCCCTGCTCCCCCACAGTGGCCGTGGCCATGGGTGGTACTGCCCAGTGCCCGCCAGGTGCCACTGCCTCCCTGGGCATTTCCATCTGCCCATCAGGGTTAAGAGCTCAGCGTCCCTCCAACCTTAGTGTACCAGGGGCTGCTCTGGGGTGATGTCGTCTTCTCAGAGAAATAGTCCTCGGCCTGCTGCCCTGGTCCGGAAGACCCTTTACCAGCCACTCTGAGCACCTTGGAACCGTCTCCTTCTTTTTGCCAACTCTGCAGCCTTGAGGCTGGGGACTCACAGGGTTGGTCGTTTGTCAGGGCTGGGGAGTTGTCCCTCCTGTGGGACACTCCTGCTTTCAAGTCTCCTCTCCTGCTGGGCTCAGTGATGGCTGAGCGCCTGACTCATCCCTGGGCTCATGGAGCCACAGTCTTGGGAGGGTGCTGGGCGGGAGTGCCCAGGGCACAGCCAGGCTCCTGGTGTCCCAGTGCTGCGCCCGCCTGGGGCTCCCAGCTCCACTGGGTCACAGGCAGGGACCAGAGCACAGGATTGGGGCATCCTCATTGGTGGAGCCCACCCGACCCCAGGGGCAGCCCCTGCCACCCAAGACAGGAGAGAGGAGCAGAGCCCCAGCACAGGGCACGGGACGGAACTCACGTGTCAGGAACGTGCCCCCACTCTGCAGATCTGCTCTCTCCAACTCTGGAGTTGCTCTTCAGTCCACAGCTCAAGTCCTCATGTGACAACTTCCAGAGAAATGAGTTCTCCAGGCTCCAGCCATATCCTCATGGGAAGACGGCTTCGAATTTCCTGATTCTGGCTGAACGCAAAGATAGTGAGAGCAGTAAACAACTTTATGGGATCTTCTGCTGGAGTCGGAGCTGATGAGCAGTTTTTGACATGAACCTTCTTTCTACTCCTTTCTCCAGAAGTTGTCACAGGAGGACTTATGGGAAGGGCTGAAGAGCAGCTTCAGAATATTAAAAACTTCCTTCATTCCTGGGAATTGGCTAATCAGACAGCAAGAAACCTGGGAGGGCGGGTGGTAGAATGACAGGCAGGGAACGTGGCGGTTGAAAGTGGAGGTAGGAAGGTAGACAAAAAGCAGCTTTCAGCCCCTCGGAAGATGCCGTTTGCCATGTGGCTGTGTTGCTTTATGACCTGGAAAGTGACTCACACAGCATGAGTGCATCTCCTGAACATGTAAGACGTTGAGACACATCACAAGACAGATGAGAGGGTTTGAGGGTTGGTTTGGGATTAGCCATGAAAATGCATCTTCCACTGTTAGAGCAGGTGACTGTCCTTCAGCTGCTGGGGCTGGGAGATAAGGAGGCCCATGGCGGCACGTGGGTCTGCAGTCAGCCCTCCCTGGAGAGGCCGGGGCAGGGGGGTGCAGCTCTCGGGAGGATGGCCCGGGGATAATCCCTCCACAGGGATGGTTCCATTACCTGTCTCTTGACCTCAGTCTAGAAATTGGCAAATATAAGACCTGCACTCTCCCCGAATTAAAATAGCAATCCTCCCTTGGTGATCCTGGTTAAGTTTAGATTCTATAATGTGCCTTATTTTCCAAAGAAAATTGTTAGTTTTGTGACATGTTTTTCTGGGATTACCCTAATGAGTAGTTCCGAGTCCTAACTGTGCTGAGAGTCACCTGTGAGAGTGTAGACCAGGAAGCAAGAATCTCATGGGTGCAGGACAGCTCTGCAGGCCCTTCTGAGGCCACCGCCCCAGGCCGGCCCAGCATCGAGGAGTCACGGACTTAAATCCCTCAGGAAAACCCAGTCCAAGCAAGGACCCTGCCCCACCACAGGGCTATGCTGTGTCTTTTCTTTAATAGGTGTCTAGAGTTATTTGCCTTGTCATCTACCCAGACATTTTTGGGAAATGGTTTAGAATGCGGTGAGGGCCTGGGAGTCACCTAGTGTAGCTGCCAGCCTTGGACACTAGTTTGCAGGGGAAAGTATTTTCAGAAGAAGGATCAAGAAAAGAATTGTTTTAATTTTTTTTTTTTTTTTTTTTTTTTTTTTTGCGACGGAGTCTCACTCTTGTTGCCCTGGCTGGAGTGCAGCCTGCAGTGCTCACTGCAAGCTCCGCCTCCCAGGTTCAAGCAATTCTCCTGCCTCAGCCTCCCGAGTAGCCGGGATTACAGGTGCCCACCACCACGCCCAGCTAATTTTTTGTATTTTTAGTAGTGACAGGGTTTCACCATGTTGGCCAGGCTGGTCTTGAACTCCTGACCTCGGGTGATCCTCCCGCCTCAACCTCCCAAAGTGCTGGGATTACAGGTATGAGCCACCACACCTGGCCTGTTTTATTTTAATTTTATACCAAACACACGGCACTAATTCTGTGCCAGGCACTTTATAAATATTAACTCTCTTCATCTTCCTGATAACAATAAGAGGTACTATTATTCTCACTCTTGTACAAACAAGGAAACAGAGGCACAGAGACACTAAGCCACTTGCCCTCGATCGCAAAGCTATTAAGGGTGGGGGTGGGATTGGTGCCTCGGCGCCTGGCTCCAGAATGCTCTCAGCACTGGGACCTGTGGTCTGGGAGCTTGAGCTTCTCCTGGTGGTTTTCGTGCCTACTTGCTGGAATCAGGTGTGTGTTTAACCTCATACTCAAAAGTTTATGTGAGTGGCCCTTTTCTCAAGAATCATTAAACACGTTTTTAACTTGAGTGGTCACCAATATATTTAATAACTGCTCTGTGGAAGGTCAGGAAGGGTGGAAGGACATGAAACAGCCGCTGGCACAGTCGTTCCTGCTTTGCATTGCTACAGAACAAATGATTCCAAACCTCAGCACTGAAGCAGCAGCAGCTTCATTAGGTCTCAGGATTTTGTGAGCTGGAATTCAGGCAGGACTCAGCAGCGATGGTGCCGCCTCGATGCTCTCAGAGGGCAGCTGAGGCCTCGGCATGGCCCAAGCCCTCTCCAGGTGCAGCTGGGCCAGGGGGAGCTGCTGGAAAACTGCCCTACTGGGCTCCCCTCTCCATGTGGCCTCAGAGCCTCCCCAGGTGGACTCCCCTGCGGGGCAATCAAACGGCCCACCTGTTGACTCAAGAGGCCACGGTGGAAGTGGCTGGTCCTCATCAAGGTCAGGCCAAGTGCCAGCACGGTGCCAAACCCACCCCACTGTGTTAGCAGGACCACCAGGGCCAGTCCAATTCCAGGAAAGGGAAACGGGCTCACTTCTCCGTGGGACAAGTGTCCAAACCCAGCAGCCCTCTTTCATGCATCACACTGAGAGGCAGGCAGTGGATTCTGAATCACAGGCTGTCAGCTGAATAACATAAACCGTCACTGCCATTCCGTAACTCACACTCACAGTGCTCTTTGATTTATTCGAATCAAAGTTTGAGATTGCGAAGGTTCATGATAAATTTAATTGAATCCCTCCATATGCATTAAGGTATGATATTTATGCCCGTTGCCTCCAGAGGCCAACAGTCCCCTGAGACCAGCAAGGGCCTAATAGTAATGTTCACCCCACAATTTGCAGCCTAATAGTATAATGCCTAGTTTCATTTCCACTCTTAGCCTAATCTCTTCCATTGGATTTTAATATTGTTTTATATGGAAGTCCCCGTTAGTGCGGTGTGCACATTTTTATGGCTGACTGGCTCCTGTGCATTGAAAAGCACCTGTTCTGAGGACAGTAAACACAGCTCTTCCATGTGGGCATTCAAGATGAGTTCACGCGGGTCTTCAACAGAAACCATTTTGTCCCTAAGCAAAACATCATCATGTTTCAGCAGTTTTCTTCTCTCTGCTATAGTCAAAGAGGGGCTTGCATATCAAAATCAGATGGCTGCACCCTCAACCCCATCCTCTCCCCCACCCTGGGAGCTGCAGCGCCACTCCACCCTCAGCCCGCTGCTCCTGGAGGGGACAGAGGACCCACCTTCTCGCTGCCGTCTGGATGTGTCAGGCGTTCTCTAGGCCAGCAATGTGTGTGACGGGCGTTTTGATGGATGGCTACATGTATTACACATTTCATTATCCTTTTAAGAGGAGTAAGAGTGTTTTCTCTTATCAATTCCATTTTAATGTTAGCTATAACAAAAACATAGTTTAATGGTTTGTGCAAAAATTCACTCATTTTGCTCAAAGGTAATTAATA
Organism: Pan paniscus; assembly: GCF_029289425.2. NCBI lineage: Eukaryota > Metazoa > Chordata > Mammalia > Primates > Hominidae > Pan > Pan paniscus. The sequence goes on along the minus strand of NC_073266.2, from coordinate 94,621,059 downwards.
AATGCACCCTATTTGATGCAGAAACTGCATCTCCAGAAAGTGATTCCATCCCTGGGAGAAGCTTCCAGACAAAAAGGACAAGAGAGTAGATACTTCAGTGATTCCACCTGCCGTGACAGAAGCCCTTTCTCCTCCATTCTGAATCTTGGAGAGGAGGGACTGAGATCTCAGAAGCTCTATCAGATAGGCTTTTATTTATTTAGAGGTTTGTTTTTCCTGCAGTATCCTCTTTAAACACCCACAGTTTTTTTAAATCCAAGATAGTATTGCCTAGAACATGCGGATAATCTAAACACGATCTAGTAAACTGATTACAGGTAAATTAAAACTTTTGTCTGTAATTTTCTATTTAGTTGCTGTGATCTTTACATGAATGTTTCTTACTGGCTGTTCATTTGCACTGCATATCAGACAGAGACCACCTAGGCAGGCACTGCCAGTGGTGCCAATGGTACTCCAACAGTTATGCAATTATAAGGGCGTTCTGCACTGAACTGAGGTTGAGGAATGCAGGCTGTGTCTGGGAATCGATTTCCCATGAAATCATGGACTTTGGTTCCGCCCCAGCTGTGCCTGGCTTCCCTTTCCTTCCCACAGTGGCCCTCATTTGTTTTCCTTTGACCCCACCACTCTCGCCATGTTCCCCGAGCATCTCCTCCTCCCAGGCCTGGATGGGGGCCAGACACTGAAGCCCAGTTCTCCTTGTAGCTTGCTGCCAAATTCTTATGGCCTTTCCATATCACAGGCTTATAGTCCTGTTGTCTTGACCAAAGAAAAAGAATCCTACAAAAGTGTGATACATATGACCTCAACCCTGAAGTCTCTGACTCCCTCGGAGAAGTTAACTTAGAAATCTATCCATTTCCCTTGAGACCGGGGCTCACTGAACCCCCTTGGGGAGACCCGGGCTCCCTGAACCCATCGTCTTCTGACCCCACCATCAGCACAAGTCTCATGGCCCTTTCCAGAAGCAGCTAAGCCTAAAAGTGGGAGAAACAGAAAAATCGAAGCCCCCACGTGGGCACTGTCTACCTCCAAGGACCCCCAGACTGAGGGGCTGGAAAATCCTCAGACCTGTGTTCAGATCAGAAGCAACCCTTTCTGTGCATTTGCCCAAGGTTTCAGTCTCATCTCTGAGCCAAGGACCCTGTGAGTGTGCACAAGTCAGCATCACTACTCCTGGCCTTAGTGGTGAGAAGAGTGGTTGGGCTGGTCTCTAAAGTCTTTCTAATTGTGAAAGTCTATCTCATTTCGTTTCCGATAAGTACATCTAAAGTAACAGATATCATGGTGATCTTTTAGCTTGAGAATAAAATGTGTGAAGTTGGGTTTGACTGTGAACTGGTGGAAGGCAAGAGAATACACCCATCGAGCTGGCTGAAGAGCAGTTGTTAGTTTTCAGCAGGTCACCTCTTATATAACCAGTTGTTGGGAGATAACCTTCCACGGGTCTGCATGTCCTGCAAGCCAGGCAGGATCCACCCTTATTCTGGACTATTTTTTCCAGGATGTTTACATAATGAACAGGCTAGGAAGATAGAGAGTGTGTCTATCTGCAGCAAATAACAGGTCTTGGGAGATATAGTGTCTCCCTGCGGAGCAGGGCACTGGCGTAGCTACTGACAGTTCTAAAGGATTCAGGTTTCCTAGATGGGCGTTCCTCTCCTGCCACTCAACCCACTGCATGCAGACAGCCACCTGGGCCCATTCGCATGGCTCCTATGTGAACTGGGTATTAGGGAACCCATGTCAAAATGGTGAAATGTCGCTACTGCTGTGAATAATAACCCGCCCTTTGTCTCTGACCCAGGAATCTCATTCCTTCATGAGCATCCACAAAACTTAGCTTTCGGGTAGATAAAATCTCAGATGTGCCACTGTTCTTAACATAAGCCTAGTGTTGACCCTCTTTGTAAAACTAGATGATGCTGAAATTCCTTTTATAATCTAGTCTTTTTATATATATACATATAAAATACTTATAAAAATTTAAAGAGAGCAAAAATATGTAAGATGAAAAATAAGCCAGTTAACCTTTACCTGATATCTTTGACTTTCTGGATTGGAAATGAAATTTGCTGAACAGACGCTGGATCCTGAAAAAGTATTTAGAAGTATTCATTATCAACTAAAGTTTCATTAGAAATCCTAGAAATCTCTGGTGTGGATTAATTGGAGAGGAATCTAAGACAGGGCAATGGCAGTGGGCAAAGATTCAGAAAGAACACGTTGCTGCCAGCGAGGAGGGTTGACCATTGCTGACAATGGCTGAACAGGCCAGGCGTCCTAAAAGCACTGAGCTTTCCTCCAGAGAAATGTGCCATTTGCAGTCCTCATAATGATGCCGCAAGATGGGGACCACTGTCCTCCTGGGGATACTGAGGTGGAGGGAGCTTGACTCGCTTAAGATCTCACTTTGAGTAACTGCGCTGCGGGCGGCACTACGTCCCACTGTTTCTGCTGCCACACCAGGAGTCCTGGGCCAGAGCCCCTGAGAGGTGACTTTGATGGTTCTGAGAAAAAATAAGGGCTTATTCTGATAACAGTGTGAAGCTAAGATGCTACTGATCTGCATTTTCAATAGTTTTGTGTGCTTCTGCAAAGAGCAGTTTCCACTTATTGAATGCTCTTCACGACGACCACATAGAAAAGTGTGATTATAATGTTCATTTTAAAGCTGAGCAAACAGAGGTACAGAAAACTCAGTTATTTTCCCTGTTACCCAGGCAATCAGCTTCAGAGAGCCCGAGGTCTTGGCTGTCATGCAAATAATGATTTTGATACGACGTACATGTGTTGCAGATCCTGATGCCCCCAAACTATTTTCTGCAAATATCTGGGTGGATTAGATCTGTCTACGGCAGGGAATATGGCAGAAGGTAAAGAAAACTTAAAGAAATATCTGCCTTTTAGTAGCATCCCCTCTGAAATGACCTAAGGCTCAAAATATGTGTGGTGCTGTGAGAAACACCAGGCCATATTCAGATTTGTGCATAGAAATGAGATAAGAATTATGAGGCAGGAGGGGAGGGGAGGCGGAGGGGTGTGTACGCCGGCAGGATCCTGAGCCTTCAAAGGCCAAGCAGCTGGCATGTAGGTGCCACATATGACTGTGTCGCCTGTGACATCATAGGAAGCTTCAGCTGGGTTTTTTTGTTTGTTTTGTTTTTTAAATAAGGTCAGTCGAGTATAAGATTCAGAAGGGGGAAGACAGTCGCAACTTCTCTTGTTAAACATCCTAGGAATTTTAGAAATATGAATCACTGTGTAATTTTTCTTCTGGGAAATCTCAGAAGAAATAAACACGATGCATTTCCTACGCCATTGACACTCTCCAGTGTGATGGACAGGACTTGGCTCAGCAAGTTTAACTGGACAGTCGCCATCTGACATTCTGGGCTTGCTTTTCTAGCTTTATTTTTGAAGCACCCAATTTGGCTTCCTACCTTATTTTCTTTGTATGCTCAGCTCCTGAGCAGGGTTTGGTGCAAGCATGGGTGGGAACAAGTGGGTGAGTGGCAAGGTACTGAGGACGCAGAACCAGACAAGACTTTTATCTGCTTCCAGGCCAGTGATTCTCCACTCAAGGCTTCAAGTGTCCAAGGAGAGAATACAGTCATGGATTCTTAGTTTCTGTTCCTGGTTGGGTCAGTAAAGACCCTTCCTCATCTTTCTGTTCTGGTTATCACTAGACACAGAAACTAAAAACCATGGCTTCAGGTTGCTAAAAGCCTAAAACAAAACAAAACAGAAGAGCAACAACAAAATAAGATGGGCTGGACAAGCTTAGGACATCTCCTAATGCAGCATTTTTTAAGAGAAATGCAGCATTTTTTAAGGGATTGAAAAATTCTCAAAATCAATTCTTACATGTGTTGAATACAGCAGCCTGTGGTGGACCATGACTCTGAGTCTAACCTACAACTGGTTTTGCAGGTGAGAGTCATTTTGTAACATGTTTCAACACCTTCCTCTCCTGATAAGCAGCTTCTAGTCTGAATCAGGACTTTAAGAATATGCTGTATAATGTTTGTACCAATACGAAGCAAGTGTTTTCCTCTCTCACAGCCTTTTTTGTGATGATTAGAAACTTACCCTCTGGGCCATTCCTCCTGAAATTGCCACCTCCAGACCACCAATCTTTAAAAAATGTACGGCTAATTATAAGCGTATTTTCACCTGCAATGTGCATGTGCGTGTGTGCCATGTGTGCACGTACATGAATAGCTGTACCAGGTTGGAGATCTCTCACACTTGGCTGGACACTCCGGCTACGCGGGAACAAGCACCTGAGCAGGGTCCTCAAAACCAACCAGGATTCCGCCCGCCGACGTCCTGGCTGTGACTGGCTTTGGGAAGTTTGACTCCATGCCATCCTTTGCTTCTCCACTCGGTTCTGATGAAGGAAACTGAATTGCGCTTCCACAATTCAGTGGCGGGAGAGGGTGGACCTCTCGAGTTCCCAGGGCCCCTCCTGTCACCTGCCCCAGAGCCCCGTGCAGGGCCACACTGACCCCCAGGGAAAGCTTGCCACTTAAGGGTTAGAGGTCAAGGCTGGGTAGAGGGTTTTTAGTTTTTGTGTTTTTACACACAGAGAAAATGAGACTAATCACTGGTTTATAATAGATCAGGAGACTATCATTTCTTTTGTTCCAAAAAAATACACTTTTTTCTCTGTCATCTTTCACCATACGTGGTAATGTCCCGAGCTGTTTGTGCTCCTTACGACATAGGGGAATGTGTTCCCTTCCTGGGGTTTCTGCGGCAAATTCCCACACACCTTCTAAAATTGTGTTGGATAAGAAATAGATTCTTACATAGGTCAGCTCCCACATATTTAGGCTGATGAAAAAGAAAATTGCTACAAATAGTATGAAGGAGGCACCCTTGCTTGAAATGCATGTCGACACGTGCAGTCACAGATTCTGTTTGGACTCAGATTTGGACTCAAAAATTTTGGGCAATGACGCAGGGAGGGCCTGAGCTGCCAGGACCCATCCCCTCTCGTAAGTCTGAGCCCCGTCTGCAGGAAGCTCTTGTTTTATCATCACGAAAATCACCTCACTTTTGACACATCATCTGCATTATTTGTTTTGCGAGTAGACCTTTTGCTTACAGGAAATGTGTTCATCATAGGGGAATATTTTATATTTTTGGAATAGCAATATCGGGTCTCAAAAACAAACCTTATATTTGAGTAGAAATTAGTCATGAAATTTCCCAGGCCCGTATGTACTTTCTGCACGCATCCTGTGTCCCTGTATGACCTAGAGATGTTGAACCATCAGAGAACAGAGTTGAGAAGGTGGAGAAAAATGCGGATTTGGAGTCCTGTCTGCCATCACTATTCAGGGTCCACCTGTGGCCACTTTGGTGTGAGGGATAAACAGAGTGGACGCACCATAGCTGTGGGACCAATGTGTGCACAAGCTGGCGCACAGGACACAAAATTCCTCTTCATGCTTATGCTGCCCCCACCCTCGAAACCAGCCTGGGAAGTGGATACAGGGAAGTGGCTGCCGCTAGGTTATCCCCCTCCATGCACTTAAAGCAAAGTGCTGTGATTTAAAGATCAGCTTTCACTCTGCATCTGAAACGCCTCATTTCTAAGATGCGGCATTGTTCTACCCTCTGGTGAGAAGGGCTGCCCAAGCCAATGGGAAGACACTACTGGTCCTAGTGGTGTCCCGCTTGGAGAGACATTAAGCCTGAAGAAAATGCATCTATGATCAATAACGACGGTAGCTGAATCATACTTAATTAGTTCTTAAATAACACTTATTATTTTGTAATTAGTGAAGAATATGATCTATTAGCATAGAAGCTGGATGTAAAAAAATATGACATGAATTCCTAGCTGAGGAAAGACTATCGGGAAATTATTTATTTTCCAAGTTTTAGTGTCTTCTGAAATTAACTGGATAGATATGAAAAGTGTACATAGCCAGCTATCTTTGGCTCCCTCTGCTGAAACAGAAACAATCCATTTTAACTATGTTTAAAAAGCTGTCTCTGGGCGCCAGGCACCGTGCTAGGCCTGAGGGATGGGAAGGTGTGTAAGGCACAGTTCTTGTTCTCACAGTATTCACCGCATCACAGGGAGGGGAATAAAACAATAGACTGTTCTGGGAGTTTCTGTAATAGAGACACAGGAAAATCCGCAGAAGTCAGAGGCTGCTGGGAGCCTGGAAGCCATGGGGGTGAGGTCAGAGGCCCCGAGGTGAGGTCAGAGTCCCCAAGGTGAGGCCCCCAAGGCTCAGCTCCGTGGTGGCGGCTGCTGCTCTTTGTCCTCCCAAAGAGGCTGAGAGTGTTTATTCCAGTCCCAGGAAAGTTTCCCTCCCACCACATCTCTAGCAATGCCAGACATCAGATTTTTTTCTACTTGTGTTAAAAAGAAATCTCATTTTTGTTTCGCTCTGTATTTCTTTGATTACTAGTGAGTTGGAACATTCTCTTCATTTCATTGCTTATTAGTAACTGTTTCGTGGGACTCTGTGACTCGCAATCTGGAAAGCAGCAGCTTGGTTTCTACAGCGGCCAACCAGCAACAGAAGCCTGGCAGGTGTACACAAAGTTACAACAAATGTAAACACTTTAATTGGCTGCTATTTGTCATTCTAGAATCAGGCAACACCTCTTTCTACAAAACAGAATGAGTGCTCCAATGAGCCGAGCAGAGGAGGTTGGTTTATAAACAGACTGAGGAAAGCAGACACAGAGAACAAAATGCAGGCGGATGTGTGGTGGTTCCAAGATGACTTCCCCATAAAGGTTAAAGCAGACGGGACTTCCTCGTCATCTGGGCTAAACCTGGCCTGCTTGGAAGTTGGGCTGTTATCTCTCCTGATTGCTCAGAAGGTCAAATAAAGATCTTCATCTGGGCTTGGTACCATACTTCATACGGGGGCGTCTGCTGGGCCCGGTGCAGGAGCTCAGTCCAAACCAGTGTCCTCTTATCAATTTTATTTCACAACGTGAAGGCAAATTCTTCCCTCCTCAATTTTGTGAGTCCAATAACCCATGTGTTTTTTATCTGTTAATCACACCAGACAGCATTGAATTGTAGAAACAATGCCGTAAACATTGGTTGGTGGGGACCTTACCCACCCATCCCCTCCTGTCTGCCCAGGGATGGGAATGGATACACACAAACACACACACACACACACACACACACACACACACGGGATGGAGGGTTTCCAGATAGGGCTCTTAGTGACCAGGAGGCGGAGTGTAGGGCCCTGGCTGGTGTGAGCTCAGAGGGCTGGACTTCTCTCCAGGAACAAACAGCCTGCAGTACATAAGTGAGTCACACTAGGTCTGAATCAGACTTCAGGGTGGTCTTAATGGCTGTGCCTGCCCCTCTCTCCAGAAGGAAAAGAATGTAAAATTGAGACTCTGTACATATTATGGTCCTGGGTTAAAGGCCCCCAGGAAATGAGAGATTGGGTGGAAAATTGGTACAAACTTAAGTGCAGAGACCAGGGTGGGGTGCTGCAGGGAGCGGCACCCGAGAGAAGCAGCCTCCCGGTGCTGCTGGTGGGTGGCACCAGGGCCAGCGCGGCTGCCCACAGCACTGACGCCCGCTCAGTGAAAGCTCCAGTGTGACTCATTCCTCTTCCAGAAATACTCCTTGGCCGTGTGCATTCTGAGAAGTGAACAGGAAATTAGTGCAACACGGTTAGGGTTGAAAAACACAAATGTGAACAAGCTGGATGGTGGTTGTGGAGCCTGGTGAGGTGTGAACAGTAACTGAAATGCTAGCGGGCTGTGCAAGCAGTCTGTGTGTGCCGACATGACGTCTCCTCCAGGATCCCTCTTTCCCTGGCAAAAGCAAGAAGGAGCATATCATCCACAGTGTGATGCCATTTATGTGAAGACAGAAAGGAGGGAAAAGAATACCCATGTGTCATTGTCTGAAGGTGCCCAGATGATTGTGCAAAGTCTGGAAGAAGCTGGAAATGCCAGCTGCCTCCCAGAAGGGGGCGGGGGGGGCATCCAGGAGACCCCGGGGTTTCAGCACGCAGCCACTGTGCACTTTCTAGAGCATTTGAATCATTCAATGTGCAAGTGTGACATTTCAAAATAGTTAAGTAAAATTGATTACAAATATATCAGGAAGCTGAACCATGTCTTCTCTCTGCACTGGTGATCAAACTATGTACTGAAAACTTTAAACTCGAAAAACAAGCTCACACTGCCATTCGGGCCCCAAACGACAGGCAAAGGGAGGCCCAGAGGAGAAACTCTGAAGCCGAAGATTCCCAGAGGAGTGGCCGGGGGCCTGGCCCACCCCATAACACCACAACAGGCCGCTTCCTCCCCTGGAATACAAAAGTGCCTCCAGACATCAGCTTCGTTTTCTGTCCCTAAAAGGACTCATTCTCCCATCAAAGTGGTCCTGACTGGTTCCAGTTAGCCAAAGGTGTCATTGGAGGAGTAAGGCCTGGTGTCAGTTCTGCCGCACAGTGTCACTTAGAATCTAAAGCAGTAACTATGTGGGCTCACCCTTGGAATAAATGGGATGGCATGTAGCTAATTTATTTTACCTAGGCTGATATTCCAATTTTTTTGTATAAAACTATACCAACTGGGTCCAGAAAGTGCTTAGGTGCTTAGGCAGAGAAAACAACCCAGAATTCAGAATCCTGCGCAGAAAACCCTCCTCTGAACCAAGGCTCTATATTCTATCTTGAAAACAGATGTGAAACTGATTATCTGATAAAAAATTTATAAAGAGACAATGCATTACAATTATTTTGTTGATAAAACAATTTATCTTAAGAAAAGGGTTTGTTGTGTTTTCTATTTCCAGAATAGTGAAACTAACAGAGGAGAATCTGAAAAAAAGAGAAACCTGGGTGAACTTTCACGGACAACCTCAGAGGACAACGAAGTGTTCGGTAGGTGACGCAGACATCGGCAACATGGCGCCACATGGTGACGGCGTGCACCTGCACTCTCACTCGGGGAAGCCTTTGATTTTTTTATTGCATGGGTGATCCATGGATCTGTACTCATTACTAAAACATAGAGGCTGGGATCATTGCTTCATGTCTGTAATCGCACACTTCACGGGGTCTATGCAAGAGGATCGCTTGAGCCCAGGAGCTCAAGACCAGCCCGGGCAACACAATGAGACCTCGTCTCTACAAAAAATAAAATAAATGAATTAGCCAGGTGTGGTGGCATGCACCCGTGGCCCCAGATACTTGGGAGGCTGAAGTGAGAGGATCACTTGGGCCCAGGAGGTCGAGGCTGCAGTGAGCTATGATTGCTCCACTGCACTCCAGGCTGGGCAACAGAGCAAGATGCTGTCTAAAAAAAATTAAAATGTCGGCTGTGTAGATACGTGGCAGATACAGCCCCTTCCTCCCCTCCTGCAATCCCTTCCCATCTCAGTTTTGTTTTTGCTCGCATGCCTTGTTGCACACATAGACATTCAGCATTTCCCAGGCTCACTGTATGGTGTTTCTCTGATCGTCTGTTTGTCCAGCCCTGTGTGAGCATCGGGAAGCCTAGCAGTGTTTGTAAAAAATAGCTAATGAGGAAATGAAATTGCACCAAAGCCTGGATACCACGGGGTTTATCTTAACCACAAAGAGTGACTCAGAAGGCATTGGGAAATAACTGTTGTCTTCAGAATTTTACTTTTTTGTATTGCCTTATTGAATATAAGTTGCCTTTATATATTTTTGTGGTTTGAATGTGTTCCCCACATTTCGTGTGTTGGAAGCTTAACCCCCTAAATTTCTATGTTAATTGGATGTGGGGCCTTTGGGATGTAACTAGGAGCAGAGACCTAGTCATCAGGTCATTGGGGTGGGGCCCCTGATGAGACCAGTGGCTTTGTAAGGAGAGGAAGAGAGGCCTGAGCCAACTCCCAATCTGTGTCACCATGCGATGCCACCCATCACATCATGGCACACTCACCAGAAGCTGAGCAGATGCCAGTGCCATGCCCTGGGAATTCCCAGCCTCAAGAACTGTAAGGAATAAATTTATTTTCTTTATAAATTATCCAGTCTCAGGTATTCAGTTATAGCAATAGAAAATGAACCAAGATATAATCTTAGCATTCATCTTTGTTTCTGCTTCCCCTATGAGTGACTGACCATGTTCTCATTTGAGGTTTACATTAATGAGATTGGATCCACTCATCCCATCATGACACTGAGGCTCAGTGACTTGCCCAAGACCACAGGGCTATGCAGGTCCTCAAAGCAGTTGTATTCTGCTGTGCACAGCTCTTTGATTTTCTCCATCTATTCCTAAAGCAAAGAGGAAAAGGGGTGGAATGAAATGTGCTCAGATCCTGAGAACGCACAGTAGGTCGAAGGAAAAAGGAGTGATTTTGTGGCTACTGAAATACGCATCCCTTTCCCCAAGATCAGCCCACCCTGTAGGTTACAGACGACACTCAAGGCAAACAGGCTTCCTGGCCACATTCCCTAGCATGATCTTTGCTTATTTATGGAAAGGCCTTTCTTTATATTTCACCTGTTAGACAAGATAATTTATGCCGATTTTTTTTGTTCGTGATTAACTTGCTCTTTTTCAAAAGTCCTTTCTTTTCTACAATTCCATCCTTCTTGAGCAAACACACATAAAACAGATTTAGTGCTACCCACTGTTTCAATATCTTAAGCGTCCATGAAAATCAACATAACTCAAAGGCCCAGAGACTGAAAGCAATGAGGACTCCTTTACTAGAAAGGAGATAGGCAAGTGCAAAAGGGACTCAGTGCTCTGCTGATTTCTGCATACTTTATTATGCTCTTTATAGGAATTTTCTTGGAGGCATGTCTGAGCATAACTCACTGCCTTCAGGTACTGGGGTTTCCATCCTCAGTGGCAGAGGAAGAAGAGGAAGGAGTTGAAGGCAGCCACGTCCATGACTAGGAGCAGCAGCGTGCACTCTGGAGAACACTGAGGGTTTCGTAGAATAGACAATCTATGAGTTTGAATGGGATGTCCCAGCCTTGATGGTTTTAAGAATAAATCTGCCTATAAAACTCTAGAATAAAAATTCATTTAGATGATCTCTTTACTCATACATTTCAGCTACATATATAAAGACGTAATAGAAAAGCACGAAGACAAATGTCCAAATTTAGGTTTTACACATAAATAAAAGTGAGTTCTAGAATGATTTTGGCTAAGCCTACTGTTTTTTTAAGCAAACTTCATCTTTATCATTATTCCCCTAGCTAATTGCTTTTGAGATTATTCGTAACGATGGCAGCGGTTCTGTTACCATCAAATACACACATACACACACACACACACACACACAAGTATGTATAGGATACAGCATGGATACAATATAACATAAAAAGGTCTTCTATACTTAGCCCTTTCCTTACGCTATCAAGATGATATAATTCCTGAAGCCCTTCCAAACGCAGCCCTCCTTAATCTTTTCCGAGAGATACTGAGTTTAGAGAGTTATTACCTAGGATTGAATGTGAAAACTACTGGAAATGATGGAAATGCAGAATATTTCCATCATTTCACAAACGTGGGTTGTGTTTTGATAGGAAGAGCAATACTTCTGCCTGTTGTGTTTACTGAGGTGTTCCCAGGTCCTTGGACACCGGAGCAAGGCTCGCATATCTGCTGAATGAACTTAGCTCCCACATTCCAAGCCTTTCTGCCCGTGAGTGTGCCGAGGAAGCAGTTCTCAAGAGTCACCTTCAGGCCTTTGCAGCTGATGCCTGATTCAGGTTGAGTCAAAACCAAGGGGGAAGTGGGAGGAGCTTGTGGTCCAGGCATCCTCATTTCATCCCACCCTGGGGGAGGCTGGCCCAGGAGGCCTCTGCACTCATTATTTAGCAGCAACAATCCCAAGTGATGCCGACCTGGAAGGGCCTGTTGAACTGTGGGGCTTTTGCTATTGACCTTAATAATTTCCCATGCCTGACCCTTTCCTGGAGCACACAGAACTCTACTCTAAAGGCGCAGAGTGCTGAAGGAAAAGAAACTAAAATAATCTTGGCTATTAGTCTTGGCTGTATAACCTTGGAGGCATATATGCAATTTCTTTTAAAATTGTAATGTACAAAGTGACTCTAAATGAGAGCAGCAGCTCCCACCTACTTTAGGAAAAGGTCTTTCCTTGACATGATAGTAAATCCCATCAGTACGTTGGGAAACCATTCCTGATGTCCCATGAGCACGAGTCACCGTGATCATGTGATGGTCATCTCTAGGTTCTTGGCAGCCATTTCATCCACGCATCAGAAAAATGAGCGAGGAATGTGAGAAATGGGCAGAAAGCCATCATCCTTAGCTAACCACCTCTGCAAGACACCCGTACCTAAGATCTCTGTGAACATCGAAAGGCAATAGTGTTGTATTTCAGCTGATAAGAGAGTCCCCGAGTTAAGACTGATTGGCGCATTGAGGAGAAGTTTGTGCCAGGTGCTGACTCTGGCACAGGTGCTATTGCTATGGTTCACACATTGAGTGCTCAAAACCACAAACAGACAACTAAAACCACGCAGCCTTCCTCCTCGTCTCTGTGAAGGCCAAAGCCAGTCATTTTCTTAGCAATCCACTTTGAAGTTTTATTTGCCCTTCATGTTCTGGTAAAAATCTCACCAAAGGATTGTTTTCAATCTAAGTAAATAACTCATTAGAGCACACTTTCAAATATCTTCTGTGATTTGTTTTTTATGTTTTTTTTTTTTTTGACAGCTTTGTGGTTATGCTTAAGACTGTTTTGCTTAGTTACAAAAGGAGGAAGAAAACACTCTAAGGCACGACAACCTAGAGAACTGGGCGTTGTCCAAGCTTTGGGGAAGCAGGCCATTTTTCGGTAGACCAGTTGCTGCTAAGCGTTTTCTGACCCACACACCCACAGGTAGTGCACACACTGTCCTCCTCCTTAGAAACCAGGCGGGAAGGAAGGCAGGAGTCAGTCTCCATCTCTTCTCCTACTAGAGTTGACTAATCGTGGGGCTAAACTAAAGGCAGGCAATTCAGTTGAGGTGAGCGAAGTCTTAGGTCTCCATAAATTATACTAAGGGAGGAGAGGGGTGGCCAAAAGAGAGCACTACTGCCCCAGTGACTGACTGTGGTTCCTCTCAGCCAGGACAGGCATCTCAAAGGCAGGGCTGGAAGGATGTGGACTCCGTGTCATGTGTAAGCTAGTTCACTCCACACGTGCCACAGAGGATGGATGTCCTACCGTGAAAACGTCACCATCCTGCGTCTGTGTTCACTGCGTCCACTTCACAGGGCCAAGTCCTGTGTGCACAGCATGTAAGGGCAAACCCCCATGAAGAGTCATGAGGAAAACATTCGCAACTTCATTGCTCAGACAATGGAGATAGAAATATCTGTGTTTAATGTTTATTTAAAAAGTATTCATCCCAGAAACATTTAAGTACATATATTGGTGTATGCGTGTTTTCACTCTTCTTTATTTTATAAAGCTTGAGTTAGCTGACAGTAGGAAAAAACACCAGGAAACAGTAAAATGTAAATAAAATTGAGAAGTCTAGATGAAGTGAAGGAAGACCACAAACACATCAACCATGTGACAATGGCTGCAGGGAGCCGCCCGTTTCACTCTGAGCTGCCCAGCTGCCCACGTGGAAGGGGACCCCGGCCAGCCTGAAGTCTCTCATTTTACACAGCAGGTGGCAGAGCCCTACCACCTTTTAGCTGTGTGCTTTTAGCAATGAACTCCTCTGTTTGTGTCTTGGTTTCCCCATACGTAAGTAGGGGTAATCATAAATGACCTGTGAGTAAGAAACAACACATGTGCACGTGTGGGACTCTCCCATCTCCTCACAGTACTCAGTAAACATTGGCTAGTATTTTCAGAGAGAAGACTGCAGACATTTTTTGAAGGATACAGAGCTTTGTTTAACAAATACTAAGAACTTTTCCTGCTTAAATTTTTATCACAGATAAAGAGTCACATGGTAGTCAACGACCTCAAGGTATTTTTATGGCACATGTGGAGATTAGTTTTGTATAGTTATTCATTGTAATAGAATTCAGTAAGAGCCAGTGGTGCAACATGAATCTTCCGCATTGCAAGCCAAGAGCCTATGATCCCTGTGTCTAGCCATCAGAGGACCTGCTATGATCCACAGACAGAATTACAAGAACTTGGGGTCCCTTCCCAGAGCCAGGACTTTGATAGGCATTTCATAGCACAGAGTTCCAGGTCCCAGGCTCTGAGAAAGGCCCAGGAGGAGTTCTGAGCGGCTGGTTGCTGAGGCACTATGTGCCTGTGTTCCATTGAGGGTCAGCAGCAGCCTCAAGAGAAGACAGACTCCACCTGGGAAACAGGCAGGTGTGACCACTGGCTCTGCCATCAACTCTCAATGCAACTGGGGGTGCGACTTCATCTCTCTGTGTCTGTTTCCTCCTCCAGAAAACAGGGTTTCCTATTGACCCTCAAGAATTGTTGCAAGGGCTCATTGAGAGAACAATTTGGCCGGGTATGATGGCTCATGCCTATAATCCGAGCACTTTGGGAGGCGGAGGCAGGTGGATCACCTGAGGCCAGGAGTTCGAGACCAGCCTGACCAACACGGGGAAACCACATCTCTACCAAGAAATACAAAATTAGCTGGATGTGGTAGTGCACACCTGTAATCCTGGCTACTTGGGAGGCTGAGGCAGAATTCCTTGAACCCAGGAGGCAGAGGTTGCAGTGAGCTGAGATCACACCACTGCACTCCAGCCTGGGCAACAAGAGCAAAACTCCGCCTCATTAAAAAAAAAAAAAAAAAAAAAAGGGAGAGAGAGAGAGAACAGTTATACTCCATTACAGGATGCTTTAACATCTCTACTGCTTGAAGCCACGTTCATACAGTGAATAGTGAGTGCTGCCGTTCATTAGTATTTTTCATGTGCCCGTGAGGACCTGGGTCACATCTGCCATAAACACTCATTCATCATTGGTACTAGGATGTCCTGCCTATGTGCTTTCTCCATTCATTTATTAAATCATTTTTGAGCCCCTCCACTGTGCCGTGCCATATACTGGAGGTGGAAGAGAGAGGGCAGGAGGTTAGAGAAAACGAAATAGAGAAATGGCGGGGCCAGCCATTCTGGGGACTTCACACCATTTGGGGGATGATTTAACATAGAAGGACATGGAACGAGGGCCTCAGCCTCCCAAAGTGCTGGATTACAGGCATGAGCCACCACGCCCAGCCCATAATTTGCTATCTTATTGCCACAAAGAGTCTATTCCGTCTTGCCTGGAGGGCTAGGGCCTTTATTTTTACTTTACATCACTTTTCTAAGAGGCTGTTCCTGTCATATCTAACCAAGAAGCCCGCCTGTCTCCCATGCCACACTTCTTTATCCCACTGCCTTATTTCATGTCCTTCACATTGGCCTTTCGGTTATTGCATTTGCATACTTGGTGTGTTTTTTCTTCCACAGATGCAAGCCTCTTGAAGGCGGGGCATCTCATATCTGTGCTGGCCCCTATTTTTATTTGAATTGGCCACCAGGTGGAAGCACTTAGCACTGAAGTGGACATACCAAATGGCTTCTCAAGAGCCATGTCTGCTTTTGCATCTTGGTGTATTTTTACTTGTAATAATATTCCCCTGATTTTTTAAGCAAAAATATATTTATTTATAGTGTTACACATATGTTAAATTTGATTAGATAAAAATTAATTAATTTTAATTTTAATAATGTAATTAAGGTTAAATTATTATCATTAGAATTAAATTAATTATAAATAATTAGTGACTACCTTATAAAATTAAATTATTATAATTTAAATTAATTATAATTAATAAAGCAGCAAATTGAATTAATTAAAATTAATTAATGGGATTAACTGATAAACTAAAAAATAATTCAACTACCTGACATAACTCTGTCCCATTTTCCATTTTGAATTCTGATCTTTCAACCAACAACATTTTTCTAGGCTGTTTAGCGATCCTGTATTATCCTTTTAAAATAGCTCCTTAATATTCCACACGATTGAACAGTAATATCATTCCTCTATTGCTTTCCATTTTGGTTGTCTCAAGTTTGCTACTAGAAACCATGCTACAGTTGGCACTTTGATTTCAGTAGGGTTTTTTCTTTCTTTTAATTGTTTTAATAGGCTTCAGTCAAAGCAAGTGAAACAGCTAAATTATTTTCCCAGAAGTCGTGCTGGCGAACTGCCCTTCCCGTGGCTGAATATTCGTATTTCCCCAGCACGCTTCCATCTTGGGGCAGCCGCAGGGCGTTGTAAGCTGGTGGGCTGCGGCTGGATGTGGTGGCCCTCAGGCAGGTCTCGTTATGTCCATATGGTGGAGGTGTTTTCTTTTAATTTTGATGACATTTGGAAACGGTAAACTTTCCCCTGAAAATGTTGAACTGCAGCGTCTCTGGAAACTAAAGGCCTGGCAGTGGCCTTCTCCAGGCTGCAGTCGGCCTGCCGAGGAGCCCCCATCTCCAGGGCCTCCAGGTCCCCTGCGACTTTCCTCCCTCCACGGAATGAGCTGCTTGACCCCACAGGCCTGGAGCTTGAGACTTGGTCCCCAGTCTGTTCCAGGTTAAAATGGCTCTGGGCACCATTCCAGTCACTACGGCCGTGTTCAAGTGCGTCCACGATTTCGTTTCTTAAAGTGCTGTTTCTGTTGCTCAGGATTCTGCACGCGGGGGCGGGGGTGGTGCTGGAACAGCTCGTCCCCTGTGGGCGTCGCATCAGCCGGTGGGGGCTGGGGTCGTGCCTGGGCCTGGGGTCGTGCGTGGGGCTGGGGTCGTGCCTGGGCCTGGGGTCGTGCCTGGGCCTGGGGTCGTGCCTGGGCCTGGGGTCGTGCCTGGGGCTGGGGTCGTGCCTGGGCCTGGGGTCGTGCCTGGGCCTGGGGTCGTGCCTGGGGCTGGGGTCGTGCCTGGGCCTGGGGTCGTGCCTGAGGCTGGGGTCGTGCCTGGGCCTGGGGTCGTGCCTGGGGCTGGGGTCGTGCCTGGGCCTGGGGTCGTGCCTGGGGCTGGGGTCGTGCCTGGGCCTGGGGTCGTGCCTGGGGCTGGGGTCGTGCCTGGGCCTGGGGTCGTGCCTGGGGCTGGGGTCGTGCCTGGGGCTGGGGTCGTGCCTGGGCCTGGGGTCGTGCCTGGGGCTGGGGTCGTGCCTGGGCCTGGGGTCGTGCCTGGGGCTGGGGTCGTGCCTGGGGCTGGGGTCGTGGCTGGGGTCTGCTGGAGGCCGCTCCCTCCCGTGGCTGGAGAGCTGTGCGGGGCGTTGGCTGGGTCCGGCCGGGCTGCCAGCCTGAACTGGTGCCCTGGGTTCTCCAGGTTTGGCCTCCCCGCAGCGTGGAGCAGGGGTCCCAGGTGGGTCCTGAGAGTCGAAGCCAGAGTGGAGCCACTGCCTGCTGTGACCCAGCCTGGGAGCGCTCGGCATCCCCGCATCCCCGCATCCCCGCATCCCCACCGCCCCTGAGGTGGACGTCCAGGGCTGGGGAGGGGATGCCTCTTCTCCCCGGAGGGTCCCTGAAGAGCCGGTGCAGCCCTGGGTGTCCTCTGCCGAACTTAAAAAACACTCCCCGCCTTCCTCAGGTGTCCCCCTTCAGAATTTTCATGTAGCGGTTTTTTAAATCATTGCGTCTTTGTTTAAATTTGTTTCCAAGAAACGTCTATGAGAAAATCATTTTTTGAGATGCTATTTTTCAAATGATGTGTGTATTTAATGCATCCAGGTTAGTAAACTAAGCTACAAGACTTTAGTAAGTAGCTGTCATTTCCGATGTAAAATTCCATTTGGACCTGGCAGTCGCGGGAGCTCCTCTCTCCTTGTCCTTCTTCACACACAGTCCTTGTCCTTAGAGATAATCACTGCATGGCCTTTCCGTGGGAATATTCGGTGCTAGTGTGAATGGATCGCTAATTGTGATTCCGTGGCTGCCTGAGGCCTTGTATTCCTGTCTAGACAAGCCACAAAACCCATTTTGTGAAATGGCATCTTTGGGCTGGGTGTAAATCATAGAAACAAAATCACAAGTTGGGGGATGAAGGAATATTCAGATTATCTTGTCTGACCCCGCCTTGCATGTCAGATGAGGGTGCAGCTGCCAGGCAGACACTCAGGAGCAGGATCGGAGCCCAGTGCTCCCAGCCAGCCAGGGAGACCGCAGCTGGTTCCTTGTGGGGCAGGGCAGTTCTCAAGTCTGTCTGACAGATGTGAAAACAAACACTGTAACAGTTACTTCTCCTCTGTGCGTTGAAGTGAATGTTAATGATACTTTATATCATTAAAAACCCAAACACACTTCTGAATATTTACCCTGCTTCATTGTAGTACCCAGGCAGTTCTTGCGGGACGTGCCTCCTTCCCGTCTCAGAGGATGTTTGTTTTGGGCCAAAGACCCCCTGCTTCTCAGCGGCTGAGTGGTGAAATCTCACGCCGTGGGTGTGGGCGTGGTCAGGGCACGTGGGAAGCCGGTTCTCCTCAGCAGCCTCTGCTGAGAGGCTGTGTGCTCAGCTGCAGGTTGCTGGGAGGACTCAGTGGTGTCAAAGAAAAGTTACCCCAGGGAGAGTGAGACAGGCAGGGAAGACGTATCCCAGACTATTGCAGTAGGAGAGAGAGCGCTGAACTCCACCCTGCTGAAACAAAAGGCGGGAGGGTTTTTAAGCACTGGGGTGAGCTGGTGGGAGAGTCCTGGAGGACATCGGATGGAGGCCGGTTGGTGCAGTCAGGCCAGCAATGTTTGCAGATTAGCACTTACCACAGTTAGGCCCCTGCCTCCCGCAGGGACTGGGAGCTGAGGGTGCTATCTTCCTTGTTGGTTACATTTCAAAGGCTCCTGGGTCCTTCGAGAAGACAGAGTTGGGCAGTGAACTGAGCAAGAGGCCAGGAAAGGGCTGATGTCTCAAAGGGACGGAGAAAGAATTCATAGTGGCAAGTTTTCTAGAGACAAGGAAGTTGGGGCTGAGAGTCCTACAAAACCTGTTCAAGGTTTAATCCCCCGGATGGGAATGGCAAGGCTGTCTGGGCCAATGGTCAGTTCGTTCAAGGTTTAATCCCCCGGATGGGAATGGCAAGGCTGTCTGGGCCAATGGTCAGTTCATGCCTCCAGTTGAGAGCAGCACCCGGTCCCTACGGGCCCTGTGAGCCACATGGACACCGGGCCAGGCACAGGAGACAGCAACAGTGTGTTCCCCAAAGCCTCTGCAGACCCAGCCCCGGGCGCACGGGGTCACTGATAACAGGAAATGCACTGCCAGCGGCCTCACTGCCATGCGCTGGCACAAATGCACCCAGGTGCTGCCTGCCCTTCATCCACACGGTCAGTGGAGCGCAGCACGCTCAGCCGTGACACCACAGAGCCACAGGGATGTGTAAGAGGAGTCGGGGAGGGGGAGCCTCACTTCGTTTTTTCTTTTTTTCCTTTCTAAAAATTCCAACAGCTGCTCTAAAACCTTAATTATTCCAAGCAAGTTTCTAGAACCACTGAGTTTCTGGGAATGTCTGGGTTTGCAAAGTCACCAGCTGTGTTTGTGACTTTTCCCATTTCCAATGGGGTTGAACTCTCCAGTGTGAATGAACTTTTCTTGTCATGACCTCCCTGTCTGTAATGAGGGCTTCCTGATTGCAGTTTGCTTTACCTGAAAACAAAACAGAGGCCAAACACCACCTTATTTAAAGCAAGAATGGAAGTTATCCTATGAAAGATAGCAGCCCACCAGCAGATGTGAAAAGCAATTACTAGGTTAAAAAAAGAGAAAGAAAGAGAGAGAGAAAGAAAGAAAGAAAGAAAGAGAAAGAAAGAAAAGGAAGGAAGGAAGGACGGAAAGAAAGGGAAGGAAAGGGAAGGAATGGAAGGAAAGGAAGGAAAGGAAGGAAAAAGAAAACTGAGCCCATTTTAAGCGCAGTTCATCTTTCCCAGCCAGGGAGGATGGCAGAGGTGGCACTGGGCTGGGAGGGAACAGCCACCCATGCCCCTCCTGGGTCAGGGGTTGGGCTTTAAGGATGTGGGTTCTAGAAGTTTACAGTTATGTGCCCCTACTCTGGGTATTTTATCAGTTGGTACAAAGCCACTTCCTCCCAGGGCAGGACACTCTTGCACCAGCTCAGCTCAGCTCCTTCCTGCCTCTGGGTTTCTGCTGACCCTGCTCCTCCCACACAGAGGCTGTGCTGGAGTTTGCAGCAAAGCCGCCTGCTGTTTTCTTTACCACAGAAGGTGGTGCAGACACGCAGGGCCCAGCAGCAGCAGGCGGCACTGCCGTTCCTCTGTCTCCATCCACGATGTGCGTGCCCAGAAGGTTCTCTTCTCCTAACTCCGGGGCCTCCCAGAGCAAACTCATGATTACTTCCCATGGTTTGCATACCTTTATGATACTGAATTCCATAGAATGTTGACATTTAAATGTGTGTGTGCATGCAAGTCCCTCACCTTCTCCTCTGGGCTTTCTGTGCCAAAGGTCATTTTCCTGATAATATGAAATTGATCATCTGGAGATCACAGTGGCAGAGCAGGAGAAAACAGGATGTGTGCATGGTGACATTACCCGCCGCTAACAGGAACTGGAACTTGAGATGTGTGCATGGTGACGTCACCCGCCGCTAACAGGAATTGGAATTTGAGACGTGTGCATGGTTGTGTCACCCGCCGCTAACAGGGATTGGAACTTGAGCTCTCCCCTTATCCAGGTACAAAATGAGGAGCACTATTTCTATGTCTTTGCTGGGAGCACTGATGGCTGATTGTGCCAGGGACCCAGGGAAGCTCTGATACTTGGCAAGCACCTCTCCCATCACCAAGGCCCAAGCCCTCCTCTGCCCACCTGGGTGATTAAGTGGGTCCCAGCCTCCATCCTGATCCATCCCTGTTGGTTCTCCCTGCCAGCTAGCTGCTGAGCACCTCGCTCCCTGCTCAAAGCCCCTCCACCTGTTCCCCAGGGGCCTCTCCAACCACATCTCCTGCGGCCCCTCCCTCCCGCAGCCTCCTGGGTGTGGCTGAAGCACAGGCTCTGCCCTCCTCCTTAAGTCTCTTGCCCAGATATCTGGGGGTGAGCTCTTTGCTCCATGTCCCTTCTCATTGACATCTCCCACTTAGAAGTGCAGCTGTGTCAGCACAGGTGGGCTCTGCAGGCCTGCCAGAGGAACTCCTAAATCTCTGAGGCTCAAGGTGATGTCCACTCACATCACAGCTCAGCGAGGGCCAGGCGGCTCTCCATCCAGTGTGCCTGGGAGAGTCCTGTGGCTTCCACATAGAGTCTCTGCCATCGGAGGGCAGGGCGGGGAGGGACCGGGAGGACAGCCCAAGGGCCAAGCACCCTGCAGACCAGGCCGAGGGGCAGTCATCGCGTCCACTCAAGTTCTGATGGCCAGAAGCATCATGCGGCCCCACCTCGAGGAGGGGGCCAAGAGGAAGAAGGATGCAGAGTGGGGCAGTACAGTCACCTCTGTCACAGTCCCTGATTATGTTGTTTATTGTCCGAGCCCCGACTCCGGATGGAAAGTGAGCCCCATGAAGGCAGGGACATCTGTCTGTTTTGTTCGCTGAGATATCCCAGCACCTAGACGCAGGCCCGGCTCATGGGACGAGCTTCATCAATATTTGCTGGATGACTGAGTGACAGGTGGGACACCCCTCGTCCCTGCTGCTCTCTCCTCTGCTGTCTCAAAGACTTCATTTGCACATGGCAGTGTTCCACATAAAATGCCAGCAGACAGTGTGCCTGAGGCCTGAACTCTTCCCTGTAAGGAATTCTGCCTCTATGCTACAGCTCAGCAAGTGATGCACAGAAGTGCCCGCAGCTCGTGCATCAGAGTGTGTGTGTGTAAGAGTACCCGTGTGTGCTTTGTGATGTGTGCACATAGTATGTGGGGTGCACACTATAGAAATGCTGTTCCAACTGACAAAATGTCCCTGGAACTCGAGAGATGCTTTTGTTCTTTGAAATTAGGGTGAGACTCTGAAACCACAGCCAGCCCCCGTAGCGGAGCATACCAGCTGACACTGGCGTCTTGGCTGCAGGGGCTGAGGACGGAGCTCAGTCCCGACCCAGCTGAGTGTGCAAATGTCCAGCTTCTGTGTGCCCCTTGGCTGGACCTGCAGTGGGGCCCCTGCCCACCCCTCCCCTGAAGCAGCCACCATGAGGACAGGTGCAGGGAAGTGGGAAGCAGCCATGTCACTGCAGATGCGGCCACCCTCAGCCAGGGCTCCTATCAGTAAGCCATCTGGTGTTGAGCTCCCTGGAGACATGCGAGCCTGTGCTGTTCCCCTTTCTGCTTCTGGGACAGCCACGCTGGCCTATCACGGGGACACGGCATTGGTTGGCTTCTTTTGGGGCCTTCTATTTAGCAGGAAACTAAAAGTTCCCCTTTTTCAAATGATCCAGGGCAGGCAACTGAGGTCTAGCGTGGACTCACACCCATGTTCCCCAAAACCTTGCCAGTGGCTCCACAGGAGGGAGTAGGTTAGGACGGCAAGGGCACAGCGCCCACAGGGACAGCGCCCCTGAAGTCCACCCGGGGGGTATACATGGCGTGAGGGGGCCCCTGCTGAGTGGAGAGGAGTGGGGGCTCGGGGACTCAGGCCCAGTGTTGCTGGGCTGGCAGGGTACTTCCCATCAGGAGTCACAAATCCCAAGGCGAGGATAGTGGCTGTGTTCCCGTGGGGGATTATTCCAGGTGAGCGTGTGGATGGGTGGGGGACACTGCTGAGTAGGTCCTCTAAGCTTGCCGGGATATACAGTGAGCACAAACACACATAAATCATAGCTGCATTCGCTTAAAGTTTGTTTCCTGTGCACTTACCCCTAAGCGATCCTGGCCTTCAAAAATAAAAAGGCACTGCTAAGAGTCACTTAGGGTCATCACAGTCACAATGGGACAACTGAAAGCTTCCCAGAACAAAGAGGGAATACAAACCTTACAATGAAACAAATAGCAGCTGGGATGGGCTCTGGCCAGTGGGGCAGCCGTGCGTCCAGCTCGGGACCCGGGGAGCTCAGACAAAGGGGTCCCTGCTCACAGGTGCCCCCATCCAAGGACCCCTTTGTCTTACCCCCCCGATCGGGATGCTGCTGATCACTTATGTCTGTTGGGTCTTGGATCCCCAATTTGAAAGCACTTCTATTTGGTTTCCATAAGTAAAGTTCACATTTGTGATTTCACCTCACAGCCTGAATTTGTGATTGGAACTTGGGACTCTGTTGTGTGGCTGTTGGATCGCCCCGCTCCTTCCCCCGTTCCTGGTCGGGTGGACTTGGGCACATCGGAGGAAGACTCTGGCTCAGAGGGCACAGTCTCGGGAGGGCAGCTTGCACTCACACGCCTTCTCCAGCCTCCTCATCCTCTTCCAGTGCTGCCGCACGGCTTCACCATAACCTTTTTTTTAAGATGCCTTTTTTCCCACTTGTTCCAATGAGAGAAGGGCATGTCCCTGGGTTTCTCAGATGAATCCTTCAGGAGCTGGGCCTCGCTTCTACAAAGAACATTTTAGCATCAACATTGTGTAATTTGAAGAAACAAGGTGTTAAAAAAAAGGGAAAATTAAGCCCACTGTTACATGCAGGTTTAGCAAAGTGCACCCCCACTCACGCTCCTACCCCTGGTCTTCACGCATCAAACTGAACCCCGTCACTGTCACACCACTGCTTTCCATATTCATTCCGCCCTTTCTTCTTCTCCCTGGAAGGTGTTAAATTTGATGTATCAGGAAAGGTGTTACTAATTATTATTCCTAAGCTCTCCTTCCACATGTGGAAGAACCCTCAACTCTTCTTAGTGATAAGAGTTCAGTGAAAATCGGGTCCTTCAGCCCCAGTTCTGCACTGGGTCTCGGTTTTGGTGTGGTTGCTGCAGAGGCATTTAGATCCTGACCTCACCCTCCCCGGAGGAGCCCAGTGCAGAGGCCCAGAAGCAGCCCCAGGTGGGCTCTGTCGGGCAGTCTCTCCTTAACTGTTGAACGGTTAATTCACTGTGAGCCAGGCCGACAGTGGTGGGTGGATTTTAAAATAAGCAATGGATGTGACCATTTAAGTAGGTTAATTTTATCATTAGAGAGCTACAAAGCAACTGAGAGATGCTCACATCATTCGCCCGCAAGTGAAAGGTAAGAACCTCGTAATTTGGGCACACTGAAATGGGAACGTTTCATGAGGTTGACTTTTTGTATCTGGGCCATTTTTATTTCAAGGCTACAATGCAATCATTTCCCACAATAATAAAATTTACACCGGAAGGCTGTCCTGCCTTTCTTCCTCTGACAGGAAGAGCCCCCCTAGATAATAGAATCTTACATGCTATGTTACCTCAAGTTTACCATTACCTAAATATTTTTATTAAAATTACTTTTAAAATTATGTCTTCATGTTCCATTTCTTTTTCCTGGGGTCTTCATTAATAACCAAAAACACCAAAGGCAAATATTATAATTAGTGGTCCCCATGACTGGAACTGGACACCATAATAATTTGCCCCGGGTAGGATGAGAGAGTGGCAGGAGGCTTCCCTTGAGATGATTAAGACATGCTCCTTAATACTAAGGTAATGGGGGGGGGTGTGGTGGCTCACGCCTGTAATCCCAGCACTTTGGGAGTCCGAGGCGGGCAGATCACTCAAGCTCAGGAGTTCAAGATCAGCCTGGCCAGTATGGTGAAACCCCATCTGTACTAAAAATACAAAAATTAGCTGGGCGTGATGGCATGTCCTATAATTCCAGCTACTGGGGAAGCTGAGGCAGGAGAATCACTTGAATCTGGGAGACACAGGTTGCAGTGAGCCGAGATCACGCCATTGCACTCCAGCCCAGGTGACAGAGCAAGACTCCGTCTCAAAAATAATAAATTAATTAATAGAACATTTCAGTCAGTAGTACCCGCGAGGCGCACAGCTCAGTTATGGCAATGAAGAAGGAACTGCCCTTGTAAACAGCTAATACTGTGGCAAGCTACAGGCTTCAGCAAAGTTTGTATGGGAAAAAAAGCAAATAATCTAACATTTAAAATATAAATAGCAAGCTGTTTTGTGTTTCAGAGCTTTAGTTTATCTCCAAAAATTATTTTAAAATACTTAGTTTTGGTATCTGCTTTTGCAACTGCCTTTCTCCAGTAAGCGCCTCAGTCAGCAGAAGACATTGCTTTGCCAAATGTGTCTCTATGAGTCAAAACTGAACAAGTTTGGAAACGTTTCCATAGAACAAGAATGATTTTTAGACATGTGATTTCTTGAAGTCAAGAGATGAACAAGAATTTGGAATAGCATTACTCAAAGAAAACTTGTAATTTTTGTCCTTGCTGTTGACATTCTACCAAGAACGTCAGCAATGACAAACTCTACACTAAGTAAAAAATGAAAATAGCACTTGTTTCCATAGTTACAAAAGTGCTCTTTGTTTTGGGAGTTTAAAATGATCATTAGGGGTGAGTGCAGTGGCTCACGCCTGTAATCCTAGCACTTTGGGAGGCTGAGGCAGGCAGATCACTTGAGGTCAGGAGTTCAAGACCAGCCTGACCAACATGGTGAAACCCCATCTCTACTAAAAATACAAAAATTAGCCGGGTGCCGTGATGGACACCTGTAGTCCCAGCTACTCGGGAAGCTGAGGCAGGAGAATTGCTTGAATCCGGGAGGCAGAGGTTGCAGTGAGCTGAGATTGCACCACGCACTCCATCCTGGGCCACAGAGCGAGACTCCATCTCAAAAAAAATAAAATAAAAATTAAAAATAAAATAGTTATCCATATCCAATGATGAGTAAATAAAATAAATCCACATGTGACCAAAAGGAATGATCTAGAATGACAGGATTATGTAATGACCCTTACTCTTTTCCTAATAATAAATAAATCTGAGCATGAAATATGCAAATAGGCAAAATACTCCTCCCAAACCAATGAGGCAAATCTTCCAGGTCCCATTTCAGCTACCTCAGATAGCTTTGGACTCTCTACTTGCAGAAATTCCAAAAGAAACAGACTATAAAGTGAGCCTTTTCTTTATTAGGGTGTGAAAGAGACCCAGCTATAAGCATGTTCTCCAACACAAATTCCATCTTCATCATGCATCAAAGCTTTTTATTATTTTGAAATAAAACTTATTCTACAAATACTTATTGAACAGTTTTTATGCCCCAGAAACCACGTCAGGCAGGAGTACATCGGTGAGCAAAACAGATTAAAAACCCTGCCCTCGGCCGGGTGCGGTGGCTCACACCTGTAATCCCAGCAGTTTGGAAGGCTGAGGTGGGCGGATCACGAGGTCAAGAGATCGAGACCATCCAGGCTAACACGGTGAAACCTCGTCTCTACTAAAAATACAAAAAATTAGCCGGGCGTGGTGGCAGGTGCCTGTAGTCCCAGCTACTCGGGAGGCTGGGACAGGAGAATGGCCTGAACCCGGGAGGCGGAGCTGGCAGTGAGCTGACACCGTGCCACTGCACTCCAGCCTGGGTGACAGAGCGAGACTCCATATCAAAAAAATAAAGAAAATAAAATAAAAACCCTGCCCTCGTAGAGATTATTCTTGACCTGGGTTCAAATCCCAACCCTAGTGCTTAATCCATGTGTGTTTAATGTTTTTTTATTTGACCTCTTTGATCCTCAGTTTTTCCATCTATAAAATGGAGATTATAGAACCTACAGAGATTGGCTGGGCATGGTGGCTCACGCCTGTAATCCCAACACTTTGGGAGGCCAAGGTGGGAGGATCACCTGAGGTCAGGAGTTCGAGACCAGCCTGACCAACATGGTGAAACCCCATCTCAACTAAAAATACAAAAATTAGCCAGCCGTGGTGGTGGGCACCTGTAATCCCAGGTACTCAGGAGGCTGAGACAAGAGAATTGCTTGAACCCAGGAGGCGGAGGTTGCAGTGAGCCAAGATCACACCATTGCACTCCAGCCTGGGCGACAGAGCGAGACTCCATCTCAAAAAGCCAACAAAAAAAAAGATCCTACCTGCAGAGATTGTTAGGGACGCATAAAGTCAGATGCCAATAAAAGGCCTCGCACAGCGGTCTATGAGTGATGAGCTTTCATTTTTCTCTTCTCCACATCCTTAATCATAAAAGAAACAGTTTCCTATGACAATGGCCCAGCTTTCCTTCTACCTCTGCACAGTCCTCAGAACGCTGCTAGGGCTGGAAGCCCAAGGTCCTCTTTCGGGTAAAGATGAGGAAATAGGAGCAGGTACCACGACTGCCCACCTGCTGCCTACAGCTGTCTTCCTGCTGGGGTGCTGTGTGTGGAAGGAGGGCCTTCCCAGTGGAGATTTCAAGGGGGTCAAAGGAGAGATGCTTTGGGGGGTCAAAACAGACACTTAGCTCATTTAAATGTTTAATTCCAAAATTGATAATTAGCCTATTTTTTACTGGCATTGCGTAATCATCACATTGTTGAAAATTATTTGATTTCTAGCTTTGGGGTGAATTGGTCTTAGTGGTACTATGATATCACTGTATTTCTGCACAGGATTTCCCTCTGAAGATTAATAGAGCTAATTCCTTGATTGCATAATACATACATTATTCACTGGCCTGTTCTGGTAAATAATCGGTTCATTTGCTAGCATTTGGAATTAAATATTAAATATATCTCTAGTTCTCCCAGTTGCCTTAAAAATAGGATTGAGTACACCATCTTTATCTTCTGATGTATTTTCTGTTTTGTTGAAAAGTTGTGTCGAAGCAACAAAACGGCAAAATGAAAATGCATTTAATTGCTTTTATGTTTTAACAAGCTTAGTGAGATAATTTACAAACCACAGAATTCAGCCATTTTCAGTGTACGCATTAACGGTTTTTAGTGTATTCCCAGAACTGTGCAACCATCGTTATCTAACCTTAGAACATTTTCACCACCCCAGCAAGAACACCTGGAGCCACTAGACGTCCTTCTCCATTCTCTTCCCCGACACGTCTCACCCCAGCCCCCGGCCACTGCGAATCTACTTTCCATGCCTGTGGATTCGCGTGTCCTGGATTCTTCGTGTAAATGCGTGGTGTTTTGTGGCTGGCTTCTTTCACTTCACACAATGCTGGTGAGGTTCATCATGGAGTAGCGCATGCTAGTGCTGCATTCCTCCTTACGACAGGAGGATATTCTATTGTGTGTGCACATCACCGTCAGTTCATCCACGCATCAGCTCACGGATGTTCCGGTGGCTGCCACCCTTTGGCTGTCGTGAATCCTACTGCCGAAGCCTTGGGGTTCAGGGTTTCTCGTGGACATAGGTCTGCGGTTCTCTTGGGCAGGCACCCAGCCGTGGTCGCCTTTGTTTTGTCTGTTACGTTCGGTTCCAAGGTTTGTTCATTTAGACTTTCCTTTTCATGTCTATCTTTCACATTTGGGTGTTTATCGAACACCATTCCCCGGAGGTAAAAATCCTCTCTGCTGCCCGGTTGACCTCTCCATGAAGATGTGGAGCTTGCAGGCAGCTGAGGGATGGAGGCCCTGATGTTTCCTGGCATCAGAGATTCTGCCTCCCGATGGTGACAGTCACTGGATCAGCAGTGAAACCTGAGAGTCCAGTTATCTGTCTTTAAATTTAATTCCTCTAAGCCAGTACTTACATCAGAACAAAAGCTTTCCCTCCCGTCTTCCAGAGCCCTCTCCCGCTGATCTGGAAGGAAGGGTGGGCCGTAGGAACAAGGACCGAGTCTTTGGAGAGACTATGGAATAATGTGGAACCACAATGCTCATTTATAGCTCCAGGGGACTGGGACCTGTCGCTACCTCCTCCAGCCTCCCCAGGCACATCTGAAAGGGTCGGCCCGGCCCTGGCCTTGCCCCTGCAGCTGCCAGACCAGAGGTGCAGGGAGGACAGCTTGTCTGTCAGGAGGATAATTGGAGGGAGGCAGTGGTTGAGGAGGCAGCAATCCACACAAATGCCCAACCAGTGCTTGAGGAACCAGGCCCAACACACCCTCCCTGTGCCTCAGCCTAAGTGTCTTCATGCCGTGGATGAACCATGCCAGTGGATTTCCCTTCCGGGGAGCAAGTTGTTTGTGTATCAGGTAATAGCTATTTAAAGTGGGAAGAAAAGTGGGCCAGGGTTCTAAAGCACAAATATCTGACAAAACTGGGTATCTTGCTAATGCGGGAGTAAGCTTCCGTGCCTGAGAATGTTCTAGAATAGGCAGAGTAATAGCCTCATCTAGCCAACATCTCTGACACTCTCAGGACGTGAAGTCTCTATAGGTTTTAATGTTACCAAGGAGTAAAACTATGCAACATTTTAACAGCTACATAAATACCAACATTCATGTCTGTAGTTAATAGACAAAGTTTGATCCAGCAATTTGAATATCTAGATTATTAAGTATGTTATATATTCAGTTTCTAGTTCATATAATATTACATGAATGAAGCTCTCCCTCCTGGTGTCTTCCAGAAAACAAATGTCACATCCATCGACATGTTTGCCATGGAGCTGGGCCGCAGTCTTGTAGCTGGATTTCTAAAACCTGCATTAGTGCCCAATACTCACCTCGCGGCTGTGCTAGGAAACACTCCCGCAGGACAAAAGGCACCATCCACTTTCCAGGATGTCAGTTGCGTGGAGGTTTTGGTCTCCTTTTTTCTGTGCTGCCTACATGCTAAGATTTAAGTAATTTCACTGTTAATCGGTGCTGTTTCTAATAAAAATGAAAGATTACATTCACAATAGTAATTTTTCAACTTTGGAAATGGCTTTGCTACAGAAGATGGAAATTACAGAACAGTGTGGAATTTTGTCACAGTCCATTTATTTCAATACTCTGAGCACTCCTGGCTAACAATCTAACCTCGAGGGTTTTCAGAATTTGCAGCAGAAGTCGGTGTTGGCAGTGCAGGTGCCTTCCTTAGGACATTGTCGGAGACACATGCAAATGTCTCTGCTGGCAGCCAGGCTCCAGAGACCCTGACCTGGTGCAGGCAGGTGCAGCTGCAGCGGGTCAGTCCAGAGATGCATGCAAATGTCTCTGCTGGCAGCCGGGCTCCAGAGACCCTGACCTGGTGCAGCCAGGTGCTGCTGCAGCGGGTCAATTCGGAGATGCATGCGAGTGTCTTTACTGGCAGCCGGGCTCCAGAGACCCTGACCTGATGCCGGCAGGTGCTGCTGCAGCAGGTCAGTTGGTTTAACACCCAGTTGTGCATTAACGGGTGGGCTGTAACATTTACATGGTGATCAGAGAGACCTCTGTCCACTTGCTGTTGTCAGCAGCTACTCTGTTTACCACTTGTCACCAGTTTTCTCCAACCAACATAATGTCCCTTTTCTAATGGCAAAGAATAAGCAGATTAACCCCAGACATGTAGGCTGATTACTTAGAGAAACCAGCCTCCATCATCATACATCAAGATCGTATCTATCGGCTTATCAGTACATCTGTGTGTATCCCGTTATGTAGGGAATCTTGAACACTCACACACTCCACACTCACACACCACACTTACACACACACACTCATGTTCTCTCACAGACTCACATTTTCTTACACACTCACACAGTCACACACACTTACACACAGGATACAACAGACAACAACCTCACAGTCATCCTCACAATTGTTGTTAAGAGAACAGACATTTCTGTTTCCTACAAGTAAATTTATTTGGAAAGAAAACAAATACAACTTTTCTAAATGAACATTTTTCTTCTCCTTTTATGAGTTAAGTTTAATTTGCTTTTAAACATTTCAGATCTGACTTTGTTTATTCACGTGGCAGGTGATTCCGGGGCCCCTCGTGTGTGTGAGGGGCTCAGCACCACAAGGGATGGAAGGGTGTGACCGGAGGGCACCTGCGTCCCAGGTGCGAGGAGGGAGGTGGGGTAGGGAGGTGAGTGATGTGAGACAGCGAGGCCGAGGGCCCTGGAGAGGGCTTTCCAGGGACGAGGGGTCAGGAAGGCCTGTACAGGGAGAGTGGCCCTTGCAGTAGAACTTCATGCTGGGAAGGAGGACAGCAGTCCCCAGGTCCCCAGACACTGAAGCCTGATCTATGGAGGTGGAGGAGAGGGGCAGGGGGCTGGCACCACGGCAGCTGCAGCAGAGTTGGGGGAGGTCACGGTGGACCTGAAGCTTGGAGGACAGTTGAAGAGGGGTTTGGACCCCGTCTCAGGCATGCAGTCTTTGAGCCACCAGTGTGGTGCTGGGCATTGCAGCATCCACAGGGGGACATGGAGTAGGCTGCTGTGGTCAGGAGTTCACAAGCAGGTGATGGAGGGCACTTGTGAGATGTGTAAGTCACCAGGGAGTGCATTCGACCTCTGCAGACCAGCCCGGTGTGCAGCGTGGAGGGCATCGGGGGAGGTGGTCAGCAGGAGGAACTCACCGCTGGAAGGAGAACAGGATTTGCACGGCCTCCAGGGAGGAGGCAGAGAGGCAGAGAGCCTCAGGATCAAAAACGCAGAAATCAGGAGACACAGGACGGCAGCTGGGGGAATGGCAGGGGTGCGGGGAGTCTGGGTCAGGTAGAGTGGCTGGGACCAGATCCGGCCTGGAAAGCTGAGCAGAGTGGACGCGTGAGAGTCCTGCCCTACACGTGCGGGCATGTGAGTAGCATTTGTGGAAACAGTGACTTAAATCAATAGCGATGTGTCAGCTCCTGCGTGTCCTGCATCCGTTTCTCACTCAACTCCGGCTTTACTCATTACACCGCAACAGCAAAGCAGTGACTCAGTCCGCCACGGGGTGCACGCACGCACGCAAGTTCAAAGCTTTATCCCAAATGAAGCCATTTCTAGGGATGACATTTCATTCACTGCATTTGGGCGTTTGCAGAGAGACGTCCACGCTGCTGTGAGTGTCACGCTGGCCTGGGATGATCGCAGCAGGAGCAGGGCAGGGTCACCAGCAGGTCCCCGGGGTGCCTGCGGCAGAGCTACCCCACAGGGTACATCACTTATTTACATTTTCAGATGCCACGATAACCAGCACTCAGAAATAACCCAAGACTTACAGGAATCTCTGCCATGTTGTCCCTGCAATAAAAACAGAAAAATGGTACAGTGAGATTTAAAGAGACAATTGTATTTCAATTTTGAAGAACTGTTTATTATTTTCATGACATGGAGATGTTGACTTTCTACATATGATAATTTTTTTAATTACCAACTTATTCAAGGTTCACGCAACAAAAGGTGAAAGATTATTGTAAGTGCCCATTGTGATTAAGTTAGAATTTTCATGAATGAACCTTTAGAAGTCTCTACCTCCTCTAGATGCATAGATGGGAAATATTTCAATTGCTTCATTCTGATAGGCCCTATAAAATATAAACAATATCTGATTCTGTGATCATGATAAATTTTCTCAAAACGTTAATGTTAGTATGCATTCTTTTCTAAAACTATGTCTATCTAGAAGTAGCTCAGCACCAAAGAGGTTGAAGAGAGTTATCCAAGGCCATTTTGATAAATGATATCTTGGAACGCCTTTCTTCCCATTTGACTAATTATTATATCACCTTCTCCTAATCTGGAAAATCATGTTCTTGCCTGAGGCTTTTTAAAAGTATTTTACTGAATAGTTCCTCACTTGAAGAGCTTTTAAGTTATTTTTATCCTTAAAAAATAGTAGCTAACACGAGCTGGTACCGGGCAGGCACTGCGCAGGCGCTTGCTGGGTGTTAGATGCGGTTTCTGAAAAGCAGACATTGTGTGAGGCCCCGGCCCGGCCGCTGTGCTAGACATTTGACACCATTGTTCCTGCGACCTCCAGGGACAGTAAGTGCTGCGTACAGCTCTGCAACTGTCCCCAAGAAAAGACCTAAAATAACTCTCTCCCTTACAAAATGCCCAGTGGGAAATGTATCTGCTATTTTTCCCGTGGTAAGCTGGGGGTCATGTCTATCCCGCAATACAGAATACTTATTAATGGTTATGGTTTCTCACTAGAGTTTTCAGATAAGAAATAATAAAAGTATTCTCTGGATATTTACAAAATCATGCAAATGTTTTTGGAAGTGTGAAAGTTAAGCCTGACACTCTGTTTCAGCTAAGAGAAAGGGTGCCAATCAGAATGGGACATGCCATGGGCTCAAAGCGTGGTGCCCAGGGCTGAGAGTCAGATCCCCTGAGGAGACTGAGAGTCAGGTCCCCCGGGGAGACCGAACAGGAGGTTTTCCAGGTTTTCAGAACACGTGCCTTTGTCTGAAAGGATAAGAGAGCATGCCACTTCCTGCACACCTCCCTTGCCCTCGCTTCTTAATACAGGCTATGCATGTATTCAGCAGCAAAACTTCCAAAAAAGGTCAGAGAAAATGAGAGTTCTTTCCAGTTTATTGTGAATTCATGGTTTTCCTTGATTTCTGTGTTGGAGAGCTCCAGGTGGGACTTGTTTCTTGTGATGACTAGAAAGTGTGCCTCTTTTCACTGGTGACAAATCGATGATGCGGGGTCTGTGGCACTAATCTCCCGGGGGTTCCTGCAGGTCTTTTATGGACCATTCTTTTTTTTTTTAATTATACTTTAAGTTTTAGGGTACATGTGCACAACGTGCAGGTTTGTTACATATGTATACATGTGCCATGTTGGTGTGCTGCACCCAGTAACTCGTCATTTACATTAGGTATATCTCCTAATGCTATCCCTCCCCCCTCCCCCCACCACACAACAGGTCCCGGTGTGTGATGTTCCCCTTCCCGTGTGCATGTGTTCTCATTGTTCAATTCCCACCTATGAGTGAGAACATGCGGTGTTTGGTTTTTTGTGCTTGTGATAGTTTGCTGAGAATGATGGTTTCCAGCTTCATCCATGTCCCCACAAAGGACATGAACTCATCATTTTTTATGGCTGCATATTATTCCATGGTGTATATGTGCCACATTTTCTTAATCCAGTCTATCATTGTTGGACATTCAGGTTGGTTCCAAGTCTTTGCTATTGTGAATCATGCCACAATAAACATAGGTGTGCATGTGTCTTTATAGCAGCATGTTTTATAATCCTTTGGGTATATACTCAGTAATGGGATGGCTGGGTCAAATGGCATTTCTAGTTCTAGATCCCTGAGGAATCGCCACACTGGCTTCCACAATGGTTGAACTAGTTTATGTCCCAACAACAGTGTAAAAGTGTTCCTATTTCTCCACATCCTCTCCAGCACCTGTTGTTTCCTGACTTTTTAATGATCACCATTCTAACTGGTGTGAGATGGTATCTCATTGTGGTTTTGATTTGCATTTCTCTGATGACCAGTGATGATGAGCATTTTTTCATGTGTCTCTTGGCTGCATAAATGTCTTCTTTTGAGAAGTGTCTGTTCATATCCTTTGCCCATTTTTTGATGGGGTTGTTTTTTTCTTGTAAATTTGTTTGAGTTCATTGTAGATTCTGGATATTAGCCCTTTCTCAGATGAGTAGATTGCAAAAATTTTCTCCCATTCTGTAGGTTGCCTGTTCACTCTGATGGTAGTTTCTTTTGCTGTGCAGAAGCTCTTTAGTTTAATTAGATCCCATTTGTCAGTTTTGGCTTTTGTTGCCATTGCTTTTGGTGTTTTAGACATGAAGTCCTTGCCCATGCCTATGTCCTCAATGGTATTGCCTAGGTTTTCTTCTAGGAATTTTATGGTTTTAGGTCTAACATGTAAGTCTTTAATCCATCTTGAATTAATTTTTGTATAAGGAAGAGATCCAATTTCAGCTTTCTACATATGGCTAGCCAGTTTTCCCAGCACCATTTATTAAATAGGGAATCCTTTCCCCATTTCTTGTTTTTGTCAGGTTTGTGAAAGATCAGATAGTTGTAGATACGTGGCATTATTTCTGAGGGCTCTGTTCTGTTCCATTGGTCTACATATCTGTTGTGGTACCAGTACCATGCTGTTTTGGTTACTGTAGCCTTGTAGTATAGTTTGAAGTCAGGTAGCATGATGCCTCCAGCTTTGTTCTTTTGGCCTAGGATTGACTTGGCAATGCGGGCTCTTTTTTGGTTCCATACGAACTTTAAAGTAGTTTTTTCCAATTCTGTGAAGAAAGTCATTGGTAGCTTGATGGGGATGGCATTGAATCTATAAATTACCTTGAGCAGTATGGCCATTTTCACGATATTGATTCTTCCTACCCATGAGCATGGAATGTTCTTCCATTTGTTTGTATCCTCTTTTATTTCATTGAGCAGTGGTTTGTAGTTCTCCTTGAAGAGGATGGACCATTCTTTCTAAACAAACTTGTATTTGATCATTTACCAAACATATTTTAGAATTGGAAGGGAAGAAAAAAGTAAAGATAATATGAGAAGAGACTAAAATTTGGTTCTTAAAGAAGTATGAGACACTTGTGGGTGTCAAGGCAGGTGCATATTCGTTTAGGTAACTGTGGCTTTATAATTTCTATGTGATTTTGTACCAATAAAGTCCTCAATCACCAGAGTAATTTTCCTACTCTAAGAACAATGAAAACCAAGTGCATGCGCAGTCATGCTGTAGAGTCATGCTGTAGAGCCGGCCGCACCAGCATTCCCTGACTCAGAGGTCCTGGCTGTCGAGGGTGTCAGTTGTAAGAACTGTATTCGGGTGACTGGACAGGGGCTGGGCATCCACCCCTGCGTTTCCCTTCTGTTCCCCATTTTCCTCTAGCTTCTCAGTGATAAATGATCACAAATCCTGTTCTTCCTTCCTACCACTTGATTCACAGCTCCTACCTGATTTCAGAATGTCTTTGTCTAAGAAACAACTCTCTTCTGGCAGGAAGCAGAGATGAGGTCAGGCTGCTCATGCTGTTCACACTCCCCTGACCTCTGTCCCCTGGCACGCGGGGTGCTGTTCACACTCCCCTGACCTCTGTCTCCTGGCACGTGGGGTGTGTTCACCCTCCCCTGACCTCTGTCCCCTGGCATGCGGGGTGCTGTTCACCCTCCCCTGCATGCCTGCTGTGTTCTAGGGTGGCCCTTGGGTATGAATTAAACATAAATTATCCCAGAGGGCTGACTTCCTCCATCACCTTACATTCATCTTCTGGTTTTAAAATAATTCTCATCCATTTCATTTATGAAATTAAAACCAAATGCATACTTTAACTCCACCTTACCTCTCTAGCCTCAGAGCTTCAACAGTGCAAATAGTCTCTCACCCTGGCTTCATACACCTAGAGGCTCACAAAAATCTGACTTCCGAGTTGTGTTGCATAAACTGTCAGCACTCTATCCTATCAGGGCAGCACCAACTAGTCACCCCTGCCTGTTCTTAGAACTTTAAATTATTTTATAGATCACAGAAGTCAGCAAGCTTTCTCCATAAAGGGCCAGACAGTATATATTTTAGGTTTTGCAGGCCACGCAGTCTCTGTGGAGCCTCTGCTTGTGCACCTGCCATCAGTGCACAAAAGCAGCCGAGACAATTTCATCAGCAAATGAGTGTGACTGTGTTTCAGTGAACCCTTATGGACACTGGAAATTGAATGGCCTATGTCTTTCATGTGTCACAAAATACTATTTTTCTTTTTTAACCATTTAGAAGGTAAAAAAATATTCTCACCTTTCGAGATGTACAAAAACATATGGGCCAGATTTGGCCCCGAGGCATAGTTTGAAGACGCCTCTCACTGATTATTCAAACCTCCATACTAACCAGTGATATCGTGTTGTTCTGCCCAGTACAGAATACAAACGAAAAACTCTGGCCACTCTTAAAATATCTTATGTTTTAAAGTATTACATAAAAAGCTAACAAGAGCACACATCATATTAATTGATGAGTAATTCTTGCATCAAGAAAGTGATATGCGTACATGTGTACATATATGCATACATATATATATGCACATGTCCATACATATATAAACATACATGCACAGACATGCATATGCATATATGCACCCATACATAGCAAGTACTTGATGCCAAGCCCTGGGTTAGGTGCTGGGAATGTAGGAGAGACAGGGACAGACATAGTCACAGGTCTGCAAGCTTGGGCTCCTGTCATTCCCAGGACCCAGTTACGGCATGATAGCAAAGAAACACCAAATATGATGCCAAACAAAGGGTTTGCCTTTCTACTGCCAGCGTGCTGTTGAGTAAGGGCCACTACTTCTGGGTCCCTGTTGTGTAAACTTGGGTTAGTAACATACACTCTATGTATGGCAGAGGACCAAATATGAAAGTGCATCAGAAAGGTCTTTGCAACCTGGAACCCAGGGCTGCCAGTTCACACTGTGGCCAGTCCTTGTTATGCATCTGAATTATTGCAGAACTTGCCCTCATCTTCTGTTATTTGCCAACATGTTTTTTTTCTTTTAAACTGAACTGTTGTTCCCCACCCCTTGAAGCTAAGGTTTCTGGCACAAATTCTTAATTTCTATGCGGCTCGCATGTGGATGTGATTCGTCTTTCAGTGTATTGATCCCTTTGCAGATTCATTGAGAAGCCTTCTATCTTAGTAGTCGCTGGCTGTTAAATCTTGGGCCCTGGAACTGACTGAAGTCATTATTGACAGGAACCCTTTTGAGCATCTGATTTGCTGTCTTGGTTGGATTTTTAATATCGACTGCCTTATCATTCCCTACTGCGACTCTGCATTTGCATGGAAATAACCTGCAAAGGCAGCAGTGTGATTTATTTCAAAATGATTATTTCTGTATAATTGGTGAACACACTGCAGACCTCGGGAGGCCTGTTCGGAGGCCCGTCGCCTGCTTTCTGCATGTGGCCACGTCTCTGTCACCAGCACTTGGTACCGTCCTGCTGTCACCCAGCAGCGATGTACTCCAGGCGCCTCGGCTGCACAGAGCAGCTTCATCAGAGAGGCTGAGCACGCTTCCTCCTCCTCTCATCCTGCAAGCCAGAGGATGGAAGAGAAAAGGCGAAGGCTGGTAAAATACTAAGTTTTAATTACCTGCTCAGTCACAAAACTGATCAGCTTGGAAGCTGGAACTCTCCACTCTTGATTCATTTCTGCCACCTTCCCTGGACAGCCCTCCAGAATCATCCCCCAGATCCTGCTCAGAGACCTTCAAGAGGAGAGCTGCTGGCAATGCTGAGAATGCCCTAAAAACGGCCCCTCCAGCCACCTCTCTGTGGCTCTGGCCAGTCTCTGTCCCCAAACCTGGACATACTCCCGACCTCACTGGAGGATAAAGTCTGGCCACTTGCTCAGCTCAGTCCTCCAAAATGTGACCAGCACTTGCTCAGCTCAGTCCTCCAAAATGTGACCAGCACTTGCTCAGCTCAGTCCTCCAAAATGTGACCAGCACTTGCTCAGCTCAGTCTCCAAAATGGGACCAGCACTTGCTCAGCTCAGTCCTCTGAAACGTGACCAGCACTTGCTCAGCTCAGTCTCCAAAATGTGACCAGCACTTGCTCAGCTCAGTCCTCTGAAACGTGACCAGCACTTGCTCAGCTCAGTCTCCAAAATGTGACCAGCACTTGCTCAGCTCAGTCTTCCAAAATGTGACCAGCACTTGCTCAGCTCAGTCCTCTGAAACGTGACCAGCACTTGCTCAGCTCAGTCTCCAAAATGTGACCAGCACTTGCTCAGCTCAGTCTTCCAAAATGTGACCAGCACTTGCTCAGCTCAGTCCTCCAAAATATGACCAGCACTTGCTCAGCTCAGTCCTCTGAAATGTGACCAGCACTTGCTCAGCTCAGTCCTCCAAAATGTGACCAGCACTTGCTCAGCTCAGTCCTCCAAAATGTGACCAGCACTTGCTCAGCTCAGTCCTCCGAAACGTGACCAGCACTTGCTCAGCTCAGTCCTCTGAAACATGACCAGCACTTGCTCAGCTCAGTCCTCCAAAATGTGACCAGCACTTGCTCAGCTCAGTCTCCAAAATGTGACCAGCACTTGCTCAGCTCAGTCTCCAAAATGTGACCAGCACTTGCTCAGCTCAGTCCTCCAAAATGTGACCAGCACTTGCTCAGCTCTGTCTCCAAAATGTGACCAGCACTTGCTCAGCTCAGTCCTCCGAAATGTGACCAGCACTTGCTCAGCTCAGTCCTCCAAAACATGACCAGCACTTGCTCAGCTCAGTCCTCCAAAATGTGACCAGCACTTGCTCAGCTCAGTCCTCCAAAACATGACCAGCACTTGCTCAGCTCAGTCCTCCAAAATGTGACCAGCACTTGCTCAGCTCAGTCCTCCAAAACATGACCAGCACTTGCTCAGCTCAGTCCTCCAAAACATGACCAGCACTTGCTCAGCTCAGTCTCCAAAATGTGACCGTGACATGAGTCACATCTTCTCTTCCTTTCACTTTTCCTCCAATTTGACCCAAGAACTGACGGTTCTATTTACTCTATGAGAAAAACGCCTCTGCATTTCCTAGGAGCCTGTCCTAGTAAGTTCTCAGTCAGCAGAATGATTTTAAGGAGTGTTTTCTTACCCAAAAAAGCTTTAAAGTCCCTTGAGTTTGAAAGAATTCTTAAGCAGTAATGTTTGCAGGAGAGTCTTTCCTGGCAACGTGTTTGTTCTGAAAGGCCCCTCCCTCAATATGATGACCATTTGCTTTGTGTAAAGTATTTTTTCTCAGAAACATAGGATTATAGACTTAGCTCCAGCAGTGTATTTAATTTGTATGAAAATAAGTCAGCCTCATGGTCCCCCCTCTTCACCTGCAGCGTGACGTGTGGTGTCACGGCATTGCATTAGCGTCGTCTGCAGGGGCTGTGTTGTTGCTGGTCAAGACAGTTCACAGACAGCTCTGCATGAGTGATGCACGTTTCTCATCTTAGCACGGGGAGAGCACTGGCCTTCCTCAGCCAAAGGCTGATTCCTAATGGAGACGTGGACAGATGGTTCGCATCTTTGACTGAAGCACATTTT
Organism: Pan paniscus; assembly: GCF_029289425.2. Classification (NCBI taxonomy): domain Eukaryota; kingdom Metazoa; phylum Chordata; class Mammalia; order Primates; family Hominidae; genus Pan; species Pan paniscus. The sequence continues at coordinate 94,581,403 of NC_073266.2, read as the reverse complement.
GAACTGAGAAAGAGAAAAACAGGATAGATTGGTAAAATTTAACAGCCTTCTTTACTCAGAAATATTTAGTGGACATCTACTGTGCACACAACATTCCAATCATAGAGAAAAACTATTCCAAAGGGCGTACAGTGGTGATATGTGGGCAAAGAGACACTTAGAATGCAGTGTGTACGTCCCGGGACACAGGTGGGTCCCAGTTACTGTGAAAGCCATGGGTTGATCACCAGCTTAGAATGAGTATGAGTACGGAATGCGTAAGAAGCAGCCACCTGGAGAAGCAGAGGAAACCTGGGCAAAGTTTCAGCAGCATCTCACAGCCTGTGCCCCGGAGCCTGTTCTCAGAGGGCTGCTGGGTGCCCGGGGAGCTGTGCTTCCATGGAAGGTAAACTTGGGGCATGCTGCATCCTCCGGCTCCGCACATTGAAGCCCCTGAGGAGTCTTGAAATACAGAAGTGCTTTCCTAGCAGTTTAGCCACGGAGCAGTGCTTTTTCAAAGACCAGCTTTTGACATCATGCAGCACACCTGGGCTTCAGGAAACACAGTTGGAGAAAAGCTAATAAAGAGGGCTGAGATAATGGTGCACGGGGGCCCTGGAGCAAATGGTACAAAGAGGACGTCGCCCACCAAAGCTGAAGTCCCAGGAGCCCACCAAGGAGAGGCAGGGGCTGCACCGGGTGGGTGAGCCAATGGTCGCAAAGCAAGAGAATCTCCGAAGGAGCGAGCAGGGAGGGCATAAAACGCGCCACTGGATTTTATTAATTTCCGTCTTCTAATCCACAAGCAAAATGAGGGCAGGGACTGTTCTGTCCACCTGTGTACCTGCAGCCCTGGCTCCCAGAGGCAGCGGGAGGCTCCGCTGTGGGAGGCAGTCATCTGTTTTTCTATTGCCGTGTAGCAAATCACCACATATTTTACAGCTTGAAACAGGTTTATGAGCTCAAAGTTTTGTAGGTCAAAAGTCAGGGCAGGCTCAACTGGGGTCTGTACTCTGGGTCTCTGGGTCAGGCTCAACTGGAGTCTGCACTCCGGGTCTCCAGGCCTAGCATTAAGGAGTCAGCAGCCAGGCTCTTCTTAGAGGCTCTGGGAGGGAACCCACTCCCCAGCTCACCCAGTTGCCGGTAGAATTCAGCTCTGTGGACTGTAGAATGGGCCCACTTCCCCCATCCTTGCTAGTGGTGGCAGGAGTCACTCTCAGCTCCCAGGGGCCACTCTCTGGACATGCACATGGTCCCCTCTGTCTTCAAGGCATCCCTGGCGCTTCAAATCCTTCTCAGCCTAGAATCTCTCTGACTTCCACTTCTGCCACCAGTGGAGAAAACCCTGCCTAAAGGCTCCTGTGATTAGGTCTGAGGGCCCCAGGTAACCTTTTTTTTTTTTTTTTTTTTTTTTTGCCCCATTAGGTAACAATCACAAGAGACACTTCATCATAGATAGGCTCCACCATACTGCGGATGAGGGGTGCAGTGGGGAGCGGGACTCTGTCAGGGTGAGGATTAGTGGGAGCATCCTTAGAACTGTGCCTAACTCAAGGCACTATGTGAGTATCAGATGGGTGGATGTGTAGATGGATGGATAAATGGATATGTGGATGGATGGATGGATGGATAAATGGATATGTGGGTGGGTGTGTGGATGGGTGGGTGGGTAGATGGATGGATGGATGGATGGATGGATGGGTGGATTGATGCATAGGTAGATAAACGGATGGACAGATGCTGGGTGAATGGATGGGTGGATAGATGGATAAATTGATATATGGATGGATGAGTAGATACATGGGTAGATGGGTGGACGAATAGATGAGTGGACTAGTAGATGGGTGAGTGAATGCATGGATGGATGGATGGATGGATATGTGGGTGGGTGTGTGGATGGGTGGGTGGGTGGGTGCATGGATGGATGAATGCATGGATGGATGGATGGATATGTGGGTGGGTGTGTGGATGGGTGGGTGGATGGATGGATATGTGGGTGGGTGTGTGGATGGGTGAGTGGGTGGATGGATGGATGGATGGATGGATGGATGGATATGTGGACGGGTGTGTGGATGGGTGGGTGGGTGGGTGGGTGGATGGATGAATGCATGGATGGATGGATGGATATGTGGACGGGTGTGTGGATGGGTGGGTGGGTGGGTGGATGGCTGGATGAATGCATGGATGGATGGATGGATATGTGGACGGGTAAATGATGGATGGGAGGTGGGTGGAAGGATGAAAACTATATAGGGCCTTACTCCTGTGCACAAGGTGTTTCCAGAGTAGTTTTAGAAACATTTTGATAGCAGCAACAACAAAAGCCCCAATTGTGCACCAAGACCAAGGACATTTTATGACATGCCCTGCAAGCGCTCATCAGAGCAATGCATGGGGGAGCTCCAGCTGTTCTATCAGTTTTGCAAATGAGGCAACCAAGCCTTAAAGAGATTAAATTATGTGCTCAAGGTCACACAGTAAATGATAGAACCAAGAATCAAAGTCAGCCATGTTTGGCTGGGTGGAGTGGCTCATACCTGTAATCCCAGCACTTTGGGAGGCCAAGGCAAGCAGATGACTTCAGCCCAGGAGTTCAAAACCAACCTGGCCAATGTGGCAAAACCCCATCTCTACTAAAAGTACAAAAATTATCTGGACGTGGTGGCGCACACCTGTAATCCTAGCTACTCAGGAGGCTGAGGCAGGAGAATCACTTGAACCTGGGAGGTGGAGGCTACAGTGAGCCGAGATCATGCCTCCGCACTCCAGCCTGGGTCACAGAGTGAGACTCAGCCTCAAAAAATAAAAATAAAAAAATAAACAAAGTCAGCCATATTGGCCTCCAGACCTTTTCTAAAACTCCAAATTCAACTCAGTTCAACTAGTGTGTTTTGAGCTGCCACTATGTCAAATTGGCCAAGAGCTAGGAATAATTTTTTTAAGTTCTTTGCTCCCCCTGAGAAGCAATTCCTAGTACTACCTGTGATGCCACTTTCTTATGACTGCTCTGGGTCTGTCCAGTGTTGGTACAAGTCACTGTGAAATTCACCAAAGGCTGCACAACCTAACCGAATCTACATGAATATTGGGCTTTTTAAGAATCTCTTATCTCTACACCAACCGTGTTAGGGAAGCTGGGCGTGTGGACTGTCACCGCGCTGAAGGAGGAAGGAACCTGAGCTCAGTGTGTGCAGCCTCACAGGGGTGACTGGCCAGCGCATGGCCGCGCCTCGCCGACCCCGTCCCCACCCTCCTGAGGCTCCCCCAGCACACGGCTGCCTCTCCTGTGGCCTCTTCCCTGCCGTGGGAGGCGCCAGGGGTGAGCTATGTGGAGCAAATAAAAACTATATGTTCTGGGCACACAAAGGAGGCATTGGTGTGAGATGGGTGGGTTGATGAGCCTCGTTTGTGGGAAAGTTTTCAAGAAATCTCTGCGGGTAGCCTGGCAGGCAGCCACATGCCTCTCATAGATGCAGAATTTCTGCCATAGCAAATCCACGGGCCACACCATGGCCCTTTTTGTTTCCTTTGCCCTCCCTGGTGACCCTGAGCACAGCGCGCCGTGACACAAGTATTCCACAAACAAGGAGGGTCCTCTTCGGCCCTGGCCCACACTTCCAAATTCCATGGTCTCTGCAGGGCTCGGCCTCCTTGAGAGGGGCCAGGAGAGTGGAGGCCCTGCGTACCCCCGGCGCCTTCTCCAGTGGGACAAGGGGCCACAGCTTAAAGCTCGGTTCTGCACCTTTAGCCCCAAGCTCTCCTCACCTCCACCCCCAGAAAACACACTTGTTGTCGTTGCCATCGCTCAAAGTTTCTGTCCGACTCTTCACAGGCAGGGAGCAGACTATCTATCTGCTGGACAGGAGCTGGAGCTGAGTGCTCGACAGAAGCCCTGGCTCCCACTGGGCACAGCCTGCAAGCCTGTCCCCATCCATGAGAGAGGTCACCTGCGGCCCACTCTGCAGCCAGTGTACAGCCTGTCCAAGGTGGCCAAAGGAGAGGCACAGACCAGGAGCCCATTAGAGCCAGCAGAGCTGCACGGGCAATGCCCTCCTCGTGCCAAGAGGCTGATGGTCTGCAAATAGGCCCTGGTGCATTGTTTCTTCTGCAGCTTAGCATGTAAAATGCAACAAGATGTTCGTCTATTAGATATGTCAGCACACCCAGTGTTAAAGACATCAAGGAGCTCACTTACAGAACAGTACCCTGGAAATTGTGTCCAGATAGTGAATTACTTGCTTCAAAACATCCACAAAAATGAGAAACTGACCAGCTTCAGGTCTAAACAAATGGAATACTCCCTGCCTCCTTTTTCTTAGCTTTCTTCATGTGTTCCTGAAATCTGCGCTTGTAGGGGAGTTGGAGGTGTCTGCAGGCGAGGGCGGAGGCTCTGAGCAGAGGCTGGCAGGGCAGGTGGTGGCCCACACGGGGTGTGAGAGGGTGGGCAGCAGGGCGGGCATGCTCACAGCCTCGGGGGTCTGTCTGGCATCTGCCAAACTGCTTTAGGTAAAAAGCCAATTGTAACAACTCCAAAACATCTCACCACCATTAGAAGCAAATTGAGAATTAAAATTTAGAAAGGCCACTTAAGGAAAGTTGTATTATCTTATTTCAGTTTAGTGTGGAGTTTTTATATGGTTTTTCCTGGGCTAGAGGAAACAGTATCACCTTCTTTTGATTTTCTGAAAATAGGATTTTTTTTTTTTTTGCAATGGCTGAAGAATTGGATAACTTTTCTTTATTTCTCTAAAACAGTGTCTGTATAGCTTTAGAGTTTCTTGACCATAAAGAATGGTTTTGTGACTTCAGAATTCCCTCTTCCACAGATACCAGGTTGCCCCCGAAGGACTTGACTTGAACTTAGCTATGCAGACTCTTATTTTGCAGTGACAACTGGTCCGCATAAGAGAAGGTCTGAAGCAGGGTCAGTTACAGGAATCTAGATCGCACAGTGGCCCCGGTAGCCTCAGTCACCTTGAAGATACCGTCTGATAAAAGGGTATGGGAGAAATGTGTATGTTTAAAAAGCATGGCTTTAAAAACACCAAATCACAAACCAAATAATTAAACATTTTTCCATTGTGTGAATTCCACAAGAATGGTTTCCTTGACCTGTTCCATGCTGCTGTTTTTAGTTAGCAGCTAAGGATTAATTTGAGCAATTATGGAAAATAACACATTTTGGTGTATTTAGATATATGGATTTATTTTTGGAAAATACTTCCTAAAGCAACTGTGGGCTAGAAAACCAGATTGCAAATCACTGTCAGAGAAAATTGTTCCATGTACCGGTACCACAGGGCCGTCCTGCTCCAATGAATTCTGCCATTGTGCATTTAAGACAAAAGTAACCAAAGCTTCCCGTCCCTTCCTGTCCCTTCCCGTCCCTGTGTGGAGGCCTCGTCAGCCCTCAGAAGTGGCTGCCCTGTTCAGAGCTCTTTCCACACAGAGTCCCTACGTGAATAGTACCATGGGCTCTTGGGTCTCCTTCCAGTATTTTCTGCCTCGGATACTGTATGGCCTTATAGCTGGATTGCCAATCATGGAAAATAAAGGAAGAAGCAGTAATATTTCCAGGAGCCATTCCCAGCCTCCTAACCATTGCCTGATTCCCAGCCTCCTAACCATTGCCTGATTCCCAGCCTCCTAACCATTGCCTGATTCCCAGCCTCCTAACCATTGCCTGATTCCCAGCCTCCTAACCATTGCCTGAGCCTCTGGGGACTCTCCTTTCCAGTTGCTTGTATTTTAATATGATAGATCCCAAAATTTCCTTAGGCAATCGTGTGGACTCTAGGCCCTAAAAAGATGATCTGGAAGTGCATTTTGGTGGCTGGGGAGTGGGGCCCTGTGAGGCCCCTAAGATTGTGTCTAGGTTCCCTGTGTGGGTCAGACCTACAAGAAGGATATCTGTGGACGGTAAGCTGGAAACCTGGATTTTTGAGCCAGGAAAATTATTAGTTTCCGGGCTAAATTTCCTGGTGGTAGAGGACAGATCTGTCAAATCAGGTCAGTGGTGACTGTGTGTGTGTGTGTGTGTTTGTGTGTGTGTGTGGTCATTTTATGGGAACATAGAACACTCAAAACTAACCAAAATTGTACTCTGGGCTTTAAACCTAACTAGATATGCTACCAAAAAATACTACTTTTAAAGCCAAGGTAAAAATGTGGAGAACGAGTGAGTCTATTATTATGTTGATCTCTGAAATAAATCAGGAATGGGCACAATGGCTCATGCCTGTCATCCCAGCACTTTGGGAGGCCAAGGCAGAAGGATTGCTTGAGACCTGGAGTTTGAGACAAGTCTGGGAAACGTGGCAAGACCCCATCTCTACAAAAAGTTTAAAAAATTAGCTGGGGTCCCTCTCCCCCTCCCCCTCCCCCTCCCCCTCCCTCTCCCCATGGTCTCCCTCTCCCTCTCTTTCCACGGTCTCCCTCTGATGCCGAGCCGAAGCTGGACTGTACTGCTGCCATCTCGGCTCACTGCAGCCTCCCTGCCTGATTCTCCTGCCTCAGCCTGCCGAGTGCCTGCGATTGCAGGCGCGCGCCGCCACGCCTGACTTGTTTTCGTATTTTTTTTGGTGGAGACGGGGTTTCGCTGTGTTGGCCGGGCTGGTCTCCAGCTCCTAACCACGAGTGATCCACCAGCCTCGGCCTCCCGAGGTGCCGGGATTGCAGACGGAGTGTCGTTCACTCAGTGCTCAATGGTGCCCAGGCTGGAGTGCAGCGGCATGATCTCGGCTCGCTACAACCACCACCTCCCAGCCGCCTGCCTTGGCCTCCCAAAGAGCTGAGATTGCAGCCTCTGCCCGGCCGCCACCCCGTCTGGGAAGTGAGGAGCGTCTCTGCCTGGCCGCCCATCATCTGGGATGTGAGGAGCCCCTCTGCCTGGCTGCCCAGTCTGGAAAGTGAGGAGTGTCTCTGCCCGGCCGCCCCGTCTGAGAAGTCAGGAGTCCCTCCGCCCGGCAGCCACCCCGTCGGTGAAGTGAAGAGCGTCTCCGCCAGGCCAGCCGCCCCGTCCGGGAGGTGAGGGGCGCCTCTGCCCGGCCGCCCCTACTGGGAAGTGAGAAGCCCCTCTGCCCGGCCACCACCCCGTCTGGGAGGTGTACCCAACAGCTCATTGAGAACGGGCCATGATGACAATGGCGGTTTTGTGGAATAGAAACGGGGGAAAGGTGGGGGAAAGATTGAGAAATCGGATGGTTGCCATGTCTGTGTAGAAAGAAGTAGACATGGGAGACTTTTCATTTTGTTCTGTACTAAGAAAAATTCTTCTGCCTTGGGATCCTGTTGATCTGTGACCTTACCCCCAACCCTGTGCTCTCTGAAACTTGTGCTGTGTCCACTCAGGGTTGAATGGATTAAGGGCGGTGCAAGATGTGCTTTGTTAAACAGATGCTTGAAGGCAGCATGCTCGTTAAGAGTCATCACCACTCCCTAATCTCAAGTACCCAGGGACACAAACACTGCGGAAGGCCGCAGGGTCCTCTGCCTAGGAAAACCAGAGACCTTTGTTCACTTGTTTATCTGCTGACCTTCCCTCCACTGTTGTCCTATGACCCTGCCAAATCCCCCTCTGCAAGAAACACCCAAGAATGATCAATAAATAAATAAATAAATAAAAATTAGCTGGGGCAGTGGCTCATGCCAGCTACTTGGGAAGCCAAGACAGGAGGATGGCTTGAGGCTGGAAGTTTGAGACAACCCTGAGCAACACAGCAAGACCTTGTCTTTACAAAAAAAAATTAAAAATTGGCTGCGATGGTCTCATGTACCTGTAGTCACAGCTCCTCAGGAGGCTGAGGTGGGAGGATCATTTAAGCCCAGGAAGTTGAGGCTGCAGTCAGCTATTATCAAGCCACTGCACTCCAGCATGGGCAACTGAGCAAGACCCCATCTCTAAATAAATAAATAATTTTTTTCTGTCAAAATATCTGGTGGACGTCATGTTGAAAATATACAGAAAAGTGGTTACCAAAAGCCCCTCCGTGGGGAAGTTTTTAGTGGTCTGCGGCCAAATGAGAGTTGTGAGCTCTATGTGTATGCAAGGGGCCTGTGGGGTCTGGAATGTGTGCTGAGGGCGGGGAGCTGGGTCTGAATGTCTTATCTGTCGGAGACCTGGTGCTCTCTGATGCTGTCCCTGGCCCTGCCCCTGCCCAGGGGGACACCAGCAGGGCTGGACGTTGCAGCCTCTGCTCGGTGGGCCTCAGCAGGCGTGTGCGGGCAGGCGTGTGCGGGCAGGCGTGTGCGGGCAGATACAGGGTCTTTGCAGCAGATCAAAAAGCAACGCTACAATGTCACTTTAATGAAGCTAAGTGTATTCCATAGCCTTTCATCCTGAGGACAGGCTCTTCCCATTCTACTGATTCCAAAATTCTTTCTTTTGTGAAATTATATTCCCAGTACATGGTAGTTGTCTGCTTTTTTTTTAATGTCTTAGCTGGCAAAATAAATACTTGGGAGTTTTGAGGTGGCGAGACAAAGGCCTGTCATTTTCATCCCTAACTTTTCCTATTTTACTGGGCTATGAAGTCTGGGAATCCCCATTTAGATGGGAACGATGCAAATACATAAAATAAGCCAACAGTGGCGACTCACGGCAGGCTAAGCCTCCACTGCATGTGTTAGAGCTTATTGTTGGGAAACCCTCAAGTTACCTGAGGGATGGTAATTTTCATTGCCTTCTGTCTCATTTAAGATCTGCTTGGACATGATGTCCACCAGATATTTTGACAGAAAAAAATTATGTATTTATTTAGAGACGGGGTCTTGCTCTGTTGCCCATGCTGGAGTGCAGTGGCTTGATAATAGCAGACTGCAGCCTCAACTTCCTGGGCTTAAGTGATCCTCCCACCTCAGCCTCCTGAGGAGCTGGGACTACAGGTACATGAGACCATCCCAGCTAACTTTTCATTTTTTTTGTAAAGACAAGGTCTTGCTGCGTTGCTCAGGGTTGTCTCAAACTTCCAGCCTCAAGCCATCCTCCCCATTTAAGATCTGCTTGGACATTTTATTAAAATTCCCTAGTGAAATTATATTTGGATGATCCCTTAGGTCTAATGTGTTGAGATCTCTAATAAAAGGGGACAACATTTAATTAATTGTAGTGAAAAGAAGGACAGTATCATCTCATCCACAGAAGTCCACCGTGTTATAGTTAAATTGGGTAGTGTGATTGCCTTCGTGGAGAAGGTGATTTCTGCGTTATGTTTTATTCTGGTTTTATTCGTTATGTTTTCCTATGGCATGCTCTGGATTACTAACTAAATGCATTCCTGTTGGCCTGAAAACCCCTGGCTTTAGAACAAAGTTGCAAACCCAGAAGGTATCACCAGCGAGCCTCATCCAAGAGCCTCAGAACGCCCGCGCTCTGCCTCCGGTTGCGGCTGACAGCCGCCCTCCGTGGGTCAAGCCAGCGTGAAAAGCGCCGAGTTCAGGCACAGACAGCGGCCTGCAGGCACCGTCCCTGAAACGAGGCGGCAGGGCCCCCTGACCAGACGCATTGGAAGCACAAAGATTCATGCAGGGTGGTCGAGACCAAACTCAACAGGAAGAGCAACAGGCTCAGCCTCATCCCAGGCTCCGCAGTGGAGCAGGTTCCATGGCACAGGCTGGGAGCTCAGCGAGCGGGATGAGCGATGCACTCACGGTGCCGCAGGGCATGGGGAGAAGGACGGTTTTTCGGAGAGGGAGTAACCCGCTGCCCACTGCTCCTCTGCGTGTGCCAGAAAGGCAGCAGCGGAGCCTCGGCCTGTCCGTCCTGGTTTACTCAGGGTGTGGGGTGTGCCTGGGAACCCCGATGTTTGTCTCTCACACGTGCTGGTTTTGATGGAAGTTACTTGTGCGATGTGATTTCCACGGATGCAGGGGAATGGAGCACGAGAAACATGCTCTAGGTTAAAAAAAAAAAAAGTATTTCAATAGAGGACAGTGTCCACTCTGTCATCACCGTTCTACTGGAGACAGTCAGGTATGGATATTTGATTCCTGCCATGTTCTGATTAGAGCAAGATGAGAGTGGGACAGTTTCCTAAACAAGCCTGGAGCCATTGCACGGTGAGCTTCATACTGTTGGAGGTAACACTCGGACAGACTGTCGGGTGAGTGTTGAATGTCCTGGAGTGTGGGACTCGGCTTTTGTTCATGTTTAACAGTCATTAACGTATCGATGTCCAGGTGGCTATGGTGCACCGAGACCGCTGAGTGCACTCGAGGTCCCTGTGGCTGCAGGCGGGGGCCCTGGCTGAGCTCTTGGCTCCCGACAGATCAGAAAGCCTCTGGGTCTCTCCTGGTCAGCCCTCCGTGAAGCAGCTGCTAGCCACAGATGCGTCAGCCATCGATTATCTGCAGTTCAATTTTACCCTGAGAGGAAAAGCCTGGCTGCAGTGAAAGCCACTTTGGGCTGGAGAAGGGCTGGTGTCAGACAGCTAGAGGTGGGGGATCGCCTGCGTTTCTAGAACATACGGAGGGAGTTTAGTCAGGAGTGAACGGCAGCTCCTCCATCAATCCCACCGTAACTTTGCTAAGTCTCAGTTTCTGGTATGAATAAAAGGGCTACTAAAACCACCCGCCTCGGAGAGTTACGAGAATGCACACACGCACCTCCCAAAACTCCTGCAGTCTGCTCGGGAATGCCCTCTCTGCCACTCCCTGCGGGTGCTGCAGGTGGAAGGCAGCGTTTGTGGGAGGGTGGCATGGGGAGGACACGTCACCCAGGTCAGTGTGCTGCTGTGGAAAGGAGCCTGGGGTTATTTCAGGTAAGAATAGAAATGAATGCTCCCATCTCATAAACACAGAAACAGGCATAGCCGGCCTCAGCGACTTGCTGGAGCACATCGGCTGGTCAGTGGAGGGACTGAGGTCGGCCTCCAAGGTCCTTCCCTGTGGTTCTGCCCAGACCTCCGGCCCTGGCCTCAGCCCCACCCTGGCGACTGCAGGCCCTGGTGCTGCCACAACGGCCGATTCTCCGTCGCCCACATGCTTTGATTTGCTCCAAGGAAACTGCAGAGCGCGGGGGCCTGGGGCTTGTTGAAGGTGGTCCCACTTGGCCATCCATGTTTCATCTGAGCAACACATCCAAAAGCATAAATTAGGGTTTGGACTTTAGGAAAGGATAAAACTGAAAAGTTTAATTCTGTATTCTGGAACTTCAGAGCCATGCTAAATGGTTTTATTTACCATATTAGAAAACTCTCTGCAGAACCAGAAAGAGTGAAATTTTACCACAGAAATTAATTTCTAAACAGAATTCTTTAGACCAGGGGTATCCAATCTTTTGGCTTCCCTGGGCCACATTGGAAGAAGAAGAATTGTCTTGGGTCACACATAAAATACACTAACAATAGTTGATGAGCTAAAGAAAAAAGTCACAAAACAACTCATAATGTTTTAAGAAAGTTTATGAATTTGTATTGGGCTGCGTTCAAAGGCATCCCGGGCTGCATGCAGCCTGTGTTTATGAATTTGTACTGGGCTGCGTTCAAAGGCATCCTGGGCTGCATGCGGCCTGTGTTTATGAATTTGTACTGGGCTGCGTTCAAAGGCATCCTGGGCTGCATGCGGCCTGTGTTTATGAATTTGTACTGGGCTGCGTTCAAAGGCATCCTGGGCTGCATGCGGCCTGTGTTTATGAATTTGTACTGGGCTGCGTTCAAAGGCATCCTGGGCTGCATGCGGCCTGTGGGCTGCAGGTCGGACAAGCTTGCTTTAGACCATGGATGTAGAGGCTGACTTAAAAATAAGTATATAAAAAGCAGCTTAACAGCGATCATGCCAGAATCTAAGTTTTTCTAGCAAAGAAGAGTGGGGGATTTGGCGTCTTTCCTTTTGGAGTATACTCCAGTAAATATCAGCATCTTCTATTAGCAAACATTCAGTGCTTGTTGGACATCTGTGGAGGCCCCACACCATCCCGGATATGTTAGAGAATAAATAGAGCCTGGTCCCTGGCCCTCGGAGAGGAGGTCACTTGACTGGAGACAACAAAGCAAATATGAGGCGATTAGAAGAGAACTAAGGAGTGACTCTGTGGTACTGGAGGGTAAGACGCACTCGGAGAAGGGTGTCTGGGCCTCCCAGGGCCAGCCTCCCCAGGGTGGGGACCTGGAGGCAGAGGCAGCAGCGTGGCCATTGTTGAGACCACAGAGGTCAAGGGCCTGCAGCAATGCGCATGGCGCCGCGGAGGAGAACAAGGGAACCCAATGGCAGAGAGAGGAGTGTGTCCTTGGAGCTCATAGAATGAGGAGTCCGTGCAGGCGCATGAGTTAGGAGCCTTGTGTTGCAAAGCCCTTTACGGATGGTTCAGCGGTTGTGCAGGCAGTGGAACCCATGAAGGGAGCCTGGAGATGAGGGAATTAGCCACGATGTCGCAGTGAGAGCCCCAGCAGAAAGCAGCAGCAAGCAAAGGAAGCGGGGGGTTGTGGTCACATAAGAAATAGTCCAAAAGAAGGAGTGGCAGGACCTGGCGACGCTTGTGTGCTGGAGATGAGCCACTGGAAGCAGCCAGTCACACTGTAAAAATGAGGCCACGTGGCCTTTCATTAACACCACCTCAGTGGAAGATGAGCTTCCTCAGGTCATGACGCCTGAGTTTCTTTATTTAGTAAACGCTATCCCCCACATATCACAGCTGCGTCCTGCTGTGCATTTCTGTGCCTCAGAAACCACTCGGAGATACATGATACCCCTGTTGTTGCTCACAGATGGTCAGTGATTTGAATACCACCACCTTCTAAAGGCCAGCATTGTTCTAGCAATAAGATTAGGGTGTGGTGTTTTTGTTTAAGGAAGTTTTCCTGCAATTGCAGAAATCGATTAATACCGCAGAAAATATTATAAGTACATATTTTGGAAAATGTAGATCTGCATGTTTCACTAATTGTGTAATCATGCTCTGCTCTATAAATATCCAAATGTAAAAGTCTGCATTGGGATTTCGTTTGACTGAAGGCAATATTAACGCACTGAACTGCACTCGCGCCTACCAAAAACGCTGCACATCCATAGATTTAGACTTCTTCGCATACTTCTTATGTGTTGGGAGAAGCTACTTTGGGGACAAAAATGCCCTTCTCTGTGCCTCACAAATAACTGCATTCAGGGACACAAAGCCCAACTGTTGCAAAAATATTAGTATTCAGATGTTCTTGTGTTTTGTTAATGCATTTAATTATGTACAATATAGCTATTGTTTTCCTTTCACATTTGCATTAATTTATATTAGCTAGAGAACATAAAGCACAGCTATAAAATCAGACTAATTATTTCTGTTGTTCTTGCAACCTATAAATAAGCATTGCATCCCTGCAAAAACTGCAGCTTTGTACTGACCACAGTATTCTTCACGTTGCTTTTTCAAACACTACAGTGCAATGATGTACTTAATAATATGTTATAAAGCTTAGCGTTCTTACGTAGTTGAATTTCACCAGTGGTCATGGAAGAACGGTGCCACCGAAGTCTCCTGCCCCACCTGGTCCTGCCTTTTCCGCACTTGTCCTGGAGCAGGTGACCTATTTTTCAGGCACAGGGCTCAGCCAGCACAGTCACACTGGCAGCTGTACGCAATCCCTTGGGTGCATGGACGAGACCACCGCGACCCTGGGTTCCAACTGCTGGCTTTACACTTTGCTGTTGGCAAACATCTATAATGTATGTGAGAGCAGGTTAACCTGCCTTGGAACCAGGTCTTATGTGGACTGCATGATACGTCTCACTTACAGGGCAGTTTCTCAACCCAGATGATTTTGATTAAAAAAATCAGAAGCACTGGAATCCTTTTTCCAATGAGTGAGAGTTGTAAGTGTGCAAACATCCACGACTATCAGCAGCAGAAGGAAAGCAACCCCACCTCACTCCTCCCATGCCACCACCCCCAGAACTGGTGCCCTCCCCTCCTCGCATCCCCCAGATGAGACCTCAGTGCTGAAGGGGCCTGTGTCACTGTGCGTTCTCAGATTCAAAAAAGGCCACCCGCTGCAGTTGGCCAAAGACCCCGGGAAATACACTGAGCAATAAAGAAAGGAGCTGCATTGGAGTCCAAGTGCTCGTGATGGCTTAAAAGTAGAGGCTGGGCACGGTGGCTCACGCCTGTAATCCAAGCACTTTGCGGGGCCGAGGCGGGTGGATCACGAGGTCAGGAGTTCGAGACCAACCTGGCCAACATAGTGAAACCCAGTCTCTACTAAAAATACAAAAAATTAGCTGGGCACAGTGGCGGGCGCCTGTAATCCCAGCTACTTGGGAGGCTGACGCAGGAGAATGGCGTGAACCCAGGAGGCGGAGGTTGCGGTGAGCTGAGATTGTGCCATCACACTCCAACCTGGGCGACACAGTGAGACTCCATCTCAAAAAAAAAAAAAGGTGCATCTTCACAGGCATTGTTTTATCTACAGCATCGCCCAAGGTCAGCCACCTGGGAGGCTAGCAGGCTGTCATCTGGCTTAGTCAATAGTGCTATTAATGCAAGAGGCAATTGCATTTTTATTTAAAGTTTCTACAAGAATTGCTGAACCTGGGTTCCAATTCTGGTGGTGCTCTGCCTGTTTGCGTGTGTGTGTGTACACGTGGGTGTGTGTGCACCGGAGCAGGGGTCACCTAACCTTACCAAGTACAAACTTAACTCAGGTGGGAAATGTGTCAGCCCCACTCTCCCTGAGAGCTGCTGCCAAGAGACGTAGAATCTTCCACCCGAGAGGCCGCTCCTATGGCTTCATCTTCAGAGCTGCTGATCCCAAGGCTGTACGGAGCGGAGGGTGGAGGACTCTTTCTCAGAAGACAACACTCTTCCAGACATTTAGTTTAACAACTTAACATCCCCCAAGTTAAGTGTCTTCTCAGTCCACGTGAAGAAATGCCCTCAAAGTATTTTTAGTGTGAACCAAACCACATGAGAAACATCTTTTCCTCACCAACGTCTTTATGACTTTCCTGCCTCTTAGTAATTGTGCAGAAAAGAGTTCACACTGCAGCCTGGAGCCATCCACTCTTAGGCAGGCCTGTGGTGAGCTAGGTCCCGGGGTGTGGTCTGGGAATGCGGGTTTCCAGAGTGCTCCCACCCACCGTGCTCTAACCGGGAGGGCGGTTCGCTGTGCCGGAACAGCTGTGAGCACCACATGGTCTGTGCAGAACAGCGCCTTTCCTCTGGAGGCTGGAATCTTGGTGGCACCAAGCGAGGCAGCCTATGAGACCAGCCCCGAGTAAAGCCCTGGGAAGGGTCTCTAACGAGCCTCCCTAACAGACAACATGTCACACATGGGGTCACAGCATGTGCTGGGAAATTCAGCCTCCCATGTGACTCTGAGGAGGGGTTCCTGGACTTTGCCATGCACCTCTCATTGCAATGAGTCATAGCAGTGACAGGACCATATCCTAAGTCCCGGGAGCTCTCCTAGCAAGTCAGGGAAACTGGAGGGGTCACGGGGACCCCAGGGCAGTTACTGAAAGAGGTCCTTTGTGGAAACCGACGTAGAAGAATATCTGTCCACTGCTCACTCTTGGTTGCTTGGCAGGCATGCATTCTCAACTGTTCGCTGGTTCCCTGTCTACACCTTCCCCAACCAGGCCACCTGCAGCCACTCTCGCCAGAGACCTTCCTTTCCTTAGTGTCCCAGCCAGACTCCCAGTCCCTGTCCCTCTCCCAATTGCTCAGGATGGAAGCCAAGGTGCCCCCGGCCTCTGGGTACCACCATCTCCGTCATATCCCTCCACAGAGGCCGTCCACTAGAATCTTCCCTCCCCAGGCCCTGCTGCTCCCCAAACCAAGCCCTGTCTTCTCGCCACATAGCTGCCTGCTCTGCCCTTTCCACAGTCTGTTCACAGCCATCAAGGCTGTGATACCCCTGCTGTTGCTCACAGATGGTCAGTTCCCTGCACAGGCCCTCCTGCCTCCCAGGTTACTGCCTGGCCTGGGAGGTTCTCAGCCCGGCCATCCTCCTGGACCCAGAACCAGCATGGCCGCTCTCCTGCTGCTTCCACCACTGGAGCCGATTCCGCGCAGGCTTCCAGTGGGGGCTGCCTTCCCCTCTGCCAGAAGCACCCTCCCCAACTTCCCCAAGTCCTCGCAGGGCCCAGACTCTCATCTTGTCCTGTCATTTCCGCAAGGACCTTCCTGCTGACCCAAGCCCTCTCTGCTTTCCTGTTCTCTTGCCTGATGTGAAGTTGCACATTGCATGAGTTGGGGCTGCCAAGACAAATTACCATATGCTGGGGGCTTCAAACTACAGGAATTCTTCTGTGACCATTGTGAAGGCCAGAAAGCTCAAGTTGAGATGTCTGCAGAGCCCTGCTTCCCCCGAAGGCTCTACAGGAGAATTTGCTCCATGTCTCTTACTCCTGGTGGTGCCAGAAGTGCTTGGTGTTCTGAGGTTTGTAGATGCACCCCTCCAGGCTCCGCCTCCGTCTTCACACCTCTTCCCTGTGCATCTGTGCCTGTGTCCAAACTGCTCTCTTCTTACAAGGACACCAGTGATTGGAGTAGGGCCCACCCTACTGCAGAATGACCTCATCTTCACTTGATTGCACCTGCAAAGATCTATTTCCAAATAAGGTCACACTCACAGGTACAGAAGTTAGGACATGGACATATCATTTGGAGGGATACTATTCAATCCATAACATACATTTTCACCTGCTTTCCCCACTAGAATGTAGGTTTCACGAGGACAAGGACCTCGTGAATTACAATCACTGTAACTCATATATTTAGAATGGTACATTACACCTATTTGGTACTCATAAATAATGGATGGATGGATGGATGGATGGATGGATGGATGGATGGATGGATGGATGGACAGGTAGGTAAATGGATGGATACATGAGTGGATGGATGGATGGATGGATGGATGGATGGATAGATGGATGGATGAACAGGTAGGTAAATGGATGAATACATGAGTGGATGGATGGATGGATGGATGATGGATGGATGATGGATGGATGAGTGGATGGATGGGTGGATGGATGGATGAGTGAATGGAGGGTGGATGGATGGGTGGATGGATGGATGATTGGATGGATGAGTGGATGGATGGATGAGTGAATGGGGGGTGGATGGATGGGTGGATGGATGGATGATTGGATGGATGGGTGGATGTATGTATGTATGGATGTATAGATGAATGAATGGGTAAATGGACTGACATGTGGATGGATGGATGCATGAGTGGATGGATGGATGGATGAGTGGATGGATGGATGGATGGATGGATGGATGGATGGATGGATGGATGGATAGGTGGATGGATGGATGGGTGGATATATGTATGGATGGATGGATAGATGGATGAGTGGGTAAATGGACTGATATGTGGATGGATGGATGCATGAGTGGATGGATGGATGGGTAGATGGATGAGTGGATGGATGGGTGGGTGGATATATGTATGGATGGATGGATAGATGGATAAATGGGTTGGATGGATGGATGGGTGGATATATGGATGGATGGATGGATAGATGGATAAATGGGTAAATGGACTGATATGTGGATGGATGGATGGATGGATGAGTGGATAGATGGAGGGGTGGATGGATGGATGAATGGATGTATGAGTGGATGGGGGATGGATGGAATGGATGGATAGATGGATAAATGGGTAAATGGACTGATATGTGGATGGATGGATGGATGGATGAGTGGATAGATGGAGGGGTGGGTGGATGGATGAATGGATGGATGACTGGATGGGGGATGGATAGATGGATGGGTAGGTGGGTGTGTGTATGTATGGATGGATAGATGGATGGATGGGTAAATGGACTGATATGTGGATGGATGGATGACGAATGGATGAATTGATGGATGCATGCATGCATGAGTGGATAGATGGTGGGTGGGTGGATGGATGAGTGGATGGGGGATGGATGGATGGATGGGTAGGTGGGTATGTGTATGGATGGATGGATGGATAGATGGATGGATGAGTAAATGGACTGATATGTGGATGGATGCATGCATGAGTGGATGGATGGATGAGTGGATGGATGGATGAGTGGATAGATGGAGGGGTGGGTGGATGGGTGAACGGATGGATGAGTGGATGGGGGATGGATGGATGCATGGATGGATGGATGGGTAGGTGGGTGTGTGTATGGATGGATGGATGGGTAAATGGACTGTTATGTGGATGGATGGATGAATGGATAGAGAGATAGATGGATGACTGGTATTACAGGAATATGTGAGTGAATCCTGTTTTCTGTAGATAAGTAATAGAGTTTGGAGAGGAAACTAACTAAATGATATTTATTTAAACCTAACACTCTAACTTGAAAGCAAAATGGATTCATTGCCCTTTGTGACAGAAATGTGGTATTTTTTGGAGAAAGCTATGAGATGCTGGTATACAACATGAAATATCTCAATCCCACTTCAGATTTCTAATTGTTTCTGCTTCCAGAGGAGAAGCCAAGTCAAAATGTCCTGAATAAGCAATTCTCTATTGCGAGAGGCCTCTTTTGGACTCTGGGATTGAAAAAATTCTAAATGCCCCACTTCTTTCATGCGTGAATTGCAAAAAGATGTGGCAAGTTTTGTTTCTACCAAGAAAACTAAAAACACCTTTTGTCAAATAAATGCTGCTTGCATATTTAACTTATCCACCAGTGGCCTTTTAAACAGTCAATGTCCCATCAAGGTGCCTGCACATCTGGGCTCTCCGGGAGCAGCCATGGCAGCACCCAGGAAGAAACGCTGATGTGGCTGCTCTGCATGCTCAGATGACTTCATCGGGAAGCCTGGGTGCATTTTACCCTGGGTGCCAAATCTCGAGTAACTGAGGAATTCCCAGAGCCTTCTGAAACACAGAGCTGCAATAAGGCTGCTCCATCCAGGTTAGCTGCATCCTAGGCCAAGGGCTTTATGAGGACTGCACATATTCTGTGGGTTTTATAGGAGACAGCTAGGTCAAGACCCCTCAGAGAAAGCTGCTTTGTCCGGTGCTCAGCTTTGCACAGGCCCGTATTCATATCTCATTGTTGTTTGCAGGAGAGGCAGATGCGAACCAGAACAATGGGACCTCCTCTCAGGACACAGCGGTGACTGACTCCAAGAGCACAGCGGACCCAAAGAATGCCTGGCAGGATGCCCACCCAGCTGACCCAGGGAGCCGCCCCCACTTGATCCGCCTCTTTTCCCGAGATGCCCCGGGGAGGGAGGACAACACCTTCAAAGACAGGCCCTCTGAGTCCGACGAGCTCCAGACCATCCAAGAAGACGGTGCAGCCACCTCCGAGAGCCTGGATGTGATGGCGTCACAGAAGAGACCCTCCCAGAGGCACGGATCCAAGTACCTGGCCACAGCAAGTACCATGGACCATGCCAGGCATGGCTTCCTCCCAAGGCACAGAGACACGGGCATCCTTGACTCCATCGGGCGCTTCTTTGGCGGTGACAGGGGTGCGCCCAAGCGGGGCTCTGGCAAGGTGAGCTCTGAGGAGTAGAGGAGCTTTAGTTTAAATGGAAAAAGCAAAGGAGAAATCAGTAGGTGAACTCAGCCATTAGAGGAAGAACTGGCACGTAGCCTCTTGCTGTCTAAGGTCTCGTTCCGTGCTGGAGAATGCATATGAGCCCAAGAGTGTGGGCCCGAGTGGCTGCTTAGGACGTTTTCGTTTAACTCACCCCCTCTTTTCCTCACAAGGGATGGTGGCCGGGGTGTGGCTCAGGAATGTAAGGACATGCTGAATTCTGGATCTCTAAGGGTGCCTGGACATGGGCGTTGCAGAAAGAGAGCCACGTTCTCAGGGTCTCTGGTGGTGTGTGCTTGCGGACTTGATGACTGATGTTGCCTCTGCAGCCCACACGCTGGGGTTCAGCACTGGGTTATGCTCGTTTTTTCCTGGAGTCAGTGCTGCTAGCTTCATGTTGCTCTGCGACAATCATAGGATTGAGGTCGAGGAAGACTTTTGAACAAACTCCTCAATTTAAATCCGCCTTGAGCAAACGTTCTCTGTGGTCTGAGAAGTGGAAGGGGGGAGGGATAAATGAGTGTCTATGAATCAAAGCTTTATTATCTTGTGATTCCATTAATTTGCATACAGAGTCTTAGAAGTTTCTTTATTCCAAAGCAAATGTTCTGTGGATAAAAATGTATTACAAAAAAAAACTCTGCTATGGGGTCCAGAGTCTAGGAGTGGTTTCTGCAGTTGATTGTCAGTGGAGAACCTGTGGCTGCTGGTTCATCAAAGCGCTGGTCCCTGAGTGCCATTCAGATTGCAGATGCAGTATTTTACGTGATGTTTAGAGTGTTTGGTGGTTGTGTAATTTTGGAGAGAAAGAAGTTTTTCCCAAAAAAGTCCCTAGTTTATTCGGTGTTCTCACACAACCTGTAAGATGAAGCTGTTTTTCTGCCTGTGTGCAGGGCTGATTCTGGAATTCCGGAAGGCCTTGTGGGAGCATAAAAGGCTTTTGAATAAAGTGTGGAACAGAGCGCCTCATTCTGATAACACGCAATCATAAAAACCATAGGGCAACTTGGAGTTAAGGAGTTTCTAGAATTTGCTTTAGTCTCCAACTGCAATTCTTTATTGATCATGAAATTGTTGAAGAGAAACACAAATGTCAGTTTTACCTTTCCCGTGGGCGTAAAAGCACATCGAAGTTTCAGGCAACTGTTAACATCTCTACCATCTGTCTGAGTTGAGATTTCAGGTTGTGACACTTGCCGTGACTTATTTGTAAATGACATTTTGTGTGTCTTAGATACTAATGGAATTCATATTCTGGCTAGTTCTTTCAGTGCATTTGTAGACATGTTCTTTTCCTTTGTGGCAGTCCTCCCTCTCACCCTGAAATGTTGGTGTTCCAACCGATTTCTAATGCTAATTTCAACTGGAAGCACTTTTTCAAGCCCAGCTGTCAAACCACACCAGACATGTATGGATTCGGGTTGCCCAATAAAGCGTTGCTATTCTGTAAGCATCCCTCACGCATACAGCATCACCAGTTTTGAAAGCTTGAACTATTCTGCTTACTTCAAGGTACAGAAAAAAAATGTACTTAAACTGTGCAGAAAAGATGAAATCACTGGATAATATGTATTATAAAATAAGCTTCATGTGAGTGACACTGGTTTAAGTTGAAATAAAATGGTGAAAGCATTGATATCAATCATTGTGACTTTATCTCAAAACGATATTGACACACATAGATGTTTTTCTTCCTTTATGGTAAGATTACAGCCTTTATTGTCTTAAATCTCTTATACTCTTCAATATTTTCAAAGAAAACATTCTAGTCTCAGAAATAGTCCATCTCTTTGCAAAACAGGGCTGGCCAATTATCAAGGACCCATAAAAATCAAAACACTTTCAAAAATTTTAAAAATAAAAAGATAATTTTCAGATGATTGCTTTAGGAATTTTGAAGTATCCATTCTTTTCACTATGGAGTGTTGAATATAGAAGATTTTTTAATGAACAGGCTTGCCCTTTGATGCCAAAGGCAAAAAAAAAATAACATTTGCACATGTGATCATAGAGCAGCTGTGGGGCATCCCGGGGGAGCGCACGCAGTGGGGATGTGATTGCTCCACTCAACTATTTTATCACAAAGTGTTGTAAACATGGGAGATGAAAGCTTAACTCTCTCTATACCCAGCTACAGACCCACAATGGCCCTAAAAATCTGGGGTATTCATTGGTGTGGGCTGCCATGGAGGAATTTTTGGTTTTGTTTTTATTTTTATTTGTTGTTCTGTTTACAAATCAGGAGAGCCCCCGTTTTTATATGCTAGGAAGGTCCTTGGGATAGGCCGAAGAGGTGTGCAAACAGGAGCAGTGGAAGGCCCGGGCCCTGTCTCTCAGGACCACGGCGGCCTGCCCCACACACAGTTCTGCTTCTCCCCATCTAGAACGAGGTTTTACCCGGCAGATTCCTGCCAGACTCTGAGTGGAGCCCCCCCATGACCCTATAAAAGGGGCTGTTTGTCCTCCTCCCACCCTCCTGTGCTCTTCCTCCCTCCCCTTGAGGGCACATGGCCGCTGGCACCACATGTGGGAGCCACCGCCCCCCAGCCCGGGAATGCCCTAACAACACCCACGCTTGTGTTGCTGGGAGCTGACATTCAAGAAAAGTGCATTAAAAATTCCTTGAGAAGGCATATTCTTTTGAGAGCCGTAAATGAAAAGTGCATTCACGGAGAACATGCTCCTTTGTTGTGAGAGGAAAGAAAGGACTGTTGTTGCCTTTAAGAAACAGGTTTCCCAGTTCCCTGGAATGTCAGGGTCACATGAGGAATGGGTGAGCACTTAGGGCCAAGATTGGCGTGTGCTTGGCCCAGCAGCTTCTCTCCAAGGGACCTCTCCAGCATCACTCTGTGCCAGTGCTCATATCTGAGGCCACTTGAGTGTCACGAGGCAGAGCCTGGAAACATTAGCTTTGGAAACCGTTCCTCCCTTTTTATGTGGAGGAAGTAAGGTTTCACAAGACACCTAAGCTGGACATGGTGATGTGCCACTTGGATAGTTCCCAAAGCAGAAAGCAGCCAGGACATCGCAGTACCCCACTTCTCCGTGCCGTGTACTTTTAGGGAGGTTTTCGAAAGCTAGCTTCTTACCGATGATTTTGTCTATTTTTCTGTTTTACGTGAAAACCTTCATTTATAACCTGCTCTTCTCAGCGTTCTTCTATTCAGCATTCAGTATGACTTCTATGCCTCTAATTGCGACTGTATGGAGAAGAACTGTTTGTCATTCAGTGCTGTGGGATATAATCAGTCCTGTAAATTCATCAGAATGTTCTGTTGCCTGATTTTTTTTCCATTGCATTTTAATTTCATTAAACATATTTTAGTTCTACAGTAACCTAATTCCTCATTGTTACCATGAGATCCTAATTCTGTAGCTGTGTTCTGTAATCCCATGGGGCGTGTACCATTTGGAGACACATGAAGGATACAGTAGACAGCACGGAGGGCAGCAGCAACACACAGGGGTGTCCTCCCTCCCCAGAGCCCAGTGTGCACACAGAACCAAATTCAATCTCATTCATCGTGAGCTTGCGTGGTAACTGATCCAGCCACTCAGTACCTCCATTGGATAAGAGATTTGGCCACAGATTCTTCTAGAGAAAATCCAAATGTGGAGGGTGCATTTGTTTCTGCACCCAAACAAATACCTTTTGAGATTTCTTATAGGCATTCCTCTCGAAGTCTCATTACTCTGATCAGTTATTGATCGGAGGCTACCCTGGCTCAGTCACCAGCTGCCCACTGTGTCCTTCTGTGGTCTCAGGAGCTGCAGTTGTCGCTGTTGTATGAATAGACGATAGTTAATTAGACTGGATGTGTCTGTACTGGCAGTGATTTTGCAACTTCCTCTGTATAAGCGATACATTTGTAAATCATGGGAATGTATTTGATGGTAATTGCCTGTGGTGGTTGTATCATGATTTAATTTTATTATGAGCTTTTGGCTTTATATATTTTTCTGCCTTTTTATGCATTCATTAAACAGTTTAACAGACCAAGGACAGTGTACTAATTGCATGCGAACTTCTTTAATTTGTCGTTTTTGGTTGCCCCCACCACGTCAGTGTGCTGTGTTGCCGGCATTTTCGTGGCCTGGTGACACAGCTGGCAGGTAAGTGTGAGCACCCGAGCTCCTGCCCTTCTGTGTGGGAAGGTCACAGTTGCTCACTCATCTGCTTTTACTACACAGAGACATTTTACTGTCTTCTCTCCCCTGACAGTTCGGTGTTCTGGTCTTTCTATGGTGACTATTCTGATTCTGCCTGAAGTTTCTTGTGTTTCTCTCAAAGCATCATCCCGCAAATGTTAGGGAGGGTGGACGCTGAGCAGACCTCACTGGCAGGTGCTGTCACGGACACAGCCCGCCCCACCAGCATTTCCTGAATGAACGTGCACATGGGTGCCAGTGCCCACAGGGCCCCCCGGGAGCTCACACACAACGGGGGTCACGGGAACCTTGAGACACTGAAATGAGGGGATGGTGCTGGCTCTCTGAAAGATGATAATGACTGTATGAGATGAAGCTGAAACTTGGGGTCTTTGAGAAATTAGAAACGAGTAAAGATAAGTGATTGGCTTGGATGCGGTCCTGCCTTTCATGTCCCATCAGACCCTCGTCTTAACTCATCTCCTCCCTTTAAACTCATTTGCATTTTAAAGCATTCATTTCTCTCATCGTTGATTTTCCTTTGATAAAAAGTCTGGACATTTGATAACAGGCAATTCTGATCGGTGAATTAGGAGCTTGGCTTGACATCTGAGGGAATAGATCATCCTTAGAAAAAAACACACAATAGCACTCATGAAAATCACTTAGATATTGATACAAATTTAAGAAGTGTGGACATTTCCCATCAAACCCTGATTCAATGTTTTTAAAAGTTTTTTCCTTTATGGCTATCAGCACACTCTTAATGCTCTGAAATCATCCTACTTCATAGAAACGTAGTAAAAAAGAAGAAACAGCTAAAGAACACTGAACTCTCTTGAGGGAGCCCCATACAAGTGGGCTTAGCACACACAATTTCTCCTAAGAGGCTATTCTTGCCTTTCGTCTTTGGCCCTTGCATTTGTCCTCCCTCTTCCTGGCTCCGGGAGTGGCAGGCAGCCGGGGTTACAGGTTGCATTTCCTGAAAACCATCAATGGGATGTCTTATGGCTACCCCAGCCACCTGCCTTCCCCATGAGTAGATGGGGAGTCAGTAGAGGGGCTTCACACCAGCCCACCAGAGCCACGAGAATATGCCTCACAGTGATGATCTTCTTTGTGAAGAAGAGCCATAGTAGGAGATGGAGGGAAAATAAATGGAAAGTTCTTCACTTGTTGGCTCTGTACATAGCGTACACTTGCTCACGCTCATGGACACCAGCTGATGGGAGTCACTGCTTATGAGGACAGCCAAGTGTCATCAACACAGCAACTCCCGCAGGCTTATCCACGGAGACATCCTCTAAAGTGAATACTCAATTTACTTACCTTTAATATCATGAATTAAAGTCACCAGAAATTCCTGCTAACCTAGAAATAGCCTCTCTCATGCAGGGAGAATCCATCAGGAGACGTACAGCTAAGCACACACTCACCACAGATTTGCCTCTGAAAACCCCGGTGTGTTCACTTTCCATAATACTTCTAGAATGCTCCCACATTCTTCAGTGTCGGAACTACTCTATTCTCATGCATACTCAGCTGCTAACCTGGTTAAAAGAATCCATTTCATCTGCAGCCAATACATCTCCTGAAACCTGTTACACTGATTTCATCTCTTGACCACTGTAAGTCTCCTCTTTCTCTTCTCTCTCTGTCTTCATTTTGCTGTAGCTGATAGTCAAGAAATAGACATTTCTTGCAGGGCACTTACCTTGGTCCTATAATAATAGTCTTTCAACTGCAGCCCTTAAAGTTCGTTGATATAGCAGATACTCTCGTGTAACTGACAAAGATAATACATTAAGTTACGAGCTAATGCTACTTAGGAAGATTTGTAGCCACAGAGCTCAGGTGAATGCGTAGCTCCTGCTCCTGCCGAGGAAGATTAACTTCCTGCTTATGTTAAATTCCTAACCTTCACCAGTACCAAGGAAGAATGTCAGCAAGAAAATCAACTTTAAGTAATTGGCTAAAGTGATTTTGAACAGTATTGCTCCTAAAAATTATTTCCTCGTGCTCTGCAGAAAATCGGAAAAGGTCTGTCCTCGGTTCACTGAACCTTCACAGAGCAGAAAAAGTTTCAACCTGTAAATCCAATGCAGAAGATAACACACTTGCTATAAAAGAAAAAATACAACTCTGCAAGTAAAGTGGAATGTAAAATTTATCCATTCCATGGTAGACGTCAAAAAACCCTTTTAGTGCACTTTGCTCCAGACCGGGAAAGGCCTTCTGCACTGGATCCTAGAAATCTTTCACAGCTGGTGCCTGCTGCCATATTAAGAACGCTTGGTCCCATTGTTTGATACAGGGCCTCAGAATAGACTTCGGAGGAGAGAATTCTTCCCTAAACTTTCCTTTTGCTCTCGATTTCCTGAGTCCTTCGGGGCGCATGCCTGCCCTCTGACCTCCCATCACCTCTTGCTGTTCCGTCCATCATCCATCATCTCCACATGCCTTCTTCTCTCCCTGTCGTCCTTCATCCTCCACCCCCCGCTCACTCCTCCTCACTCTGGGTTCTTGCCAAGCCAGCTCTAGAGGAGATTTGCTGGAGGACTTTGGGGCACTGCCGGCGGCGCCCACCCGGACTCACGCAGCCCACTCTGTGTCCCCCGGCAGGTACCCTGGCTAAAGCCGGGCCGGAGCCCTCTGCCCTCTCATGCCCGCAGCCAGCCTGGGCTGTGCAACATGTACAAGGTAAGACGCCGGCGGGTCCTCACCCATCGGGGCCAGGGGTGACCTGCCCTTGCCTGAGCTCTCAGCCACTGTCCCTCGGGGCAGGCAGTGTCACTGCCAGGGGCCCACCCCCAGCCTCCGGGGCATCTGTGAGGCCGTGAAAGCAGGGAGGCAGGCCTCCCCCAGGGAAAAGCAGCTGCAGAAAGAGACAAATGCCCAGGAGGGGCATGGAGGACCTGCCTTTCAATCCTTGGAGGGAATCGTCTGCAAAGGGCATGGCTGTCAGCTCAGGATGATGGGCAGCCTTGGTGAGAATCTGCCTCACTTTGCCGAGGCCTGAAGCGCGTGCAGGGGCCCGGGAGTGGCTCTGGTCTTGAGGGCTGGCCTGGTCTATGGCCACGTGCATACCCGAGTTTGCTTTGAAAACTAGTGCCTAGCAGACATTTAGCACTCACTAAACATGGGTTGAATTGAGCTCTAAACGATGAGTGTCCTTGGGACGTCTGGTCTCTCTGGGCTCTGTCCTCACCTGAGCTCAGCTGGGCTCTGCATAGGAAGTGGGCTATCACTGTGGCCTGTCCTCTTCTCCTTGTGTGGCTGCCACGGCTTCTCAAAGCACATAGGTGCCAGGAGCACTCACAAAGAAGAGGACAGCCAGGAGGAGAAGGGGAAGGGGACAAGCCCAGAGCTGGCACTGCCGTCACCGTGAGCAGGGCTGCCGTTTGCACACTAGGAGTGGTCACCGCAAACCTGCATCCACCAGGCCCCCTTCCAGACCCAAGCCACCACTGTCTGCACCTTGGCACCTGGCTTTTTAAGCATGGGAATATGCAAAAGATTGGAAACGTCTGCTCAAGTACTTAAATAGCGAGAACATTTCACAGCTGTGCTCAATGGAGCACCAAGTTTGAGGGAGAGCTGGGGTACCCCTCTTCAGAGGCCGGCAAGGGGGGACCATTTACACTCAGCAAGGAGCACAGGAGCACGGGGGACAGGACGCCTGTGGATGCCAAAACTTGGAGGCCCTGAAGGGGAAGCATCCGCCAGGTGTGGCTGCATGTCAGACATCATGCTAGTGCCTGGCTGTACAGGGCTGCACCGCCGCGGGCCAGGAGTGGGTTTATGAGGAATGAGGATGTGCCTGCTGGCCCTGGGATGGCCAGTCCAGGCAGTGGCTGGAAGTGCAGCAGAGGAAGCCAGGGCTTGGGGGCAGAAGGGCCCTGGGGGAGCCGGGGCCAGACAAGGGCCAGGTGAGAGACCCACGGTGGTCGTGGGACTTGGAGTGACTGGCGGCCGCGGCTGGGGAGAAGGATTTCTTCCTGAAGCCACAGGGGTGGAGGCAACCATGCACCCTGAGGGGGTCTCGGTGGTTTGGAAGCCCATCCTGAGAGTCTGTGTTTAACTTGAATCGTGTCCTGGTTGTGAAGCCACACTTGGTTTTCGAGGGCTCTCTTGGTGATGGAAAACATCACCACTACCCGCAGGTAGTTTCTGAGGGTCCCCCGTCCTTCTGGGAGGCCTCTTCTCTGGGGTGCACTGGGGCTGCAGCCACCTGGGCTTCACTGTGACCAAGATGGGGCTGCATGCACCAGCCCCTGCCTGGGAGGCACCGACCCTGCCGGCCCCACCCTGGAGAGCAGTGCTGGCGAGGAGGATTTTAACTGTGTGTGCAGGAATATCTGATGTGTGGGAGGGGTGAGCTAAGGGTGGCACAGCACCCAGTGTGTGACGCGCTGGCAGGTAGCGGCTTGGCCCCTACCCCGTTCCCTGCTCCACGAGAGGCACGCTGTCCTCAGTGGACCCTGGCCACAGAGAGATGGAGCCTTTGCCAGAAACCCCGTGTTGCCAAGCAGAGTGGAGAGGATGAGAGTCCCAGGCTTTGGTATCCAGATCATAGTAAGAAACTCAACAGAATGCTTCATTCCTCTTCTAAAAAAAATTATTTAGCAGGGAAAAGCAGCCCTTCTGTTCTCCACAGTTTCATCCTAGACAGGTTTTGCATATACCTTTAAAATCCTGGCCAAAGATAAGTAAATCCTCTACACAACGCCTTGTCCACGTGGCTGCCTGAGGCTCACACTCCAGGGCACACATGGAAAGGTGGTTATAAGTCTGCAGGCTTCCAGGACTCAGCTCCTTGTGCTCAGCACTTGTGCACTTGTGGACACCCCATTCTGGTCCAGATAGGAAAAGCAGTAGGGGTGTGTGTGTGTGTGTGTGTTTGTGTGGGTGTGTGTGTGGTATTCACATGTCTATGGAATGAAGGGAAAATGAAGATAAGCGTAAGTTGAAACTAAAGCCTGGGCAGGCTGTGTGGGCTCCCAGCGTTGCTGTTAATGGACACAGAACCCTCCCAGGGCTGCGTGCTGGAGGCCTCAACTTCTCCCTCCAGCCCCCTGAGCAGGGGCCGGCGACGCCTGGCTCACAGAGGCCATCTCTGCAGGAGGTGCACACAGAGGGTGCAGGAGGTGCACACAGAGGGTGCAGGCGGGCTGGTCTGAGAGCCCCCAGGGGTGCCCCTGCCCGCAGACGGTGGCAATCCCACGCCATTTGCATATTGAGTGGAAGAATAAGCAAGGAGCTTCCCTCTCTCGTCCCTGAGAAGGAGCTTTTGAGTTGGAATGTCTTCCTCCGGTACTTTGGGATGCTTTATTATTGCAAGAAAGTGGCTGTGAGGGCACCAGCCACGGAGGAAGGAATTGCAAGGCTGGAGGCACTAGATGGTTTTAAAATACAGAGGGATTTTAAAATGCAGGGATTCCTTGACAAAGGACCCTTGAAGTCAGCTCCCAACAGAGACAGAAGCAGCTGGGTGGAAGGCTCAGGCTGAGCAGTGCCAGGAACCAGCAGAGTCGGAACCAAGAACTCCCTGCCCTGCGGCTGACAAACGCCCACGGCGCTCACGCCCTAAGCTGAACGGAACAGAGGGCCTCCGCCTGGGTCCACCTCACCCTGTGTCCTCTCCCCCCCGTCTCTCTGTCTGTCTGCTTCCCCCTCTCTCCCTCCCTCTTCGTGTCTCTCTCTTCCTCTTCCCTCTCCCTCTCTGTGCAAACACACCAGGAGGGTAAGGGAGACACCCCAGCTATGAAATAGGCAACAAGGCAAAGAACAGCCTGGCTCCCGTGCTGCGGTGCCCCCTCCAGCATGGGACCCTGCTCCGAGCTCCCTGACTCCCAGAGACACCGGTGCTCTCGGGGCTGACAGGGCTCTTTTCTTTGAGGACTGGAAGGCGGGCAGCGGGAGCACAGTAGGGGAATACTGCGACATGCGAGAACCCAAAAGCAAGCTGGGGAAGCAAGGATTCTGAGGGGAGAGGAGCAACACACACGATGGGGAATGGCTGCTTGGGAAGTGGACCCACTGTTCTCTGCAGTTCCTCTGTCTGCTCAGCCCCTGCCTGCCCGCCTGCCTGTCCATCCCGTGCTGCAGGTCCCTGGAACCCGGTGCTGGGCCTGCACTGGAGGCTGGAGTGAGGGCGCCTGTGGTGCAGCTGGAAAGGTGGCCCCGGGCAGGGCGGCTCCTCTCGGCCCCGCCAACGGTGCCAGCTCCTCCAAGCTCCAGGCTCGGCCTGGGGCCCAGGACACTGACCTGAGCAGGAAGGGGCTGCTCTGGGCTTCCAGCTCTGCTCTGGGCTTCCAGCAGCCACTATCTCCGAGTCCTCGGACGTCCTTTCTGCCTCTTTCTCACAGACCCTTGTGCTCCTGGCCTGACTTGGAGGACACTGTCCACCCCTCAGCCTTGGCGCCCATGGAGGCTTCTGGAAAGACCTGCCCTGCCTCTGAATCCACCATCACCCAGCACACTGGCGTTTAGGAAGCAAAGCATTTTGTGCCATGGGAAAGCACAGGAGTGAGAACCAAAAATGCTTGGCTCAGGTCTCATGGCACTGCGTCATAGCCGTGGACCTGGGGCAGGTGTCTGTCTTCTCTGAGCTTCCTTCCCTCTCCTGTAAAACAGCAACGGTGGCAAAAGCGTCACCTGTCCTGCAGATGCTTTGGAACGTTGTGCTGATCAAGCAAGAAAAGCAATGCAAATGCCCCACAGGAGCCTCGTCCTCTGAAAACATTGGTGTCATCATAACCCTGCCCCAGTGCCACTCCACACTCGTGCTATTCTGGAAGAGGCCTGGCCACCCTCAGAGCTGCTGGGGAGGGCAGCGCTGGCTCTAAAAGCCCTGCTGGCCCTGGCCCCTCTGCCGCTCAAGGCTGTAGCTTTGGGTCCTCTGTGTTTCTGTGCTGGGGCCTTAGTTTCCGAAACTGTAAAATGAAAATCAGAGCGGTGAACCTCATATCAATCCCTGCTCCCACCATTCTCGGAAGGAAATGGCAATCAAGCCTCAAAAGCCCCATGGTTGGGGCAGCTGGACTAGAACTTCACTCTCTGGCCATCAGCTCCGAGTCATCTGCGTTTGGGAAACAGACGTCTCTGAGCCTCCCCCGTGGGAGAGGAGTCCCTCTTGCCATGAGGAAGAGGAATTTTTTCCGTGGGTCTCTCGGGACAAGGAACAGAGACCCTGCTTCCCGGAGCTGTGGTCATGAAGGGTGTGCTTCTGCATGGAGATGCCATGGCAACATGGTACCTGGGGGCAGGCTGCCATCAAGGTGCCAACCAGAGAGGCCATGGCACAGCCACCCGGCGGAAAGCACACAACCATTTTAAGGACTTCCTCGCCAATCTGACAGCAGCTTTCGCCTCTGACAGGTGCCATTTGTCCACCTCCGTTGCTTCTCCCTCTTCGGCACACTCACCAGGATGAGGAAGCTGGAACCCGGTGTCAAAGCTCTTCCTCTTTGAGGTTAAACCCAGATCAGAAAAATGCAGCCACTGAAAGGGTTTACTTAATGGTAGAAGCACAGGCTGCCGACCTTTGACTTGTTGTATCCTTCTGTGCCCAGAGCCTGAGCCCCAATGTGGGTCCCACAAGGTTTCGTGCCAAGAGGTCTCTGATACCGACCCCTGTATCACCAGCGGACAGAGGCAAAGGCCCCCAAAGGAGGCCAAGGGAGCTTCACTTCCCCATGAAACATGGGAGAGAAAACACAACCAGATATGCCCCGACCACATCTACAAAAGCAGTATCTGAATCTCTGCATCCAGCCTCACAGTTTGCTAAGAGGAGAAACGCTGATCCTTCCTGTCATGGGGCAAAGCAACAACCTCCCGAGTAGGGCACCAGAAGGGAAACCACACACACAAGCCATGGGTGCCAGCGGCTGCCACCCTGCAGCGCTCTCATTCCCAGTATCTGCAAGGAGCTGCATCCTCTGCAAGGAGCTGAGGTAACAGCCTCAGGTTACCTGAAATCTGCATCAGAACGAAAGGCTTGTCTGTGAATTTTTTCAGACATAGAGAAAAGCCCGCTATTCTGGATGGTGCACAGTTTTCTGTAAAGAAAGTAAATGCCCGTGACTTTCATTAACTCGTGCGAGCCGATGATTCAGGAATAAACATAATCTTCAACCCGGCAAAGGGCAAAAACACAGGAAAAACTGCATCTGTCATTCAGACAGAAAAGAATTCTCTCCAAACTGCAAAATCTAAAATGCCCTGATCTTGCTTTTAAAAAAAAATCTAACATACTCTCCTGAGGCATGGTAGGAGCTGTTTGACCAGAAATTGAATAATAGCTTCCTTGCGGCGGCGGGGGTGGGGGGGAACACATATATATATATATGTGCTTTTTTCAGAGGAAGCTATTATTTAACTAGTATTGTAACTAGTATTTAACTAGTATTGAAAAGAGAACCACAGTGTTCTGTGATTTCTCGGAATTGCCAGAGCATTATGAAGTCAGGGGGATGGGAGTAAGAAAAGGGGAGACACCACGGCCCACCATTTACAGTCGGATGTGTCGTCTCATCTCCAGCCTTGCAGACTTTGACACACATGTTCTGTCCAATAATACTGATTTCATTGGTGCCTGTTTTAGCTGCTGGGCCAGTTTCCATGGGAAACAGATACCATGACCCTAAGCTTCGGATAGTTTGCAGGGGGTCTGCTGTTTACCACTCCTACCGGTTTTTAGGTAGAAAATACGCACGCATTGAAACAGAAGATCCCTGGAGAGAAAGGAAGATGCTACGTAGGTGACTGTCTCCTTTGAGCATCTTTAAGGAGGATCATTTAATCACTTAAACAAGGTTTCTGGGGATGTCAAGGATCTCTGTGAGCCACAAAAGTGTGATGCAGGGAAAATGGCAGAAAAGGTGCATCTATTTCATCTAGAACTACATATTACGATTCCTAATTCAAAAAATATGCTGAAGAAGCATATTATCACTTTCACAAGAAAAAAATTATATCAAATATACCTCGGTTCTTTCTTATCATGGCAGCTCAGAAAAACAGTGACACCACGATCTTCTGTGGTTCTGAACAGGCCACACAGATTCATCCCTGAGCTCTCTGTCTCTGAGTTTTTTCAGATTAACTTCTGAGCTCTCTGGTATCTGCACTTCCTGAGAGTGCCAGAAGAATCAAATATTACTCTGGGAGGTAAAAAGAGTAAAAAGCAAATTCATTCGCCCTTCACTCTCAGGGCCACTGGTGAAACCGTCGAAAGGAACAGCAGAGGTCCCGAATGCCACTTTGTGGATGTGTGCAAAAACCCGCCACGTGCAACCTGGAAATTAAAGGAATAAGGACCAGGAGATATGTTGGTTGGTTGGTTTTCAGTCACATAGACAAAATAGGACAGTCCAGACGATGCCATCTGTCAGTCCTGAGGCATCACTCTCCACTGAAAGGAGGAACTGATGGGTCCTTTGTTTTAATTACATAGAAATGCGTCTTTTAAAATGACAGAGAAAATTGAAAAATCTCATCTCATTAACTACACTTGCATTTATTGTATCCATCAGTGTTTACTAGAAAATTAGTTCCCAATTATTTTGGTAAACAGCAGCAATTGAAGCTTCCCTCATTCCCTAGACACTAACTGGCATATGTCATTGACTTTGTCTACAGATACTAGTTTATTTTTCTCGTCTATGAGCACACTGTTAGTTCTAGTCAATAGCTTCATAACTTACTACAAGGTAAGTCTACAAATTCTTGTAATAAAATACAATTTAAAACTCCGTTCTTCTCCCTTCCCTTTTCCCTTTCTCCTATGACTAGCCAGTGAATTTCCCCATAGGCCGCTGACTTTCAGGTGGGTAACGTGAGCCTCTCATCCTACGTTCACTCCACAAGAGTCTCGCTTGGCATGCAGTCTAAAGTTCAAGCCCTAGACAGCTAGCAGCCTCTGCGAGCAGCTCCCTGAACCTCTGTGCATCTCAATATTCAAATCTGTAAAACGAGTGGTGACGTGGGAGCAGTGCTGAGTGATATTTCTGGTTTACGATCACACCTCGTGTTTTAAAACCAAGACGCCTTGCTTTCTCTATTCTGGCTTTGCATTGAATCCTTTTGGGGACACAGGGAAAAAATGTACATTCCTAGAACTTGGACCACTTACTTGATTAAGACAATGCCCATAAGGAAATCCCTACTGCATTTAGCCACTGGATGGTAGATGCTGCTCTCTGGGCATATTGAGATACATTAACAAAGAGACATTTTTCTAACGTGTCATTCTGCAATGACATCACGGACCACACGACAGAGGGAAGAACAGGTGCTTGCTAAGGCTCCACAGCCGAGTGCTGATGGGTGCATCTCTGTAGCAAAGGCCCTAATGGGAGGCCCAGGTGGAGAAAGCCAGGTGCATGGGACCCTGCCGTGGTTGCCTCCATGAGAACACACCATTCCAGGTTTACGAGAGGCCAGAGGTCTCCAGGCGGCAACTCCACATGGAGCCAACTTCCTGTGCTCCATCCCATCAGGTGGGAAAATGGGGCAGATGTTGTCAACACTCAGTTATTTGACCCACTTCCCCAAAACTGGCACATAATCAATACAAATGGGGAAACAAGATGTACTGTGTTAATACGTGTGATCTGGAAGGAGGCAGGTCATCTCTAATGATAGTTAGAAGATGTTCCAACATGGGGCTGTGTCAGTAAGAACACTATCGTGAGGGGAGGGTGTAGATGAGCAGGAACTTTCTTACAGGCTTTTTTTCTTTTTTCTTTTTTTTTTTTGAGATGAAGTCTCACTTTGTCACCCAGGCCAGAGTGCAGTGGCTTGATCTCGGCTCACTGCAACCTCCGCCTCCCAGGTTCAGGTGATTCTCCTGCCTCAGCCTCCCAAGTAGCTGGGATTACAGGTGTCCGCCACCACGCCCAGCTAATTCTCGTATTTTAGTAGAGAGGGGGTTTTGCCACGTTGGCCAGGCAGGTCTCAAACTCCTGATCTCAGGTGATCCACCCGCCTTGGCCTCCCAAAGTTCTGGGATTACAGGTGTGAGCCACCGTGCCTGGCCTCTTACGGGCATTTTCTTAAGTAAGTCATCCAAGTTCTAAGAATGCACACTTCTCCTTGTGTCTCCAAAAGGATTCCATGTGAAATAGGAGTAGAGACCTCCAATACCTCGCCCATCTGTTAAAACTGCAGCGTGGGTCCCTGGCAGGCTCATTAGCTGCCGTGGACTGCTGCGGAGTGGCTGGAGACTGTCAGGCTACGCTGGGCCGATCTTCTGGGTAGGTGTGTCTACACCCGTGTATCTAGTGATTTACTCGCCTCCGGAAGAGAAACGCGGGCACACCCCAGCCTGGGATGGCAGGTGAGGAACCCCCAAGCCCCAGCCCTGCATGGTCCCACCTGGAGGCTGAGATGAGCTTCAGGGTCCGGGACAGTGAGCGGGGACCCTGTAAGTGGGAACCGGGTGGGCGGGGACCCTGTGGGCGGGGACCAGGTGAGTGGGAACCGGGTGGGCGGGGACCCGGACAGGCTCAGAGCCATAAACTCACTAGGTCTTCACGTATTGACCTTATGATCATTGATTCAGGGAAGCAATTAAATTCCTCTCTCAGACAAAGAACTAAGAGCTTGAACTATTTTTTTACCAACCACAAAACTCCAGGCACCCGTGAATATTAATCTTTTTTCAAATTAATTGTAAACATTTCTTCTGAGAGAGAGTGACTCCATCAACGTATCTCCTTTAATAAAATCCGAGTGGAAATGATGCTGCCAAGAAATGCCTTGGCCCTGCAGCCGCTGATCATCAGATGCATCGGGCGGCAACTCATCTGTTACTGCTTCCCAGTGTCAGAACGCCCAGCTCCCCAGGCCTTAAAACAAATTGGAAAGCAGGGGAAAAAAAAAAAAACCCTCTTCCTGATTTCTGGAGAGAAACAGGCGGCGGGCAGCAGCCTGGGTGCTGTGCGCAGGAGCTCCGCCTGCTGGTGATGGGTATTATCGCAGGTTGAGGAAAATAATTCTTCAAAAATCATGCAATCAAACAGCCTAATGGAAAAAGGAATTTCTTTTACAAATAAATGGCCACCCGTGGTCTTCCTCCCATGATTTTAAAAACTTTTCAGCAAGTTATTTTTATTTACCAAGCAAAAGTTTGTCATTTTGTTGTTGTTGTTGCTCTATGAATCGTGATGAAAAGCTCTACTGATAGGAAGAGGCCCCGACACTGTTGAGTAAAACAAGAAAACTCAGATGAAGAAAACAGTGTGTCTAGTATGATCACTTTTAACGGCATTTGCATATTTTGTCTGTGTTTTTGCACGAAGCCAGATCTAACAATGTGCTCATCAAAGTGTAAACCAGGGTCATCCTTCGGTGGTAGAATTTTTCCACAAACTTTCTTATTTCATGGGATATCTTCATATGAGCATGTATTATTTTTCTAAACAATAGAAAATATTAGTTTTTAAAAATCAGGTCTTTTTTTAATTCTTCAGCTGTCCCAGGTATTCAGCTCCAAATTAGCCAAAAACTTTGCAGAAATGTCCTGGCCTCATTTCTAGCTGGCAAAACACAGGTTGCAGGATGCCCCCCAGCATCTGAGTCTACCTCACAAGGTGCGGCCCTGTGTCCATTTCTTCTTTTATAGTGCAACTGACCTCCTAGCTCTTCCTCGCTTTTAATCACCCACAAAGAAAGTGCGGTACTTGAAACAGGTTGGGGATGGCCCAGAAGACACAAATCTCAATGAATAACCAAAAGTGTTCACAGTTTTGGCTTTTTTTTAAACCTTAGTGAGTACAACTAAAAGTATATCAGGGAATTACTAAATGTGTGTCCTAAAAACTAAGCAGGCCATGTGTGCTGGCTCACAGTGGCTCACACCTGTAATCCCAGCACTTTGGGAGGCCAAGGTGGGTGGATTGCTTGAGGCCAGGAGTTCAAGACCAGCCTGGGCAACATGGTGAAGCTCGTCTCCACTGAACAAAAATTAGCTGGGCATGGTGGTGCATGCCTGTAATCCCAGCTACTTGGGAGGCTGAGGTATGAGAATCGCTTGAACCCAGGAGCGAGGTTGCAGTGAGCCAAGACCACGCTACTGCATTTCAGCTTGGGCAACAGAGTGAGACTGTCTCAAAAAAAAAAAAAACCTAAACGAAACAGCAGGAACCCTTTCTGTCCTAGAGAGCTGAAGTTCAGCAATCAGTTCACTTTCAGGATGACCTTATACGTCACAAGTGTTCCTGGAGCCGCAGCTCAGAGCTTCTGATGGGGTTGACGGGGGAAGCGGAGGTTGCGAGGCTGGCCCAGGCCCTCAGCGGTCTCCTCCGGGAAGGCTTGAGGGTGCGCCACCCCCTTCAGCGTCCCCCATGGCTGGTCTGTGAAGTGACTTGAGTTCACCTTCACCCCCTAAGTGCCCCACCCAGCTTGCGTCTTCCCCTCACCTCCTCCTGTTGTTTCTTTAAGGCCTAGCATCTTCTCCCAGCTCCTCCCACCGAGGAACAGGTAACCTGTTTATCATAAGGTGTGACAGAATGATAAGTGCCCACTCCCCATAAATTGAAAAATATACCCCCAAAAACACTGCTCTTAAACCCCCCAAAACACTGCTCTTAAACCCCCCAAAAACACTGCTCTTAAACCCCCAAAACACTGCTCTTAAACCCCCCAAAACACTGCTCTTAAACCCCCCAAAACACTGCTCTTAAACCCCCCAAAACACTGCTCTTAAACCCCCAAAACACTGCTCTTAAACCCCCCAAAACACTGCTCTTAAACCCCCCAAAACACTGCTCTTAAACCCCCCAAAACGCTGCTCTTAAAATCCGCTGGCACCTGCATTTGTCGCATTTCCTGCACCGCTGGAAGCCGTGGAGTAGGTGGTGCGTTTCTACAATTGAGCTGAGCCGGGTTTGCGGTGAGCAGGGGCTGTGGGGTACTTCTCAGCCCAGCCACCCTAACACTGTGTCCCAGCCACCCTAACACTGTGTACGTCTCATCTCATAAATGTAAATGCACCTCGACCTTCAAAAGAGCCGCACCGTCCCGACGCCGTGTGCTGCGCTTCCTTCAGAGAATAAGGGCACCTCGGCGGCTTCACTTCAGGCTGTTGGGGAGAGGAGAGTGGGCGTTCGGGCATCTCTTCTGCGAGTCACCCGAGGGCATGGGAACGGCATGGCCAAGTCAGATCAGCGCGGCTCAGGGGAGCCTGGGTCACTTCAAAGGTGACTCAGAACTGCAGCCAAAAGGTGGGAACAACCCAGAAGCCCCCGGAAGGGTGAACGGATGAGCAGACAGCAATCCGCGCATAGGTGCCGTGGGTGCCCTTCAGCCTAACAGGGCATCTGACAGGGGCCGCATAGGTGCCGTGGGTGCCGCTCAGCCTAACAGGGCATCTGACAGGGGCCGCATAGGTGCCGTGGGTGCCCTTCAGCCTAACAGGGGATCTGACAGGGGCCGCATAGGTGCCGTGGGTGCCCTTCAGCCTAACAGGGCATCTGACAGGGGCCGCATAGGTGCCGTGGGTGCCCTTCAGCCTAACAGGGCATCTGACAGGGGCCGCATAGGTGCCGTGGGTGCCCTTCAGCCTAACAGGGCATCTGACAGGGGCCGCATAGGTGCCGTGGGTGCCGCTCAGCCTAA
Source organism: Pan paniscus (assembly GCF_029289425.2). Taxonomy (NCBI): domain Eukaryota; kingdom Metazoa; phylum Chordata; class Mammalia; order Primates; family Hominidae; genus Pan; species Pan paniscus. The sequence goes on along the minus strand of NC_073266.2, from coordinate 94,543,183 downwards.
CAGGGCATCTGACAGGGGCCGCATAGGTGCCGTGGGTGCCGCTCAGCCTAACAGGGCATCTGACAGGGGCCGCATAGGTGCCGTGGGTGCCCTTCAGCCTAACAGGGCATCTGACAGGGGCCGCATAGGTGCCGTGGGTGCCCTTCAGCCTAACAGGGCATCTGACAGGGGCCGCATAGGTGCCGTGGGTGCCCTTCAGCCTAACAGGGCATCTGACAGGGGCCGCATAGGTGCCGTGGGTGCCCTTCAGCCTAACAGGGCATCTGACAGGGGCCGCATAGGTGCCGTGGGTGCCCTTCAGCCTAACAGGGCATCTGACAGGGGCCGCATAGGTGCCGTGGGTGCCGCTCAGCCTAACAGGGCATCTGACAGGGGCCGCATAGGTGCCGTGGGTGCCGCTCAGCCTAACAGGGCATCTGACAGGGGCCGCATAGGTGCCGTGGGTGCCGCTCAGCCTAACAGGGCATCTGACAGGGGCCGCATAGGTGCCGTGGGTGCCGCTCAGCCTAACAGGGCATCTGACAGGGGCCGCATAGGTGCCGTGGGTGCCCTTCAGCCTAACAGGGCATCTGACAGGGGCCGCATAGGTGCCGTGGGTGCCCTTCAGCCTAACAGGGCATCTGACAGGGGCCGCATAGGTGCCGTGGGTGCCGCTCAGCCTAACAGGGCATCTGACAGGGGCCGCATAGGTGCCGTGGGTGCCCTTCAGCCTAACAGGGCATCTGACAGGGGCCGCATAGGTGCCATGGGTGCCCTTCAGCCTAACAGGGCATCTGACAGGGGCCGCATAGGTGCCGTGGGTGCCGCTCAGCCTAACAGGGCATCTGACAGGGGCCGCATAGGTGCCGTGGGTGCCCTTCAGCCTAACAGGGCATCTGACAGGGGCCGCATAGGTGCCGTGGGTGCCGCTCAGCCTAACAGGGCATCTGACAGGGGCCGCATAGGTGCCGTGGGTGCCCTTCAGCCTAACAGGGCATCTGACAGGGGCCGCATAGGTGCCGTGGGTGCCGCTCAGCCTAACAGGGCATCTGACAGGGGCCGCATAGGTGCCGTGGGTGCCCTTCAGCCTAACAGGGCATCTGACAGGGGCCGCATAGGTGCCGTGGGTGCCGCTCAGCCTAACAGGGCATCTGACAGGGGCCGCAGCGCGGGGCACCTGGAGGGCACTGCGGTGAGGGCACTAAGCCGTCCGCAGAGAACAGACGCTGCAGGCTCCATGCGTAGGAGGCCCCTAGGGTGGCCCGGTTCATAGAGGAGAAGTGACTTCAACGCTGGGGCCAGGGATGGAGAGTGAGTGTTTCATGGGGGCCGGGTTTCAGTTCGGGAAGCTGGAGAGGGTGTGGAGATGGATGGTGGTGATGCTGGTACAACAGTGCGAATGTGATGTATGCCACTGAATTGCACACTTAAAAATTGTTAGAATGGTAAGTTTTATGTGTGTTTCACCACAATAAAAAAATTACTTTTTAAAAAGTGGCTCAGGCCGGGCGCGGTGGCTCACGCCTGTAATCCCAGCACTTTGGGAGGCCGAGGCGGGCGGATCACGAGGTCAGGAGATCGAGACCATCCTGGCTAACACGGTGAAACCCCGTCTCTACTAAAAATACCAAAAAAATTAGCCGGGCGCGGTGGGGGGCGCCTGTAGTCCCAGCTACTCGGGAGGTTGAGGCAGGAGAATGCTGTGAACCTGGGAGGCGGAGCTTGCAGTGAGCCGAGATCGCGCCACTGCACTCCAGCCTGGGCGACAGAGCGAGACTCCGTCGCAAAAAAAAAAAAAAAGAAAAAGAAAAAGAACACCCTGGCCAACATGGAGAAACCTGTCTCTACTAAAAATACAAAAATTTTAGCTGGGCGCAGTGGCATGAGCCTGTAATCCCAGCTACTCGGGAGGTTGAGGCAGGAGAATGGCATGAACCCGGGAGGCGGAGCTTGCAGTGAGCCGAGGTCGCACCCCTGCACTCCAGCCTGGGCGACAGAGCGAGACTCCGTCTCAAAAAAAAAAAAAAAAAAAAAAAAAAAGTGGCTCAGATGCAGCATCCGTCCACGCGGGCCACGCAGCCCCCTGCCCGAGGTCGTCACCAGCCTGACACCGAGGCGTGCTCCTGGGCTTTTCTTCCCGTGCTCAGCACAGAAGCTCTTTAGGAACATAAACCAAAACCCAGGTCTGGAGTCTCCGGAAACAACCAATATAAAAGCTCACCAGAGGCTGATCTCACACGCTTTGCCGCTTTTCCAAGGTGGCTTCTCAGTAAAGTTCTAGAACAGAAGACTTGGAGAGTCTCTGTTTCAGTCCCATCATTTCACCCGCGAGGAACCAGAAGCCCCAGGGCCCCAGGGGACTCGCTGAAGGCCACACAGGTGGCGTCAGGCCCGGGCTGGAGCTTCCCAGCTCCCTGCAGCAAGCTCTTTTCACAAGGCTGCCATGGAGGGCTTTTGTTCCTCTGGTCACTTTCTATTTGCTGAGCTCCACCGTGTGAGTCAAATGCCGGGAGCTTTGGGGATCCCACAGAAGTTTTTCTTTTTTCCTCTGAAAGATTAAAATCTAGCTGGAGAGGGAAGATGCTTGCAGAAAGCTAAAAAAGACAATCCAATGCCAGATGAGGGTTGCAGCCAAAAGACGCTATATTTTCCCAAAACAGAGACATTTGGAGGGGGAGGACGCTCTAGGCAAAGGTCGGGGAGCCAGGAGGAGCCCCGAGGCGGAAGGAGAGGCCAACACTTTCAGGGGAGACCTGAGACTGCCAATCAGAAAATTCGCACAGTGATACGATGCACCCATGAATTCCATCTCTGGCTGTACAATGACAGCTCATGTTAAATGGCCTTATTCTATATTCTATTTCACACAATAATGAACAAAATGGGCTTGCTTTGGGGGTACAGTTCTATGAGTTGTGATGCACGTATGGATTTGTGTAGCTACCGCCATAATAAGGACACAACCCCAAATCCTCCCACCTCCCCCTCCCTCGTGGTCCACACTGCACCCTCCCTCCACTCCCTGCCCCCCAGCTCTGACCTCCCCCAATATAGGTCAGCCTTTTCCGGCATGTCATATAAATAAGACCACACAGTATGAAACCTTTTAGAATGGCGGCTTTTACTCAGCAGGATTCCTTGGAGAGGCCTCTAAGCTGTTGCCTATATCAAGAGTTTGTATTTTTATTGCCGAATAGTATTTCATGCCTGGATACAGCACAGTGTGTTTATCCCTTCAGCCCCTCAAGAGCATTCAGGTTGTTTGAAGGTTTTAGTGAAATCTAGTGGGTTTAGCTGCTATGAACATTCATGTACTGGTTATTGTATAAACATAAGTTTTTATTAAAATTTAAATTACTTTTCCCTCAAAAGATTGGTGGCCAATATATTCATTATAGAAGCCATTTCCAAAAGCATGTAATTTATCCTTTAGTATTTAAAGCAGGAAATGGAATTACAGGGTCATATGGTAAGTATAGGGTTAACTTTCTAAGAAACTACCAAATTGTTTCAAGGAGTGACAGTTTGCGTTCCCAAGGTAATCCATGAGGGTTCGGGGGCTCCACATCCTAACCAGCACTTGGGAATGTTGGCATTTTTTATTTCAGCCATTCTAACGGTGCGGTATCCCCTCGCGGTTTTGATTTGCGTTTTCCTGATGCTGATGATGATGCTGAACATCTTTTCATCTGCTTATTCACCCTCCCTACGTCCTCTTTGCTGAAGTGTTTATTCAAGGGTTTAGTCCATTTTTAAACCAAATGTTTGTTTTCTTCTGGTTGAGTCTTGAGAGCCCTTTACAGATTCTGCTTTCAAGTCCTTTGTCAGATATGTAATTTGCAAATATTTTCTCCCTGTCTGTAGCTTGTCTTTTTCTTCTCTTGAACTTTTGTAAAACAAAAGTTTTGAAACTTTGATGAGGTCCAATTTATCCATTTTTTCCTTTTATAGATGATGTTTTGGTGTCAGGTCTAAGAACTTGTCTACTCACAGGTCATGAAGGTTTTTCTCCTGTGGCTGCTTCTAAAATCTTATAGTTTTACATCACAGATAACGATCTATGATTTGTTTTGAGTTAAATCTTGTGTAAGGTGTGGATTGGGTTAAAGTGGTTTTTCGTGGTCGTTGTTTTTTTAACATATGGATGTTCAATTGCTTCAATGCTGTTTGTTGAGAAGACAGTGTTTTCCATTGAATGATCTTTGCCAGGAATCGGCTGGTCAGATTTGGGTGAGTCTATCTCTGGACTCCATTCTGTCCATTAATCTAGGTGCCTGTCCTTCCTCTAACACCACAGGTCTTCAGTTACCATGGCTGCATAGTCAATCTTAGAACTAGGTCATGTGTTTTTCTCACTTTATGTGTCCTTTTCACAATTGTTTGGCTATTTTTGCTCCCTTGGATTTCCATACAGTTTTAGAATCCACCTGTCTCTAGCCAAACAAAACCTTGCTGGAATTTGATTTGGAATTTCATTAAACCTGTAGATCGATTTGGGGAAAGAATCAACAGTTTTACTATGTTGAGTCTTCTAATTCATGAACATGGTATGTCTCTCTATTTAAGTTCACTTTGATTTCTTCTACCAGCATTTTCTAGTGTTAGCATTAAAGTTCTGTACATTTTTGCTAAATGTATACCTAATATTTTGTTTCCTTGATGCTATTATATGTAATAATTTTTAATGTTTTTAATTGTTCATTACTTGGATGTAGACATATAGTTGACTAAATGTCCTTTTAGTAATAGGTCATTACAACTATGGTATAACAATACAGATATAAGACTGCCTCACATTATCTATGCAACTGATGATTTATGGCTAAAAGCCCAAGTCAAAGTCCTAGTTCAGTCACGCTTCAATGCATCTATAACCAAAAAATGTGTATGATCCTATGAAAATTATTCCATTCACTGAAGACCAGTGTCAGTTCTGTATTAAAAGTGAACTAAACAGCCTACATGTTAATTCAACAAACAGTTGCTGCTCACTGCATTCTTTGTTCTGTATGAGGACCACCAATAAACCAACTGCCTTTTTCATAGACATTTCTGACCCCTGATAATAGCTCCAAGAGCTCAAATAAAACCTACCAACATCATGTGTACCTTAAAAGATTTAAACTACCTTTTCCTCACCAGTGTAGTGATCAATATATTCATTATAACAGTCACCTTCAAAAATATATCATTTTTCTTTTATCATTCAAAGCAGGTATTCATAATTCACATGTGAAGCATTGTCTATGTAATGCTCCATTGAATCTCTGACAGCATGGTAAGTTGTAAAATCCTCTGAGATCTGCATAGCGTGACTGAGCATTCATTTCTTTAGAAACCTAACCTAACCCTAAGTTTTTTCTTTAGAAACTTAAAAAATTTAAGTCATTTTTCTAGTTTAATCACAGGATGAGTGATTTAAAGGCCAGAAATGTTTATGTGACTCAAAAACCAAAGTTCAGCATGTAGAGAAATGGAGAAATGCTATCCAAACACCGAGGCGGTGTGGCTTGCCCTGGACTGTGAGCTGTTTCAGTGATTTCAGGCCACTGGAGTAGGAGCTAATAAGTACCTTCGTCTGGTAGACACAGCACTTAAAGATGTACGTCTTACAGTTTAAAGAGTTTCCCGTCTCTTCCATTTTGTTTTTTGATTCATCATTTCACACCCCCTCTCATGGAGGAGAAGAACGTACAAGGCTGGTTAGTGGTGACTAAATACAACTGGTCAGTGAACGCAGAGAAGCATTCGATAAAATATTACATGACACAAGGAGAATCAGAGAATTACTTGAGTTCTTGCAGCATTCATAGACAGAATGAGTTGGAATATGAAGAATCAGGGATTTCTACTAGGACTCCGATGTTCCCGGCCCTTCTGACATCCTCACGTTCAAAGGCCCACGGCACCTGCCTGGGAGGAAACTGAGCGTGCAAACTCCACTCTTCTGTGTGTGAGAAGGTGGAGGTGTCAGTAAACAGAGGGCTACCCGCCATGAAGTGCCGGCCACAGGCAGAGCGCCACTGGCCTTCTGTGAAGAGTATGGGAGCTGCGCTCTGTGCCTGAGGGAGGTTGACAGTCCCATCAGGAATGAGAATCGTTAACCAACGAGGGCACAAAATAGGAAAAACAACTAGTAAAATATGGAGTTGCTGATTACTAAGAAATCCAACGGATAAAATGGGATCTTTTGTTTTTTTTTTTTTTGGAGATGAAGTCTCAGTCTGTCGCCCAGGCTGAAGTGCAGTGGTGCAATCTCAGCTCACTGCAACCTCCGCCTCAGAGGTTCAAGCAATTCTCCTGCCTCAGCCCCCTGAAGCTGGGACTATAGGCACACGACGCCAAGCCTGGCTAATTTTTTGTATTTTAGTAGAGACGGGGTTTCACCATATTGCCCAGGGTGGTCTCAAACTCCTGACCTCAGGCAATCTGCCCGCCTCGGCCTCCCAAAGTGCTAGGATTACAGGCACGAGCCACCACACCCAGCCAAAATGGGATCCCTCTTTCATTCCTCATGCATTCAAAACCTCTCAGGCAGGAATTTTGTCTGCTTCACTTTTGCAGTATTTTCAGAATGTGGACCATGCCTGGCCCCTGGCATTTAGTTGGGAAGTAATGAGGCCCAGTGCAGAGAAGGACAAGCAGCTCATGGTTACGCCCTGCTGTGCCTGCAACTCTGTCACAGGGGAGGCCACGAGCAAGGGGTGCAGAAAACAGAGCTCGCAGTGCTGAGTAGGCCCCGTGCATGGGAGATGCCTTTGCCCTGGGCCCTGCGGAGGTTTCAGACAGATGGGAGAAGGAAGGGCCTTGTGGACAGAAAGGACCCTGCACAAGGCCCAGGGCAGAGGATGCACAGCCCATCCACATGGAAGACGGTCGGGGCCAGGGCATAGGGGCACAGCCCAGGGCAGGGGATGGATGCTCAGCAGCCAGGGCAAGTGGGAGGAGAGCTGGGGCTGGGGCTCTGGCTCCTAGCAGGGCTGCAGCCAGAGGGAAGGGCCCTCAGAAGCACCCAGAATAACAGGGCTCCTGCTGCAGGCAAGGGCGGCCACAGGACACTGGAAGGAGAGGGACATCCATGTTGCTTCTGTTTCACGAAGCTTGCTCTGCTCTGGGTGCTGAATGCTGGGAAGGTGGACAGGAGGCCTCACCACGTTAGGGCCCAGGGGACAAAGAGCTTTGGCTTCACCCTGAAGGGTGGGCAGGGCAGGGAGACTCACAGGCAGCAGGGGAGCTGTTAGTAGTCTGGGGGTGAGGGCAAGAAACGTTTAAAGAAGGGGTCCCCAGCCCCCAGGCCCTGGACCGGTACCGCTCTGTGGCCTGTTAGAAACCGAGGTGCACAGCAGGAGGTGAGCAGCGGGCGAGTGAGATTATCTCCTGAGCTCTGCCTCCTGTCAGGCCAGCGGCACCAGATTCCTATAGGAGAGCAAACCCTACTGGGAATGGCATGTTCGAGGGATCGAGGTTGTGCACTCCTTATGAGAATCTAATGCCTGATGATCTGAGGTGGAACAGTTTCATCCCAAAAACGTTCCCCTACCCACCCCCATCCATGGAAAAACTGTCTTCCACAAAACCCATCCCTGGTGCCAAAAAGGTTGGGAACCGCTGCTTTGAAGAGGATCGAGTAGGGAAGGAGGGCAGAGGAAAGAGTCCAGTGTGCCGTGTGGAGACCCCCGTCTGGGCTCAGCCACAGAGGTGAACAATGTTGGTGCTGGGCGAAACGCAGCACACTCTGCAAACATGGTCCTTTGTGGCTGCAGCATGCAGTTGTCACCCACTGAATTCCACCATTCCGTGCACTACCATAAATCCCAGAAAAGCGCACTTTTCAGGGCGAGTTAGGCCTTTGGTGGCAAAACTGTCTTCTGAACAACAAGGGGTCCTCCCAATCAATGTGCATAGAGCTGAGAGACTGGAGGGAAATACTTCAATTGACTTCCGTGCATTTAACTGATTTGCTTCCGCTGCGTTCTGTGTCGATGGGGCGCAGCCAGCAAGCCTGGGGCCAGAGCTCCTCTGACCTCCAGAAATTCATTCCTGCCTGAGGTGTGGGCTCTTTACATGCAGGCTATTTCTGAACAAGTAGCATCTGGGAGCAGCAGTGAGAAAGCGAGGGGAAAACTGACAAAATCAATCTCGCAAGCTCCCTTTCCTTTGCTTTCCTTTGCTTTTCTGAGAACTCACGATCAGCCCTCTTGCCTGGTGCGCATTCACCACTGTTGGGCCTTTGCAGTTGAGCTGAGAGCCGAGCAGACAATGCATGAAGTCTGCAAAAGCCGCAGCATCCCCTGCGTCGCCTGTGTCCCCTGTGTCACCTGCCCCTGTGTCCCCTGTGTCCCCTGCCCCCGGGCGCTCATGGCTTTTCCCTTCCCTCCACTGTGAGCTAACCTCTCGCAGTGCTTACCACTCTGTATCTTCTGTGCGATCTCTAGTGACCTGGAGTGTTCTGGTTCTGTTGATTACCAGCTGGCCCTGGGCACTCATGCCCAGCCATTCTTCCCTCTCCGCTTCCTCTTACTCGAGATGTGGAAGTGATATTCCCAAATCAGCCCGGTGTCAGTGTGGCGTGAGACACTTACTTTGAGAAGCAGAGACCAGCTCATGTTATGCAGCCGCGTCAAAGCCCATGAGCTGCCTGCCTCATGCTGTTGTGTGTTTTTCTGTGTGTATTTCCCGAGCATTTTCCTGTATTCAGCCCAGAAGCCTGGGGATAAGTAATATTTTTCTCTCAGTGCTTTGCCCAACCTGACCCTATCTCAGATGGAATCCCCCTTGAATTACCGTCACTTCCCCTCTATTTGCTTGTTCACCTTCAGGAGAGCCGCACACTGAGTCGGTGATAGAAATCTCTCCCCAGCAAGTCGCACACCCAAACCCGCTGCTGCCAGCCCGTAGCTGCCCCAGGTGTGTCTGGCGGCTCATCTGTGGCTTCCTAGTAGAAGCCCTTAAAAAATCCAGATCACTAGTTGTACACCTGTCAACCTACCATCCTACACGCATACACACACAAGCACACACACACCCTAATTTGCATAGACAAAGTTTAAAAGGTGACAAAGACACTCTCCTTGACTGAACTTTAGACAGGCTCTTCTAAGCCCTCTTTTCAACTAAGCCTCCTCCATGGGCCTTGTCCTCAAGCCTGCCTAGTCCAGTTTTACCAAGAATCCTGCTAAGCTAGTTTAGACAGGATCTTCCCAATCTTGATATATGATCACCCTCCAAATCTGATCAAATCCCTCATCCCTCACCATCCCCTGAGTGATATAGGATCATCTTGGCCTGCCTTCTGCAAGAATCATATTAGGTCTACCCTTTATGTCTCTTCTTAGTAATTTTCCACCCACCAAGCAATGCACACCATCCCACCTTCCTACCCCTCTAACTCTTCACCTCCCAACCCCATCCTCACCTGCTGCTTTGCTACAAATCCCCACTTGTTCTTACTGTTCGTGGAGTTGAAGCCCATCTCTCTCCCCATTGTGATAGTTTAGATACCATCTATCACAATAGTCCTTAATAAAGTATTCCTGACTGTTAAAAAAAAAAAAAATCCAGATCACAAAGGAGGAGAGATCCAGCTTCCCTGAGGAGGACAAGCCGCAGGGACTCTGGACTTGTCCTGAGGTCACCGCGCCTCTGTGTTTCAGGACTCACACCACCCGGCAAGAACTGCTCACTACGGCTCCCTGCCCCAGAAGTCACACGGCCGGACCCAAGATGAAAACCCCGTAGTCCACTTCTTCAAGAACATTGTAAGTGACGATCAATGGGAAGAGGTAGCAACTATGAGGGGGAGGAGGGGTGCTGGCCACTGCTGTCATCCACACAGGACGTTCGTACGTTCGGGGGTGGCACCGGGGTCCTCATCAGGGTGAGGCCGGCCGGGGAACTCCCCCCTCGCACCTGATCGCGAGTTCCAGGCAAGCGCTTCCCGACTGTATCTGCCACGGATTGCACTGTGCGCTCCGTGCGTTCTCCAGAGAGCTCACTTCTCTTGACATTAGACTCCCATGTAATGCTTAGCCTAAAAACACAGGCTTTGCAACCTATGGAGAGTGCTTGCCCTGGGCTGGGAGCGGAGGGGGCAGCAGAGAGAGCACAGGGCATTTTTCGGGCATTTTTCGGGCAGCGAAACCGCTCTGTCGAGGCTGCAATGGTGACTGAAGACCACGCACTTGTCCAAACCCACAGCGTGCACAGCACCGAGAGAACCCTAAGGCAGTGTTGCTAATAAGGGAAACTGTTCGGGGTATGTGGAAACTAATTTCTGCACAGTTTTTCTGTAAACCGAAAAGTGCCATGAAAAATGAAGACTATTAAAAACAAGAACAAAACCACAGGCCTCTAATTCCAAGATCTCAGTGCAGCAGACATTTTATGCTCGTATTTGATAAGTGCACTTAGGAGCTGCAGACCTGGGGGCATCCCCTTGGAAGCTCTGAATGTCAGAGGACCCGCTACTTCTAGCCCCTGAAAGGGCTCACGGTGAAGCAAAGTTCGCCGCCTCCCTCAGTGTCCCAAGATGGGCCCATTCCCCAGCTACGGAGCCTCTGGGAGGTGTTTTCCATCCTCTGAAACACTTCCTGAGTGCTCTGGGCGATCTGCATCATCTAGAATATTCTCAATCTCAGGTCTGTACTTCTTCACCAACTAGGACAGAAATGGGGAGGCTGGGCACCCGGGTGCTTCTGGCAGCTGATGGATGCTAGCCACCCTCAGCAGGCAGGAGCCCGTTAGGAAATGGACGGCGGCACAGGGCTCCCAATGCAGCCCACGATTCTCTGTGTCTTTCCAGGTGACGCCTCGCACACCACCCCCGTCGCAGGGAAAGGTAAGACCTTGGAATGTTTCGATTAATCATCACTTTTCTGATAGACCTTCTCTAAAATCCCATAATGTACCAAAGAGAGAGTTAGGCTCCGAGCTACCAGAATCCATCCCAAAACGTGTTGCCAGGCAGCTCCCGAGTAGAACAGGTCGGCAGATCCATGCACCCCTCCTGCCCCTCCCGCAACTGCACAGCCACTGTGGCCCTGAGCCTGCGGCCCCCCTCGGAGCTCTGGGTGGAACCTGTTTTTACCACCTCAGCTCTACTGTGCTTTGATTGTGTTTCCTGTTGATTGAAAGGACTTTCCCTTCACTGACCACCATGTCATTATTTCTCTGTCTTCCTCATGCAGGGGAGAGGACTGTCCCTGAGCAGATTTAGCTGGGTAGGTGACGAATGCACTTCCATCGGCTTCCTCTTCCATCCCAGTCCTCACAGCCCCGCAACTTTTGTGTTCTGCTCTGTTTCGGTTGCTTCCTGGCCTCCTTTTCTCTCCTCTCGAGACCTCTCTGCCCACAGCTGGGATCGGGCCGCCTTGTCTTCCACTGGGGAAATGAAACGTGGTCTTCCCTTCCAGAAGGTCTGGTCTCTTGCTTCTGTGCCGGGGACCCAGCCCTGCAAGGCCAGATCCTCTTCTCCCAAAGGGTTCCCAGGTGACGTGACTGGTCTCCCTCCCAGGGAGGGAGCAACACCACGTCCGAGAAAATGTTTAACTTCTTCCAACACAACCAGTGCGAGAAGCCCCCAGGAACCCGCATGTGGAAGTGGGACTGGCTGGCCCATCTCGGTAACCCCAGATGCTGACACTGGAAAAATGATTCTGCTAATGAACAGAAAAAGAGGCTAAATAGAGTTGCTCGATTTATAATAACCTCATTAATCCAAAGATTTTTGTTTTGTATGTGTTTAAATAATAATTAAAACATAGATATCAAGCCATCCAGAAAATCTTCCTTAGGAATTTTAGGCTGGTTAATACTGAAAGCAAACTTTCAAGGAAGGTTTAAAATGGCCAATTTGAAATTTCTAGTGAAAAAATTTGGTGTCTGAGCCAAATTAAAATGCCAATCATTATATTCTAACCAAACTTACAGACTTTAGTTACTAGCAAATACCAGATATGATTCTTACTGTATAAAAGTTATGATTTTAGAATAAAATGGAGGAATAACCACCAACATATTGTAGATAGGTTGTGTCTGTCTCCGAAACTGCAATGCTCTCATACGCTAGAACAGAGCCTACCTACACTTTCTGCTCAATTAATAAGCATCATATAAATGAATGAATACATTTTAAAAGAAAAACAAGGAGAAAGAACAGGAAGAAAGAACAGGAAAAGAAAACAGAAGGTGGGAAAGAGGAAGGAAGAGAAGGAGGAAGGGACAGGGCACTTGAGAGAAAGGCAAAGAAAAGATTCCATGAGGATCCCAAATCAGTCCCACACATGATCACACTGAATTATGAACTAAGATATTTACTGAAACGTTTGCCATTAATGCATATTTGACTTGCTTTTTCTGACCTAATGAATTTGCAAAACGATGACAGTCATGTAGCAAATGTACATGGACTAGTACTCACAATTAATTTTTTATTTTCTATACCAGCAGGAGACAAAGATGATAGAAGAATGAAATTCATTTTTGACCCAGAAATCCTATTTTAGCTACTGCTTTATCTGCTCTTAATTTTCTAGGAGTGGACTTTGGGGCCATCGTGCCGGATCCTCCCTGATTGTGGAGCGATGGGGGGTTGCACACAGGCCGTTCTGCCCCAGCAGCTAACAAGAAAGACCCTTGCATTCCTCCCTGCATCTCTCCCTTTTGGGTCCTACTAATGTCTGTTGAATTTCTCTTTTTTCCAAAGCAAAATCCTTCTCTGCATTTTGTCTGCTTGTCTGTTTCCCAGAGCCGCAGGACTCTCTCCTTGTCTGGAGTTCCAGAGAGCCCCCACTTTCTCTTTCTAAACTGTGTTGTGTGTTTCCTGGTACATTCTAGGTTCCCCAAAGATAAACATGACTAAGGATTCGAAAGGAGGAAAGGCCAAGCAGATTGTTAATCTGAAAGTCAATCCCCGGATTTAGTTCTCAAAAATGCTTTATTTTTGGAGAAAAGCAATAGAGTAAGACAGAAGGACTTAACGCTTGCAAGGAAGTGGCTTTCTGCCATGTAGAGCCAGGCTGGCAACCCGCCCTCTGCCATCAGGGAGGGAGCATGAACCTGGAAACCTCTGGGACACAAGAGCGAGGCTGGCTGTCCCCTCGTGTGCAGTGCTTAGACCTTCTTGCCACACATCCCGTCCCTCACTTCACTGGATAGCCCCCGAATCAACCGTTCACACGAAAGCAGCTGCCTGGTTCTGAGTGGCCATGCTCACTCCCAAGCACAGGTTGAATGAAAAGAAAACTGTGCAAGTAGCTTGTATGGTGGGAAGCCCCCAGCAGAGGCTGAGGGTGCAGCCAGGTGCTCTGGAAGCCTTGAGGCCTCTGGTGTCATCTTCCTCACCCTAAATAAGAGATGGGCTAGGTTGGTCAAGGTCCTCCCTGTCCTAAAACACTTTAATGAAATGGAAGAAAGGCTGCAGGCTGATAGAGGAGGGACAGTCTGGTTTGGTTCCCTCAAGTCTTCAGGAGAGGGCTCAAGGACAGTCTCCCATTTCTTGTTGGCAAAATGTAAAGTGCAGTCTGGACCCTGTCCATTGAGTAGAGACTCAGGAGGCCAACCAAGATCCCTGAAAAGCTAACAGCGTGGTCAGCCTTCCCACAGACAGTGCACCCACCGTGGGAGGACACTTCGCCCCCCATTGTTAACGTCCACCGCGCCCAGACTCCCACAGCGAGCTCCTTCCCTTCCTCCCCATGTTTGCAGTGGAGTTCCCACTCGAGAAGACAGCACAGTAGCAAGTAGAGGCTGGTCCTGGGACACTTGCACCCATGTGTGTCAGGAAGCCCCTGCGATCACACGGCCCATGAGGAAGCCAGAGGGGCTGCTGGGGCTGATGAGGCCAGGGCAGGGCGGCCTGCTCTTCCATAAATGACAGCTGGCACCAAAGCCCAGAGCTGGCAGCCTCCACCTGAGGAGTGGCATCTCCATGAACGGCTTGTGTTCTCGCACAACCCCATTGCGTAGATGAGGAAACTGAAGCTCAGAGAGGTTCCTGCCCTTGCCCAAGGCCACACAGCCGGATGAGCTAGAAAGGTGCTAGGAGACTCGGAGGTGGGGGAGCTGAGACGCTGTCCCGCTGCTGCCAGGATGCGGCCGCCCCCCGTGCCAGCCAGGCCTGCCTCCTCCCTCTGTCCGGCTCAGCAGCCCCGGCCTCCTGTTGCTCCCAGTCCGAGCTATGGCCAAGGGAGACTGATTCCTGCTCACCCTGGGAGAGAGCTCAGGATTTTGTCTCAAAACCTTATAAAAGATACGAGGCTCGACATTTTACTAAGGCCGAGGACTCTTGATCTCCCAGACAGATCCTAGAACCACAGGGCACATGTGACCAGAATCCAATCTGTGCAAATCAATCAGCAAAAGGCGCCCCCAGCAAAGGCGCAGGCCGGGGCCTCCGGGGACCGGCACCTACACACCGCACAGCCCCCCAGGGTCCGAGTCCTCCAAACACGTGTAGGCAGGAGCCTCCTTACCTTGATTTGCTTGATGTTTGCTAATCTTCTCTTGAACACCCCACAGCGTGAAGGTAAGCAACTGTTCCCTAAACGACTTAGATCCTTAAAATATGTGTGGTCGGGCCGCATATCTCATGAGAGAGCCTCCGCCCAAACCAGAGCCCTCCTCTCTCTGCGGCCAACACCCTGGTAGACCTGGGGGAGCAGCCTCTCCCGCCCCCACCCCCTCAGCGCGGTGCTGGCCCGTGGCTCCTGAACCACTCACCAGTCCAGTCCGGGGCCTGGGCCCTTCCCCGGGGCCCTGGTGGCAGCTCCCAGTGGCTCAAGCAGCGTGCCCAGCACCGCGGGTGGAGGCTGAGCTCCGTGGTCTTCTCTTGCAGGGGGCCGAAGGCCAGAGACCAGGATTTGGCTACGGAGGCAGAGCGTCCGACTATAAATCGGCTCACAAGGGATTCAAGGGAGTCGATGCCCAGGGCACGCTTTCCAAAATTTTTAAGCTGGTAAGGTACCCTCTGCTCAGCTCCACTGAGCGGGGACTAAGGGGTCCCAGAATCCCCAACTAAGCTGAGTACAAGGGTGGCTGCCGCCTCTGGCTCAGCCGCACTGTACCCTGGACGTGCTCTGTCCCAGCAGGCGTGCAGGGGCTCAGGTGGCATTGCCCACCCGCATTTACGCATGGATTTCCTCCGAGATGCATGTGAAGCCGGAGGTGCTTGAGGAAGGGCTGCGCCTGGGCTGGTTCAGGGGCCCTGGAGCAGGCGACTGACCTTGACTCTGGGGCAGGGCCCAGCTGGAGTCCAACTTGCTCATGCCCAGGGGTTGGGGCCCTCAGGGAGCTAAAGCAGGAGTCAAGCAGACGTGGGTGTCGGGGGGAGATCCCTGGAGCCACGGGAGGGGATGCCCAGGAGACCTCCAGGGAGTGGGGAGTGTCCCGTCGGCTCATGAGGACCTGGAACCAGACCCAGGACGAATGCCAGGCCCGCTGTTTATAAGCTCTGTCTCTGAGACTCGGTTTTCTCATCTGTAAAATGGAGGTAACCCGCCCACTCAGCTCACAAAATCGCTGTGAAAGTAAAAGGTAGTGACAAACACAAAACGCGGCTGGCAGGTGCGCGGCTCGGATTCTTTAGATAAGCAGTCACCTTTATTATTGTTAAACGTCACCCAGAAAACCCTTAACTCTTAGACAGCGGCTCTCATTAAGCAAAAGGGGAGGCACATGAAGCTCCAGGCAGGGCCGGGAGGGAACCGTGAAGCCAAAGGCTCTGGGAACCCCCAGGCACCTGCGTTTGCATTTTCATCCTGGAGGAGACCAGGCCTCTGGGGCTGCTCCCCGGGGTGCAGAGAGGAGGGATCTTTCTTGGTGTGTAACATACTCATTGATTCAGTCACCTGACCTTTGACTCCATGTATTTTTTTGAGTCTGGATGTGTGGTGTGCTCTGCCCAGCAGCTGGGATCCACATGAGCACAGACATGGTCCCCCCGCGTCCTTGGTGAGTGCAGAACCTCTGCCGTGAGCCTCGATTCTGGGAGGTTCTGGGAGGTTCTGTGGACAACAGGCGATTCAGGGCACAGCCCCTGCTCTTGAGGATAGCCGGTCTTAGGAGAAGCTTCTAATATGTGAAGTGAGCAGGGAGTAACTGAGCTGCTAAGTAAGCAGCTTTATGTCAGATGAAGTGGTAGGCAGGATCCACTCCTCAACGTAAATTCTGAGTTAAGAAAAAAATTCTCCAAATATTCAAGTCTCAGGGCCATCATGCTGTACATTGCCGCAGTTCTGGGATGTGGCCACAAGAGGGCGGAGATGAGGCTCCCCGGGGAGCAGTGTCTGAACCCAGCACTGCATTCAGGACGGCCCCGCCCCACCTGGCCAGCACGTCACCTGCCTCTGAATGAATCGCCTGGGATGCACGCCCAGACCCCTGTCTGCGCTCCGCCACAGCCTCACTGAGTCAGAATGTCCAAGGGCGAACTAGTTGTTGCTAGTTGTGATGATTTTGCAGACACCGTGCTCACCTGGGAAACACGGATTCATCCCATCTGGATAACTAATTACTCCACTACCAGCTTAAGGGCTGTTAGACACACCGGGAGAGCTGAGTGCTGGCTCAGAGTTGATGGGAGGGCCCAGATGAGTGAGGGGCCCCATTTAGCAAATATTGTCCTTGCAATATATGCAAGGCTTACAACCAGTCACTCAAAGATGCTTGCAAGGCCAGAGCTTACCAAGACCACCCTGAGGAACAGAAAGCTGCATTTAGATCTGCACATTTACTGTGTGCAAATATAACCAGTGTACTATACACATGTGTTTCCTGAAATAAGTTCAGTATTTTCCCTGAACTTTTTTGTAAGAAGCTTTTAAAAATTATTTAATTTCTGTAGAGTTCAAGGGAAGCTTCAATGTATCAAAGCAAATTTCAAATCATATGGTTGTAATTAAATTTTACTGCATAAAAAGTTCATAACTGGCCTACTATGGCCATATGGCTGAATGAGTTGACTTGGAGCAGTTCCAATAGATTAATAAATCAGCTCCCCCAGAAATGAGGGGGTCTAGAGGCAGGCAGATGGAGAGGACAGGGACTTCATAGCATTTAACGTCATTTTACCATCTTTCCTTTCTGTTCTTTTTGGTGCTGTTGGAAATCAGTAGTGAGAGGAAAACACTCAAATCTGGAAGTCTAGCGCTGTCGGTAGGAACTGGGTAGAAAAAACTATGCATGTCCCCCCATCACTCGGAAACTACATCAGAACATCACAGGAGCATCCTGTTTCCATGTGCATTAATTTCCACGAACATACATGTGAATGTTTTCCCACCTGTAGTGTTGCTGTGGAGTTGTGAGATGTCAAAGTGGAGGCAAGAGTATCTGCCTTTTGCAGTAGGCTCTGTTCTTTTCCTGTCCTGAGAGAGGAGGTCAGTCTAACCCTCACCTTGTGAGTTCAGCCTTATACTGACCTGAGCCCAGGGTGGATCAGATGCTGAGATCATGTGACTCCAAGTTGCAAGACACGTCGTAGAGAGAAGCGTGACTGTTGCATCCATGCAGGCTCTAATCCTGGCTCCTTCGGGCTGGCTGAGCTTTGGCTCCTGGGCTATAAAGAGAGGATGATAGGAACACCTACTCCAGGGGGTGCCGTGAGCACAAAAGAGAAAACGGGGAAAAACAGGTTTCCTGCATGATTAGTGCTCAACAAATTGTAGTTTCAATGATAAAAAGTAAAACCAATACACCCACCATTTTCAATGTGAAAAGGGGGCATCAAGAAAGTTAAGATTGTACCTCAGTAGGTTACCTTGCCAGAGGCTGCAGGGAACTTACTCCATTTCAGCACAGAAGCACTTTGTTTCATAGGACAGTGGTTCTACCACTTTCCAGGAAGTCCAAAGGCTGATCTCTTGGAAATGCAGCAAAAGGTGAGGTGAGTGCCAACTTCTGGGCTACTCCAGAGGGCAGCTCCAATGCCAGAGATGTTCAAGTTAAGCCAGGATCAAACAGGAAAAACCCACGCTCCCGAGGGAGAGGCTGGCCCTCGAGGGGCAGGGCCCTGCACCTGTCAGTCCCCAGGCCGGCAGGAGGCCTCCACGGTATGTGAGAAAGCTGCCTGTCTTGGGAGGGAAATCTCACTAGATGGTTCCTGAAGCGGCTTCGCAGGCTAGCATTTCATAAACGTTTTCACTTGTGAAAACAAAAATCCCTTGGGTGAGTTGTGTAAGCACAACATAGAGGCTTGTTTATAATGCTACGTATGTACTTGGAAAACCCCCCAAGAAGTCAGAACTGTCACCTTGGTCTGTTAGCTGCGTTACTTGGAAGGATTCTTGGCGTCCGCGCTCTGGTTATTTGTGTTACTGGGCAGTGTGGAAGACGTAGAATTAGATGAGGACAGTGTTGGTTCGTTGCTCATCGGCCATGGGAAAGAGCATGTTTCTTTTCTATCTTGCTTTCTGGGGGCTCTTCGCCAAAACTGATCATTTCATAAAAGAGGGGAAACCCAAGGAGAGAGACTAAACTTTGAATAAAAATTTGAATGCAAAAAAAGTGCAGTTCTGCTTTGTCAATCTAAGTGACATTCTGAGTGACCAACGCATGCCTCTTTCTAGAGGGATGGCCACGCCTGGCTACCTCCACACCGTGGGCCACAGCACACCTGTGCACCATCTCAATTAGCTGCCAACTCTCTTTTAAACATCGAAATTATTTGTCCCCCAAACGTGTAAATGCATGGTTTTAAGACCCCTTCAAGTCAAAGTTTGCAGACAAAGCTCTCTGTGCATTTGATTTGTCTGGTGTGGCAGATGAGATGGCACATAGGAGGGACGTCCCCAGGGATGGACACGTGGCTTTGCTCTTTGCTGGCGCGGCTTTGCTCTTTGCTGGCGTGGCTTTGCTCTTTGCTGGCGCGTGTAGCAAGGGGTGTGCTAGGGTCCCTCCGAAAAAGAAGTTGCTCCTGTTGTCGCTGGCAGTTCCCCTCAGCTGCCCTGGAACCTCTAGCTGACGAGAAAAAGTGCTCATTCAAAGCAAAGCAATGGAGCGGCTGCACTTTCACCCAGAGAAGTGCAGCGTTGTTTTGCAGAGCAGTGGTTATGCCAGGCACCACTCCCTGGGGCCTGGGAATCCGATTCCAGTTCTCTCTCACAGAACTGGAAATTCAATTAGCATTTGCTGAGGGAGGTCAGGAGAAATGGAATGAAAAGACCAGCTCTCCGGGGTGCCATTTCTATTAGCAGATGAGAGAGACACCCAATGGCTCAGCATCCACCCGGGACCACAGAAGAGGGGATGCTGGTGTGGGGGGACCCTGCGGCACTCTCGTCCTAACTCCTCTCTCTTCCTTTTCAGGGAGGAAGAGATAGTCGCTCTGGATCACCCATGGCTAGACGCTGAAAACCCACCTGGTTCCGGAATCCTGTCCTCAGCTTCTTAATATAACTGCCTTAAAACTTTAATCCCACTTGCCCCTGTTACCTAATTAGAGCAGATGACCCCTCCCCTAATGCCTGCGGAGTTGTGCACGTAGTAGGGTCAGGCCACGGCAGCCTACCAGCAATTTCCGGCCAACAGTTAAATGAGAACATGAAAACAGAAAACGGTTAAAACTGTCCCTTTCTGTGTGAAGATCACGTTCCTTCCCCCGCAGTGTGCCCCCAGATGCACGTGGGTCTTCAGGGGGCCAGGTGCACAGACGTCCCTCCACGTTCACCCCTCCACCCTTGGACTTTCTTTTCGCCGTGGCTGCGGCACCCTTGCGCTTTTGCTGGTCACTGCCATGGAGGCACACAGCTGCAGAGACAGAGGACGTGGGCGGCAGAGAGGACTGTTGACATCCAAGCTTCCTTTGTTTTTTTTTCCTGTCCTTCTCTCACCTCCTAAAGTAGACTTCATTTTTCCTAACAGGATTAGACAGTCAAGGAGTGGCTTACTACATGTGGGAGCTTTTGGTATGTGACATGCGGGCTGGGCAGCTGTTAGAGTCCAACGTGGGGCAGCACAGAGAGGGGGCCACATCCCCAGGCCGTGGCTGCCCACACACCCCAATTAGCTGAATTCGTGTGTGGCAGAGGGAGGAAAAGGAGGCAAACGTGGGCTGGGCAATGGCCTCACATAGGAAACAGGGTCTTCCTGGAGATTTGGTGATGGAGATGTCAAGCAGGTGGCCTCTGGACGTCACCATTGCCCTGCATGGTGGCCCCAGAGCAGCCTCTATGAACAACCTCGTTTCCAAACCACAGCCCACAGCCGGAGAGTCCAGGAAGACTTGTGCACTCAGAGCAGAAGGGTAGGCGTCCTCTAGACAGCCTCGCAGCCGCGCCAGTCGCCCATAGACACTGGCTGTGACCGGGCGTGCTGGCAGCGGCAGTGCACAGTGGCCAGCACTAACCCTCCCCGAGAAGATAACCGGCTCATTCACTTCCTCCCAGAAGACGCGTGGTAGCGAGTAGGCACAGGCGTGCACCTGCTCCCGAATTACTCACCGAGACACACGGGCTAAGCAGACGGCCCCGTGGATGGAGACAAAGAGCTCTTCTGACCATATCCTTCCTAACACCCGCTGACATCTCCTTTCGCGCCTCCCTCCCTAACCTACTGACCCACCTTTTGATTTTAGCGCACCCGTGATAGGCCTTCCAAAGAGTCCCACGCTGGCATCGCCCTCCCCGAGGACGGAGATGAGGAGTAGTCAGCGTGATGCCAAAACGCGTCTTCTTAATCCAATTCTAATAATTCTGAATGTTTCGTGTGGGCTTAATACCATGTCTATTAATATATAGCTTCGATGATGAGAGGGTTACAAAGAACAAAACTCCAGACACAAACCTCCAAATTTTTCAGCAGAAGCACTCTGCGTCGCTGAGCTGAGGTTGGCTCTGCGATCCATACGTGGCCGCACCCACACAGCACGTGCTGTGACGATGGCTGAACGGAAAGTGTACACTGTTCCTGAATATTGAAATAAAACAATAAACTTTTAATGGTATTTGCATGGGTGTCTTCTTTTGTGTTCCGGGCTGTAGCACACAGGCCCACATCAAGCGAGAGCCAGGTGTGCAGAGCAAATGTGACTCGGTGCCTCTGGGTCTTGAGGCAGGGCTGCCTGGCGGTGCCTGTTGGAGGGGGCATCCCTATCAGAGGGTCGATGGCTACTGAAGAAAGTGGAACAGAGGTAGTTGTTAGGGCACTGATTCTCTCACCAGGAAAAAAATATTTAGTGTCTCTGAAGACAAGCTTCCAAGTCTGTCTGTGTTCTGCTGTGTGGCTAGTGTACACACCCTGCAGATGTGAACCCAGGAGTCTTGGATGTGTTCCCCTTGCCACCTTTTTCTCTGAAAGCATGAAAGAGCGTGAAGCGATGTTTTACTTATAGTTGCCTTTGGTTACAAGAATTTTTCTTCAAAAAGATAGACGAAAGTCTCTTTTGTTTTTTCTTTTTCTTTTTTTTGAGACAGGATCTTACTTTGTCACCCAGGTTGGAGTGCAGTGCTGCAATCTTGGCTCACTGCAGCCTTAACCTCCCAGGCTCAAGCTATCCTCCTGCCAAAGCCTTCCACATAGCTAGGACTACAGGTACACGCCACCACACCCAGCTAAAATTTTTGTATTTTTTGTAGAGACGGGATCTCGCCATGTTGCCCAGGCTGGTCTCATCCTGACCTCAAGCAGATCTACCCACCTCAGCCTCCCAACGTGCTAGGATTACAGGCGTGAGCCACCGCACCCAGCCTTTGTTTTGCTTTTAATGGAACCACCAGTTCCCCTCCGTGTCTCAGCAGCAGCTGTGAGAAATGCTCTGCATCTGTGACCTTTACGAAGGGGAACTTCCATGCTGAATGAGGGTAGGATTACATGCTCCTCTTTCCCGGGGGTCAGAGAGCCTCAGACTCCAGCATGATAAGCAGGGTGAGAAGCTTGAGAATATGATTGCATTCATTGCAATAGCAGGAAAAACTGCCGAGGCTGGAGGCACGGCCACCTGAGCTCGCCTAGCAGGCGTGGCAGACAGAAAGCCCACGTTCACTGGCTACACTTCTCTGCCCAGACCCCTTCCAACTGAGGAATTTGGAAAATCATGCAAAGATAATTACATTTTAAAAATTGTATTCTTTTCATTGGCAAGTCTATCTTAATGTAACATATGTGGAAAATGCATTAAAAGGCAAACCAAGGGTACATCATAAGCTAGCATTCACCATGACAGTACAATACTTGGGTGAGTATTTTTAAATAAAACACAGCAAGATAGGAACTGAGCCAGGGAGCTTGTGTGCTCACTGAACGCTTGCCTGAAGTGGCCCGCCTACTTTCTCCTGAAGGTGACTGGAAATTAACTTACCAGGCTGAGAGCCAAGAGGAGGGGCTGCTGGAGCCCCAGCCTCATGGACGCAGACGCCCTTCCCCACCACCCGCGCAGCCTGTCAGGACCTTCCCCATGGCCTGCGCAGGCTGTCAGGACCACAGTCAGTCAGTAGAGGCTAGAGGGGCCATGAGGGTCTGTGGAACTGAACATAGAAAGCCGTAGTGATCACGCTTCCAACTGCCAGCCACACCCTGCCATTCAGAGCTGGCCTGCCTGTCTGTAGGGGCAGGGAATGCGTATGAAATTGATAGGGCAGCCTCTGAGCTTGGTGCATGAAGTACCTGGCATGGAGGAAATGAAATCTCTGCAGAGGGCTGATGATGAGGAGCCAGTCAAGAAGTGAGCAGAGCAGGTGCTGGTTTAGCTCAGGAGACGCCGTGATGAATGACTCTGCCTGGGCCATGAACTATAAATTGAAATTGGGATTATGTGAGAAGAAAGAACCAGGGACTGAGGGAGAAACTGCAAAACAGTGAGTGAAAAGTTCTCTCATAGCAATTTTTACAGAAGACAGCGAAGGCATCAGTTAATTTTGGGTGTTTGTTTGTTAGTCTGCTTAGGAAGCCATAAGAATACTACAAACTGGGTGGCTTAAACAACAGACAGTTATTTTCTCAGTTCTAGAGGCTGCAAGTCCAAGATGAAGGTGTCGGTTTCTGGTGAGGCCTCTCCTTCGCTTGCAGACGGCCGCCTTCTTGATGCATCCTCACACGGCAGAGAGAAGGACCTCGGGTGTCTCTTTCTCATCTAAGGACCCCAGTCTTACTGGATAAGAGCCCTGGCCTTACGACCTCATTGAACCTGAATTCCCTCCTTAAAGCCCCTATCTCCAACCTGAATTCCCTCCCTAAAGCCCCTACCTATCTATCTATCTCATCTCCAAACACAATGGCATTGGGAGTGAGAGCTTCAAAACACACATTGTGGGAGGACACAGTTCCATCCATAACAGAAATATATTTTCCCTCATGCAACAACAAATATTTTCTAAGCCACCATTTGGCAAGATGTTATAATTAAATCCAAGACTCTGCAGTACTCTTGCCTCTTTGCCAAAAAAACATAATATGAAGTGAAGCACGCTGGCATATTTCTCTATTGTGATTCCTCTATTGTAAATAGTCACTGAAATCCTAAACGATAGGATATGAAGGCAAGGTTGACCCAACAGCACAGGCAAGGCTGTGTGGCTTGTTAACCACCACAGCTCACTCCAGCACAAGATGCCGGAGCAACTTCGTGTGACCGCACCTGCCATAGAAGGAAAATGAGTGGTCTGGTTTTTCAGAAACAGCCTGATTGCAACCGGCACTCTCATCCACCTTCTAGGCACCTCCAACCTCGTCTCAGTGACGCAGGCCAGGGCTCCTCCTTCTACAGCCCCTCACCTCGACTTCCCACCACCGGGAAATGGCTTGTTTATCCAGCTCCAGAATCTTACAAGTTCCTGGAGCTCACTAACAGGTCGAGACTCAAGGGCATCCATGAAACAGTGACTCCTTCCACTACCGCCAGCACCAGCCAGGGCCCCTCCACCTCTCAGCTAAGTTCCCGCTTCTGATTTAAAGTTCATGTGAAAACTAGAGATGATCCTGAGTCGGAATCTAGCTTCCAACGTGGTGGCCAGGTTAGCTCACCAGGGGTCAGCGGCCTGCCTGCCTGCATTACCACAGGTTGTGGCAAAAGCCTTTAAGATCATGTCCCCGCCACACAGGTTGGGCAGCTTTCAGGTCTCCTGGGAGACAGTTTCATCTGTACCGTGGCAAGCAAACTTCAGAGCTATAAGCAGTACCAGGCTATGGCAAGTGTGGTGTGCTAGGAAGACACCGTCACTCAGACATGGGCAGCGCGTGAGTGGGGTCTACGGAGGCCTGCACATGGAGACGTGGGCAGCACGTGAGTGGGGTCTACGGAGGCCTGCACATGGAGACATGGGCAGCGCGTGAGTGGGGTCTACGGAGGCCTGCACATGGAGACGTGGGCAGCACGTGAGTGGGGTCTATGGAGGCCTGCACGTGAAGAGTTCTCAGTTATTGCCTTACAGCTTTTCTGTAAGCTTGAAACTGCTTTAAAAAAAAAAAGAAGGCTGAGCACAGTGGCTCATGCCTGTAATCCCAGCACTTTGGGAGGCCGAGGTGGGCAGATCACCTGAGGTCAGGAGTTCAAGACCAGCCTGGCCAACATGGTGAAACCCCGTCTCTACTAAAAATACAAAAATTAGCCAGGTGCAGTGACGTGTGCCTGTAATCCCAGCTACTCAGGAGGCTGAGGCAGGAGAATCACTTGAACCTGGGAGGCGGAGGTTGCAGTGAGCCGAGAGGATGCCATTGCACTCCAGCCTGGGCAACAGAGCAAGACTCTGTCTCAAAAAAAAGAAAAGAAAAGAAAAGGGCAAAGACTTGGCGTTACTAAAGTTGAGAAGCATGATTGAAAGGTAACTAGAAAATGTGCATGGTGAAGAGTATCTTCAGCCAGGAGCAGTGGCTCCCACCTGTACTTTCAGCTGCTCAGGAGGCCAAGGCGGGGAGATCACTTGAAGCCAGGACATTGAAACCAGCCTGGCTAACATAGCAAGACCCTGTCTCTAACAAAATAATGAAAATTAGCTGGGTGTGGGGTGTGCACTGGTAGTCCCAGCTACTCGGCAGGCTGAGGTAGGAGGATCACTGAATCCAGGAGGTCGAGGCTGCAGTGAGCCATGATCTGCACTCCAGCCTGGGTGACAAAGTAAGAGCCTAACTCAAAAATAAAAGGAGCATCTCAAGGCAGATGGCCAGCTGTTGTCCATCTCTACCCAGAACTACTAAAAAACTGGCTGAGATAACATCAAAGTGAGCTGTCTCACGTTAAATATAAGAATTTCTTTCTTATAGAGCTTGGTTACCAAGGTAACCAATGATCTCTTTGTTCTAATTACTAAAATAGTAACGTAAAACTCTCTTCATTGGCCCAGAATAATAACACTGGGGAAGCATCTGTTAATTGGTAGAAGGGGCGTGTGAGGCATCTCCGTGGATGTGCACTGTGTCATCTGTCATTCTTTCTGTAGTGCCTTAAGGGACTGAATGTTTCAAAGGTGCCAGGTCACAAGAGAAGGTCCTCAATGATGGGGGCAGCACTGTGGGCGGTGAGGAATAATCAGTAACATTTATTTTAACAACTTCCAGGCATACTGTAAGCTGAGCCAGGGCTGACCACGGTGTCAGCAGCCATGAAGCATCGCAGGTTCTCCCCACTTTCCTTTCAGGACAGCCTGCCAGCCTCCTGGCTGCTGGCAGAGGACGTGGGCTCCGGGGTGACAAAGGGGATTTCAGTCACAGTAACAGGAGTAGCCGCCAGAGGGTCAGCATTTGTTTGAACATCTGAGCCCCCAGCCCCGAAGTGGGACGCAAAGTGGGCCAGGAGATGCCTGCACACACAGTGGGTGGTGTGGTGGCGGAGGGGCCTGAGCTTGAGGAGCGGACTTTCAGCTGCTCAGGAGGCCAAGACGGGGGTCACTTGAAGTGCACCTGCCTGGCCTTTGGTACGGAGGGCAACAGTGTCTTGATTACACTGATCAGTAAGCAAGCGTCCCTTCGTGCTGGAGAAAGAGGCCATCACCATCTCCCCAGGCTGCGCTCTGTACAAACAGCCCAACAAGAGCATGTGGATATAACACAAAGAAATGCAAGGGGCCCATGCAGAGTGATTCCCAATACCATGTGGTCAGTTAACTGGGAATAGAAGTAGAAGGCAGAGCTGGAAAGAAAGAAAGAAAATCAACTAACCCCAGGGACGAGGAGCCAGGTCTAGAGAATGTGACTGGCTGGCCCAGGGACAGGCAGCCGTCAAGAGGCAGAGTTCGTCTGAGTG
This sequence comes from Pan paniscus, assembly GCF_029289425.2. Lineage (NCBI taxonomy): Eukaryota > Metazoa > Chordata > Mammalia > Primates > Hominidae > Pan > Pan paniscus. The sequence goes on along the minus strand of NC_073266.2, from coordinate 94,517,037 downwards.
GGGCCCACGCCACCTCCCTCGCAGCATTGAGAGCGCACAGCACACTTGCAGGTACAAGCCTTTGCTTGTGCTTAAGGGACAGCACTCTATTCGCTATCACAGGGAGTCCAGCCTCTGGGTAAAACTCACCTGGAAAAGCACTGCCAATAGTTGAGATGATCCATCGTAGTGGGATCCAAAGCGCTTCCCTCACCCACTCTATTTCAAAATCTATCAGAGCAATATGCCTCCTACAAAGAAAGAAAGAAGCGAAAAGAACAGTAAAGCAATTTCTTACCATTCCCTCTTAGCCACATTCAGGAAGTCAACATCACTTTAATTTTTTCAGTCCAAAAATACGTGGAGTCCCTACTCAGTGCCAAGAAAACATATATTGAAATCTCTTGTTTCAACAGGATGATGACTCTCTCAATTACCAACTTCTCTAACAGTTTGGAAATGTAAGGCATAGTAAAATAGATGAATATATCTTTACAAAGAGCCCGACGACACAAAATAACTCCATGGATGCTTCTGGGAAGTCCAGGATCTGGCATCTCTCATAAACACACACGCTGATATTATGATGGATGCGCACGGCATTTCAAGTCACTCTTTAATACCTTTCAAACGAGAGAAAGCAGAGAGCAGGAATCTGGGACATCCTCCAGGATTTACATGCCGTGGGCTTGAATATGTTGCCAACTCAGCATTGCTCTATTGTGTTAAGCCATGGCAAACGTGACCTAGAGGAAGTGTCCGCCTTCAAACAGTGATAACTCACCCAAAACCCAAAGAAGTAAATATACAGGAGTTTTAAAATAATACAAAGACTATTTTTATTATTTTTAAAGCCAGCACGGTGGCTTTTGGCATCACTATCCATTTCTAATACAAAACTGGATTAAATAAATATCATCCAATGTATAAATAGATCATGAAACAATTGTGAAAAAGAGAATTCTTCTGTAATTAAAAAAAATTAACTTTAAAAATTTTCTTTAGTGGTGAATCGAGAATAAATCCCTATGTCACTTGAGAATTTGTCAATTATGATACAAATCTTGATAGAATACGTCTTCATGCTGTAAAGTGTTACACATAAAAGATGAAAAATCTCTTCTGACTGCCTGTTGCTCCTGCCATTCATACTAATCTTCATTTTTTCTTAGTTGTTAGTCATCCATATAAAGAACTGCCCCAATGCCTCTGTGTAAGGAGGGTGAGTGTGAGGGTGTGTGGGTGAGTGTGAGGGTGAGTGCGTGGGTGTGAGTGTGAGGGTGAGGGTGAGTATGTGCTCATCCGTGCATGGGGGCCTGAGGAGGGGAATCCGTTTGGACAGGGCCAGCCACCAAACAGGACATGTTGTGACAAGCCACACCATGACAAAGAACATGTCTGTGCTAGGAATATGTGGGCATCTGGCCCACGAAAAGCTCTGTGGTTCCCACTTTCTCCACAATGAAGAAGATGCCAGCTCAGTGGCCTTTGGCATATGACCTTTTCATTAGAATATGGGAAAGGTGTAGAGGCCCCAAGTACAGATACGACATTAAATTGGGTGATGTGTGTAGGTGCTTTTGAAATTTTATTCTAAAAAATCCAAAGTGCCTAAGTTACGTGAACACAGATTAAGTGACACAAAAAGAACGTTTCCTTCAGAAGTATCCGCCGCATAATCTCATCTCTGCCTCACTTACTTCCTATGCAGTAGGTCTTAGAAAAGGGATACATTCCCAATGATCAATCCTTGGATTAACTTTTTTTAGTGAGGGAAGGGCACGGTATTAATTTTGAAATAAGCTTCAGAAAAAAATGTAAGAAGCAGGCATGAGATAGCCTTAATATACACTAGAAAGCAGTTCTATATATCTTACCTATTTCCTTTAAAAATCTTATGTACATAAATCTTGAAATTGATTTACATGCCAAACTATTTTATCTTGAATATTTCCAAACATAAATCTGTGTGATGGTCATTTCATGTTAAAATGTGTATCTTAATGAGTTACAAATATTCTTCTAAAATGAGGAAAACCCACAGCAAGAAAAGAAATCCACTTCTACTTTTAAGAATTGTGTACCTGTGCTGACACAGGCGTCTCTTGTAATAAATGTGATATGAGTTCAAAAGAAAACACAGAACACTAGCTATAATTTCAAAGATCAAGTTTCCTTAAAATATTACAACAGGGGAGTAGAAAATATGCACGAAGGAAACATCCCCTAGTTAAGTGCCAGACAAGCACTGATGTTCATGTCCCACCAGCAGAACACTGTCAGGAAGAGGAGAGCGGCGTTTGATGAGCCTCCCACTGACCTGGCTGCAAGCTGTCAGATGCCATGTCATAGCATTTCTTCTATTTAGATATTTTCTAAGTGCCTCAAGTTTTTCAAAGGGGAAAAAGTAGAGCTTGATGGGGGTGGGGTAGCATTTCAATCTGCATGTTTGAAAACATGTCTTCATTTTCATCTATTGCCATTCTATGGAAACGCAGCCGCTTGGGCATTATCTAGCAGGTGGGACTCCACACATGCTACGTGCCTCCTGCTTCCTCAGTACCTGCACCCCACCTTCACGTTCAGTATCTTTGCAAAGGCAATTCATTCTTTCAGCTTCAGTGCTTCATGGTTACTTGAGCACACAAGCAGGATCAAAACACTCAGGAACTTTCAAAAGGTTCCTCAATGACTGGGTGCCGTTGAATAAAGCAGCAAATGAAAGGGAACAGGAACAGTTCTGACACATGCACAGGGCACTGTGCTGACGCCCACGGCTCGCTGTCGCGGAGCCATGCCCTGATTTTGAAAGTCTGAAGCCTTTCCAGTGGACACTGCAGGGGTAAACGCCTCTGAACTTCACAGAGGTAAAGGAAAATACCACTAAAGTTTTCTCTTAAAAATATCGGAACTTGAAATTAATTTACATGCCAAACTGTTTTATCTTAAATATTTTCAAACGAAAAAAATTAATCACATTTCCTAACTTCATCTTTTATTTATAGTTATTCCAAAGCAGATATGCTATGATGAGATAGTTCTAAAAATACAGTTCTTTATCCTCAAAACCCTGGTTATACATGAGGCCTAGAAATCTCTTTTCTAGAATTTTTAAAACAACCAGTAAAATATAAAGATCAACCTGCACCCCACAAAGATTCAAGTAAAATTATGTCTTTTCAAAACCTTATATTTTCAAGGAATGTTCTGCAAAAAAAGCAGCTTTTATAATTAGGAAGTAAATCAAAATAATACATAAAATGTCTTGTGTTTGCTAATAAATTGAGAAAAGACACAAAATTGAATTATTGATATTTTCTTTTTCTTTAACCAAAATAAAAGTAGGCTCTAGATTCACCTGTTAAGGCCTTAAACAGTCAATTAACCAATACAATTCACCAAACTAGCTTTCTATACAATTAGGAATTAAACAACCCCTTTTAGAGATGTCCTGAGATGACATTTAATGCTAAAATCAAAATAAATAACCCAGCAAGAACAAAAGTTTAAAATTCCAATAATTTCCACTTTGGGGATATTTTTTCACCAAAATTAATCAACATTTCTAAAATATTTCAATACAAAATTATAAAATAAAAAGTGCATTAAAAGCAGAACCTTTAAAACTCTAGCACAATTACAGTTATTCTGCATATGCGGCTACAGCCAGGTTTACACACTGACATTCAAGGAAGGAAACCTCCGGATTGGTAAGAAGTCCAGTATCACAAGAATAAGTCAAATAAGGCTTTTCTTTTTCTTAAAAAAATATACAATACACAAAGCAGTTTGGAAAAGAAGTAATATTATTTAACAATTTTCTGACTTAAATATCTTCACGTAACAAAAGTTTTCATATCACCATCAATATTACTTATATACATATGCCAAAAGTGAACAACAACAACAAAAAAATCAAAAGATGCCGTTTCAAAATAACAGTAAAATGTCTATTTCTTTAGGAATCTGAAATGAGCTCCTCTCTTAATATACAAAGTCCATACAATATTTATAATAAAACTACTCTCTTCTGAAACCAAGGAGGCAATGAGAGAAAATAAAGGCAATTATTTTTCAGGAAAAAAAAAGTAAAACCCAGCTTTATATGACAATGAAAAAGATATCCATTTATGAATAAAATGAATACAATACTGATCTGAAGTGCTCGTGGGGAGGTGAAACTGACGCTCTTTCTGCAATTAGGACTAGTACTTATATTTACAAAATATACTGTTCAGCCACACAGAGGCCCATATATCTGTCTATGTACATATGTATTTATATATAGAACATATAAATAATTTCAAAGGAAAAATTAACATGAAGTAAAGAACCTTCCATCTTTGGAATGCTGTAGGAATGGCGTGCACGCACTCTGCCCAGCACGGGTGGGATTTGGTTTGGGACATGTTTTAGGTGGCACCATTGACGATACTAAAGAATTCCCTGAAATCAAAAATACATCTGTTTATGCACGAAGAGAAAGTCATGGGGTTTTTACGGATTCTTGGCCTTAAGCTACAGATATGCTTCTTATTTGCTGGGGTGGACAGGGCCATGGTTGCTTGCTCCTTGCAGACGGTTCTGTGGTTTCCTACCTGCGATGTATGGCTTGTGCTTCTGCAATTATGTAACCCTGGACCTGAACACAGATTGATGCGGTAAGTGTGTCGCCAGCCCGTGTGGACAGCTGAATCCTTATTGGTGGGTCAGGTTTACTCGAGTCCCCATGTTGAAGCCCCAGATACTGCATTCTTGTAACTAATGATTAAACATTTGTCATGGAGAGAATTGGTCCAGCCATCTCTCAAGGTATCGGTTATATTAACTTATGGTAGACTGAAAAGAGTCCATTTTGACTAATTTTCAAAATGCACAGAGAAAAGAGTGGAAAAAACTTCCCTGTGTGTTGTAACATTTTTTTTCTGAACTTCATGCCTCAATCTTACGCTTGCTTTGTAAGCTATGCTTCTTATAACCAGAAGCATGAAGGAAAATCTGACATACTTTTTCCCTGTTAGCGTTTTTGTCTTTGCTAATACAAAGAAATCACACTACAATGATAGTAAGACCCAGTTAATTGCTTCGTGAACTAGACACACTAGCCACGGAGGAGACTGAGGAGGAAACTGCCTACGGTAGTACCTGAGTTCAGTGATTTGTAGACAAAAGAGAACAACGCGGTGACACTTTTCCCAGTTTTTTTTCCCTTTGAGTCTCTGAAAGACAATGATTCTTTAGATAATTTTATAGCTAAAAAACTATTGTAGCATTTTTAACACTTGAAGCTTTAAAACAGAGATTCCAAGTGCTTTGCTCTTCACAAAATGTAACTTCAGAAACATTCTTAAAGGTGTACTTCCGACTCGCATCAGAAGACGTGGGTGAGGGTCTGCCACTCGCCGGCAGCCTCCTGCACCACCTCCTCCAGGTGGAGGGTCCGGCTCAGCTCCTCCCCATCCTGCTCCGGGTGACCTGCGGACTCCTGCAGAGCTCCTGTTATGCAGACAAAGAAAACACAAGCAGCCTCAGACCTTCCAGAGCACAAAATGATTCCCATTTAAATAAAGACTTTCTGGTAGAAAGAGACAAGGAATTTCTAAAGTAATTTGCTTTTCATTCCAATGAAAAAAGAGTAATTTGAGCTGCAGGTGAAACAACTCTGCCGGCAGGACAGTAGTTACTGTTATGAGTATGAACGCACACACAGCACTGGTGATATGAGTGCACTCCTATGACAGCTACATTAACACAGCATCAGGAATGAGCAATAACCAACACACATGATTTCTATAATAAAAAGGAAAGCAGGAAGCACTACAGTGTAGATGTTAAAGAGAAAAATTACCCCTTTTTCCTTCCTCAAAAACTCCCCACAATAATAGTGTTCTGCCCTCGGGTTCCCTACACTGAAAGCCGTCGAGCTCCCCTCACAAAGTACCGCACCTCAAACAACCAAAGAACACCTGCAAGCCTCACAGAGCACACCACCACCTCCAACACCAAATCACAAATCTCACAGATCACATCACCACCTCCAACACCAAATCACAAATCTCACAGATCACATCACCACCTCCAACACCAAATCACAAATCTCACAGATCACACCACCTCCAACAACCAAATCACAAATCTCACAGATCACACCACCTCCAACAACCAAATCACAAATGTCACAGATCACACCACTTCCAACAACCAAGTCACATAACTCAGAGCACACCACCTCCAACAACCAAATCAGAAATCTTACAGATCACACCACCTCCAACAACCAAATCACAAATGTCACAGATCACACCACCTCCAACAACAAATCACAAATGTCACAGATCACACCACCTCCAACAACAAATCACAAATGTCACAGATCACACCACCTCCAACAACAAATTACAAATCTCACAGATCACATCACCAACAAACAAATCACAAATCTCACAGATCACACCATCTGCAACAACCAAATCACAAATCTCACAGATCACACCATCTCCAACAACCAAAAATAAGTCTCATGGATCATATCAACTTCACCAACCAGATGACAAATCTCATGGAGCACACCACCTCCAACAACCAAATCACAAATCTCACAGATCACATCACCTCCAACAATCAAATAACACATCTCACGAATCACATCACCTCCAACAACCAAATAACACATCTCACGAATCACATCACCTCCAACAACCAAATAACACATCTCACGAATCACATCACCTCCAACAATCAAATAACACATCTCACGAATCACATCACCTCCAACAACCAAATAACACATCTCACGAATCACATCACCTCCAACAACCAAATAACACATCTCACGAATCCCATCACCTCCAACAACCAAATAACACATCTCACAGATCACACCACCTCCATCAAATAACACATCTCACGAATCACATCACCTCCAACAATCAAATAACACATCTCACGAATCACATCACCTCCAACAACCAAATAACACATCTCACGAATCCCATCACCTCCAACAACCAAATAACACATCTCACGAATTACATCACCTCCAACAACCAAACAAACCACAGATCTCACAGAGCATACCACCTCGAACAATCAAATCACACCCGCAAAATGCATGGAGCACACCAAGGGGTCTACTCAGACTTTAACATTTCTAGTTCCTTGCATAGCTACTGCCACCCTCTGAAACCTAGTCTAGGCCATCTATTGTCATTCCTTCCTCAGAGATGGATGCCACTGCTAGATTCTGTGTAGGAAACAAAGGTGAACAAGAGACAGACAAGCAGTAGGATCACACCCCAATATCCATACTCTGAAGGGCATGAACGTTAGCGAATCAAGAGAGAAACCAAGGCCCACGTGTTGTCTGTGCCAGGTCAACAGGATGCAGACAGGAGCAGTTGGTGCAGATTCTGTTTGCTCTGTGCCCCTGAGCACCGAGACAGCACCTGAACTGCATGCTGCAGGAAAAGGGGCTTCCAGACATGCTGTGAAGACAGACAGAGATGCTATTCTGGGCCTCTGACTGCCCAGGTGCTGAAGGCCCCTACAGAAAGCTCTGTCCAGTGAGAAACGAGCTGCTCAGAAATGCTGCGCTTGCTCAGGTTCTGGGCTGCCATTTTACTCCAATAAATTTCTGTGGCCTTGCCAAAATATAAATTTAATCTAATCAAATTCTGTGTGTGTGTGTGTGTGTGTGTGTGTGTGTGTGTGTGTGAAGGGGGGGCAGTCCATAGCCAACTTCAACAACTGCAAACACTAACTATTAAAGTAACAAAAGCACAGGCTTCCAGAGATCATGGCGGATGGGAGGCAGGACTAGACTGCTCCTCCGACTCAAAGGGACAGAGCAGCATGAGGAGGCTCGCATTGTGAATTTTTGCTCCCGAACAACTAGGGGAATAAATCAGGAAACCTGAGAGGGCCCACAGACTCTCTGAAGGAAGTGGATTGCTCCTGCAGGACCCAGGAGACACCCCAAATACTCAGCCACAGCAAGACCCGCCCAAGGAGAGTCTGAGCTCAGACACGCCTAGCCCAGCCCCCACCCAATGCTCCTTCTCTACCACCCCGGGAAGCAGGAAGCGAAGGCAAAGGGCATATACTCTTGGGAGGTCCAGGGCCCCGCCCACCGCCTGTTCCTCCCTTTACTACCACAGCTGATGCTCTCTGGAAAGCACCACCTCCAGGCAGGAGGCGAACCAGCACAAAAATAGAGCATTAAACCACCAAAGCTAAGAACCCTCACAGAGTCCATTTCACCCCCCTGCCACCTCCACCGGAACAGGCACCGGTACCCATGGCTGAGAGACCATGAATGGTTCACATCACAGGACTCTGTGCAGACAACCCCTAGTACCAGCCCGGAGCCGGGTGGACTTACTGGGTGGCTAGACCAAGAAGAAAGGTAACAATCACTATAGCTCTGTTCTCAGGGAGCCACAGCCATAGGAAAAGGCGGGGAGTACTATATCAAGAGAACCCCGTAGGACCAAAGAATCTGAACAACAGCCTTCGGCCCTAGACCTTCCCTCTGACAGAGCCTACTCAAATGAAAAGGAACCAGAAAAACCAACTCTGGTAATATGACAAAACAAGGCTCTTTAACACCTCCCAAAAATCACACTAGCTCACCAGCAATGGATCCAAACCCAGAAGAAGTCCCTGATTTACCTGAAAAAGAATTCAGGAAGTTAGTTATTAAGCTAATCAGGAAGGTACCAGAGAAAGGTGTAGCCAAAGGTAAGGAAATCAAAAAAATGATATAAGAAGTGAAGGGAGAAATATTCAATGAAATTGATAGCATAAATAAAAAACAAGGAAAACTTCAGGAAACAATAGACATACTTATAGAAATGCAAAATGCTCTGAAAAGTCTCAGCAATAGAATAGAACAAGTACAAGAAAGAAATTCAGAGCTCAAAGACAAGGTCTTCGAATTAACCCAATCTAACACAGGCAAAGAAAAAAGAATAAGAAAATATGAACAAAGCCTCCAAGAAGTCTGGGGATTATGTTAAACGACCAAACCTAAGAATAATCGGCATTCCTGAGGAAGAAGAGAAATCTAAAAGTTTGGAAAACATATTTGGGGGAATAATCGAGGAAAACTTCCCCGGCCTTGCTAGAGACCTAGACATCCAAATACAAGAAGCACAAAGAACACCTGGGAAATTCACTGCAAAAATATCATTGCTTAGTCGCATTGTCATCAGCAACAGCAGCTAAAAAAGACAGAGGGACATTACATAATGATAAAAGGCGTTGTCCAACAGGAAAATACCACAATCCTAAACATACATGCACCTAACACTGGAGCTCCCAAATTTATAAAACAATTACTAATAGATCTAAGAAATGAGATAGACAGCAACATAATAATAGTGGGAGACTTCAATACTCCACTGACAGCACTAGACAGGTCATCAAGACAGAAAGTCAAAAAAGAAAAAGTGGATTTAAACTATACCTTGGAACAAAAGGACTTAATAGATATATACCTAACATTCCATCCAACAACTGCAGAATATACATTATATTTAACAGCAGATGGAACTTTCTCCAAGACAGACCATATGATAGGTCACAAAATGAGCCTCAATAAATTTAAGAAAATTGAAATTATATCAAGCTCTCTCTCAGACCACAGTGGAATAAAACTGCAAATAAATTCCAAAAGGAACCTTCAAAACCATGCAAATACACAAAAATTCAATAACCTGCTCCTGAATGATCATTGGGTGAAAAATGAAATCAAGATAGAAATTAAAAAATTATTCGAACTGAACGACGATAGTGACATAACCCTTCATAACCTCTGGGATACTGCAAAGGCAGTGCTAGGAGGAAAGTTCGTAGCCCTAAATGTCTACATCAAGCCTGAAAGAGCACACACAGACAATCTAAGGTCACACCTCAAGGAACTAGAGAAACAAGAACAAACCAAAACCAAACTCAGCAGAAGAAAGGAAATAACCAAGATCAGAGCAGAACTAAATGAAATTGAAACAAACAAAAGATAACTGAAACAAAAAGCTGGTTCTCTGAAAACATAAATAAAATTGATAGACCACTAGCAAGATTAACCAAGAAGAGAGGAAATCCAAATAAGCTCAATAAGAAGTGAAATGGGAGCTATCACAACTGACACCACAGAAATATAAAAGATCATTCAAGGCTACTATGAATACCTTTACACATATAAACTAGAAAACCTAGAAAGATGGATAAATTCCTGGAAAGATACAACCCTCCTAGCTTAAATCAGGAAGAATTAGATACCCTGATCAGACCAATGACAAGCAGCAAGATTGAAATAGTAATTTAAAAATTACCAACAAACCAAAGTCCACAACCAGATGGATTCACAGCAGAATTCTACCAGGCATTCAAAGGAGAATTGGTACCAATCCTTTTGACAATATTCCACAAGACAGAGAAAAAGAGAACCCTCCCTAAATCATTCTATGGAGCCAGTATCACCCAAATACCAAAACCAAGACAGGACATAACCAAAAACAAAACTATAGACCATTATCCCTGATGAACATAGATGCTAAAATCCTTAACAAAATACTAGCTAACCGAATCCAACACATATCAAAAAGATACTCCACCATATGATCAAGTGGGTTTCATACCAGGGATGCAGGAATGGTTTAACATATGCAAGTCGATAAATGTGATACACCACATAAACAGAATTAAAAACAAAAACCACATGATCATTTCTACAGATGCAGAAAAAACATCAGACAAAATCCAGCATCACTTTATGATTAAAACTCCCAGGAAAATCGGCATACAAGGGACATACCTCAATAATAAAAGCCATCTATGACAAACCCACAGCCAACATAATACTGAATGATGAAAAGTTAAAAGCTTTCCCTCTGAGAACTGAAACAAGACAAAGATGCCCACTCTCACTACTCCTCTTCAACACAGCAGTGGAAGTCCTAGCCAGAGCAATCAGAAAAGAGAAGGAAATCAAGAGCATCCAAATCAGTAAAGAGGAAGTCAAACTATCGCTGTTTGCTGATGATATGATTGTTTACCTAGAAAACCCAAAAGACTCTTCCAGAAAGCTCCTAGAACTGATGAAAGAATTCAGCAAAGTTTCCAGATAAAAAATTGATGTAAAGAAATCAGTAGCTCTTCTATACACCAACAGCAACCAAGCTGAGAATCAAATCAAGGAGTCAACCCCTTTTACAATAGCTGGAAAAAACAAAACAAAAACAAACAAACAAACAAAACCTTAGGAATACACCTAACCAAGGAGGTAAAAGACCTCCACAAGGAAAACTACAAAACACTGCTGAAAGAAATCACAGATGACCCAAACAAATGGAAACACATCCCATGCTCATGGTTGGGTAGAATCAATATTGTGAAAATGGCCATACTGCCAAAAGCAATCTACAAATTCATCGCAATTCCCATCAAAATACCAACATCATTCTTCACAGAATTAGAAAAAACAATTCTAAAATTGATATGGAATCAAAAAAGAGCTCACATAGCCAAAGTAAGACTAAGCAAAAAGAACAAATCTGGAGGCATCACATTACCTGATTTCAAACTATACTATAAGGTCATAGTCACCAAAACAGCATGGTAGTGATAAAAAATAGGCATACAGACCAATGGAACTGAATAGAGAACCCAGAAATAAACCCAAATACTTATAGCCAACTGATCCTCAATAAGGAAAACAAAAACATAAAATGGGGAAAGGACACCCTTTTCAACAAACAGTGCTGGGATAATTGGCTAGCCACATGTAGGAGAATGAAACTGGAACTTCATGTCTCATCTTATACAAAAATCAACTCAAGATGGATAAAAAAAACTAAGACCTGAAACTATAAAAATTCTAGAAGATAAAGTTGGAAAAACCCTTCTAGACATTGGCTTCGGCAAGGACCAAGAGCACAAAAGTGAATGCAATAAAAACAAAGATAAATAGCTGGGACTTCATTACACTAAAGAGCTTTTTTTATGGCAAAAGGAACAGTCAGCAGATTAAACAGACAACCCACAGAGTGGGAGAAAATCTTCACTATCTATACATCTGACAAAGGACTAATATCCAGAATCTACAACGAATTCAAACTAATCAGTAAGAAAAAAAACAAACAATCCCATCAAAAAGTGAGCTAAGGACATGAATAGACAATTCTCAAAAGAAGATATATAAATGGCCAGCAAACATATGAAAAAATGCTCAACATCACTAATGATCAGGAAAATGCAAATCAAAACCACAATGTGATACCATTTTACTCGCGCAAGAATGGCCATAATCAAAAAATTAAAAAAAAATAGTACACGCTAGCATGGATGTGGTGAACAGGGAACACTTCCACACTGCTAGTGGGAATGTAAACTAGTACAGCCACTATGGAAAACAGTGTAGAGATTCCTTAAAGAACTAAAAATAGAACTACCATTTGATCCAGCAGTCCCACTACTGGGTATCTCTACCCAGAGGAAAATAAGTAGAATCTTTTTCATTGTATGAAAAAGACACTTGCACACGCATGTTTATGGCAGCACAATTCGCAACTGCAAAAATGGGGAACCAAACCAAATGTCCATAAATCAACGAGTGGATAAAGAAACTGCGGTATTTATATACATAAATACACACACACACACACAATGGAATACTACTCAGCCATAAAAAGGAATGAATTAATAGCATCTGCAACCACCTGGATGAAATTGAAGGCCATTATTCTAAGTGAAGTAACACAGGAATGGAAAACCAAACATCGCATGTTCTCACTCATAAGTGGGAGCTAAGCTATGAGGATACAAAGGCAAAAGATTGACACAATGGACTTTGGGGACTCGGGGGGAAAGAATGGGAAGGGGGTGAGGGATAAAAGACTATAAACAGGGTGCAGTGTACACTGCTCAGGTGATGGGTGCACCAAAATCTCACAAATCACCAGTACAGAACTTACTCATGTAACCAAACACTACCTGTTCCCCAATAACCTATGGAAATAAAAAAATAAAATAAAGCACAGGCTTCCAGTCCACACAACTGAGGCTGTACCACGTGCAATGCAAAATCACTGTGTGAACTAAAGGAAACAATGTATGTGAAACACAGGGTGCCTCGCAGGCCACTGAACAGCACGCACTCCCAGGTGCAGCATTCTCACCAGCATAGCTGTGCGCCCGCTTCATGTGCAGCTTCATGTTGCTCTTCTGCGTGAAGCCCATGACGCAGTAGGCACACTTGTAGGGCCGCTCCCCCGTGTGCTTCTTCATGTGCACCTGCAGCGCACTCTTCTGGTTGAAGGCTTTCTCACAAAGCGTGCAATGGAACGGCCGCTCCCCTGTACAGAAAATGGCATATGTCAATGTCTCTAAGAAAAGTATAGTGGATGCCTGGGCTCTACCCTGAGGTATGAACAAGAGGGACTGAATGTTCCTCTTTTCTTTTAGGCTTTCAGCCTGGCTGTCATCTGAACAAAGGGCTGGAGGAGCCATAGGGAGACCAGAGGGAGCCTGGCCAGGTCCTAACGACCCCCAGCAGATGGGGCGGAGGGATCAGAGAGCCATGGAAGGGCCACGGTGGACGCAGCCTGTGGAACCCCAGGCCCACAGTGAGTCGTCAGATGATCACAACAGAAATGAGCCCGGGATGATGTCCTGTTAGGGCAGGGCGGAGACAGAAGGGCTGACACGAGCTATCATGTATCAGTCAAGAGGCAGAAGATGGAAGAGCTTGTTTCTTTGTTCTGTGTGTTTTTTTTTTCTCTAAGACAAAAGGTTTGAGCAGATTTAGGTGGTGCAGGAAAGCCAGCAGAGAAAAAAAGTTTTAAGACAGAAGAGGAAGATTAAAAATTAAGTTCCCCGGTGACATTGAGGACATGGGACCCAGGCACTGGGGGCCGCCTGTTTGCTCCAGCAGAAGGGAAGGAGGGACGTAACGTGGTCAACATCCCAGACACGGTACGGGAGGCTTGCCTGATGCTTCTGTTTCACATGGTCATAATGTAAGCAGCAAAACCTTCCACATGAAAAGTTAGTTATGACGATAAATAGGTCAAAACTCAGGGGAAATGGAACATGTGGACCTTGCTTTATAAATAAAGCATTCCATCGCTCGTGAATATTGCACAGGTGGAATTATGTTTCCTCACCCATGATGTCTACTTCAAAGAGTAAGGAAACAAAAGCACGTCCCTCCCCATTACCTGTGTGTATGCGGCTGTGGCGCTCCAGCTGGCTTGGTTTGGCAAACGCCTTCTCACAAGTGTCACATTTAAACACTCTTGGCTTCTGGGAGCTCAAAGAGGGGCCGGCCTGGTGTGTCTGCATGTGCTCCTGGGAGACAACACACAGAAACCAAGAAACGAGATCAAAACAGCTTTCGAGACTAGAAACAAGAGGAAGCAAATCACTGCGAAGTTCAAGTCAGTGGCAAGGACAAAATCAAAGGCTAATCTGTGATTTCTGTTCTTAAGGACTTCGATGCATCGGTAGTGACAACAGAGTGACAACACTGGGGCTTCTCGGGGAGACTCCGGTCCCCATCTGAGCTTTACTGCCTGCTAGCTATATGGCTTGGCCACATCTGTGTCCCAAATAGGGGTAGAAATATCTCCTTCATCAGCTTTAACCGAGACCAAGGGCGTCAAGCCATGAGCCTAGTGCAGGAGTCCAGCTGAGCTCCCTCCGTTGGCTGTGGGGGATCCTGTCCCCGTTTCACACACGAGTCCACCCAGATGTCGTGGCCTGAGGCCCTGCGGCACCCAGCTGGGACACGTTCAGTGACTCTCACCCACAAGTCCTCACGGAATGCCCATGATTCTGAAGTGCGTTCTCCCGGTGATACGACAGAGGCTTTTAAAGCCAAGAGGAAACTGTTCCCTTCTCCTGTTGTGACTGGCAACTTGCCAGAGATACTGCATTCACGTGACCGCAAATTTCTCAAAAGATCTGATAGCTGCTGCCCTTGCAGGCACCTGAGGATATGCAATGTGGTTATTTTCCAAAATTGCAGAAGCATAATAATTATCCTAATAGAATCCCAGTCTTTAGAGCTAACCTCTACCCTGTAAGGCAGGAGTCAGGGAAAAGTACACGTTTCCTGTGTGTGTTCCATGTGACCGCCTGTGTTCCAGTTGCGTACGTCGCATTGCTCAAGGCCCAGCACAGTCTGGGAGGTGGGTGTAATGAAAGCAACAGGGTGGGAAAAACAAACTCGGGAGGTGAGTGGGGGAGCCTTCCCAGCACTGCAGACCAGGCAGAGCCAGGACTGCAGGTGAGGCCTGACCAGTGACACCACCACCCCTGATGACACCAATCACCATCAACAGCTAGAGTGCATTCCTCCCCCACTCCGTCTGGGGTTCCCACCCGGTCTGTGTTGGATGTAACTGCAGTCACACTGAGTGCTAAGCTTCCTGAGGATGGAGCCGCCTGTTTCTGGGACCACCTTCTGTGCATACAGCAGGGACTCACTGTTTGCTAAGCTGAAAGGAGGACAGAGAGTCCACGGGGGAACAGACTGTCCAGTGGGCTGAAAGGAAAGCTTTTATAACCTTGGCTTCTGTTTCTCTGACCTCCAGAGAAATTTCCTGCGGTGGGAACAGTGCACGCGGCTGCCACTCTATGCTGATGACTTCAAAAGAAATACCGACGAGCTGCACTCCTCGAAGGGCGCAGTTAGGCTTACCCTGCGGCAGAGGTTACGTAAACCTAGTTCTCCCTAGAAAGTGCTCTCTGAGACAATGGCAAATGTTCCTCAAGAAAGAATTTCATCATCAAATAAGTTTGCGATCAGCTGTAGTTAATACCGTTCTTACTGCAACACACCTGTCGGCCTGGCTCTGCTACAAGCGACAAGTGAGGTGTGAATTTCTAAGAAGGGGCGGTGTTGTGCCCTGAAGTTGGTGGGGACTCAGCAGAGCCCCCCAACATGGCCGTCAGCTCACTGCACCAGAGGACGCTAATGCAGCCCTGGGGCAGGGAGATTCATCAGAAGGTTTCAAAAGAAAGAATCCTGCTGATAGTTTATTTTGCTGTGCAGAAGCTCTTAAGTTTAACTGGATCCCATTTATCAACTTTGGCTTGTGTTGCAATTGCTTTTGGCGTCTTCGTCATGACATCTTTGCTGCTGCTCTGTCCAGAATGGTATTGTCTAGGTTGTCTTCCAGGGTTTTTAGAGTTGTGGGTTTTACATTTCAGGCTTCAATCCATCTTGAAACAGAAAACCAAATACCACATGTTCTCACTGATAAGTGGGAGCTAAATGGTGAGAACACATGGACCCATAGAGAGGAGCAAATCACACACACTGGGGCCTCCTTGAGGGAGGAGGGAGAGGAGGAGGAAAAATTATTGGCTACTTAGCTTAGTACCAGGGTGATGAAATAATCTGTACAACAATCCCCTGTGACCTGAGTTTACCTGTATAACAAACCCTGCACATGCACCTCCGAACCTAAAGTGAAAGTAAAAAAAATTTAAAAATAAAAAGGAACCCAAGCAGCCAAGCGACAGGCTCCCTTCAGGACAGAGAGGGAGGACTGAGGGTCTCGGGGCTCACCAGCCCCTGGAGGGACCTGGGAGAGGAGCCACCGCAAGCGCCACAGGTGGGGCCCCGGGCTTCCCGGCCCAGACAGGGCCGTCACTGCTGACACCACTGGCCTGCAATACACCCAAAGCCCATGTGCTCTACTCCACACTCCAAAAAAGCCATCCTGGTCACAGGGATCCAAGGATTCCAGTTCCTGGGACAGGAATTTCTCCTTGAGTAGGACTCTCCCTTCTTCTAGTCCTACACTCATTAAAAGACAACAGACACACAAAGGCCAAAAACAATCCCCACCCCTCCCCAACATACACAGGAACCCCAAGGGTCCAGCCATCTTAGTGCAGCTTTCCTTCCCGGCCAGCGTGGCACGCCTCTGCCCTCTGCGTGGCCTGGCCATGGCTGGTCAGAAATTTCGCAGGCTATCTCTCACTTGGAATTTGTCTGTTTTTCTCATGTTACGGGGTTTTTGGGAAAAGTGCCATTTTCATCCCACACTGCCAAGGACAGAAGCAGTCTTGATGTGTGGGTGCTGATGCCGGCCACGGCCGCTGGGCTGGAGTGGTGCTGGCTAGGCATCTGCGCTGCACGCTCCTCTGTGTTCCACCCCTTCCACACCCCATTCCCTTCACACGGAAGACGGCGCCCTGGGCTGGGTATCAGAGCACCCTGCTGGAATTCTGCCTCCTGCCCACTGTAGCACGGCACCCTCTGTGGGGATGTCCCAGAACTCATCCTGTGCTTCCCACATGCGGGCACTCAGGTCTCCACTGTGCAGTGATGGCTCTGCTGCAGTGGAAAGCGCGGGCAGCTAAACCTTGGGAGGCTGGAGGGGCATCTTCAGGGCTGGTCCCCAGGGTGAGCACACATGCATTTGTTAGGGCCGCCCAATGCCCCTACAGAAAGTCCTACCAAGTCACAGTCTCACTAGCAATTACGTGAGCGAGCCTCTGCTTCCCCACAGCCTCAACAACAGGTGCTGACAGACTTTTACATTTTTGCCAGTCTGACAAGGGAGAGAGGGCATTTCAATGTTATTTCAGCTTGTCTTGCAAATTGATTGTGAGTTGCAGGTGAACATGCAATTCATCTGTACAGCAAGCAGACCTCTTACAACCGGAACAATACACCTACATCTAGTGACCTTTTCCTCAAAAACACATGCCAGATTCCCGGCCGGTGTTAAATCTTGGACTCCGCATCTCTAGCCGCCTGGGGGGCACACAGCTGTGCCCCGTCACAGTGGGCCTACCTTGAGGTGCGTGGCGCGCTTGAAGGCCTTCCTGCACACGGGGCAGCCGTGGATGCGCTCCCGGCCATGCACCTCCTTGCTGTGGTGCATGAGCACCGCCGCCGATGAGAAGGCGCGGTCACACTCCAGGCACTGGTGCGCCCGGCCCTCCTTCTCTGGCTGGTTGCCTGGGGCCAGGTTCCCAGAGACGCCAGCTACCTGAAAAGAGCCAGAAATTGTGACTTTCCACTCACTTGGCTTGATTTGTGCAGTTTGTGAACTGACACACACCATGGTGATAAGAGGGACATTCCTAGCACGGACACGCCAAGCCCACACTGCATGTCCTGTCATCAGGATAATTTAGCCAGAGGCGCCTTCCACACAATATGAGACCAGAATGCACACTGTGTCCTGCAAGATTGAGACCACACAACAGCGGCTAAGGAATGAGCTCTGGCGCCGCACTGACCAGGTGCAAATTCCAGCTCCAACGTGACTATCCGGGCTACTCTGGGCTAAGTACTTAACCAGTCCGTGCTCGCGTCCTCATGGGAGAACACCTGCCTACCAAGGGCTGCATATGGCAAGCATTCACTAAATGCTCACTACTGGTAGTAGCTTTAGATAAACAATTCTTAACAACAAAAAGTGTTTTTAGCTTTTAATGGAATTAAACCATTTTTTCCAAACTGTGGATGACAACCAATTAGGTTTTCAAATCATCTTAATGGGATGCCACCACCACTTGAAAAAATCATTTTCAAAATTTTTGAAAAAATTTTTTGAGATGGAGTCTTGCTCTCTTGCCCAGGCTGGAGTTCAGTGGCACAATCGCAGCTCAGGACAGCCTCAAACTCCTGGGCTCAAGCAACCCTCCCAGCCCAGCCCCGCCGCACGCCTGCGTCCACAGGTGCGCACCACCTCACCATCATGCCCAGCTAACTTTTTTATTTTTTGTAGAGACAGGGTCTCCCTATGTTGCCTAGGTTGGTCTCAGAACTCCTGAACTCAAAGGATCCTCCTGCCTCAGTCTCCCAAGTGCTGGGATTACAGGTGTGAGACACTGTACCTGGCTGACTCGGCTTTTATAAACAACAGATTCCAGTTTTGCAAATTTCTATGTGATGGCTTAACAAAACAATTATAATGAAAATTAATGAGATCTGTCCACATTTTTATTATTCCTAATTTATCAAATACTTTTTCATTAATTCTGGAATATAAGAAATAAGTAAACATTAAAGAAAAATACTTAAACAACAAAAAAGATTTATACAGGGTGCTATATTATTAATCTGTGCTATAATTAAAAAAATGGAATGGGGAAAAAAAGGAACAAAGGAAAAGATCAGAAAAGACATTGCAGCCATGTTGAGATGTGCAGGGACTGGTGTCATTCTAGAATATGACACCTGTGTGTCAGGTGTCTGTCTACACATATCTGTAGGTGTTATTCTATAATATGATACCTGTGTCAGGTGTGTGAGTTTACAAGTGAGTATCTGCAGGTGTTATTCTACAATATGACACCTGTGTCGGGTGTGTGTCTACAGGTGAGTATCTATAGGTGTTATTCTAGAAAATGACACCTGTGTCAGGTGTGTGTCTACATGTGAATATCTGCGAGTGTAAAGAAAAATGACAGAAACACATGCCTGTTGAGGTTACTGCATAAAATATATTCCATGTGAGTCAAAAAAGTCTGAAAAGCACAGGAATAAATGACACTAAAGGCTGGTTGTGTAACTGCAGATAAATGCATGCTGAAGAACATCAACTCAAACAAAAACCTGTAGTTATGGAGCGACCTAATGTCCTCCATCAGTATTACGAAGCATCTACCAGTAGTCATGGCAATGAACACACAGAAAATTGTTTCTGAACCAAACATTTTACTCATGAGATGTGAGAATTCAATATCTGGTCCACATCATTCAAGGAAAGACAAACAAACACACGAAACTTTAAAAACTATTTCTGTAAAATATTTTTCAGCATAATCGCATCAGAAGCAAAGCTTCTGAATCATTGCTACTACTGTGAAACAAATCTCCAATGTTCTGCTGAATTTCATAACTACATATCTAGAGACTGAATTATATTAATAGAATCTTGCTAAAATCATACTTGCCCAAAGGAGAAGGGGAAATCGGTTACAGAATGAGTGTGAGATGATTTTTAAGCCTGAGGCATAAACTTGGCCACAGCTAGAAATAATGTGCTTCCCACAGCAGGTTATTCTGCATGGGGGTGGGAGGGTAGAAGCGTGTATGTCCACCCCCTCCCAAGCATGAGGAGTGTGGCTGTTGGGAAGCAGAAGAGGGAGGAAAGCAGCCTCTCCATCCACCTCCTAATGAGCCCGGAAAGAACGGGCGCGGATCCAACATCCTCTGCGTCCAGCGGCTGGCACTGGCAGGAGCTTAAATGTTTGCTGAACTGAAACAAGGTCAACATTTCAAAGAAATGCTGCCCACAACACACACCTGGGCACATGATCACCCTTCTGACCCCAAACCTCCCTCTAAAAACCTGCTCCTTACTAAAAAGTTCCCAGCTGAGACCAGCTGATCTCAAGTAACAGGAAATCCAGGTGTAAATGCTCAGAACGATATTCTTCTATTCAGACATGAAGAGTGAGATAAGACAGATCTGGATTCAAACGCCAGCTCTGTCTCTATTGGCAGGGTGACTTTAAGTTATTCAAAGCTACCCTTAAATGATAGAATCCTTGTGAGTAAAACGGGGCCGTGACACTTAGACACCTCACAGGCTGTGGGAAGGGCTCGGCTACATAAGACCACATGCCTAGTGGGAGCCTGGCCTTAGGCACCTGGCCAGCAAGTGTCGGCTCTTTTCTCCTGCAAAACCAGTTTCAAAAGAAGGCCATGGCCCCTTAAGCAGTGAGTGAAGGAAGAAAGGCAGTTTGCTGCAGCGGCTCCCCTCTGATTTAATAGCTTGAAGTTGCTAACAAAGTTAGGTCAGGTCTCTTGATCCTTATGGGAAGGGTCAGGCAGAAATTAGTTCATTCGTTTTTGTAAAGACAGGCTGAGTAAGGGGGCAGTCTGTCAATGGCTCTCTTAGGATAAAGACGTTTTTCCATTGTGAGTACACATCTTGTCAGATCAGTATGGATTTCTCTTCAGATGAACCATGAAGAAAAAGATTTTTAAAAAGCAAAGGTTGTTGCTCTAGGGACTTCACCAGAGAGCGAAGTGAGCCCCAGGCCGTAGTAGCTGCTCCAACGCCACCAGCAGGGTCCTTACCTGAGCGCTTACTTTGGACCAGGACCTGTGCTCTGTGCCAGGGAACATTACATGCCCAATCTCTGACTACCATGAGGTAGTCCTAACTACACCCCTGTTTGGGGGTTTGGGTTTTGTTTTGTTTTGCTTTTTTGTCTTCTTTGAAACACCAACTTGCTCTGTTACCCAGGTTGGAGTACAGTGGTGATCATAGCTCACTGCAGTCTCGAACTCCTGGGCTCAAGCAGTCCTCCTGCCTCAGCCTCCCAAAGTGCTGGGATTACAGGTGTGAGCTACTGTGCCTGGCCACCTCTGTCTTAAAAACAGGCCATCACATAGATGTAGGACTGCCTGAGGGCTCCTGGCCAGAAAGCACAGGAGCAGGGATGCACAGACATCACCAGAGGCTACAGCCAGCACTCCCAGCCACTCTGTCGTGGGTTCAGATAAACCCAGGGTGCTTCAAATGGTCCCAGCTTCCTCCCAGAAGCACAGGCCAGAGGCAGACCCAGGCATGTGTCTCAAGTCCCTGGTCAGAGCCCAGGTCAGAGCCTGGAAGCGTCAATGTGCATTCCATCTGTGACAAGAGAGCATTAGGATGAAATTAGACCGTGATTAAAACCAATTAATGTTGGCAAACAGTGCTACAACCTAACAAGGGAAATTTACAGAAAACATCTAAGAGAATTTCTCTTGCTAATTATAGGCATACCTTGTTTTCATTGAACTTTGCTTTTTTTGCCCTTCATAGATATCCTGTCGTTTTTACAAATTGAAAGTTTGTGGCGAGGCTGCTTCGAGCAAGTCTACTGGTGCCATTTTTCCAACGGCACATGCTCACTTCGTGTGTGTGTCACATTTTGGTAATTCTCGCAATATTTCAAACTTTTTCATTACAGCGTATCTATTACAGTGATCTGTGATTAGCGATCTTTGATGTTACTATTGTAATTGTGTTGAGGCACCACAAACCCCGCCCACATAAAATGGCAAACTTAACCTATAAATGTTTGTGTCTGACTGCTTCACCAACTGGCCATCCCACCTCTCCTTGGGCCTCCCTATTCTCTGAGACACAACAATACTAAAATGAGGCCAATTAATGATCCCACAATGCCTGTAAGTGTTCAAGTGAAACGAAGAGTCACACATCCCTCACTTCAAAAGCTAGAAATGATTAAGCTTAATGAGGAAGGCATGCAGAGAGCTGAGACAGGCTGAAAGCTCAGCCTCTTGTGTCAAACTATTAGCCAACTTGTGAAATGAAGGAAAGGTTCTTGAAGGAAATTAGAAGTGTTATCCAGTGAGCCCATGAATGATAAGAAAGTGAAACTGCACTGTTGCTGATAAGCAGAAAGTTTTAATGGCCTAGGCAGATCAAAACAGCCACAACCCTCGCTTAAGCCAAAGCCTAATCCAGAGCAACACTCTTAACTCTCTTCCATGTTATGAAGGCCGAGAGGTGAGGAAGCTGCAGAAGAAAAGCTGGAAACTAGCAGAGGTCGATCCATGAGAACTAAGGAAAGAAGCCACCTCCATAACATAGCAGTGCAAGGTGAAGCAGCAAGTGTTGCTGGAGAAGCTGCAGCAAGTTCTCCAGAACATCTAGCCAAGAGCATCGATGAAGGTCACTCCATTAAACAACAGATTTTCAGTGTAAACAGAACAGCTTTATAGTGGAAGAAGATGCCTCTAGGACTTTCATAGCTACAGAAAAGTCAGTGTCTGGCTTCAAAGGACAGGCTGACTCTCTTGTGAGGGGCTAGTGCAGCTAGTGACTTTAAGTTGAAGCCAATGCTCATTTACCATTCCACAAATCCTAAGGCCCTTAAGAATGATGCTAAATCCATTCTTTCTGTGCTCTACAAATGAAACAATAAAGCCTGAATGACAGCACGTCTGTTTACAGCATGATTTACTGAATATTTTAAGCCCACTGCTGAGACCTACTGGTCAGAAAAAATGATTCCTTTCAAAATATTCCTGCTCATTGACAATGCACCTGGTCACCCAAGAGCTGTGATGGAGATGTACAAAGAGACGAATGTTGCTTTCATGTCTGCTAACATGACATCCACTCTGTAGCCCATGGATCAAGGAGTAATTTCAACTTTCAAGTCTTACTAAGAAATACATCTCATAAGGCTGTAGCCGACATAGATAGTGATTCCTATGATGGATCTGGGCAAAGTAAAGTGAAAATCTGTGGAAAGGATTCACCACTCTATATGCCATTAAGAACATTTGTGATTCATGGGAGGAAGTCAAAATATCAACATTAACAGGAGTTTGGAAGCAGTTGATTCCAGCCCTCATGGATGACTTTGAGAGGTTCAAGACTTCAGCAGAAGAAGTAACTACAGATGTGGAGGAATGGGCAACAGAATTAGAAATGGAGCCTGAAGATGACTGAATTGCTGCAATCTCGTGGTATATATAACTCAGCAGATAAGGATCTCATGGTATATATAACTGAGCAGATAAGGATCTCATGGTATATATAACTGAGCAGATAGGGATCTAAAGGTATATATAACTTGAGCAGACAAGGAGTTGCTTCTTATGGATGAGCAAAGAAAGCAGTTACTTGAGACATAATCTACTCCTGGTGATGATGCGGTGAACATTGTTGAAATTACAACAAAAGATTTAAAAGATTACAGAAACTTAGGAAAGCAGCAGTGGGCTTTGAGAGATGGACTCCAATTTTGAAAGAGGTTCTACTTTGCGTAAAATGCTATCAAACTTCATTGCATGCTATGGGGAAATCTTTCATGAAAGGAAGAATCAACGCAGCAAACTTCACTGTTGTCTTATTTTAAGAAATCGTCACAGCCACCCCAAACTTCAACAACCACCACCTTGATCAGTCAGCAGCCATCAACATCAAGGCAAGACCCTCAACCAGCAAAAAGATTACAACTCACTGAAGGCTCAGGTGATCGTTAGCATTTTTAGCAATAAGGTATTTTTAAATTAAGGTATGTACATTTAAAAAAACGTAATGCTGGTCAGGCACAGTGGCTCACGCCTGTAATCCCAGCACTGTGGGAGGCTGAGGTGGGCGATCATTTGAGCTCAGGAGTTTGAGACCAGCCTGGCAACATGGCAAAATCCCATCTCTACTAAAAATACAAAAATTAGCCAGGTGTGGTGGTGCACACCTGTGATTCCAGCTACTTGGGAGGCTGAGGCAGGAGAATCACTTGAACCCAGGAGGCGGAGGTTGCAGTGAGCTGAGATTGCACCACTGCACTCTAGCCTGGGCAACAGAGCAAGACTCTGTCTCAAAAAAAAAAAAAAAAAGAGAAATAATGCTGCTGAACACTATTATTACAGTATAGTATAAACATCATATGCCCTGGGAAACCAGAAAACTAAATCATAATGTTAATGTATGACTTTGTTGTGATAATCACTTTATTGGAGTGCTCTAGAACTGAATGCATGTTATCTCTGAGGTATGCCTGTATTCACTCATACAGATTGGTTATCTACCTCATTTTTATATTTAATCTGTCAAATTTTGAAAAAAATTACAAGCTAGACCAAGTTTTAATATTTGGTTTCTCTCATTTCCATCTAATGGAATATGGAAGTTAAAACGGAATATATCACTTCAGTGGGGACATTTCAAACTAATCTTAACATAGGATTACTCTACAAACATTATTCTTCTACCTATATTAAACCAAATGCTAAAATCATAATGTTAAAAAATAGCAAAGTAGTTTCATTTACTAGTCACATAAAATATAGGAATTAGGTAAGGTGTGCCTTGGAACTGATTTAGGAACTCTCTGAAACATACCAGACTAATAAGGTTTCACTACAAAAGCATCATGAGAAAGAGAGCTTAAAAATATGACCAAGCTGCCAATGCTTTTTTCTGTCTCAATGAATGTGTGTGGTCAACAGTTACCTCACCAGGCCTGAGGTGCTCAAACCCTGCACACTCCACAGTGCCCTTGATCAGCTCCCGAGCATCACCCATAAGCCCCTGGAACATCCTGCTATTAGTAGGTAAGAGTGTATTTCATACCCAGAACCTTGGGCAATGCCACATAGTTTGTGCTGATGATGTGACTTACGGTGAAGGCCTGTTTTTGTTTCATCTGGGGACCTGGACCACTGCATCCGTTTGACCTGGAAGGGCAGGGGCCTGGAGACCGCATAGCTAAGCCCAGCCACGCGGGCACTCCATGGCCACATGACTGATTGTAAAACAATTCTGGATACCAGAGCTTAGCTGAGCTTCCCAAGTGGGCGACACTTGGCAGGCGGTGTCACACAACTTTCCTGGGAGAATCAGCAGTGTCCGTGTGACCTCACTGGAGCAGACACTGGGAAGCTCGTGCCTGGGTTCTCTGGACTCCACCCCACGTGCCTTTTCCTTCCGCTGGTTCTCACCTGCACCCTTCCATTGTAACCACAAGTATAAACCACAACCACCAGTAGATCAGATTTTTCTGAATCCAGTGAGACCTTGTAGTGATCGTCAAACCTGAGGGCAGTCTTGGGGACCCTAGACATAAATGTGCTAAAGTTATACAAACTGAAATTCAGTGAGACAGCTCTGGTTACTCAGGTCAAACTGCAGGACATCCCCAGTGCTCGTTATATCTCATCTCTTTGTGAAAAAGCCCTTGTTCTACAGAAAAACCGGTAAGTCATTATTTTGAAAACTCATTTGCTAAAAATGTTTAATGCTTCCTAAATTCAGAGATTATTCATCATCTGTGCTTTAATTCTGACCCTGGAAACTTTTAAGGAAAGAGATTTTAGACTCTTCCATATTTAGACTATTGCTTACTAAATATTTTGGCTCCCAAAAACATGTATTTTAAGGAAAAAGACTAGCCAAATGACAGATCTTGAACACACGCGCGCGCGCACACACATATATGAAAATGTATATGACACTTAACAGAATCTGCAAAGGTGTTACTAGAAAATCTGCAGAAAGAACTAAGTGCAAGTGGCTGGATATGTGAAGCCTGATCAGCAGGCAAGTATAATAAGATATTAATAAATTTAAAATTAGATTTACGTATCACTGTGGCTACATCTAATTCTGTGGTACTAAAACCTCACTCCCTAGGAAACAAATCACAAAACGAATGAGATATCGTACCCGTCATTCAACACACGCCCCCGCAGGGCCTATGTCCACTCAAGATTCAGCCGGGGACACCTCAGAAGTCAGCCCCAGCCATCTGGGCCACACAGCACGCCCATAACCCTCTATCACCATCCCTTCTGAATCTGTATGTTTTTAAAAGCGACAAAAGCTCTGTGAATGAAGGAATATCCTGTACCTGGTAGGCTATTTCTTCACAAGCAGCAGACGCTGACTGTGGCGTGTGGCTCACTAGTATGACTTGCGGCGAGCCTGCTCCACCCTGGCCCGAGAGAGAGGGATCCGTGAGGAGTGCTGGGAACTGCTGACCCTGGCAAAAGATTAGTACTATTTCAGAAGTTGTAACATTAGCAAAACAAGCAATACTTTAAAAGATCTTTTACGGTGCAGCTACCTTGGAAAACAAGCTGGTAGCTCCTCAAAAAGTGAACCGTGGAGTCACCATGTAACCCAGCAACCCAAGAGAAATGAAAACAGAGTCCGCTCAAAGCCTTGTACAGAAATGTCCACAGGAGAATTACCCATAGCCAAAAAATGGAAACAGCCCAAATGCCCATCAACCGATAAATGCACAAATGAAAATGTGGTATAAGGGAATATTGTTCAGTAATAAAAAGGTACAAAGTTCTGGTACATGCTACAGCATGGAGGAGCCTTGGAAATACTCTAAGGAATGAAAAAAGCCAGTCACAGAAGACCACACGGATGATCACATTTCTATGAAATACCCAGAACGGATGCATCTACGGAGACAGAAAGTAGACTGGCAGTTGCCAGGGGCAGCGGTGAGGGTGGGCCGGGGGTCGGGGGAACATGGAGTGATGGCTCATGGCTCCACGTTTCTTTAAGGGGTGATGAAACGTTCTAAAATTAGACCATGGTGATGGTTGTACAACTCTGTAAATACACTGAAAACCATTCAATTGTATACTTTAAATAATTAGGTGAACTTATATAAATTACATCTCAGAGTCTCTACATGTGTGTATATTTAAAAAACACTTATTTGCTTAGAAACACATATACAATTTTGCTATGCTATAGAAAACTACTGTAAGTCTTCTTACCAGCCCAGCACACCTCTAGCTATGAGAGCAGATCTGAGAGAATACGAGAGAATGAGAAAGGTAGGGTAGTATGGGGCACAAGAGCAGAGAGGAAGCTGCAGCTTAAAGGGTCTGAATATCTACTGCAAATTTATAGAAATAATTCAGCATGCAACTTGAACTGCTGTAATCAGCACTGATTCTAAACATATTTTACACACAGTTAAAACCGTGGCTGACCACAGGAAGCATGGCTGATGTTCTTGGCTCCTGTGCTTTAAGGTGAGGGGTGTTTCTCAATGTTTTAGGGAACTACACAAGCTGAGCCCCCAAAAGGAAATTAAGAATTGAGGAGGGGATGCTATATTAGTCTGTTTTCATGCTGCTGATAAAGACATGCCCTTGACTGGGCAATTTACAAAAGAAAGAGGTTTAATTGGACTGACAGTTCCATGTGGCTGGGGAAGCCTCATGATCATGGTGGAAGGCATGGAGGAGCAAGTCACATCTTACATGGATGGCAGCAAAGAGAGGAGAGCTTGTGCAGGGAAACTCCCCTTTTTATAACCATCAGATCTCATGAGACTTATTCACTATCATGAGAACAGCAAGGGAAAGACTTGCCCCCATGAATCAATTACCTCCCACCAGGTTTCTCCCACAACACATGGGAATTCAAGATGAGATCTGGGTGGGGACACGGCCAAACTATATCAGACACAGTGGAGGAAAAATAGGACTGAGATGGCATTTTTTAAAACTTCCTCCATCAGAGAATTTTAGGTTCACTTCTTAAGGGAAAGAGTGGCAGGTGGCAAAATAGAAGCCAAAAACATACAGTCATCATCAGGGATTCCAGAGAAAGAGAGCTTCTAACTTGATTTGGGTTCCTTACTTCCCACATGCAGCTTTTTTAAAAAGCAAAATTAGGCTATTTTAGGTATCTCCATATATCAGCCTAATTTTTTACATAAACATGATCTAAATTGAAAAGTTCTTTTTCTTTTTTTGGAGATAAAGTCTTGCGCTATCACCCAGGCTGGAGTGCAGTGGCTTAATCTCAGCTCACTGCAACCTCTGCCTCCCGGGTTCAAGTGATTCTTGTGCCTCAGCCTCCCAAGTAGCTGGGATTACAGGCATGTGCCACATGTGTGGCTAATTTTTGTATTCTTAGTAGAGATGGGGGTTTCACTATGTTCACCAGGCTAGTCTCGAACTCCTGACCTCAGGAGATCCACCCACCTTGGCCTCCCAAAGTGCTGGGATTACAGGTGTGAGCCACTGCACCTGAAGTTCCTATCTATACTAACAAAGCTTCATGTTCCCTACCTCCCTACATAGAGAAGTTGATTGAATATTGCTATTTTCAAATACCGGTGAATGCTATACTTTTTTGTGACATGTCTGTTGACAGCAGCTGCCACCACCCTTATCAGACTACCCAATTTGAAAAACTGTATTAATCAACCTGGACTTATTAATTCACATTTGTTTTATTAATCAAAGACCAAAAAAACTGCTGGTCAGAAATTCTGATGCACATAAGAACCAATTGGCTCAATAAATTAATATATTCCCAAACTAAAGGTAAGATATTTGAGAGTCTTAGCTCGTATAGGTATATCAAGGGAAAAATTACAACTTCTTGTTGTTTTGAAATAGCAAAATTACAGAAATAAAGAACAGAGTGGCAGATGTCAGGGTTAAGAGGGTCTTGAAGTCATTATAAAAAGCAACACGAGGGGTCCTTGAGATGATGGAAATATTCTGTATCTTGGCTTATCAATGATAACAACTGTTTGTGATATTATACTACAGTTCTGCAACATGCTCCTGTTGGGCAAAACTGGGTAAGTGTATGTGGAATCTCTCTGTACTATTTTTTAAAAATTGCCCATGAGTCTACAATTATCTCAAAATAAAAACTTAAATTAAAAAAACTTGAATACAATGTAATTTATTAGCTTATCATTTGTGTTTCAATTGCGAACCTTAATTAAGTATTCTTTTTTTTTGAGACAGAGTCGTGCTCTGTTACCCAGGCTAGAGTGCAATGGCACAATCTCAGCTCACTGCAACCTCCACCTCCTGAGTTCAAGCGATTCTCCTGCCTCAGACTCCCAAGTAGCTGGGATTACAGGCACATGCCACCACACCCAGCTAATTTGTTGTAATTTTAGTAGAGACAGGGTTTCACCATGTTGGCCAAGCTGGTCTCGATTTCCTGACCTCAGGTGATCCACCCGCCTCGGCCTGCGATTACAGGCATGAGCCACCACACCCCCAGCCAACCTTAACTATTCTTAATGCAAATTCCCTGATTTAAAAATCAGTGTCCAATAAAAGCTATACTCAACGATTAGCTATACTTATGGAAGTGATACACAAATCAGCTAAAACAACATAATCTAAAGGTTATTTACTTTTGGTTTGTATTATTATTTGCAGTTGGTTTCTTTACTATATTTGGTTTACACTGAGGTAAAGATTACAGGAATTTGCATTCCCCTGGAGCACATGAATTTTGCAACATGAGAATGTAACAGCAAGCACCAAGCCCCAGCAGAGAGGAACGGCGCAACAGCTGTTGGCCCTGGCAGCTGGGGCAGCTGCGTCAGAGTCACAGGGAGGGTGGGTAATGAACAGCACAGACGCCAGCCCCACCCATGACTACTGAATTAACTTGGGCCTGCTGAGACCCAGGAATGTCAATGTTCGACTGAATCTGGGAAATGCTGTAAAATATGAGCAAGGGCTGGATACTGATGAAAGGCATTCTATGCAATAACAAACTTCACTATACCATTGTCAAGTACCCATAAATCAACCTCACTTACTGCTCACATGTACAATTTCATTAGACAGATTTTTCTTAGCAGTTCATAATTTTACCGGCCTATACACAACTCTTAATAAACGTAAAACAAAACATTGTGCCTCAATAAAAATGTCAAGATATTTACAAGTACAAGAGTAAATATGAACGACTTGTAGAAGATGAAGGCTAAGAAAGGCACAAAATTAAGAAAGCTTTAAACAGCATGGGCCAGATGACTCTCAGTGTTAAACTTACAACTAACTTGTTACTTCAGAATTGGCTTCTTTTCCCATCAGGAGTCTGTAATAAGATTTGCCAATTTCTAGGTCACCCCACAGTCAAATTTAGACTTAAAAAGCCACATTTATATATCTAAATACAAAGTTTTAAATGTTTTGCACCTGACCAATTATCTGTAATAATAAGTTTGTTTTTTTATGACAAGAATTAGTATAAAAGAGAATTCCCTTCATGAATAAGTAAATTGCTTCTTCTTGTATTCAGAATAAGAACTAAAAATCATTTTGCTTTCTTGAATAGATTTTCTGCATGCACGTTTACACCTCCTGATAAAACTGTCAGACTTCAGTGGGCAAGCAGGACACACAACTACCACCGGCCTGCTCCTCCTCACCCCTGAAGAGTCTAAAGTTTGGAACAAATAAATCAGAATCACATTTCAAAATTAGCCAATTTTCTCTGAATTAAAACTATCACTTACTCCCACAATATTCTTCCAAAATTGGGCCCTTTTCAAGTTTTAAATTAGGATTAATTATGGACTTATAAAAACATATATATTCCAAATTTTTTGCTATTATGAACTCAAATTTGCTCTTTTTTTTTTTTTTTTTTTTTGAGACGGAGTCTCACTCTGTCGCCCAGGCTGGAGTGCAGTGGCACGATCTCGGCTCACTACAACCTCCACTTCCCGGGTTCACGCCATTCTCCTGCCTCAGCCTCCCAAGTAGCTGGGACCACAGGCGCCCGCCACCATGCCCGGCTAATTTTTTTGTATTTTTAGTAGAGACGGGGTTTCACCGTGTCAGCCAGGATGGTCTGGATCTCCTGACCTCGTGATCCGCCCGCCTCGGCCTCCCAAAGTGCTAGGATTTACAGGCGTGAGCCACTGTGCCCAGCCAAATTTGCCCATTATTTAAGAATACTAGGCTGGGCACGGTGGCTCACGCCTGTAATTCCAGCACTTTGGGAGGCCAAGGCGGGCGGATCACGAGGTCAGGAGATCCAGACCATCCTGGCTGACATGGTGAAACCCCGTCTCTACTAAAAAATAACAAAAAAGTTAGCCGGGCATGGTGGCGGGCGCCTGTGGTCCCAGCTACTCGGGAGGCTGAGGCAGGAGAATGCTGTGAACCCGGGAAGCGGAGCTTGCAGTGAGCGGAGATCGCGCCACTGCACTCCAGCCTGGGCGACAGAGCGAGACTCCGTCTCAAAAATAATAATAAAAAAATAAAAAATTTAAAAAATTAAAAAAATATTTTTAAAATTAAAATTAAAAAATAGAATACTATTTAAGTAAAGTAAGACCACCTTTCTCTGTTTTTAGGAACATTTTCTTTCATGGATTTTACAAAGAAACAAAAAATAATACATAATAAGTTTACATGACTTTCCTATCTTTTAAATATGTACAGTAATTTCTATGTTTATATTACTGTTTCCTTCAGTCCATTTAGGGAGATTCTTATTTTTCCATGCACAGAGTGCAGTGCTCAGGGTGGTATAATGCTGAACAACTTGATTTCTTCACATTGGATCTCTTCCCCGTGCTATTAGTCTGTTTCCTCATTAAATTCAAGGAGCACATGTCATTTTAAGGAAGTAATATTCAATCATTCGACATTTATCCCCTAGTGAATAACTCTTAACTGAACAACCATCATTAGACACCGGTTAATTTCTCTTGACCACCTTCTAATTTTCAGGTCAAATTTAATTTACATATTTACAGCCACTTTCTTGTAGGTTCATTAATCTCTTGACAATAAAATGGTGGTTTTATTGCTACAAGGATTCATTATGTTTAGAAAAATACCATTCAAAAAGCTAAGAAAGTTTTCATCTGGTTTTTGCAAGTTTTCAGAGTATTAAATCAGCACAAGTCTAAGTTTGCCAGCTAATAGAAAAAAGATTCAAATAAAGCTACACAATTTCTATTGGATATTTTAAAATTACTTGTTGGACAATGCATGCTAATTAATCAATTTGGTTTAAAAATTTTGTATTTGATAATTTTTTTTTAAAGTACAGAAAAGAATATACAGAATGAACTTAACCCACCAAAGCTTAACAGAAACACTAATGTATCTGGATAGACACAGGCTCCAGAAGACCCACCCGGCTCGTGCTGCTCACAAAGCCTCCTGCTCCCATGTCCGCAGGCCAGAGTGGAAGGGCTGAGGGGGGCAGCAGGGAAGCGCTAATGGCAGGGTGTGTGGCTGCAGGCATATCCTGGATGCCAGGCACAGGAGCCACCTGTGCAGTGGGTGGGAGGGAGAGGGCGTGGCAAACGAGGTACTTCTGGCAGCTCAGCCAGCAGAGCCCAAGTCCACGTGGCGTGGCAGGGGCCAGGCAGGAGCCAGAGGGGCAGCTGATGGAGTCTGTCCTGAGGCGCTGAGGACCCGCAGGACTTTTGTCCAAAAGCAGCATCCTAAATGAGAAAGTGACCCCACTGGTGTGAAGCCAGGGAGCCTGGGCTGCCAGCTGGTGAGGACAGCAGGCCCAGAAACGGGCCACAGAGCATCCCAGGGTCATCACTGCCACCAAAGCTTCACTCTACAGCCCTTCTTCAAGAACCTGCTTGGAGAACCACCTGCCCGCTCACAAGGCTCCTGGGTGACCCATGTGCGCTACACCAGCAGTCCCCACCCTTTTTGGAACCAGGCAGACTGGTTTCATGGAAGAAAATTTTTCCACGGATTTGAGGTAGGGGATGTTGGGGAGATGGTTTCGGGATGAAACTTTTCCACATCAGATCATCAGGCATTAGCTGGATTCTCATAAGGATCACACAACCTAGATCCCTCACATGTGCAGTTCACAATAGGATTCATGCCCCTTTGAGAATGTAATGCCCCAGTTCATGTGACAGGAGGTGGAGCTCAGGCGGTAATGCTCTCTGGCCCACGCTCACCCCTGCTGTGCAGCCCGGATGCTAACAGACCATGGACAGGTACCAGTCCACAACCTGGGAGTTGGGGACCCCTGTTCTACAAAAAAGGCATGGGACATCCTGGCAAATATTTGCAGACTTTAAAAATACAACCTAGACAATACTGAGAACTACTTACTGAACTTTCACTTTAATTGTAGTGGATAATTCTCAAAGTGATAAAACTTAACATACAGAAAATACACTCTCATAATTACTGAAATAAATGCCTTTCTGGGTTTTTCTCATCAAACTCAATCCCACACTCCAAAAGTTATTCAAAGGCATTTAACTAATTGAAATTTATATTTTAAATAATTTTTACTTCTTTACTATGTCTTTAATTATGATAGTTAAAAGTCTACAATAAGAAACACACCAGGGACCCTGGGAGCTGACTCACACATATAACAGGACAGTCACTGTGTTCCCAAATGCAACGCTAGGGTCACCCACCGTGTTCCCAAACGCAGTGCTAGGGTCGCCCACCGTGTTCCCAAACGCCCAATGCACATTACACCCTTAAGGCTTTACAAGACAACGGGAAGTGTAAGGTCATATTTACAGCCGTCATCATTTAAATAAAAAAACAACATCTTAGCAGCAAATAAAAACGTGGGAAAGACAAATGACTCTGAGTTAGCGTACAGACTCCTGTACTTGGATTTGAAGTGTGTTCCTTGAATGGTAAATAAGGAAAAGTGCTCTCCCATCCAGCCTCCCCCGGCCCACTGCCTGCCCCAGACCTCAGGGGGCTTCACCAGGCCCTGAGATACAGTGACCAAGATGACAGGTAGGAAAGGAGACCTGGCTGGTCCACCATAATCATCATGCTTCTTGCATCTAGGAAAGCACACCCCAGTCATTTACATCTTAGGATGGGTATTTTGTTTGTTTGTTTTTTTTGTTTTTGAGATGGACTCTCACTCTGTTGCCCAGGCTGGAGTGCAGAGGTGCGATCTCAGCTCACAGCAATCTCTACCTCCCGGGTTCAAGTGATTCTCTTGCCTCAGACTCCCAAG
Source organism: Pan paniscus (assembly GCF_029289425.2). Lineage (NCBI taxonomy): Eukaryota > Metazoa > Chordata > Mammalia > Primates > Hominidae > Pan > Pan paniscus. The sequence goes on along the minus strand of NC_073266.2, from coordinate 94,482,826 downwards.
TAGCTGGAATCACAGGCACCCACCACCATGCCTGGCTAATTTTTGTATTCTTAGTAGCGACGGAGTTTCCCCATGTTGGCCAGGCTGGTCTCAAACTCCTAACCTCAAGCCCATCTCGGCTTGCCAAAGTGCTGGGATTACAGGTGTGAGCCACCACGCCCAGCCAGTCGGTTACTTTTGTTCCAACTACAATTTTAAAACATGATACGAATTGCTAACATTCAGAAGGTTAATTATGTGACAAGCAGGAGTTGATGGTGCGTAAGAGCAGGTGAAGAAGGTGCGTTAAACTCCATAAGCAGTCATGCGCTCCGCACAGCTCAGGAGGAATGCCTCTGAGTGAGATGCACACTCTGCTTCCCAGCACCACATGTGGCTGACAGGGGCTGCCCGACAGGTCCCTGGGGGCACGACGTAGGCAGGGCTGCTTGGCTACAGGCAGGTCAGCCAAAGGGGAGCCCCTGTGTCCAGTGAGCAGGAACCCTGGCGTGCGGTGCGCCTGGGTCACCTCAGAAGAGGGTAGTGGCTGTGCAGGGGGCCTCGGTGAGGAGCTCTAGGCAAAGCCTATTTGCCAACAACATGTGAGCATCCCACAACCAAGGGAGACTGACTGAACTCTGCCTTGAAGCGATGCAGAGGAAATGCTGCTATTTCACTAATGAGAGGGACTAGAGCTTAGAAGAGGTCATTTCTTCAGCAAGTGGCTGTAATAGTGTTAGGACCAATCCTGCTCTAGATGCCAAATCTGTTTTTCTTGTACAGTGAGCCTAAAAAGCAGAGACAGGACAATCAAGGAATGTGTTTTGGTGAAAACAACCTCAGCTTTTTTTTGAGAGAGAGGTCTCACTCTGTCGTTCAGGCTGGAGTGCAGTGGTGCAATCATGGCTCACTGCAGCATCGACTTCCCAGGCTCACCCAATCCTCCCACCTCAGCCTCCGGAGTACCTAGTACTACAGGTGTGTACTGCCATGCCTGGCCAAATTTTTTATTTTTTGTAGAGACAAAGTTTTGCCATGTTGCCCTGACTGGTCTCAAACTCCTGGGCTCAAGCAATCCTCCCACCTCAGCCTCCCAAAGTGCTGGGATTACAGGCAGAAGCCACCTGTGTCCAGCCTCAGCTTTCTAATTCTGCTGCATATTTTGCTTCTATTACAGCCAGGAACAGACACATAGAAATCACAATTTACATCAACTAAGAATAGACTTTTTTACAGTCAACTATGAAAATTCTGACACAGCCTTATTATAATTAGTCTTCAACTATCAAAATGCTGGCATAGCTTTGTTATAATTCACCTTCATTATAACTAATCATAATGTATCATTATGATTTTCCTAATTAAAGTCCGAAAGGTTTTTCAGCATCTTAGCTCAAGGAATCATGTAAAAATGTACACCCCTTTGGCACAGCACTTCTACTGGCAGGAATTCATCTAAGAATCTCAGTGACTAAGGGCATGAAAAATTCCATACTACTTATTGAAACCATGAATACAACATAATGCCCTGCAATAAAGCTCGTCTACATGATGTGTACATCATTTTATAAATTTCTGCAGAAATTTATAACTATGTACCTTATACATTCATATAAAGGTGTAGAAGGATATATATATTAAAATGTTAACTGTGGTTCCATTTGGGTGGTGGGATTAAAGCTTTGGGTTTTATGTTTTACCTTATTTTTTATGTTCTTCTACATTATCTGAATTTTTATCCCCTTTTTATATTTACCGTATTACTTTTTTAATCAGAAAAAAAATGCTTCGATTTTGGGGAAAAAAAATGCTCAGACTATTTATTTAAGAAGGAGTCAATGAATAATGTTTTCAAAGATCACTTTTTGAAAGGACCTTCGCATCCCTCTCTGAGGAGCACTTGCCTGAGAGGTGATGTTGAGTGTGACAGTGTCCAGGCCTCCAGATAGCATACCCTGAGTATCGGCCAGCGTCAGCGTGACACTAGCGTCACCTCCCACGCCCGACGAGGACATGACCAGGTTCTGAGTCGAGATGGCTGATGGAGACATCGGTGTTGTTGAAGGAAGGCTTCCGCTTGTAGTGTTAAGTTCTACAAAAGAGGCAAAGTAAGTAGATCAATGGGAAGGCCAGACAAGTCCAGGTGTAAGGGCACAGGGAGAGCGATGCTCCCACCTGCAGGAAGCAGCATTCATGCTGCCCGAGGTCTCCAAGCTGCACCAAAGAAATCACAGGGTCTTCAATTCTAATTTTAGGATAAGGCTTTTCTTAGTTTTTAAACATCTTTACATATGAATATACTGTGCTTCTTAAGTATAACACACACACAGAAAAACCAGTAAACAAAGAGTGAAAATGTGACCCCACAGTCTCAGTCACAGCTACTACTGTCGAATGAAAACTCTGACAAGAATTTCCAGTGCATTGTCCCCATCCACAACCAAAGAGACCAGCTGAAGAAAGGAAGCAAGTGTGATCCACTGAGGAATAGCTACTTCCAGAGCTTACCCATCCACAACTGAAGAGACCAGCTGAAGAAAGGAAGCAAGTGTGATCCACTGAGGAATAACTAGCTCCAGAGCTTACGGGATAAATCTGACCATCTCTGCTCATTTTCTCACTTTCATCACCCTGACTGATTCTTATTCTAAAAGACAGGAGGTCAAAATAAATCTCATAAATCCTTTAAATATTCATTTATCCTGCATGACATCTTAATTTTCTTCAGAAAAGACAACAAAACTGAAATATCTCCCCTTGCAGCCGATACTAAGAGAAACGAAAGTATCTGGTGAAGAAAGGGCTTTTCTTTTACAAAACAGACACTCATGCACCTTGCTGGCAGATGAGACGGGTTCAGCATGGGATTATCAAAGTCCTGTAGTGGGCACCAGTGAACACAACGTTGAAAGTATAAACACACGGGCACACACACGCACGCTCACTTTATACCACAGTCGAGCCATCCATTCATCTGAAACATGTATTCCTCATCCACTTGTGCCAGCCACTGTGCCAGGTGCTAAGGATGCCAAGATGACGACCAAAGAAAAGTTCAAAAAGCTATTTTCTAACCAGGTTTCAAAACAAAAGAAACACGCGCCTGTCAGCACTTTGCTGTGACTTGGGTCACATCAGTCCAGCGCTCTCCTAGGAGTCAGGGGCCAACAGGAAAACTAGGTTACTTACTTGTCGCTGGAGTTCTCCAAATACAATGCCTCCACAGATCCACACTCCTGGGGTCCCACACTGTGCTGCACAGACCTGGAACCTTCAAAAGCAGTAGAACCATTAGCAGGCTGGGAGGCTCGAGCGCTGAAGCAGCCGCCGGGGCTCCACAGATAGCTAGGTCAGACCCTCCCGCCTGCTCCAGCATCCGCACAGAGTGCTGGTGGGAGCCCGAGGAGTGTGGCCTTGTGGAGGACGTCTGCACGCGCTGAGCGTTCCAGTGAGCAGCACAGCAGCTGACCTAATAGCTGTCCTCCTAGAATTCCCTCCACACACCCTTACCGCACACTAGCCTGCGGGTACGTTTTTAACATGAGTGGCCAAAACCATAGAGACTGGGGCGGGGGGGCAGGTGGCAGCTGCCAATGAGCTTGCACAGAGGGAAGACGGGGAAGAGATGCATGTGCCTGTGAATCTCGCCCAGGATCACACTTAGAGCCAAGGCGAAGCCAGCGCACAGCAAAAATTCAAACCTCACCCCGACTGCTGAAATAAAGGAACCAAAGATCTTCTCCCCACTCCCACCAGTCAACTAATCCTGACTTTCTAGTGATTATTAAGGTATCAGAGGTTCCGGGACTGTGCAGCATGAAAAATGTAAAAAGACAGAGAAGCCTTGTGTTTGATTAAAGTGAAACCTGACACAAAGTTCAATGAAAATAATAAACAACTTCAGACAGGGCCAAATTTCGTATTTCAACTCAAACAGTGAACCTTTAATAATGTCCTAATTCAATGGATTTTCCACAAAGAGGATGATACCGGTTCCAGTAGAACTGTCCTCAATATGATTGAAAAGAACACATGACTAGAGCAGAAAAAAGCTGAAATTTTCTTAAGCATGCAGTTAAATTACAAGCTACAAATAGCTCTTAACTATCTATTTGTTAAAAGCTACAATTTTATATTCAAATTAAATACTCTTAGCATGAAAATGAAGATCCCATGCTGAAGTGAAGATTGTAGACTCTTACTTTTATTCTTCACTTATTTTTCTGAAACCACTGTTCCTCCAGCATGTATAGAGCAATACAAGTCTGACTTTATGATTCCGACTCAAAAATAAGTTAAAAAGATTAATAAACTGTATGCTCATCAAACCCAACATTGTCTTAAATCTCTTGGGATATCACCTCATAGCTTCTAAGAAAACATAATTTTGTAAGGTTCTAAAAATAGTTTAAAAGATATGATATCAGTTTTTTCTTGCGATTAACTGAAATGTGGGAAGACAGGAGGTGGGGGCGGCAGAACAGGAGAGAAGCATCGGGGTAGCCCCTCGTTCCCAAGCATCCAGGTCACTCAAAGGGACAACTCGTGAGGATGAGAGCGTCCTCTTCAGTTTTAATATACACCGGGGAATGGGAAATGTTAAATTGTTGAACTATTTAAAAATAAAATAAGTGATTATACTTAAATCTAGAAGAAACTAAGGCAAGAATAACCTTACAAATAAATAGAAAACAAATACTGGTCTTTGCTTCTTTCATCGAAAGCAGAACTCAATTTATTCATCAAAATTATCTTAAATTTAAAAGTGGACGAAGGTAAGAACAAAAAGATAATACTCATTTGAGATGAATTCCTTAAAAAGTTGTGCTAAATTTCTCAAGCCTCTATCAAGACTACGATCTGCTTCTGAGACAGTACTTACATTCTATGGGATCACTTTTTAAGGAAAACTCTTTGTGTCAGATTTGGGAATGGATGTTGTTGGGATGAAACTCTGAAATAGTCTTCAACTCCTGCATCACGAATCTCAACAAAAGCATGTGCTTTTGTCCGGCATGTGAAATTCTGACTAATTGTCTCACCTGGATTCATCGCAAATCCCTAAGTGGTGATACACTTCTTTCAATGCCTTCGATTAAGATGAAACAGCCAGAGTTAACCTAGAAGCTGATGGGTCTTCACCAAACCTTGCTTGCATAGAGAATCAAAAAATAATAATAGCCACATACCTATTCATTATGCTCAACATAAGTTTTGTATGGGCATTAGAGGTTTTTGAGTGTTTACCTTAGAAGAGTCAGGTTTAATTTCAAAATAATGTCATTTTAATTTCAATTATTAGTGGTGTGGCCTCAAGCTAGATCTGAAACTGACTTTGACTCTAGATAAATATTGCTCACTAAGAGGCAATCTCCTAACTACTACTATACAGTTGAGATCCACTACATAATTATAACTAGGACAAATGGGATGTGCAAGCCACTCTAAAAACATCTGCTTAATATCAAGGATTGAGTGGGTCAATACATGAACAATTGCTTCCTATACCCAGGATTATTCAAAGATGCCAAAGGTATTCAAGAACATAAGACAACTTACTTGATCACATAAAACTAAGCCTGTATTTAAGAATAGCCGATATTATATTAATACACAAATATTCTTTAATTACGCATTCGTCTTTTATTTTATAATGTCACCCAATCCCTTGAAAAGCTTTTTTTTTTTTTTAATTTAACAAGTGGGATATAAGCTAAAGTAGCCTAAGAGAGAGAGAGAGTGAGAGAGAGAGACTGATTTTCTCAGCTGACTTTTTTTTTTCTTCTTGAGACGGAGTTTTGCTCTTGTCACCCAGGCTGGAGTGGCGCAATCTCGGCTCACTGCAACCTCCACCTCCCAGGTTCAGGCGATTCTCCTGCCTCAGCCTCCCGAGTAGCTGGGATTACAGGCACCCATCACCACGCCCAGCTAATTTGTTGTATTTTTAATGGAGACGGGGTTTCACCATGATGGCCAGGCTGGTCTCAAACTCCTGACCTCAGGTGATCCGCCCGCCTCGGCCTCCCAAAGTGCTGGGATTACAGGCGTGAGCCACCATGCCCGGCCTCGGCTGGCTCTTTAAAAAAAGGTCTAAAAGAATAATAATTTTAAAAATGCAAATCAGCAAAGGGCGTATGTTGCTGTTTGTACAGAAATGTCAGCTGCATAACATGTGGGAGCCTTGCACCCACTGACTGAGGACAGCTCGCCTGCCCTGAGAGGACACTCACCTGAGTGTGAGATGCTGGTGTGACACTTCCAACATGCATCTGTGGAGGTGAATTTATAGGTACAGCACTTACTACTGAACTAGCCAGATCACAGGAGTTTAAAGAAACGCAGGCAGCTAGAGCAGAGCCCTGGAGTGCGTGCGCCCTCATTCCATCCAACTTCTCCCTTCGGTCAGAACGTCCCCAGTTTCGAATCAAGCAATCTGCTGCGCCTACAAACATCCAGGATCACCAAGAGGCACAAACACCACTCCACTCAAACTGAAACCTCTACAACCCGACTTGTCTCTCCATCAGTGTGCCAGGGGCTCACTAAGGATGTTCAGCAGAGTTTCCAGGAAGACATGAGGGTGCACTGCTGACGGCCAGTTTCCTGCTCATTGAGGCCGGCCAGCAGGGCATGAATCCAGACATCTCACCCAGAGCCCTGCACCACGAGCGACTACCACTCGCTTCGGCCCACACACAAGCAGCACGTCTTCACATTGCAACATGAACCATGCAGCGGGGGAAAGATGATGAACTCACAGCCTAAGATTAGAATTCTAGAGATGAGAAGAACACACTGCCTGATCCTTTAAAAACCACAAACTATGAGTTTTAGAAAACGTTTGGAGAAAAACATTTGCTATGTTAACTTCAACAATACATCATATATTTTGGACCTTCCACCCATTAAAATATCCACACCTCCTTGCTTCAGCTAAAGGCCACCACGGGCCATGCAAAGCTGAGTGGCTGGCGTTGGGAGAAAAGCCACCACAACTCCCAAGCCCCTCTCTCAGCTCAGCCAGGATGTCCTCAAAGAAGCCACAGAGCCACCCCCTGTGACATGTGCTCTCTGTGCCATCACCTCTCCTTTATATATGGTTACAGCTGTAATTTTATAGTCACTTGTGGATTCTTCAAAAAATGTCTGCACTCCATTTGTTCTGAGATCCAGAATGCAGGACCAGCTCTGACCTGCCCAGAGTCACAGTCCCAGATTTTGCGCAATTCTTACCACACAGCAGACACTATAATCTTTCATGGAATAAATGAACTACGGGACAAGAGGTCATTTCAATTAAGAATTAAGCATGAAAAGAGGTCTAGCTTTTGGGTACAAACATATCTGAAGATTAGGTTTTTTTTCCTCACAAAGTGATATACATAGTTGGAAAATAACAAGGCTAAGAAGTGAATGCAATCTCTACAAGGTGAAGAGAACGAGATAGGTATGTTATCCTAAACTGTTAATGGTTACTTATGAAACTGTCATTTATCTTACATGAGCTCATTTATTACATTGGTGCAAAAGTAATTGCAGTTTTTGCCAATATTAATATGTTTATTTTTCATAAAATTCTATGCTTTAAAATCTTAGAAAGCTGCCTCCTTTCCATTTTTCTATTCTATTTTCAGCTGGTGTCAGAAAATTCTCACTGGAGGGCAGAAGTAATGAGCTAAGTAAGAGTCTTCCAGCGCTGGGTTAGAAAGGGACAGCTTTGTACATGGAGTTATTAACATGCTAACTTGTATAAATATACGATGCTTTGTACAGTTGAATAAAATTATTTACTTTCATGACTTAAAAAGTAACATCATTGATTGGTTGGTAACATTAGAGAGAATTTTGTATCCTAGAATTAGACATAAGCCAGTAATCCTTACAGAATGATAATCCATGTGACAAAGCATGACGCTGACACACCTGTCATGCTAAGGACAGTTTAACTCCTCATTGACTGTGGGCAGAGCTCTTTAGCTCCGACCTCTTGTAATGTCTTTCTTGGCTAACTCGTGTGCTGTGTGCCTGAAGAGCTCAATGCTGTGCTCTGGGAGAGAAGCTGATCATTGCTTATTGTTAGGGTGGCACCTGTAGATTGATTATTGATTTCAGGCGCTAACAGTCTTATGCTCCCGTTTATTAATAGTTCACTATTTCCATTAGAATTGTGTTGAATAAGTTCTTGACCTAAATGGAAATTAATATTGTGGTATCTGAAAACAACATTCTAAGATGCGTATTGGCAAGTGTGTTAAACATATAATTCTATCCTCAAAGCTTTCATTGTCATTTCAGTACAATTTATGGAAAAATGAAAATGAGACCACAAAATGCATTTCCCTAAATGACAGTATTTGTTCACACTTTTTAAGCTGTGAAGTATTTTTAAAATACTTCTTATGAGTTCTACTTTATCTCAGTATTTAGGCCCTAAAAATCACACACTTTGTGGAATGAAACCGTCAATGAATTGAAAATATTTCCAAATATAGTGCACTGCCAGGTATAGCAAAAGCATGTTAAAAGGATCTGAGGGGCATCACCAGGCGATAACAGAACCTCCCCTCCCTGCCCTCCACTGGGCAGGCTTGCCGAGCCCACGATGCTGCGGTTTCCCGTGTGCTGTGTTCCTATCCTGTGTGTTCTGAATGCTCTCAAGTACACACTAACATGCCTGCAATACATTCCTACTAAAACACATTTGCTTGATTCAAAACCCGTTTATGCCAGCTTCATCAGCTACTGTAATGATATAATGAAATCAAATAGTATGGCAACTAGAAATGAATATGAGAATAAAAAATCTGTTGGACATCCAATGGAAACCAAATTGAATGCCTTGGAAAAACTTGGTAAAGACAAGATACTTTAAACATTCTGCTGTCAAAATAGGTGTAGGCAAGACAACTACACAAAATCAGAGAGAAAAAGATTCAAAAGACAAAAGTATGCTGCACTATGATTGCTTTATAGTGACCTACATTCTCATGCAACGCTAAAGAAAGAGAAACAGGAGATGAAACTGCATGATGAACATGAGTACAGGCAAAAATTTTAAAAAGTAGAAAATGTATTATCACCTGAGCAGACCCATATTCAAAAGATCCGTGGATGAATCTCCAAAGTATGCAGGTGTCACTTGTTTGGTTCCCAATTTTATATACCTTTTTATTAATAACTGGGCTGAAAACATCAGGTAAAAGGACTTTCATTGTATCTGGACAGGGTAATTCCGGGAGGCAAAGGACTGTCTTTGCCTTTCACTCAACGTGTAACCTTTTTCTGAATGCTAGGACTCATGAACTGCCTAAAATCTGCAAAACTTAGCTGAAGTGATTTGTGCATTCTCTAGCACTTGCATGCATTTATAATCCTATGTGTTAATGGAAAAAAGAACACACTATGAAATCTTTGAAAATTTCTATGGAATATCTAGATGCTTTTAACAGGTTACCATAAATTAAATGCTTTTTGCAGCCCTTTCAAAATGGGATAAGGAACTGTATAGCCAATTCTCATTATCCATCATAATAAGTGAGAAAAAACAATCTTAAGCCCAAAGTTGAAACCAAACTTATTTCATTAACTCATTTAAGGTTTTCTCCTAGAACAGCTGAAGCCAAATTCTTAAAATATTAGTTATATTCATCTACACTTTCAAATATACTAACAAAATAACCAAATGGCCAATAATAACACACAGGAAGAACAGAGGCACAATCCACAAACTGAAGAATACATTTTCTTAACTCTGAGCAAGAACCATGCACTATGTAGTTTTGATAGGACCTAGCACAATACTTCTTATATTAAGTGTACTCGAGAAAGTTAATTGGATCAACCAAATAGCTTTCCTAAAATATTATAACTCTTCTGTATTTCCAACATTAAAATTCAGATATAAATATAATTTTAAAAGGAGGAAGGTTACTGAATTATATAAAATTCAATGTTAATTTTTGCTGTCCAACAGCATCTAAAAACCACTGCATCTCATTTAAAAGCAAAGCTGTACCTAAAAACAGTTCCTCAAATTTCTCACTAATATATTAAAAGAAATAAAGACACCTTCCTGAAAAAGAAAGCTTCTGGTTTTCTTATGAATACCTTTTCTTTCAGTTCTGAAATTAATTTCTGCAGAAATATCTCTGAAACAGCAGAAATCCTGCCCTTCATGGTTGAGTCCATCTAGAATGCTGTCCTTCTCCACAGGTGTGTTTCAGGGAAGTGGGGCTGCTTCCCTCTGTCACGTCAGATCTCCACGGAGCGTGTTTTGATTCCTAGCAAAATGTCTTTGTTAACATCATCATCAGGTTACAAGTCTTAAATGAACTAATATTGAATGAGTTAATATCTGTGGAAGTTACTAGAATAGTATCAAGCACATAGTAAGGCCTCTAAAAATTGCTGAATTAACAAATGACTCTTAGTAATACAAAGAGTTTATAGTTAAGAGTCTCGTGAGCAAAGCACACCAGGAAAATATGTTCAATGCTCACTGAGATCCGAACACACTATGGGAATTAATGATACGTAAGGACCAAGGGAGGCACACAAGGAGAAAAGTCAGAATGCGAGCAGCATAGCCCTAAGACAGGGAATGAGTCAGCCTGGTGACTGGCGGAGAGAATTAGATTGCCAATTTTAGGTGGGCTTTACTGCCAAAGGGTATTTCCTACCCGTTTATCTACTTTTCAATGTTCTCCCATGTTTCAATTTTCCTATATAATCCTAGTAGAATTCTGAAGACATACAGTAAAGAGAGTGCCATGGGGATCTAAAATGCCCTAATGTAAACAGTTTATACCAGTTTCATGGAGCATGAGTGAGAACCACAAAGCTATGCTTTCTGCTGTTTGCTAAACAAAAATAACTTATTCTCTAAAAATGAGTCAATGAATGAAAGAATTAAATAACTGACTGTACTCAAACTGGAAGTGACATGAGAAACTATAATTTTTCATTTCTGGTGCCAGATCTGAATTAGAATACATTATTTTCACTAAACTTCAACTTCTCCCATAAATTATAAATACATATTGAGCACGGGCTTTATGCACAGCAGAGTATTGTAGGAAAAGAGATAGTAAGATATACAGTACTTAAATTGCAGGGTGAAAAGATGTTTAAAATTATAACTTACTAACCGGAGATAGTCAGAGTAATTTCCTGTGGAGACCCCGAGGAAGACGTGGCAGTGGGCCCAGCTGCCTGTGCCAGGACCTGGCTCAGGCTGGAGTTGTTAATGGTCAGGGTGATCTCGTGGGGACCGCCGGAGGGGGACACTAGACCTTGCGAAGTCATCACTTGAGTGAGGTCTTGGGTCCCTGATTGTCATTACAAAGCAAAACAAAGTTGAGATTCAAAAAAACCAATTTCCCCTATTTTTATATTAAAAATATTTTAATTAAACTGTTATTAAATATTTCAATAAGACAAAGATTTAAAACAAAGCATCAGTCATCTCTAATTCCTTCGTCTAAGAAGAAAGCCTTGCGAGGAAATGAAGCCAGGACGAAAAGAGTAATTAAATGAAGGTAGTAATAATCTAAGAGCATATATTAAATACATATCATTAATTGTAAGAAAAGCTTATTTTATTCTCAGGACATTTGATTTATTCTCTTCTACAAAGAGAAGAAAATGACATCATAACATCCTAAAATCAAATATGTAATCACAAGCAAGAAACTGAAACTCCAGCTGTCAAAATAAGCAAAAGTGAGTGGCTCTTACCACTGCTGTTAGTGGTCAGCACTGAATCCTGCTCAGACAGCGGGCCTATGGTCAGGTTCGCAGAGGTCACTGTGGGCTGTAAGGACAGGCCTGAGATGGGCTGGATGACAACACTGGCAGGGACCGTGCTGTCCGACGTCTGGAGAGAGCTGTTCTGTGGGGCCAGGCCAGGCTCCCCTGTGAGCTGCTGAGCCAATAGGTTGCCCTGCTGTAGTGTCTGCTGCAGAATGCTTGGATCAATCTGAAAAGCAGCACAGGTACTTGTAATGAAAACTTCATGCTTCTCTGTGATGCCAAGAGAATTACAGCACAGGAAACCATGGAAGGTGTCATACCTGCAACGTAATGTTATTAATGCTGGCAGCATCGATTCCAGAAATCTGTACATTTGGTCCAACCAAGTTAGCAGCCAACTGTAACTGGATGCCTTCTAGGGTAGCCAGGCTCCCATCTGTCAGAGACACGGTCAGATCACCCCCAGCTGGCCAGAGAAAGAGAAAGGGAATGACCGAATATTATGAATGCTTCTTAAAACTAAAGTAATTCATTTTTTACATAGGGATTTTTAAATACATAAGTTGTACACATTATGTCAATACAATGTTGTTGTGGAATACAAACACCTACTTTATACCATATACACATATATGCTGTCTAATCACCCTTTATACCATATACACACACTGTCTAATCACCCTTTATTTATACCATACACACACATACTGTCTAATCACCCTTTATACCATACACACACACTGTCTAATCACACACACTGTCTAATTTTTTTTTTTTTTTTTTGAGACAGAGTCTCGCTCAGTCGCCCAGACTAGAGTGCAGTGGTGCCATCTCAGCTCACTGCAAGCTCCGCCTCCCAGGTTCACGCCATTCTCCTCCCTCAGCCTCCTGAGTAGCTGGGACTACAGGCGCCCGCCACCACACCTGGGTAATTTTTTTTTGTATTTTTAGTAGAGACGGGGTTTCACCATGTTAGCCAGGATGATCTCGATCTCCTGACCTCGTGATCCGTCGATCTCGGCCTCCCAAAGTGCTGGGATTACAGGCATGAGCCACCACACCTGGCCCTAATCACCCTTTATACCATACACACACACACTGTCTAATCACCCTTTATACCATACACACAGTCTAATCACCCTTTATACCATATACACACACACACTGTCTAACTACCCTTTATACCATATACATACACACTGTCTAATCACCCTTTATACCATATACACACACACTGTCTAATCACCCTTTATACCATATACACACACACTGTCTAATCACCCTTTATACCATATATACACACACTGTCTAATCACCCTTTATTCCATATACACACACACTGTCTAATCACCCTTTATACCATACACACACACACTGTGTAATCACCCTTTATACTACATACACACACACTGTCTAATCACCCTTTATACCATACACACACACACACACACACACACACACACACTGTCTAATCACCCTTTATACCATACACACACACACACACACAGTCTAATCACCCTTTATGCTATATACACACACACTGTCTAATCACCCTTTATACCATACACACAGTCTAATCACCCTTTATACCATACACACACACACACACACACAGTCTAATCACCCTTTATACCATACACACACATACTGTCTAATCACCCTTTATACCATATACACATGCACTGTCTAATCACCCTTTATACCATATATACACACACTGTCTAATCACACACATTGTGTAATCACCCTTTATACCATATATACACACACTGTCTAATCACACACACAGTCTAATCACCATTTATACCATATATACACACACTGTCTAATCACACACACTGTCTAATCACCCTTTATACCATATATACACACACTGTCTAATCACCCTTTATACCATATACACACACTGTCTAATCACTCCAGAAACCTACTTTACACCATATACACACAGTCTAATTACCCCAGAAACCTACTTTCTACCATATATGCACATACACTGTCTAATCACCCATTATACCATATATATACACAATGTCTAATCACCCCAGAAACCTACTTTATACCATATACACATACATTGTCTAATCACCCCAGAAACCTACTTTATACCATACACAAATACACTGTCTAATCACCCCAGAACAACTCTGTAAAACAGATACTCCTTTATGCCATACGCATACACTGTCTAATCACCCGAGAAATCTCCTTTATACCATATACACATACACTGTCTCATCACCTCAGAAACCTACTTTATACTATATCCACATACAGTCTAATCACCGCAGAGCAACTCTGTGAAACAGATACACTTTACACCATACACACACACTGTCTAATCACCCCAGAACTCTGTGAAATAGATACTCATATTGCCCACTTTAAACGTATCAGAAAAGTAGCTCAAAAAAGATTCTACTGATTAGCCAAAGGTTCAAAACAACCACTACTACTGAGTGGTGGTCAGGCTGCAATCCTGCCACGAGTCACAGAAACAGAAAGAAGGGCACACAGGACATCTGACTGCCATGTACAACGGCTGCATTTACTCACAGGTACACAAATCAACACAACTAGCTAAAACGTAACACTTCTCAAGCACTATGAGATGCAAGAACAACTGGAAAACTGCACTATATCAAAAACAATGCTAATGAGTATTTATAAATTACACTTCTCACTACTAAATTTATGAGAATGCCAACTGAGTAAAAACAAGTTTACACCCACTAAAGACAAAAGCTAAACAAAGTGCTTAGTGTAAAAAAGCAGCTGGCATGGAAGACAGAATGGGAAATGGAAAGGAGCAATGTCTGCAAGATGGAATTCCAATTTTTCCGAATGCCTTATAAGGAAAAGGCTCAAAGAAAGGAAACATGGTGCTACGGTAAACAACATCTCTTCTATCGTGGGAACAGACAGAAGCAGCACAGAACAGTTCAATCACTGTGCTGCTCTCATTCCCTCGGCTCAGCGTTTACCTGACACAGAGGCAGGAAGAATAGCTTGGCCCACCAGTCCTGGTTGCAGCAGATTCTGATCAAACTGTCCTGTTAGAACAGAGTTGTTCATGATAAACACGTTTGGGTCGGTAGAGGAGGAGTTGAGGAGGTTTACAGGCTGCAGTCCTTCCGAAGAGCTTCGAGTCATAGGCTTTCTGGCCTTCTTTGGGTCTGGTTTATAATGAAACTGCATGTGTGTCTTTCTTCTACCCGAGGTACGGAAACGCAGCTCGCAATGCGGGCATTTGAAGGGCTTGGCTCCCGTGTGCAGACGCATGTGGACCTTCAGACTTCCCTTCGTGGAGAAGGCGTTGCTGCAGACGTGACAGCTGAAGAGCTTCTGACCTGTGAAAAGCCCAGCCAAGAATCAACAGAGGCGATGGCAGTCGCGACACTCACCCCCACCCCACTCAGCTGTCAATATGGATGTAAATACGTTGAATCGGTGGATGGAAGTACTTTAATGAGAATCCCTTTCACCTATAAGATGTTACGGACGTCACAGGCAATCGCTGCAGGATTGTAAATTTAACAGTATATTGTTTACAATTTGAATTTAGCATTTTCACAAGCCTTTGAGGTTTACAGTGTTTCTAAACCACTGCATTATTCTGAACCTTGATTGGAGTAGTTGATTTATATTTATCAGAAGCTAATGGGTGGTATGACTTAATAGCCCGGCTCTGAATTACTGTCACTTTTCTTTAATTTTACAAATGGTACTTTAACATCTCAGCATCTCTCTATCTTCTCTTCTGCCAAACAGGGGCAACCACAATGCCAGCACAGGTAGGCATCACACTGGGAGAAAATGCAAAGGAGAGTTCTATGCTAGGGTCAGAGGGCTGTGTGCCTAGTGTCATGTACCTAGTTCCTTAGGCTCTTTTCATGATTACTGGGTATAGCAAAGGCCACGAAGGCTCGGAGCACCATGAGCATAGGCTCCACCCTCCAAGAGCCTCTGGGAGCTGAAAAACTTCCTGGCTGGCTTTTCCCCTCTACTGTCCAGGAACAAATGCTAATTTTTACAGGATGGTGCACACTAGGATCCACCAAGGGACTAGTGCAACCTGCTATCCCAACGCCGCCCTGGGTTCCTCAGAAATCACACCTCTACTTCAGAATGGAGAAAGAGGCACCAAAAGGTATTTATCCAGAGACTTCCATTTCTAGTCCTTATCCACGTGGCCTACGCTGAACTCCAAAACCAAGGAAATGATGAAGCAGCGTGCACCAAGTCATCGTGGACGTCACTGGGCACCTGCTGCATGAGAGGCCGTGCCCTAGGCCTGGAGGCACAAAGATAAGTGATGCCGGGCCCTCCATATCCACAAAAAGTTCACTGCATTACACAAAAGAGATAAATACAGGGAGCCTAATGAAACAACAGAAAAACTGCACACAGGACAGTCATATAAACAAGCTCAGGGATCTGTTTATCTAGTTACAAATATTAACCCATCAGAAAAGAATCACAGGGCTTCAGGTAAATGTGTGAAAGTCCATTTGTTCTTGTCTGTTGAATTCTGCTTATAACCAACAATGAAGAATGTAAATTAGCCTCATAATCATAATTCTATGAATCATTATAACAACAGCTCTGCATTCACTGTGCGTTTACCACAGGCCAATCCATTCCTAAGTGTTTACCAAAGGCCAAACACTTTTCCAAGCTATTTAAATGTCTTAATGCTTAAAGCTATTTAAATGTCTGAACTCCCAAAGACGGAGGTACAACTACTAGCCCCATCTTCTGCAGAAGAAACTTGTGGCTGAGAGGAGAACCTTGTCTAGGACCACAGAGCTCACAGGAGGACTACAGGATTCCCAAGCAGGCAGAGGCAGAGGCAGCCTCCCCACCGCTGGGAGGCACTGTGCAGAATTCCAGAAGCAAAGGCACAGACAAGATGAAGATGAGAAAAAGGCCAGGAAACTTGGACATTCATTTCTGCCTTTGCAAGAGTTTCTCCCCATATAAAAATAATTATGAAATGATAACTGCCATCAGATTTGCTAAGTGCCGGGTTTTACAAAACCTCAACAAACTAAACCTCTTTGGCTTAAATGAGACTTTTAACAAAGTTATTTAAGCATGAGTAAGAATACGTGACCATTTTTAAGAAAAATTCAACTTTTGAGACCTAATCCTTTTTTGTCTTAGTGTCATTTGGACAGTTTTCCCTGTGTCAGGAATAAAAAAATCTTTTATATCACTTTCTTCATGGTGCCTCATTTTTAAGCGTTCCATAATTTGGAAAGTATTTATGTACACAAAATATATAGGAACAAAACATACGAAATGCTATCCTAAGACCTCTACCAGTGACGCAGGCATGTTTTCCTTACCTGTGTGAGTCTTCACATGACAATCGAGAGTGGATTTCACAGTAAAACTCTTTCCACATTCATCACATTTGTATGGCTTTTCTCCAGTATGGATTCGAACATGCCTATCCAAAAAGCATTAATTATAGACACATTGACAAATGACTTCATGATTTGAAATTTATAACTATATAAATTAAAATTAGGTGTTACTACGTTCTGATTAAGTTTGGCCAAGAAAAACTTTAAGCTTCACTCCATACAAAAAATACCATAAACAAATCCAAATAACAACGAAAATATTTGCAAGACAAATAATAATAGAGATAATTTCCTTAGGGCCAGGAGCGGTGGCTCACGCCTGTAATCCCAGCACTGTGGGAGGCCGAGGTGGGGAGATCACCTGAGGTCAGGATTTCGAGACCAGACTGGCCAACATGGTAAAATCCTGTCTCTACTGAAAATACAAAAATTAACAGGGTGTGGTGGCAGGCGCCTGTAATCCCAGCTACTTAGGAGGCTGAGACAGGAGAATCGCTTGAACCCAGGAGGCAGAGGTTGCAGTGAGCCAAGATTGGGCCACTGCACTCCAGCCTGGGTGACAAAGTGAGACTGTGTCTCAAAAAAAAAAAAAAAAAAAAAAGACAATTTCCTTAAAAAACCCAAGAACTCTGACAAATCAAATCAGCAGGAAAACCCAAACGATATCAGAGTAGAAAAGTTGGCAATGCACAGAGAGTTTACAGAAGAAATACAAACAGCCAAAAAACATATGCAAAGCTGTTCAATCACACTTAGAATCAAAGAAGAACAGATGAAAACGACGAGATATCGTTTCCCCCATCCTGTTGGCTGCAGCTGTAAAACAGGCACTCGGAGTCTCTGAAAGACAGAGGCACATGGCCCTCTGGTGGCCTTTGCCAGACTCTACCCTCACTGAGCCATCAGAGGCACACAGGCTCACGGAAGAGTCACCACAGCGCCCTGCCAGTCACCAAGCGTGGAACTCAGTGTTCGTCGGGAGGGGTCTGGTAAGATTAATTTGGTATCCCCATGCAACAGAACCCTACACTGCCATTAAAAAGAATAAAATAGGTTTATAGATACTGACGAAGAAAAATACCTATGACTCATTGATATGTAAAAATTTGAAAACCAGAATCGTACAACTTAACATTGGTATATGTCTAGACATTTCCGAAAAAAATACTCAAAAAACTGTTAACAGTGCTTATCTCTGGGGAGCAGGACACCCTTCAGTACCATTTTTTGTTTCTCATCACATTTACTCACTGGGAGTCTGAACCTTGAACTTTTTTAAAATGAAGGATAGGACAAGAAGAAGAAAACACAGCTATAAGAATGTCCCGTTCTCGGAGTTTGCACTGAGCCGAGACCACGCCACTGCACTCCAGCCTGGGCGACAGAGCGAGACTCCAACTCAAAAAAAAAAAAGAATGTCCCACTCTTCTGGTCTTCAGGTACAGTCGATGGAGATATGCTTAGCACTTTATGTCGCCTTGGTAGCATTTTGTCTCTGCTAATTGGCTGGCACGCCCCACCCACAGGCAGGTCACAAAGTGCTGTCTCAACACCTCCATGTGACACCCTTGCCAGGCCTGACTTTCTCATCTATGACTCCACCACTAACCCCTACTGGAAAACTATCTCACCCTATCAGTTAGTTTATGAGTTCCTCCAGGCCACACACAACTGCTGGCCAGACTGGACTCCTTCTTATAAACACCTCAAGTTTTCCATCACAACCCCTTAGCTCCTCCTCTCCTTAGTTTAACTTTCTATGTCTTATGCCCAACCTCAGATCACACCATCAACTTAGATCCTACCCCGGAACTTCACTGCATGGCTCAACGAGAGCTCGCTGTTGAAGGGTCCTGTGGCCACACCACCCAGTGGGACCTGGGCTCTCTCTCTTCTCCAGTCACCTCCCTCATTGTCACTCTCTAGCTGAACACACCTCCCCTTCCTGCTGTGGTCGAAACATGAAGGCCAGCAGTCAAGGTGTGTGCTCACTAGGGTGGCACTGCCAACCCAGCAGCTCCTTGAAACCACCTACCCTTTCCCTGCAGCACCTGCTGCTGTCCTCTGTAGAACAGAGTACAAGGAACACACCCTTTGGTTTTCTGAAACATCCTGCAATATTAAAATCTTCACGGTTTGTTTTATTAAGTTGCTGAATAATTAGTTCTATCTCCTAGAGCAAAACATAAGCATCCCTGTTATATACAGAAACACTTCTGATTCTTCAGGAGAACGCTGATACTTTGGTCTTCCTTTCTCCAGAAAGGAAGGACATTCTGAGAGCCCCTTCTGTTCTTTACCATGGGTCTTGGTTTCCAGATTCTTCATGGTTCTGCTCAACTCGATCTCATGTATCAGCCACTGCTGTTTGGCCGATTGCCAATTAGTCTCCCTCCTGTCACGCGCTTGTGTCCCGCTCCTCACACTGACTGGCAGGCCTCAGAGGCAGGAGGGCGCCTGCTGCTCTTCTGCCTGTCCACAAAGCTTAGAGCCCTGCCTTCCTCAATGGATACATTTGTTTTCATTGTTTACTACTATGACAACCATACAGAAATAAGCATAAGCAATCTATAGAGAAAACAGACTTTTTTTTTTTTTTTTTTTGAGACGGAGTTTCATTCTTATTGCCCAGGCTGGAGTGCAATGGCATGATCTCAGCTCACCACAACCTCCACCTCTCAGGTTCAAGCGATTCTCCTGTCTCAGGCTCCCGAGTAGCTGGGATTACAGGCACCCACCACTACGCCCACCTAATTTTGTATTTTTTAGTAGAGACCAGGTTTCTCCATGTTGGTCAGGCTGGTCTCAAACTCCCAACCTCAGGTGATCCTCCCGCCTCAGCCTCCCAAAGTGCTGGGATTACAGGTGTGAGCCACCATGCACAGCCGAAAACAGACTAATTAATATTCTGAATGAGTTTACTGCAGAGAACTAATTCAAGCTTAAAACCATACATTCAAGTAAGTAAGGTGCCATCACTCAGGTGACACCAGGTTCAGAAACTAATGGCCCTGCTGCAGTGAAAATCACCGAAGGAGCAGCTGCCTGCACCTCCAGTCTTCAGAGCGGAACCCGCGCGGCGTAGCCATGCCCTCACCTCACCAGGTCGCTGGGCTTCTTGAAGCTCTTGGGGCAGTATGTGCAGCAGTTGGCGTGCTTGGGCTCGTCCTGCAGCTCCGCCTGCTTGTCCCTCAGCTCACTGATGCGGTCCTTTTCTGCCGCGGACTGCACCAGGACCTTCTCTGACACCGTGGCGCTCTCCTGAGGCCGGATCTTGGCTAACTGGGCTGTCTCCTCCTCCGTGAAAGTGATGACCTCAGGACGAGACTTCCGTGATGCATTTCTGTCAGAATGTTCTTCCTCTTCCTCCATACAAATGTCTACACAAAATCAAGGAAAAGGGATCAAAATCGTAATGAAGAAAACTTAGGTTTTTAGCAAAACAATTAAAACTAAATAGGTATGTATGTAATGAAAATTAATCACTCAACCAAGCTATTTTTATGATGGTAGAGAGTTGCTATATTTTCCCACCTCTATTGAGAAACTTAGGTCATGGAAAGAAAACAGCCAAGTGTACTGGAAAGTGGGGGGCGGGGGATGAACAGAGGTTGGTGAGGGGGTGAAAACATCTGCTTAGATAGAAGGAATAAGCTCTAATGTTTGATAGCAGAGTAGGGTGATTAGTTAACAACAATGTATATTTCAAAGTAGCTACAGGAGAGAACTTGAAATGTTCCCATACTTAGAAACTGCTAAATACTTAAGGTGATGAATACCCCAAGTACTCTGATTTGATCATTCCACATTCTATACATGAAACAAAATATCACATGTGCGTCATAAATATGTAGAAATATTATGTAACCAAAAAAAATCCAAGTGAAGGGCATCCTTTAGGAGAGTGATGACCAACATTAGGAAGACGCTCAGATTAAAGACCTGCTTCTACCCCTCCCTGAAAATTCAGGAGTAAGCTTTGAGGCTGACAGTGTCCACACAAGCTACCGGTATTTATAAATATAGATATTCATTTATTAATAAGGGCAAAAAATGAATTACCATCAGATTTTTTAAAACCAGAAGCCCAAAAATGGGAGACCAAATTAATAAATTAGCAAACGGCCCCCAACTAAAAACAATTACTATAAAGAAGAAAATAAAACTTTAAAAATATATGTGGTTGGCCCTCTGTATCTGTGCCTTCCACATCCATAGATTCAACCAACTGCAGTTAGAAAATACAGATCCTTTTTTTCTTGTTATTATTCAATAAACGATACATTATACTGGCTATTTACAACCAGGTGCAGTGGCTCACACCTGTAATCCCACTGCTTTGGGAAGCTGAGATGGAAAGATTGCTTCAGGCCAGGAGTGTGAGACCAGCCTGGGCCACACAGCAAGACTCCATCTTTATCAAAAATTTAAAAATTAACCAGGCATGGGGGCGCGCGCCTGTAATCCCAGCATATTGGGAGGCCAAGGTGGGGCTTGGCACGGAAGTTCAAGACCGCCTAGGCAACAGAGCAAGACCCCGTCTCTACAAAAAAAAATTTTTTTTAATCAGCCAGGCGTGGTGGTGAGCCTGTAGCCCCTGCTACTCAGGAGCCTGAGGTGGGAGGATTGCTTGATCCCAGGAGTTCAAGCTGCAGTGAATTATGATTGTGCCAGTGTACTCCTGCCTGGGTGACAGAGTGAGACCCTGTCTCTCAAAAGAACCCCAAACTATTTACATAGCATTTATATTATATTAGGTATTATAAGTGATCTAGAGATGGCTTAAAGTATACAAGTGGATGCGTGTAGGTTACATGCAGATACTATGCTGTTTGATATCAGGAACTTCAGCATCTGCAGATTTTGGTGTCCTCAGGAGTACAGGAACCAATCCTCAGCTGATACTGAGAGAGAACTATATGCATAAGTATTCATTCCTAAATGAAAAATAAGGACGCATTCCAATTGATTAAAAAAGAATACTAGAGAAGGAAAAAAAGTTTGGCTGGGAGCAGGGAGGTCATTATTGTATGACTAACTAAAGAAAACTTACAACTCAACAGAAAAACTAAATTGCAAAGTGGACAGTGATTAATTCACCAAATAAGTAAATTTAAAAACAAACTGGATAATTTTTCTTAGCACATAAAAAGGAAAAAAGATGAGAGATGGGAGGGGATTGGGGAGGGAAGAAGAAAGAGAGGGGAGCAAAGGACAGCGAGGGTGTGGGTTGAGGGAGAAAGTCATGGAGGATAAAGCCAGTGGACTCAATGTCCATCTCGTAGAAATTCCAGAAAAAGATACAGCAAACTGAAAGTCCACATTATACCAATAAAGCTTGGAATGATTTGAGGGCAGCTTATAGATAGCGGCCCCACCAACACACATGAGGAAATAAGGAGGTAACTCTGTTAACATTCTTTAAGGAACTGAGAACACAATCAGTATAGCACAGACTGGAGACAGAGAACAACAAAATTAAGCACGACAGACAGACAGCATGAAACAGTCGGCAAGTGTTAGGCCAAGCAGGCTAACGTCACAATAAATGTGAGGGAATTTAACCCCTATCCAAGTCTCTAGGTTTGGGCAAAACAACACAATTTAACACGTGACTTTTCTCCTATGGACAAGAGTTCATCTGCAGTTTCCCCCACAATGATCCAAGGAAAACAAGGCATACAAGGTGAATCTAAATAAATATGTAGCAGTGAGATGAAGCCCAAACAGAACTCCCAAATCGATGCTAGAATTCAGTAGCATTAGAAGCTTTATTAATCGACAGGAAAGAATATGTAAAGCGGCTTAGAGATTATTTGTATTTGGCTGATAAATTAACACTCTCCAAATGACGGGGTTCTAGAAATAATGCCTGGATGTCCTATAGCCTTTAACTCATTTGAAGGAAAGGGTCATTTTCTTTTTATACTTTATGAAATCTCATGACAGAATTTTAAAAATGGAAATAAAGGCTTTACTAAGTATCATCAGATTGAAAAGTTTGAACTATCTCAGTTTAACAGGTCAGAAACTTTTATTCCAGAATTATCTACTAAAGAAATGAGGTGCACAATGGCTCTGGCAATGGTTAAGTCGCAGTTTTTGTTACTTTGAGGGAGTTTAGGCAAGTTTTACAGACTTATTCCTCAAAACAGCAGAGAAAGGTAGACTGCCATAACCCACCGGGGACCCCAGATGGTCTCACTGTGGTCTTTCGGTCAGATGGTGGCAAAGCAGACAGAGGGGGCAGTACCTTGAGAGAGGATGATGGGCCACCAGCAGGTCTGACCTCCGATGACAGTCCCCATTTAGCACCCGTCTCCACACAGCCACTGACACAAGATTCACTGACAACACTGCGCACCAACTGTGCCAGGACAGGATGGCCACGGCACAGGCAAGAGCCCAGGCCAACACATACACTCAGACCAGCCGTGACCTCCAAGAGTGTCAGAACACACACGGATTTAAAAACTGCAATCTGTGTGCTGGCGCAACGTGTCAAAATATAAAATGTGCTCTATTCTTAACTGTATAATTTCATTGTGGAACTTCCTAAAAAAGAAGTTGTCTTATAAGTACAAAAAGTATAAGCACAAAAATAATACTCAGGATTTTTCCACTTGGTATGGGACTTGGGCGAATTAACTTGTCTAATGTTTAGCTGGCTAGCGTACAAAATGAGATTAATCCCTCCAACTATGCGGTGTTTTGTGTCTATTACATGAGACAACGTAATGGCAAGCACAGGTTTTACCAAAGGTTACCAGCAGTCCATAAATGCTACCATTACCATTTCAGTGAAAGACCAGATACTAGCTGCACATCCATCAACCCATCAACAGAAAATTATATAATAAAATATGATGGAATTCCATGGAGTCATCTGAACTGATGTAGGCCTGTGTTCAATAAATTAAATATGCCTGTAATAAACTTCAGTAGACAAAAAAATTAAGCATGCTACAACACTATATAGAGCAAGATACCATATTTGTTAAAAACATTCAAGTCTCTAGCAACATGCGCGCCCAAGCATGAAAGGAAGAACACAGTGTGAGAGTGAATGCTAACTCAGCGCGTGGTGATTTGTAAGAGCAGATGTTTTCTTCATTGCACCTCTGAATTTTTCTTCCAAGAGCATGTATGGCTTTCATAATCAGAAAATAAAATTATTAAAAACTCAGGGTGCTACTGAACTAATCTATATATAGCCAGGTCAAAATACTCACGGTGATTTGTGAATGGATTTATTCCTAAATTAGCATCGGGTTAATACACCTTGAATCAACAAATGGAAAATACCTCCTCCTTCTGTCTCTCCAGTGGCTGACACAGCAGAGGGGACTGTTTGGTGTCTCTTCATGTGCTTTTTACAATGCACTGTAGTTCGGAAACCCTCCTCACAAAACGGACACTTATAAGGCTTCATGCTCATATGTGTGGCCATGTGCCGGGTGAGGCTGCCATTGGTGGTGAAGGAGGCATTGCACACACTGCAGCTGAACGCCTTCACTCCTACAAGCACAGAAACAGAAAAAACGGCTGGAACCAATCCTATTTCATTACCTTAAAACCAGAAGCAGTCAAAACCAAACAAAGATATGTTTAATAAGTCACAACATTATCCTGAGGCTTAGCAGACTTTGGTTAAAAAAAAAAAAGTAAATTACAAAATTATAGATAGTTTATTTGGTGTGGGTTTCCAATTTTTAGAAATGGGATTGTTTTAAGAACATGGAAGTTGACATAGGACATCTTACTGCCTTCTCTACTGAAATCAGCAGGCTCTGTGAAGTCACAGTCTTCAAAACAAATCAAGTCCCCTCTGTCCTTGGTCTTTTACATTTAAACTGGCAACATGTGGATTCTACCCCAGAAATGTTTTCTCCAATCCATCTTTTCATCACTCCCATAGCACATGAGGTAGATTAGGCATTAAGAACTAGTCTATAAATCTTCTATACAGCTTTACTTTCAAATAAAGTCCCATATAGAAGGCCCTCTCTCCTCCGGACCAATGACACAGAACCAAGTAACTAGCTATTTTCCTCCTATTTCTGTCTTTCTTCCACCGTTCCTTACAAAAGTCATATATTGCTGCTCTCTGCCTCCGTAGCAGGTCCTTCAAAGTACCATATAAACTACTCCCAGCAATCTTTCCAATATCCACTAAAACCACTCCTCAATCATCAACCTATGGACCAGTCAATAAAACTTTTCCTTATTTTGCTTGGCTCTATGTTTCTAAGCAGTATATCTTCATTTTCAAATAAAGCCTTATACAAAATATACATTGATATTAAACTTATAATGAATATACTGAGTATATGAAACAGATAACAGGAAGATGTTAAAAATATTTTTAACTGTACACCATGTATCTGATAAAGGTCCAGTAGCCAGAATATAAAAACCTCTTACAACTCAATAAGGCAAATAATCCAATGTTAAAATGGGCATAAGATTAGAACAGACATTTCTCAGTGTCTGTGAAAGATGTTTAACATGATTAGCCATCGAAGAAATGCAAATCAAAGCAAAACCACAATGGCACGTGGGAAGGCTCATGACCATCCACAAAGCCGGTCATAAGAGAAGCAATAATAGTCATTGGCAAGGATGTGGGGAAACCAGAGCCCTCCCACGCTACCGTGGGCTGTCAAATCCCACAGCCACAATGGAAAACAAATGTTTTAACAGAGTTAACATATGACCAAACAATTCCACTCCTAGGTACAGCAATGAGCCCATGTCCACACAAACACTTAAATACAAATGTGCATAGCAGGATTACTCATAATAAACAAAATATGGAAATAACTCCAATGTCCATCACCCGATGAATGGATCAATAAGACGTGGCATATCCTACAATGGAAAGGAATGAGGTTCTGATCCACCCATACAGCATGGGTGAAACTTGAGCACACTGTGCTGTGAAAGAAACAGACACAAAATGCCACGTATTTCTATAAAATACCCAGGACAGGCAAATCTATAAAGACAGAGGTAGATACTGGGTGCCTGAAGTTCTGGGCATTGAGGGGAAATGGGGAGTGACTGTTAATGGGTACAGAGTTTCTTTTATGTGTAATAAAAATGTCCTAAAGCTACAGTTTTGATGGTTGCAGAACTCTATGAACATACTAAAAATCACTGAATTGTACACTTTAAGTGGGTGAATTGAATGGTATATGGATTATATCTCAATAAAGCTTTTTTCTTTAAAGGACTAATCTCCAAGTATAAGGCAGACAGTGACCTGTGTGTGTCTTCTCGTGGGACTTGAGGACCCCAGAGGAAACAAAGCCGCGTCCACAGAGCTTGCACTTGTAGGGCTTTTCCCCGGTGTGCGACCGCACGTGCTGCTTCAGGTGGCTGGACTTCTTAAAGCCTTTGTTGCAATAGTCACACCTACAAAGCAAACATACAGAACTCAGACCACGTTAATTCATAGCACAATTACAAATACAGCACCTGAAAAGGGAAGAAAAGCAAACAAGCTTCACCAACAACCATGAAACATTTAGGCACAACTGTTACAGAACCTAGGTGCGCTCTCCAACATTGAAGAAATTATAAAGTATAAAATATTGCCAACAATCATTTGTTAGACCAAATTCTGCTTAGAGTATTTATAGTCTTAAATGCATTACTTAAAAAACAGTAAATCCTATAACTCCCCAGCAGACATAATATTTAATTAGAAACTCTCTCTAAGCATAATAGGAAGAAAATGTATGCACTCCTTTCTTTATTAAGTCGTTAGACACTATGAATCCTTCCATTGCCTCAGAAGCAGAATCACTCCTGCATCTAGTCACTTGGAAATGCCAATCCATGTACTCCTTTGGTTTATAAAATACAAAACAGAGTGTACTGGAGTTATGCTGAATAATATATAAATATGCAGTGTTATTTCCCCTTCAGTTGTTACTGAATAGACTAATGTTATCTTAAGGATTAAAATAATTATAAATTTCAAAACTCCTACTCACCTATTATTAAAAGCTTATTCCATTAGTATGTCTCTCTTGTCCATTCTCAAGTTTTAATCTCCAGTAAGAGGTTAGTGACGTCCCTACACTATAACCTAAGTCAAGACTGGGTGCCCACGTAGAGGCAACTAACTTTCCTCTCAAGTCCAAATTAAACTAAAAGCTGGAAGTGTCTGAATACATTTTGAAAATTCACTCTTGTAAATCTGGTTTGGCGGTGGCTCACGCCTGTAATCCCAGCACTTTGGGAGGCCAATGCAGGTGGATCACCTGAGGTCAGGAGTTTGAGACCAGCCTGGCCAATGTGGTGAAACCCCGTCTCTACTAAAAATACAAAAATTACTTGTACACTGTGCACAGAGGGTGCTCGGTATGTACTGCTGAGCCAGCGGACGGACACATCTAAAAAGCTGTCTTTCTAATTGTGCTGTATCCTGGTACACAGATTGTTATATGTAAAGCACATGAAGAGTCTTGAACTAAAAGGCATAATATAAATTTAACTAATTTCTGAAAATGGAATAATAATGACTTAAAACAGTGACGGGAAGCTGCAGCAGAGTACTTCAAACAGACAAACTGAAGACTGCCGTATCCAAATCCTGGCCCGCTCACTTATCTGCTGTAAAAAGTTTAGCAAGTTAATCTCTTTTGTCTCAGATCGTTTATTTACAGAATACGGATGACAATGGAACTGTTTTGAACAGTTTTGAGAGAATGAAATCGCAGAGCCCTTGGAGCGGGGCAAACACACAGCAGCATCCGTTCCTGGGAGCCGGCAATACCATGAGCTGGTCTGTGCAGACAACTACCTGTAAGAGCGCCTGCTCTGGTCCTCGTTGTCCTCCAGAAACTGGGAACCTTGCGCCTGCAGGTCCAGTTCCTCTTGGGATGACTCCTGAATCAAGCGAGTTGTCTAAAATTTAAGAGAAGTATAAAGCAAACTACTTGAATATGTGTGAATAAACATAAAACAACTGAGCAGCTAAGAACTAAGGATAAGAACATTCATAAAATGTGGATTTAAGAGAGAGAAACCCCAAATAGTTCACTGAAATCATTTAGGCCAGAGCAATAATAAGGATCACTTATACAGATTTTATTAAATGAAGACCTATTTATTTTCTATTACCCTACCTTAATACAAAGCTTCATCAACCATAAAACTGATTATTTTATATATCTTAATAAGAGATTCCTCTTTCATCTGTTCTACTCTTACTGACAGTGAATAACATCCCACCTTCAGAGAGTATAATATTATGTCTCCTCTTGTCACACAAACCAGAGGGTGAGAAAGACATGCTCTCCATCCCCAAGAACGGTACCACGCATATATAGGGCAGTCACACTGACCCCATCCCTTCCTGACAGCGGCGTTACAACCCATGCTACCACAGCAAGGACAAAACAAAAATCTGGTCAATGTTTTCTAACCACTCTATAATAGATCCACGCTCACACTGAGCAGAGGATAAGCTCCGCTGACCTTCAGAAGGCCTGGAGTCACAGGACAGACTGCGAACAGTAGAGTCATCCACCCCTGGGCAGCAAGTGCACGTTGCTATAAGCAAGGGCCTGTGTCGCATTTGTTTACCTGACTTCCAAAACCAACTTAGTTAAACCACAACAACAGAACTGGATTTGCACAGTTTTATTTAGAGAGCTCTGGAGTAAAGTCAGCTGCTAAGAAGTACGTTCTCCACTTCCCAGATTCAGCACCTGCTGCCAATTATGTAGTTTCTAGCTATGAGAAAAATGTTCTGAAATTTTCACGGGAGGGTCCAGCCCTACCACTTGGGCAAAGCTACCAGTGGTGGATTTCAAAGAGGGATAACAATTGGTCAATCATTTCTCATCACTATTAAGAAATTTCCAAAAGCAGAAAAATGAAAACCAAAACCAAAATTAAAATGTCTCCAACGAGGAGTAAGAGATAAAATTTTAAATGATGCATTTAAATATTTTTTAATGTCAGCATTCATTATATTTTCCTTCTAACATGTTTAAAAGTCCACAAATAGAAATGTTGAGGCTTTGTGCCTAAAGCAACATAGTACCTTTCAACGAGTTATTACATAGCACTCAAGTCAATTTTTGGTTTTTAATCACAAATGCAAGGCCACACCATGGCAGTGAAACCTTTAAGCAAAATTAAAATGTTTTAAGGAAAAAGAAAGCCCTATGTACTAAACACTGAGGATTTCCCAGGTAATGCAGTAACCTTAATGCTACAAGAAGTGAGCACGCCTCTTAAAATCTCCCTTAAGGAAATGTTTAATAATGACAGTGAAGAATAACATAGCAGCTGCTAAATACTGCCATGTATGCACCCCTCTGTCCATACTCACTACATTCATCCCATCAGAGCTGGGAGCCTGCAGCAAGCTCTGCTGGTGGAAGCTTGTGGAGAGGGCCTGAGACTCAAGTGTGCTGGAATCCTGTAGCTGTTGGACAGGTGGAAACTGAGGCTGCTGATGGTACGTATCAGTCACTGTAAAACCTAAAATAAATTGGAAAAGAGGAGTTCTACAAAAATATTAAAGTTACATTAAAATGTTCTAAGAAAAGGTTTATAAATTTAAAATGTCTAAAGGGGCATTTCTATTTTCTGAATTAGAATTAGGACTAGCTGCTATTAGCAAGCTTTAACACTGTTTGCTAACAGGCAGGAGGCTGTGCTCAGCAGACATTACAGCACCGGAGGCTTTACAGGACCAGCCACCACGAAGTTCCAATTTCTACTCAGCCACCTTTTCTTGACTGGAAACTACGTGTAGAATGGCTGCAAAGGCCACTTTCCAGAAGACCTAAGCAGACCACAAAATAGTATGCATCAATAAAAAAAAATCTACAATGCATGCAAAAAGTTATTTGGTTTGAAACCATACGTTTTAGAAGGGCCTTAAGAGAAAACATGTAAGGTTGTCATGAAATTAAATTCAACTGAAGTACAGCTCACTTACAAATTTCATTGAAAACCCACCACTGACCTTGGGGTAGCCCTGCTGGTTCGAAGGACTGTTGCGCAGGGGTCTGCTCTTCAAACTGGTCTATGTGCCCTCGCAGAGGGTCCTGTGGAGCCACAAACCCATCTAAGGATGAGATGTAAAAAAGGGGGACTCATACATTTGGAAGTTATTTCACAACTGCAAATCTGTCCAAAAGTACACTTCGGCGAGTTTTCAAATATCAGACACCTTATTTTGAAAAGAAAACAGGGAGATAATTTAATACATACATATGCTTAAAGCATTCTCTTTGCATTTCTAGAATACCATCCCTGAAAGCCTTTAGCGTCTGTCTGAAAACTCAGACATTGTTCCATTAAACAATATTCTAAAATGCTATTACATTCCATAATTGTTTAAAACCTTTCTGCGTGTGCATGGTTGCAGGCACCATAGGGGTAAGTGTATAATCCTCCCCAAAGACGGAATACATTTGAGACAATTTGAGACATCCATAAAACAAAACAGTAAACTGGTCAGCACACTGTTTGCTGACATGCCTGTGTGAGATAAGAAGCCTGTGCCAGACGCAGCCAGCTATGTCACTAATCACACAGTCTACAGTTGACCTGACATTGTGTTTTGTAGCCAAACTTTACTGATGAAGGAAACAATGTGCTGCTTTATATTCTGGTTCAGGAGCCTCATCTCACTGCAGACCAGTCACCCACAGTTCACTGACCTACATTCATCTTTGAATCTACACTGAGTGTACTTTATAGAATACTAAAGATCATACAGATGTACACTTGAAAGATGTTCTCAATATACTGGGGATAAAAGGTCACAAAATAGTATGCACTGCAAGGTCCTATTTGTATAATTTTTTTTTTTTTTTTTTTTTTTTTTTTGAGACAGAGTCTCACTCACTCCATTGTCCAGGCTGGAGTGCAATGGCGCCATCTCAGCTCACTGCAACCTCCACCTCCCATGTTCAAGCAATTGTCCTGCCTCAGCCTCCTACGTAGCTGAGATTACAGGTATGCACCACCACACCCAGCTAAGTTTCGTATTTTTAGTAGAGACACGGTTTCACCATAGCCAGGCTGGTCTTGAATTGCTGACCTCAAGTGATCCACCTGCCTCAGCCTCCCAAAATGCTGGGATTACAGGCGTGAGCCACCACACCCAGCCTTATTTGTATAATTATATATGCATACCAAACACACACACACACACACACACACAGACACACACATACACACACACCCCTGCATATCTGTATGGAAAAAAATTGGAAGCACCTATATCAAAATAAGGACGGTAGATTTTGCTGTAGTCCTAAAATTTCAACTACTTCTTAACAAGATTTCGAATATTTCCTAACAAGAAGTCTGATCACTTTGTTTTTGTTTTTTCAAAAAAGAACTTCCCCTAAGAAATCTAATAAAATTGAAAAGTAAAAATCTAATTTAAGAGGACATGGAATGATATCAAATACTCAATTCAATCTCTTTCACATACAGCACAAATTGTTTTAAAAGTCAGTGATGGGAGACACCAATGGACTGCAATGAGTGGGAAAGGCTGCAAAACTCTGTTGGGATCACTCAAAGTTAAATATCCTGAAACATTTACCTTCATCTGCTTCCAGGGGCTGATCTGCCAACTGCTGGCCCAGCCCTGCTTCCTCCGTGCCCACCACGTGCTGAGGTTCCAGGTCCAGCATGGCCTCGGGGTTCGCTGCGACCACCTCTGCCGTCTGCGGCAGCTCGTCGCTCTCGATCTCCACCTGCATCTGAGTGGAGGCCTGCATGCTCTGCTGGTCTACGGTGCTGTCATCTATCGAGGCTGCCTGCTGATGCTGTTGGAGCTGCTGGGCAAGCTCATATCTTCAGAAAAGTTAACAACAGTTCATCAGATTAGATGCTGTCAAAGGTTACTTGCGTGGGATACTACAGTGAAAGAGTTGTCATTGATTAAATAACATTTTTTATTACTGATTTCATTTTGAAGTCATGGTGGCAATTCAGATAAAAACTGAACACATTAGTAACTCTGAAGAGAGCTCGTTTGCCTTATCTTTAAGTGCTTCCACCAGCTACAAGACACGAGGCACGAACGGAGGATGAAGGACAACACACACCCGAATGCCTAATAGTTTAAAAACATTAAAAAGATGTCTCGTGTTTAAAAGTAAAACTCTCCCAAGTCAAGTTCTGCAATGAGTCTAAGTATTCAGAAAAATAATTGTACTAAATGAGACGACACCTTTATAGACTGATCTAAATCTGACAACACGTGGTGCGCAGAGAGCCTCCAGCCTCATCACCTACTGTCTCTCACAGCCTGGGCCTCAGGCGCTTTATTGGACCAACGATCCAAATGTTGCTTTCAGCAACATTTACGTACACAAAGTGTATCCAGCATATATTCATCAAAGTCAACGATTTCTCTTTCAAAGGAAAAGATGAACAATGAATTCAGCAATGAACTGAGAACTTGAAAAAAAAAAAAAAGAAAAAATCTCACACAATTATCTGACTAACAGGCTGGCTAGTACGAAGAATATCTAAGACAAAGAGCCGGCCAGGCGCGCAGCTCACACCTGTAATCCCAGCACTTTGGGAGGCCGAGGCTGGAGGATCACCTGAGGTCAGGAGTTCAAGGCCAGCCTGGCCAACATGGTGAAACCCCATCTCTACTACAAATACAAAAATTAGCCAGGTGCAGGGGTGCACGCCTCTAATCCCAGCTACTTGGGAGGCTGAGGCAGGAGGTTGCAGTGAGCCAAAATTGCACCACGGCACTCCAGCCTGGGCAACAGAGCGAGACTCCATCTCAAACAAACAAAAACACCCACACACACAAAAAAGAGCCGCCTGGTCCCCTCTTCTGCCTCTGCACACACAGACCATACAAGCTGCATCATGGGCTCTATTCCAGTGTCTTAGGAATCTGCCTACTCAGAATTTCATTCTCAGTTCCAAACAAAATTTTCCCTCTTCGTTTTCTAATATCCAAAATAGACAATTCATAACTACTTTTACTGTGGAAGGGAGAACAAAAATGTGTCGCATAATAGAGAGGAGTTAGAAAATGCACGCCTGCACCTCCACTGCGATGCTTCCACACAGCAGCGCAGTGGCACGCAGGGGCCTGTAAAAGCCACTCTAACCTAAGCACATGTGTGTCTCACGCTAACTGATGGAGGCTTGTTTTCTGTTTGTTTCCTTGGTTCTTTGTTTTTTCCAATAAATTTTACTACAGTAACCTTCTTTACCTATCTTTAGCATGAGTATATGTGGTATTTTGGGAATTTCCAACAATTCAAACAAAGGAATGAAACCCTGGCTGGATGCTCTCCTTGTAGGCAGATTCCAAGTGCACACAATCTGTAAAAGCAAAGCACTGCAGCTCTGCAACAACAGGCTGATCTGCTTAGTGTCCTCTCAAAGCTCTACATTCATCTCCTACATGTGTCCCTCGAAACTGATGACAAACAATGGTCGCACAATATACCACTTAATAAAGGTGACCCCGCAATTACACCATTGGTCACCGGGTCCAGAAACAAGGGCCTGAACACCCATATTCCCAATACTACTACAAAAGGACACTGGAAAAGGCTGGCTTCCTGACTGAAAAAGATGTGATTTAACATTCCACTGAGCAAGCAAGCGCCCAAGCTCCATTCTTCTTAGCACGGTAAGCTCTTGGGCCAACTGGGGACCTGTCATCCTGCTACAGCGAGCAGGAACACAAGCATCCTCAACATCCATGTGCCCCCGAGTTCCCCAGTTCCCAAACACATGCAGTGCCCTGCACAGGATTCCCTCCACAAAGTGCAGTGAAGTGTAAGTGGATATGTAATTAACAGGAGTCCACATATAACACCGCCGATACCACACTCCCTGGGTGGTCTCAAGCAGCAGGTAAATTTCTCAGCTAAGCAATCAACGATACTGAAATCAAAAATGTCAATTCTGTTGAGGGTGCTTAGGCATTCAGCTCAATAATATCAAAAAACACTATCACAGGTAACTTATTCTAATATTTAAGGTTTTGCTTTGTAGACGACATCCAGGCAGACATATCTGGGTTAAAATGCTGTCTCAAAGCAAATGTTCCAGGGCAGCAGCTTTAGGCCTAGTGACTCTCCCTTTCACATCTCCTAAGCTGTGGTCACCCTACCCAGGTGTTACAGTACCACACAGAATTCTGTGGCTTCACAGAAATACTCATCGAATAGGCCCCAGCACTAGTCAGAAATGCATCTCTTCCGGATTACATCCACATAGAGATGAGCTAGCCTTCCAATCATGTGAAAATATAAGCTAGGCTGAATGAAAAGTTTATGGAATATCTAAAACATGTATTCTTTAAAGTCAACAACATAGAATAATTACCATTCAGATTTGCTGATGACAGGCCTAGAAATCACAGGGTCTTTAAGATTCTCTTTTCTGAAATATTCACTATCTGACTACACTAGACACAGTCCAGAATTTTATCTAATTACCAACTAACAGCTTTAAAAGACAGCTTACAGAATATAAACTACTTCATTATTAAATTAAAAATGAAAATGCTAATGCTTCAGTCTATGGCTCCCATTAGATCCTTAGACACTAATACTTACATTTCTTGAGCCCATATAGTATGAGCTAGAAATAATAATGTAAGAATCAAAGACAATTATTTCCTAAAAACACTCCCCACCATCTACTGGAAATTATAAAGATGATAAAAAGTGACCACCAGAATTATACCCACCTGTGGGTTTTCATGTGCTTTTTGCAATTCAGTGAAGTCTTAAATGTTTTTTGGCAATAGGGACACATATAGGGACGAAGGTCATTGTGGATACCCATGTGTCGCCGTAAGCTGCCACCAGTAGTGAAAGCCCCATTACATATCAGACACTTGAAAGATTTCAGTCCTGTGTGTGTTCTGATGTGTGCTTTGAGCACGCCTGCAGAAACAAAGCCTCTTCCACACTGAGAACATTTAAAAGGTTTTTCACCTGTATGGGATCTTAAAAAAAAATACACATTTTAATGAATACGTTTCTTATACTTTTATAATGCTTTGTGACTAGAATGCACTCTTGCATTTCGCTTCACTTCATCATCACATTTTTTAAAGCTAAGCAGCAATGCCGGAGCTCTCCACATTTTACAAGGGAGGAAGCCTGAGACTCAGAGTGCTTAAGCGACCTGCCTCAAGTCACACGACTGAGATGAAGCTAGAAGCCATGTCTTTTTCTAAGTTCTATACTTTTTTCATGACATCACACTGTCTCTCATGATCAAGGTTCGACTTCCTTTTCACTGTGGCTAGCACTAAGAATTAATCTAAACTCTGATAAATACATCTGAAAAACACAAAAGGAAGTCTAATAAAATAAACTTCTTTGACATTCCTTGGAAATTGCAAACACTGAAATTTAATGAGCATATACATAAACTCCAGTAGCAATTTTTGGATAAAATATTTTAGTCAAGACATTAAAGAATAAAAATATTAATTACCAATAAATGTTTTGGAGTCAAATGTGACATCTTTAATACCAAAGGCTAATGCTACCATCCTAAATACTTCTAGACGTCATCAGGTCACTAAGTCAGTTTAATTATACTAAATTTCCATCTGTGAATCCGTTACCTTACCTGATATGTTGTTTAAGGTGGCAAGATTTTTTATATGCACGATGACAGTAAAAACACTTGTATGGTCTATCTGCTTCATTGACAAAATTATTATTGAAATAGCTTTGGAAAAACTGGTTTTTTGGAATGGGCTGGATGAGACCTACAAAGCAAAAGAAAAGCAGATATAATTCACTGTCAATGCTAGTAATACAATTAAATGTCACAAGGCACATGTTTTACCCAGAAGATGAAAATTCTGGTAAGTTAGATTCTAATGTTGCAACTATGTTATTTTAATTGTGTTAGGAACTGGCTATTCAAAGAATACCTATGGGGAAACATTATAAATTAATATATTTATAATATAACATTACAAATTAATTTATAAATTAACAAACATTATAAATTAATATATATTAATGTTGCTCATTTTTTAAACATGAGGAATATCTAGTCACAATTACTTCCCTTGATTCCACGGCCAATTTCTAATGAATTTCTACATTTACTTTCTATATGGGCATTTGTTGACATGGAGTCTACATAACTATGTCCAAAATTCAGGATAAGCAAGATTTTAATACCTTGTTTATTCAGTATGAATACTGCACACTAGATACTATAATAAACTGAAAACAAAAGTGACTCTAACATGATCTTTTGTTCTAAAAAGGTTAGCATTTTCACAGATATCACTAAAGGAATATCTACAAATAACAAAATTAGTAATTTAAATATTTCACATTTTATATACATTTACTAAATAAAGAATTCCTTCAGGTTGACCATCGAATAAATATGAATTGATCAAGCTACTGCATTATTTCAGGAATTCAGGACAAGCTTGGGGGTAAACTTTCGAATTCCTTAAGAGTCATTTGGAATGTTAAGAGGGTGACGCACGCAGTCAGTCCTCTAATCAGCCTTGGGCTGCTCCTCCTGCCAAGACAAGGAGGCATTGGCCAAGATTCTGTCCTCTGCCCACAGCTCTCCATTCCCGGTCCTCTCTCCTCCCTCAGTTGTACCTTAACTGTATACAATGATTAGCATGATGCACCTCTGAACACACTCTGTTTTTCCTGACTTTCCATAAAAATACAGATTCCATTTCAATTTCTTCCCCTAAAGCCCACTTCTCCCAGCTTTCCTAGCTGCATGCCTGGAACAGTCTTCTGGTCCCTAAGGCTGGGAAGCCCCGGACCTCTGAGAGTTCCCTTCCCTGCCCTGTACTCGGCATCTGCCAGTCCTGATGATCAACACCACTCCAATGTCTCTTAAACTTGCATCTTCTCTTCTTTTTCCACTGCCACCAATCTCAAATAGCAGTGAAACAATTACAAAGCTGGAGGGAATTTGACAGCCCAACCAATTTCACCTAGCTCATTATTAGATTTAAGGAAATTCACCTATGCTTCCTGAAGCTTGCATCAGAACCTTATTTTTCAAAAAGTATTCAGAACCCTCCCTTGTGATATAACCCACACAGCACAACCCCTAAGACTACCAAGCCTTTTCTCATCTCACAAGCCTTCTGGACAATCAGAGCTGTGTCAAAGACCTCTCTCCAGGCAGCTCTGACACCACCCTGTGCCTGACAGCACAGCCTCACTTTTTCCTAACAACTCGTCCTGCTCAAAAGAGAAAAATGCAGGCTGGGCACAGTGGCTCAGGCCTGTAATCCCAGCACTTTGGGAGGCCAAGGTGGGTGGATCACCTGAGGTCAGGAGTTTGAGATCAGCCTGGCCAACATGGAGAAACCCCGTCTCTACTTAAAAAAAAATAAAAATACAAAAAATACAAAAATTACCAGGCATGGTGGCACATGCCTGTAGTCCTAGCTACTCAGGAAGCTGAGGCAGGAGAATCGCTTGAACCCAGGAGGCAGAGGTTGCAGTGAGCCGAGATCGTACCATTGCACTCCAGCCTGGGTGACAGAGTGAGACTCTGTCTCAAGAAAGGAAAGAAAAAACAAAGAAAAATGCAGGCATCCAGTCCATGCCTACCACCTTCCCTACACATGCTGTGACATGCAGACTGAATGCCATGCCTGGTTCTCAAAAACAGTGATGGCAGAACCCTGGATGCAGGTTTCCTCTTCCACATTGCTCTCGGTCAAGGACTCCCCTGGACTACCGCTAGCTTCCTCAATGAGCATTCTACTTTCACTTACTCTCATAACACTATTCTATGCTAAACCTCTCCTTACCATGTTTTTATCAAACTCTGTCCCCCAAAGATTATGACAGCCAATTCTTTTCTATAGCCTCTAAGGCGCCCAGAGTCTGAGAGAAGAGATGAACACAAATACAAATAACAAAATTAAGCACAAGACATAGTTACAATATTTTACAACTTACAGCGTGAAGCTCCCTCTAGCAACCATTTCCCTCATGTGTCTCCCTCAGCCTAAACCAAAGAATTCAGCTTCCCCTATCTGGTCTAAGATACAAGCATCTGTGAAGCCAACAAGCAAAATGTATCCCATTTTTACCCTGAAAAATTGCTGAAGAGTCAAGAACCTAACTCAACTGAAGATTCAAAAACTTGAAGTCCAGAAACCCATGGGTGTACAACTTGATTTATGGCAACCTGAAAGAAGAAACCGGTCTGTTGTTTCATTTTGTGAGCAGCCAAAACTGGACAAGGACATCAAAGTATTCTAAGCTACCATGGGGGTTTTGATCCCATTCTATGCTCAAAAACAGTTAAATACCATAACAATTATAGTTCCTAGGAAGCTTAGTACAATTCGTATATTAAATTATCAGACTTTTTTTTTTTTTTTTTTTGAGACAGAGTTTCACTGTTGTTCCCCAGGCTGGAGTCCAGTGGTGCAATCTTGGCTCACTGCAACCTCTGCCTCCTGGGTTCAAGCCATTCTCCTGCCTCAGCCTCCTGAGTAGCTGGGATTATTGGTGCCTGCCATCACGCCCGGCTAATTTATGTATTTCTAGTAGAGATGGGGTTTTGCCATGTTGGCCAGGCTGGTCTCAAACTCCTGACCTCGAGTGATTGCCCACCTCGGCCTTCCAAAGTGCTAGGGTCACAGGCGTGAGCCACCGCGCCCAACCAGACTGGTGTTTTGGAGAAGATGATCTTTTACTATCTTGTCAATCTGTTGTGTATTTTGGAGTTTTCTATTTCTTCTACAGTCAATTCTGCCAAGCATATTATTTTAGAAAAGATTCATTTCATCAAAATTTTCAAATATATTAGGAAAAAGTTGTAGAGTATTTGCAAACAATTGTTACCTCATTTATATCTGTGCTTACAACTTCTTTCTCATTCCTATGTTTTCTCATGTTTCTTTATTAGTGACAAGTCATCTATATTTTCTGTTCATTTTTATAAGTTTTGTAAAACTTCAGTTCACTACAGTTTTGTCTTCTATCTCCAATTCCATTATATGTATTAATTCAGGGGTCCTCAAGCCCCAGGCTGCCTGTTAGGAACCGGGCCACACAGCAGGAGGTGAATAGCAGGTGAGTAAGCTTTACCATCTGAGCTCCGCCTCCTGTCAGATCCAAGGTGTGTTAGATTCTCACAGGAGTGCGAACCCTATTGTGCACTGTGCATGTGAGGGATCTAGGCTGCGCACTCCTTCCGAGAATCTAATGTCTGATTCTCTGACATCTGAGTGGAACAGTTTTACCCTGAAACCAGTCCTCCCACCCGACCCCCAATCTGTGGAAAAACTGTCTTCTGCAAAACCAATCCCTGATGACAAAAAGGTTGGGAACTGCTATATTAATTCCTTTCTGCTACTTTCTTTTAATTTTCCTAGTTTTTTTAGTTAAATATTTTACTTATTTTCAATCTGTCTTATTTTCTAATAATACTCAAAAGTCTTAATTTTTCCTAGGACGGCTTTGGTCCATACAATCTGTTTACATAATACTCACATGTGTAGTATGCAGTATCTGTTTTGAGTCCTTTTCATGTAATGAAATTTTGGATGGCTATTTTATAAGTTTTTCAGTGAACTGTAATCAAAGATTGTATCCTATACAAAATCAACTTCTGAAAATTTATTGAAATTTTTCTGTATCCTAGAATGTGATCAACTTCTGTTTCATGCGTATTTAAAAGTATGTAATTTAAGGCAAAAGATTCTATAAAGCTATTAAGTAACTCTTTTTATTTGTGTGCTCAAATCTTCCGTTTTAGGTGTTTAAGTTGACCTGTCTAATTGAGGATCTTTCACCGCACTTGAGAATTTGAGTATTTCCTTTCTTTGAATTTTTTTAGTTTAAATATTTTGATGTTAAACTCTCAGATTCACACAAGTTTATGGCTGTTGATCATCTTACTGGTGGCCCCCAATTTATAACAATCTAAAATCTCTCTATACAATAATTTACAATTATTGTAAATAAAGGTTATGCTTTGGAATTAAGGAATTATATTTTAATATTAATTTTGCTTATAGATTGAATTATCTTTCCTAGGAAAGTAGTGAAATACAGAAACTGCATAAAAATGCAAATTCACACATTAGTAAGTGATGTGGTCTAAATGTTTGTGGTCCTCCAAAATTCATGTAGTAAGAGGTAGGACCTTTGGGAGGACATAGCCAGAAGGCACTATCTATGAGGAAGAGAGACCTCACTAGACACTCAATCTGCCAGCACCATGATCTTGGACTTCCCAGCCTCTAGAACTGTGAGAAGTAAACTCCTAGTATTTACAAGCTACACAGTTAGTGGTATTTTTGATTCAGGAGCTCAAACAAACTAAGACAGTGAGGTTTCTTAAATTTTGTTCTAGTACTAACAAATATAATTTTTCTAAAGATTCTAACAAGCAGTGTTTTCTTTCTAGATCTTCAACAAAATCATAGTTTGGGTTGGTTATAACAACACTGAACCTAAAAAGAAAAGCAGGCAGATTTTTCTTTTCCTTTTTAATCCAAAGATTAAAGTAGCCCAAATAATCTGTAACACAGCACAAAGAACCTAAAGATGAAAACAACAACGTGCACTGTGTGTTTCACATAAAAACCCCTTCTCACTTTTGATGGTTCCACTGAGGTAGCAATGTTTCTTCAATGAGGACTTATACGCTACTGTTTTCACTTACACATTATTTGTCTCTAATCCGAGAAAACAATTTGAGCAGTAGTTTGGATACAACTTACATTTTAATCTTGACTGTAAAACATACTAGTCCATAAAGCAAAACAAGGCTTAACACAGACTTCATTAATACTATGCCTAAAAAACTATTTAACTACACAGACCATAATGTGTGTAAACAATTCACAAAATGTCAAAGAAAATAGTACTCAATAAATTATAAAGACACCCTACAATCCATCTTACCTAAGTCAGTTATGAGGATTGGTTCCTGCAAAGGAATATCAGGGACTGGAACATTCGTCTTGCCAACACGGACCTTTGCAGGTTTACGCTGGTGCCTCATTTTCCTTAATTCCGTATGTTTAAAGTGGGAAGCAATGTGAGTCTTCCTATGGCCTGAGGTTCGAAATTTTTTGTCACAGTGAGGACAAGCAAAAGGTCTAACTCCTAATAAAAATGAAATCACATTTTAGAATTATTTCCAGAAATTACATCTCAACAGCAAATGCCAACATAAAATGTTATTATTTCCAATACTGATTTGAACCTTCAATTTATTAGGCCATGCTTATAATTTAATGGATATTGTAAATTATTTTCCCTTGTTTGTATACAGTGCATATTATAGATATTAAGTCATGTTATAAGAGCATTTTAAGTAAAAAAAGAACATTTAGTATTTTTAGGACAAAGTCTTACATTGTAAAATATGGACAGTAGTTCTTAAGAACTTTACAGTATGTAAAGATGCTCTCTCTCTTAAGTCATCACCTGTAAAGTGGTTTAAAGACACCTGCCTCCAGGGCTGCTGCTGAGATTACGTAAGCTAACATTTAAACAGCACTTAGCAATGTCTCACATTTTGCAAATAAACAGTAAATGGTAGTTGTCACTGATTGTAAATGATGATGATAATAGTACTAATATCTTCTTAATGATCCTCTTACTACTGTGCCCCACTTCTAAAGAATATTTCCTTGTTTTACAATTTTATCAGCAAATGAAAATGTAAATTCCAAAGAAACACATACAACAAAATTGAGTAACTTCAGCTTTGTCAAATACTCATCCACATTGTCAGCCCAGAGGAGGATCCCTGAGGGAATTTGGGGGATATTGCCAATGAGTACAGGGTTTCTTTGCAGGGTGATAAAAATGTTTCAAAATCAGACAGTGGTGTAGAGTGCACAATTCAGAAGTGTACACATTAAAATGGTAAATATTATATGTAAATTACATCTCAATAAATATGTCATTAAAAAAAATAGAGCTCCGTAATGAAAGATTTCACGCCTCAGTACAAACAGGTCCCCAGTCCTCCTCCTGGCCCAGCTAAAGCCTTCAGGTCTTCTCAGATCAAATGCAGATTACATGTTGTATTCTCAGAAAGGCTCACTCAGTCTAAATCCAAATCTGATCCGGACAGAAGTCTCTTTTCACCCTCTGCAATTCTACGTTCATTTATAAGTGTTACTTGTTTTTAATGCCTCCCCCAGCATATCCTTAGCTCCATGGAGATCAAGGTTGCATCTGTTTTCTTTACCTGTAGATACTTCATGCCCAGCCTATAGAAGAGACTCAACAAGTGCTGATGAAAAGACAGAAATATATCCTCCAAGTAGTCAATTATTGCTCCCCCAGGTGCTGTGACTCAATCCCTTCTCAGCACCTGTGTGCAGTACTGTGTGCAGTACCTATTGGCAGTTCCTGTGTGTGGCACTGTGTTTGGTACCATGTGTGGTACTGTGTTTAGTACTATGTTTGGTACTATATGTAGTACTTGTGTGCAGTACTGTGTTTGGTACTATGGGCAGTGCCTATGTACAGTACTGTGTTTGGTACTGTGCATGATGCCTGTGTGCAGTACTGTTTGGTACTGTGTGTGGTACCTGTGTGCAGTACCTGTGGGCAGCACTGGTCCCTGTGTGCAGCACTGTGTTTGGTACCTAAGTGCAATACTGTGTGTGTGGTACTATGTGCACTACTATGTGTGGTACTGTACGCAGTCCCTGTGGGCAGTACTTGTGTGTAGTACTGTGTTTAGTACTGTATGCAGTACCTGTG
Organism: Pan paniscus; assembly: GCF_029289425.2. NCBI lineage: Eukaryota > Metazoa > Chordata > Mammalia > Primates > Hominidae > Pan > Pan paniscus. The sequence goes on along the minus strand of NC_073266.2, from coordinate 94,439,976 downwards.
TGCAGTACTGTGTTTGGTACTCTATGTACTACTTGTGTGCAGCACTGTTTGTTACTGTGTTTGGTACCGTGCATGATGCCTGTGTGCAGCACTGTTTGGTACTGTATGTGGTGCCTGTGTGCAGTACTGTGTTTGGTACTATATGTGGTACCAGTGGGCAGTACTGTTTGGTACCTGTGTGCAGTACTATGTTTGGTACTTTATGCGGTACCAGTGGGCAGTACTGTTTGGTACCTGTCTGCAGTACTATGTTTGGTACTGTGTGTGGTCCCTGTGGGCAGTGCCTGTGTGAGTGCAGCTCTGCAGGCTGTACCTGTGTGCAGTACTCTGTTTGTGTACTGTGTGCAGTACTGTGTTAGGCACTGTGCATGACGCCTGTGTGCAGTACTCTGTGTACTGTGTGCAGTACTGTGTTTGGCACTGTGCATGACACCTGTGTGCAGTACTGTTTCATACTGTGTGCGGTACTTGTGTGCAGTACTGTGCTTGGTACCTGTGTGCAGTACCTGTGTTTGGCACCGTGTGTGGTCCCTGTGGGCAGTGCCTGTGTGGGTACAGCACTGAAAGCTGTACTTGTGTGTGGTACTGTGGTACCTGTGTGTGGTACCTGTATTTAGTATTGTGTTTGGTACTTGTGTGCAGTACTGTGTTTGGTACTGTGTTCGATACTGAGTTTGGTACCTGTGTGCAGTACCTGTGTTTGGTACTGTGTGCGGTCCCTGTGGGCAATGCCTGTGTGTGTGCAGCACGGCAGGCTGTACCTGTGTGTGGTACTATGTTTGGTACCTGTGTGCAGTACCTGTATTTAGTACTGTGTTTGATACTGTGTTTGATACTGAATTTGGTACCTGTGTGTAGTACCTGTGTTTGGTACCACGTGTGGTCCCTGTGGGCAATGCCTGTGTGGGTGCAGCACTGCAAGCTGTACTTGTGTGTGGTACAGTGTTTGGTAATTGTGTGCGGTACCTGTATTTAGTACTGTGTTTGGTACTGTGCTTGATACTGAGTTTAGTACCCATGTGCAGTACCTGTGTTTGGTACTGTGTACGGTCCCTGTGGCCAGTGCCCATGTGGCTGCAGCACTGTGGGCCATACTTGTGTGTGGTACTGCATCTGGTACCTGCCTTTGATACTTGTGTGCAGTTTCTGTGGGCAGTACCAGTGTGGGTACAGCACTGTGGGCCATACCTGTGTGTGATACTGTGTGCAGTCCCTGAGGGCAGTACTTGTGAGCAGTAGTACCTGTGCAAAGTGCTGTGCTGGGTACTATGTGCAGTACTACGTGTTTGGTACTTGTGGGCAATGCCTGTGTGGGTGCAGCACTGTGGGCCATACCTGTGAGCAGTACTGTGTTCAGTACTATGTGCGGTACTGTGTGCAGTCCCTGTGGGCAGTACTTGTGTGCAGTACCTGTGCACAGTGCCCTGTTGCATACTGTGTGCAGTACCTGTGTGCAGTACTGTGTGCAGTTCCTGTGGGCAGTACTTGTGTGCAGTACCTGTGCACAGTGCTGTGTTGGGTACTGTGTGCGGTATCTGTGTTTGGGACCTTTGTGCAGTCCCTGTGGGCAGTACCGGTGTGGGTGCTGCATTGCGGGCCACACTTATGTGCAGTACTGTGTGTGATACTTTGTGCAGTCCCTGTGAGCAGTACTTGTGTGCAGTACCTGTGTGCCTACTGTGTGCCATACCTGTGTTTGGTATATGTGCGCAGTAATGTGTGTGGCCAGTGCCCGTGTGGGCCCAGCCCTGAGGCCATACCTGTGTGCAGGCGAATGTGCACCTTGAGGCTGCCAGAGGTGGAGAAGCTCTTCATGCAGTACTGGCACTTGAATGCCTTGATGCCGGTGTGCGTCTTGATGTGCGCTGTCAGCGTGCTCTTCACGGCGAAGGCGCGGAAGCACTGCGGGCACTTGAAGGGCTTCTCGTGGGTGTGGATGCGGATGTGGCGGACCAGGTCGCTGGGCTTGCGGAACTCCTTGGCGCAGTAGGGACACACATGCCAGCGCACGCCGTTCTCCTCGCGGATGGAGCCTGTGAAGGGAGAGGACACGTCCCGCTTGGCCTGGACACCCCGCCTAGGGTCAGGTCCAGGATCCCCTGTGGTCCCTACAGAAAGCTGCACGCATGATCAGTTATGGGAAAGCTTGGAATTCCCAGGATCACTGACATTATCGAGGGCTAGGAGTTAATCTCGCTGAAACCCCTAACCGTCAGGGAAAACACAATTCAGTCTCTGAAAAAGAGCGCCCACTGAGAGGGTGATTGATTCGGTAGGTCCAGCGGCACCAGGACACAGCTGGCTCCCTCTCAATGAGAACAAAAGCAGATGGGATCGAATGACCTCATGCTTAACGCAGGGAACGAGAAGAGAAGGAATGACACTGGAATAAGTATTTATTGGGCCTACTGGATATCACCAATTAAAAAAATATAAATGCAAATAATTAAGAAACAGTAAATCCATATGCTATAAAAGGAAATTGGTAAACAGTTAAGACAAATAGTATATATCAATTCATGATAAAATATAAGTGGATCTGTCTCATATTATTACTCAATTTTGAATCAAGTTTAAAACTATTTCTAATAGAAAAAAAATCACAAATTGATGGAAATATAGTAAGTACACCTGTCCCTCTGTTTTCAGCAGGAAATACTGCCAAGACCCGAGTGGTTCCATCTGAGAACCAAGCCAGCTACTGAGTGGTGAATGCAGCAGCGTGAGTGCGTGGGACAAAGGGATGACCCGTGTCTCCCTCACCCCTCTCAGGATGGAGCAGGACAGTGGAAGGTGAAATGGTAAGCAATTTACAGCTTATGAATTGTTTATTTCTGGAATTTTCCATTTAATATTTTTGGGAATTTGGTTGAATGCAGGTAACTAAAACTTAGAATCACCTTATTTTTAAAATTTTTGATTAGATTTATTCATCTGAAATTAAGGTAGCATCTACAGTGACTATATAGATAACTCACATAAAGAATCCACATGAAATCAGAAAGATTTCCCACATTAATGAAATTTCACCAGAACACTTTTAACTAAAATTTATTTAACAGTGTCTGTACCAACATAGTTTTCTTAGGGAAAAAGAAAACCTTCTGTTTCCTTCTCTCTTATCACTAAACATAAGGAATTCTCCATATATGCAAGTAAATCTGTAAAGATAGAAAACATTTTCTCAAATACAATATTCTTTGCAAGAATAATTCACATAAAAAAGAAAGGTGGGCCGCGCGCAGTGGCTCACGCCTGTAATCCCAACACTCTGGGAGGCCAAGGCGGACAGATAGCTTGAGCTCAGTAGTTTGAGATCAGCCTGGGCAACATGTCAAAATTCCATCTCTTGAGAAAAAATTTTAAAACAATTAGCCAGGTGTGGTGGTGCATGCCTGTGGTTCCAGCTACTCAGGAGGCTGAGGTAGAAGGATGGCTTGAGCCCAGGACATAGGAGTTGCAGTGTGCTATAACTGTGCCACTGCACTCCAGCCTGGGCGACAGAGCCAGACCCTGTCTCAAAAAGAAAAAAAGGAAAGAAAGGTAGAAAAAAAGAATGAAAAATAATATATTTTTTAAACACAGTGACAGAATGTAAATAAAAACAAAGAAAGGTACAGACACAAATCACGGGGGTAAAAATGGAGAAGGAAATAAGGGAACTGGTTTTAAAAGGTGAGACATTTGTTTTGTGGTGATAGTGCATAAAGACATCTAAAATTTAAGACTGCTTAAAATTAATAGGTAAAAATTAATTCACAAATGTGCATAATTACCTAAAGGCTTTATCATGACAAATCAAAAATGCAAGGTATAAAAAGGGTATGAGAGACTATAATACTAGTGAAAATTAGGACACCATTCCCCAGAAATCAGATTTTTTTCCAAACCAAAATAAAACTATATCTCAAGTTACGCAGGATGACATAATCTAAATCTGCCACCAGGTTCTAATATCTGTGAATAGACTAGAACAGAGACTACGAACTGGAAGTCCTGAAGCTGTCTCCAAATCTGGCCTGCATATGTTTTGTTTCACCCACACAATGTTAAAAAAGAAAATGGAATCCAGATTTCCAACTCTGACAAATGGAAAGATCCGGAAAGCTAGATCTGCAATCCCACATGGCAAGCTTTCCTGGAGTTGGGCAGTAGCTTTCCTCTTCAAATAGTAAGTCCAGGTGCGGTGGCTCACGCCTGTAATCCCAGCACTTTGGGAGGCCGAGGCGGGCGGATCACCTGAAGTCAGCAGTTCAAAACCAGCCTGACCAACATGGAGAAACCCCGTCTCTACTAAAAATACAAAATTTGCTGGGCGTGGTGGCACATGCCTGTAATCCCAGCTACTCAGGAGGTTGAGGCAGGAGAATCACTTGAACCCGGGAGGCAGAGGTTATGGTGAGCCAAGACTGCACCATTGCACTCCAGCCTGGGCAACAAGAGCGAAATTCCGTCTCAATAAGTTTATATATATATATTAGTAAATATAGAAAAGTAAAGGATATATACTCATCTTCAACATGAAAAGACATTTGCTAAAACTCAACATCTAGTCTTAAAAAAGGTCTAAAAACAGGAAAAGGTGAATAAAACATATCTCAATATAACATTCAACTTAATAGAAAAATATATTAAAGTCAGGGAGAAAAGTCCACTATTACTGCCATTAATTTATTGTGATCTAGAGATACTAGTCAATGACATTAGTCAAGATAAAGAAATATACAGTATATAGTAGAAATGAAGCGTCAGTCATTATTTTCAAATGATATTACCATATAATCTAACAAACCTAGAACTCAGAAAGATACCCAAGTTTTAATACAAGAAAATCAATACCCTTCCTATTTACAAAAAAAAAAAAAAAAAAAACAGAAGAAAATTTCAAAAAGAAAAAAAAAAAAGATAAAGTAATGGAAATGCATACCCTATTCTTTGGGACAAAGACTGTAAGTCACAAAGACATCAATTCTCCCTGGTTTAATTTATCATCTGTATACAAATACCAACAAGATTGCTTTTTGGAACTAAAGTTTTTGGAACTTTAGCAGAAGATTCTAAAGTGCATCTGAAAAATAAATATGTGAAAATAGTGAAAAATACACTTTTAAAAAGGAGTATCAAGAGAAGACTGGCTTTCTAGTTATCAAAGTACACTCAGAACACTTGAATAAAAAGACAGATTAGAGGAGTAGAACAGTCCAGAAAAGACATATATAGATTTGGGAGTGTGATCAAGGTGGCATTACATTTCAATTGGGAAAACATGACTTATTTGACAAATGATGTTTGCACATCTGGGTGGCCACCTGAAAAAAAAAAATTAAATCAAAGATTTAGTTTAAAACATTAAATTATGGACAAGCATAGTGGCTCATGACTGCAATACCAGCACTTTGGGAGGCCAAGGCAGGAGGATTGCTCCAGGCCAGGAGTTCAAGACCACCCTGGGCAACAGAGCAAGACTCTGTCTCTACAAAAATAAAAATAACAAAATTAACTAGGTGTGGTGGTGCACACGTATAGTCCTAACTACTGAGGAGGCTGAAGCAGGAGGATCACTTGAGCCTGGGAGGTCGAGGCTGCAGTGAGCTATGATCGTGGCACCACACTGCAGCCTGGGCAACAGAGACCCTGTCTCAAAAAAAAAAAACCTATTAAATTATAAAAGTCAGATATAAGAGAAGAGGTTATCTTTCCATAATGTCAGTGATGAAGTCTAAATATCACCCAAGCCTAAAGTCATTAAACATTGACAAACTTAGCTATACATATAAATAAATATTTCCCCAGTTAAAAAATTTTTCAGCTCAAAAAGGCAAACAAATTAGAAAAAAATGTACAACTGACCCTTGAACAACTCGGAGGTTAGAGGCACTGACCCCGATGCAGTTAAAAATCTGCCTATAAGATACCCCAAAAACTTAACTATCAATAGCCTCCTGTTGACCAGAAGACTTGCCAGTAACATCAACAGGTAACACATATTTTGTACATGTATTATACACTATAATCTTACAATAAAGCTAGAGAAAAAATGTTATTAAGAAAAGCATGAAGAAGAGAAAATATATCTCCTATTCATTAAGTGGAAGTGGTTTTCCTCTCTTTGTCTACATGTTGAGTAGGCTGAGGAAGTCGGGGGGTCTTGCTCTCTCAGGGTGGCAGAGGCAGGATAAAACCTGCATATAAGTGGACCTTTGCAGTTCAAATTTGTGTTGTCTAGGAGTAAACTGTATCCCACAAATATAGCTCACAAAATGCTATCATCTTTAATACCATATGGACAAAAGAAGTCAAGAATTAGTCTTATAGGAAAATATAGGTACTCTTTTGAAAAGCTTTCAACCTTATTCCTTGTAAGAAAAATGCAAATTAAACGTACAATAAGACACCATTTTCTAACCCATTGGATGAGTTAAAAAAATCCCCAAATTTTGATAATTTCTTGAAAAGGCTGTGAGGAAACAGGTGCTCCAATAATTGCTCCTAGAAGGGTAAATCTACATGACTACATGAAAGTATAACTGTTTATCAAAACTTATTCCTTTTTACCAAAGGAAAGTGTAACTGTTGACAAAATCCTTTTCATTTGTTATCAAGTATGTTACTGACACCAATGATAAAATTTCAATAAGGTCGGTACAGTGGACAATAGTACTGGGTCAATTTTAATTTCCTGATATTGATGACTTTACTATGATTATGTACAAGGATGTCCTTGATTTTAGGAAATACACACTAAAAAATATTTACAGTTAAAAGGGCATTATATCTACAAGTCACTCTCAGAAAATTCAGGAAAATAATAGCTAAACAGCAAAATCAAATGTAGTAAAATGTTAACATTTGGGGGAATATGGATGAAGGGTATATGGGAATTCCTTGTATTGTTTTGAAACATTTCCACTAAGACTGAAATTATTTTAAACTGAAATGTCCTTACAGATAAACGTACATGTGTGAAATGATGCAGCTACACACACGGCCACTGCAGCATCATTCATGTTAGCAAATGGCTGCAGATTGGTTAGATTATGATACATTCATAAAATGAAACACTATTCAAGCATTTTGAAAAATAAGATATCAAGTGGAAAAAAGTAACCTAAAAAATAACATCACATTATATTATACCTCTAGCAGGAAGCCACTCATCCTCCTAGAAAACAATCACACAGATGCCTGTGCTTGTTTAAAAGACACAGAAGACAGTAGTGGTGCGCTTCCCTGGGGAGGGGTGGCAGAAGACCCCTCACAGAAGTTCTGTGGACACCACTGTGTCTTTTGAATTGTGTGGCATGGGCATGTTTCACCTATTTAAAAATAATTTAAAAACATATATATTCATTAAACACTTATTATTGGTCAGCTACCACCATGCTATCCACTTTACATGGATCCTCCCATTCATTTATCTTCCATTTACTCTATCCTTAGTCCCACCTTACAGATGAGAAGTTGACATCTTAACTGACTTGCCCAGGACCAGATGGCCAGTGAGGTCCACGTGATCCTAGCGCCTAAGTGCAGTTTTCTCAAGGAGGTCTGTCTTCCCAGTGCTACTTCAAGCACAGCATGACAAGTGCCAAGCACCATGCCAGGCATCAAGAGGTATCTGCCCTGGAAAGGACTGTGGTCTAGGGGAGAAGCGGGTAGGGCAGTGTAACCAAGCATGTATGGCAGAGCATCAGAGGTGCCAAGACAGATGTGTGCATGGATGCACACTAGGAATGCAAAGACAGTGCTGATTACTTCCATAGGAGGAGGCTCAGAAACTTCTGCAGAAATAAGGTGGCCCTGCAGGCGAGCTTCGAAGGCAGATATTTGCCAAGAAGGACACGGCCTGAGGTATATTTATCAGATAAAAGCAGCAGCAAAAGCCAGGTGTGAAGGTGAGTCCCAGAAACCTCCAGTTCAATATGGCTGGGGTACAGGATGCCTGGTGGGACTAGCAAGAGTCAGAAGTGCAGGCAGGGCTAAATTACAGAAAGCCTTACATGCTGCAGAAAGTTTCTTGGCAGGAGAGGAAAAAAGCCTAGACGTGTTCTCTTCAGTCTTCAATTAGCTCCCATGCAAGAGAAGGTGCCATAGACCACCCAGCCAGCTTTATCTCCAGCATTAGCTGGGCCGTCAGGAGGACAAGGACGACCAAAGAGGAAGACCACTGGCCAGACATGGGTAGGGGAGACAGACAGGGGGAATGCAGTGACCAGAAAAACATCTGTGGGTTCTTCCGTGGGATCGGAGAGCACCTACTGTAATCAGAAAACTCCAAGTAGAGCACCTGGGATGGATGACCCTGCTCTTTTGGGACAAAATCCAAATGCTGGTTCCAACAAAGGACCCTGGCCTGCTGGGAACATCAAAAGATTCCCCCAGACGCCTGACAGGTACACACAGAAGTTCTAGCCCAGACGACAGTCAGGGTGACACAAAGTCTTTCTGCTTTCAAGGACCAGAACATCAAATATTCAGAAGTAACTACTGTCCAACATCTAATTAGAGAGGGACTCATATCTCAGCGTCACGCACAAATGCAGACTCCTCAGCCACAGGAGACCTTCACGTGAAATACAACAGCTTGACTCACCTTCTTGACTTCTGTTACAGAATATCTCACTGCACAGCCTAAGTGTTTGTTTGTTTGGTTTTTGAGACGGAGTCTCGCTCTGTCGCCCAGGCTGGAGTGCAGTGGCATGATCTCGGCTCACTGCAAGCTCCGCCTCCCGGGTTCATGCCATTCTCCTGCCTCAGCCTCCCAAGTAGCTGGGACTACAGGCACCCGCCACCATGCCCGGCTAATTTTTTTGCAGAGATGGGGTTATACCATGTTAGCCAGGATGGTCTCGATCTCCTGATCTTGTGATCCACCTGCCTTGGCCTCCCAAAGTGCTGGATTACAGGCGTGAGCCACTGTGCCTGGCATTTGTTTTTTATGCTTTTTTTTTTTTTTTCTAAACACTCTCTCAGTAGCAGACCTACTAGAACACTGGGAACAGTGCATTCGAACCTGGTGGAACCACGGCAGCAAATCTTACCAAATAATCATTATACAAATCAGAAGTGACAGGTCAGTGCTGGGTCTTGGGGCTTCACACAAAAGCCTCTGATATGGTTTGGCTCTGTGTCCCCACCCAAATCTCACCTTGAATGCTAATAATCCCCACATGTCGTGGGAGGGACCTGGTGGGAGGTAACTGAATCATGCGGGTGTGTTTCTCCTGTGCTGTTCTCTTGACACTGAATAAGTCTCACGGGGTCTAATGGTTTTATAAAGGGCAGTTGCCCTGTACATGTCTCTCTTGCTTGTAGCCATGTAAGATGTGACTTTGCTCCTTATTCACCTTCTGCCATCATTGTGAGGCCTCCCCAGCCATGTGGAACTATGAGTCAATTAAACCTCTTTCCTTTATAAATTACCCAGTCTCTGGTATGTCGTTATAAGCATGAGAACAGACTAATATAGCCTCTTACATAAACCTGGCCCTCAACCAATGATAGGTTTATAGATATGCTGCTAGGACTGGGTTAACAGAAGCACGTGACTGGATATCTGAAACTGTAAATCGAGGAACGGACCCTGCTGATGAAATGGAGCTAGTAGAATCTTTTTATTTATTTATTTATTTATTTATTTAGACATGGAGTCTCACTCTGTCACCCAGGCTGGAGTGCAGTAGTGTGATCTCGGCTCACTGCAACCTCTGCCTCCTGGGTTCAAGCCATTCTCCTTCCTCAGCTTCCCAAGTAGGTGGGACTACAGGTGCGCATCATCATGCCCAGCTAATTTTCGTATTTTTAGTAGAGACAGGTTTCACCATGTTGGCCAGGCTGGTCTCGAACTCCTGACCTCAGGAGATCCACCCACCTCGGCCTCCCAAAGTGCGGGGATTACAGTTGTGAGCCACCGCGCCCAGCCAGTAGAATCTTTTTAACAAGTACTACAGTCTGCTGGGTTTTTCAGCATTGACCACGAAGATGATGTTGATTTCCTGGCCAGGTTTTCTCAGCTGGTCACAGGAAAGAAACAGTCACTGATAGTTAGCTGGACTACGTGAATTCAGAATGGGGATATCAAGAATGCTCAAGAGGCACTAGAAGCTGCTGAAACAAGGATGGCACTGACGCTGTGGTGACTAGCTCTTGATGACAGGACCTCCTCTAAGATACTGGCTTTTGCTGTGATTATGTTCAGATTTTGAAACATCTTAGAGTGCTCTTAGATCAGCAGAAAGCCGGCACAGCGGCAATCATGTTAGTTGCCACAAAGGAACTTATGATGAAGACCCTATCTTTGAAAACGAGAGTAACAATGAAGCCATGTTTGTCAACTATAAAAAACAACAGAAGTTACTGTTGGACCGGCTAGCTCAAGCTTCACCAAGTTACTGCTGACTCCTGCGCAGTTTATATTTCGACACCACAGCACTGGTAGGCTACACGGTTTACAGAAGCTGCAGGAGCAGCAGGCTTGCTATAGAAATTGGCAGAAGCTCTTCCAGGATCTCATGGTGCCCCCTTCTCAGGTGCTGGTTCAATGGCTAGTGCTCTGCAAATATGACACAGCCGTTGGTAATGTCAGGAGTTAGCTCTTATGTGTGACATGAGTTTTTCGGAACTTGTCAGACAGGAAAGTTCTTTACCGCTGAATCTCAACACATTCCGTGGGTATTAATGGCTTTCTTAGATCACAGGGGGTCTGCAACACTGTAGCGCAAAAGCGTGCAGCGGAACTGCTTGGCAGTTCTTTAGATTTGTCAGATCTCTCAAGAAACAATGAATCCTTTCACTGAGGATATTCTCAATAGAATAGAAGACTTATCAGGGCTTTCTCCACTGAGAATGGTTAGCAGTCCTTACTGAAGAACAATAATCAACTATTTGTTTACAAGACAGCCGGAATACCAATTATTGACAGCAAACACCCATCAAAAAGGAAGCAAGCATTAATTGAGGAATCTGTGGACTCCACTGATGGAAAAGTTTAAACTTCTGTTAGGAACACTGATGCTGACCGCAGGGGAAGAAAGGTAGGCATCTATAACAGACTGCTTCAACCATGGTGCTGGACTTGCCAGAGCAGCGAGCAGACTGGGGAATGGCGTGGCTGTTCAGAGGCTCTGAACTGTTTACAGATATTCTCATCAGCCCTGAGCTGTGCCTTACAGAAGGATATGCTCAGAAGCAGAGGTCCCATGTTCTTCCTCATTGCATGATTACTTGCCTGGAGGAAGAAGTCCTTCTGTTCCTCTTGTCTGCTCAGACATGTGCTCAAAGACTATGAAGGAAGAGACCCCCAGGAACTCATTCCTTTTATCAAGCAGATTACAGCCAAGCCTAAGACATAGGTATCCCCATTTTACGACAGATGTTCATGCCTCTGCTCATGCAGTTGTTGAAGAATTGCTCTGACCAGCAGGAGAAAACAACCAGTCTGCTGCTGAGAAAGGCAGATGCTGCTGAGGAGTTACTTTGCCTCCCTTCTGTCAGTCACAGGCAGTGGAATGAGTGAAGGTACAGAGAACAGAGAATGAGTGCTGGTTACTGTCTCGCAGGAGCAGCTGAATATCCAGATCCAAGTGCACAGAAACGGGTTTTGTCCTTCAAAGTTGAGAACCTCAGGGAGGTTTGGAGGGACTGTGGGATTTCTTGCTCCTCTTTATAAGTGCATTGCCCCCATGTGGTTCCCAGAACCTTGAAAACAAATCTCTGTCCTGGCAGACGCACAAACAGTACTGCCTTATGTGGTTACACAGTGACACTGAGAACAGTGCATCTCCGATGCAGCCCAGGATGCACTGAGCATCTTCACCAAGGAAACCTGCCCTCCTCGCACGCCGCCCCAGGAATGATTTAGGACTTTTGTCAAGTGCTTCAGCAGCCTGAGGCTAAAGTTTTATGAGAATTCTTTAAAGGTACTCTTCCAGGGCGGGAACCCTAAGGACTGCATCTCCCTGGGTCTACTTCACAATGAGAATTCCAGTTAATAATTTAGGGGGGAAAAAAGCAATTTTTGTGTGCCATTCACACTAGTATTTTTAACACTGCTTTGGGCTTACTGCAGTACACTTACTGAGGATTTTCTGATATGAGGTCGGTTGCACTCATGGATGCAGACCCCACGGAGAAGGAGAAAGGCTACCTGCACTTAGCTTTTACGCAATTATAAAAATCAAATTTATCTGAGCTGTAAGAACTTGGCAGACCACAAACAACAAAAGAAGAACATGGGAGGTTTGTTACAGTGAATGTTTAAAAAGCACACTTGCAGAGATAATAATTTCAAAAAGCAGATGAGTCTAAGAGCCACACCATCCTGGAGCCCGTGGACTGAAATAGGACAGTAGGATGCCAGCCAATTACAGCCCAGTAGAGTACACCGAAGTTCACGGCAGTGACCCCAGGTCATCAAGAAGTGGCTAAGTTAACAAGACCACACTCTGATCTAAGAAGGTAAAGTATGCAAGGACTTTTAGAAAAGTTTCCACACACAATAGTTTCACTATACCATACCATTTTCATCCTTAAAGGAGTCAATCATCAGCTTTCCAAAACACCATTCACCATGATTTCTAGATAGGCAATATTTCACCACGATAAATTTCTTTTTTTTTTTTTTTTTTTTGAGATGGAGTCTCACACTGTCGCCGGGGCTGGAGTCCAATGGCATGATCTCGGCTCACTGCAAACTCCACTTCCCGGGTTCAAGCGATTATCCTGCCTCAGCCTCCTGAGAAGCTGGGATTACAGGTGCCTGCTACCACACCCAGCTAATTTTTTGTATTTTTAATAGAGACGGGGTTTCACTATGTTGCCCAGGCTGGTCTCAAACTCCTGACCTCATGATCCACCCACCTCGGCCTCCCAAAGTGCTGGGATTACAGGCACGAGCCACTGTGCCCGGTCATAAATTTCAAACTTTACTAAAAATTCACAATGATTTATGTGTCACAAGTTGCATGATAACTATAAAAGCATTTGTTAAATTTTTAATATAACTTCTTCAAACCAAGCAAATCCCGCCGAAAACATTCACTCTGACAAAAGTGAATAAATCAAAAGCAATAATTTTACATGGCGGAGTATGCTTAACTTAGGAACGTAATGAAGGTTAGTTATAAGCAATTAATGTTATGACTTACGAGACAAGAATAGTTTTCCTCATGGTCTTTCTAAGATATCAAATGATACTCCATCCTTGGAGAGGTATTTTCAGATATAATCACTATGTTAAAAGTACACTAGTAATTGAAAAGTTTTAATTAAAAGGAACATCTTTATATAGAAACATGTCCCCAGGCTAAGTGTGGTAGCCCATGCCTGTAATCCCAGCATTTTGGGAGGCTGGGGCAAGAGGATCACTTGAGGCCAGGAATTTAAGACCAGCCTGGGCAACATAGCAAGACCTCAGCTCTACAAAAAGAAGTGTTTTTCACTAGCCATATGTGGCGGCACATGCCTGCAGTCCCAGCTACTCAGGAGGTCGAGGGAGGAGGATTGCTTGAGCCCAGGAGTTCAAGGCTACAGTGAGCTATAATTGCACCACTGTACTCTAGCCTGGACAACACAGCAAGACCCAGTCTCAAAAAAAATAAAAGTCCCCAATGGTTTTCTCATCACCATATTAGAGAGGTCACTTAAAAAAAAAAAAAAAAAAAAGCACTGGCTCCAACTTGTACTAGGGATCCCATGAATGTAATGGGAAATTATTAGAACTGCATGCACTTGCTCAGTACTCTACATGTGTATTTGATTGATTCAAGTAGTCCAGAAAGTACCTAATTGTTACCAACTCTGTAAACACAGCACCCCAAACTAGAATACCGTACAGGAAGGTTTCTTGCAATTCCATGTGGAATTCCCTGGCTAGTACTTGGTGCAGGGAGAAAGCTGCTTCCAGCACATGCGGGTGAAGGTCTGGAAGGAGCAGCATGGGGTGGTGCTCACCTTCTCGGTCTAAGGACCATGGCTATGTGTACTCTCAGGAAGGAGAAGGTCTGACGTGGCTCCTCACTCAGTGGCTTGCTGCCCATGTGAAAGCATCCGATTTAGCACAATGACTAGAGACAGTGGCCCGTGGGGCTCAGGCGGGCACTCGCACAGAGGTAACAAATCTGCATCAGATTCTCAGGAATACAAAACACACCTGTAACCTGGAAGACTACCACACAGCTAATCGAAATACACGGAAATGGCTCCTGTTTTCCTTTCCTGCCCTGCCAGATACCAGGAAACTGTGCGGGAGAAACTGCTTAGATTCCAGCATCCTGTCTTTCCTTGGGGAGAAGAAGGCCAGATCAAGGGGAAGAAGAGCCTGACTAGTGTGGTTTGAGAAACAAGAACTTCAGAATCATGTTATACATGAGAAAATGTATTCTAGGAAAGAAGTGTTAACAGAAATGGCAATGTTATTCCATGCTTTGTAGCAAGAATGCACTTGTTCCCCAAGACAACTGGGAAAGGTTTTCACAGAACAGTTTTGCCAAAAACACAGGAATCTGTCTTTTTCAAGAAAGATGTAGTAAATTCCTGCTCCTGTAGAAAGAGCCATATTGAGCACTGTGGGGTGTTCAGAAATGAAAAGGCTGTATTCCTGGCCAGAAAGAGCTTATTACCTAGAAGGGATATTAGACTGCATCTGTGCACAATTAACATGAGAGAACACAGGAATCCTAAACACTCTAAGTGCTGTGGGAGGTAGGACAAGGAAAAGCACCCCTCAGAGTCCATCCACGAGGAGGAGCACTGAACATGCTTGAATGACGGAGCACTGAAGATGCTTGAATGACGGCCAAGATTTGACAGAGACCAGAGGAAGAGGTAGAAGGAAGGCATCCTTGCTGCAGAAAGCCTGCAGAAAGCATGATGTGCAGAAACACAGGGATGCCTAGAAACAGCAGGAATCCAGTTTCAGTACAATGTCTAATAAGTTTGTGCCTAGAAGCACAGAGGGAGGGCGGATGGAAATGCAGGGGACAGGTGACAGGATACTCAGGAGCCAAGAAATGGATCTTGGCGTGTAATGGGAAATGGTGAGGCGTGGAGGAGGGAGCTGTGCTGCAGGGGTCCTTTGATGATGAAGAGGAAAGGACTAGTCAGAGGCTACTAGAATCACATGGCTGGATGCCAGAAGCACCAAGGGTGAGAAGAACTGAAGCAGAGCCGTGGATCTGAGTGGAGAGGAGGCGCCTAAGCAGGGCAGAGAGAGAACAGTCGGAGACAACAAGCTTTCAAGGGAACAGACAGAGACAAGAAGCTTTCAAGCCCTGGCGAGGAGTCAGGAGAAACTGAATACAGGAAAGAAGCCAGGTTAAAGAAAAGTGATAAGTTTCAGGCATTTTATGGCTGTCATTCTTTTTAATTTTAAATACCAACCAACTACAGCTAGCTACAAAACATTCAACAAACATATCCTATCACCTTCAGAAGAAAAAAGAAGGGCACATTTCTTAAAAACCAGCAATATGCTATCCCAAATGTCCAAACTTTAAAGTTTAGCAAAATTACCAGGTAGAAACGGTGACTTCTTCTTTATCATTTTTTTTTCTTTTTTATCCAGTTTCTCCGGGCTTTCCTGTTCTTTTTCTTGCTCTGCGTCTGTGGGGTCCGTCTGCTCATTTGAAACGCTGGAAACATCTGGGTTTTGAGCGTGTGGTGCAGAGGTCTTGGCATGGCAGGAGTCATTAGGATGTGCTGCAGCTGGAATTGAAGACAGCCCACTGTTTTCTAAGGCTTGCTAAGACAGAACAAAACTAAAAGGTTAGAAGGTAACGATGGCCCAAATCTGCCTACCAAAATCAATCAAAAGCTTTACCTATA
The DNA here is from genome assembly GCF_029289425.2 of Pan paniscus. Taxonomy (NCBI): domain Eukaryota; kingdom Metazoa; phylum Chordata; class Mammalia; order Primates; family Hominidae; genus Pan; species Pan paniscus. Next base: position 94,424,154 of record NC_073266.2, on the reverse strand, counting down.
GAATTCTAATTCCACTCCAAGAAATAAGAATCTACAATTCCAAGTCATCACTTGTAAGTGAGGCTTCCAACCCTTTGAGGCTGTAACGTCCTTTCTGACGATATGACATCTTGCCCCCACCCAAAATAATATAAACATTTACATTTCTAAATTAAAGGGAATTAAAATTTATTTGACTTTCAGAAATCTTACCTCACACAACTTTGGTTGTCTCTAAATAGTCTTGGGAATCCCTATTTTAAGGCTTTTACACTGGGTTTAACTTTCAGGTATCGGCTGTAGAACGACACCCTGAGATTCCTCATACCCCTGGCCAGCTCTTCCCCATGAAGGTACAGGAGGAAGGTTAAACAAGTAACAGAGAGACAGGAGGAGTGAAGAGTTAGTGTGAAGTCGCGGTGGACTAGAAGGCTGGGGGCTCTGCGCTCCTGCCCCCCTCCTCTCCCACACGTGCAGGTGCTGCCCACACACCACGAGAGAAGGCCAGGCAGTATGAACGCTCTCAGAATTGTCAACACCCATGACTGTCTCCAAATCATAAACCAGAACCTCAAGAAAGAATAAAACACTTTTTCCACCTCTGTCAACATAAATAGATACAACTTCGGAAAAGCCTGTTCTTTTCAAGTAAAGTTCACTTATGGAAAAAAAATAAAAGTTTGTGATTTTTTTTTTTAATGTATAGATGAATAAATCATTTGAATGTTGCGCCGTCCATAAGCAATTAAGTAGGCATATTAATTTCTTTCGGTTCAGGCACATTTTTCATGAGGATACCCTGACTTTGACAAGCCCTGCAGATTTATTCTCAATTATCATCCCTGGTTTCTGACCCAGCACAAGCGCGTAAGCCTCACACCGCAGGGAAGCGTGCTTCACCTGTAAAATGTCCTGGTTGATGCCCACTGTGATGCTCAGCTGCTGCCCAGGCTGCGGGGACTGCCCCGACTCCACCGGCGCCGGCTCTGAGAGCTCCAGGAGCTGCTGGATGACGTCGCTCACCGCCTGGGAGCTCGGCTGGCTTGAGGCCGACGTGGCTTGGGCTTCCGTCTGTTGAAGAGGTAACGTCTGAAAGAGTGTGGCCTGAAACACAGAAACATTTTCATTAAAAATACAATTTTGCTCTTCAATTTAAAAAGGAAAATTAAAAAAAAAAACAGGCAATACCCTCCTTAAGGGTGTTAAAATCTAAGAGTATCCTAAACATAAATTTTAAATATAATGCCTCACTGATTCTTGTGTTTGGCACGATATTGGCTCTTAATATACTCAATACATTGTTCTAATGCAATTTTGTACAGTTTTTTCCAGTGAGCATAGATGGCAGATTGAGCACGTGAACCCTCACCTTCCTGTTAGCCCATAAAATTGAAGTGAAGGAATTTTTAAAATATCAAGTTATACAAATTTAAAAAGTAGGAAAGAAACCACTGCAGTCAAAATAATTCAACACATTTGTGAAAAAATTCTTCCTGCAGGGAGACTGGAGGAATAAAGGCGCTGTAATGCTACAGCCAAGAAAACCTAAGTCAGAGGAAAGGGCTGTGATGGGAGAGAGAGCCAGTCCCACCCCTGCAGGGCTCGGGAATCCGAAATGTCCCATCCAGAAGAAAACGGATGGCAGGGAAACTACCCATACGACACTGTGAGGGTGGGGACAGGACACTCTACCTTTGTCAAAACCCGTTGAATGGACAACTCTGAGAGTGAACCCTGACAAAAACTATGGACTTTGGTTACTAATAATAATATATCCACATTCGTTCACCAGTTGTAATAAATGTACCCGACCGATGCACCATGTCAGAAATGTGGGAAACTGAGCACAAGAGAAGAGGAGTATATGGTAGCTCTCTGTACTTTCTGCCCAAATTGTCTGTAAAAACTGCTATGTTCTTACCTGCCCAAGTAAGAGTATAAGGGAGATTCCAGGTTTCTAAATCCCTATAATTACATTTCTTTTTATTGAGAATATAAATGTTTAAAATGATCTGGACTATTTTTCTAGATTATTCACTACATCTATGTTTTGATTTGCATATTGCCAAAGGAAATGATGAAAACTAATACTCGGTTGATTTACACAACGTTAAAAATTGTATTTAAAAAAATTCAGACCAAAATAGAATTTTGAAGACATAATTATTGGACTCTAACTATTCTCCAGCTTTATAATTCATTTTACAACATTCTACCTGGTCAAGAATATATTGAGGAACTATCCCACACTGCAAATATTATGAAAAAAGAAAAGAAAAAACAAACACTAAAGGTAAACCTAATGTTTAAAAACTAAGTATTAATTAGACTTATTTTCCATACTGGTAGGAGGCAGCTGTTGACATAATACAACCAAGTAACTGCATTCATAAGCATACATTAAAACTTCCGACACTTTTGTATTTAATGTCTACTACTATTAAGATAACTATAGTTGATGCTTAAATTTTACCATTTATTAATCTGTTGAGAGGGTAGTGCAGTACGAGTAACTAAATGAGACTGAGCTAAAGATGCCTACAGAAAAAATAAGAGTGGGTGTATGTCCCTGTGTGTGTGTGTGTGCGCGTGCACCTGTGTCTCTCTGTGTGTAGGCATATGTATTTAGAGTCATACAATTTTTAACTACATGTACTGAAAAATATAATTTAGTTTCAAAAGTCCAAAGACTTAGGAAAAATTATCACTGTCACATAAGAAAAGAGAAATATTACCTACAAAGGATAATTAATTCTTAAATTTTAATTTAAAGAATATTCAATAATCATCAATAATACTGTAGAAATCATCATTTCACAAATTAATGATTACAGTTTGTCTTATTTTCACAGGTTCAGATGACAGTCTGAATCAGTCATCTAATTATTCTCAAATTTTAAAAGATTGACTTTCTTTAATTCTTTAAAAAGTAGCACCTTTTCTTCATATAAAAAATTTTCATAGCACCTTTTTGCTACTAAATATTCAATTGTAAAGGTCATATTTAAAATGACAGATTTTAGTTTAAAAAGAAGTTCTTCCAAATTACTAAACTTACCGTTAAAACATGAGCAGTCTCTGTAGAACTTGTTGAATTCTGTGGCCCACCCATATGCATCTTGCTGATATGCGTGTTTAAGCTGCCTAAACTTTTAAATACACAACTACATTCTGTACAGTTATAGGTAGGACCATTCTTGACCTTAAAGAATAAAAAAGAAAAAAATGATGTTTTACAATTAATTGTTAAATTTAAACATCTAAATTATGGTAAATCATAATTTACCATTCCATTCAAAATGACAGAAATAATCTAACCCTTCAACATTACCTTTTTTCTTTTAAATTAGATAGTTCTAGAATCAATGACCCTACTCTTTAAACAATATTGCCGGTATAAGATGAATTGAAATTTCAGTCTTTTCTATAAAATAGAAATTATTCAAGAGTGAGAAAACACATTTTTCAATTATTGTAATTTAACAAAAACAAACTGTCAGGCATAAGATGTTCTCAGTTTTTTAAACAGTTGAATACAATGTTCAATAGCAAAGGCCAGACAGTTATATATAAATACATATTACACCAAATATGCTTTCAGATGGCCAAAACCACAGAGGTTAGGAAAGATGGTCATAATGATATATGAACTTTTCATCAATTTTGATATTCTGTATCAACAACTAATTTTCTTTTTTTCTTTTTTTTTTTTTTTTTTTTTTGAGATGCTCTGTTGCCCAGGCTGGAGTGCAACAGCGTGATCTCGGCTCACTGCAACCTCTACCTCCCAGGTCAAGTGATTCTCCTGCCTCAGCCTCCCAAGTAGCTGGGATTACAGGCGCCTGCCATCGTGCCCAGCTAATTTTTGTATTTTAGTAGAGATGGGGTTTTGCCATGTTGGCCAGGCTGGTCTCGAACTCCTGACCTCAGGTGATCCACCCACCTCAGCCTCCCAAAGTGCTGGGATTACAGACGTGAGCCACCACACCTGGCCTAACAACTAATTTTTAAAGCTATGATAAATCCAGAAACCATGGAAACCAGTAAAATGAGTAAGAACAGCTGTGAACAGAGAAAATACCTAAAATATTCTTTCTCTGTTACTAAAACCCAGTGTTAGTTATTGTAGAACTATGAAGGCTAGCTTGAAAACCCATTGGCCCCTTCCGAACTTGAGTAAGACTTCCATTCTGTTTCTGGTGCCTCTCTAAGAACCAAATTTAGATTCTTACAAGATTGGATAATATTTATGAACCAATCTTTAGAGGCTCTTTCTGGAACAACCCATTCTAGTACAGGTCCGAGAGCACTTCTCAGTGGCAACAGGTGAGTCTCTGGGCCCTTTAGCATGGGGGGAGTTTTCTAAACTCAGGAGTACTGACAAGTACCTCACAAGGCTCCTCTAAGGTTCCAGTGAGGCATTTCTGTGTGCTACACAAATAGACGATCCTTCCTATGCAATCATCTTCACCCAGAGGCAACACCACAAGAATGACTTACAACAGCCCAAATTTATTCTTCCGAAATCTAAAGGTAACCTCAGTACCTCACTAACACTGACATGCCTTCCTAATGTCTCTGGGTCTTAGATACTAAAAAGATTAACTCATTGAACATGGAACTCTGAATCTGTTCATAAAACTACGTGAGATGTGCAGGGTTTTTTTCTCATTTTAGATTCTCTTTTTCATTTTAGACATTCTGTTTATCTAAGATCAAAGACAGCTTCTACTTGTTTTTATTAAATTTGGATAGTGAGTATTAACTCTAAGTTCACTTCAGTGTTAGTTAAGGTATTATTCTAAGTAAAAAATTAAGAGATACACATTTGCTCTCAAGAATATGATAGTTTTCATTCTGCAAAATCATTCCATAGGATATACTGATCCATGATAAAAGTATTTGTGTTGTTTAAATATTTCTTTATATTCTACAATTAGAATATAAATCAATAAGTCATGATGGTTAGTTAGAGCAAAGGTTGACCTGCTTTACAGAAATACTTGCAGAGGATCTACACATCAGTATGCTCTGTAGACAACAGAAAATTACCACAGGAAATCATCATTTTAGTCGAAAGACTGGACAAGCAGCATGGAAGGAAATGAACAAAGCAGGCCTCTGTCCAAGAGGGAACGGACATGTACCATATGAGCTCTGTAGTATTAGCAGTAAGAAAAACACTTTTTTTCCCCAATTTTATTTCTTATCTTTAAATTTCTTACACTTGCCTGTGTTTCAAGTTTGCTAAAGGGATGAAATACATTATTTAGAATGACAGACTATAACTAACAAAGGTATTAGGATTATTTTCAAATATTTATTCCCCAAAGCCATGCTGTCAGCAAGAAGACAAAAAAGATAGTAGTTTATATTTCTTCCACATGTAATAAACCAAAAAAATTCCCACATATGTATTTTTTAAAACAGGGTCTGCTCGGCACAAAATCAATCTGCATTTTTTTAAATGGAAAAGAATTTCTCAGGTACGTTTATTAACCCAAAAGATACCTACTGTCCCCTGTGAAATATCGCTTATGCCCCCAACCCGTGTTTACCTCTGAGTGGACTCGCTGCACGTGCGACTGAAGATTCCCTTTCTGAGAGAAGGCGGCAGGACAGAAGGCACAGGCATGGGGTTTTTCACCTGTGTGCTTGATCATGTGGGTCTGCAGTGCCCCCTTCTGGTTAAAAGCTTTTCCACATTCACTACATTTGAACGGCCTTTCACCTAGAGTGGGAGAAAAATGATCAAAATATAATTCCATATTGTATGGGCATCTTACAGATTGAAAAGAACAACACTGAAGTTACCCAAACCTATCCCTCCAGCCAAAATGTCTCCCCAGAACTCTAGATGCATATATACAAGTGTCTACTTTAAATCTCAAAATTAACATGTCAAAACTGCACTTGACCATCTCGCAAACTGCTCCACCTGTGGGCTTCCCCAGGCAATGCCATCCTTCCAGGGGATCAGGCAATGCCATCCTTCCAGGGGATCAGGCAAAAAACCTTGGAGTCATCCTTACCTTTGGTTTCTCTCACGTCTCACACTCAATAATAACTTCAAAATACACCCAGAGCAGCCCTGCTTCCCGTCCACAACCACCACCCCAGGGTAAGGCACTCCCCCATCACTCAAAGCTCCTGAAACCACCCCCAACTTGACTCACTGCTTCCACCCTGGCCCCTTCCTAGGCTGCTCTCAAAACAACAGACAAAATGACCCTCTTTAAGTCTGAGCAAGTCACTTGTCTGCTGAAAACCCTCAATGGCTTCCAATCCCCCCTAGAGTAAAATCGAAGTTCTTCTAATACTCAGTAGAGGAGGTGCCAGTGCAGTGCTTCGCACACCAGCTGTTGTCAGCTCCCCTGCCCCTGCTCTCTTGTTCCCTCTACCCACTTCTGCCACTGCCCTCAGACACACCAGGCAGGTTTCCACTTCCGGGCCTCTGAAATCCGCCGCCTGGGTGGTTCTCGCCCCAGTATCCCCAAGGCTTGCTCTCTCAGATTCTTCAGGCCTTTGCTCAAAATCGCCTTTACACTGAGGACTTTCCGGTCCATTCCATTTAACATTAAAATCTCCTGTGTCCTCCCTGGGAACCCCTAGCCCCCTTCTCTGCTTGATTTTTCTGCAGACTTCTCAGCATTTGACCTTTTACATTTTACTTAATGTCCATCTCCCCTCCCTAGAATGCACGCTCCAAGAAGGCAAGTGCTTGTGCGCTGCGGCTCTTCAGCACCTAGAACAGGGCCCTGTGCACACTAGCATGCAGTACGGATCTGATGAATGAAGGAATGAGCAAAAAGACAAAATCGAGTTAGGTTAGAACCTAACTGCAAGGCTACTTAAATTTCTAGTCTTACTAAATTTTCACTCCCTAAGAAACAGAAAGCAGCTGAGTTCATAATAACATCAGATCCCTGCTTCTCTGAACAGCTTTAGGGTTAAATAAGTGAATCAGATATAACAAGCTTGGGGACAGTACACAAATGGTAAAAATCCCTGCTTTAACTCGGAGGGGGCAAGGGTGTGAAAGAGGAGGACAGGCAGTCAGGAGGCACAGTGAGAGCGTGGCCCGGTCACGGCTCTGCCTGCATGGGGACAGGAGAGGAGGACAGGCGGGCAGGAGGCACAGTGAGAGTGTGGCCTGGACATGGGACTGCCTGCGTGGGGACAGGAGAGGAGGACAGGCAGGCAGGAGGCACGGTGAGTGTGGCCCAGTCACAGCACTGCCTGTGTGGGGACAGGAGAGGAGGACAGGCGGGCAGGAGGCACAGTGAGAGTGTGGACCGGTCACGGCTCTGCCCACATGGGGACAGGAGAGGAGGACAGGCGGGCAGGAGGCACAATGAGAGTGTGGCCCGGTCACGGCTCTGCCTGCATGGGGACAGGAGAGGAGGACAGGGGGGCAGGAGGCACGGTGACAGCGTGGCCCAGTCACAGCACTGCCTACGTGGGGACAGGAGAGGAGGGCAGACAGGAGAGGAGGGCAGGCAGGCAGGAGGCACGGCGAGAGTGTGGCCCAGTCACGGCACTGCCTGCGAAGAGATACCCTTCCTGTTCTAGATGACGATGCTGCAATGTACTCAGCCTCCTTTGGACAGGAGCCCTGCTGGGGCATACACAATCCAGGCATGGTCCAGCAGGATTCTGGTCACCCCCCTCACATCATCACACACACTGTGAGGCACAGCTATTGGAAGACCAAGCCCAGAACACGGAATTGCCTGAACAGCAAGCAGGCACTCCCTGCCACCTCCACCCGGGCCCGCCAGCCTCCTGTTTAAACCACACCGGCCTACGTGACTCCTGGGGCTGGGACCTGCTGCTCTCTCCAGGCAGCTCACAAACCAATTGGAGCAAGTGACACATGCTTCCAGTTCAATGCAGGAAGAGTACGCATCACAGAATCCCAAAATGACACCTAAGTATGTGATTCTACACGCATGTGTCTCTCTAGGAGTGAGAGTATGCTTATGATGTAGGTATATTTATGTATGCGTAAAAAAAATCTAATGGGGTAGATATCAAACTGTTAAAGGTAAATGACAACTGAGAAGTGAACACGAGAAGGATTTGCTTTACTTTTTACTTTATCTCTACTTTGGGTAAAGTTTATAACTTTTTAAACTATTTTTTCATTGATTAAAACTTCAAAGACTACACATTAAAGCTGAATACTCTACAGACACAATGTATTAGCACATTTACAAAGGCATTTTCTTTCTCTCTTACTCTAGAAAATAAATAAAAACTGATGCTCTAAAAATATTAACTTTATGCTGACATATAAACATTGAAATCATCTGAATGACTCCACAATACTCTACATAGAAATATTCACTAAAACTCTGAAAAATAAAAAAAAAGCAATGTAACATAATAGAACTGCTTGACAAACAATAGCAGCCAAGCAAAATAGCTGTGAGATTTCTTACTTTATCACTATAAAAGAAAACCAAATCAAGAAATACAGAAGAAAACAAAAGGACAAAGCATGGATCATTTTAATTGCAAACCTCAAATACTAAAAATATTCATACAATTTTCCTTTTTCCTTCCCTAGAGATCATGCGTGTTACTAATACAATATTATAACCAGGCTGCTCTTTACAAGATGGCAAAGAGTATTCAGCTATGAATGCTGTACTCACTTTCAAATATTCAAGCAAAACTAAGGAACAAGATAAGGCATGGAGAAATAGTTTTATTATTTCAATGTTCCATAGCGTAGTGAAGGCAAAATTATAAAAGAATATGAAAATCCACTGCTTCCTTGTTTTTTATTTTATTTGTTTTTAATTTTATTATTTTTAAGAGTCAGGACCTTCTTGCTCTGTCACCCAGGCTGGAGTGCAGTGGCACGATCATAGCTCACTGCAGCCTCAAACTCTCAGACTCAAGCAATCCTCCCACTTCAGGGCTACAGGTGGGTGCTACCACGCCTGGCTAAGTTTTGTATTTTTTGTAAAGACAGGATCTCGCTATGTTGCCCGTGCTAGTCTTGAACTCCTGGCTTGAAGAGATCCCCTCACCTCAGCTTCCCAAAGTGCTGGGATTATGGATGTAAGCCACCACATCCGGTCTCTGTTAATTTAGCTCTAATTAGTGCAGTATAATATCTGACACACAGTAACAACAAATGAGGGAATAAATACCATACCAATAACAGTAATAATATCAACCCCCAATTATTAACAGTCTACCATGTATCAAGCACTTTTCAATGAGCACTAAGTATATTTGTTAATGTATAATTTAGGACAGCTATATACAGATAAAAGAGCCACATTTTTCAAGTAAGGAAATAAAATCACACAAAGAGTAACTAATTTCAGCAAGATTACCCAGCAAACTATGAGAAAGCTGGGATCAGATTCCAAGTCGAGCTAGCAAAAAGGCACCTGTTCTTCCCTTCAAGCCACACAGTCAGTCATCCAGAAGTCAGTGTTTTCATACCTGTGTGTATCCTAATGTGTCGCGTTAGCTGGCTTGGCTTTTGAAACGTCTTTCCACAGTGCGGACACGAATACGTGAATCCACTTCTGTCGATATTCCGGTTATAAGACCTTGTACTTGATACCCTAGTGTAATAAAGGGGGGCAAAATACACAGTAAGATGTCTCCCTTGTACCATAATTTCAAAATGAAAATCCTACCAGAAAATTTGGCTGACTAGTCATCAGAACCTGTTTTAATGATAAATCAATCACATATATGTATGTGTCTGTGTGTATATGTGTTAGTTTTAAAAATCATAAAACTCATTTTTCTCTATTTTTGATGAAAAAAAATTTGTTTTTTCCAGGTCAAAAACAGAAATTGGGACAGGGGGAGCAAAATGTCTCTTCTAGACAAAGCTTTACCTGTGATGGTCAGAAACAAAGATGCTACGGGTATAATTTCTACACTGACACCTGACCCACACCATCTCCTCCAGTCTCTTGCTCTCCGCACCATCTGCATACCAATGATGTCCAAACTCCTACCTCCAGCAACTCTGCCTCCTCCTCTGGCTCCAGCCCTGGACAGCCAACTCTCACTTGGCATTGCCTCATGGGTGGTGTCCAAAACAGAACTCTTCATTGATTCCCAACCTGCTCCTTTCCATGTCAAGACACGAAAGCTCCCTCTTGCACAAATTTAAGTCTCAGGAGTCACACTGGATTTTTCTAGTCCATCTCCAAAAGCTGCTGGTCTTACTCTGAAACACCCCCAAATGTGGACATGTCTCTCCACCCTCTAGCCACCACTGCGGCCTCAGAACGGGTTCGGCTCTCCAGTGCACTGCTTGCATAGCCTCCAAAAAGGTCTCCCTGCTTTTGACACCTGCCCACACACCAGGCCCAGTGCCACCCGAAAGTCTGGTCACGCCATTCCCTTTGTGCAAAACCCTCCAAGGACTCCCATCTCACTCATGGGAAATGCACATCCGCAGCCCCGCCGGGCAGGCTCTCCTCACCCCGGCCACCTTCCTGCTCCTCAGACCAGGGAGGCTCACTGCTTCCACCAACACACTCCTTCAGCCTGAAAGGTGGGTCCCCTAAGGCTGCAGGGCTCCCTGCTCCTCACCCCAGTCTCCTTCCAAAAGCCCCACTCAGAAAGGCCCACGCACAACAGCTGCCTCCCCAGCCTCCCTCAGCCACACTGCACACACCCATCCCACTGTCCTTCTTTCTTGACACTCACCACTATCTGAAACTGTGGTACCGACTAACCCACTCACTTGGTCACTGCCTATCTCCTCACTAAAGGGCAGTTCTGTGAGGGCGAGGCTTCGTCTGTCTGGTTTGCTCCTCAGTCTGGAAAGACCTAGAAGCCAGGACTGTCTGAGTGCCACAAGCACCTAAACATCTTCAATCATCTTTCAAACCTCCAAGGAAACATCAAAAATGCCTGCGTTAAAGCCTCATCAGAATAAAAATCTGGAGTGTATAGAGACCATGTATTATATTTGGGGGTTTAAAAATCACTGAAATTACCATCAAATTGGTTGGGGAAAAAAGAAAAAAAAAATCACTGAAATCATAAAGCATTAGGTGCATACCACATTAGTCAACAAGAGGCAAAATGAAAAAGACAGGAGAGAGCTGATCATACAGAGATGTCCAGTCCACATTTCTCAAATGCAATGTCTAAGAGGCTAAATAAACATTAGAGTCTTCAGCCATTTTATAAACTGTGGTAATCAACCGGCATGGAACTTCTTGTTGTTAAGAAGTACAGATATTTCCTAAACATTGCAGCTTAGAAGGATGGCAAGCTAAACTGATAATATAGTAGTTAAAATGATAATTGATACTGCCTTTATTTTATTTTATTTATTTTTTTTTTTTGGAGACAAGAGTCTCGCTGTGTCGCCCAGGCTGGAGTGCAGTGGCACGATCTCGGTTCACTGCAACCTCCACCTTCTGAGTACAAGCAATTCTCCTGCCTCAGCCTCCCGAGTACCTGGGACTACAGGCATGTGCCACCACACCCGGCTAATTTTTATATTTTTAGTAGGGACCAGGTTTCACCATGTTGGCTAGGCTGGTCTCAAACTCCTGACCTCAGGTGATCCGCCTGCCCTGGCCTCCCAAAGTGCTGGGATTACAGGCGTGAACTACTGTGCCTGGCCCAATATTGCCTTTTAGAGTTTGTTGGAGAAATTAGCTAAATTAGTGTGAAAACTGATTATCACCATTAGCTAACTTGAGCAAAGGGCCAGGAAGAATATTTTATTTCACTTTATTAAGAAACAGAAACATCAGTAAAAATATATTATCAGGAATTAGGCAAAATATAAAATTTTTAAAAACATGTTAAGTTTGACTACGAATAAATGTATAAATGCATTCAAATATAGTCAGTTGTTAAGATTATGAGCTCTAAAATCAGACTCTTATGGTTTAAATTTCAAACTCCTGACTTATAAGCTACAAAATCTCATAGAACTACTTGGTTCCTCTAATCTTGGTTTTCTCATCTGCAAAATGGGAACATAAAAGTACTCTGGCCTAACAGGGTTGTTTGTAATGATGAAATGAGGTTCTGTTTATATACACGCTAAGAACAGTGTCAGGCACATATGAGTTTTAACGGTTGGGTACCACAAACTAATTTATTAAAAGGAGTACTAATTAAACCCTTGTGAGTCTAGTTGACATATTTTGTTACCTACCCATAAACATGTATTGCCAGTATCCTGTTCTACAGCTTTCAACATTATAATACTAGGTAAACACTTCTACTCACATAGCCTGACACTATTCATTAATGTGTAGGGATGCACCATGCATGTTATAAAAGACATTCTGACACCAAATTATCTGTGGGGTTCCACTTTGCTGGGTTCTTGCAGCAAATATTTCCAGTGGGTCGTACCAAAGTGCGCCAGCTTTTATCATATTAGATGGATTTTTGACCAAGCCCATGTAATGACTCATACCTAATTTTGTAATGAGTCTTCATGTGTTCCTTCAGCTCCGAGGAGGTCTCGAACTCTTTCTTGCAGGCCTTGCAGGCATGCTGCCGGGTTCCAGCCAGCTCCTGGCGGTGCTCCTCCATGTGCACGGCCAGCTGACTCTGCAGAGTAAACTCATCCCCACACTCAGAACAGATGAGATTCTGGAAGAGAAAACCCATCGGTGAGCAGAGCAAACCTTTCAAAACCACTCCTTCAAAGAACTGGTATGATCAACGGTTAATACACAAATTAAATGAAAACTACTTGGTCCCTCTAATCTTGATTTTGATCTAATACTTTCCTCTGGAACAAGCATCACTTTCACCTCTCAAAAATGTATTTGAATATACAAAAATCATTTCTTTATTGGAAGAAAAAGACAGAAACATCAGGAAAAGGGTGAGAGATTGACACAATTTTTGAGCAAAATGAGTTCTGTTTCGAAGTGGTGTTGGGTAATGGCACTGGGTCCGCCTATTCTGTGAGCGCTTTAGAGAGAAGTAGGATGACCTCAGCACTACAAAGGGTCAGGAAAGAATTCAAAGTAAGATTATGGTTTAAGAGACGACCTTGAAACAAAATGCCAGCTTCCAAGTTTTTATTAGATAGACCACATCACTGTCTTGCTTGGTTCAGAGGCAGAGCAGAGTGCAGGCTGTGGCCCGGCTGACTGAGCGTGTGAACCAGGGACCCTCTGAAGCAAGGCGTGGGGTAACTGCAGCACACATACACACAGGAGTTCAAAGACTCCGAGCAAAAATACAAAAATGACAGCTCAGTAATCTTTCATATTTGAGTTCATATTTTGGACATATTTTAATAAATATATTAACATTTATTTCACCTGTTTGGGGTTTTTTTTCTTTTAAAAATGTGGCTACTAGAAAATTTTAAATTCCTCATCTTTCACTTAGATGATGCTGGTCTAGATGTTCTACAGCTGGGTCTAGGTTCACCTTAAGGCTGCCAATCACTAGCTAAGCTGCTAGTTTGGGTGTGTTGCCCACCCTGAGCCTATGAAACAGGGATAACAATCACCCCTGCCCTCACAGGGCTGTTACGAGGTTAGACAAAATGACACCTGTAAGACGCTGACTGTGCGTGGCCTAGAGTGAGAACTCAATAATTACTTCATCAGTAGCCATTGCTGACTTAGTACAAATTTCAGTTAATTCACTCATTTGGAGTTCCATCACACAATTACAGTATTTACTTAAATGATCCTCAAAATGAACTGTACAAACATGAAAAAACATGACCTGTCAATGAGCATAAACTGTTATTTCCAAATAAAAATACATTGATTTTTTCCTATCAGACTTTTTTCTGATCTGCATATACTAGTCCTGTAAATAAATGTTTGTAAACCTCATTAAAATGAGGCTGTTAATTGATACTACCTCTAGCTACACTGCAGAAAAAGACAAAGAAAAGTGAAATATTTTGAGAAATCCAAAAATCATTTAAATAACTTTAAAGAGTTATTTAAATTATTATTATTAAATTATTATTGTATAATAATTTAAGGAAATAATAAACTACTAAATTTTTAGTGACTTGTTGATAAAAGAAAATTTGTTCTAGGAAACTCCCCACAAAAAAAAATCATAATTTGATGCAGCTCTTAAAAAAAAAAAAACCTCTGCAGTCCTGAATGCATCTGAACAAAATGCACTGCTTTCATTACCAATGATTCCCCACTACGCCTCCTGTCTCAAAATCACATCACAAAACCCCTCGCAGCCCGCTCCTCTCCATACTGATACTGCCCTGGCTCACATCCACCCTCTTTTCACTTACTCTTTTACCAAATGATCTGATTCATGTGTTTCAGGGATATCTACACGGATATTACTCAGGCATTTGTTGGATCTGTCTGAGTGACAACCCCAGTTTATGCACAACGTGCTCAGATGGTGCGAGCAGGATCCAGCACCTCCCAGGCCACAGCCAAGACCTGCCAGCTTACAGACGGCTACATCACTGTCTTTCTGCTTTCTCTCCTGCAAGCCAAAAAGAGCCACGATGCTCCTCCCTCCCCCTGCGTGCCCTGGCAACACTTGAGAAAGTCTTCTGTAAGAAGAACAACACCCCAGGTATAGTCACAGGCCACTAGGACAACAGGCCTTCCACTTACTGCACCCTCTATACAGAGTTAACATCACATCTCTCACCTAGAGGCAGAGGCTGTCCTGGGGCAATTCTCATGATGCTAAGTGGCCATGGGAAATCATCAAGAGAAATGCATGGCATTTTCATCTATCTCCACCTTGCTGAAGATACGATCATCTCTAAAAGACCAGAGCGTGCAATGCTAGGTACTGACTGCCTCAAGGTTGCTCTCCTGTCCAACCCCAGCCCTCGGATGGCAGCGTGTGTTCACCAGACTCCGAGTGTTTGGGATTTTCCCCTTCTCCGAATCCCCTCCAGGATCCGCCCCCCCATCATCACCCTGTCTCCTGTCCTGGCCTTCTCAGAAGCCATGCTTCTTTTCCTAATGCAGTGTGCCTCTGCTGACCTCAGCTACAGCTCAACACACAAAATAAACCCCAAACCCACCCCACAAAACGCTGCTCTTCCCTCAACACTTACAGAACCTGATCCATCACTATTCATTTGTACGTGCCACTGAGATGATCAATAAATGTGAACAATGTCTTCCGTGGGAAAGTTGTTTGTGTTGAGTGTGTGTGGGCATGCATGTGTTGTTTCTCCAAACATTCTGTAACACCCCTTAAGGGAAGTGATTTACTCAAAAAATAATGTGACCTTCAATAATTATGTGACTTTTAAGAAAAATTCCTAAGTGATTTAAAAACTACAGTAATTTTTCTGGTTTACTCTTCTGGGTTTGAGATTTATTTGGACAGAGTAGTGACCAGTGTGAATTTTAGACTATAAATCTCAATAGAGCAGTAACTAAAAATTAGATTTCAGTGTTCTGAAAGTAAAACTTAAAAACGGAACACCTTAAACTAAAAAGTTAATTTAGTTCCTAAGTATATGTAAGAAGACATGTTTACAGGTTATTTTCTAAACCAATTTTAATGAGGCATACTTTACATATAACAAATGCACCCATTTTAACTGTAACTTTCTACTACTCCAATCCAATGTTGATGATTTCAGAGTTTAACCCTTAGGAAGCAATTTTAGTCCTATTTCCAAGGTTTCAGGGGACCCTGCACTGGTGCCCCCAATACTGTCTGCACCCAACAAACTGCTGGGTGCTTCACTGACTTTCATCTCACTTCATCTTCAACCTCACTGAAGGAGCAACAGCAGCTCCCCCAGACCTCAATGTACCTGCACTTTCTACCAAACGAAGTGGCTTTCTTCAGAAGGCTCTCTGAATGTCCTAAGTGGTGAATAGTTTAAAAAGCAATAATTCCAACAGCTGTCACTAGTTGAACTCTCTACCTGCCAGGAACTGTGCTGGGCCATTTTATGTTTGGATTAAGTTTCTTGGAGACAATGTATTGTTAGATCATATGAGAGGTTTTTTTTTGTTTTGTTTTGTTTTTTGTTTTTTGATGGAGTTTCACTCTTGTGGCCCAGGCTAGAGTGCAATGGCATGATCTCAGCTCACTGCAACCTCTGCCTCCCAGGTTCAAGCAATTCTCCTGCCTCAGCCTCCCAAGTACCTGGGACTACAGGCACCCGCTACCACGCCCAGCTAATTTTTGTATTTTTAGTAGAGATGGGGCTTCACCATGTTGGCCAGGCTGGTCTTGAACTCCTGACCTCAGGTGATCCACCCACCTCGGCCTCCCAAAGTGCTGGGATTACAGGCGTGAGCCACCGTGCCCAGCCAGCAATGTCTTTTAATTCACGTACTTACATTTAAAGTAATTATTGGTATCTGAAGGCTGAAGTCTGTCATTATTTGTTGATCACTCACTGTTTCTTTTCCTCTGCTTCTCTTCTTCCCTTCCTGGATTACTTTTTAGAATTTCTTAGAATTCATTTTGATTTCTTAGTAGTATTTTCGAGTACATTGCTTTGTATGGCATTCTTGGAGATTGTGCTAGGTAGGATTATACATACGGAACTTATCACAATCTACTGGCATTGACATTTTACCACCTTGAGAGAAGTACGGAAAACCTTATTTCCATTCAGAGTCTTGTACCGTTTTCCCTCTTTAAATATCACTGTCCTGAGTATTTCCTCCATGTACACTGAGCACACTAGATGATAATTTCTGCTTCGACCATCAACTATGATTTAAGAATTCATAAGGAGAAGAACAGTGTATTATATTCACCCCAATTTTGTATTCTTACTTATTCTTTTTGTGTCAGGGTTTTCCAGAGAAACAGAACAAACGTGTGTGTGTGTGTGTGTGTGTGTAAATATTTGTTGGCCAGGTGCGGTGGCTCACGCCTGTAATCCCAGAACTTTGGGAGGCCGAGGCGGGCAGATCACCTGAGGTCAGGAGTTCAAGACCAGCCTGGCCAACAAGGTGAAACGCCATCTCTACTAAAAATATAAAAACTAGCCGGCCGTGGTGGTGGATGCCTGTAATCCCAGCTACTCTGGAGGCTGAGGCAGAAGAATTGCTTGAATCCAGGAGACGGAGGTTGCAGTGAGCCGACACAGTGCCACTGCACTCCAGCCTCGGCAACAGAGTGAGACTCTGTCTTAAAAAAAAAAAAAAAAAAAAAAAGATATTTGTTGTAAGAAATTGTCTCATGATTATGGAGGCTGACAAGCCCCAAATCTGCAGCGTGGGCTGGCAGATGGAGACCTAGGAGAGCTGATAATGTAAGTGACAACCAAAGGCCGTCTGCGGGAGAATCCCTCTCACTTGGGGAAGTCAGTCTTTTCATTCTATTCAGGTCTTTGACTGAAGGAGTCTCACCCACATCATGGAGGGCAATCTGCTTACTCAATGGTTTAAATGTTAATCTCATCCAAAAACACTCTCCACGTTCACACAGAAAATTAACCACCACACCATTCTTCTTTCTTTTCTGAAGTTCCAAGCCTCCTTCTGGTGTCATTTCCTTTCTGTTTGGAGATCTTTCAGTGATTCTTTAAGGGTAAGTCTGCTAGCAAGAGTTTGTTTTCCTTCATCTAAGAATGTCTTTATTTCTCCTTCGTTCCTGAAGGACATTTACCACATATAGAATTTGTAGCCAGGCATGGTTGCTCACATGTGTAATACCAGGACTTTGGAGGCAGAGGTGGGAGGATCGCTTGAGCCCATGAGTTCGAGACCAGCCTGGGCAACACAGCAAGACTCCGTCTCTAATTTAAAAAAAAAAAAAAGAAGAATTTCTAATTGACAATTCTTTTCTTTCAGCAATTGAAAATTTTTGTGCTATTTTCTTTTAGCTTCCATGGAGGCAGATGAGAAATTTGCTGTCACCTGAATCAGTGTTCTTCTGCAAACAACAGATCATTTCTCTCTAGTCTCTCACAAGATTTTTTTCTTAGGTTTAGTTTTCAAACGTTTCATTATGATATGTCTTGGTGTGTATTTCTTTGGGTTTATCCTGTTTGGAATTCTTCAATCTGTGAGTTATGACTTTTACCAAGTCTGGGTCGTTTTCAGCCATTATTTCTTCAAATACATTTCCAGCCCCACACTCTTTCTCCTATCCTTCGTGATGACCACGATGCAAATGTAGAATTTTCTGTTATTGTCCCAAAGTTCCCTGAGGCCCTGTTAATTTTTCTATTTCTTCTCTGTTGCTCAGCCTAAGTCATTCCTGCTGCTCTATCTTCAGGTTCTCCTCTGATTCTCCTCTGTCCTCTCTGGTCCACCAGTAAGCCCTTCTGCTGAGTTCTTTAGTTCAATCATGGGATTTTTCAGTTCTATAATTTCCCTTTGGTTATTTCTTCTATTTCTTTCTTCTATTTTTTCATTTGTTTCAAAACTCATAAAGCATTTTCTTGACAGCTGCTTTAAAGTACTTGTCAGGTAATTCCAATGTCCAGGCCCTCTTCATATTGATATCGCTCTTTCCTTGTTCCAGCAGGGACTATGCTGGCTCGTGTCTGTGTCCTAGACACTTTGGGTGTTAAACTGTGGGACCAGTTCTTGGGCTCTCCTTTGAGCAGCAGTTGCCCTGTTCAGATGCAGTGTAAGGACCAGCAGCAGCAGAGACCCATTTCGCAGAGCCCCACTGACCGCAGCGGGAGGAAAGCACAGTGCAGACTTGTCTGTCTTGCATGGTTCTGTCTCATCACTGATGGGGAGGGAGGCCCAACTCCCTAGTGGGCCCACTGACACACTCTGGAGGGAGAATCAGAACACTCCCTGCTTCTGCTAAGGGAGGATGGAAGGCGGGCTTCCAAAGACAGACTCTGCCAACACACTGGGAGGGGAATTCTGGGTGTCTCCTCCCTCTGCCAGGAGAATCCCCCTCCTGGATGCAAGGTTAGCTCCCTGCTTGGGCCCAAGCACCGGGGAAATCGAAGTGCTGCCAGCTCCCAAGGGACAGGGACAGAATGGGATAGAAGTTCAATGCTGTACTCGGCTCCGCTGAGCAGCTTTTCAGTTGGCATTTCATTGGAATTGAGTAAATACCATAAAAAGATTTTCTGTTCTGTTGGACCAACCTTTTCCCAGTACTGGCTAAGGGAAACCAGCTTTTCTTGGAGTGTTTTTCTTCTCTGCTTGTTGGCAGAAGGCTGCAGGCTTCTTCAAAACCGTGTCCAGGTGTCTGGGAAGAAAAAAAGAAACCCAGGCCGGGCAGGGTGGCTCACGCCTGTAATCCCAGCATTTTGGGAGGCTGAGGCAGACGGATCACGAGGTCAGGAGATTGAGACCATCCTGGCTAACACAGTGAAATCCCATCTCTACTAAAAATACAAAAAACTAGCCGGGCGTGGTGACGGGCGCCTGTCGTCCCAGCTACTCGGGAGGCTGAGGCAGGAGAATGGCTTGAACCCAGGAGGTGGAGCTTGCAGTGAGCTGGATCGCACCACTGCACTCCAGCCTGGGCAACAAGAGCGAAACTCCGTCTCAAAAAAAAGAAAAAAGAAACCCAGGGAGCTGACGGCCACATTATTCCTCAAGTCCCTCCAACTGTCCGCCACCTCTGATGCCTTTCAGAGTCCTTCTGTGCCTGTTGGCTGGTTATCTCTAACAATAGTGATACGGGGGACCCCTAGGAGAAGGAAGCTGCTCCACTGTGGCTGGAACCTTAGAGGTTATTTTTAAATACAATTAAAGGTAAGAAATTATCCCTCTAGTTACTATTAATATGCCATATTCAAATCAATTAACTGAAAAATCAAACACAAAATGCAAAGGCAGCAAGGAATGTATTATTTTGACATACAGGGAAAAGACTTTTAATTGTGCTCCAATACTGATTCTTCCTTTCGTATGCAATAATAGACTTACTGGCTGAGCATACAGCTAATCAACTCAACACTATTTCGCAGCCGCCCAACCACTAGATCACTGGCCTGATGACTACGTTCTACCCAACTGAATGTGAGCAGGACTGAAATGCATCTTCCAGATCACGCCTTTAAAGAGAAGCAGTGCACCTTCCTCCTCCCGTTCTCACTGTAAACCATGGTTCAGAAGCAAAGAACTCAGAGATAACAAATGAAGATGTTGGACAAACCTGAGGGCACGGCTGCCCTACCAGCTCTGTACCACATACGCCAGCCTGCCAGGTGAGGCACAGTCACAAACTCTGACCTAAGCATCAACACAACAGTTGGAAAAAAGAGAGCCAACATATTGCCAACATGTTATTACAGAACAAGCACAATGAGGCCTTTTTCCCCTCTGCTCATGTAAATCTTGAGCTCAGCATGAGGGTGCTAAGTTCAGGTGGCTGAATGTGACAGCCCAACTTCCAGAACCCTTCCTCCGGCAGCACAGACACGCAGTGCCAAGGAAGCTGTGAAGCATCCTCACAGCTCCCTCACCAGCTTCACGCCAGACTTCAGCAAAGCCTCTTCCATGACTCTTCCCTGCTTTCTTCTCCTGTTAGCAGTTATTAATCAAAGACAGCCTGCTGTGTGCTGAAGGGAGAAACCAGAAGCAGGGGTGAGTAGTAATAGAAATGTAAAGTCAAGCGATTTCGGAAAACACATATTTCTCAAAAGCCTTTTCAAAAAAATTTAAAAAGGAGTCAGAAGCGAAGGAATGTGTAAGTTCTTACAACCACAACAGCGAGAGACGAAGGGAGCTGGAGTTTTACAAACAGAACTGAGGGTTTGGATGAGAGTAGGCTGCACAAAGTTCAGATGATGTGGTCCTACCCAGGAGACCACGGCATAACAAAACCACACAACAGCAGAGGCAGGGACTGAAGCACACAGCAAAGAATGTGAGCACCACTGTGGGAAGTGATCTGGAAAGAACCTGGCCCATCTGTGGAAGAGAAAACAGGACGAAGGGAAGGTTTTCAAAATAAGGTATAAATACTTTAGAACATCTGCGAGTGACAGCTAACAGTTGTTTCTCTTTCCAGTGATGGAGGAAATCCCAGTGAATTATTAAAAGGCACATCTGAAGGAACTTCAGAATGGAAAACGGTGAAGCTCACTGTGCTGGTGACCCCCGTAGATGGGTGTAGCCTTAGAGGTAATCTTTGCCCTTCGTGTCGTCCTCGGGTTGGGCCACCCAGAACATGTGGCATGCACAGACATCTTCAACCACCTTTACCTGTGTCATCCTAACAGAGGGTTCACGCACACCCCTCAAGTTTCACCTCTCTGCCTAGACCACACGGCTCAACATTTCAGCTCTCCCGCCAACATTCCCATGGCCCTGACTCCTTTGTTATTCCACAGCACATGCTTCAGAAGCCCCCACCTCCAGGCAAACCACCATCTCCACTCCTCCCAGCGGCTGAGCGGTGGAAAGGAGACCATACCCCCGCCCAGCCCAGACTCCACAACCAGATGGGCTCTCAGCTCCCAGGGCTGCCCACAGATGTGCCCCACTCAGGCTCTGCTCTCATTTCCCAAAATAGGCACCCCATGCAGATCTCTAGATGCCTCAGGCCACCCCATGTTTTTGGTGAAGACAGAGTAATGTTTCCATTTCCCAGAGAAATGTGGGCTCTAAGGCCTCAGCCCCAGCCCATGAACTGAGGCACTGCAGTGCACCATAACAAGCTTATGAGGAGGCCCAGGAATACGTCACATGTTCAAGGGAAACGGCGGTGCTCCACGCTTGTCCAATAACACCCAGAAACTAGATTGAGGTACTTCAGTTTCAACAACATGTCTTTGTGAAGCTAAGTTTCCGCGGTTGCTGTGGTTAAAGATCAAAGATGAAGTGAAGAACCACGTGGAAGAGAAAACTCCAAAATCAATGTACGAATGATTGTAAATAGGAAATGCAAGGATACAGATGCTGTGCAGTACCCAACACACCCGGGTTAGTCTTTCAAATAACTATTAAGTTATTAAGACAGAAATACTTACTAGATCATACAGATCTAACTGGTTAATACGCAGACCCTTGGGTTCTGCCTGAAAGTCTATAAAAAACTTCATGAGACACTAAGAAAGCACAGTCTGAGGAAAGCTGGGAACACGTGCAAGACATACCAGGAGCTGCTCCACTTCCACCTCCAGCTGAGTCCTCTCCCCCTTCCTCCTCCACCTGCACCCGCCTCCAAGCTGAGCCCTCTCCCCCTTCCTCCTCCACCTGCACCCGCCTCCAGCTGAGCCCTCTCCCCCTTCCTCCTCCACCTGCACTCGCCTCCACCTGAGCCCTCTTCCACTTCTTCCAGGGTCAAAAGAGAAGTATCTCATCTGTTCAAAACTAACTGCTCCCCTTGTAAAATGTCACTCTTTTCCCCTCCAGATAGGGACCTCTGAAAATGGATATTACAGCAATGTTAAACTGTGATCACTGTTTTGTGAAATGAAGAAAAGTGTCTTTGTTTTTAGGGGCTACATCCTGAAGTATTTAGTGGTAAAATAACGTGAAATCTGTAGATTACTTGAAAATTGTTCAAAAAAGGGAGAAGGGGGGAGGTGAGATCTGGCAAATTTATCAATTGGTGAGTCCAGGAAAAGGTTATACAAATATCCATTGTACTATTATTTCAAATCTTCACTTAGGATTGGAATTTTTCAAAATAAAAAGTTAAGTGAATATGCCATCGCTACATACTATGAAAACAAATAAATGATATACGGGCGATTTTTTTTAAAAAACTGCGCATATGCTAGTTGCAACAACACAGAACCAAACACTTACTACCCGATTATTATGTGTAGATGAGGCTGCATAGAGAATCAGGGAGGATGGCAGGGAAAACTAACACACACAAATGCATCGCTTTCCTACAGGCACGTAACACAACATATGGCCAAAAGACCTCCCTACACAGTATCATTAGAATCTTAAAATACTTAAGAAACATAAAAAGTGTACTGAATCCATAGTAACCAAACATCGCTGCTGTTTTCACATTCCGTGTTCTCATAAAGATTCAACATTATAAACATGTTCAGTTCTCCCCTGAATCTAAATATTTAGTACAATAAAAATACCAGCCTATAATTAACTATATAAAATTCTAAATTTCATGTTATGATAAGCCAGAAAAAGAAAATAAGAACATACAAACATTTGCTTCTCATTACAAAGAGAGACACAGCAGAGACACACTAGAAGAGCAGGAAGGCAGCCCGGGAAAGGCCGAGGTGAGTGGGCGGGCAAGGGTGCAGGAGATGGGCTCTCCTCCAAGTGTACCTGCCTGTGTCACTTTGACTTTTAACAGTTGGTTAATATCCAAATATTCAAAAACTAAACCCCGAGCCTTCTACTCTCCTCTGCTTTGCACTGTGTCTTTTGTGTCAGATAATGTAACCTGAAGGAGGGTGGTTAACTGAAGGCCTGGAATCATAAGAATGGGAAGGGAGAGGTCCCACATGGCAGCAAAGTGAAGTAGGTGACCCTGCTGACTTCACAAAACCACGGCAGAGGAGGAAGACCATATCTAATTATGCCTGCCATCTGAAGTAGGGTCGGGGGGCTGGCTTGAGAAATGTGGACATTCTGAGGGCTGTTGGACAGGAAGACCATGGGGGTCCTGGCTGAGCAGACGGCTCCTTCAGAGCATTCAGGATGAGAGAGTGAGTAATGATGCTGGTGCTGCCAGGCGCTGGGTCCTGGGAGAGAAGGAGCACACACAGGAACTGGGGGAAGGCCTTGCGAGAGAAGGACCCCACATAGGAATTATGGGGAGGCGGGGAGGCCCTGCGAGAGAAGGAGCCCACATAGGAACTGGGGGGACATGGGGAAGCCCTGCGAGAGAAGTGGTCCACATGGGAACTAGGGGGAAGCAGGGAGGCCCCGCAGGGATGGGCTACACTGCAGCATCAGTGTGGATGCATCCCTTCCATGCGAGTTCTGCTCTGCATGTATGAGGATCTGTACCAGGCAGATCAGTGTGGGATGTTCCAGACGTGTGGGATATTTTAGAAAATAATTTTAGAATTGGGAAGCATTTCTAATCAAGCCAAAAGAACCAGAATCCATAAATGAACAGATTGAAAATTTGAGTCCATGACAATTTAAAAATTTCTGCCAGGAAGAGAAAAATAATGAAACCAGAAACCAAGAAATAATTTTGTCACACAAGGCAGAAAAACCTAACTTTCCAGGAATGTAAATACTTTACACAAGTTTGCAAGAATAAGACCAATAATCCCCACACATCCACCTTGCAAAAAAAAATTATTTAATTAAAATAAAAATATTATTCATGGCTAATAAACATGGAAAGATGCTAAACTTCACTCATAATTAAAGAAATATAAATTAAAACAAAAACATACTATCTTTAAATTACCAGATTGGAGGAGACAACTTTTACAACAGAGTATTGAAAATGGTATGGCTGGCCAGGTGCAGCAGCTCATGCCTGTAATCTCAGCACTTTGGGAGGCCAAGGCGGGTGGATCACCTGAGGTCAGGAGTTTGAGACCAGCCTGGCCAACATGGCAAAGCCCCAACTCTACTAAAAATACAAAAATGAGCCAGGAGTGGTGGCAGGTGCCTACAATTCCAGCTACTCAGGAGGCTGAGGCAGGAGAATCGCTTGAACTCGGGAGGCAGAGGTTGCAGTGGGTTGAGATTGTGCCTCTAGCCTGGGCAACAGAGCAAAACTCTGTCTCAAAAAAAAAAAAAGAAAAGAAAAGAAAATGGGTTGGGCACAGTGGCTCACGCCTATAATCCAACCACTACTTGAGACCAGGAGTTCAAGAGCAGCCTGGGCAACATGGTGAGACCTGATTTCTATTTTTTTTTAAGTAATAATTTTTTTAAAGAGAAAGAAAATGGTATGAAGAAATGAGCAATCTTATACACCATTTATTGGCTGGAGGATAAACTGACAAAATCTCTTTGGAAAACAAATTTGACAATATCAAAATTTTGAATTCACATATCCTTTGACCTAACAACTCCATTTGCAGGAATATATCTCACATTTCTATTAACCCAGGGTTTCCTCAACCTCACACTACTGATGTTCTGGGCCAGGTCACTCGTAGCAATGGAGGCTGTGCTGGGCACTGCAGGGTGTTCGGCAGCATCCTCTACTCACAAGATAACAGAAGCACCCCACCCACGCCCAGCCCCACAACAGTGATAACCAAATGTCCTCTGGGATACCACACTGCCCATCTTGAGAACTCAAACATCGACAAAAATATTTGATCACCATAGCTTTGTCTGGAAAAGGCTGGAAACAACCTATATGCCTAACAGCAGTGACTTCCTAATTATGATACACATTTAAACAATATAATACCATGCACCTGTTAAAAAGAAAGCGACAGCTCTCTGATTAACAGATGTGGAATTACACTTAAGACACATAGTTAACTGATGAAAAGGCACAGAATATTATGGGTTGACTAATAAGGGTACAGAGGAGATGTGTATAGGCATAGAATGTCCCTGGAAGGATACAGAAGAAACTGCTAATGAAAGTTGTTTCTGAGGAGCAAAACTGGAACTTAGGAACCCAAAGGAGACGTAACTTTTTGCTCTCTATAGCCTTCTCTATTGTTTGATTTCTTACCGTGTGCACATAGGATTTATTCCAAAATATATTAATACACCATTATTTAATACATTTTCTGCTTTTAAGAAATTAAACTGGCCAGGCACAGTGGATCATACCTGTAATCCCAGCACTCTGGGAGGCTGAGGTGGGCAGATCACTCGAGGTCAGGAGTTCAAGACTAGCCTGGCCAACATGGCGAAACCCCGTTTCTACTAAAAATACAAAAATTAGCTGGATATGGTGGGGCGCCTGTAATCCCAGCTACTTGGGAGGCTGAGGCAGGAGAATCACTTGAACCTGGGAGGCGGAGGCTGCACTGAGCTGAGATCATGCCACTGTACTACAACCTGGGGGACAGAACATGACTCTTCTCCCTCCAAAAATAAATAAAAATATAAATATAACTGCAGCCATTTTTGAATAGCACTATTGATAAGTGACACAGGCATTCCTAAACTCTGCAAGAGAAGGTGTTAAATTGGCATGTACTTTCTAGAATGTCATATGGCATTCTATAAAGAACTTGGGGGAAAAAAGTCTTATTTGTTAATTCAATTAATCTAACTGTAGGAATCCATCCTAAGGAAATAATTAAAGATGCATAAGAAGATTCATATGCAAAGATATATTACTTACAATATTTAAAAATATAAACAATGTAAATGTTAAACAATGATGAAAATTATTAAATTTTACTATGCTAAATCCAGATGCCAAAGACTTTTTTTTTTTTTGTAGTGACAGTCTATGTTGCCCAGGCTAGTCTCAAACTCCTGAGCTCAAGCGCCTCGGTCTCCCAAAGTGCTCGGATTACAAGCATGAGCTGCCACACCCACCCAAGATACTGCAGATTTTAATAATTTAAAATATTAATATTTGATAATGAGTGATAACTTTGATGATGAGTGAAAAGAGGGAGCATGTATTTACAAAATATTATGGAAAAAGGTAGGTTACAAAAGCAGTCTGTATAATGACATAATCCTATTTTTGTATTTAAAAAACTATTTTAAACATAAACTATTAAGAAAAGCATGTATAGAAAAAAGTTTGAAATACCACAAATGCATTCTCTCCACATAGTATGTTTTCTTTCTTATAATTTTTTTAACTAATTGATTTTTAAATTGATAAGTAAAACTGTACATATTTATGGTGTACCACATGATGTTTTGGTATATGTTGAGGAATGGCTAAATCAACCTGTTTTGCATGCGTTATCTCACATATATATTTCTTATGGAGAGAACACTTAAAATCTACTCTCACAGCAATTTTCTTTTTCTTTTCTTTTCTTCTTTTTTTTTTAAAGACAGAGTCTTGCTCTGTTGCCCAGGCTGGAGTGCAATAGCATGATCTCAGCTCATTGCAACCTCCACCTCCTGGCTTCAAGTGATTCTCCCGCCTTAGCCTCCTGAGTAGCTGGGATTATAGGGCCTGCCACCACGCCTGGCTAATTTTTGTATTTTTAATAGAGACAGGGTTTCACCATGTTGGCCAGGCCGGTCTTGAACTCCTGACCTCAAGTGATCTGCCCGCCTCGACCTCCCAAAGTGCTGGGATTACAGACATGAGCCACCATGCCCAGCCAGCAATTTTCAAACATACGATGTATTCTTATGAACGTAGTCCGCATGATGTACAACAGATCTCTTGAACTTACTCCTCCCGTCTAACTGAAACACTGTGGCCTTTGACCGACAGCTCCTCAATCCCCCTATCCCCCAGCCTCTGGTAACCACCACGTTGCTGTTTCTATGTGTTCAGCTTTGTTAAAGTCCACTATGGGTGGTTTTAATGTTACCTTTATAACTAATTTTTTTCCAAAATAAATATGCATTACTTGTATTATAAGATGTTAAGGGATAAAAATAAATTACTTTAAAATAAAAAGTAAAGACATTGATAAAAACAGGATCCAAAATCACGTAGAAAATATGAAGTCAGGCCAGGCGCGGTGGCTCACACCTGTAATCCCAGCATTTTGGGAGGCCATGGCAGGTGGATCACTTGAGGTCAGGAGTTCAAGACCAGCTTGGCCAACATGGTGAAACCCTATCTCTACTAAAAATACAAAAATTAGCCAGGCATGGTGGCAGGCACCTGTAATCCCAGCTATTCAGGAGGCTATGGCACGAGAATCTTTTGAACCCAGGAGGCGGAGGTTGAAGTGAGTTAAGATGGCGCCATTGCACTCCAGCCTGGGCAACAAAAGCGAAACTCCATCTCAAAAAAAAAAACAAAAAACAGAAAGTGTGAAGTCAGCTTTCACAATGTAAATTTTATACAGGTGCTCCCTGATTTACAATGGGATTACATCCTGATAAACCCATGGTGAATTGGAAATATCACAAGCCAAAAGCGTGTGGCTGACAGGGAGTTGCAGTTCATTGCCTCTGCCTAACATCACAAGAGAAGTAAGGTTTCTAAGAAATGTGTTTGCTTTCACACCACTGTAAAATCAAAAAACATTAAGTCTAAACCATCTTCAGTCAGGGATCGTCTGAATATGCAATTTCAATACTGTGTTTTTCTGTCTCCGGAAGAAAATATACCAAATAGTTATCAGTAATTAATTATCTCAGAATTAGAGATGACTTTCTCCTTTAACTTTTTGTATCTTCCTAATTTTCTACAGTAATAATGCAAAGGGGGAGTTCAGAGAAGGTTTTCTTTTTCTTTTTTTTTTTTGGTAGAGATGGGGTCTCACTATGTTGTCCAGGCTGGTTTCAAACTCCTGGCCTCAAGCAATTTTCCTATCTCAGCTTCCCAAACGCTGGGATAACAGGCATGAGCCACTGCACCTGACCAAGGAGGAGCATATTTTTTAAGCAATAGCCATTGGCACTTTAGATTCAGCCCCCAACCCAGCACTGTGGCCTGTCATCCTTAAAGCTGTCCTAGACATTGGGCCTGTGGAGCTCCCAGGAGTGGTCACTTTGGTATATAAGCTGCTTTGGGCCATCATGAAATGATTCTCTTCCCTCAGATTCTCACAGTCAGAGGACTCAGGAGCAAGCAAGGAGATTCTACCATCTTCAAAGCAGAAAAGTTACTTTTGGCCATGGCAGAATCGTATAAATGTTAGTTTCTGTTTACAAAGAGGAGGGTGAGGCGCCAGGAGGAGCCTCTGCCAGCCAATGTGGATATACTTTGATCCTTCAAATATACTACACATTAAAATGTCTCTACCCTAAGGCATTGACAGGGCCAGAAAATAAAATGTCTTATCAGTCAACTGGTGTCAAGGCAAATCTAATGACAATTCACTCCTTGAAATCTACACAAAAGGCTTTCAAAACAAGTTTATATCTAAAATCCTCCTGACTCATGATCAGATGTATTTTAACAATCAGTTAACAAAGTATATGCAAAATGATGATGATTACCTCTTCCTTTTCATGTAGCATAATATGCGCTTTGAGACTAGCCACTCTGGAGAATTTCTTGTTACACACAGGGCAGGTAGGATCTTCCCCGCTGTGGGTGCATTTATGAAGTGTCAGGTTGAATTCAACATTAAATGTTTGGGGGCACTGGTCACATCGATGTGGCTATTTGGAGAGAAAAGTGAAGAAGCCACTGAAATACAATCTTTTCACAGATGCTTGTTCAATATATGAAAATATTAACAAGTACCATAATGTACAGACAATCTACAGAAACTTCTGAAGTCTCCTCTGGCTCTTAAGTCAATAAATCCAAAATAAACACAGTAAAGCACCTGACAGAATTACTGAAAGGATTATAAGGATGAAAACACATACATACACAAAAGAAATATTTCTAATAAGAAATGCTGTATATAAGCTGTTTTCTTTCAGTGAGTATAAGTGTTTGACAATGAAACACCTTTCAAAGATAACCTTTAAAACATGTTATTAAAACATATTTCTGTGCCCAGGCACGGTGGCTCACACCTGTAATCCCAGCACTTTGGGAGCCCGAGGCAAGAGAATCACTTGAACCTGGGAGGCCAAGGTTGCAATGAGCCAAGATTGCACTACTGCATTCCAGCCTGGGCAAGAGGGCGAGACTCTGTCTCAAAAAAAAAAAAAAAAAAAGGTTTCTTTCTCCATGTGTTTGCATAACATGGGTTTGTGTTGAACGTCTAAGTATGCATGCTTACATTTGCCGTTTGTAAGTGTGTATGGATACCGCTGTAAAATGAACACATAGAGAAAGAAACATATTCTAATAATGTATTCTCAATGTTTTCTTCCAAACATTTTCTGTCAAACTCTTCTATTCATTGAAATGATAGAGTTTATGATGAAGCTTTTTTTAAAAAAAAAAAAAAAGAAAGAAAAAGCTGCGTATAAATTCATTGGATTGTAGTCTCTGAAAAATTTCAACTCATTAAGTTGGATTTTTCCCTTCTATTTCTGACCAAATCCATCATTATAAACAAAATCACTTCAAGCAGGCCGGGGGTGGTGGCTCACACCTGTAATCCCAGCACTTTGGGAGGCTGAGGCAGGCGGATCACCCTGAGGTCAGGAGTTCGAGACCAGCCTGGCCAACACGGCAAAAGCCCATCTCTACTAAAACCATAAAAATGAGCCAGGCATGGTGGTGCGTGCCTGTAATCCCAGCTACTCGGGAAGCTGAGGCATGAGATTCGCTTGAACCTGGGAGAAGGAAGGTTGCAGTGAGCCAAGATGGTGCCACTCTCCAGGCTGGGCAACAGAGTGAAACTCCATCTCAAAAAAAAACCAAAAACACTTCAGGTAAAATAATCATAAAAAATTTTACTAGATTTTAACAGAGTTTGCTTATCTAGGTCTAAGATTTTCCCATAATGGAAGGTATTCTGCTATTCACTTGTAAAAATATAATCACTGGTATTTATCTCTGAAGTAACAAGATCCTAATGAGGAATAAGTCAGTATCTTCAGATTGTCGAACCTGAGAAAATAATACTGGTGCATACTGGTATATTATGATAATATATGATATATATGGTATATATGATAATATATTATATTATCATAGCTACAGCAGCACCATTTGTGCTGAAAGTCAAGCCTGAGATGGTCACATCCTGTTCTCTAAAGGAGGTCCCTGATGTTTTTCCGGTCTCAAATGGCTCACTAGCTTACATGCTCCTACCTAGAGAAAAGTTGACAATCACTTTTTTAATTATAGTTTTAACTGTCACTTTCCATCTATCAGGCAAATCATTCCATTAAGGCACTAAAATTCTTGACAGATCCCACAAGAGGTACTGCAAAAAAGAGTTCAAATTTCTATTTAAGATAGTATTTAATATTTGCTCCCTCCTGAAACACAACCTAAAACATCTAGAATACCATTTTTAAATGCAAGATCACTTAAAGATAAAACTCCCCACTGGAGAAAAATACTTCAAAACACACCACTTCTGTGTTCAGTCATACAGGAAATTGAAACTACTTTTAAAAAGTCATATTTTTTAAACAATTATTTGTCCCCAAATAAGTAACTTCAATATACAAATTCACCAGGACAAGCTCTCACTCTCTCGCCTTATCAAATAATAGCTAGGAATACAACTACAACTTTTAAAAAGGCCAAAATATTTATTTGTAGAATACAAAATGTTCTACTATTTAGGAACCTAAATTAAAAGTTTTGATTTTACTTGTTCATTTTTACAATACCTCCAGTTTCAACGCTCACATTCCTGACATCACCTTTGAAAATACATACCTTGTCATTTCGCTCGTGATCCCTCATGTGGCGTTGAAACTGGGATTCTTTTGGAAAAGATAGTAGACAGATTTCACATTTATGGAAGTTTGGAACTTGATAGGCATAATTAGTGTTCTCCGCATTCAATGTTAAAACTCCATCTATAAAATTGCATAAGTATAGACAATAAATACCAGTTGTTATTCTCATCACATAAATAAAACCAAATTATTGGTTATTGTTTAAAAACCAAATTATGTCAGAGATTTATGTGACATTTTAGATGAAATTAATGATATACTGAATTTTTTTAATTGACATGTTTTAAAGTTAGAAATGAGAAACATTGAGATGACTAAGATATGGGACAACAGAATTCTAAATACATATTGGTGGGCTTTTCAGAAGCTTAAACTAAATTCCTGAGGCTTCACAGCCACACACACCAAAACACACAAAAGCCATAATGATGCTTCTTAAACCACGTGAACCTACTGTATAGTGTTTCAAAGTCACTACAAACCACTGACGCGTTTCACCTCCAAATCACTTTAAGATTTCATCAATAATCCACATTGTTTCTTAAATCACTCAGTAAACAAAACTCCAGTATCTTAAATCACTCAGTAAACAAAACTCTAGTAGAAATATTAAAGCCTTTAAATGCTAATTCACAAACTCAATGTCTCAAAACTGCTGCAAAACAAGATTAAGTAAAAAAGAAAAACTGCCACACACAGTGGCTCATGCCTTTTATTTCAGCACTTGGGGAAGACAAGGCAGGAGAATTGCCTGAGGCCTAGAGTTCAAGACCAGCCTGAGCAACACAGTGAGACCCCATCTCTACTAAAAAATCAGCTAGGCATGGCGGCACGTATTTGTAGTCCTACCTATTCGGGAGGCTGAGGTGGAAGGATCTCTTGAGTCCAAGAGTTTCGGGGCGTAGTGACCGATGATCCCACCACTGCACCCCAGTCTGGGCCACAGAGCAAGACCCTGTCTCTTAAAAATAAAACCTTTGCTCTCTCATATATAGACATGGCTTAGGAGGTTCAGGAAGACAAGACTGCAATGCCTCAGACAATCCTCAATTTTTACAAAGAGTTTCTATAAACCCACCCAGGTAAAGTGCTTTTAACTTAAAAGTATTTTGAAATAAGACTATATATGACAAATAACATATCACAGAATAATCACAAAACTTGTCAAAAATGCCATAAAATAAAGATGCCCTAAATCTCTACAATTTTTAAAAATAAATATACTTCAAGTGTTATAATTTGGACATAAATACGTAATATACTTTGCTATGTGAAGACCAGAAATATGTTGCACACAGCTATTTGTATCAAATTTGATCCAAAAACATTAGACTTCAGAAACTTGGGAGTGGAGTACAGGATAAGCTGAAGAACCAAGTAGCTCAAGAAAGCCCCTTGTTCTCAAGAGTTTGTGTGATAAACACAGGCACTTGAAATGTTCTATAGACCTTGAAATCTTTGTTTTGAGAAAACAGCCTGCAGTTCCCATTTCTGCCAAAAGTCTCCTGGCCGAAGGTTGAATCTGCCTTGTAGCAAGGACCTGGAGATTCCAAAAGATAGGAGGTAGGTGAAGCCCACATGGGAGGGGCACAGAGACAGGGTGTAGGAAGTCAGCAACAGCTGCAAACATTATTCCGCAGAACCTTGAGAAAAGGCAAATTCCGGCTTCAAGAAATACAATGCAATTCAAAAGACTGCAACTTCATACATAAAAAGTGAGTCTACTAAGAAAAAGATATGCATAATTTTTATTCTATTTATTCTTAACTATATTCACATCCTGTTCAAAGACCATACTTCCAAAATTTCTACACTAAAACTAACAGCAAATGTTTTATGACTTCCCAGGCCCAAATCAAATGATTGTTGGGGCCGGGCGCAGGGGCTCACGCCTGTAGTCCCAGCACTTTGGGAGGCGGGAGGCCAAGGCGGGTGGATCACGAGGTCAGGAGATCAAGACCATCCTGGCTAACACGGTGAAACCCTGTCTCTACTAAAAACACACAGAAAAAATCAGCCGGGCGTGGTGGTGGGCGCCTGTAGTCCCAGCTACTTGGGAGGCTGAGGCAGGAGAAAGGCGTGAACCTGGGAGGCCGAGCTTGCAGTGAGCTGAGATCGCGCCACTGCACTCCAGCCTGGGTGAAAGAGCGAGACTCTGCCTAAAAAAAAAATTAATAAATAAAAATAAATAAAATAAAATGATTGTTGGGACCCTAGCAATTGATATACAATTCCCTTGGAAAACTGTGTAGTATGGTAAGAAACAGCTTCGAGGTTAGGAAGAGACAAATAAAATGTCTGTTGAAAATTGGGTTTTCAGAACACAGTTACAAGTGTTTTAACCTAAAGGCTGAGTACATTAATAAAAGAGCTCAACTTAATTTCTGAATGCAAAATTAAAAAGCTATCTCAGGATGATAAAACAATTTTCACAGCCTCTATGTTGAAACTACTTAATATGTTGCCCAAAAATGAGAAGGAATTAACTGAAATTGATAGATAAAACCCTAGGAGATACGGACTATACATTTAAAATTGAAAAATGATGTCGAGGCCGGGCACAGTGGCTCATGCCTGTAATTCCAACACTCTGGGAGCCCAAGGTGGGTGGATCACCAGAGGTCAGGAGTTTGAGACCAGCCTGGCCAACATAGTGATACCCCGTCTGCGAAAAATACAAAAATTAGCCGGGCTTGATGGCGCACGCCTGTAATCCCAGCTACAAGGGAGGCTGAGGCAGGAGAATCGCTTGAACCCAGGAGGCAGAGGTTGCAGTGAGCCGAGATTGCACCACTGCACTTCAGCCTGGGCAACAGAGGGAGGCTCCGTCTCAAAAAAAAAAAAAAAGAAAGAAAAATGTTGTTGCTTTACTTATGAATTAAGAATTTTCCAGAAAAAGAGTTATCTTAAGAAGCAAGACTCTGCACGTTAACAAACTCAAAACATAATAATTATTTCGGTAAGTCTCTTCTTCCAAACAGTGATATAACACAGAATTAATTTGGTTCAGACACAAACTTAAAACAATAATTCAAATTAAAGTATGACGGGAAAATTGTTTAAAAACAACAACATGGTTTAGTTTCCACACTGAGCATAATTTTGAAACCCAATGGCGGTCTAGACTCTTGCTCTACCTAGGGGCACACCTTTGTACAGGGAGCCAGTTCCCTTCGCTCTGCGGAAGCACCTTCCACCCTGACACCTTCCTGCCAGGACGTGGTGGCCTCCACTGTCCCCACTTCGCTTGCTTTCCTTCTGCTCAAAGTCAGCCCTTTCTGGGCAGTGTCCCAGGCCTCAGATAACACCTTTGGTCCATCATGCCTTCAAGTTCATTCAAATTTCTGGTCCCCAGAGTATCTGTTGTTCAGAACGAGGTCTATCAAATTAATGCATCCTGGCTGGGCATGGTGGCTCATGCCTGTAATGCCAGCACTTTGGAAGGTGGAGGCAGAAGAACTGCTTGAGGCCAGGAGTTTGAGACCAGTCTGGGCAATATAGCGAGACTGTCTCCATTTTTTAAAAAGAGACAGTCCTTAATTAATGCATCCTTAGATAAGGGCTTTTAACTGAAAGGAGCCCCAGCTAGGCTGCAGGAGACTGTGGACCCTGCTGGAACAGCATACCCACACCTGCACATATGCACACGTCTCCACACACCTCCATTGTGCAGGGGTCTCTGCAGCCACAGAGGTCATCAAATCCATTAGAGGACCAGTGATCAAGGAAACATGTGATCAAATGAATGACCGCCTCTTCATGGGATGGCCTTCTGGGGGATAGCTAATTTTTTTTTTTTTTTAAGATGGAGTCTCACTCTGTTGCACAGGCTGGAGTGCAATGGTGCGATCTCCACTCACTGCAACCTTCACCTCCCGGGTTCAAGTGATTCTCCTGCCTCAGCCTCCCAAGTAGATGGGATTACAGGTGTGCGCCACCACGCCTGGCTAATTTTTGTATTTTTAGTAGAGACGGGGTTTCACCATGTTGGTCAGGCTGGTCTCGAGCTCCTGACCTCGTGATCCACCCGCCTCTGTCTCCCAAAGTGCTGGGATTACAGGCATGAGCCACCGTGCCCAGCCAGCTGCATTTTTTTTAAAGACAGCTAGAAGAAGGACTTGAGGTTTCTAGCAGCAGGCATTCCTAATGCCTCCCAAGTCAGAATAGGTATTCTCTGCCACTCATGCACAAACACACATACCAAAATATGCACAAAGCTGCCTGCGTTTAACTGTTATCAAATCTAAGATCTAGAACAGTACTTTTCAGCTACGTGTTTCTGCCCCCTAAGAAGACAGAGGGTAGGTCACTGTAAGAGTTCACTATACACAGGGGGTGCATATGTAGAATTCCAAGGCAGTTTACCCACACAGCCACCTCACACATAAAAATATGACCACTGTTTGCTTTAATTATTCACCCTTTCTGCTACCAAGAACTTTAAACTATCAAAATTAAACAAAAACTGATTGCACAATGATCAGAAAATGAGCAGCTTTGTTTGCCTTAAGTAGAGACTAGTTTCAAAATCAGTTTAAGGCTTTACATAAATATTCTAAATAGAATAATAGCTGTTTACCACCCCAAAAATAAGAAAGCCTATCTCACAGTTGTGCGGAATAAATAAGACAATGTTTCCTGTAGCTACTAGGACAAGGGCCTGCCAATAACTTAGGACCACGGCCATCTCTTTAGTCAATGCCCTACCCATCACTCCATAATCCTGCTATTCCATGACTGTATTCAGGCCTGCTGTCATGACTTGGCACCAGATAAGCTATCTTAAAAATTGCTCTTCTTCCCCGATCAGGCCCAGCAATCAGGCTAACCAGCTATATCTTAATGGCAAAGGTCTTTTATTCCCCACCTAGAGACCCTACATTGATTTATACAAAATGTCTACTGGATGCCGAGTTCCAACAAAACTTATTGCATTTATAGCATTCCATGGATTTAACTCAAATTGGCCTCTTATGACAAACTCTTAAGCAGTGTGCATTTAAAATCTCAGTTATCCATAAATCTTAATGATGTATTTCATATTAAAATGAGAGATATAACAATTTCAGCTTCTGAGTGCTTTCTAAAATAACTGACCTAACCCCCAAGCTTTTTGTTTTTGTTTTTACATTTTGAATAAAAATCGTTCTAACATATGGTTGATCTTCCTCACTCTGCTGTCAGTGTGCACCACCCTCAGAACCCTACTCCGTCACCCCCTATTCCTCTAAGACAACAGCCCCCTGGCCAGGCACCCACAGTGCTCCCACCCTCTCATCCTGAGACCAGATGCTGTCGTTACAAGTATGCCTGGAACACCTGACAGGCATCAGGCCACTCCAAATTGCTACCGCTTTAGGTCATCTCTACCACCCTTTCTCTACTTTTCCTTTTTTTTTTTTTTTGAGATGGAGTCTCACTCCGTCACTCAGGCTAGAGTTCACTGGTGTGATCTCCACTCACTGCAACCTCCACCTCCCAGGTTCAAGCAATTCTCCTGCATCAGTCTCTAGAGTAGCTGGGATTACAGGCATGTGCCACCATGCCTGGCTAATTTTTGCATTTTTCATAGAGACAGGGTTTCGCCACATTGGTTAGGCTGGTCTCGAACTCCTGACGCCGCCTCAGCCTCCCAATGTGCTGGGATTACAGGTGTGAGACACTGCACCCGGCCTCTTCTTTAATTTAAAACTCCCTTCTACCTTCTTCCTTGTGCTCGTATTACAGGAGTGAACCACTGCGCCCAGCCTCTTCTTTACTTTTATTTAAAACTCCCTTCTACCTTCTTCCCTGTGCTGGGATTACAGGCATGAGCCACTGCGCCCAGCCTCTTCTTTACTTCTTTTTTTTTTTTTTTTTTTTTTTTTTTTGAGACGGAGTCTCCCTCTGTAGCCCAGGCTGGAGTGCAGTGGTGCAATCTTGGCTCACTGCAACCTCCACTTCCCAGGTTCAAGTGATTCTCCTGCCTCAGCCTCCTGAGTAGCTGGGACTACAGGCGCACGCCACCACGCCGGGCTAATTTTTGTATTTTTAGTAGAGACGGGGTGTCACTGTGTTAGTCAGGATGGTCTCGAACTCCTGACCTCGTGATCCGCCCACCTCTGCCTCCCAAAGTGCTGGGATTACAGGCGTGAGCCACTGTGCCCGGCCTCTTATTTAAAACTCCCTTCTACTTTCTTCCCTGTTTCTACTGCTCCTGCCACATTTGTCAGCGTTCAGGTTTTAACACAGCTGGACTTTATCAGGTGAAACTCTGAAGTGTCTGGATCCTGGAGCCCTTTTTGCTTCACAAAGCCTGGCATGTAATGTGTACCTAACAAATACACATTAAATATTTGGAAATAGATAGGCCCTAATAGCTTTTTTTTTTAACCTCTTCCCAGTTGTCTGAAGCTCCCAAAACCAGTTTATCTGATTCCCACCTTTCAGCCTCACCGGCTCATGCCCTCCACCTCAAAACTGCCTACGTTAGATTTAATCTTTTTCCAGCTTGTTAAGTACCCTTTGACTATTCTTATTTTATACACATATACCTGGGCCATGTGGTTGTTCCCAGGAGCCAGCTGAAATAAGTCTGCATTATTTTCTTTGCAGAGTCCCTCAGAAAGCCAAATGCTCGGACTGGGTAACAGCACCAGCCACAGGCATCTGCTTTCTTCCAAGAAGGAGCTCTCACCTGTCACTCAAAAGCACCTGCACTGAGAAGTTGGGAGAGCCAGAGAAGACTCCTGCCCTTTCTGAATTTTACCAATTATCTATTCAAATGTATTTACTCATAAGTGGGTACTCAAATGGAAATGAAATGCAACTCATATGGAAAATTCATTCCTAACCTGTATTCAACAGGAAAAGTAATATGTTCTGAATGGTATCGCTTTTTTTTTTTTTTTTTTTTTGAGACAAAGTTTCACTCTTGTTGCCCAGGCTGGAGTGCAATGGCACGATCTCTGCTCACCGCAACCTCCGCCTCCCGGGTTCAAGCGATTCTCCTGCCTCAGCCTCCCAAGTAGCTGGGATTACAGGCATGCGCCACCACACCCAGGTAATTTTGTATTTTTAGTAGACATGGGGTTTCTCCATGTTGGTCAGACTGGTCTCGAACTCCCTACCTCAGCTGAGCTGCCCACCTCGGCCTCCCAAAGTGCTGGGATTACAGGTGTCAGCCATCGCACCAGGCTATGGTATCACTTCTTAAAAAAAAAAAAAAAGTTGAGGGGGGTGGAGCAGAGATACACCATGCATTTGCTTGTATATTCGAAAAATGTTCCTGTAAAACCACAGAAAAAAAGTAGCATTGGTTCCCTGTGAAAAAGGCAACTATCTGACTGGGAATGGGGGCTGGTAAAGAAGAGGTACATAATTATCACGGGTGAAGGTTGAATGGTGATAACGTATTAACAAAAAAGAATTAAACATAAAATAAATAATCTTTATGGGTGGTGGGGGGAAGGCCAGTCATATTATCAATGCCCTTGTGGATAAGAAAACTAACATCCAGAGAAATTAAGCCACTTAGTAAAAATCACATAATTAAACCAGTGGCATAGCTAGTAATAATTTTCAATTAATACTCCAGGATACTCTCCTAAGTAATTTTGCTTCCACTCCTCTTAAGATAATGGCTTCTGAGATAAGACCCCAGTTGCTGGGCCAGGCACGGTGGCTCATGCCTGCAATCCCAGCACTTTGGGAGGCCGAGGCAGGCAGATCACCTGAGGTCAAGGGTTTCAGACCAACCTGGCCAACATGGCAAAACCCTGTCTCTACTAAAAATAAAAATAAAAAAT
This sequence comes from Pan paniscus, assembly GCF_029289425.2. NCBI lineage: Eukaryota > Metazoa > Chordata > Mammalia > Primates > Hominidae > Pan > Pan paniscus. The sequence goes on along the minus strand of NC_073266.2, from coordinate 94,385,207 downwards.
CAGCCTGGCGTGGTGGCCCGTGCCTGTAATACTAGCTACTCAGGAGGCTGAGGCAGAAGAATGGCTTGAACCTGGGAGGTAGAGGTTGCAGTGAGCCGAGATCGCGTCATTGAACTCCAGCCTGGATGACAAGACTGAAACTCCATCTCAGAAAAAAAAAAAAAAAAAAAAAAAAAAAAAAAACCCAGTTGCTACTTTGAGCCTAGTGTAAAAACAACAGACAAATTTGGATTTTATCAACAACAATGTATACTAATATGTAAGCCTAAGACTGTTGATTCAATTAGGAGCCAAGCCAAAGTACCCAATTATCAAAGGCATGAGTAGTTCCAATGAAACAATTATATTCCAAAACTTTGGTATTTGCCATAATAAATATATGAAATAAACTGTGACATGATAAATATCTGTTCAGAAACTCATTAAGTGGTCCTTAATAGTGTCGGTTCGCTCATATTCTTACAGCAGACTGTTTTCCAAGAACAGATTCACCTGGCCAGGCGCAGAGGCTCACGCCTGTAATCCAACACTTTGGGAGGCCGAGGCAGGTGGATCATCTGAGGTCAGGGGTTCAAGACCAGCCTGACCAACATGGTGAAACCTTGTCTCTACTAAAAATACAAAAACGACGCCAGGTGCGGTGGCTCACGCCTGCAATCCCAGCACTTTGGGAGGCCGAGGTGGGTGGATCACGAGGTCAGGAGTTAGAGACCAGCCTGACCAACATGGTGAAACCTTGCCTCTACTAAAAATATAAAACTTAGCCGGGTGTGGTGGCGCGTGCCTGTAATCCCAGCTACTCATAAGGCAGGAGAATCGCTTGAACCCGGGAGGTGGAGGTTGCAGTGAGGTGAGATCGCACCACTGCACTCCAGCCTGGGCATGGTGGTGCGTGCCTGTAATCCCAGCTACTTGGGAGGCTGAGGCAGAAGAATCGCTTGAACCCGGGAGGTGGAGGTTGCAGTGAGCCGAGATCACGCCACTGCACTCCAGCCTGGGCGATAGAGCGAGACTCTATCTCAAAAAAAAAAAAAAAGAAAGAAAACACACACACACACACACACACATACAAACAGGTTATAAAGACCCTGCTGATAAAACAGGTTGCAGTAAAGAAGAATCACTTGAACCTGGGAGGCGGAGGTTGCAGTGAGCCAAGATCACGTCACTGCACTCCAGCCTGAGTGACAGAGCAAGACTCCGTCTCAAAAAAAAAAAAAAAGTTCACCTTCACCCAGGTGTTCTTTCAATGCTAATTTTGTCAGTATCTGTATGTATTCGTTGTATTCGTGTAAACTCTTTCTTTTCATGCTTAATGTTATTAACGTCTCCCTCTTTTTCTTTTTTTTTTTTGAGACAGTTTCACTCTTGTTGCCCAGGCTGGAGTGCAATGGCACAATCTCAGCTCACTGCAACCTCCACCTCCTGGGTTCAAGCGATTCTCCTGCCTCAGCCTTCTGAGAAGCTGAGATTACAGGCATGTGCCACCACGCCTGGCTAATTTTGTATTTTTAGTAGAGACGGGGTTTCACCATGTTGGTCGGGCTGGTCTCTAACTCCCAACCTCAGGTGATCCATCCGCCTCGGCCTCCCAAAGTGCTGGGATCACAGGCGTGAGCCACCGCACCCGGCCGGTCTCCCTCATTTTTTAAAGAAACATCGACCCCCTTTGAAATACTTGCTTTACTACCTGTAAATTTGTATTTCTAAAGAAAGACTGTAAACTTGGGTAAATGTATATTCATGCACTACACACACATTACCCAAATTTAAAAAAACCACAGCATATTAAATTATAACAAAATAACACCTCAAGTGTCTATAGCCTTACCTTTAACCAGAACTCTAAGAATTCTAGGCTCAGGATCTGAAAGTAACAGGGCCTTTCTGAAAATGATCCAGCAGCATATTGCAAAGTAGAGTGCTTCCGTTGACAGTGCAAAAAACTAATTTTCTATATATAGCATAATTTCTTGTTTTGTTTGCTGCCATTATTCTGTTTTCACCTCTACAAACATACAATTTGTGTGAACATCAAAACAACACACGTATTAACTTTTAGATAAATAGAGCTAAAGAGCGCCACAGAGAACTGTGGAGAGCCCATTCTGAGATTCTGTCCCCATGTTCAATAAAACATGCATCTTGAAAGGTGGATATCTGTATATCAAAATACGGATACACAGCAGAGACTGGGAAGACACTGATAAATACAGCACTTGGAGTCAGACGACTTGAGGGTGAGTCTCATTCCTGCCAAGTTATGAGCTGTGAGTCTCCAGCAAGCCAAATAAACTCTCTCAGCCTGATTCTTCACCCAAAGATAAAGATAATGATTTCTGTCCTACCTACTCACAGGGTTGTTAAGATCCAAGTTATATAATAAATTTGAAATAACTTTTAAAATACTTTTTAAGATGCACACCCATCAGATGGCTACAACTAAAAAGACAGACAATACCACAGATTGATGAGGAAATGAAGTAACTGGAAATCTCATATATTGCCAGAGGGCATGAAAATTGCTATAGCCACTCTTGAAAGCTATTTAGCAGCATCAACTAAAGCTAAATACATGCATAACTTATAATCCAGCAGTTCCACTCCTAGGTACATCTCCAACAGAAATGTGTACGTATGTGCACCCAAACGCCATGTTTAAACATTCACAGTAGCACAATTTACAACAGCAGCAACAAAAAGCAACACAGATGCCCTCCAACAACAGAAGGGGCAAATATGTTGGAGGAGATTTTATGATGGAATACTATCAAACAGTGAGAATGAGCAAACTTCTGCTCTACATAAAAACACGGACAAATCTCACATTTTTACCAAAAGAAGCCAGACGTAAGAAAACAGTCTGTATGGTTTCATTTTATTTCAAAAGTTAAACAAATAGGCAAAACTAACCTATGTTGTTAGAAATCAGCAAAGTGGCTAGTCGCAACAAGGAGGGTCCTTACTGGGATGGAGCACAGTGAAGATTTCTTAGGGTGCCACTTAATGTCTTCTTTCTTAATCTAGGTGCTGACTACATAAGTGAGTTCTCTTTGTGAAAAATTCATTGAGCCAACCACAATTTCTGTTCTTCTCTGTGTGTTATATATCAATATAGTTTACTCAAAAGTAAAGTGCTATAATACATAACTTTCTTTTCTCTTCCTGTCTTTTCCTCTGGATTGGGGGTCAAGTAACTGTGGCCTAGCCTTTTTTGGTACACAAAGGTTTGCTGAAACTCAGGCATATAGCAGATCTGAGTAGTCACGACAGAGGCCGTACAACCTACAAAGCCTAAAACATTTACCACCTGACCCTTGACATAAAGAATACTTGCCAACTCCTGCACTACACTGTAAACTATGACTCCATCTGGAATCACAGCCATCACGACTGCAATCCCTGAAATTTCCACGACTTTCCACAGGTCACAGCACTCCTCCCACCACAGTGAAGTCTCTGAGAGATAAAGGCATTAAAGGTTTACATGCACTATGCATTATTTTCTACAGTAAAAAGCTCTAATGTTTACTTAACCATAATCTCCCTAAAGCTGATAAGGCCCTTTGTCTTAGTCATGGGATAGAAAGACTAGTTGTTCTCCTAAATAATAACTTTATGAAAATTAACACAATAAAGACAGTTGTCTCTTTCTGACTTCTGTGCCCAAGATCAATGTACTTCACTCCATATGTTTTAACCCCTCCACTGAATGTTCTCTGCCAAGCATTTTCAAGCTGATAAATGTGATGGTGAGTATTTGAGCCTAGTTTGCTGCCCAACGATGCAAAAATATGTATTTCCTAAAAATGTGCAATGTCTTCTAAATATGACATGTACCACCAACAATTTGTGAGGTGACGTTAAGTGATACACAAATAACTAATTCTAATGGCTATCTATCCATTTTAATGTGTCTTGACATAAAGTATCATTGACACATCAAAACAGTATGATATTGGCCAAAGGACAGAGACACTAGTGAGAGTTCAGAAGTAAACACATATATTTATCATCCATTGATTTTTAACAAGAATGCCAGTACCATTCAATGAGGCAAGAAACAGTTCTAGCCGAAGTGGATATACAAAGGTTAAAAACTGAATTCAAAGCCAGGCGCGGTGGCTCACGCTTGTAATCCCAGCACTTTGGGAGGCTAGGCGGGCGGATTGACTGACATTAGGAGTTCGAGACCAGCCTGGCCAACATGGTGAAACCCTGTCTCTACTAAAATAACAAAAAATTAGCCAGGCGTGGTGGCACACGCTTTTAATCCCAGCTACTCAGAAATCTGAGGCAGGAGAATTGCTTGAACCTGGGAGGCAGAGGTTGCGGTGAGCCAAGATTCCACCACTGCACTCCAGCCTGGGCAACAAGAGTGAAACTCTGTCTCAAAAAAAAAAAAAAGAAAAAAAGGAATTCAGACCTTCACTTCATACCATATACAAAAATTAAATCAGATCAAAGACTTCAATTTAACAACTAAAACTATAAATCTCCTAGAAGAAAAACATAAGGGACAAGCTTCGTGACTACGGATTTGGCAACAGTGTCTTAAATTTGACACGAAAAGCTACAAATAACCAGGAGGAAACAAACACAAATTGCACTCTATTAAAATTTAAAACTTTTGTGAAGGCTGGGCATGGCAGCACATGCCTGTAATTCCAGCACTTTGGGAGGCTTGCGGGGGGGGAGGGGGTGCGGATCACTTGAGGCCAGGAGTTCAAGACCAGCCTGGCCAACATGGCAAAACCCCATCTCTACTAAAAATACAAAAATTAGCCAGGGGTGGTGGCACACGCTCGCAATCCCAGCTACTCCAGAGGCTGAGGCATGAGAATTGCTTGAACCTGGAAGTCAAAGGTTGCAGTGAGCCAAGACTGCACCACTGCACTCCAGCCTGGGCATCAGAGCAAGACTGTGTCTCAAAAAAACAAATAAATAGGCCGGGCGCGGTGGCTCACACACCTGTAATCCCCGCACTTTGGGAGGCCAAGGCGGATGGATCAAGAGGTCAGGAGATCGAGACTATCCTGGCTAACACAGTGAAACCCTGCCTCTACTAAAAATACAAAAAATTAGCCAGGCGTGGTGGTGGGCGCCTGTAGCTCCAGCTACTCGGGAGGCTGAGGCAGGAGAATGGCATGAACCCGGGAAGCAGAGCTTGCAGTGAGCCGAGATCGCACCACTGCACTCTAGCCTGGGCGACAGAGCAAAACTCTGTCTCAAAAAATAATAATAATAATAAATAAATAAATGAAAATAAAACCTTTGTGAATCAAAGGGCACTATCAAGAAGGAGAAAAGGGCCAGGCATGGTAGCTCACACCTGCAGTCCCAGCTACTTGGGATGCTAAGGCAGGAGGATAATTTGAGGCCAGGAGTTTAAGGGCAACATAGCAAGATCCTGTCTTTAAAAAATAAAACATAAAAATTTAGCCAGGCATGGTGTTGGGCACCTGTAGTCCCAGCTACTTGGGAGACTGAGGCAGGAGAATCACTTGCGCCCGGGGGTTTGGGGCTGCAGTGAGCTATGCTCGCACCACTGCACTCCAGCCTGGGCAACTGAAAGAGTGAGACACTGCCTCAAAGAAAAAAAAATTATAAAGACTGTATAGGCCAGGTGTGGTGGCTCACACCTGTAATTTCAGCACTTTGGGAGGCCGAGGTGGGCAGATCACGAGGTCAGAAGTTCGAGACCAGCCTGGCCAACATGGTGAAACCCTGTCTCTACTAAAAATACAAAAATTAGTTGGGTGTGGTGGTGGGCGCCTGTAATCCCAGCTACTTGGGAGGCTGAGGCAGGAGAATCGCTTGAACCCAGGAGGCGGAGGTTGCAGTGGGCCAAGATTGTGCCAATGCACTCCAGTCTAGGCAACAGAGCAAGACTTAATCTCAAAAAAAAAAAGAATGTATAAATAGCAGGCTAATGGATGGAGGTATAAATGACATTTAAAAATACTTTATTGAGCCAAAAGAAGGCAAGAAAGAAAGGGGAATATAAAATGATGAATCAAGTAGAAAACTATGTCTCAAAACAGCCTTAAATGTACTTAAAATCAGCATATCAATTAAAGACAAAGATCATCAGGCCATACTTAGAAAAGTTAACTATAGGCTGCTTGCAAGAGATATAACTTACATATAAGGATAGAAAGACAAAGTAAAAGAATTGAGAAATAAATACTATAGAACACTAACCAAAGCAGTCATGGTGCAGGTGTACCAACATCAAAGGAGGCTTTAAGGCAAAAGTCATTACTAGATATAAAGTATGAAGTATGACTTATTTCATAATGATAAAAGAGTTACTATACCAGGAAAATATAAGATCTTTCAATTTGTATGGTTAAAAATGTAGCTCAAAATATAAAGATTGACAGAATATAAGAATAGACAAATTCACAATCATAGGAGAATTTAATATTTAATACACTTTTCTGAGTAACTGACAGAAAAAAATAGATATATGTTCTTTTCAAGTGCACATGGAACATTTACCAAATATAACCACATAACATGAAAAGACCCAAGAAGTTTTCAAATAATTAAATAATTCAAGGTAAGTTCTCTGACAACAATCCAAGTAAACTAGAAATCAGTAACAATGAAGGTAATTTCAAAATCTGGCCACATCTTTTGCAATAACTTATGAGAACTCACAATAGAAATCAGAAAATAGTCTTGAACTTAGTGAAGACAAGAATAAACCATATCAAAATTTTGTGGATGCAGTTAAAACTGTAGAATTGCCAATAGCCTTAATACCTACAACCTTAAATGTAGATATTAGAAAGTAAGAAAGGCTGAAAATTAGTTCAGTATCCATATCAAGAAGCTGAGAAAAAAAAAAAAAAAACAGAAAATAAAATGTAGGTACAGAACCGGAAGCGGCGTATATGTAGTTCTCTTCCCTTTTGCGACCATCGGTGAAGCGGGAGCAGCCCAAATGAAGTTCAATCCCTTTGTGACTTCTGACCAAAGTAACAACCACAAAAGGCATTTCAATGCACCTTCCCACATTCGCAGGAAGATTTTGTCTTCCCTTCTTTCCAAAGAGCTAAGAGACAAGTACAATGTTCGATCCATGCCCATCCGAAAGGATGATGTTCAGGTTGTATGAGGACACTATAAAGGTCAGCAAACTGGCAAAGTAGTCTGGGTTTACAGGAAGAAATATGTCCTCTACATTGAATGGGTGCAACGGGAAAAGGATAATGGCACAACTGTGCATACAGGCATTCACCCCAACTGTGCACACAGGCATTCACCCCAGCAAGGTGGTTATCACTAGGCTAAAACTGGACAAAGACCGCAAAAAGATCCTTGAACGGAAAGCCAAATCTCGCCAAGTAGAAAAGTAAAAGGGCAAATATAAGGAAGAAACAATTGAGTAGATGCAGGAATAAAGTAATCTTATATAGAAGCTTTCATTAAAACTTGAAATGAAAAAAAAAACCCTAAGGAAAGTAGAAGCAGGAAAATGATAAAGAGAAGAAACTAGTGGAATATAAAACAAACATCTATAAATTGAATTGAAAGTCCAAACTTGGATCTTTGAGAAGATTGTTAAAATTCATAAACCCTGCCATGACTAAGAAAAAAATAAGAAAAAGCACAATCTCCACCATCAGGGAAGAGAGAAGGGCCATCACTACAGAGCCTGCAGTCATAAAAAGATAATGAGATACTTATGAATAATGTTCTGTTAATAAATTTTAAAATATTAGATGGTTCTTACAAACAAAACTTACCAAAACTGACACAAAGTAAAATTTTAAACTTCAGTTGTCTTATATATACTAAAGAAATTGAATCTGCAATTTAAAATTTTCCCCAAAAGGCCTAGGCATGGTGGCTCATGCCTGTAATCCCAGCAGTTTGGGAGGCCGAGGTGAGAGGACTGCCTGAACCTAGGAGTTCAAGACAAGCCTGGACAACATGACAAGACCTCATGTCTATTTTTAAAATTATTTTAAAAATTAAAAATATAAAATTTCCCCAAAGAAATCTCAAAGCCCAGATGATTCTAACAGGGAATTCTACCACAGATTTAAAAACCATATAATGTCAACCTTATTATAAACTCTTAGAGAGAAAAGAAAATAAAGGAAGACTTCCCAACCTATTTTATGAAGCCAGCAAAATACTAGTATCAAAACTTGAGAATGGCAATATAAAAAAATAAAATTGTAGTCCAATATGGCTCATAAACACAGATATAAAAAGCATAAAGTATGTACAAATCAAATCCAGATATACAAAAAAGAATAATATCGCAACAAGTTTGCTTGTATCCCAGGTATACAAGTTTGGCTTACCATTAGAAAAATCAATGTTTTTCACCCTATTAACAAAATATAAAAGAAAAATCACATGATCACCACAAAAAATACAAAGTAAACATGATAAAATTCAAGACCCATTCATGATAAAAAACACTTAGCAAAATAGAAATAAAACTTATGTAATCTTATAATATCTACCTCCACCCCCCAAAAGAAACCCACAACAAGCACCCTAGTTAATAATATAATTTTCCTCCTGCAGTTGGGAACAAGTCAAGAATGTCCCTTATTCACCACATTTATTCACCATTATAGAAGAGATCCTAGCCAGTACAATGAGCTAGAAAAAATAGTAATGAAAGTGATAAAGATTGGAAATGAAGAAATAAACCTGTTGATATTTACAAATATGATTATAGAGAAAATTCCAAAAGAATCTACAGCTAAACTATTACAAATAATAAATATGTAAAAGACTTTGGATACAATACCAATTTTTAAAAACCAATTGTATTTCTATAAACAAGCAACATATAGAAAATGAAATTTTTAAAATACCATCAACAATAGTTTCAGGAAATATCAAATATCTAGGAGTAAATTTAACAATATTTGTATAAGTCCCGTATCTTGAAGTCCCAAAACATTACCGAGAGACGATAACGAGGAAAGAAATGATAGGAGAGATCATGTTTAGATTCAAAGACTCAAGATTGTAAAGACATTAGTTCCACCCACATTATCTATAGAGTCAATATAATTTGATCAAGATCCCAGCAAGTTTTTTTATGAAAACTTATATGCTGATTCAGAAATCTACATGAAATTGAAAAGTACCAACAATTGTCAAGATGATCGCAAAAATTAAAAACTAAATGGAGGACTTATATTTCCCATACCAGATACCAAGACTCAGAATAGCATAATTAAGACAGTGTGAAACTGACTAGCCAGGAACAAAAAAAAAAAAAAAACACAGTGGAAAAGAGTAAGTACAGAACAATTCTTCACCTGATTTGCAACCATGTAAAAAAAAAGACAAAAATGGTATTTCCAACAAATACTACAGATTAATTGGATATCTACATGTGTAAAAAAAAAAAAAAAAATCCTGACCTTTCCCTCTTCAAATCACATTCAGATGAAGTGTCAATCTAAAGGTGAGACGTATAGCTGGGCACAGCAGCTCACACCTGTAATTCCAGCACTTTGGGAGGCCAAGGTGGGCGGACCACCTGAGGCGAGGAGTTGGAGGCCAGCCTGGCCAACATGGTGAAACCCCATCCCTACTGAAAATACAAAAAATTAGCCAAGTGCGGTGGTGCGCACCTGTAATCTGAGCTACTCAGGAGGCTGAGGTACAAGAATCGCTTGAACCCAGGAAGCAGATGTTGCAGTGAGCCAAGATCACACTACTGCACTTGAGCCTGGGTGACAGAGCGAGACCCTGTCTCAAAAAAATAAAATAAAGATGTAAAACAATAAAGCCTCTAGATGAAAACATAGGAAAATATTACTTATTTTCAAATATTATTTAAATAGATCCGAAAAGTACTAAAGGACTGACAAATTGTTATTAAGAACTTGTTTAATTGATTAGAAGGTATCTTTAAAAGAGTGAATAGGAGACTATAAAAAACTCATCCAGAGTATATAAAGACCTCCTATAAATCAGTAATAAAACGGCATACAGCCCTTCACCAAAGAAGATACACAGATGGCAAATGAGCCTATGAGAAGATGCTCAACATCGTATGTTAAAAATTAAACGTACGATGGAAATTGCAAATTAAAATGAGATATCCAGTACACGCCTAACAGAATGGCTAAAATCCAAAAAACTAATTAATCCCAAATGCTGGTTAGGATGTACAACAGAAACTCATTCATTCCTGGTGAGAATACAAAATGGTACAACCACTTTGGAAAACAGCTTCGCAGCCTGTTAGAAAAAACTAAACATAGTTTTCCCATACAACCCAGCAGTCACAGTCCCCGAGATTTACCCCCAATGACTTGAGAACTTACATCCAACACAAACCTGCACGCAAATATTTATAGAAACTTTACTCATATTGCTAAAAACTGGAAGCAACCAAGATGTCCTTCAAAATGTAAATGGATAAATGTGATACATCCATACAGTAGAATATTATTCAGCAACAAAATGAAATACCTATCAAGCCTTGAAAAGACATGGAGGAATGCATGTCTTACTCAAAGCCAATCTGAAAGGTTGCATACTGAATGCTTCCAGCTATGTGACATTCTGGGGAAGGCAAAACTATAAGGACAATAAAAACTATGTGACATTCTGGGGAAGGCAAAACTATAAGGACAATGAAAATATCAGTGCTTGCCATTGGTCAGGGAAGGGATGGATGAACAGGCGGAGGAAAGGGCAGTGAAACTATTCTGTATGACAGTATACGGCAAATATGCATTTGTCCAACCCATGGGATACACAACACAGAAAATATATCCTAATGCGAATGATGGGCTTTAGTTAATAACAATGTATCAACATTGGCTAAATTTACTACACCAATGCAAGATGTTACCAATAGGAGAAACTGTGAGGAGAGACAGAAGGTGTCTCCATACTATCTGCTCCATAATATCTGCTCAATTTTGGGTAAGCATGAAACTGCTCTAGAAAAGAAAGTATTAATTTTAATATATGTCCCAGTAGAAAAACAGGCCAAGTCTTCAACAGGAGCTTAGCAAAAGAGAACAAATGGCTGACAAACATAAAAACTGTATTAGCATAGAACTCAAAATAAAAATCAAAATGAGATACCACTATACATACCAAAACAGCTAAACAATAAAGGGACAGGCCCATCTTGTCCAATCCACAGTCCACATGCAGCCCAGGACGGCTTTGAATATGGCCCAACACAAATTCGTAAACTTGCCTAAAACATTATGAGACGTTTTTTGAGATTTTTTTTTTTTAACTCCACCAGCTATCATTAGTGTTAGCGTATTTTATGTATGGCCCAAGACAGTTCTTCCAATGTGGCCCAGGGAAGCTGAAAGATTGAATCTCCGGGGAGAGGCAATACTAAGTGCTACGGAGCCTGCGGAACAAATAAATGCACGCTCATCCCCTGCTGGTAGGAGAGGAAGCCGGGACTGTCACTGGGCGACAGGCTGGCTGTATCCACTACGGCCCATAAATACATAAAAGTTTGTAGCAACACTTATTCAAAAGAGCCAAAAACTGGAAATAACCCAAATATCAAGAAGAGAAGAGTAATTTATGGTAGGTTCATATAATGTAATACTATATACTTATCAAAATAAACACAGTTCTGCTGCATAGCAACAGGAAAAATCTCATAAAAATAAATATTGAATGAATCAAGCCAGAAAAAAATACGGTTTCATACTATAAATTCAATTTAGTTCAAAAACAGGTAAAGCTGGCCAGGCACCGTGGCTCACACCTGTAATCCCAGCACTTTGGGAGGCCGAGGTGGGTGGATCACAAGGTCAGGAGATCAAGACCAGCCTGGCCAACATGGTGAACCCCCATCTCTACTAACACACAAAAAATTAGCCAGGCGTGGTGGCGCGTGCCTGTAATCCCAGCTACTCAGGTGGCTGAGGCAGGAGAATCACTTGAACCCGGGAGACGGAGGTTGCAGTGAGTGGAGATCGCACCACTGAACTCCAGCCTGGCAACAGGGCGAGACTCCGTCTCAAAAAAGAAAAAACAAAACAAAAACAGGTAAAGCTAACATGTCGTATCAGAAGCCAGGACAGTGCGGGGAGGGCCTGTGACTGCGAGGGGCACGAACACACTGGATGCTGGCTTGACAGGAAAACTCATGAAGCTCCTCACCTAAAACCTGTGCGCTTTTCTAGGCAGATGTTTTTTGTGATTAAAATAGTTACTTAAACCTAACAACAAAGAGGTTTCAAATAAATATACACATTTCTGGCTTCTCTTAGCAATCATAAACCGGCTGGGTGCCATGGCTCATGCCTGTAATCCCAACACTTTGGGAGGCTAAGGCAGGGGATAGCTTGAGTCCAGGAAGTTGAGACCAGCTTGAGTAACATGGCGAAACCCCATCTCTACAAAAAATACAAAAATTAGCCGGGCGTAGTAGCACGAGGGTGTAGTGCCAGCTACTCAGGAGGCCGAAGTGAGAGGATGGCTTGAGTCCGGGAGGCAGAGATTACAGTGAGCCGAGATCATAGCACTGCACTCCAGCCTGGGCGACAGAGCGAGACTCCGTCCAAAAAAAAAAAAACCTCCCCCAGGAGATTCCATAATGCGTGAGTTGCCAAGGGTGAGAGCCACGCTCCAGGCCTTGCCATGATACTTCATGTGAAGAAAAGTTCTATGACAAACCATAGCTTGAAAAACACTGCTACTTTCTTGAAAGCAGAGACGCACTATCTCTGTACACACAGACAACATAAAGGCTTGAAATACAAAAAGCATTCCAAAAGTGTGGAATTGACTTTATCTAATAAGGAATTACGGTTTACACTATAGCTTTTCCCAAGCTGGTTTTGCATGAAAGACCAAGGTTTTAAACCCATGTGATGTCACTACTTAATGCCAGGATTATAAAATCTTTAGAGGTTATCTAATCACACTTCCTTCAAAATACTAAATACTCCACGGTGGCTCACACATGTAATCCTAACACTGGGAGGCCAAGGGGGGCAGATTGCCTGAGCTCAGGAGTTCAAGACCAGCCTGGGCAACATGGTGAAACCCCGTCTCTACTAAAATACAAAAAATTAGCTGGGCATGGTGGCATGTGCCTGTGGTCTCAGCAACTCAGGAGGCTGAGACTGGAGAATTGTTTGAACCCAGAAGGCGGAGGTTGCAGTGAGCCCAGATCACGCCACTGCATACCAGCCTGGGCAACAGAGCGAGACTCCGTCTCCAAAATAAATAAACACATACTCCAAATTTCGGCCTACCTAAAAAGTTCAATTATGGAGAGTGGAGGGTTTCATCCTTGGATAGACACCTGATATTGTTAGAAAGTTACTGTTTTAAGCAGAAGCTGTCTCCCTGAAGCAAGTAAGGACTGCACTGTTACCAGAAGCCTGAGGGGATTACAGCTCTGGCTGCCTCCTGCCGCTTCAAAAGATAAAGTCTGGCAGGCGTGGGGGCTCACGCCTGTAATCCCAGCACTTTGGGAGGCCAAGGCAGGTGGATCACCTGAGGTCAGAAGTTCAAGAACAGCCTGGCCAACATGGCAAAACCCCATCCCTACTAAAAATACAAAAAATTAGCCAGGCGTGGTGGCATGCACCTGTAATCCCACCTACCCAGGAGGCTGAGGTGGGAGAATCACTTGAACCTGGGAGGCGGAGGTTGCAGTGAGCCAAGATCATGCCACTGCACTCCAGCCTGGGCGACAGAACGAGACCTTGTCTCAAAAAAAAAAAAAAAAAGTAAAGCCCTACTACCCCTAGCTTACGCTGGTGGTGCCTCCCCTTGCGCTCTTGAATTCATCCAAGAAAACTGAAAATTCCTGAACTGGTAACCTAATCAGGAAAAGACTTGTTTATCCATTGGGCTCATGGTCTGCCTGTCTCCGCTCTCTGGAAATGAACTAAGTATTACAAATATCACTCCAAAAGGAAAAAGAAACAGCAGGAGGCCAACTAAAGGGGCAAGCTAAAAAGAAAAATTTTGCACTATTCCATTGGAGAAAACAGATGGAAATCATACAAGATTCCAAAATGTGGTTTCCCTCAAGGTCACATTATTGCTAAAATAATTATGATTAAGAAAAAAAGCATATCTCAGTCATCCTTCTATCCCCAGGATAGTGCCAGGGACACATCAAGTGCTGAATGAATGCTGCCCCATCGATGCCTGTGAGACTCACTTCTCACGTCCTGACTACTTCAACAAATATTCTTTCAGTGGGCCTCTTCTTACTCATTTCTTTAGGCTTGAATTTTAACATCATTTTCTCCAGGAAGCCTAGACTTCAAGTGCCCAATCTGTCACCATGAACACTTGCTACCATTATAAGGATACCTAGAGATCATGTCTCTTGTTCAGCTTTGTATTCTAGACCCTAGCACAGGGCTCACCTATCACAGGAAGTGCTCTAAAAATAGTTGTTCAGCCAGGCACGGTGGCTCATACCTGTAATCTCAGCACTTTGGGAGGCCACGTGGGGGGGATCACGAGGTCAGGAGTTCGAGACCATCCTAGCTAACAGGGTGAAACCCCATCTCTACTAAAAATACAAAAAGATTAGCCGGGCATGGTGGCTTGCACCTGTAGTCCCATCTACTCAGGAGGCTGAGGCAGGAGAATCACTTGAACCCGTGAGGCAGAGGTTGCAGTGAGCCGAGATCAAGCCACTGCACTCCAGCCTGGGCAAAAAGGGCAAAACTCCGTCTCAACAACAGGCCGGGCACTGTGGCTCACGCCTATAATCCCAGCACTTTGGGAGGCCGAGGTGGGAGGATCACCTGAGGTCAGGAGTTCGAGACTAGCCTGACCAACATGGAGAAAACCCATCTCTACTAAAAATACAAAATTAGCTGGGCATAGTGGCGCATGCCTGTAATGCCAGCTACTCAGGAGGCTGAGGCAGGAGAATCGCTTGAACCCAGGAGATGGAGGTTGTGGTGAGCCAAGATCGTGCCATTGCACTGTAGCCTGGGCAACAAGAGCAAAACTCTGTCTCAAAAAAAACAAAAACAAAAACAAAAAAATAGTTGTTGAATACAGGAATTAGTGCACATGAAGGGTTTTATATTTATCAAGGCAGAACACTAAAATGCATGCTTTTTTTGTTTGTTTGAGACTGAGTCTCCCTCTGTCACCCAGGCTGAAGTGCAGTGGCGCGACCTCAGCTCACTGCAACCTCTACCTCCTGGGCTCAAGCGATTCTCATGCCTCAGCACTCCCAAGTAGCTGCGACTACAGGCGCCAGCCACCATGCCTGGCTAATTTTGGTATTTTTTTTTTTAGTACGGATGGGGTTTCACCATGTGGGCCAGGCTGGTCTCAAAACTCCTGGCCTCAAGTGATCTGCCCACCTCAGCCTCCCAAAGAGCTGGGATTACAGGTGTGAGCCACCATGACAGGCCTAAAACGCATGCTTTGGACACAAATGGAGATCCAGTTCCCAACTGCCACTCACTAACTGGGTGGACTTTCCAAATCAGGTTCCCAGGCCGGTCGCGGTAGCTCACGCCTATAATCCCAGCACTTTGGGAGGCCGAGGCGGGCGGATCATTTGAGGTCAGGAGTTCGAGACCAGCCTGATCAACATGGTGAAACCCCGTCTCTACTAAAAATACAAAAAAAAAAAAAAAATAGCCAGCCATGGTGGCTCACGCCTGTAATACCAATTACTCGGGAGGCTGAGGCAGGAGAATTGCTTGAACCCGGGAGGCGGAGGTTGCAGTGAGCCAAGATCGCGCCACTGCACTCCAGCCTGGGCAATAGAGACTCCAACTGAAAAAAAAAAAAAAATCAGGTATCCGCTCTGAGCTTCATTCCCCTATCTGTAAAAATCCCTACATCCCTTGCAGAGTTTTCTTAGGAATAAAATTCATAATAGGGCAACAAAGAAAATAAAACCACTTCACTTACGAGAAATGTGATTAACACAGTAAGTGATAGAGCAATGTCCCTCATTTTGGTTTCAGGACCCCTTGATACATTCTTAAATGCAGCCCTCAGCTGGAAGCAGTGGCTCATGCCTGTAATCCCAAAACTCTGGGAGACTGAGGTGGGAGAATCACTTGAGCCCAGGAGTTCAAGACCAGCCTGGGCAACATTGTGAGACCCCATCTCTATTTAAAACAAAACAAAAAAAAAGAGGCCCTAGAGGCCTTCTAGTTTATGTTAAGTTATATCTATTGATGTTTGTCCTATTAGAAATTAAAACTAAGCAATTTTAAAAATATTTACTTATTTAAAATGTCTACTACATGTTAACATAATTATTTTTATGAAAAATGTCTTCCCCAAAAATAGTAAGAATGGTTTTCATTTTTACAAATCTTTGTAATGTCTCGATTAATAGAAGACAGTTGGATTGTCGTATCTATTCTGCATTTTCTCTGGTGCAACCTGTTCTTTTTTACTGTGATACATGAAGGTAATGCAGCCTGACTCTTAGGCACCGCCACC
Source organism: Pan paniscus (assembly GCF_029289425.2). Lineage (NCBI taxonomy): Eukaryota > Metazoa > Chordata > Mammalia > Primates > Hominidae > Pan > Pan paniscus. The sequence continues at coordinate 94,368,773 of NC_073266.2, read as the reverse complement.
ACCACCTAGATTCGTGCTAAGATGTCAGCAGTTGTGCCAACAATTGCTTTTGTACAATTAGTGCAAAAATTAACAGAGTGAAAAAGCCTAACAGTCTTAGTCTATGATGTTTACCTTACAGAAGCCTGAAAACATCTCAGGGAACCCCCAGGGGTCCAGGAACCACAGTTTGAGAACCACTTTGCTACAGGAGGACTGGTGTTCAGAAGGGAAAAGTAACTTTTAAGCAGGTTTGAGGAAGGCCTCTCTGAAGACTCTAAATCACTTGGAGCCACAAGACTAGCAAAAAGTGCTTCTCAGACTAGGAAATGGCAAATGCCCTAAGACAAAAACTAATGTGGCATCAAGGAACACAAAAGACTGCATGCCAGAGCAAGGAAAGAGAGAAGAGCCAGACAAGGCCCGATCAACAGGATCCTGGAGGAGTGGGTTTCTGTTAAAGGGATGAGGAAGCCAATGCACGCTTTTAATCAGGGTGTAGCCATCTGATTTACATTTAACAAGATCATCCACGCTGACAAGTGACAGATTTATTTACAGGAGCCCAGGACTAGCAGGGCCCAGGAAGAGGGCTCCTGCAGCTCTCCAGCCCGGAGAGGGAGGCTGGGTCAGAGGGTATCTCTGGAGATGGAAAGAGGAGGGCCCACTGGAAATACATTCCCGAGGTAGAAGCTGCAACACTAAATTAGGAAGTGTGTTGGGGGATAAAAGAAATAGAATAATTCTTGAGGCCTGAGGGTGAAACACCAGGTGGACAGGGATACCATCGGTGAGATGGGGATACTGGGGGAATGGGTGCCCCGCCTGTGTCCGTGGAAATTTTACATTCTTTCTCTATCCTAAGCCTTCTTCCAAGTAACTGAGACACTGCACCTTACATTATTTTTGGCAGATGGCATATTAACAAAACAATTAAACTAACGAAATAAGGTCAAGGCCAAAACTCAAAAGCGGGAGAGGCAACAAAGACTTCCTTAAAGGCCAGACACCATCAACCATTAATCAAAATTCTGAGCACTGCTGTTATCCAACTACAAATCTGCATACCTGGGTCATGGTGCAGCCAACATCTCTCCAGCAGCCCACAAAGGCCCATGAGGTGTGCGAACGCTCGCTGAAACGCCTGTTGGTCACCAACGTTTCCGTAATGTGCATGTGTGTTAACTCTACCAAGTGCAATCACGACAAGAATTCCTGGTTTGGTGTGGCCTATGAGTAAGTTTACATTGATTCGTACCCATTACCTCTTTCTTCCTAAACACAAAATTAACACAATCCTTTGTAGTTTCCAGGCCCGACCTTTCTCTGGGGCACGTGTGTTGTTTGGTCACAAGCTCTTTAATGAGCCTCAGTTTACTCATCCCCAAGAAAAGGGGAACACTTGAGTCACTAAGCTAAACAGTTAAATAAAAATCAGTGGCAGTCAAGGTATAACCCACCGACTCCCATAGGGAGTCCTAGGCGCCTACTCCCCCTTAGAGCCCCTTCAACACCCTTTCCAAACGCGGAGCGCCGCTCCAGTTGCACGGGTGACCAGCACCAGGGACCAGGCCTGCAGAGGGAGACTCGCGTCCAAGGCCGCACGGGAACCACGGCGCCCGCGAGAAAAAGCGCGGCGCCCCCTACCCCACTGCCCTCGACCTGGGAACCGCGGCACCGGCGAGTGCGCCCCGTTCCCCCTGCGCAGGAAAGTCCGTTCCTCAAGCTGGGGCTTTGGAAAGCAAGTCAATTCCTGACTGCTGGAAGGGCCAAGGTCTGGGGGTGCCCGGTTGTGTGTCTGCCTGCTTTTAAATTCTGGGCCTTTCTCCTTCCTTGGAAAACAAAATCTGAGTTATTTCATGACTTTAGCAAAGTACCATGGAGAATAAATTACTGGGGAAAACACTTCCTGACGCCTACTGTGTGCACGATCTAGCGCTCCCCACATAACACTGATGCCTACTGTACGCACGACCCACAGCGCTCTCCAGATGCCCAGGGTTCCAGCCCCCCGGATCACAATGGCGCCTACTGTATGCACTACCCACAGCGTCTGCAGAGGCTCAGGGTTCAAGTTCCCGGATCACAATGGCGCCTACTGTATGCACGACCCACAGCGCGCCCCAGATAACACTGGAGCACACTGTGTGCACGACCCTGCGCTTCCCGGACAACGCTGGCGCCTACTGTGTGCACGACCCCGCGCTCCACGGCCTCCCTGTGGGCCGAGCCCAACGTCCCCGGGGCAGCCGGCGCCGCGCAGGGTCGGGCGGGGGCGCCGTCTGGGAGGAGCCCGGGGCGCGGTATCCGCAGGCCCGGGCTCTGGCCAGGCCGCCTCCCCAGCGCGCCCCGCGGCCCTCCGGCCCCGGGACAGAACTCGGGGCGGCCACTTTCCCTCAAGCTCAGCGCGGGCCGCGGCAGGGCCAGCGGGGGCAGGGCGCGCGCAGGAGGCGGCCGCCTGCTCCCTCACCCGCCTCCCGCCTCCCGCCTCCCGCCTCAGCCGCCGCCCGGCCCAGGAAAGTAGGCCCAGCGCGCGGAGGGGCCGGGCGGCGACTCGCCCGTATCATTCCGCCCGCGCTGCGGCCCGCCCGGCCATTCGGCGGCGGCGGCGGCCCGGGTCTGCGCGGCCCCCGCCCCCGCCCCGCCGCTCCCGGCGCCCCCCGCGCCGCATCCGGGGACTGGCAGGGCGCGGGCCCCGCACCGGCCGCCGGCGGGGCGCGAGGGCGCGGCCGCGGGCCTTACCGGAGTCGCCGCGCGCCTTGCTCTCCCTGGGCTTCGGGGGGCGGCCCCGCGGCATCGTCGGCGGCCCGGCTCGCACCCACACCCACTCACACTCACACTCACACTCACACGCGGCGGCGGGGGCGCGCACGCGCGGGCACCGGGGCGGGGGCGCGCCCAGCCGGCGCTAGAGGCGGGCGGAGCTGCCCGGCGGCGGGCGGCCCGGTCCGAGCGCCGCCGGGCTCACGGGGGAAAGGCGCCTGAACGCGCGCACCGGAGCGCTCGAACCGCGTCGGCCTTGGCGGGTTCCATGGCCCGCGGGCCGCGGTGGGGGCGTTGGGCGCGGGCGCGGTGGGGGCGGGGGCGGCGGCGGGGCGCATGCGCGGCGCCGCGGGGCCTTAGCGGACGGAGGGGAGCGCGGGGGTCACCGGGCCGGGCCGGCAGCCCTAGAGCTCGGCCTGGCGGGGACCCTGGGCCAGCCTCGCGCCTCCGTGGCCCGGGCACCTCGTGCGTGTCCGCGAGCTCGCGTGCGCGCGTCACCTCGGACCGCAGCATGGCTTGGAGGGCGGCCCTACTCGCGCCGCCCTAGTGCTGCGAAGGGCCTCGGAGCCCAAACCCGGAACCGCCATCTGGGACTGGGAAGACGACATGGCCAGAAGTCGGTAATGTTCCTTTCCCTGGGGGCAGTGCATTAAAATGGACCATTTCACGTGTGCTGGTCTTGTGTGTTGTTGCCTGCGCTAACTTACACGAAATGGCAACAGGAACAGGCAGCGCAGCACCCGAGCGCCGGGTGGAGAGGCCGGCCGAGCCCGGGGAAAGCGACCTTACTCTGTCACCTGGGCTGGAGTGCAGTGGCGCAAATTAAAGTGTGCAGTTTGATACATCTTGACACATGTATACACTGTGAAACCATCATCACAATCAACAGTGAATATGTTCCTCCCGTCTCTCTGTAACCCTTTCCTCTCTCCCTCCTTCCCTCCTCCCCCTCCCACCCATCTGCTTTTTGTCACTATAGTTTGAATTTCCTGGAGTTTTTAAATATCTCTTTATACAGACTGGGTCTCGCTTGCTCTGTCACCCAGGCGGGAGTGCAGTGACACGATCGGGACCCACTGTAGCCTCAAACTCCTGCCCTTAAGCAATCCAAGTGCTTCTGCCTCCCGAGTAGCTGAGACTGCAGGTGAGGACCGCCATGTCTAGCTTTTTGTTTTTTTTAAACATATGGGGTGTCTCTGTGTTGCCCAGCCAGCTCTGGAACTCCTGGCTTCAATTGACCCTCTGCCTCAGCCTCCCAAAGTGTTGGGATTGCAGATGTGAGCCACTGTGCCCAACCTGTTTTTCTTGGTGTTTTATATAAATGGAATTGTATCGCACGTAATCTTTAGGGAAGTGGGGGCTGTTCATTGAGCATAATTATGTTGGAATTCGTCTATATATTGATAAATATTTTAAGTGCTTTTTATTGCTCAGCGGTGTCTAGGAGTCATTCTTGCTTACCCTTTCCCACTGCAGCCTTCACTCAATCTCATCAAAGATCTAGCTCCAATATATAAACCAAATCCAAGCCATTCCTACGTATATTACCCCTGAGCCATGCTCTCTCACGTAGATTACAGATACAGCCTAGTACCTGGTCATCCTCCAATCAGTTTTGTCTACAGCCATGCGAGTCTTCTTTCTATGCCTTAAATAAGACAAATGTATTCCAGCTCTTTTGAATATTTCCAATTATGAAATGTTCCTCTTTATTTCTAATAATGCTTGCTATTGTCAACTTTGTCATATGTAAATAACACCACCAGCTTTCTTTCCTGTGTGTACCTTTAGAGTTAAGTGAGTTTAAGAAGTGTGTGTGTGGCCGGGCGCGGTGGCTCACGCCTGTAATCCCAGCACTTTGTGAGGCCGAGGCGGGCGGATCACGAGGTCAGGAGATTGAGACCATCCTGGCTAACACGGTGAAACCCCGTCCCTACTAAAAATACAAAAAAAAAAAAAAAAAAACTTGGCCGGGCATGGTGGCGGGCGTCTGTATTCCCAGCTACTCGGGAAGCCGAGGCAGGAGAATGGCGTGAACCCGGGAGGCGGAGCTTGCAGTGAGCCGAGATCGCGCCGCTGCACTCCAGCCTGGGCGACAGAGCGAGACTCCGTCTCAAAAAAAGAAGTGTGTGTGTATGATGTTTGTTTGTTTGTTTGTTTGTTTTTAAGACAGGGTCAGGCTCTGTTGCCCCGGCTGGAATGCAGCGACGCTGTCTTTGCCTACTGCACTCTCTGCCTCCCCGGCTCAAGTGATCCTCCCACCTCAGCACCCGAAGTAGCTGGGACTGTAGGTGCTCACCACTATGCCCAGCTAATTTTTTGTAGAGATGGGGTTTCACTATTTTGCCCAGGCTAGTGTCAATCTCCTGAGTTTACCTGGCTTCCCAAAGTGCTGAGATTACAGGCATGAGCCACCGGACCTGGCCAAGTATTTTTTTTTAATCCAATTTGATAATCTTTATCTTGAATGAGAGTGGTGGCTCCCAAATTTGCTGCACTTTAGAATGATCTGGAAAGCTTTTAAAAGTCCCAATGCCCTGTTCATGCCTCACATCCATAAATCTGACAGGAATGGGAACCATGCATTGGTGTTTCGTTATTGTTTTTTAAGATCTGCAGGTAATTTGACGATGTACAGCAAAATTTAAGAGCTAGATCATTTGGTACATTTATGCAAAGTACTGATATTTTTATATGTAAAGATGTCTTTCCACACTTTCCATTTGACTCATATGTTTTATGTTCTTTACGCCTTTCTTGGTTTCTTTTGGATTACTGATGTTTAAAAATTATCAGTAATTTTTAAATTAAATGGTGAAACCCCATCTCTACAAAAAATTAGCTGGGCATAGTGGTGAGCACCTATAGTCCCAGCTACTTGGGGTGCTGAGGTGGGAGGATCACTCGAGCCCGGGAGGCAGCGAGTGCAGTAGGCAGAGACAGCGTCACTGCATTCCAGCGAGGTGGATCACACCTGTAATCCCGGCACTTTGGGAGGCCAGGGTGGGTGGGTCGCTTGAGCTCAGGAGTTCATGACCAGCCTGGGCGACATGCCAAAACCCCATCTCTATCAAAAATACAAAAAAACGGCCAGGTATGGTGACGTGTGTCTGTGGTCCCAGCTACTCAGGAGGCTGAGGGGAGAGGATCACTTGAGCCTGGGAGGTTGCCGTGAGCTGAGATTGTATCACTGAACTCCAGCGTGGGTGACAGAGTGAGACTGTCTCAAAAAAGCTTTATATATATTTTTATATATATGAATATTTTATATATACACTATATTACATATATTTATATATAAAGCTATGTATATTTGCATATATATAGCTGATTTATACATACAAATAGCTTTTAGTGGTACACTTGAGATTATAACATGCGTTCTTGACTTATCAATGTCTAATGTAAATTAGTATTTTTTCCTCTTCCCAGACAATGCTAAAACAGTTTATTGGATATTTTAGTTATTTCTGTATTTAAAACTTCACAAGACACAGTACTGTTGATGTTCATTTTGATGGCCCACATATATGCCACTATCATTGTGTGTTATCCTTCTGTGACTTTCTAGGGTCATTTCCCTTCCACCTGAAGTACCCCCACTATTATTTCCTTTAGAGCAGGTCTGCTGATCATCTCAGTTGTGTTTGTCTGAAAATATTTGTATATAATTTTTATTCTTAAAAAATATTTTTTCTGAGTACTGAATTCTAGGTTGTCAGCTCGTTTCTTTCAACACATTAATGATGTAACTCCACTGTTACGTGCATCCATATTTTCTGCTGTTTTTTGAAATAAATATTTTCCTCTGACTGCGTTTAAGTGTTTCTCTGTCTTCAATTTTCTTCAGTTTTACTATAGTTTATCTGGATGTATATACCTTTTTATTCGTCTTATTGGGAATTGATTAGACTTACTGAGTGTCTGGATTGTTGTATGTCTTCAATTTTGGAAAATTCTTGGCTATTATATATTCAAATACTGCTTCTGCCCAAGTATCTCTCTTCTAACCTACTAGAGTTTAATTAAACGTGTTGGAGGCCGGGCACTGCGGCTCACGCCTGTAATCCGAACACTTTGGGAGGCCGAGGCAGGCAAATCATGAGGTCAGGAGCTCGAGACGAGCCTGGCCAGCGTGGTGAGACCCTGTTTCTACTACAAATACAAAAATTAGCCAGGTATTGTGGCGCATGCCTGTAGTCCCAGCTACTCCGGAGGCTGAGGCAGGAGAATCGCTCAAACCCAGGAGGCGGAGCTTGCAGTGAGCCGAGATCATACCACTGCACTCCAGCCTGGGCAACAAGCCGAGACTCCGTCTCAAAAAAAAAAAAAAAAAAAAAAAAAAAAAAAACACATGTTGGATCATCTTATACTTTAAAAGAAAATTATTCTATATGAGGTTTTTATCTTTTTGTTCCTCTATCGTTCGTTCTGGTTTATTCTGATCTATCCTCCAGTTTATTAAATTGCTCTGTGGCTATGTCAAAACTACTGTTGAACATACCTATTAAGTTCTTAAGTTGGGTTTTGGATTTTTCAGTTCTTGAATTTTAGTTGACTCTTTTTCACGTCAGCAGAGTTTGCTTTGTTTTGTTTTTTGAGATAGGGTCTTACCCTGTCACCCAGGCGGGAGTGCAGCAACGCAAACACAGCTCACTGCAGCCTCGAACTCCAAAGCTCAAGTGATCCTCCTAAGTAGCTTGAGACTACAGGTGTGCACCACCATACCTAGCTAATTTTTTTTTTTTTTTTGGTATTTTTTGTAGAGATGGGGTTTTGTCATGTTATCCAGGCTGGTCTCGAACTCCTAGGTGCAAGTGATCTACCTGCCTTGGCCTCCCAAAGTACTGGATTACAGGCATGAGCCACCATGCCCAGCCCAAAGTAATTTTTTAAAATATATTGGCCAGGCACGGTGGCTCACACCTGTAATCCCAGCACTTTGGGAGGCCGAGGCGGGCGGATCACAAGGTCAAGAGATTGAGACCATCCTGGCTAACGGTGAAACCTCATCTCTACTAAAAATACAAAAAAAAAAATTAGCCGCCGTGGTGGCGGGCACCTGTAGTACCAGCTACTCGGGAGGTGGAGGTAGGGGAATGGCTTGAACCCGAGAGGCAGAGCTTGCAGTGAGTGGAGATTCGCACCACTGCACTCCAGCCTGGGCCACAGAGCAAGACTCCATCTCAAGAAAAATAATAATAATAAAATGTTCTAGGCCGGGTACAGTAGCTCAAGCCTGTAATTCCAGCACTTTGGGAGACTGAGGCAGGTGGATCACCTGAGGTCAGGAGTTCAAGACCAGCCTAACCAACATGGTGAAACTCCATTTCTATTAAAAATAACGAAAATTAGCCAGACATGGTGGTGCATGCCTGTAATCCCAGCTACTTGGGAGGCCGAGGCAGGAGAATCACTTGAACCTGGGAGGTGGAGGTTGCAGTGAGCTGTGATCGTGCACTCCAGCCTGGGCAACAGAGTGAGACTCAAAAAAAAAAAAATATATATATATATTATATATATATATATATGTTCTATTTCATTTTAACCTCATGAACCTAATTCCTGATAATTCTACTGTAGGGAGTGCCTGTGTGTCTTTTTTTTTTTTTTTTTTTTTTGGTTTCTAATTTGTGCTGATTCTTCTTGTGTTGCCCTGCCTTCTTGTTTGTCTAGATATATACAAGAAATGACTTGGAAAATTACTTAAAAAGTAATTTAAGGTATAAGATGATATTCTTCAATAAAAGATTTTCATCTGCTTCTGCCAGCTTCCTGGCATTCTGTGACCACCTTTGTTTTATTTCAGACTGGACAGCCTGCACCACCCCATGATTCAAGGAAGGCCATAACCCAGTGCAGGAGCAGATTTGCTTCCAGTTTGCCCTTCCTCCTAGGTACAGTCCATGGGGTTTTCAGCTCTCAGTGCTTAGCAGTTTCATAGGGCCCCCAGCCTTAGTACTCTGGATTTAAAAAAAAAAAAAAAACCACCTAGGCAAAAACAGCTTACAAATGCTGACTTGACCTGTCTTCTCTCGGATCCTGGGCTGACAGTTTCTAACTAACTTGTGAGCACTTCGTTGCCCTCAGTAGGAGCCTTAGTCTGATTCACCTAGTTGGCCACAACCAGGAGAGAAACGTCCTTATATCCATTCTCTCTAACCCATGTCAATCAGGCTCCCACCCACCCCATGTCACACCTTCACCCATGTGACTTCAAGGTCACAGTGATCTCCACACTGCCAAACAGTGGTCCATGCTCGTCCTCCGACCTCCCAGGTGCATCTGGCGGCTCGCCACTTCCGGCTCTGACTTCACTGCTGTCCTCAGCCTCCTGGGCTGGTCCCTAGCTCCTCCCAGCCCCTTAACACTGCAGGGATCATTCCTGGGCTTCTGCTGTACCCACTCCTTGATGATCTCAATTACCTGCCTTCACACATCGGCCCTGTGCTGATGGCTGTCTACCTGCATCTCCGTCTAGCTGAACTCCAGGCTCCAGCCCAGAGAAGCAAGAAAAGAGCAAACAGAAGTTATTCACATGTGCATCAGGTATGCACACGGGAGTGCTCAAAGGGGTCGTTAGAATTTGAGATCTATTTATTTATTTATTTATTTATTTTTGAGACAGAGTCTCTCTCTGTTGCCCAGGCTGGGGTGCAGTGGCACAATCTCCGCTCACTGAAACCTCCACCTCCCGGGTTCAAGCGATTCTCCCACCTCAGCCTCCCTAGTAGCTGGGGTTACAGGCATGCGCCACCATGCCCAGCTAGTTTTTGTATTTTTAGTGGAGATGGGAGTTTCACCATGTTGACCAGGCTGGTCTCGAACTCCTAGCCTCAAGGGATTCGCCTGCGTCAGCTTCCCAAAGTGCTGGGATTACAGGTGGCAGCTACCACACCCGGCCTTAAGGTCTAGATACCTAACTTAGTAGGGAAGAGGAGTGAGGAGAAAGGACACTTGTAGAAAATAAAATGACTTTTTGGAAAGATAAGGGGCCCTTTAGAAAAATAAGATAGCCGGGTGCAGTGGCTCACACCTGTAATCCCAGCACTTTGGGAGGCCAAGGCAGGCAGATCACTTGAGGTCAGGAGTTCGAGACTAGCCTGGCCAACATGGTGAAACCCCCATCTCTACTAAAAATACAAAAATTAGTCGGGCATGGTGGTGTGCGCGCACCTGTAATCACAGCTACTCGGGAGGCTGAGGCTGGAGAATCACGTGAACCCGGGAAGCAGAGGTTGCAGTGAGCCAAGATCACGCCACTGCACTCCAGCCTGGACCACAGCGAGACTCTGTCTCTGATAGTCTTGTGTCAGTGTCTCAGTGTGGGGCTGGCTCTTCACCACTGAGATTAGAGTTGCTTTTGGAAGGGGATTTATGACAATTGAGTTCTTTATGGAGGTTCTGCTTTTAGTCAGAATAGGGATTTCAGAAATTCAGGTGCCTTTTTTAAAAAATTCAATTATGTTAGATTCAGGAGGCACATGTGCAGGTTCGTTCCATGGGTATATTGTGTGGTACTGAGGTTTGGGGTACAAATGATCCCATCACGCAGGTATTACAGTAGGCATGGTACTTACGACCCCCTCCTTCTCTCCCCCTCTAGTAGTCCTCAGTGTCTCTTGTTGCCATTTTTATGTCCATCGTACCCAGTGTTTAGCTCCCACTTACAAGTGAGAACATGGTATTTGGTTTTCTTTTTTTTTTTTTTTTATGGAGTCCTGCTCTGTTGCCCAGGCTGGAGTGCAGTGGCACAATCTTGGCTCACTGCAACCTCCGGCTCCTGGGTTCAAACAATTCTCCTGCCTCAGCCTCCCAAGTAGCTGGGATCACAGGCGTGCACCACCACACCCAGCAATTGTTTTTTTCTTTTTGTTTTTGCTTTTTTGTTTGTTTTTGGGTTTTTTTGTATTTTTAGTAGAGACAGGGTTTCACCATGTTGGCCAGCCTGGTCTCGAACTCCTGACCTCAGGTGGCCCGCCCACCTCAGTCTCTCAGAGTGCTGGGATTACAGGCGTGAGCCGCTGCGCTGGACCGGTATTTGGTTTTCTATTCCTGCATTAATTCGCTTAGGATAATGGCCTTCAGCTGTATCCATGTTGCTGCAAAGGACATGACTTAATTCTTTTTTATAGCTATGTAAACTGTCTTCAGCTTGAAATAACTAATATGCCAACATGGCATATTTTGGGGTGCCACGTCCTGCTCCCTTTCATTGGTGTCCCCACCAGTTTCCCTGCTTCTTCCCTGTTGACCCCTTCTCTAGTAAGAGAAGATGGAACATACCAGCATTTTGTGAGGATTTTACGCGATAAAACATGTAAAGCATCCATTGAGTGGCAAGTAGCGAGCATATTGATCATTGATGAGACTCCCGTGAGTGTTGCTGGTGACAGTACAACATCAGAGCCACTCCCACCACCTCGCTCAGCCCCTTCAGTGGGTGTCCTTCCTTTCCAGGATGAAAACTCACAAAAATCCCATTATGTTGCTGATGACTTTTAGATATTAATGTCCTGAAGTCACTTTCAGTTAAGTCGGCCAGGCCTGGTGGCTCATGCCTGTAATCCCAGCGCTTTGGGAGGCTGAGGCAGGTGGATCACTTGAGTCCAGGAGTTTGAGACTAGCCTGGGCAACATGGCAAACCCCATCTCTACTAAAAATACAAAAATTAGCCAGGCATGGTGGTGCACACCTGTAATCCCAGCTACTAGGGAGGCTGAGGTGGGAAATCAATCACCTCAGCCTGGAGGTCGAGGTTGCAGTGAACCGAGGTCCTGCCGTTGCACTCCATCGAGCCTGGGCAACACAGAGAGACTGTCTCAAAAAAATAAAGTCTTGATTCAATCTAATATATTAATCAATTTTCCTCTTATTGATAAAAGGATACATGGTAAAGGATACAAAGGTAAACTTCCCTTCCTCCCCAGTTAGGACCACTTGTAGCTATTATATTTCTGCCTGGTTGGTGCTGCAGGCTTCTCTCTTTCTTCATAATATCTAGAGTATTTCTAATTTTTTAACAGCTTTACTGAGGCATAAATGAGATGCAACAAGCCACACATATCTAAAACTTACAATTTGATACATTTTAGCATATGTATACACCCATGAAACTACTTACCACTCCAATCAAGATAATAAACTTACAGCCGGATGTTGGCTCATGCCTGTAATCCCAGCACTGAGGGAGAGGCCGAGGTGGGCAGATCACTTGAGGATAGGAGTTCGAGACCAGCCTGGCCAACATGGTGAAACCCCGTCTCTACTAAAAATACAACAAATTAGCTGGATATGCTCGCTGGAACCCAGGAGGCGGAGGTTGCAGTGAGCCGAGATTGTGCCACTGCACTCCAGCCTGGGCGGCAGAGCGAGACTGTCTCAAAAAAAGATAATGAAGATAGGCATCAGCCCCGAAGGTACCACTTGTTTACTGTCTCTCAGACATCAATGTTCCCTGCTGTCTGATGTCTAAAGTCATGACAGTGATTTTTTCATGTGTTCTGTCTAGTTTTTTTAGAAATTGGGTTAAATTCAGTCCGTTTCATTCCATCTTGAGTGGGGAAGACCCGAATTATTTTTTAAGGGAATGAATTAATACCTCACTATATTAGTTGGGGTTCCCCAGAGAAACAGAACCAATAAGCTATATAAAAGATATAAAAGAGGAGACTTATTAAAGAATTGGTTCACATGATTATGGAGGCTGAGATGTCCCCCGTCTGCAAGCTGGAAAACCAGGAATGCCAGTGCAGTCATTCATTCTGAGGCCAAAGGGCTAAGAACCAGGAGCTCAATGTCCAGGGCACAAGGGAAGTCACAGCTTGAGGTAAAAAGGCAAATTGGCACTTCTCAACCCTTTTTGTTCTTCTGTGTGGGCCCTCAACCGGTGAGATGATGCCCACCCTCGATACTGAGGGTGGAGTTTCGTTAGCCCGTCGACCAACCCAAATGCTAATCTCTTCTGCATACGCCCTCACAGACACACCCAGAAATACATAAAATTAACCTTCACACTCCTTAAAATCACTAAAAAGCATTAAAAGCAAAGGAAGTTTGATTGTTGAAAACTTGCTTGTTGGTCTGTCTTAGCTCTGCCAGTTTCTGCGTCTTTCAAAAGTTATGTAGTTGGACCCAAATAACTGTCGTTCTTGAAAAAGAAGGATATAATTGAAAGCCTCGTGTTTCTTGATTTCAAAACCTGCTACAAAGCTACAGTAATTAGCTCCCAGCAGTGGTGTATGCTTAAAATGCCAGCTACTTGGGAGGCTGAAGTGGGAGGATCACTTGAGCCCGGGAGTTTGAGGCAACATAGTGAGGCTGTGTCTCTTGAGGAAAAAAAAAAAAAAAAAAGCAGGTGCAGTGGCTTATGCCTGTAAATCCTAGCATTTTGAGAGGCCAAGGCAGGAGGAATGCTTGAGGCCAGGAGTTCAAGGCCAACCTGGCCAAGCCAATATGGTGAGACCACATCTCTGAAAAGAAAAAAAAAAATAAGGAATAAGCTACAGTAACGAAAATGGTGGCACTGACAAAGACAGATATACAGTCTAATAGAATGGAATTGAGAGCCCAGAATCCCAGATCCCCTCCTGGGATCACTTGAACCCAGGAGGCAGAGGTTGCAGTGAGCCGAGATCTCACCATGGCACTCCAGCCTGGTGGACAAAAGCAAGACTTCATCTCCGAAAAAAAAAAAAGATACAGGTTGTAAAGAGCTTGCTGATAAAACAGGTTGCAGTAAAGAAACCAGCTAAAACCCACCAAAACCAAGATGGCAACGAGAGTGACCTCTGGTCGTCCTCACTGCTACACTCCCACCAATGCCATGACAGTTTACAAATGCTGTGACAATGTCAGGAACTTACCCTATGTGGTCTAAAAAGAGGAAGCATGAATCATCCACCCCTTTTTCTTAGCATATCATCAAAGGCTTCTGTGAAAATAGATACCGGCCAGCATGGTGGCTCTCGCCCATAATCCCAGCACTTTGGGAGGCCAAGGCAGTAGGGTGGCTCGAGCTTAGGAGTTCGAGACCAGCCTGTCCAACATGGTGAAACCCCTTCTCTACTAAAAATGCAAAAATTAGTCGGGCATGGTGGCACATGCCTGTAATCCCAGCTACATGAGAGGTTGAGGCACGAGAATCACTTGAACATGGGAGGCAGACGTTGCAGTGAGCCGAGATCATGCCCCTGCACTCCAGCCTAGGCAACAGAGCAAGACTCAGTCTCAAAAAAAAAAAAAAAAAAAAAAAAAAATTCAGGCCCAGTGCAGTGGCCCACACCTGTAATCCCAACACTTTGGGTGGCCGAGGTAGGAGGCTCTCTTGAGCCCAAGAGTTGGGCACCAGCCTGAACGACATAATGAGACCCTATTTTTTCAAAAAAATTAGCCAGGCATGGTGGCAAGTGCTTTTGGTCCCATCTTGAGAGACTGAGGCGAGAGGATCGCTTGAGCCCAAGAGATCAAGGCTGCAGTGAGCAGTGATGGTACCACTGCACGCCAGCCTGGGCGACAGTGAGAACTTGTCTCAAGAAATATATATATTCATGACACTTCTTAAAGACGATAAGGAAGGCTTTAGTCAAGCAGGGTCACGATCTTTACTCAAGGGACCCCTTTGTAGGGACCTTGAGTAGGGACCACTTTGCAAAAGGGCATAGAGATTGGTCCCAACTCTAAATACAACAAGAAAAAGTGGGTATTTATAGCTAAGGAGAAGGTGGAAGGTCACTGGATGGAAACTTACTAAGAGGAGACATCAGAGGGAGGACTCTGGCTAAGCCAACCTCACAGGACCTGCAGAGGGCAGGCCAGGGAGATCAGACGTGGCCTGGCGGAGGGTGGAGGATGAGGAACCTGTCAGATATCGAGGGTGGGGGGTGTAGCTAAACTGGCTGAGCAGGACTCTTGCTAAAATTGGACAATACAGAGATAACACAGAAGTCCAGAAGTCAGGACCTAGTTGAAAAAGCACCCAGAGCCTAGAATGGAGAGAAGAAAAAAAGAGGGAGAAAGAAAAAAGCACCCCGAGGAGCCCGAATGGAGTTAGGTGGAGGAGATGATGGTCTCCGGCATCGCTCATCTCTGCAATCAGCACTAGTGCTCAGCACCCCTGGGAAGCCGAGTTAGGTGGAGGAGATGATGGTCTCCGGCATCGCTCATCTCTGCACTCAGCACTAGTGCTCAGCACCCCTGGGAAGCCGAGTTAGGTGGAGGAGATGATGGTCTCCGGCATCGCTCATCTCTGCACTCAGCACTACTGCTCAGCACCCCTGGGAAGCCTACGAGATCACAAAAGTGAAAAAAGTCATTTCATCCTTAACCCAGTCCTTATCCACAAACCCCCCAAGGGCATGACAATGCCAGTGCTCCTGTTTCCTAAACTGGCCTCTGTGGGGAAAGAAGAAGAATGCTTTTCATTTGAGATTAATGGGACACATACCATGGAATGCCATGCAGTGGGAATGGGATACAATGATGAAAAAAAGCCCACCCCCAGTCTTAAGAAACTTGCAGGTTTTGTGGGAAAGGGAGAGGCAGCAAATACTACGATACGAGGGGGAGAGGTAAGTGGAACTGGAGAGATCAACCTGTGGGCTCCCTTCCAGAGCCCGGTGACCCCAAGGACCCTGGATTTTGAAGGCTGATCAAGGGCAGTGCATGGGAGAGAACAGCGGAAGGAGACGGCTTCAGCTTCACAGGTGTTTGCTGGGGTGATAGTGGCTTCGAAAATCAAGACCCCTTGGAGACTGGAAAAAAACCTACATGCAAACAATTGCTCTGGGAGTTGTAGCAGTAAAGTCGCTTCTGCCTTTTATTGCATGATTAAAATACCTCCATGGAATAACCTTTTTTTTTTTTTTTTTTTTAGGTGGAGTCTCGCTCTGTCACCCAGGCTGGAGTGCAATGGCACGGTCTCAGCTCACTGCAACCTCTGCCTCCCAGATTCAAGCAATTCTGCCTCAACCTCCTGAGTAGCTGGGACTACAGGCACGTGTCACCACGCCCAGCTATTTTTTTTTTATTTTATTTTATTTTATTTTTTTGAGACAGAGTCTCCCTCTGTCGCCCAGGCTGGAGTGCAATGGCGCAATCTCAGCTCACTGCAAGCTCCGCCTCCCCGGTTCCCGCCATTCTCCTGCCTCAGCCTCCCGAGTAGCTGGGACTACAGGCGCCTGCCACCCATGCCCGGGTAATTTTTTTTTGTATTTTTTAGTAGAGACGGGGTTTCACTGTGTTAGCCAGGATGGTCTCGATCTCCTGACCTCATGATCAGCCCGCCTCGGCCTCCCAAAGTGCTGGGATTACAGGCGTGAGCCACCATGCCCGGCCTTAATAACTTTTTAAAGGATGTCAAGTTAATGGAATGTATTCTGCTTTAGAAAATAAAACTCTTAGGTTTTCAAAAATTAGCAACCCCAGGATTACCAAGGGCCTGCTTACCGTTTACAGTATGTGAATCCTACTTCCTTTTCATGGTTGTAAGACTGGGATTTTCTGGGAGCCGACCTGCAGGAGTCCACAGGCCACCTGTTAGGACTGTGCACGCTCCTCCACAAACATGCCTGTGGGGGGATCCTTGGCTCTCTCTGCAGGGGTGCGTTGGGTGTGCACCAGCTGGGAAGGAAGGATCTGTCGGAACTGCAATGAAAGCCACAGCAGGCCTCCCAGGGTCTTACTGGTGGTGAAAACAACCAGCTTCCTCGTCCCTCCCTCGAGCATGGCAACCACCGCCCTGAGACTCAAAGATACCTGGAGGAGTGTGATCGGGCTGACCTGTTGCTCTTATCTGGAATTCTTTGAGGGTGATGGGAGATCACTTCCTTTTTTTTTTTTTTTTTTTTTGAGACAGGATCTTGTTTTGTCAACCAGGCTGGAGTGCAGGTTCAGGTGATTCTTCCGCCTCAGCCTCCCCAAGTAGGCTGAGTAGCTGAGAAAACAGATGCGCATCACCATGCCCGGTTAATTTTTGGATGTTTTGCAGCCATGTGGTTTCACCATGTTGTCCAGTCTGGTCTTGAACTCCTGAGCTCAAGGGATCCTCCCACCTCGGCCTCCCAAAGCATTGAGATTACAGGTATGAGCCACCGTTCCCGGCTACCCAGGAGATTACTATTTTTTGGCATAAAACCAAACAAAACTATTCATTAGTTTATCCACTCAACATTGATTTATTATTCCTGACTGCAGCCAACAACATTGTGAATACTTTCCCTGCCTCAAGCTCTGTTCTAGGTCCTAGAACATTCATGACAATTTGTTTCTCTGCCCTCTGGCAGGTGAGAAAACTTTGTAAGAACTTTCAATAGCAAAAAGCATGAGAAGATGTACAATAGATCTGGGACTATTTGTAACACACCCGGTGGAGGATGTAGGAGCAGAGGTGGAAGGCCTTAAAGAGGGTCCTGCGCATGCCGGGCGGGCCCCCAACAGAGAAAACACACAACCTGGCCAGGCACAGGGGCTCACGCCTGTAATCCCAGCACTTTGGAAGGCCAATGCGGGTGGATCACCTGAGGTCAGGAGTTCGAGATCAGCCTGGCCAACGTAGTGAAACCCCAGTCTCTACCAAAAATACACAAATTAGCCGGGCTTGGCACAGGCTTGCAATCCCAGCTGAGGCAGGAGAATCGCTTGAACCTGGGAGGTGGAGGTTGCAGTGAGCCGAGATCATGCTTTTGCACTCCAGCCTGGACCACAGAGTGAGACTCTGTCTCAAAACAAAATAAATAAAATAAACACGCAATCCATACCACAGCCACCAGGGTGATTGTCCAGGTTGTATTTCTGCTGACATCGACCCTTCATGCCTTCCTCTTGTTGCCCCTTCCAGCTACACCTAGCTGGGTCCTCTTCGGAGCCACGCCAACACCCAGGTTCCTCTGCAGTGCATCCCCATGGGGATTTACCCGGTGATTGATTTTATTTATTTATTTATTTTTATTATTATTATTATTTTTGAGACAGAGTTTCACTCTTGTTTCCCAGGCTGGAGTGCAATGGCGCAATCCCAGCTCACTGCAACCTCTGCCTCCCGGGTTCAAGCGATTCTCCAGTCTCAGCCTCCCGAGTAGCTGGGATTACAGATGTGTGCCACCACGCCCAGCTAATTTTTGCATTTTAGTAGAGACGGGGTTTTGCCATGTTGGCCAGGCTGGTCTCGAACTCCTGACCTCAGGTGATCTGCCCGCCTCGACCTCCCAAAGTGCTGGGATGACAGGCGTGAGCCACTGCTCCGGCAGTTCTTAATCAGACAAAACTCAGCCCCAACTCCAGTAGCTGATGCAGGGGTGGAATTTCATTCTGCTTCTTCCTTACTGTTATTTTATGCAAGGGGGTGGAGCGTGTGCGTGTTGGGGACGGAAAAGTGGGAAAGGCAAATGGTCCACTGGACCACAGTGGTCATTGTATGGGTCAGAAATCAGGTTACTCTTAGAGAAAGAAACTATTGAGAATCAACCCAAAGGGAATTAAATGAACACCTGTAAAGGAATGTGGGGACTTACTAAGCACGGGGCTGAGAAGATGCCATCGGGCAAGGGTGATTCCGATAGTCGGAGGAAGCTGCTCCCGGATATAGCCAGGACTGAGGCTCACATGTCACAACCGGTCATCGTAAAGACCAGCGGTGCTGCTAAACCTCCCACAGTACATAGAATAACCCCGTAAAGAATGACCTGGCTGGGGCCTGAGAGCATTGCTTTACCTGGAGGTGCAGCCAGTCAGCCAGGGGAACAAAGCAGTATTTGTGGGCTGAGCAGAGAGGGCCCTGGGCAGATCCTGGGTGTGTGCACATGAGGGCCCCGGGCAGGGCAGGGCAGAGGAGGTTGGGACACTGAGTCAGAGGTATGCTCCTGAAGGCAACCCACAAGGGGGCCAGTTCGTGGAACTGCAGGCCTGATCCTGAGCAGCATGGTGCGGAGCTGTCTGGACAGGCCTGCAGAGAAGGGTGCCTACCTTACTGAGGTCAACCCACACACATCCAGTAGTCACAAGGCTGCTGTTGCAACGCGGTGCCTGGCCTATCTTGTGATGATGTTTGTTTTTACACATAATGTTATGCTTTGCTTATGGACAAGCAATGGAGGCTGGCGAGGCTGCCCTGGGCCTGTTACACACCCAGAGGGCCCTGTGCCCACCTCAGGCCTCATTCTCTCCCGAGAAGAGAGCCCAGTGTCCAGAAGACATCCCTCCCCTCCTGTTTGTTCTCTCCTGCTCTCTCTCTGCTTCTGCTTTTAAGAAACACCTGTTGGCCAGGCGCGGCGGCTCATGTCTGTAATCCCAGTACTTTGGGAGGCTGAGGCGGGCAGATCAGGAGGTCAGGAGTTCAAGACAAGCCTGGCCAACATGGTGAAACCCCTGTCTCTACGAAAAATACAAAAATTAGCTGGGCATGGTGGCGCGTGCCTGTAGTCCCAGCTCCTCGGGAGGATGAGGTGGGAGAATCGCTTGAACCTGGGAGGCTGAGGTTGCAGTGAGCCGAGATGACACCACTGGACTCCAGCCTGGGCTATAGAACAAGACTCCCTTTAAAAAGAAAAAAAAATTCATGATCTGGAAGCCCGAGTGTAGCTAACTGGTGGACAGATGAAAGTGAAATGTGTGATGTTTCCTAAGACCCCCTAAGACTTCCCTGAGCCACGGGAGGCTCTCACGAGTGTGTAAGCCAGGGTTTTGGGGAAGGGGTGGATGTGTGTGTCTCGCATTTTCCCAGCTGCCTCTCCCTTCCCCTTCTTCCTTGCTCCCAGAGACTTCCTTGTGGATTCCTTCCCAGAACTTGGTCTGAATTCCCAAATAGACATTCTCCTAGCGGGATGAGTCCCCCTTTACAGCACTCGGGAAATGCCTGCTCCTCTAGCTGTCTCTGATCCACCTCTCCTGTCTTTCAACTAAGGCCCCCACATGCCAGACCATCGTTGGTGGACCTCGTCACCAGCATGAAGTGGGCTCTTGGAGTTGCCGACTGACTAGTTCACAATTAGTGACTCATAGCATCTCACTCATTTCCTTTTCATCAGTAGGAGGCAGCAGTCTGCACTTTTGCATCACATTTCGAAGACATCTGTGTGTTTGTTCTCGTGCAGAACACTTTGACTATTGTAACCTCTAGGTCCATGAATGACCCTCATCTTCAGTAAAAGTGGATTCACGCTGGCAAAGTCTGCTTTGTTTTATTGTGACACATGGAACATTATGGATTTTGGTGAATAAAAACTAACTTAAATTGAAGTCATTCTTGTAAAATGAAAATACATTTTTCTGCTGTTCTTAACTTTATAATATAGATACATACTATGTCTTATGAAATACTAAATGGAAAACACGATTCAAAAAGCGCTATTTTGGTAAATAATTTGCATAAAGGGCATATGGACAACACAAGTCCACAACACAATAGACAACAGACAACACAACCTGTTACACAGGCACTCAAGTTCGTCTGCAGATTTGGTTTTTTTTTTTTTTTTTTCACTCCTGATGCCCAGGTTAGAGTGCAATGGCGCGATCTTGGCTCATTGCAACCTCTGCCTCCAGGGTTCAAGCGATTCTCCTGCCTCAGCCTCCCGAGTAACTGGGATTACAGGCATGCACCACCACGCTGGGCTAATTTTGTATTTTTAATAGAAATGGGATTTCTCTGTGTTGGTCAGGCTGGTCTTGAACTCCCGACCTCAGGTGATCCGCCCGCCTTGGCCTCCCAAAGTGCTGGGATTATAGGCGTCAGCCACCAGGCGCAGCCTACAGATTTGGTTTTCAATATCACTTGACATGCACAAAGTACAGGTGAACAAGCACCTTTATTCTTTTTTCTTTTTTTCTTTTTTTTTTTTTTTCTTTTTGAGATGGAGTCTCGCTCTGTTGCCCAGGCTAGAGTGCCGTGGCGCAATCTTGGCTCACTGCAACCTCTGCCTCCCAGGTTCAAGAGATTCTCCCACCTCAGCCTCCCGAGTAGCTGGGATTAGGACCACCACGCCTGGCTAACTTTTGTATTTTTAGTAGAGACAGGGTTTCACCATGTTGGCCAGGCCGGTCTCAAACTCCTGACCTCAGGTGATCCTCCCGCCTCGGCCTCCCCTCAGCTGGGATTACAGGCGTGAGCCACCGTGCCTGGCCACAAGCGCCTTTTTTCTTTATCTCCTATGTTTGAAATTAAAATGAAAAAAATGTATAAACCTTATTTAATTAACAAGTGATGAGTCATTTTCAGTAAATGGACCTAAATACCTTAAGAAAGCCATCAAGTGTCAAATAGAGAGATGTAAGCTACCATGGAGAGCCTTTCGGGACGTATGGAAGGAATTAGTTTGCAATGACAACATGCTGTGGGTGGTGCCTACCTACACTGAAAGATTCGGATGGGTTTTTCAGAGTGCCCTCTTCACTGTCTTCCTTCACCCAGCCCGCCTCCTCTTCCAGGACTCCGACCCACTTTCCTCCTGTGCCCTCTGGTGTCTGTCTGCCTTTCTGTTCCCCCCATTTCTACCTTAGGATTTTTCTGTGCCTTTCATTCATCCTCCGTCTGCGTTTCCTGTGGTACTGACTTCAAAACCCCTGACTGTACCACAACTCAGTGGTGTGACCAAGGACTGCAGTGCTGCTGGGGATGCATTCTCCATTTGTACTTAAAGAGTTATGTCAAAACCTAAACTGTAGGCCTGACAGATAATGATAATTTGTCTATGGCAAAAACATAAGCTTAACTGCCTATCCTAATATAACAGGAAGCTAAACTATTTATACTGAACTGAATTCTCCTACATTTACAACTCATAAACCTGCAGCTTCCTGGACAGGCAGCAGACACTCCCAAACTCCGCTGTGTCCTAGTATATAATACTTTCGGCCAACCTACATGTGTAACTTACATCATTTTCAGAATATGAATGCTTCAAGTGGCATATTAGACATTAATAATTTAAGCAATGAAATTAACTGATACAGAATATATAGGTAAATAATAAAAGAAGTAATTAAAAATCTTTGTTCCATCAATTCATATTAGCTATATATGTTCTCAAGTCTCAAAGAAAAGGTATTATTTCAAAGCAACTTAAAAAAATATTTTAAAATTAGCACCCTATAGTTCTCATTTAATAAGTTAAATGGGTAATTAATTGGCATTTTATTTCAATAGAAGCTTATTTCAAAAAGCTTTCTACAGAGTTATTTTGTGTAAAATGGTAATTATGCCCACAATTTTCTAAATGAAGCTTGCAGAAAGGGCTCATTTTTGCCATAAACATAATTTTCATTGATGTTTCCCTTAAAGACAAATGTTTCCTTCACTGAAATAGACTTTCGGAAATTGTTTAATTATTTTTACATTGGCAATTATGTCACCTTCCTTGAGTATCCTCATTAATTACATTGCCACTGGTACCTCTGAAGTATTTGGTGTTTTCTTAAGTTCTTTAAGCTCTTTATTTTATTTTATTTTATTTATTCATTTTTTGAGACAGTCTCGCTCTGTCGCTCAGGCTGGAATGCAGCGGCCTGATCCCGACTCCCTGCAACCTCTGCCTCCCGGGTTCATGTGATTCTCCTGCCTCAGTCTCCGGAGTAGCTGGGATTACAGGCTCGCACCACCAAGCCCAGCTAATTTTGGTATTTTTAGTAGAGACAGGTTTTGCCATGTTGCCCGGGCTGGTCTCAAACTCCTGACTGCAAGTGACCCGCCTGCCTGGGCCTAAGTTCTTTAAGCTCTTAATGTAGAGTCTGAAAAGAGGGTTTCAGTCTGGGATTAAGTGCCTTTTGTTTGTTTGTTTGTTTGTTTTTGAGACGGAGTCTCCTGCCTCAGCCTTCCTATTAGCTGGGACTACAGGCGCGCACCACCATGCCCAGCTAGTTTTTGTATTTTTAGTAGGGATAGGATTTCGCCATGTTGGCCAGGATGTTCTCAAACTCCCAACCTCAGGTGATCCGCCCACCTCGGCCTCCGGAAGTGCTGGGATAACGCGTGTGAGCCACCGCTCCCGGCCAAGTGCCAATTACTTAATATTCCTAACTTTTTAACATACCCTAAAATACAACTCCACACCCAAGTTCAGGCGTTCGCGGATGGTCTTTTGTTGGCCGCACTCCTCCCTCCGGCTCTGCTCCAGCCCAGCCCCAGCCTCCTACCCTGGGGGCACCGCTGTCCCGCGGCCGAGGAAGCTGCGCCGCACCGGCCTCTGCCGCCACCTGGCGCCCGGCCGGGGCACGACGCACTGGACAGCCTCCCTAATAATATGAGCCGCACGCTCCCGTGGGGCGCCCCTGTCGCTCGCGGCCGCGCGTCTCAGCGCCCCTTCCGTGGGCTGCGGGTCTCACCCCCCAATCCCACTCCCACGTGGGCCCAGGTTCCTTCCGGGTTGAAAGCAGGGAACCTGCAGGGCTCACTCATCCTAAAAACGACCTTAATCCTGCTAGCCTCCAGGAGCCCCGCACCCTGCTCGCCCTGGCCCCGGGGAGGGTACCCCATCCCGCCACCCCACACCCCAGAGCCGACTCAGGGCTAAATCCTCCCCTTAGCTCCGTCAGGGCCCTGAATGACCCCCCGCACACCCGTGTGCACTTCCCCTGGGCTGGCCTGACCCCCATACCTGCAGCCCCTTCTTTGCCCAGTCCCTCCCTCAGCTGCTCTCAAAGCCAGTGTCCTCAAGACTGCGCCTGTCACGGTCGTGCGTGGTCCCCACGCAGTCGGCGCCTAGACCTATCCTACTGGATCGCCCAGAGGCCTCAACGGAAGGCTGTGCTTTCTTTTTTCTTTTTGTGGGGGCGGGGGAGGCAGGGAGAGGGGTCTTGCTCTGTCAATCAGGCTGGAGTGCTGTGGCGCGATCTCGGCTGACTGCAACCTCTGCCTCCCGGGTTCAAGCAGTTTCCTGCCTCAGCCTCCCAAGTAGCTGGGACTACAGGGCCCCGCCATCACACCCAGCTAATGTTTTTAGAGATGGGGTTTTGTCATGTTGGCTAGGCAGGTCTTGAACTCCTGACCTCAAGTTATCCTCCCGCCTCAGCCTCCCAAAGTGCTGAGATTACAGGCATGAGCCACTGCTCCGGCACTTAAAATCCACTTTTCATTACACATCACAATAGAATTGAGAAATGGTTTGTTGTTGTTATGTAGAATAAGAGATGACACTTCAAAATGATGATTTTTAAAAATTTTCGCTCAGCTCATGGGGCACACACTTATTGAGCTTTTTATCTTTCCAATTTGCTTCAAATGCCAAACGACCATTGAATGGCCAACGTTGAGTTCTTTGGCAACTTCTGTAGCGTAAGAGGATCAGCTTTGATGATTGCCCTCAATTGATCACTGTCAACTTCTGAAGGCCGGCATCTATTGGCAAAACTTCTCGAACCACCACTGCACTGTGTATGCCCTAGCAGTTTCTGGGCCAAATGCATTGTTGATGTTGCCAGTTGTCTCTTCTGCATTTTGACCTCAAATAAGAAAATTGCTCAAATTTGCTTTTTGTCTAACATCATTTCCATAGTCTAAAATAAACGTAAAATAAACAGCAAGTAATAAGTCATTAGCAAAAAAACATAAAGCGAGAAATGCCCGTTAAAATGATGTATAACATCATATTTATTTAAGAACATATTCCAATATCAAACAGCAAATTCCAACAATGCAAAAACCACGATTACTTTTGCATTCACCTAAAATTGGAACGATACAGAGAAGACTAGCATGGCCCCTTAAAAAAATACATAAAAATAAACTGCAGAAGGGATTATTTGATGTAGTCTAATTTGTTTTGTTTGTTTGTTTAGACCTAAGTATTGGCCAGTTTTTCATCCTTACATTTTTTGTGTGTCTGACCTTCATCTGGCATCATCTTCTCTGCCTGATATACAGGAATATTTTTTACAAGTTTTCTTAGTGAGGATGTCTAGTGGCAAACACTCATTTTTTTTAACTGAAAATGTCTTTATCTTACCCTAATTCTTTTTTTTTTTTTTTTTTTTGAGACTAGGTCTCACTCTGTTGCCCAGGTTGGAGTGCAGTGGCACAATCATAGCCTGGTATCCTCCATCTCCTGGGCTCAAGTTATCCTTCTGCCTCAGCCTCCCAAGTAGCTGGAACTACAGGCATGCACTGCCATGCCCAGCTAATGTTTTAAAATTTTTATTAGAGACAAGGTCTCACTATGTTGCCCAGGCTGGTCATGAACTCTTGAGCTCAAGCTCCCCGCCTCCCAAAGTGCTGGGATTACAGGTGTGAGCCACTGCACCCGTATTTTGCTCTAATTCTTTTTTTTTTTTTTTTTTTGAGATGGAGTTTCGCTCTCGTCAGCCAGGCTGGAGTGCAATGGTGCGATCTCGGCTCACTGCAACCTCCGCCTCCTGGGTTCAAGCACTTCTCCTGCCTTAGCCTCCCGAGTAGCTGGGATTACAGGCACGCACCAGAACACCCGGCTAATTTTTTTTGTATTTTTAGTAGAGATGGGGTTTCACCATGTTGGTCAGGCTGGTCTTGAACTCGTGACCTCAGGTGATCCGCTCGCCTTGACCTCCCAAAGTGCTAGGATTACAGGCATGAGCCACCACGCCTGGCGCTCTAAATATTAAAATATATATTTTTCTACATATAGTATTTTAGGTACACAATTATTTTCTTTTGAGCTCACTAACAATATTCCATTTTTAGCTCTGCCTCTGTTGTGGGTGAGGAAAATAGATAATCTTTGTTCATTTGGACATCTCCATCGTCTTCAGTGGCTGCCTTGGAGGCTTCTCTTAGTTGTTGGTGCTTGATAACTCATTATGGTGCCTAACTGTGGGTTCTTTTTATTTATTCCATTTACTTATTCGTTAGAAATTCTCAGGAATTATAATAATAATAATAATTATTATTATTATTATTATTATTTTGAGACAAAGTCTCACTCTGTTGCCCCAGGCTGGAGTACAATGGCGTGATCTTAGCTCACTGAAACCTCCGCCTCCCAAGTTCAAGTGATTCTCCTGCCTCAGCCTCCTGAATAGCTGGGATTACAGGTGCCCGCCACTATGCCCGGCTAATTTTTGTATTTTTAGTAGAGACAGGTTTTCACCATGTTGGTCAGGCTGGTCTCAAACTCCCAACCTCAGGTGATCCACCCGCCTCAGCCTCCCAAAGTGCTGGGATTACAGGCATGAGCCACCACGCCTTGCCTCTCAGAAATTATTTCCGAGGAATCATTCTTAGAAACATTTCTACAAATATAATCTTAGCCTTATTCTTTCTCTTTCCTCTGAAATTCCAACACCCATATGACAGGCCTTGTCATTGTATTCTCCAAGTTTCTTAACTTTTTTTTCATATTTTCTCTTTTTCTCTCTATACTGCATTCTGGGTAACTTTATTAGATTTATTTTGTAATTCACCAATTTTATCTTTTACTATGTCTTCCGTTAAACCTCTCCATTTGCTCTGATAATTTAATTATTTTTTGTCTTTGTAATTTGGTCCTTTTTCATATGTGCTTGGTCAATATTTTTTGATTTTTTAATTCTAAAATTAACAAACATACACAAAAAGTTGAAATAATAGTATAACGAATTATTTATCAGTTGTTAATATTTTTGCTATATTTATCTATTTTTCTATAGATTATTTTGCTAAAAGATTCAAAATAAGTTGCAGACATGACATTTGACTCCTAAGTACTTCAGTGGAAACAAATCTTCTAAGAATACTGGCATTTTCTTACAAATCCAGAATTCCATCATTATGCCTAAATATAATGCCTAAGTGATATTCTGCAATTTGCGATGTTCAGATATTGTCCATATTTTGCAAAATACATTACTAAATAATCTCCTAACATCATTTAATACCTAGTCCACATTCACATTTGCTTGATTGTCCCTAAAATGTCTTATTTTTCCAAGGATTTAATAAAGGTTCATGTCTTAATTTTTGTTATGCCTCATTTTAATAGCTTTGATGAGATATAATTTACCTATGTTAAACTGCACATATGAAAGGGTACAGTTTGATAGGTTTTGACACATGTGTGTAGATATGAAACCTTCATTACAACCAATGCATGAACATATCCTGTCACTCCTAAACGTCTTCTTGTTTTTCTTTGTACTCTTTCTAGTCCCTGCTCCCCAATTCCCAGGCAATTGCTGATCTTTTTTCAGTCACTACAGATTAGATTTCATTTTCTAGCATTTTTAGTAAATGGAATTACACACTAAATCTTCTTTTCTGTCTGGCTTCTTTTGCCTTGAATAGTTACCTTCAGATTTATCCATGTTGTTGCATGAATCAATACCTCGTTCCTTTTAACTACAAATAGGGTGAAATTCATACTTCAGTAAGACTGAGTTATCCAACCTATGAACACAGTATATCTCTCCATCTATTCAAGTTTCCTTTAATTTCTCCCAGTGATACTCTGCAATTTGCAATGTTCAGATATTGTCCATATTTTGCAAAATACATCACTAAATGTTTCATATTTTTGATATTATATTAAAATATATTGTTTATGTAGTTTCAAATTTATTGTTCAGTTGTTTTTAAAGATTGGCTCTGTATCCTGTAAGCTTAATAAACTCGTTTATAAATTGTTGTAGCTTTTTTGTTGATTCCAAAAGGATTTTTCAACTGAAGAAATGTGTTTTCTGGCCAGGTGTGGTGGCTCACGCCTGTAATCCCAGCACTTTGGGAGGCCAGTGTGAGTGGATCACCTGAGATCAGGAGTTCAAGAGCAGCCTGACCAATATGGTGAAACCCTGTCTCTACTAAAAATACAGAATTAGCCAGGTGTGGTGATGGGTGCCTGTAATCCCAGCTACTTGGGAGGCTGAGGCTGGAGAATTGCTTGAACCTGGGAGGCAGAAGTTGCAGTGAGCCAAGATCACGCGCCACTACACCCCAGCCTGGGCAACAACAGTGAGACTCCATCTCAAAAAAAAAAAAAGAAAGAAAGAAAGAAAAGAAAAGAAAGAAAGAAATGTATTTTCTGCAAATAAAGAGTTTTACTTTTTCCCCAAAACTGGAGCCTTTAATTTCTTTGTCTTGCTTTATTGCACTGGCTAAAACCTCTAGTATAATGATAGATAGAAATGGTAACAGGAAATATTTGTTTTGCTTTCCTGCTATTAGAAAGAAAAATGAGTCTTTGACCATTAATTATTATACTAGCTGTAGTTTTTTTTATAGAAGCCCTTTATCCTACTGAAGACATGCCCTTCCTTTCCTGGTTTGTGAGTGTTTCTATCATGCATGAATGCTGGATTTGCTAAAATTGTGTTAAGAAGTTTTGCATTTATATTCATGAGGGCTCTCAGCCTGTTCTTTTGTTGTTGTCTTTCTTGGAACATGTTTTTTGGGTCTTTGTATCAGGGTAACACTGGTCTCTGAATTGGGAAGTATTTCTCTCTCTTGATTCTTACCAAACACACACTTTTCAAGTCATAGAAACAATGTTTCAGCTTTTGAATTTGTTGCTGTTCCTGCCTTTTGTTCTCAGCTGCCAAGGATGAAACACCAGCAGATAGGGTGCAAGCTATGCAAGGGTAATGAAGAAGGAAAAAGGTTGGCATCGATCATTTGCTACCAGACACTGTTACAGGTTGTTGTTGTTGTTTATTGAGACAGAGTCTCATTCTGTTGCCCAGGCTGGAGTGCAGTGGCATGGTCTCAGTTCACTGCAACCTCTGCCTCCCGGGCTCAAGCGAGTCTCCTGCCTCAGCCTCCCAAGTAGCTGAGACTACAGGCATGTACCACCACACCTGGCTAATTTTTGTATTTTTAGTAGAGTTGGGGTTTCATCATGTTGGCCAGGTTGGTCTTGAACTCCTGACCTCAAGCAATCCGCGTGCCTTGGTCTCCCGAAGTGCTGGGATTACAGGCGTGAGCCATAGCACCCGGCCTGTTACATATTTAATCTCTTTTCATTGTCTCACAATTTCTTGAAGAGTGTACGATGACTCCCATTTTACAAGTTTGTTAAGAGAGGTTAAATATTCGCCTAAAATGACACAGTAAGTCTTGGAGTTGGGATGGAAAAGCAGGCTCAAGGCCTCTAGAGGCCTTGCACTCTTTCTTACACCAGGTAAGCAGAGTGAAGAATATACCTAGTAGTTCAGGAAACTGTGATCTAGAAATTTAACTTGAGTTCACTCCAGAGTTGTTTAATTTCACAGATTCCAAATTAAACTAAACCCTGACACTGGCCTGAAGTTTGCTAAATCAAGTTTAGCCTAAAGCTGTCTCCTAACATATTTTAAGTTCGGCCTAAAGATTTCTGTCTATGTCTTGTGAACTATATAGCATGTGGACGTGTAAACAGACCATAGCCTACACCTGTTTTGGCCAATCAAATGTATCCAACTGTTTGAACTGTGTTTTTTTGTTTTGTTTTGTTTTGTTTTGTTTGTTTTTAGACAGTTTCACTCTTGTTGCCCAGGCTGGAGTGCAATGGCATTATCTTGGCTCACCACAACCTCCGCCTCCTGGGTTCAAGTGATTCTCCTGCCTCAGCCTCCCAAGTAGGTGGGATTACAGGTGTGCGCCACCACACCCGGCTAATTTTGTATTTTTAATAGAGATGGGATTTCTCCATGTTGGTGAGGCTGGCCTCGAACTCCCAACCTCAGCTGATCCACCCACCTCAGCCTCCCAAAGTGCTGGGAATACAGGCATGAGCCACCTCGCCCGGCCTGAACTATGTTTAAATAAGGCAAATGCTGAGTTGTAACCAATCTGGCTGTTTCTGTACCTCACTTCCATTTTCTGTACATCTCTTTCCTTTTTCCGTCCATAAATCTTCCACCATGCAGACGCACTGGAATCTCTGCGAACCTGTTGTGATTCCATGGGCTGCCTGATTCGCAAATTGTTCATTGCTCAATTAAACTCCTTTAAATTTAATTCGGCTGAAGTTTTTCCTTTATCAAGTTGAAACTGTCTGGAGTAGTTCCAGGGGTAAACTAACTTAGTTGAGCACCTAAGCAAATAGAAATAATATGATAGTGAAAATAATACTAATAACAACTTATAACAACTAGATAAATCACATGTTTGCTAAATCCAATCTGAAATTTGTAGCAATACCAGGCAACCTCATCTCATGACTTTCTAGGAAGCACTTGGCAGCCCAAGAAAGTGGACACAGTTCCACATGACAGGGATCATTGAAGAGATCATGTGAGGACCAGCAAGGAACTGATGGGGGCTGGGGGTGAGGGGCTGGGGGGAAGTTAGGATGCTAACAAGAGCGTGATTTCAAAAAGCACAGTCAGCTGCTCTGAAATAAGGACAGTGTTATTCAAATGTAACCTCCCAGTGGATTCACCTTGCCTGCTGCCTAGACAGAGTCAATTTATCAAGACAGGGGGATTGCAATAGAGACAGAGTAATTCATGCAGAGCCAGCTGGGCAGGAGACTAGAGTTTCATTATTACACAAATCAGTTTCCCGAGAGCATTCGGGGAGCAGAATTTTTAAGGACAACTTGGTGGGTGGGGGGAAGTCAGTGAGCCGGCAGTGCTGATTGGTCAGAGATGAAATTAAAGGCAGACAGAGCTGTCTTCTTGCACTGAGTCAGTTCCTGGGTGGGGTACCACAAGATCACATGAGCCAGTTTATCAATCTGGGTGGTGCCAGCTTGAGTGCAGGGTCTGCAAAATATCTCAAGCACTGATCTTAGGAACAGCTTAGGGAGGGTCAGAATCTTGTAGCCTCTAGCTGCATGACTCCTAAACTATAATTTTCTTTCTTTCTTTCCTTCTTTCCTTCCTTCCTTTCCCTCCCTCCCTCCTTCCTTCCTTCTGCATGACTTCTAAACTATAATTTCCCCTCCCCTCCCCTCCCCTCCCTTCCCTTCTCTTTTCTTTCAACAGAGTTTTGCTCTTGTCGCCCAGGCTACAGGACAACAGTGGCGCTATCTCCACTCACTGCAACCTCCGCCTCCCAAGTTCAAGCAATTCTCCTGCCTCAGCCTCCCAAGTAGCTGGGATTATAGGTGCGCCCACCACCATGCCTGGCTAATTTTTGGATTTTTAGTAGAGATGGGGTCTCACCATGTTGGCCAGGCTGGTCTCAAACTCCTGCCTCAACCTCCCAAAGTGCTGGGATTACAGGTGTGAGCCACCACGCCCAGCTGTTTAATCTCTTTTTAATAAAATATTTCATTGTTATCATTGGATTCTCACAGCACCATTTGAGGTATACGAGCGGTGTTAGTCCAATTTTAACACACGTGCTCAACTCGTGGAAAATGAACAGCAGAGCTGTTCTCCAGAGATGCTCAGATCTGCAGCCCAGGGCTTTTTCTGTATGACCTTTACCCACAACAGCTCCGACTCCAATTTTTTGAGTTTATACCTGGATCCTACACCACCCTTCTCCAGCCCTGTGGTCCTTGACATTGTTTCTTTATTCATCTGCACCAAGGACTGAGGCAGATGTAACAATCTGTTTCAACAACGTCTACATTCAGAACATACTGGAAGATACAGCACACTTCTTACACGGATCAGCAATTCAGCAATGTTCTCTTCTCATTTTATTGCTTAGAGCTTCACGTTGGTGGGAAGCTTGTTTGGTCATAAAAAGAACTGCCAAGCACAGATACGCTATGACCCTGCAGGTTCCTGGGGAGAGGCAACACATCTTCATTGGAGAGGACAGTTAAATATGTCCCCTCTGACACAACTACACAGACCCCTTTCCAAGCTCTGCAGCCATCCTCCCCACCTAATGAAATAAAATGTAGATTTCTGTTGTTTAATTGCACCTAATAAATCTTTTTTTTTCTTTCAACCACTTTGAATAAACATATATTGTCAATAAATCTTTTGAGTTTCCACTTCTATAAAACATTCTGGGGCAGTGTACAGTACAAACTTCAGTGACATAAACTACCATTTGGAAGTATGATCTATGTGTGTATTTCCACTTAAATAAGTAAGAACCCATAATGTGTTCCATCGTCCATGGAAATGTTACCCTGTAGCAATTTTCCAGGCCTCCTAGCCTTCAGCCTTGACTAATGGCTTCAGTTCATTCTTCCAGAAAATTAAAGAGGCTGTTGTCATTCTGTGGTGGATACAAAGTTAGATAATTTTTCTCCCGAAAAGATAAAACACAAAAACATTCTTATATTTCGAGGCAGGAAAACCTCATCTGTTCAATTCCTCCCAGAAAATGAGAAGTTGAATGCAAGCTGAGCCTTCCTACCAGCCAATTAACTCCACCTGCCCCGGGGGACAGGAAGAAGCAGCATGGACTACTTCCCTTCCACACACCCACTCCTCCTGATCACTTTACTTTCATTAATGTATTTACTTTAGAGACAGGATCTCACTCTGCTGCCCAGGCCGCAGTGCAGTGATGTGAGCATAGCTCACTGCAGCCTTTAACTTTAGGGCTCAAGCCATCCTCCCACCTCAGCCTCCCAAGCGTGGGGATTACATGCATAAGCCATCGGACCAGCCACCCATGCTTACTTTATTTATTTATTTATTTATTTTTGAGATGGAGTCTCGCTCTGTCGCCCAGGCCGGAGTGCAGTGGTGCGATCTCGGCTCACTGCAAGCTCTGCCTCCCAGGTTCACGCCATTCTCCTGCCTCAGCCTCCCGAGTAGCTGGGACTACTGGCACCCGCCACCGCGCCTGGCTAATTTTTTGTATTTTTAGTAGAGACGGGGTTTCACCATGTTAGCCAGGATGGTCTCGATCTCCTGACCTCGTGATCCGCCCGCCTCGGCCTCCCAAAGTGCTGGGATGACAGGCGTGAGCCACCGCGCCCGGCCGCATGCTTACTTTAAATTGCAGGAAGCAAGAACATTCTACAGCCAATGTTTTAGGGAGTGATGGTTGCTCTGTGAAGCCTAAAAATTCCAACATATTTTCTTCTGTAGATTCCTGAAAGATGCTGAGAGGCTTTCACTTCACAGAAAACTACAGGTGTCAAGCCGTGTGACCCCAGGAAAAATCACCTGACCTTTCTAGGTCTCAAATTGTAAAATGAGAAAGTTGAATTAGCTGCTCTCTGAGGTCGTCACAAAGTTTAATATTCTATGACTTCTAGGATTGAACCATAAAACATCAAGCACTCTTTTTTTTTTTTTTTAGAAAATCTGTTGGATGATGGTTAGAAGTCAATGGCCCTGGAGCCCATCCATTTCTAGGGTTCAGAGTGTTCCTGTCTGCTCATTTGATCACAGCTGTGAGAGCGCACTTGGCTATAATAAAAATAAAAATGTACTAATGATTCACAAGTAAACTTACAGCCATCTTTCTTTATGCAGATCACTGATAGCACGGAACTGTCCCTCTCCAGGGAGATAGGGTACAGAGAGGGCAGCCACCTCGAAAGAGAAGATAGCCCTCTCCAAGCTGCTTCAATCCTCAACTCAGCCAGCCTATTGCCGGCCAGTCTTCATCTGGAGCCCAAGGTACACGGGAAAAGAGGTGCTGTTCCTCCCCGACCATCCCAGCCTTCTCCTCCTGTCCCCGCTGATCTCAGCCCCACCGGCCAGCACGCATGCTGAGTGTCGCTCTCCCCGCCACCATCCCAAACTTCTTCCCCTGTCCCCACCTCAGCCCTCCTATCAGCATGCATGCTGAGTGTAGCTCTCCCCCTACCATCCCAACCTTCTCTTTCTGTCCCCCACCACCTCAGCCCTCCTACCAGCACACATGCTGAGTGTTGCTCTCCCCGCACCATCCCAACCTTCTCTTCCTGTCCCCTCCCACCTCAGCCCTCCTACCAGCACACATGCTGAGTGTAGCTCTCCCCCACCATCCCAACCTTCTCTTCCTGTCCCCCCCCACCTCAGCCCTCCTACCAGCACGCATGCTAAGTGTAGCTCTCCCCCACCATCCCAACCTTCTCCTCCTGTCCCCCCGACCTCGGCCCTCCTACCAGCACGCACGCTGAGTGTGCTCTCCTCGCCCACCCCCAGGACTGTTTGCCCCATCATCAAGACTCCTGTGGCGCCTTCAGCTTCAAAACCTTATCAGGGGCGTCCTCACTTCTCTTTAGCAAACCCAGGTCTCAGCTCACACTTGCACCTGCCGTGGGCTCCGTCACAGAACATCTGCCAACCGCGGAGCCCTCCGGACTTCCTGGCAGCTGCTCATGCCACTTTGCCCCGGGTTTCCATGCAGCTGTGCCACGCCTGGGTTGCGCGCCTCACACCCTGGGTGTTCCTCTGAAGCTCACCCTCTGAGCGTCCTCTCCTCAAGCTGCTGTGCTGTCCTTCCCATTCCCTGCGGGTGGGCACTCCTCAAGCTTCCTGCCTGCTCAGGCCCCCCACTGTTCCTCTCGGGCGCACTTCTGGGAGCGCATCCGTGGCTCCCCAAGTGCACTTCCAGTCCAGAGCCCTCAGGTGCGCCCCGGACCTACATTTCCAAATACCTGGGGGTCCACACGTCGAAGTCCTACCACCACACCACAGTCATCCTGTCACACCCAAACTCCCTGCTCCATCCAATCTGCCGCTCTTCTAGCAACCATCTTGCTTCCCTGGGTGGCACTCCTTGATTCCCTGGTGGATCTGTCTGATCGCTCGTGCGGACCATTGTTGTGGGAAACTGAGGACTAGAGAGACTGACATGGAGAACAGGAGGATTGTTTATTTCAGGTACTCACTGGCTTAGTGAATTCATATCCAAAAAGCTGAGCATTGAACAAAGACTGAGTGGGGTTTTTATAAGCAAACTTACAGAAGCAAACAAAAGCAGTTAATCACATGATAGGTCACATAATCTATAGCATAACATCACTTAACTTGTGGCCTTGCATAGCTTGTAACTTGTAACTGCACTGAAAGAAAAACAAGAACTAGCTAAATTATAGACATTTGTAAAACACAGTTATGCTTAAGAAGCCAGGGAAAGGAGTAACAGTAAAGGAATTTGTCTTTTTCCCTTTTTTTTTCCTTCAACTTTGCCCTGGAAGGCAGGGTGGGGGTGTTGTCTGGAGCCCATTCCTTTGGCCTTGGTTTTTTAAACAGCATTATCCTATAACTGTCTCTGAAGTGAGCTTGCTAGGCAGAAGAAAACGTGGTCTTTTCTTTTTAACGCTTGCCTTGCCTGTTACTTTTCTCGGAGTGAATAAATGCATATTTATTTTTAAATTTCTGCCTCACCACGACGTCATCGGCATGGTCGCCAGGCTCGGCTCACCACCTCTTCCTGTCTGGTCCTGCTGCCAGAGCCTGGTGTGACACCCGAATCCTCTTGACTCCTGGCTTTTGTCACCTCACGAACCTCTGCTTCCAGGCTCTCCTCTCACAGTCCTTCTGCTCTCCTGCCATTGGAGTCCCAGCTCTCACATTTAAGCCTGACCTTTTCGCTCCTAAGCTAAAATATTATGATGGCTTGTCAATTCCTGCACTAAGGATTTAAACATAGAACATGTGATACTTAAGATGTGCAAAATGGTAGAAGTCTTGCTATGGACACCTGCGTGCCCATCAGCACCTCCATGACATGAGGCTGGAGCCCTGTGTCCTCACAGCTGCTGTGATGCCTAACTCCAGAGCCCCCGCCCAGTCCTGCTTGCTATGCCCAAGAGTTGTGCTGTGAAAAGAGGCCTGCTTATCACTCTCCCCTGTTTTCTTCCTCCCTTGGGGAAGTGACCCACAGAGAGAGCGAGCTAGGAGTTTACCATTACCAGCCATTTCTTTATCCTTTGCTGCCTCTTATCTCTAAGCTACGTACAGCACTGTTTTGCCTGCTTTATATAAGTGATAGCATGTTGTACATGTCTTTATGCATCATTTTTTACTTTCAATTTCTTTCTCTTTTTCTTTTTTCTCCTGTCTTTTTTTCCTTTCTTTCTTTCTTCCTTTCTTTCTCTCCTTTTTCCTTCCTTCTTTTCTTTTCTTTTTTCTTTTCTTTTTTGAGACATAGTCTCACTCTGTCGCCCAGGCTGGAGTGCAGTGGCATCATCTCGGCTCACTGCAATCTCTGCCTCCTGGATTCACGCAATTCTCCTGACCTCACGTGATCTGCCCGCATTGCCCTCCGAAAGTGCTAGGATTACAGTCATGAGCCATCGCACCCAGCCTCAATTTATTTGTAATAGAGATGGGGTCTCACTCTGTTGCTCAGGCTGGAGTGCAGTGGTGCAATCACCACTCACTGCAGCCTCCATCTCCCGGGTTCAAGGGATCCTCCCCCATCAGAGTCCTGAGTAGCTAGTACCACAGGTGTGCCCCGCCATGGCTGGCTAATTCACTTTCAATTTTGTTCATTTTCACTGCTATGTTGAATTCCATTGTATACTATACAATAATCTTCTTATCTATTCTCCTGTAGATGAAATTTAGGCAATTTCTAATATTAAAAAAATTATAAATAATATTACTTTAGTTCATGCCACTGCACTTCGGCCTGAGCAACAGAGCAAGACCCTGTCTCAAAAAAAAAATCACTTTAAACATTCTTGTGCATGTCTCTGTCTATATAAATGTCCTGGAATGGAAGAGTGGACATTCTAGGGTTTTAAGTCATTTTCAACATGATTGAAATAATTTACTTTCTTACCAGCAGTGCCTGAAAATTCCTGCTGTGCATCTTCATCTTCATTTGGTGTGATTAGACTTCCCAATATTTACTAAGCTCTGAGATTTTCAGTTTTGGGAATTTCTAAGGAGATTAAACTTCTCTTCCTTTTTCTTTCCTCCTCATGATCTGCCTTTTTATTTTTCTCTATTTTAAAAATAAGGTGTATATATTTTAACCCAGCTATTATAATGATATATTCTGGATACTAGTAGTCTATCAGATAAATGTGTTATAAAGATCTTCGCCATTCTGTGGCCTAATTTAGCTTATTTTGTCACTTAATAAATTCAAGTTTTGAGTGTAATGTAATTTTTCTTTTTTTGATGGAGCCTGGCTCTTGCTCAGGCTGGAGTGCAGTGGCGCAATCTCGGTTCACTGCAACCTCCACCTCCCGGGTTCAAGGAATTCTCCTGCCTCTCAGCCTCCCTAGTAGCTGAGACTACAGGCACCTGCCACCACGCCCGGCTAATTTTTGTATTTTTAGTAGAGACGGGGTTTCACCGTGCTGGCCAGGCTGGTCTCAACTCCCTACCTCCAGTGATCCACTTGCCTCCGCCTCCCAAAGTGCTAAGATTACAGGCGTGAGCCACCTCGCCCGGCCTAATGTAATTTATTCTATCAACCTTTTTCTCATCTCCGTGTAGGGCGGGAGAGCCTGGGGTGTCTAAACTGCGCATTGATGGATCCCATAAGAAAGCCCCGTCGGGACCGTGGGGAGCGCGAACCGCAAGTGTGGCTGGGGAGGGAACACGGGGCACTGCAGGGGCAGCTCTGGGCGCAGAGAGGCAGGTTCGGGCGTGGAGGGGCACGTGAGTGGCTGGGTTCCCAGGTGAGAGGTGACAGTGTGCTGGCAGCCCTGACAGCCCTCGCTCGCTCTCGGCGCCTCCTCTGCCTGGGCTCCCACTTTGGCGGCACTTGAGGAGCCCTTCAGCCCGCTGCTGCACTGTGGGAGCCCCTTCCTGGGCTGGCCGAGGCCACAGCCAGCGTCTCAGCTTGCGGGGAGGTGTGGAGGGAGAGGTGCGGGCGGGAACCGGGGCTGCGAACAGCGCTTGCGGGCCAGCGCGAGTTCTGAGTGGGCGTGGGCTCAGTGGGCCCCGCACTCAGAGCAGCCAGCCAGCCCCGCTGGCCCTGGACAGTGAGGGGCTTAGTACCTGGGCCAGCAGCTGCTGTGCTCATCTTCTCTCCTGGCTTTAGCTGCCTCCCGGCAGGGCAGGGCTCAGGACCTGCAGCCCACCATGCCTGAGCCTCCCCCTCCCCGCCGTGGGCTCCTGCGTGGCCAGAGCTTCCCCGACGAGTGCCGCCCCCTGCTCCATGGCCCCCAGTCCCATGACCCCCCAAGGGCTGAGGAGTATGGGTGCATGGTGTGGGACTGGCAGTCAGCTCCACCTGTGGCCCTGGTGCGGGATCCACTGTGTGAAGCCAGCTAGACTACTGAGTCTGGGTGCAGACTTGGAGAACCTTTATGTCTAGCTAAGGGATTGTAAATACACCAATCGGCACTCTGTATCTAGCTCAAGGTTTATAAACACACCAATCAGCACCCTGTGTCTAGCTCAGGGTTTGTGAATGCACCAATCCACACTCTGTATCTGGCTACTCTGGTGGGGATTTGGAGAACCTTTGGGTCCACACTCTGTATCTAGCTAATCTAGTGGGGAGTTGGAGAACTTTTGTGTCTAGCTCAGGGATTGTAAATGCACCAATCAGCACCCTGTCAAAACGGACCAATCAGCTCTCTGAAAAACAGACCAATCAGCAGGATGTGGGTGGGGCCAGATAAGTGAATAAAAGCAGGCTGCCTGAGCCAGCAATGGCCACCTGCTGGGGTCCGTTTGGGAGCTTTGCTCTCTTGCTCTTTACAGTAAATCTTGCTGCTGCTCACTCTTTGAGTCTGCACTGCATTTATGAGCTGTAACACTCACTGCAAAGGTCTGCAGCTTCACTCCTGAAGCCGGCGAGACCACGAACACACCAGGAAGAATGAACAACTCCAGACGCACCACCTTAAGAGCTGTAACACTCACCGCCAAGGTCTGCAGCTTCATTCCTGAGCCAGCGAGACCACGAACCCGCTAGAAGGAAGAAGCTCCCAACACATCCGAACATCATAAGGAACAATGCATCTTTTAAAAGCTGTAACACTCACCGCGAGGGTCTGCGGCTTCATTCTCGAAGTCAGTGAAACCAAGAACCCACCCATTCCGGACACACAGGCTGCTGCTGCAGGGAGGGCGCGCCTTCCCCAAGGCGGAAGAAACGGGAGAGCGCAGGTCTAGGCTGATTCCCGGCGCTGCCCTTGTGCGCTTGCTCACAGGCCTCCAAGATCCTGGGTTGGGTCTCGCCTTCGCCATCCTAGAGGGGCGGGACCCGGGGATGAACGGGTGATGAGGAAAGGGAACAAGAAAAAGATGTGAAGGGAATTGGAAAAACGAGACACAGCGCATGTGGCGGAGGCCGCCCAGTTGTAACGGGCCTTTCCCTGTCCTGGGACAGTGCAGGTGCGCGCGATTAAGGGTGCAGCCCTGACCCCCATGCAGGGTGGGCGCGGCCTGAATGCGCACCAAGCAGTGAGTGAACACTGATGCAGGGGTTTTCTTCTTTTTCTTTTCTGTCATAAACTCCACCAAGTCGTATGAGGTTTTCTAACATTTTATTTTATAATTTTGTTTTTTGAGGCGGGGTCTTACTCTGTCGCCCAGGCTGGGGTGCAGAGGCACAATCTCTACTCACTGCAGCTTCAATCTCCCACCTTCAAGCGATCCTACCACCTCAGCCTCCCAAGTACCTGGAACTACAGGCATGAGCCACCATGCCCAGTTAAATTTAAAAAAATTTAGGTGCGGTGGATCACGCCTGTAATCCCAGCACTTTGGGAGGCTGAGGTGAGTGGATCACTTGAGTTCAGGAGTTGGAGACCAGCCTGGCCAACATGGCAAATCCCATCTCTACTAAAAGTACAAAAATTAGCTGGGTGTGGTGGCGCGTGCCTGTAGTCCCGGCTACTCAGGAGGCTGAAGCAGAAGAATCGCTTAAACGAGGGAGGCGGAAGTTGCAGTGAGCCGAGATCATGCCACTGCAATCCAGCCTGGAGGACAGAGTGCGATGCCAGTCTCAAACAGAAAAGAAAAAAGTCTGGCGTCTTGCTGTCTTGCCCAGTCTGGTATCAAACTCTTGGCCTCAAGGCATCCTATTGCCTCGGCTGCCTTAAGTGCTGGGATTGCAAGGCGTAAGCCACCGTACCCAGCCTGGTTTTCTAAAAAAAAAAAAAATAGACAATTTTGTTTTTACAGTTTTAGATTTACAGAATATTTGAGCAGCTAATACAGAAAGTTTTCATCTACACTCTCCCCACAACATTTCCCCTATTAATATTATCTTGCATTCGTGTGGTACAGTTATTTGTTGCAATTTTTTTTTTCCAGATGGAGTTTTTGCTCTGTTGCCCAGGCTAGAGTGCAATGGTGCAATCTTGGCTCACTGCAACCTCCACCTCCTGGGTTCAAGTGATTCTCCTGCTTCAGCCTCCCGAGCAGTTGGGAGTATAAGTGCCCTCCAGCATGCCCGGCTACTTTTTGTATTTTTAGTAGAGATGAGGTTTCACCATGTTGGCCAGGTGGGTCTCGAACTCTTGACCTCAGGTGATCCACCCGCCTCGGCCTCCCAAAGTTCTAGGATTACAGGTGTGAGCCACCGCACCCGGCCTATTTGTTACAATTCATGAAGCAATATTCCTACATTATTGTTAAACAAATGCCATACTTTAAGGTTCCCTCTGTGTTGTACAGGTCTATGGCTTTGAGGAATGCATGGCATTTGCCTGCCTCTGTGGTGCCATGGAGAACAGCTCCACTGCCCTTACTGTCCCTGTGGCTTGCCTGCTCATCCCCTGCTCTTTCTCTCCACTTTTTCTCGAATGTCCTATCACTGGAATCATGCAGCATGTGTAGCCTTTTCAGGTTGGCTTCTTCCACTCTGCACTGTGCATTGAAGTTTCCTCCGTGTCTTTGTGTGGCTCAATGGCTCAATAGCTCATTTATCTTTAGCTCATTTCTCTTACAGTGGATGTACCACCTTTTGTTTCACCATTCACTCACCGAAGAACATCTTGGGGACTTCCAGTTTTTTTGTGATCATGAATAAAGCTGCTGTAAACGTGTGTGTCTGGGTTTTTGTGTGGACGTAGTTTTCAGCTCCTTTCAGTAAATACCTAGGAGGGCAATTGGATCACGAGGTAACATTGTGTTTGGCTTCGCCAAACTGTCTTCCACAGTGGCTGCCCGTTTTGCATGTGCACCGTAATGAGTGAGGGTTCCCGGAGCTCCGCATCCTCCCAGCATTTGGTGAGGCCAGTGTTGCGGGTTTCAGCCACTCTTATACGTGTGGAGTGGCATCTTGTTTTCATTTGAAATCCCCTCATGATGTATGCTATTGGGCATTATTTCATATGTTTATTTGCCATCTGTGGATCTTCTTTGGTGAGATGTCTGTTCAGATCTTTGCCCATTTTTTAATTAGATTGTTCATTTTTTTATTGGTGAGTTTTAGGAGTTCTTTGTATATTTTTGGATATTGGTCGTTTATCAGATACGTGTTTTACAATATATTTTTAATATACATTTAATAAATTCACAGATATTTAAATAAAACATACGTGTTGAGATGTTGCCTAAAACAATTTCCAATGCTATCTGTGGTATGCTGACAACAATTTTGGGAAATATTATTTAAATCTCTCATTTAAAGTGAAATAGCAATGACAGGTTCGTTTCTGTGCCACATAATTAAAAGCAAAATAACAATAATAACATCCATGAAAATGCATTCCTCAGGGGCTGCAGCCTTTGATTTGACACTTCTGTTTCACAACTTATGGACAATGATGACCTTCGGTTCAGGATGCTTAACACATGTCAGCATTTGTTCAACACTGTTTGCTTCTGGGTTCCCCAGAAATACAGACTTGAATTATATTTATTTTATAATATTCTTGAGATGTTAATATCATTACTTCTCCCAGGGATAGGTCTAGGGAATAGCAAAGTTTTAGACATGCTGCCTATACCAAAGGTGAGTTTTAATTTCGAGTGATGTCTAGCAAAGACTATGTAACTTTCTCTTGCACAGTGGATTCTTCCAGGAGCTGTTCTTCAGAATAACACCGAAGAATGAGAATTCAGGGAAGTCTAGAGCCGGGAGCCCAGGGCTCTTACGGTTAGTTATTATGTAGTTGTTGCATGCTAAGTTGCTTAACTTTTCTGAGGCCCAATTTATTATTCTATTTAGAGTAAGTGATTGCCAATGTTCTCTCTAGTTCTGTCACTTTGATGATTCCATGATTTTTGAGGCTTACCTTTGAGACACAGAAAATTGCTACATAGAAAACTCTGCAAAGTCGCAGGATATGCCTGACATTTCGCCACAAGGGGAAGGATATGAAAGATTCCGCTGGCTCTCAGCTGATAACCCAAAACAAACAGCGAAGGTGTAGGTAGAAAAGCAGAAGCTCATCTTAGATGACTGTGACACTGGTTACCATGTGAGGAACACACGTGTCTCAGATGACTGCGACACTGGTTACTGTGTGAGGAACACACACGTGTCTCAGATGACTGTGACACTGGTTATCATGTGAGGAATGCACACACGTGTCTCAGATGACTGCGACACTGGTTACCATGTGAGGAACACGCACACACGTGTGTTCGTAGGTTGGGCTGAACGCATTCAGCAATGAAGTGAGTACGAATAAGAAAAAATGAGAAATCTTCAATGAAAACCTCGAGGTCTAAAATGAGACCATTGCCATCATTTCAGGACCATTAACGTCAACAGTCCTAGGTTCACCCGAGAGCCTGGGCCTTGGTGAGCAAGAACCCTGCCCCAGGAGGGGCCTGGCCAGCTCTGGGGTTGGGGCTCACCCTTGCCTGGAGTCCTGCACCTGCATCTAGGAGCTCCCAGCCCCTCCCGCAGAAGCGCGTGGTGGATTGTGAGTGGTGTAAGTGAAATCCTTACAGAAGCACTGAGCACAAGACGCTCTCAGTGAGTCAGCTGTTGTTACGCCCAGTGGGCACACCTTCCCAGTCCTGGAGCTGTGTGGTGCCATGCAGCTGTGCAGAGAGCTCCAGAGCCCGCCTGGCTACCCCTTGGCCTCTGAATGCCCCCTGCTCTGCCTTCGAGCCTTCCTCTCCTCCCTCCATCCTTCCTCAGAGCCTCTGGTCTTCACCTCTCCCAAGGACCTGCTGCATTTCGGGACTGACAAATTTCCCTGGAGGCAAAAGGAGAACGTCAAAAAATTAGGTGAAACACAAAATATTTTTGTAGCCTTTGTAATTCCAAATAAAATCTG
Organism: Pan paniscus; assembly: GCF_029289425.2. Taxonomy (NCBI): domain Eukaryota; kingdom Metazoa; phylum Chordata; class Mammalia; order Primates; family Hominidae; genus Pan; species Pan paniscus. The sequence goes on along the minus strand of NC_073266.2, from coordinate 94,326,168 downwards.
GAAAGGATAACGAGACACTTTGTTTTCCTCAGTCAATGCAGCACAAGGGATTTCTTCCTATGCTTGTTTTCTCTTTTTCGTTTCATTTCTTTTCTTTTCTTTTCTTTTTTTTTTTTTTTGAGGCCGAGTCTTGCTCTGTTGCCCAAGCTGGAGTGCAGTGGTACGGTCTCGGCTCACTGCAAGCTCTGCCTCCCGGGTTCACGCCATTGTCCTGCCTCAGCCACCCGAGTAGCTGGGACTACAGGCGCCCGCCACCATGCCCAGCTAAATTTTTTTGTATTTTTAGTAGAGACGGGGTTCCACCGTGTTAGCCAGGATGGTCTGGATCTCCTGACCTTGTGATCCGCCCACCTCGGCCTCCTAAAGTGCTGGGATTACAGGCATGAGCCACTGCGCCCGGCTGGCCAAACCTTCTTCACCCAGCGTGTTTCTACCTGGCATTTCCGCCTTGCCTTAGCTGGCCTAGCACATGGAAAGCAAACAAAAAGCAATGAAGTTCCAATTCCTTATGTAAACCAGAAAAAAAGTTTTTGCAAATGAGATGAAGGTTATATGTGTTTATTACTGCATTGGAGAAAGACCAGTTGGATGGCTTGTCCTCAGATTTGGCGGGCATATTTGGCTGTCAGGTGTCTGACTTCACTTCGGGGAGTCCCAGGGATCCCCATCTATACGGGGCAGCTGTCTTTCCAGGAGGCTGAACCTGAGGGGCAATGGGAGGCGGCATCACTGTTAATCCAGAGAGCAATGCCATACTTACCACGGTGCTGTGGGCGTAGAAACGCAAGCAGTGGGAGGGAAGAGAGGCCCTAATGAAAAGTCGTAAGGGCAGCTGCTCCACATTCCAGGTATGGATTCTTTTATTCCAGCTGCTTGTTATTGAGCGAGTCTGCACAGCATTCCCAGGTGGGGCAGGAAAAAGGATTTGCTCATGTATTTATTTATTTGCTTACTTTCTTAGTATTAATGACAAACAGTTCTTCCAAAAGGATACCAGCAAACATGGAGATGAACAAATTTGCTTTTGAATTCTAAGTGCTGTCCAAGTCACAGTTTCCCATTTCTTCCATGCTGATGATGGCAGGTAGGTATATAAACTGGCAGGCTGGAGGAAACCAACACTAAATGCGAAGAGTGGGTTATGTGTGTTTTTAATTTACTTCTTCATATTTTTGGGGATTTTCCCAGTTTCCAAGTACAGTGACAATGTCTTATTTGTAGAATCAGAAAATCACAGTGAATACAATTTTCAGTTGTGTGGTCTTTCCTCCCTGCGTACTAACCCGTTAGTAGGCGGGGGAGGACCATGGAACTGACAGGTGACATGTGAATAGCTGCTCTCCACATGCGGAGGAATCTGAACTCTCCTCACTGTGTTGATCGTTCCTCGTGGCCCAAGGAACAGTGACGGGCTGGGAAGCTATGCCTCTCTCGGTACCAGCAATTAAAGTCTTAAGAGGACTTGGCAACTTCCTTCTTTCTTTCCTCCCTTCCTTCTTTTTCTTTTTTTTTTTTTTTTTTTTGACGGAGTCTCACTCTGTCACCCAGGCTGGAGTGCAGTGGCGCCAATCTCAGTTCACTGCAATTTCCCCCTCCCGGGTTCAAGCAATTCTCCTGCCTCAGCCTCCCGAATAGCTGGGACTACAGGTACCCACCACCACACCCAGCTAATTTTTGTATTTTTTAGTAGAAATAGGGTTTCGCCCTGTTGGCCAGGCTGATCTTGAACTCCTGACCTCAGGTGATCCACCCACCTCGGCCTCCCAAAGTGCTGAGATTACAGGCAAGTGCCACCATGCCCAGCCTAGACTTGGCAAATTCTTTTTTTCTTTTCTTTTTTTGAGACGGAGCCTCACTCTGCCACCCAGGCTGGAATGCAGTGGCATGATCTCAGCTCACTGCAACCTCTGCCTCCTGGATTCAAGTGATTCTTCTGTCTCAGCCTCCCGAGTAGCTGGGACTACAGGTGCATGCCACCAGGCCCGGCTAATTTTTGCATTTTTAGTAGAGACAGGGTTTCACCATATTGGCCAGGCTGGTATCGAACTCCTGACCTCATGATCTGCCCACCTCGGCCTCCCAAAGTGCTGGGATTACAGGCGTGAGCCACCACGCCCGGCTGGACTTGGCAATTTCTAATTCCAAGGTCATGTTCAATTTTCACATTTCATTATTAAAAAATACTCTGTGCAAGAACTCGAGATACTCCATGAAGAAGGGAGAACAGCTAACATTCTCCTTTGTTCTGGAAGGCTTTCATTCAGTAACTGTTGGTTAGTGATGATTTGAGGTTTTCAAAACATTTGCTGAGACTAATTTTCTATTAGGTTAGAAAACCTGTTCTACTTCTTTAAGAGCCTAGCTGCTTCCATTTAAACAGCCTTTGCATCTGCTGCTAGGAGAAGAGGGAGGCATCCCTGCTTTGGAAACCTTGCCATGCTGCTGAGTGGCTACAGATGTATTGGAGTCTTTTACCACAGCGTTATCAACTGTCAAAAAAAAAGCACCAATAAACATTTTCTTAATGGCACCAAGAGCTTGGGGTCTTAGAAATAAACTTCATTAGCCAGGCGTGGTGGCTCACACCTGTAATCCCAGCACTTTGGGAGGCCGAGGCGGGCGGATCACGAGGTCAGGAGATGGGGACCATCCTGGCCAACATGGTGAAACCCCATCTCTACTAAAATACAAAAAATTAGCCTGGCATGGTGGTGCACACCTGTAGTCCCAGCTACTCGGGAGGCTGAGGCAGGGGAATCGCTTGAACTTGGGAGGCAGAGGTTGCAGTGAGCCGAGATTGCACCACTGCACTCCAGCCTGGCAACAGAGCAAGACTCCGTCTCAAAAAAAATAAATAAATAAATAAAATAAAATAAAAAATAAATGAACTTCATCCTAGAGGGAAAAAAAATTGAATTACAAAGCTTTCTTCAAGGCTCAAAGCTTATTCCTAGATGAACCCTCTATAAGCAATGAGTTATACAGAGGTAGTGGATCAGTCAGCTTGGCTGTCATAACAAAACACCATAGACCAAACAGCTTAAACAACAGACAGTTATTCCCTGACTGTTCTGGAAGCTGGAGGTCCAAGGTCAAGGTGCCAGGAAGGGAAGTTTTTCGGAGGCCTCTTTGCTTGACATGCAGGTGGCCACCATCTGGGCTGTGCACTCACCTGGCCTCTTCTGTGTGGGTGTGTGTTCGGAGGTGGGGAGAGAGAGGGAGCAACCTGTCTGGTGTCTCCTTTTATAAGGGCACTAATTCCATTAGATTAGTACTTCATTTAACCCTAATTACTTCCCAAAGGCCTCATCTCCAAGTGCCATCCTACTGGGGGTTAGGGCTTCAACGTAGGAATCTTGGGGTGATACAAACGTTCAGCTCATAACAGATATTTCTAACGCAAAGCAAACGTCTTCTTTACGTGAAGCAGGTGTGTGCTTTACCATGTGTGTTTTCCATTGCTGCAGTCACAAATTTTGACAAGCGTAGTGGCTCCAAACAGCACAGATCTATTCCCCTACAGTTTCAAAGGTCAGAAGTCTGGAATGAGCTTCTCTGGGTTAAAATCAAGGTGTTGCCTGGTCGTGTTGCCTTCTGGAACCTCTAAGAGAGAATCCGTTCCTTTCCTTTTCAGGCTTCCACAGGCCACCACCTGCTTCCGCCTGCAGCCCCTTCCTCCATCTGCACAGCCAGCCACGCTGCATCTCCTGACAGTTCTGTGGGCACAGCTCCCTCGACCGCATCTGGGAAGGAGTCTCCACTTTGAAGGACTCGTGTGATTCCAGCGAGCCCACCTGGAAAACCCAGGATAATTTCTCTACCTCACGGTCCGTATCTTAGTCACATCTGCAGAGTCCCTTTCACCATGGAAGGCGATCCAGCCACAGGTCTGGGGACTGCACATAAGCATCTCTGAAGCCATGATTCTGCCTACCACATGTGCTAGTAAAAGAAAGCTCTCCGTGTCTTGTTCTAACATCACTACATGCCTCTCTTTATGTGTCTTGAATTTTGCATATTCTTAACATGATTTCAACAGTAACAACAACAATAAAAAACTTGTGAACCCATTGCCTTCATCTGTTTGTGCAGCTATAGCAAAATATCTTGAGACCGGGTAATGTATAAAGAACAGAAATTTATTCTGCCACCGTTCTGGAGCCTGGAAGTTCAAGGCAGATTTGGGGCCTGGTAAAGGTGGCTCTCTACATCCAACATGACGCCTTCCTGCTGTGTCCTCTCATGGCAGGAGGGGCACAAAGAGATGACTGCTGTGTCGTCAAGAGGCAGGAGAGATGGAGGAGCTGAAGAAATCAGAGTGCTCCCTTCAACCTTTTTTATAAGGATGTTAATCCCATTCATGAAGGCTCAGTCCTCATCACTTAATCACCTCTAAATGCCCCGCCTCTTAATACGATTGCATTGGTGATTAGCTCACCATGGGAATTTTGGGGGGACACCAATATGGAGACCACGGCAGCTGTGTCGGTGAGGCTCTTGTGAAAGCCGGCCCATCCTCAGGCAGCATCGTTTACCCAGGCTCTAAGTGAATGAGGCTGTGGCCGTGACTGCTGTGGTTCATATAGTAGTTGAGCTTATTCTGTGCTAAGGACCCAGGATGCCCTCATGGTCGCAGTAGACAGGTAAGCAGCTATTTCAGTGGCACACGGGGAGTGTCAAAATAGAGGGACACAAATCCAGTCTCCAGTAGCTGTGTTCCAGCCGGGAGAAAAGTCAGCTAACATATGCAGGTGGATGAGGTGACAGATGTTTTATGACAATGACCCAGGATGCCTTCACCAGCTTCCTCTATTCCAGTCCCATCAGCTTACTAGACAGAAAACTCCAATAGTGTGTCCGGAGTTGGTGGCTTCTTGGTCTCACTGACTTCAAGAATGAAGCCGCAGACCCTCGCGGTGAGTGTTACAGCTCTTAAGGTGGCGCGTCTGGAGTCTGTCCCTTCTGATGTTCAGATGTGTTCGGAGTTTCTTCCTTCTGGTGGGTTCGTGGTTTCGCTGGCTCAGGAGTGAAGCTGCAGACCTTCAGGTGAGTGTTACAGCTCTTAAGGCAGCATGTCTGGAGTTGTTCATTCCTCCTGGTGGGCTCGTGGTCTCGCTGGCTCAGGAGTGAAGCTGCAGATCTTTGCGGTGAGTGTTACAGCTCATAAAAGCAGCATGGACCCAAAGAGTGAGCAGTAGCAAGATTTATTGCAAAGAGCGAAAGAACAAAGCTTCCACAGTGTGGAAGGGGACCCGAGCGGGTTGCCAATGCTGGCTCGGGAAGCCTGCTTTTATTCTCTTATCTGGCCCCACCCACATCCTGCTGATTGGTAGAGCCGAGTGGCCTGTTTTGACAGGGCGCTGATTGGTGCATTTACAATCCCTGAGCTAGATACAAAGGTTCTCCACCTCCCCATCAGATTAGTTAGATATAGAGTTTCGACACACAGGTTCTCCAAGGCCCCACCAGAGCAGCTAGATACAGAGTGTCGATTGGTGCATTCACAAACCTTGAGCTAAACACAGGGTGCTGATTGGTGTGTTTACAAACCTTGAGCTAGATACAGAGTGCCGATTGGTGTATTTACAATCCCTGAGCTAGACATAAAGGTTCTCCAAGGCCCCACCAGAGCAGCTAGATACAGAGTGTCGACTGGTGTATTTACAATCCCTGAGCTAGACACAGGGTGCTGATTGGTGTATTTACAATCCCTGAGCTAGACATAAAGGTTCACCATGTCCTCACCAGAGCAGCTAGATACAGAATGTCGATTGGTGCACTCACAAACCTTGAGCTAAACACAGGGTGCTGATTGGTGTGTTTACAATCCCTGAGCTAGATATAAAGACTCTCCACGTCCCCACCAGACTCAGGAGCACAGCTGGCTTCACCCAGGGGATCCCGCACTGGGGCTGCAGGTGGAGCTGCCTGCCAGTCCTGCGCCATGCGCTCACACTCCTCAGCCCTTGGGCGGTCGATGGGACTGGGCACCATGGAGCAGGGGGTGGTGCTCGTCTGGGAGGCTTGGGCCGCACAGGAGCCCATGGAGGCGGGGGAAGGCTCAGGCATGGCGGGCTGCAGTCCTGAGGCCTGCCCCGTGGGAAGGCAGCTAAGGCCCGGCGAGAAATGGAGTGCAGCGCCGGTGGGCTGGCACTGCTGGGGGACCCAGTACACCCTCCACAGCCGTTGGCCCCGGTGCTAAGCCCCTCACTGCCTGGGGCCCGCAGGGCCGGCCGGCTGCTCCGAGTGCGGGGCCCCCCAAGCCCACGCCCACCCAGAACTCCAGCCGGCCCGCAAGCACCACGTGCAGCCCCAGTTCCTGCTCACGCCTCTCCCTCCACACCTCCCTGCAAGCTGAGGGAGTGGGCTCCGGCCTTGGCCAGCCCAGAAAGGGGCTCCCACAGTGCAGCGGCGGGCCGAAGGGCTCCTCAAGTGCCGCCAAAGTGGGAGCCCAGGCAGAGGAGGCGCCGAGCAAGTGAGGGCTCTGAGGACTGGCAGCACGCTGTCACCTCTCAATAGGACAAGCGACCTTGTCAATTTAACTCTCCAATGTCTACTCAGTACCCAGGACAGAGACTCACAGTGTAGATCCTCAGTAAGGTGTGAAAGGAAAATTCCTTGGGCTCCCACAATCACTAAGCTAAAGGAAAAACTCAAGCTGGGAACTGCTTAGGGCCAACCTGTCTCCCATTGTACTCAGAGTCACCCCTCGCTCACTGAGATAAATGCATATCTGATTGCCTCCTTTGGAAAAGCTAATGAGAAACTCAAAAGAATGCAGCCGTTGTCTCCCACTTACCCGTGACCTGGAAGCCCCCTCCCAGCTTCGAGTTGTCTCCCTTTTACTTCAAGTTGCCCTGCCTTTCCTAATGGAACCACTGTTCATCTTACATATGTTGATTGATGCCACCGAGACCCCGCCTTTCCAAACCGAACCAATGTTCATCTTACATATGTTGATTGATGCCACCGAGACCCCGCCTTTCCGAACCGAACCAATGTTCATCTTACATATGTCAACTGATGTCTCATGTCTCCCTAAAACGTATAAAACCAAGCTGTGCTCTGACCACCTTGGGTACATGTCGTGAGGACCTCCTGAGACTGTGTCATGGGCGCGCGTTCTCGACTTTGGCAAAATAAACTTTATAAATTCACTGAGACCTGTCTCAGATTTTCGGGGTTCACAAAGGTTTCGGGAATAAATTAAGGACTGGATCACCAGGAAACCATCTAGTTAAACATTCATAGGTTTCCAGTGCAGAAGAGAAATGGCAAAATGACCAAATATAAGTTTTTCTCATTTGCTTAGAAGTCTTGCTTCCTGTCACAAATTATAAATTAGGATTCTGGTTTATGTGTGCGACTCAGAACACTGAGCTGTTCACGTCAGGGTCTACGAGAAAAGTCAGGCTGCTGGACCTGCAAAGCTGAGGCCCAGACACCTATGTGGTCCCACGTTGTGGGGCCGGCTTGGGGGCGAGCTCCTGCTGACATATCAGTGCTATCTCTTTTCTTGATTTAAGGTTGCCAGATAAAAATGCAGAATGCCCAGTTAAATTTCAAGGTCAGATAAATGACAATAATATCTAAAGTGAAGTATGCCCCACACAATATTTGGGACACATTTATGCTAAAAAATGTGTTGTTCCTCTGAAATTTAACTGTCCATCTTGTATTTTTACTTGCTAAATCTGGTAACACCATTTTTTTAATTAAAAAATTTATTGAGATAATTGCAGATTCACATGCATTTGTAAGAATAATACAGAGAAATCACCATACATTTTGCTCAGCTTCACCCAATGGTAACATTTTGCAAAACTATAGTACAGTATCACAACCAGGACATTAATGTTAGTGCAATGCACCGATCTTATTCATATTTCCCGATTTTATTTGTATTCATGTGTGCGTATGTGTATGTGTATACTCAGTTCGATATAATTTTACCTTCTGTATAGAAGTTAGCCCTCCGTATGCACAGGTTTCACATCCTTAGATTCCACCAACCACTGATGGAAAATATTTAAAAAAAATAAAAGTACAAATAAACAATATAGTATAACAACAATTTACATGGCATTTACATTATATTCAGTATTATACGTAATATAGAGATGATTTAAGTATACAGGAGAATGTGTACAGATTATAGGCAAACACTGCTCCATTTTTCTATAAGGAACTTCAGCATCCTCAGATATTGGTACCCATGGTGGGGAGTCCTGGAACCCATGCCCTGTGGGTGCCAAGCGAGGACTGTCAATTGTGCATCCACCAACCACAGCCATGATGCTGAACAACTCCAGTAGCATGGCGATCCTGGCGTTGGTGTTTTATGGCCATACTCACTTCCCCACCCACATTCCTAAGCCCTGGAAACCACTAATCTTCCTCCATTTCTAAAATTTTATCAGTTTGAAAATGTTACATAGGCCGGGTGCAGTGGCTCCCGCCTGTAATCCCAGTGCTTTGGGAGGCCGAGGTGGGTGATCACGAGGTCAGGAGTTCAAGACCAGCCTGGCCAAGATGGTGAAACCCTGTCTCTAACTAAAAATACAAAAATTAGCTGGGCATGGTGGTGGATGCATGTAGTCCCAGCTACTCAGGAGGCTGAGGCAGAGAATTGCTTGAACCCGGGAGGCAGAGGTTGCGTGAGCTGAGATGGTGCCACTGCACTCCAGCCTGGGCGACAAAGCAAGACTCCGTCAAAAAAAAAAAAAAAGAGAGAAAAGAAAATATTATGTAAATAGAATCATCTGTACATAACTTTTGGTCTTGGCTTTTTCCAGCTAGTGTAATTCTCTGGTTACTGACCCAAGTTGTCACACGTATCATTAGTTTGTCCTTAGTACTGCTGAGTAGTATTCCAGGTATGGATAGCCCTCAGGTGTCTCACCATTCACCTGGGCCCATTCTGTCAACCCTATTTTAAGTACAACAATTTAAAGAAGGAAAAGGGTTTTCAAATAAATGTAAAATCCAAAGGAATCGTAAAGTCGTATTTCTGTTATTTGTAAAGAATAAACTTATTTCAAAATGCTTTGCTTTGAAAATGTTTTTTAAACTTAACCAAGTTGGGCATAAATTGATGCAATCTCATTGGACAATAATGTAGCATTACTCTTAAATATTCACAAACCTTATGACCTAGCAATTTCCTTTCTTTGTGTAGAGCTGTTATGAGTTATGTGTTCCTCAAAAGAGATAATGCTGAAGTCCTAATTCCCAGTATCTTAAACTGTGACCTCATTTGGAAAGAGCCTTTGTAGAAGTAATCCAGTTAAGATGAAGTCGAGGTCAGACTGCACGAGGGGGTCGTCCACCCAGTGACTGCAGTTCTCGTAAGAAGATGCAGATTCACACAGAGGGAAAGAGAAGTTGAAGCGATGAAGCCACAAGCCCAGGAACAGCAAGGATTGCCCAGAAGAGGCAAGAAAGCATCCTCTCCTGCAGCCTTCAGAGGAAGCAGGGCTCTGTGGACACCTGGATCTGACTTCTGGCCCCCAGAACCTTAGGAGAGTAAATTTCTGTCATTTTATGCCATCCAGTCTGTAGTACTTTTTTGAGATGGAGTCTCTCTCTGTCACCCAGGTTGGAGTGCAGTGGCCTGATCTCGGCTCACTGCAACCTCTGCCTCCTGGGTTCGAGCGATTCTCCTGCCTCAGCCTCCCAAGTGGCTGAGATTACAGGCGCCTGCCACCATGTCCAGCTAATTTTTGTATTTTAGTAGAGATGGGGTTTTGCCATGTTGGCCCACCACCACACCCGGCTAACTTTCGTGTTTTTGGTAGAGACGGGGTTTCACCATGTTGGCCAGGCTGGTCTCAAACTCCTGATCTCCGGTGATCTACCCGTCTTGGCCTCCCAAAGTGCTGGGATTACAGGCGTGAGCCACTGCGCCCGGCCAGTCTGTAGTACTTTGTTATGACAACTCCAGGAAACTAATACAACACTCCAAAAAGAAACTTGCAAATGTACAGCAGCAGATGTATACAAGAATGTGCAATGCATGCTTGAATAGCAGTTCTGTTCTCAGGAGCAAAAACCTGGAAACATTTCAAATGTCCATTAATAGAAAAGTAGAAACATAAATTATGATTTAATCAAAACATAAAAGCAGCCCAAATGGAGAAATTACAGTAACATGCAACAATATGGATGAATATGGGCAATACATATTCAGCAAATAAAATAAATTTCTTTTTTTTTTTTTTTTTTGAGACGGAGTCTCGCTCTGTCTCCCAGGCTGGAGTGCACTGGCGCGATCTCAGCTCACTGCAAGCTCCGCCTCCCGGGTTCACGCCATTCTCCTGCCTCAGCCTCCCGAGTAGCTGGGACTACAGGTGCCCGCCACCACGCCCGGCTAGTTTTTTGTTTTTTTTTTTTTTTTTTTTTTTTTTTCCCAATAAAACATGTTTTATTTTCGCAGTGACCTTATACAACATTTAACATAACATTTATTTAATAAGAAATATAATTTAAAGTTTTTGAAGGACAATCCTTCATCTCTTATTTTCTACTGTTAAGCTATTTTTCCAAGTTATTCACTCTCTCACTCAAATATGAAAACCAAGAGTCTCTGATAATCTCAGACACAGGACACAAAAAGGACAGTATATTCATATAGTTCAGCTGTGTTACTATCAAAAAATAAGAAAGGTGATGTTTTGATATCAAATGTCAGAGAAATAACATCACATACATCTATTTTCTATTACCTTCAGATTTTTAGGCATTGGACTAGACTCTTAATATTTAAAGATCAAAGTATACTGGTGGAGAGAAGACATAAGAAACAGCTACATTTTCTTTGCTTACAAATTTATGCTTAAAAAAATAACATAAGACTTGGTAACCTACAACCAACTGCTGAACTTAATTAAAAACCACAATGGGCTGGGCGCAGTGGCTCACACCTGTAATCCCAGCACTTTGGGAGGCTGAGGCGGGTGGATCACCTGAGGTCGGGAGTTCGAGACCAGCCTGACCAACATGGAGAAATCCCATCTCTACTAAAAATACAAAATTAGCCGGGCGTGGTGGCCCATGCCTGTAATCCCAGCTACTAGGGAGGCTGAGGCAGGAGAATCGCTTGAACCTGGGAGGTGGAGGTTGCGGTGAGCAGAGATCACACCATTGCACTCCAGCCTGGGCAACAAGAGCGAAACTCTGTCTCAAAAAAAAAATCATAAATAAATAAAAATCACAATGACCTGTGGTCCTGCACCAGTCAATAAGGCATGATGATGGCAATGCTTGTGTCTTAGATAATATGCCTGCCCCTAAGCTTAGAATTCAGCTGCAGACACAGGTTCCGGTGACTCAATAAGAAAGAGATTTAAGACTTCCTCTGATTACCCAGTTATCCACTTGGTTAACTCCCTAATGCCCTTCAAGTCTGTTCAAATCTAAACTTTTCAATGAGGCCTACCCTGACCATCCTTATATAATTCCCCAACCTGCCTTCTTCACTCCATTCAGGCATTCCTGATCCTCCTTAACCATTCAACCTTTTCTTCTTTCCATACCTTTAATCTCCTTGTAACGTATTATACAATGTGTTTATTATGTTTGTTGTCTCTCTCCCCCCACTAAAACGTGAGTTCCATGAGGGGAGGAATCTTTGTCCACTTTGTTCACTAGATGTATCACAAGGCCCCACAACAGTGTCTGCCCCATAGGAGGCCTTCTATAAGTATTTGTTGAATGTTAAATACTCCTTTGCATCCTGTCCTCCCAGTTCTCCATCCCAGCTCCCATTCATTAACATGCCTCACTCTAACCATGCTCGCAGTGGAACAACTAGGACTGGAAATAAACAAACAAGGCTCCAGATCAGAAAGGGAGGGAGGTTTTTACATTTATCCCCTACTCTAGTCCCTAAAAATCCATCCTATGTTTTTTCCTTTTATCTCCTTTCTGAATTATCAATTCCTCCCAAATTCTTTTTTTTTTTTTTTTAAAGTAGTCTTTTTTTTTTTTTTCTTTTTTATTGATCATTCTTGGGTGTTTCTCGCAGAGGGGGACTTGGCAGGGACACAGGACAATAGTGGAGGGAAGGTCAGCAGATAAACAAGTGAACAAAGTTCTCTGGTTTTCCTAGGCAGAGGACCCTGTGGCCTTCCGCAGTGTTTGTGTCCCTGGGTACTTGAGATTAAGGAGTGGTGATGACTCTTAACGAACATGCTGCCTTCAAGCATCTGTTTAACAAAGCACATCTTGCACCGCCCTTAATCCATTCAACCCTGAGTGGATACAGCACATGTTTCAGAGAGCACAGGGTTGGGGGTAAGGTCACAGATCAACAGGATCCCAAGGCAGAAGAATTTTTCTTAGTACAGAACAAAATGAAAAGTCTCCCATGTCTACCTCTTTCTACACAGACACAGCAACCATCCGATTTCTCAATCTTTTCCCCACCTTTCCCCCCTTTCTATTCCACAAAACGGCTAGTTTTTTGGTATTTTCAGTAGAGACGGGGTTTCACTGTGTTAGCCAGGATGTCTTAATCTCCTGACCTCGTGAGCCTCCCTCCTCGGCCTCCCAAAGAGCTGGGATTACAGGCGTGAGTCACCACGCCTGGTCAAAATAAATTTCAAAAATGACACACAGTATGAGGTTAACTTTTTTTTGCAGAGTTAAAAGTTATCAATTAGACATTCTTTCTGGAATGTATACACATAACACATACTATACTACACTACCCTATACTACCTTACACTACACTACCCTACACTATCCTACACTACACTACCCTACACTATCCTACACTACACTACCCTACACTACACTACTGCATGCTACCCTTCTCTACCCTACACTACACCACACTACCCTACCCTACCCTACTCTACACTGCTCTACACAACACTACTGTCAAAAGGAACACAAGGGAAAGAACAGTCCAGGGTCCGGGCAGTCCGGAGGTGGCAGAGAGGCAGCACACAGCATGGGGAAGACACGCAAGTAGACACAGTTATTGCCAAGTTCTAGTTTTCACGCTGGCTAGTGGGTTCACAGGTACTCATTACGTTTTTACAAAGGCACATGTCTGTAAAAAGGGCCACACCTGGGCTAAGCATGATGATTGATTGTGAAGCAAGGGTAACGATGAACTCAAGCTGGTGCACATGACTCCAGTAAGAAAAACAAACAAGTGAACCTAACTTAGTTCTATTGCTGTGGAGGAAGAGAAAACAGAAGTAGGGAACAGCTAGCGGTTTCTGCCACATCCCTTTGATCTGCCATTTAGGTAATTTCCAATTCCTTGGCTGTGGAAAGCGTCGTGATGATGTGACACACACGGATTTATAGAGATGCACGGCTTCTCCTGAGGGATGTGAGATTTGTGAGGCCAAGGGTTTGTCTACCAAGATGAGTGAGACTCACACTGCAGAAAGTGACACCCCCATTCTACCCCGCGAACAGTACAGAAGGTTGTCAGTTTCCCAAATTTTTACTAACACTAAGCATTACCACTCGGGAGGAAAAAAAATTCTTGCCATCTTGTGCAGCCAAAAAGGCACATTTTAACCATATTTTTACTTCGCATTTCTTTAGCAACTTTTAAGTTGGACGTATTCTATTAGTTCATTGGCCTTTTGAGCTTTTTCATTTGTGAACTCTTGTTTGGATCCTTAACACTTTTCTCTGGAAGTGGGGTGATGGGTTTGCCTTTTTCTTATTGATCTGTGAGAGCATTTTATATATCAGTCATTAGGAACATTGCTAAAGCGATTAATCATTAACTCTTTCAAACTACTTTATCATCTCTGATGATAAACTTGATGGAAAATGTCCGACCCTTGAAGGCCCTGAACTCTCTTCCTTGATTCACCACTGCCCTTGAAATACGCTTGGGGCGGGCTGCGTGTTTCCCAGAATCCTCCCGGGGCACAAGGGCGAACGTGGAGGCAGGAGGAGCCAACAGCAAAGGACTCTACTGAACAAATGTCCCCTCTCACTGTCACCCTGCTCCAATTCCGTCTTCCTCATGGCACAAAGAGCACTAAGCCTTTTGCGGGGATTAACAAGCCACACATTATACTTTAAGAATTATTTGACATTTCAATCGCCCTGAAGTGTGAAAGGCTTCTATTGTGCACAGATTCAGATTCATCACGAGCTCTCATAGCGTCCTGGGTAGAAGCCTGCTTTTCATTTTCATCTACATATCACAGGCAATTTCCTCTTGGAGTTCGAAGACAATGTTTCAGTTATGCATCCAGAAAAGAACAATTTGTGCGTGGTAATTAAATCAGTGAATCACTAATCCTCCTTAAACCGGACTTAGTGCCTCAAAAAGAGCCTTCAAAGCTTCCTTTCCCCACACATTATTTAACCAGGGTCTCCACTGGTTAATAATTAAATGGAGGCTGAATGCAGAGAGAATGGATGGGCAGACTGAGCGCAACAGAGAACAGGAAGAAAAGGGAAGTTTACAAGCAGGAGGGAAAGTATCTTACCCTCCTTGGAGGTCGACAGTCTGACCCCTTTTAAAAGAGAAAGCCATACATTTTCATTCCCACTCAAATTATTTTATAACATCTACAAAAAGGACATGCATTTTAAAAATGTGTTATTTTTCCAGTAGAACTAAGGTATGTTCATTCACAGAGAAGACATTTAAGTGACTGACGCAATGAAGAAGTGGCCCTCATTCTTCCAGTGTGCTCTCCATCATAACCCGTGGCCGGGCTGCAAGTGAAGAGACTAGTTCTCTGGGAGTGGCTCTTTATGCTGCCCTGTGTCAAAACACACTCTCCCCTTTTCCCTTTCGCCCTGTATTGACCAGTGCACTGGGCAAAAGAGTAAAGAAAATGCTTTTCTCCAGTCATGGTAATCTAGCCCCAAGGGAAGCAATTTCTCTTGAGAAAAATCCCTGTGGAGCGGGTGGGACCAACATGGTGCCGAAAGGTAACCAGAGACACAGGAAGGGGTCGCCATGCTGCGCACCTGCAGTGCTGAGCACCACGTCAGAGGCAGCCGCGGTGGGCAGCATGGGGAGCAGCTCCCCACAGCCAGCCAAGTCTCCTCCGTCCCTGAATTTAACACGCAGTGTCAGAGTCAGGCTGGGGGCCATTGCTGCTGTTTGTTCTCCCGGGCACACAACTGAAAGAATCAGGCCCAGAATGTGGCCCCAGATTCAAAACCGCATCAACCTCCATTCATAGATTAATTGCTTTTCCTGATCTTTCAGATTTACTACAAACACCTCCAGGGGTGCGGGGCTCTCTGCCACCATCACCAATGTCGGGTAAGGCCGGTACTCAGTTCTCCAGCATCTTCCTGACTCCAAATGTGTTGCATCTGGCAGATTGTGGACATTCCACAGAGGTGCTCTTTGTGCAATTTCCACAATCTTGGAAATGGAGACAAAGCCCTCACAAGACACTGAACCTGCTGGCACCTTCCTCTTGGACCTCCAGATCCCAGAACTGTGAGAAATAAATTTGGGGCCAGGCACAGTGGCTCATGCATGTAAGGCCAACATTTTGGGAGGCTGAGGTGGGAAGATTGCTAGAGGCTAAGAGTTCAAGGCCAGCCTGTGCAACATAGTGAGACATCATTTTTACAAAAGATAAAAAAATTAGCCGGGTGTAACGGCTCGCACTCACCTGTACTTGGAAGGCTCAGGTGGGAGGGTTACTTGAGCCCAGGAATTGGGGTTTCAGTGAGCTACTATTGCACTACTGCACTACAGCTTGGGCAACAGTGAGACTCTGTCTCCAGAAAAGACATAATAGTAAAAATTCTGCCTTTTATAAATTACCTTGTCTGGGGTGTTTTGTTACAGCAGCACTCACAGACAGAGACACGTAGCATCAATAGGTAAATGGAGATGATACCGTTGGAACAAAATAGAAAGGAACGCAAATATATAATAACAATTTGGTACCTTTTGTGAATTCTTAACAACTACAAATATCAATTCTGTCTACTTTTCTTACAGCTAATGCTTGGACATGCAGATAAGAGCAGTAGGAGAGAAAAAGGCTTTTCTGCGGAGTCACATGTCAATAGCGTGTGTCCATGTGTCTCATTCTGTGGTGAGGACAGTGGACTCCTCCAGCTCTGCTCCTTGGCTCACTTGCCCCACCCCCCTAGCTAGCTTTCATTGGCTCATTTCTTCATCATCACAAATTGTCAAGTGTCTACAAGGTGCCAGCCTGGTTCCACATGCCTACGGTAAAGCAGTGAGCAAACTGACATACCTCTGCCATCAAGGAGCTTCTATTCCAGGACAGAGAGACAAAGCAAAGCAACTAGCCAACATGAATAAAAGGACAGGGGTAAGCACCGTACGAAGTATGAAAATACAATTAGGTATGGCAGGTGATTGTTCAGTGAAGACGTCTCTGAGGAAGAGACAGTGGAGCTACGATTTAAGTGAAAAGGAGGCAACTATTGCAAAAATGGGGG
Source organism: Pan paniscus (assembly GCF_029289425.2). Taxonomy (NCBI): domain Eukaryota; kingdom Metazoa; phylum Chordata; class Mammalia; order Primates; family Hominidae; genus Pan; species Pan paniscus. The sequence goes on along the minus strand of NC_073266.2, from coordinate 94,309,740 downwards.
GGGATTTGGAAGACTTAGTATTGTTACCATGCTAAGATCACCAGAGTAATCTACAGGTTCCACAAAATCCCTATCAATATCACTGTGGCCTTTTCTGAAGAAATGGAAACGCTGATCCTAAAACTCATATGAAATTACAAGGAATCACAAACAGCCAAAAAAAGAACCTTGAAAAGAGTGAATTGGAGGACTCATACTTCTTGATTTCAAAACTTGCTATAAAGCTAAAGCAATCAAAAGAGTGTGTCACTGGCATAAGGACAGACATAGATCAATGTTATAAAACCGAGAATCCAGAAATAAACCCATCATCTATGGTCAACTGACTTTCCACCAGGGTACCAAGACTATTCCATGGAGAAATAATAATGTCTTCAACAAACGGTGCTGGGATGATTAGACACCCACATGCAAAATAATGAACTTGGAACTCTACCTCACACCATGAACAACAATTCACTCAAAATGGGTCAATGGCCTAACCATGAGTGTACAAAACTCAGAGGAAAATATAGGGGTACATCTTCATGATCTTGGATTTGGCATGAATTCTTAGATATGACACCAAAAGCAGGAACAAGAAAAGAAAAAATAGATAAATTAGGTTTGATCAAAATATAAAATTTTTGTACATCAAAGGACATTATCAAGAAAATGAAGACAACATATAAAATGGGAGAAAATATATGCAAATCATATATCTGATAAGGATCTAATATCTAGACTATATAAAGAGCACTTTCAACTCAACAATAAGACAAAAAAGTCAACTAAAAAATGGGCAAAGGACTTGAACAGCCAGTTCTCCAAAGAAGACAGAGGATGGCAAATAAGCATATGAAAAGATGACAAATATTTCCTTACTCACTAAGGAAACGTAAATCAAAACTATAGTGAAGTACCACTTCATACTGAGATAGCTGTAATAAAAAACAGAGAAAATAAAGTCAGGATGTGTAGAAATTGGCACCCTCTCTGGTGGAAATGCAAAATGGTGCAGCTACTATAGAATACAGTTTGGTATTTCCTCAAAATGTAAACATAGAATTACCATATGACTCAGCAATTGTACTCCTAGGCATATATCTAAATAAACTGAAAACAAGTACTTAAACAGAAACTTACACACAAATGTTCATAGGAGCACTATTCACAATAGCTGAAAGGTAGGAACTGGCCAAATGTCATTGACTGATGAATGAATAAACAAAATGTGAAATATCCCTACAATGGAATATTATTCACCCCTAAAAAGGAATAAAGTTGGATATATGCAGCAATGCAGATGAACCCTGAAAACAGTATGCTAACTGAAAGAAGCCAGACACAAAAGGTCATGTATTGTGATTCCATTCATATGGAATATCCAGGAGAGGTTAATCCACAGGGACAGAAGGCAGATTTATGGTTGCCAGGGGTTGGTGGGAGGGGAGAATGGGGCGTGACTGCTTCATGGGTAGGGGGTTTCTATTTGCAGTGATGAAAAGGTTCTACAACTAGGCCGTGGTGAAGGTTGTACAGTATTGTATATCTACTTAGTGCCACTGAATTGCACACTTTAAGATGGTTAATTTTATGTTATGTGAATTTTACTTCAATAAAAACAAAGTTGGGGGAAGCTCAAAGGGTAGGAAAGGATGGAATGTTTGAGAATCAGAATTCTCCATGGGGCAGGAGTATATTGCACCAAGCGAGGAAAGGAGAGAGCCGTTCCTAGAGAGCCTTCGAAGTTAGGGACTGGTGTTATGGCCATGCACTGAGGAGTCGCTATGAGTGTGAGCCAGGGAATCACATGGCTTCATGGCTGCTCAGGAAGCACCCACTCTGGCTATTACGGTCTTGTGGTTTGAGGGGTCAGGGATGAAAGCATAAAGACTAACTGGCAGCCAACGCAGCTCCCAAACCGGCAGGTGCTGAGACAAGAGTGGTGGCTGTGAGAATGAGTAGATGTAGGCAGATTTAGATATTTAGGGGTGGAGGCCGGTAGAAGTTACAAGAGTTGGTGATGGGTTGAATATAGGGGCAAAGGAAGGAGGCCAAGTTTAAAATGTGCACACTTCCTATTAAGTGTATTGAAGAAACCAAAGAGGAAACAGCCCCATAAGTGATATAACCTGGCCTCAGACAGCGCTTTCACTCTTGAAAAAAGTTTGTGTTCTCTTTGACAGAAAATAATTTTAAAAGAAGAACAGATCACAGCGAATTCCACAGATGATGAGCATATTAGAAGTCTAGGATTTTCTCATGGAAAAAGACCGTGGAGATCGTTGGGTTCAACTTCTTCACGCTGCAGATGAGGGCGCAGATCCAGAGCGCCCAGTGACTTCCCAAAGACAAGCAGCTGTTTAGGGGCTCAGATCCAGAACCCATGAACAGGCTGAATCCTATGTAGGTCCCGGAGTCTTCAGAGGCTGCAGCTCTACCCCAATGAAGACCCTCTCTCCTCCTGCCTCCTATCTTTTCAGCTTTAAGGATTTTTGTTTTCACTTCATCTAACTGCACAAAGTTTGTGACTCTCATCCCATTTGAGATGTCTCTGGACTCTAGAGCCACACTGTCTGGGCGCAAACTCTATCACCGTGTAGGGTGACTGCAAGCAAGTCACTTAGCCTCTCTGCTTCTCAGGTCTTACCTACTTAGCAGGGACTGGGACATTGCTTTTCCCGTGGAGTGGGGCCAAGAGTTTAATGAGTTCGCTCCCACTCTCACCTTGTCTGTCTGACCACAGCTGGTCGACCCCAAGGTCAAGCTGAAGTCCTTCACTTCTTCACCCACAACCAAGGACTCCTGAACGCCATGACAGTGCCATGCACCTGCCACACAGCGGGCAGGCCTTCCCCAGCTTCACGCAGCTCTCCCTTCTCTCCTTCAGCCCCTGCCACTGTGAAGTATTTCCAGGCTCGCTCAGGCCACCATGGGCGCTGGGGGAGTCCTGTTTCCGACCTTCTGGCTTGAATACTCCTCCATACTGTCAGGTTCCGAATGGACTACATTTGAGGTTAGCTCAACTGTAAATCGAGCAATACAATTTTGTGCAATGGAAAGACAGCCAGTTTGGAGACGTGTGTGTGTGTGTGCGTGTGTGTGTCTGTGTGTCTGTGTGAGAGAGAGAGACAGCGAGAGAGAGAGGAAGATGGGGAGGAGGAGGCAGCCGGGGTGATGCCATGCTTTGTTTTTGGAACATTATTATTTTCTCTTCTTTCCCTAAAGAACAGCACTTCAAAAATCAATTATTTAATTCTGAAAGAGTCCCATGGCATTTTAACTGTACAAAATCAGTCAAGATGACATTAAATCCTGATGCGGGAACCTTTCCAACAAACCATTATGCTCCTCCAGAATGGCTGGAATAAGAACACTACCTTGGCAGATGTCTCTGCAGTGATTAACACTTATGTCATCCTGAAGCAGTGATTACTTTACATCTGATCTCAGTGTGATGCCGCCTGAAAATTTCCCAGGGAAGGAAAAAAAAAAGATTCTGCAATATTGTCAAAAATAATGCTATTGTCAGAAGTAATGTTCTCTGGAAGTCGTATTTCATATTTAGTACAATTTTTTTTTTGCTTCCTCTGAGTGCAAACACAGAGAAAGTGAATTAGAGTAACCTCTCTATATTTCAGCTCCAGTCTCTAAGGCAAAATGTACCTCTCAATGCTATTTACTACTTTATTTCTTACTGGCTTTTTATGCTGAGAGAATGAAGGGTAAAGTAAAAGAGGTTTTAACATTTCTTGGCTCTGTGTTTAGCAGAAAAACTTAAAATCTAAATGTTATTTTACTTCCTGCCTTCCATTCTGTCTTTCTTTCCCATTTTCCTTTCTCTTAAACATTTTCCTTCTCATTTCATTCCCTGTGACTCTCATCCGTTTTTTAAAACATTACAGGTTCCCGAATCAGAGTTTTGGTTCAACATCGTAGATCGCACACACGTGTTACTTTAGCATCCTCCTGAAACCTCACCAAAATGACCATAAGGGGAAAAAATGTTATAAGTCCATAAGAACAAAGAAAATGAGGCCAGGTGTGGTGGCTCATGCCTGTAATCTCAGCACTTTGGGAGCCTGAGGCGGGCAGATAACCTGAGGTCAGGAGTTCAGGACCAGCCTGGCCAACATGGCACAACCATGTCTCTACTAAAAATACAAAAGTTAGCTGGGCATGATGGTGCGTACCTGTAATCCCAGGTACTCGGGAGGCTGAGGCAGGAGAATCGCTTGAACCAGGGAGTTGGAGGTTGCAGTGAGCTGAGAGCGTGCCACTGCACTCCAGCCTGCCGACAGAGTGAGACTCTGTCAAAAAAACAAAAAACAAAAACACACACACACACACACAACAAAAACAAACAAAAAAACAAAGAAAAATACAATATCTGTGATTTTGGGAAATGGGGAGTAAATGGCAGAGGAGTACTTGACTTTATAGTTGGAGAAAGCTGAAGCTTTCTTCCCGTTGCCTAGTGGGAAATAACAGGACGTGGCTGAGGTGTGAAACCCTCAGGATTGAAGGCAGCGTAGCCTCTGAGAGTAGGTTCAAGGATACCCTGAAACCAAGTTGGTCAGCAGAACTGCCAGTTCGCCTCCCACAGTTTGTGTGTACCGGCAACAACTGACCCAAACAGGGACAGAGGGGAGTTATTCTCTGGGGACCCTGCCTCAGGGAGGCTCTGGCCTCAAGGTCTCCAGGCACAGCTGAGAGAGGGGGCCGGGCACAATGCCAGGGGCTGGCAAGTCCAGCTGATGGGCCCTGCCAGGCCCGCCGCCTGTTTCTGCAAGGTTCTGTTGGAACAGGGCCACACTCATCCCCTTTTGTATTGCCTATAGCCCCTTTCGCATTATAACACACTACGAGGGCTGGGTGGAGGTGGAGTTGGCAACAGAGCAGGTGGCCCACAAAGCTTGAAACATTTACTATTGGTTCTTTATAGAAAATGTTTTCTGACTCCTACCCTGGAATGCGAGCCACGGGTCCCCCAGAGAACCTCCATCAGCTTTAACTCTCCCTCTTCCAATCACGACTTACTCTTCTTAAACACGGACAATTAAATATTACTAGATATCTGAGAAAACATTTCAGCAAGACAGAGATGAGGAACTCAGAAAAAAAAAGCATAAGGAGAAAAAGAGTATTTCAAAAAAATTCTACAATTTATGTCCTGGTAGAGACAGGAGAATCTATTTTATCCATGAAACAGGAAAAAGATACTGTATAAAAGGAATATTAAAGAATAAAAAAGTTATTGGAAATTAAAATATGAAAACAGAAACAAAATAATTCAATAGAAATATTGGGAGGTATGGTTGAAGAAATCTCTCAAAAAGCAAAACAAGAAAACAGATATAAAAGTAGAAGACCAAATTAGAGGACCAGACCGGGCACAGTGGCTCCCACTTGTAATCCCAGCACTTTGGAAGGAGGAGGCAGGAGGATCACTTGAGGTCAGGAGTTCGAGACCAGCCTGGACAACATGGTGAAACCCTGTCTCTACTAAAAATACAAAAATTAGCTGGGCGTGGTGGTGCACGCCTGCAATCCCAGCTGCTCGGGAAGCAGAGGCAGGATGTTGCAGTGAGACGAGATCATGCGACTGCACTCCAGCCTGGGTGACAGAGTGAGACCCCGTCTCAAAAAAAAAATAGAGGATCAATTCAGGGTGTCCAACTGCTGATAAATAAAATTTCCAGAAAGAAAAAAAATATAGAGAGAGGACAAAATCACCAAATCCTAAATAAAAGGACATAAAATATTAAAAGAAGCTACCAAGGGCCGGGTATGGTGGCTCATGCTGTAATTCCAGCACTTTGGGAGGCTAAGGTGGGAGGATTGCTTGAGCCCAGGAGTTTGAGAACAGTCTGAGCAACACAGTGAGATCCAACCTCTACTAAAAATAGTAAAAAAAAAAAAAAAAAAAAAGAAGAAGAAAAAGAAAAAAAATTAGCAGGGCGTGGTAGCACACACCTGTAGACCCAGCTACTAGGGAGGCTGAGGCAGGGGATTCCTTGAGTCTGGAAGGTCTAGGCTGCAGTGAGCCATGATTGTCCCACTGCACTCCAGCCCGAGCAACAGAGCGAGACCCTGTCTCAAAAACAACAACAACAAAAACTAGAACCCACCAAGTCTCTACCTGTTGAATAGACAGACATAGGGTAGACTGCTGTGTCATTTAAGAATGGTGATGGTAAACGTAGGGTCCTAGGGTTTCCCAGAAAGAAAGAGAAAGAGGAAAAACACAGGTTACTTTAACAAGTTCAGCAGTCAGAATGATGTTGGACTTTACAGAAACAAATTAGATGCTAGAGAACGATGAACCAATGTCTTCCAAATTCTGAAAAGACATGATTTCAACCTGGAACTTTATTTTCAAGTGAAGTGTTGATTCAACCTAAGAGTAGAAAACGGCTCTATTCAAGCTTGCCAGCCTCGTGGAGCCTGCAGGTCTCCTGGAAACCCCTCTGGCAAAGCACAGGAATAAACACCCTCAAAGCAAAGGAAGGAACACCCTCAAAACACAGGAATGAACATCCACAAAGCATAGGAATAAACACCCTCAAAACACAGGAATAAACACCCTCAAAGCACAGGAATAAACACACTCAAAGCACAGGAAGAAACACACTCAAACCACAGGAAGAAACACACTCAAAGCACAGGAATAAACACACTCAAAGCACAGGAATAAACACCCTCAAAGCACAGGAAGAAACACCCTCAAAGCACAGGAGGAAACACCCTCAAAGCACAGGAAGAAACACCCTCAAAGCACAGGAGGAAACACCCTCAAAGCACAGGAAGAAACACCCTCAAAGCACAGGAAGAAACACACTCAAAGCACAGGAAGAAACACACTCAAAGCACAGGAAGAAACGCCCTCAAAGCACAGGAAGAAACGCCCTCAAAGCACAGGAGGAAACACCCTCAAAGCACAGGAGGAAACACCCTCAAAGCACAGGAAGAAACACCCTCAAAGCACAGGAAGAAACACACTCAAAGCACAGGAATAAACACACTCAAAGCACAGGAAGAAACACACTCAAAGCACAAGAAGAAACACCCTCAAAGCACAGTAGTAAACACACTCAAAGCACAGGAAGAAACACACTCAAATCATAGGAATAAACACACTCAAAGTATAGGAATAAACACAAAGGGCAGGAATAAACACACTCAAAGCACAGGAATAAACATACTCAAAGTATAGGAATAAACACACTCAAAGCACAGGAAGAAACACACTCAAAGCATAGGAATAAACACCCACAAAGTAGAGGAATAAACACACTCAAAGTGGTGGGGAAAAGGACAGAAAAGTACACGGAAAGTGATGGTGTTACGAGAGCTGCATCTTTGTCTTGCATTTAGAAATCGTGGGATAAATACTAGAAGAAATGGCTCCTTGCCCCTGGAAAGTGAGACTTAGGAAGGAAACAGCTGTTTTTCTATCTAACCCTAAAGTAACAAGTGAATTTAAAAATATGCCTGTGTCACTTCTCAAAAGAAGACATTTATGCAGCCAACAGACACATGAAAAAATGCTCATCATCACTGGCCATCAGAGAAATGCAAATCAAAACCACAATGAGATACCATCTCACACCAGTTAGAATGGCGACCATTAAAAAGTCAGGAAACAACAGGTGCTGGAGAGGATGTGGAGAAATAGGAACACTTTTACACTGTCAGTGGGACTGTAAACTAGTTCAACCATTGTGGAAGTCAATGTGGCAATTCCTCAAGGATCTAGAACTAGAAATACCATTTGACCCAGCAATCCCATTACTGGATTATAAATCACGCTGCTATAAGGACACATGCACACATATGTTTATTGCGGCACTATTCACAATAGCAAAGACTTGGCCAGGCGCAGTGGCTCACACCTGTAATCCCAGCACTTTGGGAGGCCGAGGCGGGTGGATCACAATGTCAGGAGATCGAGACCATCCTGGCTAACATGGTGAAACCCCATCTCTACTAAAAATACAAAAAAATTAGCCAGGTGTGGCGGCATGCACCTGTAGTCCCAGCTGCTGGGGAGGCTGAGGCAGCAGAATGGCGTGAACCCAGGAGGTGGAGCTCGCAGTGAGCCAAGATCGCGCCACTGCACTTCAGCCTGGGTGACATAGCAAGACTCCATCTCAAAAAAAAAAAAAAAAAAAAGCAAAGACTTGGAACCAACCCAAATGTCCATCAATGATAGACTGGATTAAGAAAATGTGGCACATGGCTGGGCACAGTGGCCTACACCTGTAATCCCAGCACTTTGGGAGGCCAAGGCGGGCGGATCACGAGGTCAGGAAATCGAGACCATCCTGGCTAACACGGTGAAACCTCATCTCTACTAAAAAAATACAAAAAATTAGCCAGGCGTGGTGGTGGGCACCTGTAGTCCCAGCTACTCGGGAGGCTGAGGCAGGAAAATGGCGTGAACCTGGGAGGTGGAGCTTGAAGTGAGCCGAGATCGCTCCACCACAATCCAGCCTGGGTGACAGAGCGAGACTCCATCTCAAAACAAAAAAAGAAAGAAAGAAAATGTGGCACATTTCTCATGCAGTGAGAATACTGCATGTTCTCACTCATAGGTGGGAACTGAACAATGAGAACACATGGACACAGGGTGGGGAACATCAACAGTGGGGCCTGACATGGGGTGGGGGAAGGGGGAGGGATAGCATTAAGAGAAATACCTAATGTAAGTGACAAGTTAATGGGTGCAGCACACCAACATGGCACATGTATACATATGTAACAAACCTGCATGTTGTGCACATGTACCCTAGAACTTAAAATATAATAATAAAAAATAATAAAAATAAAAATAGTCTGTGTATTACTTCTAGGGGGAAAAATGCTCAGAATGACCTTCCTCACGCGCGTGATGGGCAGTGCTACCTGCTCCCCAAACCCATTTTGTTTTCCTCCTGGGTAAACAGCCAAACTGACCCCTGGCAGATAGGCAGGGGGCAAATGTGTGTGAGGGAAGCCACGTTTGCCATCCCCAGCTCTGCACATCAAAGTCTGGCCGGTGCCATCAAGGTGAAGATCATGCTTCCCTGGGGCCCAGCTGGCAAGACTGGCCCTAAGAAGCCCCTGCCTGACCACGTGAGCATCGTGGAACCCAAAGATGAGATACTGCCCACCACCCCCATCTCAGAACAGAAGATGGGATGCCAGAGCCCACTGCCATGCCCCGGCCAGGCCCCACAGCTAACAGGGTCTCCTTGGCAACTGTATTCTGGAGTCTGGATGTTGCTCTGTAAAGACCTTTAATAAAATCTTGTACAAAGACAAAAAGAAAAAAAAAAGTCTGGCCTGTGCATCCGTGCTTGTCTCCTCTCCCATCAGCCACCCTGAGGGCCACATGAGGAGAACGGAGCCTGGGGCCCCAAGTCCCTGCTTGGGCAGCAGCTGCAGACACACACTGGACAGTGACGCCGGGGAGAGAAACCTGAATGGTGAATTGCTGAGATGTGGAGATGTGTGTTGCAAGTGGAAGGCTCAGCCTCCTGCAGGAAATGGAAGCAGAAAGTTCACGGTTCAATCAACAACCGAGCCAGAGGGGCTTCTCTGCAGGCCGCGTGGCCTCCATCTGCGAGCGCCCTGCGGGTTGCGTGGCGCTTGGTGCTACCCAGGTGATCCTGCAGGCTGCCCCTTACCCGTGCCAGGGAGAGGACGGTGGTCACAGAGCCCATGCGGAGCTGGTGTGGGAGCAGAGCGCGGCTGCAGGCGTCCTCCCGGGCAGGAACAACGTTCAGGAGCTTCAGCCCAGTTTCCTGTGCTTCACTCCTGCCATTGGAAGCTCGAGTGGTGAGTTTTGCCGCAAGCATCACACTGCTGGGCTAGTCCCACCACCTGCAGGTCGGTCTTAATAAAACTGCATTAGTTAAAAGAGGCATTTCATATGAGGCGCTGGGTTATTCTATGGGCTAAGAGAACGTGAGTCAGGCCTTGGAAAAGGAAGAAAAGCAGGACGTGAAGCCTCCTTCTCCCACCCACTTCCTTTCTCTCTCTCATTGCCTATTCCCGTGTCTGCTTTTTGGGGGACTCCATGGCTTTTCAGTTCAAATGTTGCATTTCCAGTCACTTCCAGGACTGATTTGACTTCTGTTCCAAGTCCAAGGCCTTGAAGAGTGACTTCAGTTGGCCCTTCTTGGGTCAGGACTCAGCCCTGGTCCACTTAGCGACAGACGGCGCGTTCTGGTTAATGTAATGAACAGGGGCTCAGGGAGGGAGGAGGCAGTTTTCTGAGCAGGAGCCAGGCAGAGGCCCTGAGACACAGGCCGCAGGCATCAGGGCTCCACTGCGCTCCTGCTAGGTACGGTTCGGGCCGTGTGGTCGGACCTGTTCTCAAGAGATGCACAAGCTGCTTAGGGAGACAACGTGGAACAAAAGAGATAATTCATAAAACAAGGTACCCCAGGGTTTCCGTCGGGGGCAAGGAGAAAGTTCTGGAGACAGAGGGTGGTGTTGGCTGCTCATCAGTGCAGACGTGCTTAGTGGCACGGACCTGTGCACTTAGAAATGGTTAACATGCTTGATTCTATGTCTTTATATTTTACCACAATCATTAAAAAACCCAACAAACACGGTAGCCAGGGACATGGTGAGCCAGAGCTGTGGCCAGCAGTGCTGTTGGCCCCACAGGACAGTGTGACGCTAGGGGTGCGGGTGGGATGGCCTGGCTCCCTGACCGAGAGGAGCAGGGGGACCCGGCTGGTCTTCTGAACACTCTGACAGTCACGTCCCAGAGAGGACCTGGAAAGACAGTGCTGCACTGTGCGGTGCCCCCGTCCTGCCCACGCAGAGGCCACACCCGGCACCCCCAGGCCTCCTCCTCCACGGGAGACTTCCAGCAGGGACAGCGGCCCAGGCAGCCACAGCCTCAGAGAGGAAAAGGTGAAGACACGGCCCGCCAGGAAGCAAGGACACATCCAGCCCATGCCACAGCCTTCGACAAAGACATTGAAGGCACTCGTGACCCTTCAGCCACCACGGCAGGTGCCGCCGGTGGCTCCTGGACGGTTCGTGTTATGGGTCGTTTAATGAGGTTGACCAGCTGCCGGGCAGTAAGGCCCTCTTTGAGGTGAGTGCAACAATTATTACGATATAAGATGCAGGAAGATTGAAAGAATTGCTTTTGATAGGAACACCTAAAATCAATTTCAAGCGCAAAAAGAAAAAAAAGAAGAAAGGAAAAGCAAGACCACACGAGCACTTCAGAAGTATTTACAGCAGAGCTTCTCAGAGTCAAGGCAGAACTGGCCTCTTACGGAAAGTGACAGCTTCGTTTTGAGAAGTACGAAGCGAGAAAACAGACTGGAAAATGCAGCGAGAGACCCAGCTCGCCATCGCTCACCGTGTGAAACGGCCTAGTCCGCACAACGTGCAACAGTTGCAATAAACACATCACGCTTTTGGCAGTGATGCTGCTGGGAAATATTTATAAGCTGGCTTGGCATTTTCCAGATAAATTCTTTCTAAAAGTCTCGGCCAGCCCACTGTTAAAATGGAACGTTTATGAGGATTTGGCACACATTATTTTACAGGACTCTCTTGAAAATATAGTCATTTTTATTACATATCTTGTAAAAATAGAATAATGTTACCGTTTTTGTTGTGTCTGTACTCTTCCAAAAGTATCTATCTTAAAATGGAAAATGGACAGGTTGCCTTTTGAAATGCAGGAAGCTTTTGTCAGAGTGTTTGAATGGCCACACGGATGATGAGTACACTTAGCAGTGCACCGCGGGGCCCCCTAAGCGGGTAGGCTGGATTCTCCTGCCCCAGAACAGAGACATGTGACATAGCACTTGCAGGAAGGAAGACAGCAAAAAACCCCGTGAACATGTACAAACGACAGGAGGAGGTGCCCTGGCCAGCCAGTCGCAGAGTGGGAGGAGAAGGCGGTTAGAGAGCAAGGTCAGCTGACGTCTCTGGGGACACAAGGGTCACCTGAAGACAAAACAGGAGCCAGACCCTCCAGGCCCCATCTCGCAGCTCTGAAAATGTCACCTTACTATTGCTCATCTCTGTAACCATCTTTCTTGCTGTTTTTATTTGCTCTTATAGTTCCTAGAGTTCTGAAATGAGAAGCATCTAATTTTAATCAGAAAAAAAAATCAATACTGCAAGCAAGCATGTGAGCAAGACACAGAGGCAGCGAGTGAGCTGTGCCGCAGCTGCGTCGTCACCCTCCCTCCCGGGTGCCCCTTCCTCACCTACAAGGCAAGGAGGAGAGCTGGACACTGCTGGGTCCCTGGGTCTCGACCCGTGTGATTCCAGGGGCAGCCTGCCAGTGCTGCAGGAGCAAAGGTCCTTCCCACCTCAGGCCCCTAAGGAGTCCTTCCTGGCTGTTGGAAGGCCCTAGTTCCATCTCCCCTTCCCTTGGAACTGGAGTTCCTGGAATTTTTAAAATTTCATTTAAATAAGTTATTGTAAATTTATTTTTTCTTGTCTTCATTTCAGCAAAATTGCTAATTGTGCTGTTTGGATTATAAGTGTGTTCTATTGCCAGAAATGCCAAATTAGATCATCTGTTTTGAGTCATTATAGCCCTTAGATGGCTTTTATTGTTAATTTCAATTTGGAAATACTTTATTCTGCTGCCGCGGTAGCAACCGGATTTGTCAATAAATTTCTTAGATTCGGAAATGAACCATAAATTCAACTCATCATGTTTAAGCACATTATTGGAATTGCATATGATCAATTTACTTTGCTGCAGAAGGATTATCAAATGCTTTAATCTCATAATATAAGATGCTACCACGTATTGCAATTTTTTAATAAACGTTTTTAAGAGCAGTTTCAGGTTCACAGCAAAATTGAGCAGAAAATACAGAGTTCACCTAGAACCCCTGTCCCCACATGTGCAGTGCTCTCCCCCATGATCAATGTCCCCCCACCAGAGGGTGCATTTGTTACAGTTGATGAACCTATGTTGACGCACCACTGTCACCCAAAGTGCATAGTTTACATCAGGGCCTACTCTTGGTGTTGTATAAGTTGTACAGGTGTAAGTTTGGACAAATTTATAATGAAATATACCCACCATTACAGTAACACATGGAGTATTTTCACTGCCCTAAACAGCTTCAGTGTCCCTCCTATTTGTTCCTCCCTCTCTCCGACCCCTGGTGACCACTGATCTTGCTGTCCCCATGGCATCACCTTTCCAGAGTGTCATACAGCTGGACCCCGCAGGATGCAGGCTCCGGGCTTCTTTCCTTAGGAATATATGTTGAAGCTTCCTCCGCGTATTTTCATGACTTGACGGCTTATTTCTTTTTAGTATTAATCCCAAGTGTTTGACACCTGACAAACTTAGGAGTCCAACCTCCCAGCCCAGTTCCTAGGAAACTGACAGATCAGAAATCCATTTGTTAATGAAGTCATGCCAAAATATCAGTCATGTTGATGGTGATGTTATTTCTCATTTGCCCTTCTGAGCACAACTGCACTTTTAAAAAGATGTCAGCTGGGCGAGGTGGCTCACACCTATAATCTTAGCACTTCGGGAGGCTGAAGAGGGTGGATCACTTGAGGTCAGGAGTTTGAGACCAGCCTGGCCAACATGGTGAAACCCTGTCTCTAGTAAAAATACAAAAATTAGCTGAGCGTGGTGGTGGGCACCTGTAATCCCAGCTATTCGGGAGGCTGAGACAGGAGAATCGCTTGAATGAGGTTCAAGTGATAGCGCCACTGCACTCCAGTCTGGGCAACAGAGCTAGACTCCGTCTCAACAACAACAACAACAAGATATCTAGGGACATTGCTCAGAAGGGACCACCTTCAGGATCTGCAGCTCACAGGAGACATTTCCAGTCAATGTCATTGGCTTCTCTTGGGTTACCTAAATATCACCACACAGCCCCTTGGAGATAGAACTAGCTGCTTGCAAACCTCCTGCCAAGCAAATGTTACCTTCTGAAATTTTTTCCATCCTCATTTTAATTAGAACAGGAAAATATAATTATTTTATTATTTCTGATGCTGTCCTTTATGGTCATGTAACAACCAACCTGGAGAAAAATACCTGATTTATTCAAAAGATTATGTAATTGCTTATGATTCTATTGGAACATCCTCTCCTCTCTAAATTTTAATTTTGGTCCAACCCCTCATGTCTGTTACATCACAGGATCATCATGAGAAGTTTATAAATTAAGTTCAGCTCTTTTAAGTTACCACGGTCCTTGATATTGTGACATAGTGATATTATCAGTCAAGCTGAAGGGACAATCGAAGGCGCCAAACGGGAAGTAGGTGATTAGACAAAGCTGGAAGCAAACCACGCAGATCTGGCCTGGGAAGCTGAACTTTAAACCTACTAAAAAGAACAGATCTGGTTTCTGAAGGCTATTGTGTGAGTAATAACTAATTGGCTGCAAAAGAAGTTTTCAGTGAGGTTCTTTGCCGTGATGGTGAGGCCGGTGTTGATCGCCCATGTTGAGCTTGAGCTAATTCAGCTGCACACTCTAGCACGTGGTATTCTGCATGTCTTTACAGATTAGTTTTCACGTGAAGCTTCACATGAAACCCTTCTCCAAATAAAAAGATGCAAGTCCGTTTAAAGAATTTTTAACATTTACGACAAAATACATGTTATCTTGAAATAAACTAGGTTAGCAAACTTTTCTAGTGTTTTTATGTCCATAATATTTTCAAATGAAGAAGTAATTTGTGTGACACTCTAAATTGTGAATAACTGCTCTTGGAGCACGGCCCTACAGGTGTGGTCCTGGAGAAGGTGACACGCACCTATCACCGTGAGCAAGCCCTTGGCCATAGTGCCTATGGAGGGCTCCACCCACAGGTGTGGTCCTGGAGAGGGTGACACGCACCTATCACCGTGCGCAAGCCCTTGGCCATGGTGCCTATGGAGGGCTCCACCCACAGGTGCCCCAAGGACATCAGAAATGGTAAATGTGTGACATCTTTAAAAGACTTTTCTTCTTATTTAAAAAAAATTATTTATTGGCAAAAAGGGCTGGGCATGGTGGCTCTTGGCTTTAATCCCAGTCCTTTGGGAGGCCAAGGCGGGAGGATCACTTGAGACCAAGAGTTCAAGATCAGCCTGGGCAGCATAGTGAGACCCCATCTCTATAAAAAAAAAAATGTCTTAAATTAGCCAGGCATGGTGGGGCACTTGTAGTCCCAGTTACTCAGGAGGCTGAAGCAAGTGGATCACTTGAGCCCAGGAGGTTGAGGCTGCAGTGAGCTATGATGATGCCACTGCACTCCAGCCTGGGCAACAGAGCAAGACCCTCTCTCTAAAATAAATAAACAGGTACCAAGGCAAGGAGAATGGTTTTAAGAATTGGATTCCTGGCTGGGCGTGGTGGCTCATGCCTGTAATCCCAGCACTTTGGGAGGCCGAGGCAGGCGGATCACAAGGTCAGGAGATCAAGACCATCCTGGTTAACACAGTGAAACCCCATCTCTACTAAAAAATATATATATATATACAAAACATTAGCCAGGCATGGTGGCGGGCGCCTGTAGTCCCAGCTACTAGGGAGGCTGAGGCAGGAGAATGGCATGAACCCAGGAGGTGGAGCTTGCAGCAAGCAGAGATTGCGCCACTGCACTACAGCCTGGGCAATAGAGCAAGACTCCACCTCAAAAAAAAAAAAAAAAAAAAAAGAAGAAGAATTGGATTCCTAAAAGAATTGTGAGAGGTCTGGCTCTGAACATGACTACCAATTTTGAAGCTTCCAAAGTTGGTTGTTATGAGTTTGAAGGCCTTTCATGGGAATGGGATGATGACGGAGTCCTTCCTCAGCTGCACTCCCCCAGTACTACAATGACAGTCTGTTGGAATGGTAATGGCACAGGGTCAGAAAAGCTGGCTATGTTCTTTCATGCCTCTTTTCTCCTTCATGAAAAAGTCAATAAACCTCCAAGTTTCATCACCTGGAAAGTAGAAATAATAAGATCAATTTGATTGATCATGATGAGAGTCAACCAAAACAATCTTTGTGTACATAGACACCATAAATGTTAATAATTATTATTTGTCTATGCAGAGAATCAGGTTAAAATTAACACAAAGATTAGTCTGGAAGAAAAATAGAAACGACACACTTTCAACCTCACTGGTATGTGAGGAGGTGGTACAGAAATACTTACGTGTTTTGCTTTTTGATAAGGGGGATGGGCATGTGAAAGTTGCCAGAATCAAAATGGAATCCCTAATGTTAAGAAAACCCTGATAAACAGAGTTGGGGAAAGGAGGGTCCTCATGCTTATGTGCCTGAGAACAGAAACTATCACAAAAGACTGCAAAACCCACAACCTTGCACAAAGGCCCTTGCAACCTTACACAAAATCGGCTCTGCAAGGACATCTGCCCAGCAACTGCCTGTCCAACCTTGCACTGGCCTCACCCTTGGCATTGTCTTAGGAGCCAAGGATAATTATTTCAAAACAATTATGCAGTCCTCATTTTTCCTTTTTGAAAACCGTTGTCTTCCTTTACCTCCCTGAATTCACACATCGTTTACGATGGCACACATATTCCCATTGCAATGCTCTGTTCCCAAATAAGTATCATTCATTTTAGAGAGACTCTCTCTGTTTGTTGTTCAGGTTGACATATATGATATCAGGACCTGCAGAAAATCGTTGTTGGAAAAAAGATCGGTGATTCTTGGGCCCGGTGCGCTGTTCTCATGTGAGCTGTTGGAGCTCTCTGCGTCCACAGCTCCATGTTTCTGCCCTGGCGGGGGTCTTCTCTTAGACTGAGTCTCCCCTCCTTTGGTAGAGGCTTTTTTTTTTTTTTTTTAATGGAGCCTCACTCTGTCGCCCAGGCTGGATTGCAGTGGTGCCATCTTGGCCCACTGCAACCTCCACCTCCCGGATTCAAGAGATCCTCCTGCCTCAGCCTCCTAAGTAGCTGGGATTACAGGCACCTGCCACCACGCCTGACTAATTTTTGTATTTTAAGTAGAGATGGTTCTCGCCATATTGGCTGGGCTGGTCTCGAACTCCTGACCTCAGGTAATCTGCCCGCCTCAGCCTCCCAAAGTGCTGGGATTACAGGTGTGAGCCACTGCACCCAGCCGGTAGAGGTTTTTTGATATTGTTTGGGATCTGTTTGGATAAGGCTGTCTTAATAAAGGACCATACATCACTCCTGGGATGATAAAATACTTTTTGTTTCCCAGTCTGGGTGCAGCGGCCTGCAGGCAGCCCACTTCAGTGACCCATGTGACCCCTGCCAGCAGCTCTGTGAGCTCATCCTGGGTGTGGAGCAGTCACCCCGGCCTTGCACATGGCCTTAGTGGTGCCTGATGCAATCATGCCTGACAGGTACACAGCAAAAGTGCAAGCTCTAGCACACAGGGACAAAAAAGTCAAGGAGTGCTTTTCAACCAAGATCTGTTGGTCACAGGGCAGAGAGAGCTGGTGCAGAATCAGGGTCAGGAAATCAGAGCGATCACAGCCACAACTGGCGAGGAGAGACAGCGTGGTTGGTGCAGATGCATGGTTATTTGATGGTCAGGAGTAAGGTCTCACCCAGCTTGGAGGCCAGCAGGATGTGGACTGCACCCAGGAGCTGCAACTGTGCCATTGGGTGGAGATGCTGGACAGGTAGTGATCCAGGCAGTTCATGACCAGGGAAAGGCTTCCTCCCCACAGTGCTGCTCCTCACACATTACACCATCTTTCTTCAGAGTCCTCCCATTTTACATCCTGGTGCCATCTAGGATTTCTTTCTTTCATTGATTTTCTCAGTTTTTGCTTTTGCTGTCATGCAGAGTCCAAAAAGAAAGGCTGGATAAAAAAAGAAAGAAAGAAAAAAAAACTGCTGGAAGTCTTCCCAACACACATTTGCTAATCAAGCAAACCAGGCCAGCAAACGAAAGATAGATTTGTTACTAGTTCAACACTACTTGGAGATTTTGTTTTTCTTACACAATTCAGCCAGTCCTAGCTAAAATGCAAACATTGAACATTTAACCCCTAACTTATTTGAAACTAAAAGAAAAAAAGGGGTGAAAAGTTTTTAAAAACCAAACTGCCATGGAAACTCCTTTACCCAGAAGGGTACAGCTTTCATTAGATTACCTATCAGAGCAACTAAAGTCTAGCTATATGAATAGCTTCCAATTTTGTCACAAATATTATTTGAATTCAACTCTTTTATAAACTGGTGAGTTTGTATTACTATTTCATGACTAAATTATTAAGTGAAAGATATAAGATCTTTATTTGTGTGTATGCATTTAGATGTTCTTTACACATATATACATGTATTATGTTATATGCTATGTCCACATAGTAAAATCTGGGTAGTTGGCCAGAAATGCCTTAAAGATAAATGAACATTCATATAAAATATATAGTAATTAGCACAAATGCTTTTTAGTTCATGTGACTTAAGTAAAACTTTAACAGACAAGCTGGTTTTAAAATTATTGGTAAAATAAAAATAGAAATGTCTTCAGATTTGTCAGCATACATTTTTGCTCAGGTTTACTAGTCAGACAGTCTTATATTTGTCTATCCTAAATATTTTAAAGTGTCAGAATTTGATGTAAAGGTTATAAAAATATAAAACCAGCCTAAAACAAAATAATCTTTGTGTAAATTTTTTGATAAGACTAATTTAATATTGTTGGTTTAATAAAAACTTCTGTATCTTCTGCATTATTGGCAAAATGCCTGTGTATTTAAGATTCTTACCTAAGTGAACATCTGATATTCACAGGCTATTGAAATGAATATCAGGGCTGGGTGTGGTGACTCACACCTGTAATCCCAGCACTTTGGGAGGCCGAGGCAGGTGCATCACCTGAGGTCAGGAGTTCAAGACCAGCCTGGTGGTCTTGGTTACATGGTGAAACCCTGTCTCCATTAAAAATACAAAAAATTAGCCAGGTGTGGTGGTGAGTGCCTGTAGTCCCAGCTACTCAGGAGGCTGAGTCAGCAGAACTGCTTGAACCCAGGAGTTGGAGGCTGCAGTGAGCCAAAATGGCAACAGTGCACTCCAGCCTGGGCTGCAGTATGAAACTCCATCTCAAAAAATTTAAAAAAAAAATAAGAAATGAATATCAGGGAAATAACTTGAAATCATGACCAACATTGTCTTGTATTCCAGTTCTCATAAGTAATCTAGGTAAACTGTTCAAAAATAAATTAATTAAGTAAATGTAAATGGGATAAGTGTTTATAAACTAATCTTATATGCCATTTGAAATCTTAAAGTTATATTATGTTAAATTAATTGGTAAATATTAAATGTCTAGGTTATTTCTAAATAAGATTTAAAAACAATGAAAACAAATTGCTGAACATATACATAATTTTGTTCTTGGCTTCTTAAATTTTATAGAAAGATTAAATATACTTGGGTTTACTAATATACATAAAAATGTTATAGGGAAACATGTTTCTAAACATCATAAAATGGTTGTCATCTATAAAATACTGATATATGACAGACAATTCAAGACTTCTTCCTTCTAAGTTTTCACTAAAATTTAGGGTTACTAAGAGTTATATGTGTTTATACATAAAATGTGCCAAAAGAGTAAGATGTGTGTTTTAATGAGAAAGGCATAAATATGTTATTGATTAAGAAAAAATAATTTTGTTGAATTTGGAGGTTATTTAGAGGTTGTTTCAAAATATCAAACAAAATAAAAAGGAACCAGTAAGTAGGAGAAGGAGATGTGAGAAAAGTTATAGATATGAAGATGTATTTCTGACAAGGAAGGTTAAAAAGAAAAGAAATACTTTTGTTTGAGAAAGAATCTCCTGTGGTAAATTCTGTCCTGTGGTGAAATGACTGCTTATTTTAAAAAGAAGAATAATAGGAAAACTTAGAAAGTCCAAGCCTGTCATTAATAGTCTCATTAAGTTGTGATAAAGTTCACAAAAAGAGAATTTACTAAAGGAATTTTGTACGTGATTTACTTGGCTATGATTGTAACTTACAAGTCTTTCTAAAGACTGAGCTTTGATATTAAAAAGACACTAATACAGCCGGGCACGGTGGCTCACGCCTGTAATCCCAGCACTTTGGGAGGCCAAGGCGGGTGGATCATGAGGTCAGGAGATCAAGACCATCCTGGCTAACATGGTGAAACCCTGTCTCTACTAAAAATACAAAAAATTAGTCAGGCTTGGTGGCATAGGCCTGAATTCCAGCTACTTGTGAGGCTGAGGCAGGAGAACGGCGTGAACCCAGGAGGCGGAGCTTGCAGTGAGCCGAGATCGTGCCACCGCACTCCAGCCTGGGTGACAGAGAGAGACTCCATCTCAAAAAAAAAAAAAAAAAGACACTAATACAAAACCAAAAAATTTGGTCCCCTATGTGACAACAACAGGTTTTCTTAAAGTACTGATTAGCTCTTACTAAAACCACAGGCATTTTGATTTTTCATTTTGACATTTTTCTAACAGCCATCTTCTAAACTACTGACAGTTTTTATTTCTTCCTGTGATCTAATTAATTTCTCTATTTCAGGATGAAAATTGTCATCCTTTTTATTCAGAATACCAATTTTATTTCTTGAGGTAAATTTTTTTCCCCAAACTTCTCAGATTTATATCTCAGAAGCTCACCTTTCTGTACCTTACTGCACATGATCTGCAGGTCAGTCCTCATTGCCTTTTGTTCTTTCTCTCCTTGAAAAGGAATGTGTTTTTGCTTGGCTGGGGTGATAACTCTCTGCTTGTCAACTCTATAACATTTTTTTCCCTCTAGTTCCAGCTCTGCTGTTATGGCCTGACACTGATATGTTTATGTGGAAGGTCTGGAAAAGCAATGTTTTCCTGCAGTATGACATGACCCTGCCCTCTTGGTTTTTCTCAATATGTCTGAATTGTTCATGTAACCAGGAAACTTCCCATGCTGTTACTAAGAATCATGTATTCTGCTTCTCAAGGTACTAGTTTTCTTGTTTATATTCCTCCATAATATAGTGTACACTCATAAACCTGTCTGATTAAATTTGAATACAGCTTTCATCAGGTTTGAAAAGAGTATTCAAATTTTCCAGGTTATTTAAATGGCCTTCCCTTCAGAAGAGACAATCACACTGCAGGAGATTTTCCTTTACCTTTTTTTGCAACTGGTCTCTAAAAAAACCAAAGATTTTACATTTTATCAAGATAATTTTTGTGTTGTCTTTATTAGATTTGTAATTACTTTGGAAAACTGAGCTTTAAAAGGGTTAAGATTTTTACGCCCATATGACTTCCTGTATTGTTTTGAAGCCTTTTTTTCCTATGCTCCTTTTTTTGTTTTGCTTTGTTTTGTTTTTTAAAGTTTTAGTTCTATAGGTTTTTGGGAACAGGTGGTATGTGGTTACATGAGTAAGTTCTTTAGAGGTGATCTGTGACATTTTGGTACACCCATCACCCGAGCAGTGTACACTGTACCCAGTGTGTAGTCTTTTATCTATCACCCCCTTCCCAGCCTTTCCCCAAGTCCCCAGAGTCCATTGTATCATTTTTATGCCTTTGCATACTCATAGCTTAGCTCCCATTTATGTGTGAGAACATATGATGTTTGGTTTTCCATTCCTGAATTGCTTCACTTAAAATAATAGTCTCCAATCTCACCAAGGTTGCTGCGAATGCCATTAATTCATACCTTTTTATGGCTGAATAGCATTCCATCATATATATATGTGTGTGTATATATATATATATGTATACAACAACTGTGATATATTTATATATCACAGTTTCTTTATCCACTCGTTGATTGATGGGCATTTGGGCTGGTTCCACATTTTTGCAATTGTGAATTGTGCTGCTATAAACACGTGTGTGCAAGCATCTTTTTCGTATAATGACTTCTCTTCCTCTAGGTAGATACCCAGTAGTGGGACTGCTGGATCAAATGGTAGTTCTACTTTTAGTGCTTTAAGGAATCTCCACACTGTTTCCATAGTGGTTGTACTAGTTTACATTCCCACCAGCAGTGTAGAAGTGTTCCCTGTTCACCGCATCTACCCAACATCTATTATTTTTTAATTTTTTGATTATGGCCATTCTTGTGGGAGTAAGGTGATATCACACTGTGGTTTTAATTTGCATTTCCCTGATAATTAGGGATGTTGAACATTTTTTTCATATGTTCATTGTCCATTTGTGTATCTTCTTTTAAGAACTGTCTACTCATGTCCTTAGCCCACTTTTTCATGGGATTTTTTTTTTCTTGCTAATTTGTTTGAGTTCCTTGTAGATTCTGGATATTGGTCCTTTGTTGGATGTATAGGTGGTGAAAATTTTCTCCCACTCTGTGGGTTGTCCGTTTACTCTGCTGACTGTTCCTATTGCCGTGCAAAAGCTCTTTAGTTTAATTAAGTCCCACCTATTTATCTTTGTTTTTGTTGCATTTGCTTTTGGGTTATTGGTCATGAGATCTTTGCCTAAGCCAACGTCTAGAAGGGTTTTTCCAGTGTTATCTTCTACAATTTTTATGGTTTCAAGTCTGCAACCGAAAAAGAGCCTACATAGCCAAAGCAAGACTAAGCAAAAAGAACAAGTCTGGAGGCATCACACTACCTGATTTCAAACATACTATGAGGCCATAGTCACCAGCCTGGGCAATGTAGCGAGACCTCATCTCTACAAAAAAAAAAAAATGCTGAATGTACTAGAAATAACTAAATTTCCTTATCAATTGGGAATTTTAATCAGATTTTAACCATGGCTATTCTAAGTTTTTGTCATCCACAGCTATTGTTGTCTCAAATTCTTCTCTAAAAACATTTGCGATCAGCTACAGTCCAAAATTGCTCTTGATGCAAAAGACAAGCACTTTCAAACACAGATTTCTGCTAACTTTAAGATAAATGAAGGCCAGACACAGTGGCTCATGCTTGTAATCCCAAAGTCAGGAGGATCACTTGACGCTAGCAGTTCGAGACTAGCCTGGCCAACATGGTGAAACCCTGTCTCTACTAAACTACAAAAATTAACTAGACATTGTGGTACATGCCTGTGGTCTCAGCTACTCGAGAGGCAGAGGCACAAGAATTCCTTGAACCTGGGAGGTGGAGGTTGCAGTGAGCTGAGATCGTGCCACTGTGCTCCAACCTGGATAACAGAGTAAGACTCTGTCTCAAAAATAAAAATAAAAAAGATAAATTAACTAAGTAAAAAATTTTAAAACTCAAATATAGAAACTGATGCATTCATAAAACTGCTAATCAAGATCAATCAGAACAAAAAAATTCATTATGTGACATTAAGTAATTGACCAAGATAAAGTCTTTGTAACAAGATAATGTCTTTTGTTTGAAATATTATGGATTATTTATTTATTTATTTACTTATTTTTGAGACAGAGTCTTGCTCTGCTGCCCAAGCTGGAGTGCAGTGGCGTGATCTCAGTTCACCACAACCTCTGTTTTCCGGGTTCGAGTGATTCTCCCGCATCAGCCTCCCAAGTAGCTGGGACTACAGGCACACACCACCATGCCCGGCTAATTTTTGTATTTTTAGTAGAGATGGGGTTTCACTACATTGGCCATGCTGGTCTTGAACTCTTGACCTCGTGATCCACCTGCCTCAGCCTCCCAAAGTACTGGGATTACAGGTGTGAGCCGCTGCACCTGGCCTGATTCTTTATTTAAATATTTTGTTTTCCAGATTTAAAGAAACTTTTCTCATAAGCTATCTATAGTTTACAACAATTTGGTAAAGTATACTTTGGTGAACAAATAGTGAAAGCATTTTCTTTTTCTCCCTATTTGATTCCTCCAGAATTCAAAAACTATTTGTGAGTATTCTTATTTTTGTTTACATATGTTCAATAAAGATCTGCTTTCTCTTAATAAGGGGGATACAACTGGGAACACTGTTAGATTAACAAGGCTTCGACTGAAACTTCACATTTAAGAATGTGCATAAAATGCCTGGCTTCAAGAGTTCCCAGGCTTACAGTGAGTGAGTACAAACTGTCATTTTCTGGAAAGCCCAAGAACCTTAAGACTGTAGGTAAAATCTAAAATCTGCCTTGGTTTGGCTTCCGAGCTTCAAGGGGTATTTAAATCAGAGATTCCCATGTAATCAATGCAGAGAGAAAAAGTTATGTTTCCCAATAAAAATTACAATATACTTTTTATTAGATTATAGCCCTTTGCATTGCTTTCAAGTTCCTGTTATTTATTTATGGACTAAACTAGATATTAAATTCTTCTAATTTCCTCCAGTATTTAGCTATAATTCTTGAACTAAAAACAAAAATTGGACAGGAGATCGAGACCATCTTGGCCAACATGGTGAAACCCCGTCTCTACTAAAATACAAAAAATTAGCTGGGCATGGTGGTGCGTGCCTGTAATCCCAGCTACTTGGGAGGCTGAGGCAGGGGAATCACTTGAAGCTGGGAGGTGGAGGTTGCAGTGAGCTGAGATTGCGCCACTGCACTCCAGCCTAGCAACAGAGCAAGACTCCATCTCCAAAAAAAAAAAAAAAAAAAAAAAAAAAACTGCAAAACTGCTCTGTTTCTAAAGCCCTATAAACTGAAACTAGATAAATTTTAAGAAACAAGTCATGCTTATGTGTGGGCCACACAAAAAGTTTAATAAGCTTCCCAATGTCATTACCAGAGCCATTTAAGCTACAAATCGGAAAGAGAAGTTGGTGTTTTCACACTGTAGACAGCTTTTTCCAAGACATCGGAACAAGACTCCATATCATAATGAGACTTTTACCCCCGTTAATGCTACCTTTTTTCACTTGGCGGAAGAATGATGTAATTGCAACTTCACAATTAATAGCTTCTGCTGTAACTTAACAGAAGCTAATAATCTAAAAATATCCTTTAGTATTCACTGGTTAAATAAAAAAATTCTTGTGCTATTGTAGTACTATTAGGTTGGTGCAAAATTTGGCACATGCCTGTAATTCCAGCTATTTGGGAGGCTGAGGCAGGAGATTCGCTTGAACTCAGGAGGCAGAAGCCACAGTGAGCTGAGATAGCGCCACTGCACCCCAACCTGGGTGACAGAGTAAGACCCTGTCTCAAACAAACAAACAAACAAACAAAAAAACCCTTGACAAATACAGCCAAGGAAGGCCATGAAAAGAGGGTTCTCACGCTTGTATTCCTGATAACAAAAACTATCACAAAGACTGCAAAACCCACAACCTTGCACAAAAGCCATCACAGCCTTACACAAAAAAATACTTCTGCAAGAACATCTGCTCAGCAACTGCCTGTCTTACTTCAGACTGGTGTCACTCATTTTTGATCTTTAGAGCCAAAGATAATTATTTTAAAAGAATTATATAATCCTCCTCATGTTTTTTCTCCTTAAAAAGTCTCGTCTTCCTTTCCCTCCCTGAATACACTTATCATTCACTACAGCATACATGTTCTCATTGCTGCTCCTCATCCTCCAGCCTCACAGTGATGTCCACCACCACCAAAAGCAGGACTGTTCAACTGCCCCTATTTCCCTACGAATATTGTACCTAGCTGTGATATAATAGTATTTTCAAAAAGTAATCTGAATGTTACATGCAGCATGTTGCCTTCATCAAGAATGTGCGCTGAGGCTGGGCACAGTGGCTCACGCCTGTAATCCTAGCACTTTGGGAGGCCAAGGCAGGTGGATCACGAGGTCAGGAGATCGAGACCATACTGGCTAACACGGTGAAACCCCGTTTTGTGTCTCTACTAAAAACACAAAAAACTAGCCAAGCGCTGTTGCGGGTGCCTGTGGTCCCAGCTACTCGGGAGGCTGAGGCAGGAGAACGGTGAGAACCCAGGAGGCGGAGGTTGCAGTGAGCCAAGATTGCCCCACTGCATTCCAGCCTGGGCGACACAGAGAGACTATCTCAAAAAAAAGAAAAAAAGAATGTGAGCTGAAATACGCAGCTTCTGGTATGTTGGTAAAATAACCTGTACTTCCCGTTTTGAAAGTTTCTTGATTGGAGATACATGTTCAAGTGTGTCCATGTAATGATGCATGCATATATCATACAGCTTTTGTGACACATACTTGCTTCTTCAAAGTTCTTTTTGATTTGGCCTGGCGTGGTGGCTCACGCCTGTAATCCCAGCACTTTGGGAGACCGAGGCAGGTGGATCACGAGATCAGGAGTTCAAGACCAGCCTGGCCAAGATGGTGAAACCCCATCTCTACTAAAAATACAAAAATTAGCCTGGCGTGGTGGTGGGTGCTTGTAATCCCAGCTACTCGGGAGCCTGAGGCAGAGAATACTTGAACCCAGGAAGCGGAGGTTGCAGTGAGCCGAGATCACACCACTGCACTCCAGCCTGGGCGACAGAGCAAGACTGTCTCCAAAAAAAAAAAAAAAGTTCTTTTTGATTCATGGGAATTACTGGGAGTCTGTCATTAACATTTCAGCCGTTCCTATTAGAGACTCCACCAATTAGCTGGAAATTTACAGCTTTCTCTTTCCACATCAAATTTTTCCAACCCAATGAAAATAACTTTTTTTACTTTACTTTTCCACTTTTTTTTTTTCACACAGGGTCTCGCTGCCTCACCCAGGCTGGAGTACAGTGGCGCGATCTCGGCTCACTGCAACATCTGTCTTCCCGGGTTCAAGTGATTCTCCTGCCTCAGCCTCCCCAGTAGCTGGGATTACAGGTGCACGCCACCACAAACAGCTAATTTGTGTATTTTTAGTAGAGACAGGATTTCGCCATGTTGGCCAGACCCTACCACTTTGATATCCCATTTGCCAGACTTGTTTTTGCAAACTTCTTTTCCATAGGAAGATGGTACTGTGGATGTGCCGTCCAGGTGTGTGCCTGGAGGTGGTGAGGATATACTTGCTTTGATCTGTTCGTACTTGCTCCCCAGGCTTCTTGATGAAAGACCTGACACATCTCTTTGCTCGGGGCACATATCCTTAGATAAAGTGTCCAATAAAAGTGGAGACTCACAGTCTGACACACTATAATGTATTGATAAAAATAACAAAAAAGAACATTTGAAATTATGACTGCCTCAAAAAATATGGGACATAGGATCACAGTGCCCATAAGAAAATTCAGCCTGGGATCCTAGCCTTGTAAATTTCTCATTCTAAGCAGCCAAAAAACAGCAATTCACTGACATCTTCCTTTTCATCTTGCTTTTTCTCTGTAGCAGTCAAGAATGGCCCAGATTGGCTGGGCATAGTGGCTCACACCTGTAATCCCAGCACTTTGGGAGCCAAGGTGGGTGGATGGCTTGAGGTCAGGAGTTCGAGACCAGCCTGGCCAACGAGGCGAAATTCTGTCTCTAAGAAAAATACAAAAATTAGACCAGGCATGGTGGCACGCGCCTGTAGTCCCAGCTACTAGTAGGGAGGCTGAGGCGGGAGAACAACTTGAACCCGGGAAGTGGAGGTTGCAGTGAACTGAGATCGTGCCACTGCACTCCAGCCTGGGTGACAGAGTGAGACTGTGTCTCAAAAAACAGAGAATGTCCCAGATTTATCACTATCGGAAGAGAAAGAAGAAGAGCAATGATAACAGAAACTATTTGCATTTATTTTATAACCATTTGCAAATAGTATTAATTATAATATTGTAATCACTTCATTACTAATTTTAAGAAAATATTCTGATTAAAGAAATCTAAAAGACACTGCCATTGGATTGGAAGGAAAGGGATCTGTCATCCAAACAGATTATTCTGAATTTGCGATGTTTAAGTAGTGCTCTACCATTTCAACTTAAAATGTCACAGGCTGTAAATGCTGCCAGCAGTTTGGATCCGATGCCTCCGAGGAGCTGGCCTTTTGAGAACATAATTTAAGCGTCAGGAAGATGTGGGTGGTGAGTCAGCGATGACTCAGGCAAGGAGGCACTCTCAGTCCTGCTGTACTGTACCTTCTTTGGGAACAGTCACTTGGCTTTTTCAATCTTTCTTCTTTATTTTCTTTTTTCTTTTTCTTTTTTTTTCTGAGATAGAGTCTCGCTCTGTCCCCCAGGCTGGAGTGCAGTGGCGCCATCTCAGCTCACTGCAACCTCCATCTCCTGGGTTCAGGTGATTCTCCTGCCTCAGCTTCCTGGGTAGCTGGGATTACAGGCAGGAGCCCCCACACCTGGCTAATTTTTGTATTTTAAGCAGAAATGGGGTTTCACCATGTTGGTCAGGCTGGTCTCAAACTCCTGACCTCAAGTGACCCGCCCACCTCGGTCTCCCACTTCTTTATTTTCTAAGTGACCTTAGCACGAATCGTGGTGGGTGGCCTGCCTTCAAATAGAGAAGCTTTTGATCATAATGAACAAAATGTCTCTTTAATGTCTCAAATGACCCTTTCAGATATCTGGCATGAGGTTAATTGGGGTATTTATTGGTTGCTGGAAGTGCCACTCTGCTCTGAGAGATGTTCTCCATCCAGATGGGACCCGGGAATGGAAAAAAAAACACCCAGCCAGCCAAGGTGTGCACGTGGAGCCCCCTGTTCCCTGGTGCGTGTGTGAGTGTCCAGAGAACACCTCTGGGGTCCCCATCAGGAGACGTGAAGGCTCATCTCATGACTGTGCGCTGCACCCTCTCGGTCGGTCTCTGCTGGGTTCTCAACCTGGAGAGAAGCAAACCAGCCAGCCGGCTCCCGCCTCAACCTGGTTCAGGACTGCGCTGTCGGAACACCACCCTCGCGACGCTGTGTCTCCCTGTTCACACCTTCTCGCATGCTAGGACTTCACCCCACCAGACTCATGTGTGCCTTCTCTACGATGACAGGAAAAGAAAAGAACCTGAGCATCACGAGGGGCCAGGGGCTGCCCAAGCAATCTCCCTCTTTGCTCCTGTGTGGGCCACACAGCAGGAGCTTGTTAAAAATGCAGATTCTCAGGCCCACCCCAGATGTGCTGAGATGAGATCTGCACTTCCACAAGGTGTGCAGGTCATTTGTGGGCAGGTGGAAGTGAGAAGCACTGGGCTGGGCGACTGTCTCTGGCCTTGAGCTGTCTGGGACGCTAAGCAGCGTTAAGAATGCAGGAGGCTGAAGCAGGTCTAAGTGTGAGTGTGAAAAAAAGGCAAATTGAGGAAAAGTATGATTGGAGAAGAAGGGAGGGAGGGAGGAAGGAAAGCAGCGAGGAAGGAAAGCAGCATGGGAGGAAAGAAGGGAGAAAGGGAGGAAGAAAGGCAGGGAGGGAGGGAGTACAGGAGGGAGGGAGGAAGGAAGGAAGGAAGAAAAGCAGCGAGGGAAGAAAGAAGGGAGGAAGAAAGGGAGGGAGGGAGTACAGGAGGGAGGGAGGGAGGAAGGAAGGAAAGAAGGGAGGGAGGGAGGGAGGGACAAAAGGAAGGGAGGGAGGGAGGGAAGGAAGGAAGAAAGGGAGGGAGGAAAGGAAGGAAGGAAGAAAGGAAAGAAGGGAGGGAGGGAGGGAGTACAGGAGGGAGGGAGGAAGGAAGGAAGGAAAGAAGGGAGGAAGAAAGGGAGGGAGGGAGTACAGGAGGGAGGGAGGGAGTACAGGAGGGAGGGAGTACAGGAGGGAGGGAGTACAGGAGGGAGGGAGGGAGTACAGGAGGGAGGGAGGGAGTACAGGAGGGAGGGAGGGAGTACAGGAGGGAGGGAGGAAGGAAGGAAAGAAGGGAGGGAGGGAGGGACAAAAGGAAGGGAGGGAGGGAGGGAAGGAAGGAAGAAAGGGAGGGAGGAAAGGAAGGAAGGAAGAAAGGAAAGAAGGGAGGGAGGCAGTACAGGAGGGAGGGAGGAAGGAAGGAAGGAAAGAAGGGAGGAAGAAAGGGAGGGAGGGAGTACAGGAGGGAGGGAGGGAGTACAGGAGGGAGGGAGGAAGGAAGGAAAGAAGGGAGGGAGGGAGGGAGGGACAAAAGGAAGGAAGGGAGGAAGGAAGGAAGGAAAGAAGGAAGGAAGGAAGGAGAAGATATACAGGAAGATGAATGTGACTGAGCGCTGAAGGGCTATGAACAAAGCTTAAGACTTTAGGTCCAAACAAAAGACACAATAGCACTAACTTGTCTTCAGGTTATTCAATCTAACATGGAACTCCAGGGCTCAATAACAGAGTTTCTCTTGACATGTGCGTACTTTGTGCCTCTTCGTAAGAATTTGGGACATTATCAGAACAATGGGCCATGACTCTGGGATTCTAATTGGTATTTTCAGAAGGTATACTTTTTCCTAATACAACTTCAGGTTCATAACCTTGTCTTTCTGTTTTCTTTGAATGCAAAGAAGGGGTTATGATATCTTAAAACCTTGTGTTGTATTTAGGAATATTGTTTCCCTCACTCCCTCACTCCAATATTCTGAGACGAAAGGAGCGGCTAGACGTCCACTGGGCGTCAGCCTCTCATTCACAGAGCTGCTCTGTCAACAGGCCTAGTATTTCCAAAGAATGCATTTTATCTTTTCAATGATATAAATTTTTAAAAATTATGAATTTAGGGCATTTTTTTGTGGCCACGCGTGACCAAACAACAAATGTTAGTAATTGGAAGAACCGTCAGAGTGCTTCTCTTTGTGGCTGTTTTTGGTATTAATAGTTGAATGCAGTTTACTTAGGGGAAATGTTGAAAACCCACTGAGGCCAAGGACTGTATTTCCTGCAGTGCTGAACCTCCACCTCTCAGTGAGCATCTCTTAGCCAATGACAGGCACACAATAAGCACTTGATAAATGTTTCCTTAATGAATCTGCATGATATTTAGCCCCAAAAGTTGTCTTGTGCCTCAGTCAAGGAGAGGAAGCCTGAGGCCCCTGCATCACTGTGCTTGCTGCCTGAGCAGGGGCTCTACTGGGAGGCCCCCCCAGGGCCTGGGGGTCCCCTTGTTTTCCTTGCTCGAGATATGCCCTGGGTTGAACACTCTCCCCCCAAATTCACACCACCTGGAGCCTTTGCATGTGACCTTCTTTGGAGATAGAGTCTCTTTAGATATGATCCAGTTAAGATGAGGTCATAGTAGATTAGGGTGTGGGCCCTAAATCCACGGACCAGTTATGTCCTTAAAAGAAGGGGGACATTAGAACACAGACACAGAGAGGACGCTGAACGCCATGCCGAGATGGAGGCAGAGATCAGAAGGATGCAGCTAGAAGCCAAGGGGTGTCAAGAAGTGCCCAGAACTCCCAGAAACTGGGAGAGGCAGGAATCCATTGCAAATGAAGCCAGGCACCCAGGGGTGCAGATGTATCAGTCAGGGAGGCTCAGGCAAGGCACAGGATCCAAACAAGTTAGTCAAAGGCCCAGGCCCAGCACCCTTGACCCTTGGGAACAGCACCCTCAGGAACAGTGTCTGACTCCCAGTGGAAATGCAATGATCCATTCTATCAATGTGTCAGGGACACCCATCCTCCACTTAGGGGGATCCATTCTATCAATGAGTCAGTGACACCCATCCTCCACTTAGGGGGATCCAT
Organism: Pan paniscus; assembly: GCF_029289425.2. Taxonomy (NCBI): domain Eukaryota; kingdom Metazoa; phylum Chordata; class Mammalia; order Primates; family Hominidae; genus Pan; species Pan paniscus. Next base: position 94,278,423 of record NC_073266.2, on the reverse strand, counting down.
TCTATCAATGCGTCAGGGACACCCATCCTCCACTTTGGGGGATCCATTCTATCAATGCGTCAGTGACACCCATCCTCCACTTTGGGGGATCCATTCTATCAATGAGTCAGTGACACCCATCCTCCACTTAAGGGGATCCATTCTATCAATGAGTCAGTGACACCCATCCTCCACTTTGGGGGATCCATTCTATCAATGCGTCAGTGACACCCATCCTCCACTTAGGGGTATCCATTCTATCAGTGAATCAGTGAAACCCATCCTTCACTTTGGGGGATCCATTCTATCAATGAGTCAGTGACACCCATCCTCCACTTAGGGGGATCCATTCTATCAATGCGTCAGTGACACCCATCCTTCACTTAGGGGGATCCATTCTATCAATGAGTCAGTGACACCCATCCTCCACTTAGGGGGATCCATTCTATCAATGAGTCAGTGACACCCATCCTCCACTTAGGGGGATCCATTCTATCAGTGACCAGTGAAACCCATCCTTCACTTTGGGGGATCCATTCTATTAATGAGTCAATGAAACCCATCCTCTACTTTGTGGGGAATGATCCACTTATTCCAGCGGATATCTTAACATTTTGAAAGTATTTCCTTTCACATCTGTGTGGGAGAACTCACGAATTCACCATGGAATGAGAAACCCGAAAGGTTGATTATACTCTGGAGGCCTCGGTGAAAAGTCAGTTCTTGGTGGAGAGCGGGTGGTGGTTGCACAAAGGTGGTTTTCAAGTCTGAGTATAAGTAAATGTTATGTTTTGGAACACGCCCACCAAATCGACCCCAGAACTGCATTTGCCTCCTGGAAATGTTCAGCAAGGTCTGCCATGAAATGCAGCCAGGACCTCTGGAATGAGTGCAGATTTTAACAAAACCCTGATCTCACAGGCACTGGGATTTCTATAAGTAAATTGATACTCAACACAGCTTTAGCTATAGCGGTTCTCAGAGGCACATCCACAGCCCTGTGCACGTGTCCTTCTTAGGTCATGAATCACCAAGTCATTCTTCTTGGACACTCCAATCGCCGGTGAGAGGTAACATGGTTCCCATCTGCAGTGAGGAAACTGAGCCTCAAGAGGTTCAGGGGACATGAGGACCCCCAGGGCTTCCGCACCGCCTCTATGCCGACTCCCCACCACTGCGCGGAGAGGTGGCCTCTTCCTCATAGAGGGTGGGCTGCACCCCATGCGCAGAGGACACAGCCGTCAGTCCTGGCTGAGACCCTGCACTCCCTCCTTGGCGTGTCCTAGATACACGTGTGCGAGATCTCAGTGTTAATTGTGCTTTTGTTGTAACAGAGCCACGCAGCGTATTCCTCCACAGACCATGCTTCATTTCATCTCCGGGATGAAGGCGGATAAAAGGCTTTTCTGTCCTGTGCTGCTGTTTGCTGCTGCCTCAAAACAATTCTGCAAAACTGGTAAGAAGCAAAGCTTTTGTTGCTGCATATGGGAAGGAGAGTGTCGCCTGTCAGCTGTGGCACATCCCGTCCTGGGTGCAGCTGGTCACCCTTGCAGGGCGAGCTGCAAAAGAGACAGTGGATTCCTTTGCCACGTTCTTGCTGCCTCTCAAAATAGAACTGCTTTAAAGTTGTCACTCTTGAAGTCATTCCGTTAATTTGTTTCTGATATCTGCTTATTTTATGTCTGCCTTTGACTTTCTTTTTCAAATGTCACCACATTGTGCTTTCTCTTCCTTTAAAAGAATTCCAGGGCGGTTCTTTCTCTCCCATCCTCACTATGGCATCTTTGGCTTGTATTTTCAGCACTTGCCTCCTTTTAAAAATTGCTTGACCCAGGTGGGCATGGTGGCTCATATCTGTAATCCCAGCACTTTGGGAGGCCAAGGCAGGTGCATTGCTTGAGGGCAGAAGTTCGAGACCAGCCTGACCAACATGGGGAAATTCGTCTCTACTAAAAATACAAAAATCAGCCAGTCGTGCTGGGCGTGCCTGTAGTCCCAGCTACTCAGGAGGCTCAGGCAGGAGAATCGCTTGAACTCGGGAGGTGGAGGTTACAGTGAGCTGAGATTGTGCCACTGCACTCCAGGTGGGGTGATAGAGCGAGTCTTCGTCTCAAAGGAAAAAAAGAAATTGCCTTACCCGTTTTTTTTGTTTTGTTTTGTTTTGTTTTTTGATTTTTTGAGATAGAGTCTTGCTCTGTCGCCCAGGCTGGGGTGCAGTCGTGCAGTCTCGGCTTATTGCAAGCTCCGCCTCCCGGGTTCACGGCATTCTCCTGCCTCAGCCTCCGGAGTAGCTGGGACCACAGGCGCCCACCACCACGCCCAGCTAATTTTTTTGTATTTTTAGTAGAGACGGGGTTTCACTGTGTTAGCCAGGATGGTCTCGATCTCCTGACCTCGTGATCCACCCACCTTGGCCTCGCAAAGTGCTGGGGTTACAGGCGTGAGCACCGCGCCCGGCCTTTTTTTTTTTTTTTTTTTTTTTTTTTTGGAGGGAGTTCTTAAGACTTTCTCCCAAGAACACCCTGAAAACTGCTGACGGACTTGAGAGCTTCTGGATTCCATGAACTTCTGGACAAATGCATCGGCTGTGGGATAGTCTCAGCTTTGAACTTCAAGATTCCAAACCTGAGAAAAATGAGAAGCAGAACTTCAGTTTGGATATTCAGATTTTACATTTTTCAACATTAAACTAGGAATTTTCCTCTCATCTCTGTCCAGTGAGCCCTTCTAGAAATGGGGACCATTCAGTCCTCTGTCTCATGGGGCTTTTGTGTACAGATTGGTGGCCAATTGCCTGCAAGTCTGGGAACACCCATGCATGTTGAGGGTTCCAACAAACTTCTGGCAAAGGAAGACCTAGAAAACTGGCCAAGCATTATTTTTGGATGTGTCTATGATGGTGTCTCCAGAGATTTATACATGATCTGAGTGGACCTGGCGGGGAATGTCTGCCCTCAATGATGTGGGCAGCAACCACCCAGTCAGCTGCAGACCCGCAGAGAAGGAAAGCAGAGAAAAGGGGAATGTGCTGGTCTATCTGCTGGAGCCGAGATACACCCTTCTTCTCCTCTCCTCGACATCAGAACTCCAGGCTCTGGCCTTTGGGCTCCAGGACTTACACACCAGTGGCTTCCCCACAACACCCAGGTTCTGAGGCCTTCACCCTTGGACAGAGTCACCTAATCAGCTTCCCTGGTTCTCAGGCCTTCAGCCTTGGACTGAGAGTCACCTGAGGTCAGATGAGAGTCCTGAGGTCAGAAGTTTGAGACCAGCCCCACCAATATGGTGAAACCCCGTCTCTACTAAAAATATAAAAATTAGCCAGGCATGGTGGTGGACACCTGTAATCCCAGCTACTCAGGAGGCCAAGGCGAGAGAATCACTTGAACCAGGGAGGCGGAGGTTGCAGTGAGCCGAGATCACGCCACTGCCCTCCAGCCTGGGCGACAAAGCAAGGCCCTGTTTCAAAAGAAAAAAAAATCTAGCCAGGTGTTCTATATAACATGAATTCAGGCCATCATTGTCTTTCACCTGGATTATTAATATAATTCAGATCTCCAATGTCAATACTACTGTGATAAGTTCAGATTCATCTGCATGCTGTTAAAATATTTCAATGTTTGAGAGAATATGATGCTCCAATCTTTTGATTTTTAAGCAGATTGTTACTTAAAATTTTATCATTTCTAAGAGGTATTGGAATGTTTAAACACCTTGACATATTATAAGTTTAATTTATTATATTTATAACAATAGTTTACATGCTTGGTGTGTTATTGCTGAGTAGAATTATAAATTGGTTCCTGTCAGGAATTTGAATCAGTATACAAGAAAAAATAATTTATTAAATGTAAATGTAGTTCAAAATGCTTTATATATATATTTTTTGAGACAGGCTGCCTGTCTCAAAAAAAGACAGGCTCGCTTTGTTACCCAGGCTGGAATGCAGTGGTGCGATCTCGGCTCTCGCCACCTCCGCCTCCCAGCTTCAAGTGATTCTCCTGCCTCAGCCTCCTGAGTAGTTGGAATTACAGGTTCATACCACCACACCTGGCTAGTTTTTGTGTTTTTAGTAGAGTCGGGGTTTCATCATGTTGACCAGGCTGGTCTCAAACTCCTGGCCTCAAGTGATCCACCCGCCTCAGCCTCCCAAAGTGCTGGATTACAGGTTTGAGGCACCATTCCCAGCCAAAATGCTTTATATAATTTAAATAACTAAGTACATAAGTATTAATTATTATTGAAGATAGTTTAATCTGTTCAACTAGGGTAAACAGAAAATCATTCTCAAGTTTCTAAATTTACATAGAGTACAGTCAGATTTTTAAGTTGTATTTAAAAACCTAATGAGGAGACTGATTTGAGTAATAATAAAACTCCAGTCTCCTGCAGAGCCGGCTTTGTGTGAATTACCCTTTCCCTATTGCAATTCTCCTGTCGTAATGAAAGGGCTCTGTCTAGGCAGTGGGCAAGGTGAAACCCTTGAGCGGTTACAAATTTGGGGGCTTATCTGGGATTGCCCTTGTGGCTACCCGCCCATGGTTCAGTGGCCCCCATTCAGTGATGGATCCAGAAGCCAGCCCAAGTGGCAGCCTGGTTCTCTTGGACTGGGGGAGGACTCTGGTATTCTCTCCACTCGGGGGACACTGCCAACCCAATGTGCATGGGTTTAATTACAACAGAGAAATGTCATGGGGAGACGTCCCTCAACTGTAGCCCTATCACAGGGTGTCTGTCTGTAGCCCCATTGTAGGTTGTCTGGATTGGTGAGTCTCCTAGGCGCTGCCAACGCCTCCTTCCTTCTCCTGACTGGTTCTCTAGCCCGATGGTGGGGTGTCTGTAGCCCCATTGTGGGGTGTCTGTTTGTAGCTCCATCATGGGGTGTCTGTGTCTGTAGCCCCACTTTGAGGTGTCTGTTTGGCTCCTGGGGGTTCTTGGTTGGTGCTTTGTAACTAGTAGGAAGAGTCTTGGTTTGGGAGACTTCTCCTTAATCAGGAAGATTTCGAGGAGGTTTCTCAGAGAATAAGAGGGTAGTTTGGAAGGGATACTCTTGGAGCTCTTGGTTAGGGATCTGATTTGGAAGGCCTCTGTCCTCTCGTCTTTGTGTGTGGTTGTATATGTGGAAGGGATCTCAGAAGGGGTTGCTGATGGAAGTTCAGCAGGCCTAACTCAGAGAACCCTCCTTATTTGTCTGGTCACATTTGATGAGACCTAAAGAAGGCTCAACAGGCCTGTCTCGGGGTGACTATCTGCTCTTTGCCTTGCCCAGAGACCTCATTGTGAATTACCATTCGGAGGTTGTCCCTCCCCATCTGGAGGGAATCACAGACAACAGAGACCAACAGGAAAAAGTTTGAGCTTTGCCAGGTTGATATTGGGTGCTGAAGGAGGTGACTAATGTTTGTTTTGTTATGTGTGTTTTGCTGGGATGGAAAATGTTAATTCGGTCCCCCATGCAGCCTATTGGGCAGCATCCTGCAAATTAAGAATCTTGCCTATGGTTCCATAAAGCAGGAAAAGGTGGGCCGGGTGCGGTGGCTTACGCCTGTAATTCCAGCACTTTGGGAGGCCAAGGCAGGCGGATCATGAGGTCAGGAGATCAAGACCATCCTTGCTAACAGACTGAAACCCCATATCTACTAAAAATACAAAAAATTATCCAGGTGTGGTGGCACGCACCTGTAGTCCCAGCTACTCAGGAGGCTGAGGCAGGAGACTCGCTTGAACCCAGGAGGCGGAGCTTGCAGTGAGCCAAGATTGGGCCACTGCACTCCAGCCTGAGCGACAGAGGGAGACTCCACCTCAAAAAAAAAAAAAAAAAAAAAAAAAAGCAGGAAATGGTGATTTTCTTTCATAAAGTGGCTTGAACCTCACGGCTATGGCGCAGTGAGCAAGGTCATCAGAGGCTGCTCTGTTCTGGAAGCTGCAGAGAAAGGGAGCCTAGAAACCTGGTACGCCAGCAAAAAAGGGTAAGAAATTCTTACCAGCCAGGTTTCTGGTGTCTCTCTCTTTTTCTCTCTGGGTAAACAGTAAATGTCACTATTTGTCTCTCAGCAAGGGTTTGATTAATAGAAAAAGGATTTGTGAGACTAGTCTTAGGTGGTAGCAAATCTGGTGTACCTAGTGTTAAGAATTTGTCTTTCCGGGTTCTGTAATGGAGAAAGGAGTATCACAGGATAGAATGTGGGTTCAGGACCCACTTTCAAGCCCACTTTTCAAGCTAGCCCGGCAGGCTGGTCAGCAAACTTTGCTGTGGGTCCCTGAAACCAATACAGGATGAAATTTCTCTGTCTTGTTTTGTGTCCTTAAGAGCTTAACCTGTGACCATGTGAGGATACTTTCTCTTGGTTTCTAGAAGACAGGAATTTGGAGATTCATGTCATAGTTAGCCCTAAACATTTTCTTGAGCAGTTAAAAGCCTTTGCAAGCTTGAAATGGACTTCTCTAGGCTCCTTCTGGGAAGAGCAATAGAAACTGCTCAATGCTGTAACTCAGTAGCTAGGGCTTTGCCTTTTGACAATGGCGGCCTGGGGTCTATTTTTGGCTTCTGGAATGATTCCCTTCTGGTTTTTTATTTATGTAACTTTGCCATGTATTGAGGTTTCCCCCCTGCCATAGCTGATTTCCTGTCTTGAATTTTCCTTTCTCTAAACTACCCGGGGGAGATTCTAAATCTTAAAAGAAAAAAATAAAAAGCAACTGCTTACCATCTCTTTGAGACACCTGTGTGTCCATGGTTAAGTTATAACCTTAGTTAAAACTTATTAATTTCATGTGGGAAGTTACCTGTGGAATTCAAATGCCAAAAATTTTGGCCACTTGGCATGGCTAAAGTTGGGTAATAAACAATTTAAAAGGATTTTTTTTTTTAGGTTGAAGAACGCTATGGTTAAAGGTCAGCTTAATTAAAACTGTATAAACAAGCAATAGGTATATTTAAAAGGGCTTTTATGTTTTTCTCTTCTTGGATCTTGCTTTTTCTTCATAAAGGTTTTTGTTCTTCTCAGTCGACTGAATTATTTTTCTCATTTTTTTTGTCTTGTTAATCCTTTTTTTTTTTTTTTGTGATGGAGTCTCGCTGTCACCCAGGCTGGAGTGCAGTGGTGCAATCTTGGCTCCCTGCAGGCTCTGCCCCCCGGGGTTCACGCCATTCTCCTGCCTCAGCCTCCCGAGTAGCTGGGACTACAGGCGCCCGCCACCTCACCTGGCTAATTTTTTTGTATTTTTAGTAGAGACGGGGTTTCACCATGTTAGCCAGCATGATCTCGATCTCCTGGCCTCGTGATCTGCTCGCCTCGACCTCCCAAAGTGCTAGGATTACAGGCGTGAGCCACCACACCTGGCATGATCTGACTTTCATTACACCCTTATCCTGGCACCCTCATCCTGGCATCAGAGAAGACTGAGTGGGGAGCTGGACTTTCCTCCTCACCTGGCATTAACGAGGCTCCCTCGACAGTGTCATTGGAGGCTAAGAAAATCTCAACTTGAGTGAGAAATACAATCAACGGACACTAACAACAAGATGACAGAGATATTGGGATTATTTGACAAGGGTTTTAAGACAGTCACCATAAAAATGTCTCAACAAGCAATTACAACAAACTTGAAACAAATAAAAAAGAAGGCTGAGCAAAGAAATAGTAAATCTAAGAGGAAACACATGAGCATTTTAGAAATTAAGATTACAATAATTCCATCCACTCCATGGATCAGCTCAGCAGCAGAATGACAGAGGAAGGAGACTACTGATGTTGACATTTCTAATGTTCTGTCATTAGAAATTACCCAATCTGAACCACAGAATAAAAGAAAAACAAGCTAAAAAACAAATGAACAGAGCATCAGGGACAGAGCCTCAGGGACAGGTAGGACTATAACAAAAGACCTAATGTTCATGTCAGAGTCTTAGAGGAGAGGAGGGAGAGGGTGGGGCTAAAAAGTATTCAAGAAAATGATGGAGGAAAAGTTCCAAAATTTAGCGAGACTTAAACCTACAAATCCAAGAAGCTGAGTAAAAGTCCTGAACAGTATAAACCCCAGAATTACACAACAAGACTCATCATAATCAAACTTCAGAAAACTAAGAACTAAAAAAAAAATCTTGAATGCAGAGATAAAAAATCAACACCTTACCTACAGAGGAACAAGTTGAATGACCATAGATTTCTTGTGAGAACCATGAGAGTCAACAGGAAGTGGGATAACATTTTCCGAGTTCTGAAAGCAAAGAACTGTCAATCTGAAATTTTATATCTAGGAAAATTATCCTTGGGATGAAGGAAAAACAAAGATATTTTCAGAAGAAGAAAAATTGAGAAAATTTATTGTTAGCAGACCTGCTCTAAAGAACAGCTAAAGAAAATTTCCAAACAGAAAGGAAATTATGAAAGAAGGAATCTTGGAACACCAGGAAGGAAGAAAGAACAGGAAGAGCAAAAATATGGACAAATACAATAGGCTTTCCATTGAAAGACAATGAGTCTTTCAAATTACATTTGACAAAGCAAAAATTATAATGCATTCTGATATGGTTCTAAATATGTGTAGAAGAAATGCTAAAATAATTATCAAAAAGGGAATCAAGGGATTTAATGAGAGTTAAGATTTCTACACTCCACTCAAACTGGTGGAATGTCAACAGCAGTAGACTGCTAAGTTATATGCATATATGTATATATATTTATTTATATAATGTAATACCTAGAGCAACTCTTAAAAAACCTATACAAAGAGATATACTCAACACATTATAGGTAAATAATGGATTCTAGAAAGAGTTCAGGAAAACAGGAGAAAGAGACAGAAATAGAACAAACATGAAACTAAAAGATGAAATGGCAGCCCCAAGCCCTAACATATCCATAATTACTTTAAATGTAAGTGGTCTAAATACACCAATTAAAAGACAGAGGCTGACAGAGTGGATTAAAAAAATGATTCAACTATATGCAAGGGTATTGTGCTACTGACAAAAAGTAATCTCAAAAATTCACACAAGGTCGGGCGCGGTGGCTCACGCTTATAATCCCAGTACTTTGGGAGGCCGAGATGGGCGGATCACGAGGTCAGGAGATAGAGACCATCCTGGCTAACATGGTGAAACCCCGTCTCTACTAAAAATACAAAAAAAATCAGCTGGACATGGTGGCAGGCACCTGTAGTCCCAGCTGCTCAGGAGGCTGAGGCAGGAGAATGGCGTGAACCTGGGAGGTGGAGCTTGCAGTGAGCTGAGATCGTGCCACCGCACCTCAGCCTGGGTGACAGAGCGAGACTCCATCACAAAACAAAACAAAACAAAACAAAACAAAACAAAATTCACACAATATATGATTTCATTTACATAACATTCTTGAAATGATAGAAGCACAGATGGAGAAGAGATGACTAGTTTCCAGGGTTTGGGAACGGTGGGAGCAGAGAGGCAGGTGTGGCTCCAGAGAGGTAGCAAGAAAGACATCTCTGTGTTGACAGAAGAGTTGTGTATCTTGATTGCAGCAGTGATTACATGAAAATATGCCTGTTAAGATGGGTTAGAACTATACACACACCCAGTACCAGTGTCAGTTTCCTGGGTTTGATGTTGTACTGTATTTACATACAATGTAACCATTGGAGAAAACCAGGTGAAGAGTGCATGTCTCTCTAAGCTGTCTTTGTAACTTCCTATGAATCCAATATTATTTCAAAATAAAAGTTTAAGACACAGGACAGAATTTTATATGTGGTGTGAGTTCAACCACACAAATAATTTTATTTGGATACAACAAAATACAAGCAATAAATGCACTTTTTTAAAAAGTTAACAACATAGCCTTCTACAGTGGCATCAGCAACAGGGTATTATAACTTCAGTGGCACCAATATTCAGCATTAATGGAAACGATTTTCTTCTCTGGTTTATAAAATGATGACCTGGCAAGAAAATGTGAGTTATTAGTAAGCAGTGAAGCCAGAAGATGTTTCTGTTCTATTTTAGTGAACTATTTTTGTCTCCTCTTTGTAAACCAAGTGATTGTCCTTATTTTTAAGTATGTCTTGGAGCACAACAAAATTAGTTCAGAAATACATTTCTTGTCTGGTACAGATCATTTTCTAAAGAAATGGTGGTACAGAATTAGATAAAAAGTAGGTCAACTTTACCCAGTAGTTTACAACTCTATAGGGTCAAAAAAGATTTCAATCAGGTTTGTTTCATACAGCGAATAGTATTACAGGATACATTTCCTGGAGGATACGAAATTTCAGATTTTCCAAAAGAAGTAATTTTTTATTCTTTGTGGCACAAACAGTTCTTTTTTGGATTATGTGACTGACAAAGATGTAATGTATTATAGTTGAAAACGTGGATTCAACCTAATTCTTAGGCCAAGTGTGTTTTTGTTTTGTTTTGCTTGTTTGTTTGTTTGTTTGTTTGTTTTGAGGCAGGGTCTCACTGTCACCTAGGCTGGAGTGCAGTGGCATGAACATGGCTCACTGCAGTCTCGACATCCCAGGCTCAAGTGATCCTCCTGCCTCAGCCTCCCAAATAGCTGGGACTATATGTGTGCGCCACCATGCCTGGCTAATTTTCTTTCTGTTTTTTTTTTTTTTCTTTTGGAGACGGAGTTTTGCTCTGTCACCCAGGCTAGAGTGCAGTGGCACGATCTCAGCTCACTGCAACCTCTGCCTCCAGGGTTCAAGTGATTCTCCTGCCTCAGCCTCCTGAGTAGCTGGGGTTACAGGCGCACACCACCACACTTGGATAATTTTTTGTATTTTTTGTTTTTTGTTTTTTGAGAGGGAGTCTCGCTCTGTCACCCAGGCTGGAGTGCAGTGGCGCAATCTTGGCTCACTGCAAGCTCCGCCTCCTGGGTTCATGCCATTCTCCTGCCTCAGCCTCCCTAGTAGCTGGGACTACAGGCGCCTGCCGCCACGCCTGGCTAATTTTTTGTATTTTTAGTACAGACGGGGTTTCACCGTGTTAGCCAGGATGGTCTTGATCTCCTGACCTCGTGATCTGCCCGCCTTGGCCTCCCAAAGTGCTGGGATTACAGGCATGAGCCACCGCGCCAAGCCAATTTTTTGTATTTTTATTAGAGATGGGATTTCACCGTGTTGGCCAGGCTGGTTTTGAACTCCTGACCTCAGGCAATCCACCCGCCTCAGCCTCCCAAAGTGCTGGGATTATAGGCATGAGCCATTGCACCCAGCTGCCTGGCTAATTTTTTAAATAAGTTTTTGTAGGCATGGGGTCTCACTTCATCACCTAGGCTGCTCTCAAACTCCTGGGCTAAGTGGTCCTCTCGCAAAAGCCTCCTAAAGTGCTGGGAGTACAGCGCTGTGCCCCGCCAGGCCAGGACCTTACAGGCATTCACACTATATATTACTCTAACACACCATTTGTTTATTTGTATTCACCACCCATGTAGAACTGTCACATTGTTTTACTACCTCTTCCTGTGCCTTAGAGCAGGGGTCCCTGACCCCCAGGCCATGGACAGTAGTGGTCTGTGGCCTATTAGGAACTGAGCTGCATAGCAAGAGGTGAGAAGCAGGTGGGTAAGGGAAGCTTCATCTATCTGTATTTACAGCTGCTCCCCATTGCTCACCTTACTACCTAAGCTCTGCCTCCTGTCAGATGAGTGGCAGCATTAGATTATCCTAGGAGCTTGAACCCTATTGTGAACAGCGCGTGAGAGGGATCTAAGTTGCTCGTTCCTTTAGAGAGTCTAATGCCTGATGATCTGTCACTCCCATCGCTCCCAGATGGGACCATCTAGATGCAGGAACAGAAGCTCAGGGCTCCCACTGATTCTACATGATGATGAGTCATATAATGATTTCATTATATACTACAATGTAGTAATAATAGAAATAAAGTGCACAATCAATGGAATGTGCTGGAATCATCCTGAAACCACCCCTGCCACCATCTATGGAAAAACTGTCTTCCACAAACCAGTTCTTGGTGTCAAAAAGGTTGGGGACCACTGCTTTAGAGGAGATTATAATAAGGATCCAGACAACGGGACAAAGCTAAAAGGTTTCATGACAAACATTTGCATGACAGCTCCTCCTTTGTGCTGGTGAAGGTGCTTGTCATTTTCTCTTCCAGTTTTGAATGGGGATCTGACTCCAGCTGTTACATACTTTTAGAAACATGAGCAAACAAGTTTAGTGTTTTAGCTACAAATAATCCCCCAAAACACCAAGCAACTAATCCTTGGTCAATAGCTGTTTATTTGAACACAGCTGCTCCATTGCTATCAGACTGAACACGACTATGCAAGAAACCCTCCAAAATGCTACATTTTGAACTTTATAAAACTTACAGCTGCAATAATGCCAGATACTTTATCAGGCATCTGGCATTACTGCAACTGTATCTAACAGATTCCACGGGGCACCCTCCAGGGTTTCTTTTTCTTTCTTTCTTTCTTTCTTTTTTAAAAATATACTTTAAGTTCTGGGATACACACGCAGGTGCATGTAACAATGTGCAGCTTTGTTACATAGGTATATACATGCCACAGTGGTTTGCTGCACCCATCAACCCTACATGAGGTATTTCTCCTAATGCTCTCCCTCCCCTAGCCCCCAACCCCTGACAGGCCCCTGTGTGTGATGTTCCCTACCCTATGTCCATGTGTTCTCAGTTCAACTCCCACTTATGGGTGAGAACATGTGCTGTTTGATTTTCTGTTCCTGTGTTAGTTTGCTGAGAATGATGGTTTCCAGCTTCATCCATGTCCCTGCAAAGGACATGGTTTCCTCCTTTTTTACGGCTGCAGGGTTTCTTTTAAGATAGAAACTTGTGACAGATGATTTTTACGCTGGATCCTGGGAGAGGGGGTTCTCTACCCTGTCTTCTCGCTTTTACTATCTGAAGACTCTTTTCACCTGAGGTCCTACATGGGGAAGCAGAGATCTCTGTTAGCACCTGCTAACATTTATGGTAAAGAACGTCACCTTCTACGTCCAGGCGCTGCACTGAACCCATCATCTTACATCATCATCCTGACAATTCTGTGGGCTGAGCACCGTTCTACTGCTCCCCATTCCTGCCATTTTAGGAAGAAAGCAAGGCTTAGAGGGGTTACATTTTCCCAAGAGCATGCAGCTGTTAAGTGGATTTAAATCTGATCTCCTAAAATTTAAATTTGAGCATTCCAGTGATTAAATGCTTTCAAGGAATTGGACATTTTTGGTCAGTCAGCACCGCCTAAAGGCCTCCGTGCTGGAGAGCCCCCACAACCCCATTCACCCACCCCACTCCCCATCGGTTTGATCAAATGTTGCAGATCCCTAGTCATTTGTCCTTTCTCTGTGCTCTGCAGAAAAAGAAACGGCTAGGAAACAGGAAGAGAGGACCCAAGCACTATTTTCATTCTCCTTGACTCTTCTTTGCAGAAAAGGGCCCAGTTTCCTTGCCTTATGTAGTAACACTGAATAAGAGGCAAAGAACACTGCTATTTCTACAGCCATGTTACCAGCTCTTCCCCACTTAGCCTCTCAGGGTACACGGCCTGGCGATGCCCTTCCTCAAGCCTGATTTTTATTTTGTCTTCGTGCTCAGCTTGCAAGAGCCCGTTGAGCAGCAGGAAAGGGGGAGGCCCAGGCTTTGGGGACGAGCGGCTCGGCTCTGCCTTGGCTGTGTGCTGGCATTTCGTGTTGCGGAGCTGTGGTGGTTTCGTTTGTCTGTATACAGCAGCCACCACACAGTTTGCATCGCAGGGAACCGGATGTCAGCCCTTACCCCCGGGCCCTGTCCAGGGTCTCCCCACTGGTGCGGAGAGGTGGGAGAGATTTCCTCTCCAGCCCCTCTGCTTCTCAGGGCGGGGGGCTCCCCAGCCACCAGTTCCGCTCCCTTGGCTGCTAGGCTGGCCTGGGTGTGCTGGGCACCTGTCCCACTGGCATCAGGGTGGAGGCTCTCCGCAGGCATCAGGGTGAAGTCTTTACAAAAGTGGTTTTCAGGGTGTGGGTTTCAGACCAGCAGCATCATCGCCACCTGGGAACTTGTTAAAGATGCAAACTCCGGCCGGGCATGGTGGCTCACGCCTGTAATCCCAGCACTCTGGGAGGCCGAGGTGGGTGGATCACGAAGTCAGGAGATCGAGACTATCCTGGCTAACACGATGAAACCCCGTCTCTACTAAAATACAAAAAATTAGCCAGGCGTGGTGGCGGGCACCTGTAATCCCAGCTACTCGGGAGGCTGAGGCAGGAGAATGGCGTGAACCTGGGAGGCGGAGGTTGAAGTGAGCCGAGATTGCGCCACTGCACTCCAGACTGGGCGACAGAGCGAGACTCCGTCTCAAAAAAAAAAAAAAAAAAAAAAAAAGCAAACTCCAAGCCCCCTCCCACTGCCTCTGGACAAGCTCTGTGTCTGACACGCCTACCTGATCATTCTGACCCAACTCAAACTGAAGGCCACCACCACAGTGATGAGGGTTAGAGCCAGGCCTGCAGTGGAACTGCCTGGGCCCGGGTCCTGGCCCTGCTGCTCTGTGATCTCAGGCAACTCAAGGAACTTCTCTGTGCCTCAGCTTTTCCATCTGTCAAACAGGGACAATAGTGATAAAGCTAGTCCGTGAGGTTATGGGGTTCCAATGGGGCAGTCCATGGAAAATGCTCAGAAGAAGTTCTAGCATGCAAAGGCTTCGCTGGTGTTAGTTTTACTAATTAACAGTGTTTAGTGTTACTAAATTAACACCGATAATAATTAATAATAACATGGATTTTGCTAGGTTTGGGAAAACTGAAGGAACTTAGAATAAAGAGGAGAAAATCCCAATTCAGCTATACCACATATGGCCTTCCACGGTCCAAGGGGAAAGCAGTCGAATCCTCCTGGGCCCCTGACAGCATAGCGCTCTGCTCCACCTCCTGGCGCTTGACGGTGCCCCTCTCCCTCACAGCCTGCTCTAGGCCTGCTGCCACACCATGCTCTGGAGTTTAGGGAACCCCCTCTCTACTCACAGGCACTGTGGGCCTTCTTTCCAGTCCTGCTGTCTCCCCAACCCCACAGCAGCAATCCTTTGTAAGGCTCAAGTTATTCCATCTACACTGAGCCCCAGGGCAGGGCTGCCTGCTGTCTCTAGGCATGGTTCTCAGGGACCTCCTTGTCCTGACCCAGGGCTCTGCACTTCCGTGGACCCCCATAGGACCCAGGCCATGGTCGAAGTCTCCAGAGGCTCTGCAGGCCCCAGGCAGCCTGGCTGCAGGTTCACGGAGACCTGGTCCCGCCCTAGGCTCAGGAGGGCACAATCGTGGACGTGAAGGCTTTTGCATGTTCCAGAAGTCCCCTGACCTGTGCAAATATGTCATGCTTAGGGTCGGGGTCCAGCTCCAACTGAGGTCCGAGGAGAGTGGGTGGATGTGGGGCAGGGAGCTGGAAGAACATTCAAGAGACAGCAGGTAAATGAGACATGACTTTATTCAGCAGCTCCTTCACAGGGTCAGTGTTACGCTTATACACTACACAAACAATAGTGGCTAAGAGCCAGGTGGGGAGCTTCTCTATGTTATGTCTACCTGGCTATGATTATATAAGGCATGGGACTGCGTGCTTGCGCCCCAATCCCACTGAGTCAACCAGGCTGTTTACCTCGGCCTATGCCTGCTGCCCCTATGCCTGCTGCCCCTATGCCTGCTTGGCTGCAGCTACAGCCATGTTCCTTACAGGATGTTTCTAAAGCTCCATTTCCCAAATCAAGATTGGGGCTCTGAAGAGAGAGGACGAACAAGGGCCTGCTTCGTATCTAAGCCTCGTTCTCATTCTGTCTCCCCTTCTCCTTTGCACTGTCTCTCAGGACTGGAAGAGAAAAACTCCAGAGTTTTCTTCAACACCCTGGCTTCCCTCTGGTCGGGCGGTAACATGGGGGCCTTGTGGTTCCAGGTGGAGGGCCCCACATTCTCCGCTCTGCGGAGGGGCCTCTGTGATGGCAGGACTCCAGGCTTTGTTCTTCAGTGTTGAAAGATTTTTAGAAAACTGTCTATTCCACGCACTGTCATTCTTACTTTCTGTCTTGGTCTTAACAGAGCTTGGCTTTCAAGCTCATTGTATTGCTACAGAATCAAACTAAAGTTCATATTGACATCACAATGACTTGGGGCTCTTGTGGGTATCCACCTTTCCCAGAAGCTCAAAAGCCAGGACAACAAAGTTTAGAAGATTCGGGATACTACTGAAAATAGATTTCAAAGTTCCTGATGGCTTCTTTTCCTACAGCAATCCCCTCTTAACCCCATCTTCCCCCTGCCCCTACTGTGCCCCACGTGGCCCACCAGGACTAAGGTGGGACCTCTCGCTAAGCCACATCCTTTCAACAAGGTTTTCCTGTGGTTACCCCATGCTTTGAAGTGACTGCTCAGAAGCGCTCAGCTCATTCTTAGCCAACACCCGGCCCACGGTGCTGTTTGTGGGGAGGAAAGGAGGTGAACTGCACTCCTGTATTTTTGTAAAGAAACTACTCGGCATCTGGTGCCTGCTCGATTCATTGTAGCAGCTGTTACTATTTTGCCCATTAAATCTCTGCAGCACTGAGCTCACTCACCTTCTCATAGCAAGTTATCCCGCGTCTATTTCCACCACCCCCACTGGACCACAACACCCCTGGACAACACTGTTCCCCAGCTTCCTCAGGCATAAAATTGGGATTATAATACTATTACCTCATAGGACTATCTTGATACCAAAACAGGCGATATCTCTAACTCACATAGTACAGCACCTAATACAGTGTCTTAAAAAGTAGTTATTGATACTAGCTACATATTTTTAAATAATTTATTGAAATGAAATTCACGTAACACAAAATCATTTTACAGTGAACAATTCAGTGGCATTTAGTGCATCTGCAATGTTGCGCAACCACCACCTCTAGTTCCGAAACGTCTCCGTATTTCAAAACAAAACCCTGTCCTCATTCAGCAGCTTCCCTTCATTGCCTTTCCTCCCAGCCCCTGGCAACCACCAATCTGCTTTCTGTCTCCATGGAATTATCTATTCTGGATATTTCATATAAATGGAATCATACAATATGTGACCTTTTGTGTCTGGCTTCTTTCACTGAGCATAATGTTTTCAAGGTTCACCGTGTTGCAGCATCAATCAGTAACTCTGTGTCTTTGGGGGTGAATCCTATTCTATTGTATGGATGCAACACAATTCGCTTATCTGTTGGTCAGTTGTTGGGTATTTGGGTTGTCTCCACCTTTTGGGTACTGCGAACAGTGCTGTTATGGGTATGTGTGTACAGGTATTTTTTTCCCTTTCTGCTTTCAGGCCTCTGGGGTATATGCATAGCAGATTTCTGTGTCATATGGTAACTCAATGTTTACTTTTTTTCTCTGTGTGCAAATATTTTTTACTGTAGTAAAATGTATATAACATTTACCATGTTAACCATGTGTGTTTGTTTGTTTGTTTTTGAGATGGAGTCTCACTCTGTTGCCCAGGCTGGAGTGCAGTGGCACGATCTCGTCTCAATGCAACCTCCGCCTCCCGGGTTCAAGTGATTCTCTTGCCTCAGCCTCCCAAGTAGCTGTGATTACAGGCATCCACCACCACGCCCAGCTAATTTTTGTATTTTTAGTAGAGATGGGGTTTCACCATGTTGGCCAGGCTGGTCTCGAACTCCTGACCTCAGGTGATCCTCTTGCCTTGGCCTCCCAAAGTGCTGGGACTACAGGTGTTAACCATGTTTAAGCATACAGTTCTGTGCATTAGGTACCTTTGCACTGCTGTGCACCCATCAACATTATCCATCTCCAGAACTCATCCATCATCCCAAAATGACACTTTGATCCACTAAACAATAATTCCCCACTCTCCTCTCCCTCAGCTGCTAACTGGCTTTTGACTTTCTGTCTCTATGAATTAGATTGCTCTAGGCATGTCATATAAGTGGAATCATGAAGATTTATTTTTTCTGAGTGGTGTATTCTACTTAGCATAATGTCTTCAGGATTCATCCATGTTATAGAATGTATTAATATTAGAATTTCTTTCCTTTTGAAGGAGTATTCTGTGGTATATACCACATTTTTTTTATCCATTCATCCGTTCATGGACGTTTCAGTTGTTTCCAGCTTTTTGATGTTGGGAATAACACTGCTGTGAATACCAGGATATAATCTGTTTGAGTCTCTGCTTTCAATTTTTTGGCATATATACCCAGAAATGGAATTGCTGGATCATACAGTAATTCCATTTTGGATTTCTTTAGGACTTGCCATACTGTTTTCTATAGGGTCTACACTATTTTACATTTTCACCAGCAGTATACAAGAGTTCCAATTTCAGGCCAGGCATGGTGGCTCACGCCTGTAATCCCAGCACTTTGGGAGGCCAAGACAGGAGGATCACTTGAGGTCAGATATTCGAGACCAGCCTGGCCAACATGGTGAAACCCCATTTCTACTAAAAATACAAAAATTAGCCAGGCATGGTGTCGTGCACCTGTAATCCCAGCTATTTGGGAGGCTGAGACAGGAGAATTGCTTGAACCGGGGAGATGGAGGTTGGAGTGAGCCAAGATTGTGCCATTGTACTCCAGCCTGGGCGATAGAGCAAGACTCCATCTCAAAAAAAAAAAAAAAAAAGTGAATTCCAATTTCTCTATATCCTTACAAACACTTATTATTTTTCATATTTCTAAATTATAGCTATTCTAGTGAGTATGAAGTTTGCTTTTCATTTGTAGTTCCCTAATAACTAATGATGTTTAGCATTTTTTCATGTGCTTGTTGACCATTTGTGTGTATGTGGGCGTATGTGTATATATGTCTATTTCAGTCATTTGCCCACTTTAAGTTTTGTTGTTGTTGGGTTATAGAAGTTCCTTATATATTCTGGATATTAATCCCTTGTCAGATATTTTGGCCAAATCCAAGGTCATGAAGATTTGCCCCTTTGGTCTTGATTTTTTTTTTTTTTTTTTTTTGAGACAGAGTCTTGCTCTGTCGCCCAGGCTGGAGTGCAGTGGCGTGATCTCGGCTCACTGCAAGTTCCACCTCCTGGGTTCATGCCATTCTCCTGCCTCAGCCTCCCAAGTAGCTGGGACTACAGGCGCCCACCACCACGCCCGGCTAATTTTTTTGTATTTTTAGTAGAGACAGGGTTTCACCGTGTTTGCTGGGGTGGTCTCAATCTCCTGACCTCAAGTGATCAGCCTGCCTCAGCCTCCCAAAGTGCTGGGATTACAGGCGTGAATCACCGTGCCCGGCCTGGTCTTGCTCTTATATTTAGATCATTGACTTATTTTGAGTTAATGTTTGCATACCATGTGAAGTGGGTTCCAAATTTATTATTTTGCATGTGAATATCCAGTGATCCCAGCACCATTTGTTGAAGAGACTATTCTTTCTCCATTGAATGGTCTTAGCACCTTTGCTGAAAATCAATTTGTCATAGATATGATTTATTTCTGGGCTCTCAATTCTATTCCATTGGTCTATATGTCTATCCCTCTGCTAGTACCACCGTCTTAACTACTGTGGCTTTGTCATAAGTTTTGATATCAGAACGTGTGAGTCCTCCAATTTTGTTCTTCTTTTTCAAGATTGTTTTGGTTATTCGCGTTCACTGCAGTGCCACTGAAATTTTGATAAAGATTGAGTTTGAATTTGTAGATTGCTTTTTATCTTGACAATATTAAGTCTTTCAATCCATGAAAATGAGATGTCTTTCCATTTATATCGCTCCTTTATTTCAGCAATGTTTTACACCTTTCAGTTCACAAGTCTGTCACAGTCATGTTCTCCTTGATTAAATTTATCCCTAGGTATTTTATTCTTTCTGATTCTATTGTAAATGAATTTTTTTTTTTTGAGACAGAGTCTCGCTCTGTCACCCAAGTTGTAGTGCAGTGGCTCGATCTCAGCTCACTGCAAGCTCCGCCTCCCAGGTTCACACCATTCTCCTGCCTCAGCCTCCCAAGTAGCTGGGACTACAGGTGCCCACCACCACGCCCAGCTAATTTTTTGTATTTTTAGTAGAGATGGGGCTTCACCGTGTTAGCCAGGATGGTCTTGATCTCCTGACCTCGTGATCCACCTGCCTTGGCCTCCCAAAGTGCTGGGATTACAGGTATGAGCCACTGCACCCAGCCGAAATTTTAATCTTAATTTCCTTTTTGAGTTTTTCATTGTATTGAAACACAACTGATTGTGTTGATCATGTATTCTGCAATTTGGCTGAATTTGTATATTAGATCTGTGCTGTGATTTGAATATGTCACCCCAAAATGCATGTTGGAAACTTAATTCCTATTATAACAGGATCAAGAGATGAGGCCTGTGATTGTTAATACTAAGTGTCAATTTGATTGGATTGAAGGATGCAAAGTATTGATCGTGGTGTGTCTGTGAGGGTGTTGCCAAAGGAGATTAATATTTGAGTCAGTGGGCTGGGGAAGACAGATCCACCCTCAATCCGGGGGGTGGGAGGACCATCTAAACGGCTGCTAGCAAATATAAAGCAGGCAGGAAAATGTAAAACAGTTAGACTGGTCTAGCCTCCCAGCCAGCCTACGTCTTTCTCCCGTGCTGGATGCTTCCTGCCCTCGAACATCGGACTCCAGGTTCTTCAGTTTTGGGGCTTGGATCGGCTCTCCTTGCTCCTCAGCCTGCAGATGGCCTATTGTGGGAACTTGTGATTACGTGAGTTAATACTTAATAAAGTCCCCTTTATATATATCCTATTAATTCTGTTCCTCTAGAGAACCCTGACTAATACAGGGCCTTTGGGAGAGAATTAAGATGAGATAAGGGGCATCATATCATCCATCACATCAGTGTGGGGCCCTGTGATGTCTTCCTAGAAAGAGGAGGAGAGACCCGTGCTGGCGTGCCCTTGCCCCCTTGCCAGGTGGTGCCCTTTGCATGTTACGATACAGTAAGAAGGCTCTCACCAGATGTGGCACCTTGACCAGATGAATGAAATAGAACATTCACGTCTCCTGGGAATTTGGTCATGACAGAATCTGAGAAGGAGCAGGGAGCTGGAGGAAGCCAGGCCTCCTGACAGCGCCCAGCGACCTCAGACACGCCTGATAAGAGTCTGTCCCTTGTATCAGGTAGCGCTAGGGTCATGTTCTATCTTTGCCATATTTCATCTTTGACCTTGAACTTCCCAGATTCCAGAATTGTAAGAAATACATTTCTTTGTAAATTACCTAATTTTGTAGTATCCTATAATAGCAACAGAAAATGAACTAAGATAATCTAGAAGTTTTTTAAATTTCTTTAGGATTTTCCATAGAAGATCATGTAATTTGCAATAGAAATAGTTTTATGTCTTCCTTTCCAATTTGTATGTCTTGCCTAAGTGCTTTGACTGGAACTTCCAATACAATGTTTAATATCAGAGGTGAAAGCAGGAATCCCTGTCTTTTTCTTATCTGAGGAGTAAAGCTTTCAGTCTTTCTAGCTATTTATTTTTATTTTATTTTTTTTTTTTTGAGACGGAGTCTCAGCCTGTCACCCAGGCTGGAGTGAAGTGGTGCAATCTCGGCTCACTGCAATCTCCACCTCTTCAGTTCAAACGATTCTCCTGCCTCAGCCTCCCGAGTAGCTGGGACTACAGGCATGTATCACCACACCCGGCAAATTTTTGTATTTTTAGTAGAGATGGGTTTTCACCATGTTGGCCAGGCTGGTCTCGAACTCCTGACGCTATTTTTAAAAAAACCTTATTCTTCCTTTTCCTAACCATATACAACCTTCATGAGAGCTTTGAAACCAGTTTCATCACCTTTAATCATCTTTGTAACAACTTTTCTACTTAGCAAGAGCATAAGCTTGGATATAAAAATAGCATTGTTTTCCTCTTTAGTTTACAAATATTTATAATATTCATAATTATCTCACCTCTTCTACTTCATATTCTCAGTTCATGTCTGACATAACTAAGTACTGATTGAGGTCATAGTTAAGCGCTCCACCCATCTGAATACTACCTAATTTTTGTCTAACTAAATTCTCTTTTCTCTGATCAGCAACATTTTTCAGAGATAGCTCAGTGAAAGTTTGAGCCATAAGTTTAGCTAGTTTCATGTCATGCCTCCCAGATTTTCTTTGACACAAACAGGTAAAACCGCAGTGTTTAGAGCATGCTGGGGTCTTTTATTGCCTGGCTTGCATCACAAATGTCTGCTCAAAACGTGCTGAAGAGGGGCATTCCCAAGAAACAAATTCAGGTTGCTCTAGGCCGGCCTAGATCTGGCACATCTGCTTTGGATTTCATTATAACTTTAAAATGCTAGGGCAGGCAATGCTCTGGTGCAGCAGAATCTCCATGGGACTCCGCGCAGCCCTGAATGCTGCCAGACCGTTTGAAATAACATGTCAGTGAGTTTGGAAAGACCTACTTTAAGAATACAGATGGAGC
Organism: Pan paniscus; assembly: GCF_029289425.2. Taxonomy (NCBI): domain Eukaryota; kingdom Metazoa; phylum Chordata; class Mammalia; order Primates; family Hominidae; genus Pan; species Pan paniscus. Next base: position 94,256,069 of record NC_073266.2, on the reverse strand, counting down.
AAGGGACTCTTCATTCCCCCTAAGTCAGGTCAATAAGTGAGGGAGAAGACCATGAAAGACTCCGAGGGCAACAGAACACTGGGACTGCTCGTGGCCCATCCGCCTCGAGAACGGCGGGTGTTTCCATGGAAGCCTAGGACCCCACAGTGTCCTGGCGGCTTTGCACACATTATCACAGCTCTAAGAGGTGGATACTGCTAACCACTTTCTACTGATGAGGAAGCAGAGGAAGCAGGCTCAGAAGGACACAGCATTTGCCTAAGGCCGCAGACCTGGCACCAGCAGAACAGGGATTAGGTTGTGGGACTTAGGGTAGTGTCTATGCTCTTTCTCCTGTACAGGGGTTGGCAAACTAGGCCTCAGAACCAATCGCACTCCCTATTTACGATTTGTAAGTAAAGTTTTATTGGAATACAGCCACATCCACTTACTTCTGTATGGTGTGTTGCCACTTCTGCCACAGAACCAGATTGTAGTCTACAAAACCTAAAATATTTACTATCTGGCCTTTACACCCACAAAAAATGTGTTGTTCCGTGCTTGAGACCATAAGACCTTTCCTTACTCCTGGGGTTTTCCTTCACTTACTATATCCCCATCCAACAGGAATCCTAGAAAAATCTGCCATATGTCCTAAGATAGTGACTCCAGCCCACTCCCCGCCCTGACAGAGACAGACTCAGGAGGGTGGCTCCTTCAGCCTCACGCGGTTTAACCCCCACCACCAGCATACAGGTGCCCAGCACATACCCAGCCTTCCCTTCCCTGAAAAGTGTTGCCTAGTGGCCCTGACCTCGTCACAGGCACTGTCTGATGCCAGCTGTCAGGGCTGCTCTGTTAAGGGAGAGACTGGGCTGTCTCCGCTTCCCCTCCCTGCTCAGTGCTTCCTCCCATGGCCATAGTGGCAGCTTTGTCCCAGGACCCAGGTTCCCTCGATAGAGGACCTGAAATGAAGGGGAAATAACCCACAAGTTCCATGTGTTAGAAATGACTTGGAGGAGTCCTAAGAATCCCATCTGCATGAGTGTGTCCCTAAGCCCGACTGGAGAGCTAGGCTTCATCGCCCTGGTAACCACCATCAGCAGTGCTCCTACTATCTGCTGGTTGTTGGCACATTATCTCCAGGCCTCATAACAGCCCCTGCGATAGGTGCAAATATTTTCATTTTACAGGAAAACCATGGGCTCAGTGCATGCTAAGATCATGTCTTAGTTCATTTGTGCTGCTACAACAAATACCCGAGACTGGATAATTTATAAAGCACAGAAACTAATTTCACATAGTTCTGGAGGCTGGGAAATCCAAGTTCAAGGCACTGGCGGTTCAGTGTCTGGTGAAGGCTGTTCTCCCCTTCCAAGATGGTGCCTTGATGCTGTGTCCTCTGAAGGCAAGGAACACTGTGTCCTCACATGAGGAGAGACAGAAAAGAAAGATGCCAAACCCTATGTGAAGCCTCTTTTATGAAGGCCTTCATCCTATTCACAAGAGAGGAGCCCTCAGGGCCTAATCACCTCTCAAAGCCCCACCTCCCAATGCCACGACATTAGGCCTTGAGTTTCAACATTTGGATTCTGGAGGAGACACGTTCAGACCACAGCAGACCCTGATGCAGGGCACATGCTCAGTCAATGCTCTAGGTCAGCAATCATGCCTGGTCATGACCCTTTGTCAACTCCACTTGCCCCTGTACGATTAGGTACAGAAGTATAGTGTCTGGTAAGGACTACACCCCAAGACCCTGAAGCGGCAGGAGAAGTGGGCCTGGTCTCCTCACTGTCCTGAATCCAACACTCCAAGGCTCAGAGCAGGGCTGGGCTTGGTGGTGGGGTCACTCTACATGCCCAGGCTGATGGAAGATGCAGGTGCCCTGGGCAGGGGCTGTGGGCCCCATGCATATCCACAGGCTCCAACAATTTCCCCACAACCTCACACTCCCTCAGACTTGGGGGGCAGTGTTCCCCTCCCCAGCCATTGGGTCTCTGTGTCTCTCTGCCCAGCCTGTGAGCTCTGTCTCCTCACTCTCAGCAAGGTGGCCGAGTGCCTGCTATGGGACAGGGCCAAGCAGGCACTTCCCAGACTGCAGTGACCTGCACCATGGAAGTATCCAGAAAAGGCACAAGCTTGCAGCACTGGGCGGTCCTATCCCATCAGGCTCTCCCTATTTTCCTGCAGGATTTATCCTTGTTGCTGTTTCTGTCTAACCTGATGCTGATGCTGCCGGGTTCTCCACCACCAGGAAGTGTCACCCTCTGTCTTGGGCAGTCTGGAGGGGCTCACTCAGGCCTTCGCAAGTCCACGGCCTCCGGACAGCAGACCTCACCAGCTGAGGTTGAGGCTCAACGTGCGCGTTATTTATGGGCCACGTATGACCCAGTGTTGTGTTTGCAGGACTTGCTGCTGGGGTGCAGGACATTCCCCATGAGTTTGGAGCCTGGCAGTCTAGAGATTTATGGCCTGAGCAGCTAGAAGAGGAAGCTGTAAAGCGCCTACAGAGCAGCTCTAAAAATTAAGATGTCTGCCTCCTGCACCCACAGGCGGGAAATGCTAGACCCCTGCCGCCTGGCTTAGTCTCCTCACACCGAGTTCATTCATGCTTGAAATGAGAAAGAAGGACAGGATGCATTTCATGCAATTTTGTCAGAGAATCTTCCTTATTTTTAGTTCCTGAAATAAAATAGAACATTCGAGTTTCCTGGGAAGTTGATCATGACAGAATCTGAGAAGGAGCAGGGAGCGGGAGGAAGCCAGGCCTCCTGACAGGCCCAGCGACCTCACAGGCCTCAGACGCGATGTGCCTGAGAAGAGTCTGTTCCTTTGTATTTGGGTGGCGCTAAGGTCATATTCTATCTTTGTCATGCACTTGCTGTCTAACTTAGGCCACGTATTAGTATTAAATTCTCTGGGTCTTGGTGTTTGACTTCACAGCTTTTAATGAGGGGACCATGGTGAACGTAGAGCCCCGGGCCTCACCTTAGACATGCAATTAATCCGGCCGGGCGCGGTGGCTCACGCCTGTAATCCCAGCACTTTGGGAGGCCGAGGCGGGCAGATCATGAGGTCAGGCGATCGAGGCCATCCTGGCTAACACAGTGAAACCCCGTCTCTACTAAAAATACAAAAAAATTAGCCGGACGTGGTGGCGGGCACCTGTAGTCCCAGCTACTCAAGAGGCTGAGGCAGGAGAATGGCGTGAACCCAGGAGGCGGAGCTTGCAGTGAGCCGAGATCGCGCCACCACACTCCAGCCTGGGTGACAGAGCGAGACTCCGTCTCCAAAAAAAAAAAAAAAAAAAAAAAAAAGATATGCAATTGAGTCCCCTTTCTTTCTTCGCCTCTGCCTTCTCCTCCCCTAACCTGGCTCAGCAAAGCCTAAGGCCAAAGGCTTCAAAAAGTCTGAAGTGTTAAAGTATAAGCTGAGGGAGAGCAGGACCCTGAAGAGCAGGGGTCACTCACTGAAGGGTGCGGCCGGCTCTGCAGCGTGGTGAATCACTGTGCGTCCTGGGCCTAAGGCACAGGTGAGCGCCAGGTGCAGGGCATCTTCCCCAGGCGCAGAGCAGGAAAGGCAGTGAGCACAGACACCCAGAGGCTCCGGTGTTTGCTGGTCTCAGCCCCGGCTAAGCACTTAACCTTTACACACAGTGTCCCAATTTAGTGCTTCCAATAACCCTGTTCAATGCTATTATTGCCTTCATTTACATCTAAGGAAAGTTCAGCCCAGAAAGGGCAGGTTACTTGCCCAGGTACCCACGGCTGGTAGCTAGAACGAGGTTTTGGCTCAAGGTTTCGGGGGCTCCAGATCCTAATCTTTAATCCACCGAAGGCCAAGCCAACTCAGAAGGATTGAGTTTTAGAATGAGAAAAACCTTCATCATTTTTTGGGGCCAGCAAATGTCAAGAGGAGGAGAGTCAAGAGGCAACCTCACAGAGCACATCCTGTGTGCCAGCCATGGAGCCACGGGCAGGGCGAGAAAAGTCAGTCTGCTGCCCTTCCCAGGGCACTGACCTGAGACAGAAAGATGATCTCGATGAACTCTCCTGGGCTGCGGAGGGCTGGGAGGTTTGGGGAACTGTCGGGATAGGCAGAGCCTATAAATCTAATGCAGAGGCCTTACTTACACTGAGCCAGTTACAAGAAGCAACTCTTGCTAACTCCCAACTTAAAAGGCCAACAGCCTGGATTTCCCATGGCCGCACCTGCCCCACCCCACCCAGCTAGGCTGCTAGCATCAGGAATTGGCCAACATTTTGGGGAGTGAAATGACTCTGACAAGTGGGGCCCTCTGGAGAGCCTGAGGCCTTCAATAAATCCTCAGAGTCCTGATTCTGGATGATCAAAGGAGTCCTGGGTCTGCCTGAAATCACCCAGGAAATGGTTGTTTGGTGTCGTTTCCTGCTGGCCAGGACAGGCCCTGCAGGCTGCCCAGAGCCGCACCCCTGCCAAGAGCAGGCATCTGTCAGTGGCCCTGGGGTCATGGCTGGAGATGAACATTTTTGAACTTGTTTTAATGATGTTCAGAAGAGAGGAGCAAGAGAGCAGGTGGTGGCCCTGATGCACACACTCTCGAACCAGGTGGGACGGCCACCTGGTCACCCTGCCCAGGACACAGGCCCTCAGGTAGCCCCGCCTGGTGGGTTTCCTTCAGGGTATGTTCACCTGCTGGCACTCACCTGTTGGTGCCCTGCAGCTTGGCACCACCTCCCTCTAGTACCCCACACTGTACCCCACACTGTACTGCAAATGATGAGCGCTTGCTCTCGCTAGGGAGCTCAACTTCCATCTCTTTTTGCCAAAAAGGCAAATCAGTCACAAGTGCAGAACTCGCTCGTGATGAGGATACGCCAACATGCTGGACACAGGTGTGGAGGATTATTTTCTGAAGCGGCCAGTATTATATTCTTTGCGGGTTCTACTCAAAGCCAGGGTCCCTTGGGTCTTGTCCAGGGCAAGGGCCGGGGGTTAAGTGTCGAATCCAGTCAGCAGCAGTTGTCTCGATTTCAGTTTAGACATCATTAAAAGGGTTCCTTGAAAGCAACTTGACATTCGAATGGAGAAAAAAAGAGTAAAGTAGACAATCCCAAATGTTACATAATACAAATAATTGGTATTCTGTGTGTTTGGCATACGTGTGGTTCTTTCATTTTAGGTGAATACTCTAGGAATTCAAAATCTTTCAAAGAAGTAAACATGCAGTTCTACAAAGACCCTGGAAATTGTCCACATTCCATATCCTGCCTGCTCCTCACCTATTTCCCTTCCCCTGTCATGTGTTTTGACTTTTCTTAACTTTTTCAGGCTCACGTGTTCAACTTTTAAAAGGGTTTTCCCTCATCACTCAAAACAATAATAATTAAAAAAACATAATAAACCCTGGAGCTGTAATTCGAGCGTAGGGCCACCAGATGGCAGCGGAGCATAAGTCACAGGCTCCGCGCTGCACCGGAAAGAAGCGCCTTGCTAGATCCCGCCGTGGGGAAGAAGGGCCCGGAGTCTATACACGCGGGTATAGACTGCACGACAGATTTAGGAGGAGGCTCAGCTCAGACGGCTAAGCCGTTTATTCTCAATCACGTGAGTCGTCAGTAGCAGGAGGCGGACCTGACTCAGGCCTGCTGAGCGCTCAGGCTACCTCCAGGGATGTGGAACCAGACAGCTCCTTGTTCCTGACCCAAAGACGGCTCATCTGGGTGTTTAAATGTCAAAAATATTGGCCTCTACCCAAAGCTTTAAGTGGAAAATCTCGAATATTTCTAACTTATTCCTCTTTCTTCTGCCGCCGGGCCCTAAGCCCACAGAGCCCGTCCGCTGTCCTTGGAAATGCCTCTACAAAAATCCCCGCCGCCCTTTCTGTTCAATAACGTGACGTTAGCCACATGCTCGCTAGTCTCAGGGATTCAGAAATGTCAACTATTCTCTCCTCCTTTAAAGATTTTTTAAAGGGTAAACCAAGTCCCAGGTAAAATTTTATCTGAAGGAATTCTTAACTTACAGCAACTTCTAAAGCTGGTTTTATACCCAAGTTAGAGTTAGAAAGTTCCCTGGATGTCCTCCCTGTTTGACCTGGCAGGGGAGAAGTTTCTAGCACGCTTGTCTTTCCTTGCTTCTAGCCTAGCTGGGTTATTTTTAACTCAGGGACTGGCCCCGAGGCCCCAGCTGCTCGGAGTGGTCGAGGCCCCACAGGTGTGAGGGCTGGGGGCCTTGAGAGGCTCGGGCACCTGGCCCAGCAAGCACCTGGGCCTGGAGTCCACCCCAGGCCTTGGGGTTCTTTACAGACTCTTGCTCCGGGTTACCCCAGATTGCTTCATCCCGCCCCCGGGGAGGTGCAGAGGTGAGGCCTGTGAGACCCCCGCCACCCCCTCCTCTGCAGCTGTGACCCCGGAATCCGGTTTTCCTAAACTTGGTGTAACAAGGCCCTGGCAATGGCCTGGGCGCCAAGGCCTCAGTGTGGACTCCGTGGATCTAGGAGGGTACCTGGGCAGAGACAGCCATTTCCCCTTCACATGACCACCACTTCCGGGTCACGTGATGACCGCTCTCTAAGCCACGTGACACTGCGGGGCATGGCGGGTAGGCGTGGCACGTGGAAACCAAGATCTGTCTCTTATGGGAGTCCCGAGTCGTCAGCCTGTTTCACAGAACGTTCCTGCGGCTTCCCAGAGCAGCCTCGCCAGAGTCCAGACCAACAGGATGCTGCCCGCCCTTCTTAGTGTGTTGGGGGTGCTAGGCCAGGAAAGGGGCCCACGCGAGATCTGCGTAGACAGTGATGACCCAGCCTTGCAGGGCGCTCCCGCAGCAGCTGAGGACAGGCCTCGGGGTGGTCGCCCACAGGCGGCCTAACCCTGCCTGCAGCCTCGGGAGCAGCCACGGTTGGATGGGGCAGTGGGAGGCCTGCGGGGATGCGGAGACTGCGGTGGGGGTGAGAGCCCTTCTTTGATCCGCGCCGGCAGGGGAAAGGGATTTGGATCCCGGGTATGACAGTTGTAAAACAGGAGGCTGAAAATCCACGCTCCTGAGGCCTGGGTGGCCCCGAGCAGAGGGCCAGGCCCGGCCCATCCCTGCTGTCTGAGCTGGTTCTCAGGCCACCTCCCGGAAGCCAGAGCCCCTGGCAGTTGGGAGCACAGACGCTGTGGCTCTTGCTGTTAAGGCCACGGCACCCTGAGAGAACTAACACTTGTGTTAGGAAGGCAGCGGGTTCACAGCCGCTTCCTGAGCAGAGCGCGTCAGGCCCACCTGTGTGGCTGTTGGGCTGCAGTTGTCTCCTGGAGACATGTCAGGGACAGGCGCCTCATAGAGGGATGATCTGGAGTCAGGCACTCATGTGTGAGGCACTGCTGGAGTGAGGGGTCGAAAGAGGGAATGGATTTGTGATTTTTTTCTAAAGTGAAATTTCTCCTGGGCATGTCTACCTTCCTCCGAATTTGCCTATACTTTAACCCTTTGCTAAGCCTCGCCTCAAGCACATCCCCACCGCCACCGTCTGCATTTCACTGTTCTCAGGGCCGTAAATGTCCGGTATTAGCCACAACCTTTTACTGGATTTGCCTTTGCCATCTTACATTGAAAACAATGCCTTAAAAGGGAGACCGAGATTTCTGCAAGACGAGTTTCAGCTCAAATTTCTCGCCCATGAGGAATAGGGAAAACAGGTCCCTCTCCCCCTTAATGGGCAGGAGCTGACAGTGTGACTTATTGAGTGAGTCCATAGTGTTCTTTACTAAAATGTTATACATCCTCCTCCTCCAGCCTGGAGCACTGCTATCCTAAGACCACAGCTTGAGTTTTAGAAGGGAAGAGAAGAGAGAGACAGCTACAGTGAATGGTTGTGATAACTGGTGTTATCTAAACATTTGTGCTCCTGTTCTTAGCAGCTCCAGACCTGGATTCACCGTGCTGCAGGGACTGTTCTTTAAACAGTTTAGCCTAGAGGATAGAATTTTCTTTGATGGCCCATTGAAGAGGACCCAGGCAGGGAAGGACATTGAAATTCCAGTCTACTAAGCAACCTTTTCCAAAGGAGCTCTCTTTCCCAGGCTGTCTTGTTTGCAGGAGCAGCCTCCTCAAATACTTTGAAAGCCAACAAGGCCGTGATGGTGGTCGTAGGTCCCCCACAGGGGTCCCTTCCATGGCCCTGGGAGTCCCCTAACTGTGTGTTTTGAGGGTCACAAGCATTTGTAAAAGTTGTAAAAGTAAGGCTTTTTTTGGTGTTCTTTTTGTTAAAGAGTTTATTCTTCTCAGAAATTGTAAAAGTCCTATGCTCTACAAAACCTGGATCTGAGCCTGTTCTTGTTTTAAATGAGGCATATGAATCAGTGAATGCACCCCATAAATAACTGAGGTGCACGCAGGAAGAGCCATTAAAACTTTATCTGGGCCGGCTGTGGTGGCTCACACCTGTAATCCCAGCACTTTGGGAGGCCGAGGCAGGCGGATGATGAAGTCAGGAGTTCGAGACCAGCCTGGCCAACATGGTGAAGCCCCATCTCTACTAAAAATACAAAACTTAGCCGGGTATGGTGGCACACGCCTGTAGTCACACCTACTCGGGAGGCTGAGGCAGAAGAATCACTTGAACCCGGGAGACAGAGGTTGCAGTGAGCCAAGATTGCACCACTGCACTCCAGCCTGGGCAACAGAGCGAGACTCTGTCTCAAAAAAAACAAAACAAAAAACACATAAAAACAACTTTATCTGTTAATTTTTAAAAATCAAATAAGAAAATCACATTTTACGAGTGTTACATAGACTGGTCTCTTATCCCCCAAATGCATGCATGTCAGAGGGGCATGGACACCCCTGAAGAGTGAATGAGGAGCCCCCACTGGAGGGCGGGGGCAGGGTGTGCTCACTGGCTCTTTCCTTTCAGCATTTGGTGTATGTATTCAACTGACATGGGAGCCGCATATTCAGTCTTGCTGCTTGCACTCAAAACACAAGTCGGAGTCACAGCAAAAACACTTTTAAAGTTAAGATAAAATATTGTTTATTTTTGTTATAACCTTTAAAATGTGTGTGTTTATAACAAAGCATATTAGTGCAGTAGTTGTGCATATACGTGTAAAATCAGTAACTTACTTGGCGGGTGCTTTCTGAAAGTCTAATAGGGGTGCACCATTGGAAGTCTGGAAATTATAGTTTTAAAGTACTGCACAGGTTGAGCATCCTTAATCTGAAATCCAAAATGCTCCAAAATTTGAAACTTTGAGTTTCCAAATCCAAAAAGTTTGATGTGATGCCACAAGTGGAAAATTTCATACCTGCCCTTGTGACACATTGTGGTCAAAACTTTGTTTTATGCACAAAATTATTAAAAATATTATATAAAGTTATCTTCAGGCTATGTGTATAAGGTGTATATGAAACATAAATAAATTTCATGTTTTGACTTGGGTCTTATCCCCAAGATATCTCATTATGTGTATGCAAATATTTCAAAATCCAAAAAACATAATGGTTTTAGTTTTCTGGTCATGACAAGACAAGAGGTCAGTCATACCTCAGTACACTTCTTTCTTCACTAACTGTCACGGGACCTTTTTTACTTAAGAAATAAGCAGAAACCAGTCCTGGAAAACAAAAAACCAAGACTCCTCTGCTGAAGTCAAGCAACCTCCTGATGCTGCACCCAGACTCGCCTCCCCTTTCCCTGGTTTTGACGTGATAGCTGACCGGTTTACATGATCACAATCACAGACTGGTTCTGGCTGGTTTATGGAGGATGTGCACACAGCACCTTTGTGTCCTATCTTTCACCTTTTGACATAGAGCCTAATTTTACTGCATTTTAATATTACATCTTCATCCCAACTGAACATGGGACACATGTAACATATAAGTTTGCTTCCCACACAGGTGTATGACCTTTCTTCATGAATATTCATAGCTTCTCCTATAACCTGTTAAATATTTATATTTAGCTAACCTGTTTAACATAAAACTCCTATCCCACCCTCCTTCCCTCCAAGCACCTGCTTTCAGTCTCAACGGAAGGCTCCATTTCCCAGCCTGCAGGTTGCAGCCCGTCATAAGAAATAAAGTTCTCTAAACAAATTTACAAGAAAAAAAACCCCATCAAAAAGTGGGCAAAGGGTATGAACAAACACTTCTCAAAAGAAGACATTTATGCAGCCGACAGACATATGAAAAAATGCTCATCATCAGTGGTCCTTAGAGAAATGCAAATCAAAACCACAATGAGATACTGTCTCATGCCAGTTATAATGGCGATTATTAAAAAATCAGGAAACAACAGATGCTGGAGAGGATGTAGAGAAATAGGAATGCTTTTACACTGTTGGTGGGAGTGTAAGTTCAACCATTGTGGAAAACAGTGTGGCAATCCCTCAAGGATCTAGAACTAGAAATACCATTAGACCCAGCCATCTCATTACTGGGTATATACCCAAAGGATTATAAATCATTCTACTATAAAGACACACGCACATGTACGTTAACTGCGGCACTATTCACAATAGCAAAGACTTGGAACCAACCCAAAAGTCCATCAATAATAGACTGGATAAAGAAAATGTGGCACATATACACCATGGAATACTATGCAGCCATAAAAAAGGATGAGTTCATGTCCTTTGCAGGGACATGGATGAAGCTGGAAACCATCATTCTCAGCAAACTACCACAAGAACAGAAAACCAAACACCACAGGTTCTCACTCATAAGCGGCAGTCGAACAATGAGAATACATGGACATAGGGAGGGGAACATCACACACCAGGGCCTGTTGGGGGGCGGGGCAGGGATAGCATTAGGAGAAACACCTAATGTAGGTGACAGGTTGATGGGTGCAGCAAATCATGCCACGTGTATACCTATGTAACAAAACTGCACGTTGTGCACATGTACCCCAGAACTTAAAGTATAATTAAAAAAAGTAAATAAAGTTCTCAGTTGGGACCCACATGGGTGGTGGGCAGAGCGGCTGTGGCCACAGCCGGGAGCCTGAGGCTGGGTTTCACCAGCAGGCACTGACCTGGTTGGGCAGCGAGTGGGCATGGCCTGGGCAGCGAGGCCTCCTCCCCACTGTGCCCTCCAAGCAGGTTGGTCCGCAAGCGCACTAGGAGCCTTAGGGCTGCTGGCCTACTCTGGTGGGTAAGGCGGCAACAACGGATGCCTTAGAAGAAAAGAGCTTTATGCTGTCTCTCTCCTCCGCCTCTGATGCAGAATTTGAGGTTGTGGTGGGATATTTGGAGGACGCTATCATGGATGAGGAGTTCCAGCTACTACAGAGACATTTCATGGACAGGTACTACCAGGAGTTTGAAGACACAGAAGCGAATAAGTTCACCTACATGCTATTTTTAATGAATTCATTTGATAGAAAAGTACATTGAAGAATCACTGCTGGAGTGGATTCCTGGATTTAACACGGCAGCTTTCACAGCAGCCTTGCAGCACCATAAAAATAAAGGCTGGTGACATATTTGACATGCTGCTCACATTTGTGGATTTTCTGGCTTTTGAATAAATGTTCCTGGACTGCAAAGCAGAAGAAGAAGGCTGGAAGCCGGGTGCGGTGGCTCACGCCTGTAATCCCAGCACTTTGGGAGGCCGAGGAGGGCGGATCATGAGATTAGGAGATCGAGACCATCCTGGCTAACACGGTGAAACCCCGTCTCTACTAAAAATACCAAAAATTAGCCGGGCGTGGTGGCGGGCGCCTGTAGTCCCAGCTACTCGGGAGGCTGAGGCAGGAGAATGGCGTGAACCTAGGAGGCGGCGCTTGCAGTGAGCCGAGATTGCACCATTGCATTCCAGCCTGGGCAACAGAAGTGAGACTCTGTCTCAAAAAAAAAAAAGAAAAGAAAAGAAAAATAAAAAAAAAAGCTGGAGACTGGACCTGAGCAGAGGTTTAGTCGTGACTTTGTTGTGCAAATCATCTTCTATGCCGACTTCCCAAGACAGTCTGTGGCGCTAGGTTTCCAGGCAATGAATGGGATCGTTGTGGATGTTACTGACCCAGTAGACGAATAGGCTCAGCTAATGGTGACAGAATAATACATCTTGGAGACACTGACTCTGTTCTGTAACTCTTTATTCATGATAAGTATTGATAGGTCAAAAGCAAAATGACCTAACCCTCCTAGACTTATTTCTCCTGAAACACCTTTTTGTATTAAGTTAGTGCTTAATAACCCTGGAACTCCTCCCCTGCCCGTGTAGATCCAAATAGATCCCTCTCTCCTCTCTCAGTGCTTCCGAGGCAGACTCCTTGGGAGCAAGCCCATGCCAAGCATTCCACCCAGGGCTCCTACCCCCAGCATGCATGTTGGTGTGCCAACAGTGTGGAACAATCCTCCACCACAACCCTCTGTCCCGGTGTGGAATAACCGTCCACCACGACCCTCCATCCCAGTGTGGAACGACCCTCCACCACGACCCTCCATCCCAGTGTGGAACAACCCTCCACCACAACCCTCTGTCCCGGTGTGGAACAACCTTCCACCACGACCCTCTGTCCCGGTGTGGAATAACCCTCCACCACGACCTTCTGTACCAGCAGGGTTTGCATGAATCTTTTTGTGCACTCACAGCTCTTTCTCTCTCTCTTTTTTTTTTTTTAACATGGGTCAGAGTTTCAGTCCTTCAGCCTCGATGGGGTTTTTGATGTTTGTGTAGGGTGTTACTCAAGCCAGATGTCCATCCTGAGATTTCTGAATCTCCTGTGATCACAGCTTGTCTTGCCTGTAGGAATTAACTGAAAGAGATGTCCTTTACTTAAAAGCTACATGTGAAAATCAACTCCTTGTCTTAACATTTGCAGTCCTTATGTCACTGTCTTGTGCTTCTCCTGGTGTAGTCCTACTGTTTTCTAGAAATCTCTTTTAAGCATTATTGTTGAAAAAAATTTTATAGGTGAATATTCATGCTAACCTAGTGGGTATGATCTTGGAACTTTCATGATTCCCCACTTGAAGATCAAAGTATGATATGCTGTGTGCTCTTTAGTTAGTGCTATGAAAGCCAAAATGCTTTCTACGCTGGTGTTTGTTACTATTTTGCTGAGCACTAATGAATGTATGCTGTGTGCTGGAAATCCACTAAAAGGTATCCTGTTCTTTGCATGTTTGTTGAAAACCCTTTCTGCAGAAATTAGTTAGGTTGTCTATCTGCTTTAGTTTAGTGCAATGTTTGGTAGAGTATTAGTTACCAGAAAGCATGTATGTCATTTCCAAAAAGAAGAAAAAACATAGTAGTTCAATTTCCAACATGTACTTTTGATTTTTTATTTAAGTAAAATTCTGTACTGATTTTTCATTTGGCTATTCTGGTTTTAAAGGATGAGCTACAAGCGACGTGTTTTTTATACCGATGTGTCACTTATTAAATTCTTTTGCACCATGACTTAAAAAAAAAGAAATCAAGTTATCTTTTCCAAATGTATAGATCTTGTGATTTTAAGTAGACTGTTGACATGTTCATACCGTGACTTCTGCCTTTCAGACAGTTGGAAACTTCTGGAAGCAGCATGGAGAGTTTACATTGCCCTGGCTTTGCGTTTCGAAGCAAGGGTGCCCCACTCTTGTGGGATTTTTGGAGCTTCTGATGAATGCACATGTTGAATCGGAGCACTCCAGAGTATTAGAACCAGAAAGTCATTTAGAGAACACATGAAGCTTTATTTCACAGACAGGAAGCTGGGTCAGACACAGTGAGTGAGGATGCGCCTGGGGTGAGCCTGGAGTGGGGATTCCCATGCTATCCTTTATTGTTTATCAAAGACTCAGGTGGGATCTTTAGCTTCCCCAGACTCTGTTTCCCCACAGAATCCAGTTTCAGGATTATCTGTATTACTGGTGACAACTCATGTGCAAATACTTGTCTTGCTATGTGCACATAATTATATTAGCATTGAATAAATACACCCCACCCCAAACATTTGACTCAGATCATGAGCTAATTGGGCATAATCCCAGCCCTAAAAGGAAGTGGAGAGGATCAGACCCTGTATATATGTTTATTTTATTTTATTTTATTTTTTGAGACGGAGTCTTCCTCTGTTCCCCAGGCTGGAGTGCAGTGGTGCGATCTTGGCTTACTGCAAGCTCCGCCTCCCAGGTTCACACCATTCTCCTACCTCAGCCTCCCAAGTAGCTCGGACTACAGGCACCTGCCACCATGCCTGGCTAATTTTTTTGTAGAGATGGGGTTACACCGTGTTAGCCAGGATGGTCTCGATCTCCTGATCTTGTGATCCACCTGCCTAGGCCTCCCAAAGTGCTGGGATTACAGGTGTGAGCCACCGCACCCAGCATTTGTTTTTTATGTTTTTTTTTTTTTTTAATGCCTTGCCCAGCTGCCTCCCACCTAAGAAGAGATTTGGGGAGACAAGATTTTTGTCCCGAGACGGCCATTTGGTTATGAGTGGGAGGATTAAGAGCCACATATCAAATTAAAATTCGCCCTACCTCACCCCCTTGCTTTTTATTAGTGTTACTCCTAAACGTTGCAGCTGCAAACATGCCCACACACAGATCTGTCTTGTGCATCTCTGATTATTTGCTCATGTAAATTCCTAGAATGAAATGTCTCAGTTTTAAAATGCAATTATAACTTTATCCTTTTGAAATACAAAATACAATTATTTTCTGACAGTTTCTACCAACTTATGTACCAATTAGCTACTTATTCCATTTCCCTTTTATCAAAACACAGATTAAAACTGGATATTTTAGTTTTTAAAATGTTTCAACAGTATATTTGTTATTTTAAAATAAATTTTTAAATGTTAGAATAGTTTTTTTATTTTGATTTATTTATTTATTTTTATTTATGTTTTTGAGACAGAGTCTCGCTCTGTCACCCAGGCTGGAGCGCAGTGGCACGATCTCGGCTCCCTGCAAGCTCTGCCTCCCGGGTTCACACCATTCTCCTGCCTCAGCCTCCCGAGTAGCTGGAACTACAGGCGCTCACCACCACGCCCGGCCGAGTCAAGGAACCAAGATCACGGTGTGGCATAGAAAACACAGCCTGTTGAACAAGATTCTGCAGACCGCCTGCCTCCGTGGATGGGAGGGCCTGACAGGTGTTTATTTCTCCATTTCACATTAACTGGGAAGCGACAGCAGCTCATGGCCACTGCACCCGGCTGCCGTGTGGTTCATCGGACATTTCAGCTGTCTTGAAAATTGATATTGATTACTTGAGAACGTGCCGTCCATGGAGCGATTCATCTTGGCAGTTAGAGTGGGCAGAATGATTAGATCCTCGCTCCACAGCTGCATTCCACACTTCTGCCTGGTCCTAGGCTTGGTTTCAGAGGCCTCATTAACACGCGTCATCCAGTGATCTTGGAGAACATTATGCTAAGTGAAATAAGCCAGACACAGAAGGACAAATATGCCTGATGCTGCTTGCATGATGAATCTAGTCAGGCTCATAGGAGCAGAGAGTGGAACAGTGATTGTCAGGGGTGGGATGAGAGAGGGAGCGTGGGGGAGGGGGACGGGACGGGATGAGTCGGGGGTGCAAAGTTTCAATTACACAAGATGAGTAAGTCCTAGCAATCTATTGTGTAGCATGGACATATCATTAGCAACACTGTATTGTATACTTAAAATTGGCTGAAAGGATAGATCTTAACTTGTGTTTGTATCACAAAATAATTAATAACAATAATTAATTCAGAGGGTGGGAGGAGACTTTTGGAGGTGATGGATATGCCTACGGCATAAATTATGGTGAGGTTTCACAGGTGAGTACTTATCTCCAAACTCATCAAGTTGTAGACATAAAATATGTACAGTTTTTTGTATGTCAATTAGACTTCAATAAAGTGGCTTTAAAAATAAATAAATGGCAGCTTTTACTTAATTTAAGTTTTATTTTCTTCTTTTTCTTTCTTTCTTTTTTTTTTTTTTGAGACAGGGTTTGGTTTTGCCACCCAGGCTGGAGTGCAGCGGTGTGATCTCAGCTCACTGCACTGCAACATCTACCTCCTGGGCTGAAGCAATCCTCCCACCTCAGCCTCCTAAGTAGCCGTTGCATGCCACCGCATCAGGCTACTCTTTGTATTTTTTGTAGAGACAGGGTTTCGCCATGTTGCCCAGGCTGGTCTCGAACTCCTGAGCTCAAGCAATCTGCCTGCCTCGGCCTCCCAGAGTGCTGGGATTACAGGAATGAGCCACCATGCCTAGCCAGCTTTTACTTAATTTTAAATTGTGGGGATCCCACTCAACCAAAAAAGAATAGCATTGATAGCACCTTCAAATGTTCTAGTCGTTTTCCTGTACCATTAGATCTAGATAGCGAGTTCCTCGAGGGTTAGACGCACGCCTTAGTCAGGAGAATCCTCATAGCTGTAGCAAGCATGTGTGCGGCACCCGGGAACAGGCGGCTGCACGCCGTGCTTGCGGCATCCCATGGATCCTTGTAGCAATGCATAGGGGTGACACGACTCTTTGCATTTTCAGGTATAAAAAAGAGAGAGAAAGAGATGAAGAGATAGAGATGGAGAAAGAGAGAGAGACAGACAGACAGATAGACAGACACAGAAAGAGAGAGAGGGAGCGCGTGCAGGCAATGAAATCCAGCTAGAAAGGCTCAGAGCCAGGGTTTGGTTCTGAGTCTCGCTCCGCAGCCTGCGTGCTTAACCACACCTCCTCAATGCTGACTATTAATTGGTGTGAGAGAGATCAGTCCTGTCTTACCGTGGCAGCCCCAGTACCTAGAACAATCACTAGCTTAGGGGGCTGTCACGAAGCTTGGTGAATTAATAACCGAATGAATGCATGAGAAAGTTGAGGGGATGAAGGTACAGAGGGGCCACAGGGGCTCGATACCCTGGCAGGCTTCACTCTTGGCTCATGTGAGAACTACACGTTAAGCCAGCAGGGGCCTAGGAATTTCTAGAACATTCTTTGGGTTTTTCTTCCTTTCAAGAGCTGAGCCAGAGAGTCACTGCACCAATTGTGTGTGTGTATGTGTGTGTACGTGTATGTGTGTGTACATATGCGTGTGTACGTGTTTAATTTCCTGCTTATTGCCCTGCAAGGAGGTCCCCTGCTCCTGAGAGGGAGTGGAGATTTTGTGAGATGATACCCATTAAGGCCTTTTATGCTCGCCATTTTGTAACAAACAGCATCTGGAGCTTGGGAGGAGTGGGGAGCCTGGCTGTCCAGGAGGACAGATTAAGTGTCCACCTTTATAAACCAAACTCCTGTGATGTGGGTTCAGAGGTCACCAACAGCAAATACACATCTTGTAGTTTGGGGTAAAGCAGGAAAAAATATTATTTTAAGATTTAGGATTAAATTGCAAATACCCAGAACACAATTCCTATATGTAAAACACATTCTATTTAAATGTTTTCATT
Organism: Pan paniscus; assembly: GCF_029289425.2. Taxonomy (NCBI): domain Eukaryota; kingdom Metazoa; phylum Chordata; class Mammalia; order Primates; family Hominidae; genus Pan; species Pan paniscus. The sequence continues at coordinate 94,238,743 of NC_073266.2, read as the reverse complement.
TTTAAAAAAATCTCATTTCTAAGTGGCCAAAAATAATAATTGTGAACGATAACTTTGTCTTCTTATTTATATTCAAGGACCAACTCAGATTAAAGCGATCTTTTAAAAAGGCTTGAAAAGGAGAATAAATCAGTATCGGTGTCAGTTTGTCTCATTTTAACAATAGTCACTATGGAAACAAATCACCCACCTATTTCTTTTCCTACCTCCAAGTAAACAATAGGGTTTCCACTTTTCCTGGTATCCTGTTTCCTCTGCGCAGGAATTTCTTGTACAGAACGTCTGTACAGTGCTTCTAATTGAACCTATGGTTTTCCCCACATGCCTGTTTCTGTTGTTTTAAACCTCCTCCGCCTCGTGGATTTTCACTCTGAAAGGCTGAGGATCCTCAACCCCATCCTCTGGAATCCTGAGCGTTTTGTCTGGGGCTCCTTGTCTTGCTCAGGGGTGGAGAATCCAGCTGTGGATGCAGAGCGGGGCCAGTGTGCCCCAGACGGCTACAATGTGCCCTGCCCGAGACTCAGCGGAGTCTCACGGAGTTTCCTTTCCTTCCACGCCCCACTTGGGTTAGACAAATGGGAGTGTCCCAGAGGGTCATTTTCCATACTAAGCTGCCGATTCAGGAAAGAACAAAACGCTAACGTGTGTGTGCTTTCTTCCTGTCCTGAACCCACACCCCAACTTCATTGTATATTTGGTTGAAGCCCAGAAGTTTCTGGACATAGAGATTGCTGTCTGCCCAGTGCACGGGAGTCCCTCAGAGGGGCTCTCTGTGCCCCATGGATGCCCGGGGCTCCTCACCTGCACCCCCACCTGCTCTCGTCTCCAAGGACACTCTTTTGTTGGAATATTAAAAGGAAGTGTACTATGTCTAACTTTGTTTATTGCCTGCTATTTTTATGACCTGTAGAGTACTCTTAGGTTTTTATTTTGTGAGATAGAAAATTACAGAAACATCCTAAGAAACACACACACACACACACACACACACACACACACAAAACCCCAGTTCTGTATAGCTGCAGTGTTCTCAAACAGAGCAGTAAAGAGGGCACACACCAGCAACTAATACAAAATGTATTAAAAATGAGAATAAAATGGCCATAGAGAATAATTTTTCTTATTTGAAAATCTATTTTTAAAAACAAAGAGGCTTGACCTAATATTCCAGTGCCCCAAATGTGCCTCAGGTACCTTGGGAAGACTTTTTGGGATTTTACCACTGATATTACTTTATGCTCTTACAGAGCCATGATTTTCCAAACAGCCACATCAACATGATACCAAAGCAATTGTTTGGAAATTAGGGGAAAAAATTAATGCACCTGGGCCGGGCTCAGTGGCTCACGCCTGTAATCCCAGCACTTTGGGAGGCCGAGGCGGGCGGATCACGAGGTCAGGAGATCGAGACCATCCTGGCTATCACGGTGAAACTCTGTCTCTACTAAAAATACAAAAAATTAGCCGGGCATGGTGGCGGGCGCCTGTAATCCCAGCAACTCGGGAGGCTGAGGCAGGAGATGGTGTGAACCTGGGAGGCCAAGCTTGCAGTGAGCCAAGATCGCACCACTGCACTCTAGCCTGGGGGACAGAGCAAGACTCCATCTCAAAAAAAAAAAATTCATGCCCCTGAAAACGTGGCATATACATTGCAAACATGGTTTCCATTCTCCACCTTTTCCTGATCCATGCCCTCTGCAATGTGCCTTTGCTGTTCCTCTCATTAAGAGGTGGAGCCTATTTTATCACCCGTTGAATCTAGGCTCTCCTGTGACTCTCTTTAGCCATAGAATATGGCAGAAGTGATAACATATTAGCCCTGGGCTTAGGTCTCCAGAGGTCTTACACACTTGCACTCCTTTTCGGCATACTTCAGGATAAGAGGGCACAGAAAGACCAGGCGCGGTGGCTGACTCCTGTAATCCCAGCACTTTGGGAGGCCAAGGCGGGCAGATTATGAGGTCAGGAGATCGAGACCATCCTGGCTAACACGGTGAAACCCCACCTCTACTAAAAATTAGCCGGGTGTGGTGGCAGGCACCTGTAGTCCCAGCTACTTGGGAGGCTGAGGCAGAAGAATGGCGTGAACCCGGGAGGCGGAGCTTGCAGTGAGCCGAGATTGCGCCACCGCACTCCAGTCTGGGCGACACAGTGAGACTCCATCTCAAAAAAGAAAAGAAAAGAAAAGAAAAGAAAAACAGAGAGCATAGAGAAAAACCAAGACCCCCAGCTGACCCACAGCTGACAACATCCCCATGAGGGAACCCAACTCCAACCAAAAGATCCTCCTAGCAGAGCCCAGCCTAAGTTGCTGACCCATAGAATCACGAACTCAATAAATGCCTATCATTTTAAGCTATGATGTTTTGGGCTGGCTTGTTACACAGCAATAGATAACTGATACACACCTTTTCTTTCTCATTTCCCCAACTCTTCATCGCCCAGCAAAAGGTTATTGTTGTGCAAAAGGTTCTGTCAAAGAATCAGGATTTGGGCCGGGCATAGTGGCTCACACTTATAATCCCAGCACTCTGGGAAGCTAAGGTGGGCGGATCACCTGAGGTCAGGAGTTGGAGACCAGCCTGGCCAACATGGTGAAACCCTGTCTCTACTAAAAATACAAAAATTAGCTGAGCATAATGGTACGTGCTTGTAATTCCAGCTACTCAGGAGACTGAGGCAGAAGAATTGCTTGGGGGAGGCAGAAGTTGCAGTGAGCCAAGATTGAGCCACTGCCCTCCAGCCTGGGTGACAAGAGCAAAATTCCATCTCAAAAAAAAAAAAAAAAAAATCAGGAGACCTAGTCCTAGTCCTGGTTCTGAAATATTTAGCTGTGACCTTGATCAGTCCTGTGCCTTTTCCGAGCATCAGCTGCTTTGTCTGCATGTCTACACACAAAGTATTTGTTATTTCTAGCTAGAATATCTGTGTGGAAGAAACTGACAGAGCAGCTTGAATTCTTCCCCACTTTGGTGTGAATGCCTTTAAGAATCATCTCAGACAAATCTATTCACTGGACTCAGCAAATATACCATTGGACAAATATACCACTGGACTCAGCAATCCCACTGCCTTGCCCTCATGCTATGAAAGCACACACGTGGATATGCAAACATGATGTTCTAGAGTGTCTGGAGCAGCAATCTTTGTGTGGCAAACATCAGGAAATAACATGAATGCCCACTGAGGAACTTGGTTGCACAAATCGTGGTGTATTTATACTATAAAATATTGTACAGCTGTTTAAAAATTATCTGGAAGAGCTTTTATAATGTATTTTTTTAAATGAGAGAAACAGGTTGCAGGTTATAATACTATTTTTGTAAAGGAAACAAAATAACAAAATCCTTTTTATGTGTCCCTGGTTTCTGTGTGATTGGCCATGGAAAATGATTTGGAAGGAAGCCCACCAGGCTGCTGTCTGGGCTGGAGACAGAGGTAAGAGGTTTCCAACGGCAAATGTGTTGAAACGACCTCAGAGTTTGGGTACAGGGGGTTAGTTAATTTCATGATGGCACATCCATACAGTGAAATAATTTTCAGCTGTTAAAAACAGTGATAATGACAACTGGGCAAGGTGGCTCACGCCTGTAATCCCAGCGCTTTGGGAGGCCAATGCAGGTGGATCGCTTGAGCCCAGGAGTTTGAGACCAGCCTGGCCAACGTGGCAAAACACTGTCTCTACTAAAAATACAAAAATTAGCTGCGCATGGTGGTGCGTTGTGCCTGTAATCCCAGCTTCTCAGGAGGCTGAGGCACGAAAATTGCTTGAACCAAGAGGCAAAGGTTGCAGTGAACCGAGATTGTGCCACTGCCCTCCTGCCTGAGTGACAGAGTGAGACTCAGTCGCCAAAAAAAAAAAAAAAGAAATAATAATGATACATAAAAATAATTACATATAGGCCAGGCGTGGTGGCTCACACCTGTAATCCCAGCACTTTGGGAGGCCAAGGCGGGCAGATCACGAGGTCAAGAAATCGAGACCATCCTGGCTAACACGGTGAAACCCCATCTCTACGAAAAAAAATACAAAAAATTAGCCGGGCATGGTGGCAGGTGCCTGTAGTCCCAGCTACGCAGGAGGCTGAGGCAGGAGAATGGCGTGAACCCGGGAGGCAGAGCTTGCAGTGAGCGGAGATGGGCCACTGCACTCCAGCCTGGGCCACAGGGCAAGACTCATCTCACAAAAAAAAATTACATGCAATATATTTAAAATAATGATATTAATGAACATAAAACAGCATTAAAGGAGGTAAAAATGCGTGAGCCTATGTATTTGGAAAATGTTCAGGATGGACACTCATCAAATATTCATGGTAATTATTAGTCATTGTGAGCTTATGAGTGGCTTTACTGTTATTTTTACATACTTACATACTGTAATTTTGCTAAATTAATGTAGAAAAAAGGAAAGAGGTGGAGAGAGGCAGGAATGTTTAGTAATTCAAAGGTGTTTATTAATGCGGGGCAGAAAGAACCAAAAAGGACCGAGTCCTTCATAAACTCAACATCTCTGAATAATAAAGAGGTGAAAGTATTTTGAAATGTTAATGATTACGTGTGGAAGGTGGCTTTAGATACTTAGTGAAATGGGTGACTGGGCATCTATAATGTCTTCGGCTCTCACAAAGTGATGAGGATGAATGAGATAATTAATATTTATAAAGTCCCTTAATATCCTGCAGAAAAGGCTGTTGCGTCAGATAATAGAGTACACCACGGCTCAGTCTTCTGTCTCTCCTCGGACGGGACCCAAGCAGCCTCTTTCTGATGGTCTCTCGAAAGATCACCCATGTATCTCCTGAGGAGTAAGTGTGGTCTTTGTTTCTGTAAACAAGAACACATTGATCGGTGATATGGTTTTGCTGTGTCCACACCCATATCTCATCTTGAATTGCCACGTGTTGTGGAAAGTAATTGAATCATGGAGGCAGGTCTCTCCCGTGCTGTTCTCATGAGAGCGAGTAAGTCTCATGAGATCTGATGGTCATTAGAAGGGGGCATGTCCCTGCACAAGCTCTCTTTGCCTGCTGCCATCCACATAAGATGTGACTTGCTCCTGCCTGCCTTCGGCCACGATTGTGAGGCTTCCTAGCCACATGGAACTGTGAGTCCGATTAAACCTCTTTCTTTTGTAAATTGCCCAGTCTCGAGTATGTCTTTATCAGCAGCATAAAAATGGACTAATACAATTGGAGAAAGACATTACATCTTTTTTTCCCTTAAATTTTATAAATCCAAACAAGAACTATTTTTTACCTTCTGAAACTACATTTGTACTTGGATAGATGTTTTTAATTGAACTATCAGCCTTGAATAAACTGTGTCTCAACCCGGCTTTACCAACCTTGACACAATAGGAATTTATAATTAAGCGGAAATAATTAGCATAGATTAAAATGGAAATTAACTTAGACCAGGTGGGTGTCATTAGAATCAAAAGGAAACAGGGATATTTCCACTATGTGGCTTCCATTCTCCTACTTCTAGGTGCCAACATCCAAGCAGCAATTCCCAGAGCCTGGAATTTATACAAAGATCCTAATCTATACCTAGACATGGAATTCACTGGTATTCTAGCTAAAGAACCAGCTAGAATGAAAAGAACACATTGTAATGAAAAGACCATGTCTGAGAATGGCTTTACCCTCTGGTGAAATGCACCCTGCTCTTTGTGGGTGAGCACCTTCTTGTTCTTCAGTCTTTGGTGACTAAAGATTCTACAAGGCTTATAAGGTCTACAGGGGCTGGTGAGTGAATAACAGGCATCTACAGACCAACTTAGTGTGTTAGTATCATCTTTTTTTACCCTGGGAAAAGGAAAAGGAAAAACTTATTTTTTCCACTTAGACTCATCACAAGTCTTAGCACATTTGAAAACATTCCAACGACAAAAATGGTCGTTTCAGAGCATGAAGCCATTGGGTCCCAAGTTTGTCAGCTTCTCTGCTTCCTCATTATTCCAATGATCAAACAGCAACTGCTCTGCAAGCTTCTCTGTGCCCCTCCCCACCGCCGTTGTCCTGCAGATTCCCTTCTCCAAAATCACCAGTGTGTGATTTCCTTGGAATAAAAAGCAGATATATAAGGTTACTCACTTTTTCCTGATGTTGAAACTTGCCTCTCAGTCACGTCAGCCTGGCTTCATCCACTGTCAGTACTGTCTCTCCCATTTTACTATTTTATGTGTATATTTTATGCTGTGAGAAAGGACACAACTATTTGTACCATAAGAAAGACTCTTGTCATGAGAAGAAAGCCCCCCAAATACTCTGTAAAACTGTACTTCTTATAGTCCATTGTTGTTGTTGTGGGAGGGACGGTTTGTGACCAGGCTGAGAAATGTTTTCTCCAATGATTACATTCCCAAAACAATATAAACAATCTCAGAATTGAGGAGTGTTGCCTTCATTTAACATCAAGCACTCACGGTTTTCCAACTGTGGCTGTTCCACATCTCTGCAGGTAAAATCTAGGTCCATGAAAGATCTGGTTCTGGACTTCATTAGGGAAAGACATTTGTTATTAGATGGGGTCTCCTCCCTGGCAAGAGGCAAGTCTGAGAACCGGCAAGTCCCAAGCACTTCCTCACGACTGCTGGTGTTACAGTCTGTGTACAGGCGGTTGAAATTTTTAAAAAATCACTCAGGAAATATGCTTTGTGTTCTATCATGTCTTGATATCATCAGTGTAGGTAAAAGTACGCTTTTGAGCTGGGCACAGTGACATGCATCTATGTCTCAGCTAGTCTGGAGGCTGAGGCAGGAGGATTGCTTGAGCCCAGGAGTTCAAGTCCAGCCTGGGCAACACGAGACACCGTCTCAAAAAAAAAAAAAAAAAAAAGAGTACGCGTTTGAAGAAGTCAAATTGTTAGCATAAGTGAGAAAATTACTCTTGCTGAGAAGTCTGTGCCCAGGGCTGTGACGACTGATTGAACGTAGCTGCTTATGAGGCTGTGGCTGACCTAAGGAATGAGTAGATACGCTAAGCCCAGATCAGGTTAGAAGTAAACGACACAAGGTCATCTTTTGAGGGCAAACTGCTGAAAATAACTTGTCAATCAAATGTTTAAAATTGAAGCACTGGTTCCAGTCATTCAGGGCCAGCAGTAGGGCTGGCAAGACGTACTACTTCCCAATGTTTTGTTATTTGTGCCACAGCATCAGGGGCCCTTCATTCAGGAAACGTCTCTTGTGTGTTACATGCACAGAGTGAAGAAAGAATGACAAAAGCTCTGAGCTCCTGGAGTCAGGAAACTAGTGGAACAGGCCAACTTCACCCGGTGCAAATAATCCCACAAATCCGTGTCTCGCTGGAATGTGTGATGGGCACCATGACGGAAAAGCCAAGGATGCTATAGAAGAGTAGGACAAGGGCACCCACGTCCAACTGGGTGAGGGGAGCCAGGGAGGCCGCCCTGAGTCAGGAGCACCCCAGACATCACACTCTACCTGCCCATCCTTTCTTACTAGAGGTAACATCTGGTTCACTTGACGGCTGTCATCAAACAGGTGAAGTTTCCCCTGGAGTTAAACCTGCAGATCAGAGCACTGCCCAGGTGTAACTGGAGTGGAGGCAGCCAATGATTAAAGACAGAAATGAGAGACGAGATATTCCATTTGCGTTGTTCATGTATTCCAACACCTCGTACAACGGGCTGATCACAGAGAGCGCTGTTGACATTAGGGACAAACAGTGTCACAGGCTGTGTTTTACTTGCTCTGAACAGAAATTCACTCATGGAAGAAAAACCTACTAAGGCCAACTTACATGAGCGGAGTGTCCTTGCGGTGCCTGAGCTGTGCTCAACTGAAGGTGTCCACGACGTACTGAAGGAGCTCTCGTTGGTTTCTAAGGAAATGGAATTCAGAGCACCCTCCTTCCATCCCTTTGTTTTATTTTCTGCTTTTTCCAACCTCTGTTTCCACCAAGCTTCGAGTGATCCAGTGTGGATATTCCAGGTAGCGGCAGCAGGTGGTGCTTTATGTGAATGAGCAGCTTTATCCAGCGTTTGGTCTGATGCATCCGAAGCTGCAGTTAAGTCATCGTTTCCATCTGCATTCAGAGAGCATCCCATCAGGGTGGTGGTTGGGTAATTCCAACTTCTACCTTGAGAACTCCTGCTTAGCAGCTAGTTTTTGGAAGAGATTTGAGAGTCATTTTAACACACCCTTTCAAAATATTCCACTTTAAAGGTAGATTTTGTGGCACTAAACATGAATCAGCACTTTTGCATAATGACAGGATAAAAGTATGACTTCTGCAAGAAATACAAAACATTGACTTCCAGATTTAGCTGTTTATAACAAAACAGGCTCTTTGCTGTATGTCTTAGCTCCACTGCCGTTCCCACTTCTTCACAGGTGCCCATGTTCAATCCAGATTTCCTGAATTAGGTATTAGCACATTGCTAGATGCCCTCGGGTACAACATGCAGATCAGTGAAATAACACAGGGATTCCTAGATAGAACACGTTTCCTTTTCATGCGTGTTACTGCGAAGTGTGTTCTGGTTGAGATACATTTGGAATGCAATTCATCTCATTAGCATAAATCATAGCAGTTTTCGTTTCCTCAACTAGGTCTTTGTGCAATGTGAGCAAATGTGAAAATGACACGTGCACCTTAAAAAGTCTTTCAAAGATGAGCCCTTGGGGAGTGGCTTCACGTGAGGAGGAGGCAACCTGGAGAGGGTGGGCACGAAGGCATTATTCAGCGTGTCAGTGGCGAGGGCTAATCTCCACACTGGGAAAACCATGAGGAGAGAGGGTTGGGTGGTGAGGAGCTCCGGAGTGCACACACATGAATGGACAAGGCACCCAGGGAAGGGAACTATACCCTTGCTCATCATACCAGCCTGGGGCCCCAGCTGTCTCTGCTCACAGGGGCTAAGAGGTGGAACGGAGAGAAAGGAAGCAGACAGACAGGGACAGGAGCCTCAAGAAACCTTGACACCTTTGATTCCCAAATACGCCAGCCTCTCTCATTCACCCTCCGACCCACAGGCTTCACTCTCAGTCTCTTTTGGGAATTGTATTCCTCCCAGACATTGACCCCCTCCCTGAATATGGCTTCCCCTGGGCTTTGACAGGACCTTGCTGAATCTTTATGAAATGTCGGGTTTTCCATGCCATCCCTGCTGCAGGTGGACGGGTGCGGGGAGGTGGGGAGGAGTTGGGGCTCAGCAGCACCCCCGGCTGCTTCTGCTCCTCCTGCTGCCATGAGTGCAGCAGACACACTGGGAGGATGGCATTCTGGTTTTGGGGTGAGGGGAAGGCAGACAGACATTTCTATTCCCTGCTCTCTGTGAATGCAAACACAACACTGCATGGTTTTTCTCTCAGACCTCTAGGAGCTCAGGGAGCAGAATCCCCTCAGTAATGCCCCTTAAAACAGGGACTCAAGTAGATTATTCTCCCGGGGCTGCGGGACACTCCCACTCTTCACTTGACAAGAACACCAGCATTGGGCTGTGCCATGTGAGTCTTCCCTGAGAAATGTGCTGGACAGCTGGGGACTTCCAGTCCAGTCCTTCTTCACGCCCATCAGCTCCTTCCTGCTTTGTTCAGCCATGGCTGCCCCAATTGAGTGCAGTGGCAGGCAGTATTTTCCTCCTGGGAATTGGCCAGTTCCCTTCTTAGGTAGCTGGTCTCTGGCACCTTCTAACCACTGAAAAGTCAGGAACGAAAGAGTTTCCGGACCTTGGTCATTTAGATAATGGTATGCTGTGCCCTCGGACAGGTCAGGGTACTGCTCATGATAAATCCCACCATGCTCACCCTGTCACCTGCTGGGCTGCTTTTTTTTGAGACAGGGTCTTGCTCTGTTGCCCAGGCTAGAGTGCAGTGGCACGATCTTGGCTCACTGCAGCCTCAACCTCCCGGGCTCAGGTGATCCTCCCACCTTAGCCTCCCAAGCAGCTGAGACTACAGGCACACATCCCCACACCTGGCTAATTTTTGTATTTTTTATAGAGACGGTGTTTTGCTATGTTGCCCAGGCTCAGGTCTTCCGCCCCCCATGGCCTCCCAAAGTGCTGGGATTACAGGCGTGAGCCACCGCGCCCGGCCTGTTGGGCCGTTTGTGTAATGCCATCCGTGCCTCCTCCTGTGTGTCATGCAGGAACACCAATCATATTTTCTGATTGTATCTCTGAGCAGACATGGTATCAATGGCCAATAAAATAGGGCCTCCTGGAGACAGCCCCGGAGAGCTGTGCGAAGACAGCCAGCCACGCACCACGGTGGATGGAAGCTAATTAAAAATGACTTATTAAACACTGCAGACACCACAGCCCAAGGCTGCAGATGAACAAACACTCATGTTTCAACACTGGCTTTTCACAGGGAAGGCAGCCATGCTGTCGTTCTGGTAAGTCATTATTTACCTCCCTGAAACTCACCAAAGGGTCTTCAGTCCTCCCCCAGGCCCCACCCCCTGCCCCTTCTGTGTGCCTCTTACAAACCCTGATATTGAAGTCATTCTGCTTCCCTTAAACTGAGGTGTTTAGAAAGGCAACAGATTGTACAATTTGATGTCAAGGACTTATTCTCAGAAAAATGACTCATCTTTATTTAAAGGGTCTATTCAAGTGAGAAATGAATCATTCTCACCTGATGGCCCTCACTGGGTGGGAGAGGGGGCGGAGGTTCCGGGAGAACCAAGTCTCTGGGCACTCTTTGCTGACTCTCCAGCTTAGAATCTCAAGCTTTGGGGCCTGAAAGGAAAGCTGTTTTTTAAGGCATTTGACCTAAACCAAGTTTTAAAAGTATCTTTAAGTATTTCCTTTTTTTTTTTTTTTTTTAGGATAATGAAACCATAGTTGCAACACCCAGAGCTTGGGCTTAGAAGCAACTTTGACAGGATCTGTAGCTGTGAAATTTGCATCCCTGTAACACAATAACTTATCATGACAAAGATCTGTTGACGTCAATTCCTTTATTACTCTTATTTGTAGGCCAAGGGAGGGACCCAGGGCCCTGATATTGTTGCCTTGGTGCTGTAAGGATTGGGTCTGGGTCACTCTGACCTACAAAATTGATACATGGCCCTGGAATAACCTGCACATTTTGAAGAGGAAGAAACAAAACAATCGGTTACTAAAGGCTTGGCTGACTCCAGATCGTGCAATTTCACGGGCTCCCAGGAGATGGCAGCCACTTTTTGGAAAACAGTCTTTAAAGGTACACAGAGCAACAGCATGCTCACCCCTGGGGCCAGCCGTGGAAAAGTAGGAAGGGCCGGGTGCAGTGGCTCATGCGTGGAATCCCAGCACTTTGGGTGGCTGGGGCAGGAGGATCGCCTGAGGCCAGGCGTTTGAGACCAGCCTTGGTAATATAGCAAGACCCTGTCTCTACAAAAAAATACAATTAACCGGCTGCGGCGGTGTGCGCCTGTGGTCCCAGCTACTGGAAGGCTGAGGTGGGAAGATCACTCGAGGCTCCAGCCTGGGTGCAGAGCAACACCCTCTCTCAAAAAAAAATAAATGAAAGAAAGAAAGAAAAAGAAGAAAGAAAAGTAGGAAGAAGGCAACACTTTGATTAATCTTCGTCTTTTTTTTTTTTGACAACAGAGCATTGCTGGGTGACCGGTCGAGGGGCAGGACACGCAGGATGATAGTCGCCTGCTGAAAAGGCACTTCTGACAGGCCAGGGTGCAGCACAGAGTCTGCCCAGAGAACCACGTGTGAGTCCTTAAAATGGTCATAAATATGTGTAGGGATCATCACCTTATTTTTAGGGATTGCATCCATCTTAGGGGACCATCTGAACTCTGGAGATCATAGCCAATGCTTGCTTGACATCCCAAAAGCAAAACAAAACCCAGCAACCCCAAGGACCAGATTCCAAAACTAAAAGCAAAAGGACAACAGCGGGATGGCTGAGAGGCCTGTGCAGCACTGGTGGCCACGCCTGCGGGGGCAGAGGGAAGGAAGGGCCACACATTCCCCAGCACCTTGAGCCTGGGTGCCGGCGGGCAGTGTGGATGAGGACTGTGTCCCTGGAGTGGTCCCCATTCACAGGCAGAGAAACCAAGCCTCACACAGTTTGTCTGCTGCGGGTGGAGGGGGTGAGTGGAGCTGGGTAGGGACCCCCCTGGCTCTTGGACACCAGCCCTCTGACAGGTGCCCCAAGCGCCTCCACCAGTCTGCATGGGGACTCCCAGAGAGCAAGGGCACGGCTGTGCCCGTTTCTCCTTAAAGGTGATGCAGGTGTGCTCTTCTTCGCTGGCAAGAAAGCTCCATTTTGCTGTTTGCTGTCTCAGCACAAACATTTTCAAAATGAGATTGAAATCTCATTTTCTCCAGTTTTATTTTAAATACAGAAAATGACCCCATGATGAATTTCAAAGCCATAGTTGGGCTTGTCGGGCTCTCAGACTCATACAGGGGGTCTAACCCTGGAAAACCAAGGGTGCGCCACCGTTTGCAACTCTCCCACAGGGGCCTGGAGCCACTGCCTTCCTGGGAATGCTGATGCCTGGAAGGTCAAAGGCAGCACAGTCAGGCGATCTCAGCGTGGTGCTTTGTGGATACAGATCTGGAGAGGGGATATGGGGACTTGAGTGATGGGGGTGGGGTCTGTAAATGCAGGGCTAAGGGATGTGTTCATTTATTCCAAACTGATGGGATGTCCTGGCAGAAAACCACAAACTCATAGAAAAAGAAAAGCTGGCCGGGCGCGGTGGCTCACGCCTGTAATCCCAGCACTTTGGGAGGCCGAGGCAGGCGGATCATGAGGTCAGGAGATTGAGACCATCCTGACTAGCACAGTGAAATCCCGTCTCTACTAAAAATACACACACACGAAAAAAATTGGCTGGGCATGGTGGTGGGCACCTGTAGTCCCAGCTACTCGGGAGGCTGAGGCAGAAGAATTGCTTGAACCCGGGAGGCAGAGGTTGCAGTGAGCCAAGATCGTGCCACTGCACTCCAGCCTGGGCGACAGAGCGATACTCCATCTCAAAATAAATAAATAAATAAATAAATAATAAAAAAGAAAAAGAAAAGCCTACCAGTTTGGCACACTTTCATGATTTGCTCACCTGTAGATTATTTTTAAAAGGACGACACCAGGAGGAATGATGAATACAGGACTCTGCCAATCACTGCTGAGTTGATGCAGCACAAATGCCTTGTGTTGATATAAGTGGTTCAACAACATGCTGGGACTTGGCACTGATGGGGTCAAGGCTTTCTGTGAATTAATACGCAGATGTGTAGCCTCCTCTCCCTCCTAACCTCTGTAAGGTTGAGTTGCTGGGCTGTGAATGACAACACAGCCAAGTGCAGAGAGAAGGGGAGCTTGGAGGATCCACACATTCAGGGCCCCTCTTGAACCACTAGAAACATTTGAAGCTTCATTTAAAGCACTCCTTATCTATCTCCCAGGTGTTAGGAAGAGTGATGTCCAACCTTGGCAGCTGCTGTGTTCCCAGGAGTAAAACAGAGATTGTTGGCATCATCCTCAAAAGGACCCATGGAGATCGCTGCACGAAGTCAATCACCTGACAAGTGCACCAGGAATGCCCTGTGCCTGGAACTGGCTGCCGTGGAACCCACAGACGCGCAGCACGGGGGCCCTGCCAGGAGGAGCCGTGGGGCTGCCCAGCTCATCCCCACCCTCCAAGAGCCCACAGACGCGCAGCACGGGGGCCCTGCCAGGAGGAGCCGTGGGGCTGCCCAGCTCATCCCCACCCTCCAAGAGCCCACAGACGCGCAGCACGGGGGCCCTGCCAGGAGGAGCCGTGGGGCTGCCCAGCTCATCCCCACCCTCCAGGAGCCCACAGACGCGCAGCACGGGGGCCCTGCCAGGAGGAGCCGTGCGGCTGCCCAGCTCATCCCCACCCTCCAAGAGCCCACATGCCTCTGCGCATCAGCCACAGTCTGAGCTGGGCACAGAATCGACTCGTGGCCTCTTCAGTTTCCTCGGTGGCTCTTTCTCGACCCCGCTTCTTAGAGCCAGGGTGGCAATTGAGAGCAATGGCGAAACAGGTGATAATGGGGAGAAAGGGCAGCCAGCGCTGAGATCCACACCCACTGGGAGCCTCCCCTGCTCTCCAGGTCCTGATAATTCAGATCACAAAGCACTCAGCCAGTCAGCTCTAATCCTGTAGCTGCACTGACTCTCTGTTTGTGACTTTAAAATGAAAGCGATCCTGTGTGTATTGATAACACCAGTGAGCCACTTTCAGATTCTGAATCAAAATTGTCAGCTGTTTCTCATCAGACTGTCGATGGCACCTGCCGGTGATGACACTGGTCGGGGGCAGCCGCAACCTGGGTGAGAACAAGCTCCTGGGGGATCCTCACGTGCAGCCCGGGATGGGGACCACTACCATACGGGAAAACAAAGCTCGATTAGTGCATATTCGACTTTACTTACATTTTGATTTATTGTATTTATAATTATAGAGACAGTTATCTGCTCCTTGGGAAGTAGATTGAAGGAGAAAGAAGTAGAAAAATAGTTACGCACAATCTCATTACCCAGATATGCCCACTGTTGATATTTTGTCATATTTCCTCCTGTGTTTTTATTACTGGTTTTTTTAAAAGCATAATTGAAATCATACAGTATATATGATTTTGGAAACTTGAAAAAATTTAACAACATAAAAATTTCCTCATGCATTAAACAATTTTGTAAACACAAAATGTAAACACCATTTTAAATAGCTGCATAAAACTGAAATATAGGCATGGACCACACTTTGAATTTTTTCCTCTTAAATTATGATGTTAATAATATTAATATTGGCTCCTTCTTACTGAGCCCTTGCTAACTGTAGACACTGTGTTTAAGCACCATACATAAATTATCTGGTTTTAGCTCTCAAATCAATGCTATGCAGTAGATACTGTTATTTTTCCAACGTTATAAATGAGGAAACCAGGGCTCACTAGGGGCTCCTTTTCCTGATTAAGGTGCCAGGGCAAAGGACCTGCACCGTGATCTGTGTGAAAAGCCACTGGATTTTTCTCAGTATGTCTCCTTGGTCAAACGGAAACACTGAGGCCTCTCGCAACTATCCTTGAGAATTGTGAGAATTAAAAACGAGGCCGGGTGCGGTGGCTCAGGCCTGTAATCCCAGCACTTTGGGAGGCCAAGACAGGCGGATCGCTTGAGTCCAGGAGTTCAAGACCAGCCTGGGAAACATGATGAAACCCCATCTCTACTAAAAATAGAAAAAGAAAAATTAGTCGGGAGTGCTGGTGCCCGCCTGTAGTCCTAGCTACTTGGGAGGCTGAGGTGGGAGGATCGCTTGAGCCTAGGAGGTTGAGGCTGCAGTGAGCCAAGATCTAGACAGGACACTCCAGCCTGGGCGACAGAAGGAGATCCTGTCTCAAAAAAATGGGCTGGGTGCAGTGGCTCAAGCCTGTAATCCCAACACTTTGGGAGGCTGAGGCAGGCGGATCACTTGAGGTCAGGAGTTCAAGACCAGCCTGCCCAACATAGCAAAACCCCATCTCTACTAAAAATACAAAAGTTAGCTGGGTATGGTGGTGTGTGCCTGTAATCCCAGCTATTAGAGTGGCTGAGGCATAAGAATTGCTTGAATCTGGGAGGCGGTGGTTGCAGTGAGCTGAGATCACGCCACTGCACTCCACACTCCAGCCTGGGTGACAGAGTGAGACTGTCTCAAAAAAAAAAAAACAAAAAACAAAGGCACCCAGGTGCTTCTTCCCTCTCCATACCCTGTGCGGTAGCCTGGCAGCTGCTCCCAGGTATGGAGAAGGAGAAGTAGGGAATGGGAGCAGCAGTTGAGGCCAGCTCTGTGCAGGGCTGGGACACAGGGCTTCAGGGTCATGGCCAGCAGCAGTAGCCCTGTCCTCAGTGGTTTGCACACTTTGCTGTGTAAAAAAAACCTGAACGATGGCATCAAATTCAGCCTTGAAAGGAAGGAAATTTTGCTCCATGCTATGACACGGATGCACTGGAGGACACTGTGTTAAGTGCAGTGAGCCAGTCTCAGAGGGACACGTGCTGCTGAGCCACACAGGTGAGGAACATGGAGGAGTCAGGGCCAAGGAGATGGAAAGTGGAAGGGGCGCCAGGGGCTGGGGGAGGAGGAGTGAGGCCTCTGTGTTTCGTGGGGACAGGGTTTAAGTCTGGGAAGATGGAAAAGTTCTGGAGCTGGAGAGTGGTGATGGCTGCACAGCAGTGTGAACGTGTGTAGTGCCACAGAACTGCACACTTAAAAATGATGAAATGGCCGGGCACGGTGGTTCACACCCGTAATCCCAGCACTTTGGGAGGCTGGGAGAATTGCGTGAGTCCAGGGGTTCAAGACTAGCCTGGGCAAGATTGTGAGACCCCCATCTCTACAGAAAAAAAAATAGTGGGGCATGGTGGTGCACACCTATAGTCCTAGTTCCCCAGGCGGCTGATGGGGAAGGGTCGCATGAGCCCGGGAGGTCAAGGGTGCAGTTACCTGTGTTCACGACGCTGCACTCCAGCCTGGGTGGCAGAAGGAGACCCTGTCTCAAAAAACAAAACAAAACAAAACAAAAACGGTTAAAGGATAAATTTTACGTTATGTGTTTTACCACATTAAAAAAAATAAAAGCAGCAAAGTTACTCCCTATTGACTTGGGCTGTAGACCCTCCTTTGAAGAACTTGAAGCCGGGCCTCATTGCTAACCTGTCACAGCAGGTGGAGACTTAGATGGCTGCTCAGCCGGACGCAGTGGCTCACGCCTGTAATTTCAGCACTTTGGGAGGCTGAGGCAGGTGGATCACGAGGTCAGGAGATCGAGACCATCCTGGCTAACACGGTGAACCCCCGTCTCTATTAAAAATACAAAAAAGGCCAGGCGCGGTGGCTCACACCTGTAATCCCAGCACTTTGGGAGGCTGAGGTGGGCGGATCACGAGGTCAGGAGATCAAGACCAGCCTGGCTAACACGGTGAAACCCCATCTCTACTAAAAAGTACAAAAACTTAGCCGGGCGTGGTGGCAGGCGCCTGTAGTCCCAGCTACTCGGGAGGCTGAGGCAGGAGAATGGCGTGAACCCGGGAGGCGGAACTTGCAGTGAGCCGAGACTGTGCCACCGCACTCCAGCCTGGGCGACAGAGCAAGACTCCAGCTCAAAAACATAAAAAAATAGAT
The DNA here is from genome assembly GCF_029289425.2 of Pan paniscus. Taxonomy (NCBI): domain Eukaryota; kingdom Metazoa; phylum Chordata; class Mammalia; order Primates; family Hominidae; genus Pan; species Pan paniscus. The sequence continues at coordinate 94,221,631 of NC_073266.2, read as the reverse complement.
GCCTGCTCAAGGAGAGGAAATGGGGGAAAGGGGGGGGGGGCAAGACAAGACCCGGGATCAATAAAAAATCACTTGGGAGTAACATGACCTCTTTCACAGGCCAAGCAGCAGAAGGTAGGCACTGCCACCTCAGGTGTATTCTCAACATGTGGGCTGACCCCCGGAATCTGCCTCCTGCACTGGGCAGGTGCAGAGCCTGGGCTGCCCCCGCCTCTGTGACTCTGTGAGCCAGACCCTTAAGGACCTTTGAAGACCAGCAGCTGGCACAGCTCATGCTCCACCCTCCGGCTTCATCTCAATACGGGATTCCAGAAATTTATGCTGATTGAAAACCACCGGCCCAAAGGAACCTGCAGAATGCCAGGGAGACCCTTGGGAAAGGTGTGCAAGCTCTCACCCAGGCTTAGCTCCCTAGCGGGAGGGAAGAGTGGAGGGGAAGGCTGTGAGCTCCATGGCCCCAGAGCAGCTGGGGTGTGAGAGGTGAAACCAACCCAGCAGTCCCATAGACAGTTTTTTGGGATAAACATAGAAATTGACCCTTTTTGTCTTAAAGCTTGAAGCTTTCCCAGCAGTCCCATCGACAGTTGTTGTTTTTTTGGGGGAGGCGGGGATACACATAGAAATTGACCCTTTTTGTCTGAAAGCTTGAAACTTACATTTGTTTTATCTAAGTTCCTTCCTGGGAAAGGACTCCCCGAGGCCTCTGAAAAAGTATCAAAGAATTGAAACTCACCAGATCACTGCATCCACACAGTGAGAAGCCAGGCCCCTCATGCATCATGCTTGCTTCCTTACCCCTCCCGAGTTCCTGTTTTCCCATACATTGTTACATTTCTTCCTTGCGATACAAACCCCTAAATTTAGTCGGCCAGCAAGATGGCTTTGAGACTGATCTCCTGTCTCATCCACTGCAGCCGCCGCCCGATGAAAACCTTCTTCCTTGGCAAGCCTCATTGTCTCAGTCACTGGCTTTCTTTGCAGTGAACAGCAGGACTTAAACTGAACCCCTGGTGTTTCCATAACAGAGGAAGGGCTGAGCTTCAGCACTTCACAGCCTCTGCAGCTGGGGCTGGAGTCAGGAATCAGCCCAGGCAGGTGCAGGGACAGCTCTCTGCACCAGGGGCAACAGGACCCAGAATCAGGAAGCAAATTCTAAAGACCTCTGAAGAGTCCATTTAAATATTAGAAAGTTCAGGTACTAAATCTTAACGCCTGTTGCTGATAATAGAGCCCTCAGGCTGTCACTTCCAACCTACTTACACCCAAAGACAATTCACACAAGCTTGGTTACATGAATTTTCAGCTTACAGTGTATTAGAAAGAGTATCTGGGGGAGGAACTGAGGGTGCTGCCCCAGCCAGGCAGGTGGAGAGGGCTCCGAGTCCCTCCCTGACTACAGAGCACCAGGTTTTATTTCTGCAAGGAGGAAAATATCAGCTCTGTGGCCTCAGCCATTCACAGAGGATAAACAATGTCAAGTACTGGGAATGGGGGCTCCAAGAGGAAATTTCAGGCCCCATGGTGGAATAAATTTTCTTTGTTATTAGAACCATTGTGACAATAGGTTAAGGACATTTGTTGCTGTGGGGAGCATTCCAGCAGAGCTGTGCCTTCCCTGGAAGGCGGTGGAGGGCGCCTGAGCACTGAGAGGTAGCGAGCTTGCAGCCCTCGGCTGTCACTGTCTGCTGGGAGCCCATGTGGCTGCTTCTCCACTTGCGAGTGTCATGGGACTACCAGAACAAGTTACACAAACTAGAGGGCTGAAAGCAACAGGATTTGATTCTCCCACAGTTCTAGAGGCCAGAAGTCTGACATCAACGTGTGGGAAGGCTGTGCTCCCTCTGAAATCTTTAGGGGAGGGTCATTCCCTGTTTCCTCCAGCTCCTGGTGGCTCCCACAACCTCGGCGCTCCTCGGTTGGTGGATGTATCACTCCACTCTCCCCATGGTGTTCTCTCGTCTCCACATTTCCCTCTTCTTTTAAGGCCACCAGCCGTCAGATTCAGGGCCCACTCTAATCCAGTGTGACCGCCTCTTAACTTGATTATGTCTGCAAAGACCCTATTCCAAATAAGGTCACAGTCTCAGATGTTAGTGAGGTGGCCATGAACTGGGGTGGATGTTATTGAACCCAGCGCACTCATTCTTACCCCTTTCCACTCCCTTCCCACCTTCTCCAGCATTCTCCTGGCTTCTGAGACTTGATGTGGTTCAGCCAGCCAGAGCCCAGCCACTGCGGGAAGGAACGTTCCCTGTCCTGGGCTGAGGATGAGGAGCAGGCAACACCGTGGAAGCCAGCCTGAGGACGGCAGGCACTGGTGGGAACAGAGCCACTGGGCTCCCAGAAACACCCTCAGAGCTGCCTTCAGTTTGTACCCGGCACCCATGTTATTGCTGCATTTATTGACGTAGCCAAAAAAAGTCCCCTTCCCTGTGTTAGCTGGTCTGATTGGGATACCCCTTACAACCCAAAGTGTCTCGAGGGATGTCTCCCCAGGCACACTGCGGAGAAGCTGCCCCCTTTTTTTTTCCCAAATGAGACAAAAGGAACTTTTCTGCTTTGGGAAAAAGTAACTGAAAAGGGACTTGGTTTTGTGGCCGGTCTATCTGCCATTGGTCCCCTCGCTCCATGGCACAGGGCCAACTCTGGAACCGAGGACCTTTTGGACAATTGAGGAGCTGTAGCCCCACGCAGTGAACTGAAAGCAGTATTGGTCATAAACCAATTCTGGCGGGGACGGGAGACATGTGACACCTCTTGGCAGGTCCCAGTCCTGGAGTCTTGGAATAGACACCAAAATGAGAAGAATCCAAATAAGGTCTGATGTAGACAGAGGAGACATTGCTAACTTGGGCAGATCCTAAAGCAAGTCTTCAGTAGTTCCTGTGATCGTGTGTGGAAATCACATGGTAATAGACATTAGCAATTGTAACAAATCGTTAGAAATCACTAGAGGTAATGTGCCTCTCGAAGACAAATGTCTATTTGTCATTTTAATGAAAAAATGGTAAATATTTTAAAAGATGAAGACTTCAACTACCTGATAAACGTATTCTTAGGACACTCTTGACTATGTCAGATAAAATATAAGTCTCTCTGTGGCACTGCTATAAATGCATACATTTGCTCAGAGCGAGGAAGGACCCATTTGTGCTGTTTATAATAAAGGAAAACACATGAACTGAGATCTTTATTCAATACTTGCTGGGCACGGTGCCTCACGCCTGTAATCCCGGCACTTTGGGAGGCTGAGGCAGGCAGATCACTTGAGGTCAGGAGTTTGACAACAGCCTGGTCAACATGGTGAAACCCTGTCTCTACTTAAAAAAAAAAAAAAAAAAAAAAAATTAGCCAGGCATGGTGGTAGACACCTGTAATGCCAGCTACTTGGAGGCTGAGGCAGGAGAATCGCTTGAGCCCAGGAAGCGGAGCTTGCAGTGAGCCGAGATGGTGTCACTGCACTCCAGCCTGGGTGTCGCTGCGAGACTCTGACTCAAAAGCAAACACACAAAAAACTCAAGTGCCAATTTATTTTTCTCCTTTTATAAAGAATCAAGAATTATATGAAAAATGAAATGTCACTTACTGCTAATATGCAAGTTTGCATGGCTGATTAGATGAAGATTTTTCTCAGTAAATATAAATCTTTACTGCTAGGTATATATGCAAGAAAAATGAAAACACGTTTCCACAAAAACCTGTACATGAATGTTCATAACAGGATTAATCAAAATAGCCAAAATGTAGAAACAACCCAACTGTCAACTGATGAAGAGATAAACATAATTGTGGTATATTTGTAAAATGGAATATTACCCAGCAATAAAAAGGAATGAGGTACTGACATGCTGCAACATGGATGAACTCTGAAATACTGAGCCACATGAGAGGAGCCAGTCACAAGCCACCACATGCTGCATGAGCCCATTCACCCAGAAGGCACAGAACAGGCAAATCCATAGCGGCAGAAAGTGGAGTGGTGGGGATGGGGGTGGGTTAGGGACTGCAGCATGGCTGCTAATGTGTACAGGATTTCTTTTAGGAGGTCAAAAATGTTCTTTTTAAAATGGTTTGTTCTTATTTATTTATTTATTTATTTATTCATTTATTTATTGAGATGGAGTCTCGCTCTGTCGCCCAGGCTGGAGTGCAGTGGCCCGATCTCGGCTCACTGCAAGCTCCGCCTCCCAGGTTTATGCCATTGTCCTGCCTCAGCCTCCCAAATAGCTGGGACTACAGGCGCCCGCCACCACGCCTGGCTAATTTTTTCGTATTTTTAGTAGAGATGGGGTTTCACTGTGTTAGCCAGGATGGTCTCAATCTCCTGACCTCATGATCCGCCTGCCTCAGCCTCCCAAAGTGCTGGGATTACAGGCGTGAGCCACCGTGCCTGGCCGACAATTTAGGATTTGTTTTTCGTTTTTGACAAATTTGGACAGCAACTTCTGCTGTTAAATTGAAAAACAATCTTGCTTAATGTCTTCTTGAGATATGAAACCTTAAATGGCAGCTTGCTTCATTCTCTTTCACTTCTTTCTCCAGATTTCTAATCCCTACCCACAGTTACAAAAATTATGCTACTACACGGACAACTCTTTTTTTTTTTTTTTTTTTTTGAGTTGGAGTCTTGCTCTTGTTGCCCAGGCTGGAGTGCAATGGCGCGATCTTGGCTCACTGCAACCTCTGCCTCCCAGGTTCAAGCAATTCTCCTGCCTCAGCTTCCAGAGTAGCTGTGCCACCACGCCCGGCTAATTTTGTTTTTTTTTTTTTTTTAGTAGAGATGGGGCTTCTTCACGTTGGTCAGGCTGGTCTTGAACTCTTGACCTCAGGTGATCCGCCTTCCTCGACCTCCCAAAGTGCTGGGATTACAGGTGTGAGCCACTGCGCCCAGCCAACAACTCTTTTTAAAAATCTCCCATGTTAGGAAAATTACGTATGGCACTGCGGGAGTATGATGTTGACATTGTTAAATGGATGTTGATGGGTAGGTGAAGATGGGAATTGTGAAAAGTTTAGATGTCAGGTTAGAAACCCTTTGCTTTTAAACTTCATAAATGCAAAATTTGCTTTATCTTTGAGCAATTTGGACACTAATTATAAAAATAAGGGTGGAAAATATCTCCATTATGTTGAAAGTCACCTTACCACATCAGGACAATTGCTTCTTTGAACTATTTATGGGGGAAAAAAAATCCCACATTTTGTTGCATTGAACGCAGAAATGAGCTGTCCAAGAAGACAAAAGTATAGGGTGCCCAGTTCCGGTCACAGAGCTCTCGGGCACAAGAGTCAAACGCTTGTTTCAGAGCAACCCCTGCAATCTCCACCGCCACACCCAGAGACGAGGCAGCCTGCTTTACGGGGCCGTTTAGAGAAATAAGGGAGCTAATATCCGTGAGTGGCTCAGGACAGTGGGTGGGACCCAAAAACACTTAGTATACACCAGCTATCACTGTTGCTGTTGTCATGAGGACTGTCACCTGCTCGGGGTAGCTCTTAGCAGCGTCCTGGGACTGAGCTTCCGGGGCTGTAACTGGCTTGGCCTGCATGGGAAAGGAATCGTCTCCTTTGCTAGCTGGGGTTCCATGCCCCACTGGAGCCTGGGGAGCCAGTTGTACAGGGGCCAGGAGGCAGAGTGGGGAAGATATGGCCCCAGGTGGAGCGGGACAGTGATCAGGATTGGGCAAATGATGCTGGAGGGTCCATTCAAAGAACACCTGCAGGATGGGCGTAGGGGCAGCAGTGTGGGGCGGGGGCTGGCACTGGGACACTGTATCCCGGGAGAGCAGGCCCGAGGCAGCACAGGCTGGGAGCTGAGTGTCACATGGCAGCTGGGATGATGGAGCAGAAGACGTTGCTGCGTGGGCTGCTCTGCCGGTCCTGTCTGAGGCCATCTCTGCGTGCCCTGAGCCCTCCTGCATTCAGACACCTTTCCAGGCTCTGGGGACACTGTGGGGAATCCCACGAGGCTCTGCTTTTATTAGGCAAGAAACCAACAGGGAAGCTGTGTAGACTTCCCAGGAAGGAAAGACATCCAGGAAAGGAAGCAGACAAGGCTGGGGAGTGAGGAAGGGAGGGCCTTTAGACAGAGTGGTTGGGGGCTCATGAAGGAGAACATTGGAGCTGAGACCTGAAGCAGGAGATGAAGACAGCCCTGAGCAGTTCTCATGGGAAAGAGTTCCAGACAGTGACACTCAGGGTCAAAGATCCTAAGACAGGACCAGGAGCAACCTCATTAGGGAAAACAGAGACCAGTGGGGGACACACGTGCTGTGAGAGGCTCAGGTCCACAGGTACGGGGTCCCAGCGACCTTGAGAGCCTGTGGCTCCTCCTGCCTGGAGCCCCAGGAGGGACCCTGTGATGGCCTCCTGCAGGGGTCCTGCACCCAGGGCCCACTTCCCCTCCAGCCTGCAGATGCAGCCAGCAGGGATTCAGACCTGGTGTGGGGACCCGCGACCCTGCTCTCAGCACTCCCTTCCTTTTCGCCCCAGGAAGAAATGCTGTTCCTCCCAAGCCGTTTACACCCTGGTCGGGTGGGGTCATTTGTGATAGAAGGAAAGTCACAAGTTGGTTGCTTGGGAGCTGTATTAGTCCGTTTTCACACTGCTATAAGGAACTGCCAAAGACCGGGTAATTTATAAAGGAAAGAGGTTTAATTGACTCACAGTTCACCATGGCTGGGGAGGTCTCAGGAAACTTACACCATGGTTGAAGGGGAAGCAAGGCATCTTCTTCACAAGGCAGCAGTAAGGAAAACGAACGCAGGAGAAACAACCAAACACTTAAAAACCATCAGATCTCGTGAGAACTCGCTCACTGTCATGAGAACAGCGTGGGGGAAACCGCCCCTATGATTCAATTACCTGCACCTGGTCTCTCCCTTGACCCATGTGGATTATGGGGACTACAAGACGAGATTTTGGGTGGGGATACAGCCAAATCACATCAGGAGTGAACTGGGGCTTCTCAGCTTCTCCTTTAGGTTCACAAAAGCGGGGTCCGTTGTGAAGTGGGGAACTTGGCATCTCTCACACTACTCAGAAGGCAACCCTTAAGGAAAACGCAGCTGTAAATCCATCACCCAATTACATTTCAATCAGTTACATTTTTTTTCTGGTGTCCTTAGGCTCTCACGGTGCCCTTTAGCCCTTGGCAATTTGCTTTGCCTGGTCTGCCTGGTTTTCTGTAATAAATGAGCTGAGAACACACAACACTTCCTCTCTTGGTGCAAGGACGGTTGCCACCAGCAAGTCAAGCCGTGTGATGATACATGGGGCGGGCAGTGACCGGGGTGGGTGGTGACTGGGGCGGGCTTCCTTTGGATTTGCTTTCTGCTTTAGGAAAGTCTGATGGATCTTTCGGGAGCCTCCTGTTAGCTTCTGACAAATGGCTGCCCGCCCATCACCTCCACACTGAGGCGACTACAGGACACTATTGTGGGGTGAGTGGGATCCCCCCAAAAGACACATTTAAGTCTTAACCCCTGACCCTGTGAATGTGACCATATTTGGAAATAGAGTGTCTGCAAACGAAATCGAGTTAAGATGAGGCTGTCCTACAGTAGGAGGCCCTGACCCAGGGACATACAGGGAGGACAGCACGTGACGCCAGCAGCAGAGAGCATGATGACAAGTTCACAGCCAGGGAACGTGAACACCGAGGATTTCTGGGGCCACCAGACCCAGAAGGATCCTCCCCGGAACCTTCAGAAGGAGCATGGGCCTGCTGACACCTTGACTTCAGACTGGCAGCCTCCAAAACTGGAAGGGAATACATTTCTGTCATTCTCGGCCACCCAGTGTGTGGTGATTTTTTATGGTAACCTGGGAAATGAATACAGGCAGCGTTGACGGTTGTTCCTCCAACTCATCATGGTGAGACTGTAAAATATTGATGCATCTGCACAGATTAGACAATAAAATGCAAAACGGTAAGAAAAACTTCTAGATTTGTAGAATTATTAATGCTCTTAAACTTGTCTTTTCAGTAAATGTTTATACATTGTCATAAAATTTAAAAAGAAAAGCAGCTACTAATCAGAAAGTAGAGTCACAGTTGGGGTAAAAACCCACATAGGAAGGCTGAGCAGCACCAGGTTATGGTAAGATTAGGGAGCAGGGGTGATGCCCATGTTATGGTTTTCTGGATAAGTGAGTTGCATATCTCTTGCTAGAAGAGGGAGTCTTGCTCCATTTTCTGCTGCTGAAACAGAATACCACAGACTGGGTCACCTATAGAAAAAAATTAGTTTATTTGCTCATGGTTCTGGAGGCTGGGAAGTCTGAGATCCAGAGGCCACATCTGGTGAGGGCCTTCATGCTGCGTCAGCACATGGTGGAAGGACTAGTGAGCACGGTGAGATAAAGAGAGGCACGTGGCCCAGTGTATCCTCTTATGCTGGCATTTGCCCATGCACAAGGACACAGCCCTGTGGCCTGATCGCCTGCTAAAGGCCTCACCTCTAATACTCTTACAATGGCAATTACATTTCAACATGAGTTTGGGGAGGGACATTTAAATAACAACAAGGGGACAGAACTTGATTTCAAGTTCAACAGATTCTGAGGTCATAACTTGCTTAAAAGTAACTCACCGCCATATTGTTACAGGAAAGGGGTCCCAATCCAGACCCCAAGAGAGGGTTCTTGGATCTGGCGCAAGAAAGAATTCAGGGCAAGTCCATACAGTAAAGTGAAAGCAAGTTTATTAAGAAAGTAAAGGAATAAAAGACAAAAAAAGATACACACACAAAAAAAAAGACAGGGAGAGGTGGGACCCCTTAGGTGCAGGTAACCCTTTTTTTTGTCCTTTATCTCCATAGACAAAGGAGACCCAAGGGCTTCTAGTTGCCAATTGTTATGATTATTTCTGGATGACATGCTAAACAAGGGTTGGATTATTCATGCCTTCCCCTTTTAGACCATATCGGGGAACTTCCTGATGCTGCCATGGCATTCGTAAACTGTCATGGCATGGGAGTGTAGCAGTGAGGACGATGACCAGCGGTCCCTCTCGTCGCCATCTTGGTTTCGTGGGTTTTAGCTTCTTTACTGCAAACTGTTTTTATCAGTAAGGTCTTTATGACCTGTATCTTGTGCTGACCTCCTATCTCATCCTGTGACTTAGAATGCCTTAACCATCTGGGAATGCCGCCCAGTAGGGCTCAGCCTCATTTTACCCAGCTCCTATTCAAGATGGAGTTGCTCTGGTTCACACACCTCTGACAATATGAGGATTCGAGACAAGACAGGAACAGCCCAGAGAGACGCATCTGAAAAGACCTGGGTTCTGCGTTCCCTGAGCCCGAGCCCGGGCAGATCTCTTGCCCTGAGCTTCAGCTCTTCCTGTCCTCAGTGGAGCTCTTTGTAGCACTTTGCCAACCTCCCAGGACTGTTGCAATGGGGAGTGAAATGAAGTATGGAGATTCTTTGAAGACCAAAAAAGACAACTCAAAAAATTCACATGTCATTTACAACATTAACAAGGAGGGGAGCCACAGGACATGAGAAACTTATTTACCTTAAAACAGTAAAAACAAAGAAAAGTGCTTTTTAGGATTTATAATTAGTGTGGTTTTACTATCTGTCTTGCAGCACACATTTTAATTGAATCTAAGTGTGTCATCAGCTGTTTGAAACCTACAGACTCTCCAAGTATGGATACATCCTACACAGGATCACAGTTTCACCTGTTCTGGCATTCAATTGTAAATTTAATCACAAACCGAGAACGGGACGACCAGGGCCTGTTTTTGGACTGATCATCCCTGTAGCACATATGGTTAATTGTAGTCATCGGTAGGAGGATTGTTTTTCTTTCAACTTGGATTACTTGGATCTTTAAAATTTAAGTACATATGTTTTCAAAGTTAACAAAAAGATTTTACATTTCAGTTGAGAGCTTAGTGATACCAAGAGCAGGTCCAAGCTGAAGGGAATTTCAATGAGATGTTCCCTCCCCTCCCTGGGGGGTAGGATGGGAAGGAAACTGTGGAAACCCCATCTCAGCTCCAGAACCACTCCAAGTCATGAGGAGAGGCCAAGGAATCCGAGGGAATTTTGGCAAAACGAGTGGGAAACATTCCTTTGAACACACAGCCTTTCCAAAGAGTGTGGTTTCCTCCCTGTTGCCACCCGCTCTGCTTTTGGCATTAACCTTTTTGTAATTGGAAATTCTGATAATGAACAACACTTATAATGACATTCAAAGGCTAGAAAAATTTATCATTCAGATGAAGCCATGGACAGATAAATTATAATGCCTCTCCGTGTTTCCTAATTGCGTTTCATCAAAGTTTAGACAAGAGGGCCTCAGAGAAAACATCAAAAGAAGATTGTTTTGTCTGGAGAGGACAGCGGCTTAGGAAATGACCGCTATTTTCTAGAATGTGAAGCGCTATTATTAGGGCAGAGGCCGTCTATGATTTCCTCATCTATCCCATGGGCAGAACAGGAGAGCAGTTGTTTGGGCTGGTTTCTGGTTACCTGCCCCTAAGGGGTCCCACCTCTCCCTGTCTCTTTTTTTTTTTTTGAGACAGGATCTTGCTCTGTAGCCCAGGCTAGAGTGCAGTAGCAAGATCTCACCTCAGTGTAGCCTCCACCTCCCAGGTTTAAGCGAGTCTCCTGCCTCAGCCTCCTTAGTAACTGGGATTACAGGCACCTGCCACCACGCCCAGCTAATTTTTGTATTTTTAGTAGAGATGGGGTTTCACCACGTTGGCCAGGATGGTCTTAATCTCCTGACCTCATGATCCGCCCACCTCGGTCTCCCAAAGTGTTGGGATTACAGGTGTGAGCCACCGCACCCGGCCCCTGAGGGAATTTTAAAAGTTATATAATCATTTTTGCATGGTATGTCATGAAGAAGTAATTTTTTAAAGAGGTGTTTTTTGGTCAGTAAGTCATTGAAGATTGTACTATACCTTCCATCTTAACACAAACACTGATAATTTGTATAATCTATAGAGACACATTTTGACTTTTCCCATGGAAACAGTGATGTTCTCCATTTAATTATTTTTTATTGTTCTACTTATTTTAAAATTATGTGATAAAAGCATGAATTGTTGACAAATAATGTTTTAATGTAAGATACTGCTTGGTTTTGACACATTACCTACACTAAAATGTGGCAGGACATTTAGCTTCACGCAGTGTTAAAAGCAGGCAAAAGTGTGGTTATAGTCTATTTGGAGTTCTTGCATTTTGTTCTTTAAAAGCCAACAGACTTGTGTTTGTATTTCTATATGACCATAAGTGTTGCGTATGTTTAGTTAATATCGCTCGTCTAAAATTTAGAAAAACTCTGTCTTAAATTAATGATTTAAATCATATCTAACTTTTATGAAAAATGAGATGTTATCACTTTAACAATATGAACGCCCTTGAATACTTTTTTTTTTTTAAATAGAGTCTTGCTCTGTCACCCAGGACGGAGTGCAGTGCTGCGATCTCAGCTCACTGTAACCTCTGCCTCCTGGATTCAAGCAATTCTTGTGCCTCAGCCTCCTGAGTAGCTGAGATTACAGGCATGCACTACCATGCCTGGCTGATTTTTGTATTTTTAGTAGAGATGGGGTTTCACCATATTTCCCAGGCTGGTCTTGAACTCCTGGCCTTAAGTGATCCACCTGTCCCGGCCCCTCAACGTGCTAGCATTACGGGCGTGAGCCACCATCTTGGCCTTGAATACTTTCATATTCTGATGAATTGCTAAGCCATAGGAAACTACAACTAAAAAGGATCTCGGGATATTACCAGGACTAGCTTCTTGTCCTTAGGTAAATTTCTAGCTTGTACGGAACAAAAAATAGTATATTATTTGTGTTTAAAGATTTCTCAGGAGCAGAAATTCCACATCTGTCCTCATTAGTCACGCCAAAGCTGTATTTCTTCATACAGCTTTGGAAAGCTACATCCAAATCATTGGCAGGAATCCTCTCTCATGAAGACCACTTTTTAGGATGTCCAGGCTCTGCCCTCTTCTGGGCACTGGAAAAAATAAAATCAATAAAGACAAAGTGTGAGGATGAATTGAGAAAAGGGCTAAAATAAACGTCAGAAATTCAATACAAAACACAAAATTTACTTTAACAAAATACGAAACTTAGCCTTGAGTCCTTTGGCAACTATGGCAAAAAGGGAAACATGATGATTGACAAAAGTAATATGCCAATTGTAGGAGGCTTTTCTCAACAACACCCTCATGATTGAGTTAGCACAGGGATATCATTCTGTGAGCACCAGCAGCACTCACGGAAGCATGTTCTGTGAAGACCCTGTGGCTCAGTGCCTCTATTCCTCCCCTGGAATCTCTTTCACTCCCCTGAAGTTAGAGCTGGCTTTCCCCAGCTTTGTTCAAATATCTTGACTCCTTCTCAGGTTGCAGGGCTGCCTAGTGGCCTTCTCAATGGCATTGCATTTCTCGTTTCCTCAGTCATGCTCCTGAAGGACCCACGGTTGCAGTGGAACTTGCTTCCAGCGGGACGTCCTGTGTTTCTTGGTGGGAAGTCCATCTCTCTCTCTGCACACCTGTTCCAGCCTTAATGGGTCAGAATTGCTCACCAGAGCAGAAAAAAAGTTCAGGAAGAGGCAGCTTAGAGGAAGTGCAGGCAGTGACCACGCTCGGCTCGGGGAGGAGGTTGGAGGCTCCTTGGCTGAGAGGTTTGTGGCCCAAGGACACAGCAAATCCAGCAGTCCTCCTTCTCATCAGTGAGAGCGCCTTGTTCCCAGAGCAGGTGGAAACATGGTGATGTCTACCAGAGTACTGTATTTATTGATTGATTGAGACAGAGTCTTGCTCTGTCACCCAGGCTGGAGTGCAGTGGCACAATCATGACTCACTGCAACCTCCGCCTCCCAGGTACAAGAGATTCTTCTGCCCCAGCCTCTGGAGTACTGGGACTACAGGTACGTGTCACCACACCTGGCTAATTTTTTGTATTTTTTAGTAGAGGCGGGGTTTCACCATGTTACCCAGGATGGTCTCGATCTCCTGACCTAGTGATCTGCCTGCCTCAGCCTCCCAAAGTGCTGGAATTACAGGTGTGGGCCACTGTGCCCGGCCTATTTGTTATATATACATATATGTGTATATACAAATATAGACATAGATATGTATGTACACATGTGCGTGTGAGCGGGCACACACACACACAGCCCCAAATACCCTTCCCCATCCTACCACATGCATCAGCAAATGCTTTCACCGAGAGCCTGTGAAGCCCCGGGAGCAGTGAAGCAGCTTTAGGGCCGCTGAGCTGAGGGCGTTTCCCACTCTCTGCGTGAAGTCCAGCACCACAGGGGTTATTGTGACCACTCGGCACAGACACAACAGGAGGCAGGGAGTTTGATCAGTCTGGGCACTGTCTTGGCGGCAGCGTGAGGAGGAGCTGTCTTAGAAGCCAGATAGATGGTGGCTGGAGCCAGCTGACCCGGAGTAAACCCGGAGCACTTCCTTAGAGACGCTGAGAAGTCTTTGGGAGGAAACTTCAGGTGAATTGCTGGCCATGCTGGGTGGGCAAATGTGGGTGAACCCGGGACCGTCAAGTTAATGACTTCATTGAATATACAAGCAGGCGATTCCTGGTCATGTCTGAGTTGCATAAAAGTTATGGAACAGTCTGGGTGCGGTGGCTCACACCTGTAATCCCAGCACTTTGGGAGGCCAAGGAGGGCAGATCACGACGTCAGGAGTTTGAGACCAGCCTAGCCAACATGGTGAAACACCGTCTCTACTAAAAATACAAAAATTAGCCGGGCGTGGTGGTGCACACCTGTAGTCCCAGCTACTCAGGAGGCTGAGGCAGGAGAATTGCTTGAACCCAGGAGGCAGAGGTTGCAGTGAGCTGAGATTGTGCCATTGCACTCCAGCCTAGGCAACAAGAGTGAGAGTCCGTCTCAAAAAAATAAAAAGTTATGGAACTGCAGAGTATTGCATAATATTGTGCAAGATTCTAAAGTTAAATGAGAATTTTATGAAAGTACCTTGATATGGTTAGGCTTTTTGTCCCCACCCAAAGCTTATCTTGAATTCTAACCCCTAGGTGTTGGGAGAGAGACCTGGTGTGAGGTGATTGGATCATGGGGGCAGTCTCTCCCATGCTGTTCTCGTGATACTGAGTGAGTTCTCATGAGATCTGATGGTTTTAAAAGTGTTCGGAAGTTCCTCCTTTGTTCACTAGTCTCTCTCCTGCCACCTTGGAAAAAGATGCCTGCTTCCCCTTCCGCCATGATTGTAAGTTTCCCAAGACCTTCTCAGCCATGCAGGACTGTGAGCCAATTAAACCTCTTTCCTTTATAAATTACCCAGTCTTGGGAAGTTCTTTATAGCAGTGTGAGAACGGTGCTATACATACCTCTTAAAGCTCTTGCTTTAATTGTTTATTACTACAGATGCATGAAAACTAATCAGTACTCCTTTTTATAAATTCATCTTTAATTTGAAGAAGCAATCAAGCATTCTCTGTCATCTTATTATTAAATTCCCCCTTAATTTATTTAGCCTTCTTATACCACTTATTAATTATTTTTTATCTTAGACTAATAGAGCAACATCTTTTTAAAAGTATAAAATCAAAAGCTGTACACATTTTTAACAAAAGTCTGAGTAATGCCAAAGAAAGAAACAAGCATCGTTCTTCATGCTGTGCCTGTCGGACTCTCTGAAGACCGTTGCTGGGTCATGGCAGGTTTTCCAGGGCTGAGCTCGATTGCTGGCTGCGTTCAGCTCAGTCAGTTACTCTTTCTATGCTAAATCAGTATGTCTTTTATACTCAGCCAGGACAGCTTAATCTTGTCAGAATATTTACTTTTTTCTTTACTTTGTACTTTTTCCTGGTAAGACTTCTACTGTTTAATTTTAACTTTTTATTTTGAAATATAGATTCACAGGAAGTTGCAAAGACAATACAGAGACATCTCACATAACCTTCACCCAGTTTCTCCCAATGGTTACATCTATAGTACAATATCAGAACCAAGAATCTGGCATTGCTACAGTGTATGTGTATAGTTCCATCCCATTTTAAGACAGGCATGGATTTGTGTAACCTCCACCATATTCAAGATACAGAGCTGTTCCATCAACTCAAAGACCTCCCCTTTGGTACTCTTTTACAGTGAAACCCACTTCCCTCCCTATCCCCACCATCCCTAACCCCTGACAACCAGTAATTTTTTTTTCTTTTTTTGAGATGGAGTCTTGTTCTCTCGCCCAGGCTGGAGTGCAGTGGCGTGATCTCAGCTCATTGTAATCTCCGCCTCTTGGGTTCAAGGGATTCTCCTACCTCAGCCTCCGGAGTAGCTGGAATTACAGGTGCCTGCCACCACACCTGGCTAATTTTTGTACTTTTAGTAGAGATGGGGTTTTGCCATGTTGGCCAGGCTGGTCTCAAACTCCTGACCTCGGGGGATCCACTCGCCTCGGCCTCCCAAAGTGCTGGCATTACAGGCGTGAGCCACTGTGCCTAGCCATAACCCATTTAAATTTAATGTAATTATGAATATGTTAGGGCTTATGCCTGTCATTTTATTTAGTTATTTTTTGTTGTTTTCTGTTTGTTTCCTATTTTTCTTTTCCTTCATTTTTTTCCCCCTGCCTTCCTATGGGTTACTTGAATATTGTATAGATTTCCATTTTAATTGATCTATAAATTTTTGAGTACACCTCTTTGTTTCCATTGTTTTTTGGTTGCTGTATGTATTACATGACATATACGTAACTCAGCGCCGTCTTCCGGTGCAAATGTCCGCACAGTTTGAGTGAAGTGTAGAAATCGTCACTTTTTAAAGTCCCTTTATCCTCCCTTAATTGACTTAAATATTCCTTCTACTTGCATTAAGAACCACATCAGACAGTGATAATGTTTTGCTTCAACTGTTAAATGTAATTTAGAAAACTCAAGAGGAGGAAACGCTGTTGTCTTTTTTTTTTTTTTGAGTTGGAGCCTCACTCTGTGGCCCAGGCTGGAGTGCAGTGGCGCGATGTGAAGGACCTCTTCAAGGAGAACTACAAACCACTGCTCAAGGAAATAAGAGAAGACACAAACAAATGAGAAGACATTCCATGCTCATGGATAGGAAGAATCAATATCATGAAAATGGCCATACTGCCCAAAGTAATTTATAGATTCAATGCTATCCCCATCAAGCTACCATTGACTTTCTTCACAGAATTAGAAAAAATTACTTTAAATTTTATATGGAACCAAAAAAGAGTCCATAAAGCCAAGACAATCCTGAGCAAAAAGAACAAAGCTGGAGGCATCATGCTACCTGACTTAAAACTATACTACAAGGCTACAGTAACCAAAAGAGCATGGTACTGGTACCAAAACAGATATATAGACCATGGAACAGAATAGAGTCCTCAGAAATAATGCCACACATCTACAACCATCTGATCTTTGACAAACCTGACAAAAACAAGCAATGGGGAAAGGATTCCCTATTTAATAAAAGTGTTGGAAAAACTGGCTAGCCATATGCAGAAAACTGAAACTGGACCCCTTCCTTACACCTTATACAAAAATTAACTCAAGGCTGGGTGCAGTGGCTCATGCCTGTAATCCCAGCACTTCAGGAGGCTGAGGTGGGCAGATTACGAGGTCAGGAAATCAAGACCATCCGGGCTAACATGGTGAAACCCCGTCTCTACTAAAAATACAAAAAATTAGCCAGGCATGGTGGTGGACGCCTGTAGTCCCAGCTACTCGGGAGGCTGAGGCAGGAGAATGGCATGAACCCGGGAGGCAGAGCTTGCAGTGAGCCGAGATTGTGCCACTGCACTCCAGCCTGGGCAACAGAGTGAGACTCCGTCTCAAAAATAAATAAATAAATAAAGTCAAGATGGATCAAAGGCTTAAATGTAAGACCTAACACCATAAAAACCCTAGAAGAAAACCTAGGCAATACCATTCAGGACATAGGCATGGGCAAAGACTTCATGACTAAAACACAAAAAGGAATGGCAACCAAAGCCAAGATTACCAAATAGGATTTAATTAAACTAAAGAGCTTCTGCACGGCAAAAGAGACTCTCATCAGAGTGAACAGGCAACCTACAGAACGGGTGAAAATTTTTGCAATCTATTCATCTGACAAAGGGCTAATATCCAGAATCTACAAGCAACTTAAACAAATTTACAAGAAAAAAGCAAACAACCCCATCAAAAAGTAGGTGAAGGATATGAACAAACACTTCTCAAAAGAAGACATTTATGCAGCCAACAAACATATGAAAAAAAGCTCATCATCACTGGTTATCAGAGAAATGCAAATCAAAACCACAATGAGAAACCATCTCATGCCAGTCAGAATGGAGATCATTAAAAAGTCAGGAAACAACAGATGCTGGAGAGGGTGTGGAGAAATAGGAACTCTTTTACACTGTTGGTGGGAGTGTAAATTAGTTCAATCATTGTGGAAGACAGTGTGGCGATTCCTCAAGGATCTAGAACCAGAAATACCATTTGACCCAGCCATCCCATTACTGGGTATATACCCAAAGGATTATAAATCATTCTACTATAAAGACACATGCACTCATATGTTTATTGCAGCACTGTTCACAACAGCAAAGACTTGGAACCAACCCAAATGCCCATCAATGATAGACTGGATAAAGAAAATGTGGCACATATACACCATGGAATACTATGCAGCCATAAAAAAGGATGAGTTCATGGCCTTTGCAGGGACATGGATGAAGCTGGAAACCATCAACCTCAGCAAACTAACACAGGAACAGAAAACCAAACACTGCATGTTCTCACTCATAAGTGGGAGTTGAACAATGAGAACACATGGACACAGGGAGGGGAACATCACACACAGAGGCCTGTCAGGGGGTGGGGGTTAGGGGAGGGATAACATTAGGAGAAATACCTAATGTAGATGACGGGTTGATGGGTGCAGCAAACCACCATGGCACATGTATACCTGTGTAACAAACCTGCACATTCTGCACATGTATCCCAGGACTTAAAGTATAATAAAAAAAATTAAAAAATGCTTTTTAATTTTCTCTAATACCTGTTGCTTTTTATACTTGAAATGAGTAAAAGCAAATGTACTATTTGATCTAGCACAAAATGTTACATTTAATTATATTTAGCGGGATATCTTTATCAGTTCATCATGCCATGTGAGTGAGTTTGAGGAACATTAAAGCATGAAAGTTTCCTTGTGTTCTTTGGTTTTGGCGAACTATGTTGTTTTCTCTTCTGAGCTGTGTGGTCTTGGACGAGCTGCTCTACTTCTCAGGGCCCCAGCTGGATCATTTGTAAAACGGAGATAATAAGAGTTCACCTTCAGAGGGTTGTTATACTGATTATGTGGGTTAAAAGATTAAAGTGCTTAGGACATTTTTTGGCAGATTAGCAAGCTCAAATAACGTTAGCCCTTGTTTTTGTTGTGACTGTTATTAAACAGAATAATACAAATGCTAGGAGTCATTCTTCTCCGGCATTCACTTTGCAACTTGCCTTCCCTTCTCTTGGTTGATATGGTTGGATTAGTATTTGCAAACCTCTCTGGAATTGGGTGAGGAACAGATAGTTTTATGTCAGGAAACTGGTTACCCCTGTGTGGCCCTCGAATTCTTTGCTCTAGCTGCTCAGGTGCAGTCTTGCTAGGGTTTTGCTCTTCAGCCCTTATACCCTATTGTATATGTGTTACATTCTATCTTTCATGTTTAGAAAGATTTGTATCTAAATACACTATTTATAGGTGCTTAAGAGATGTATCACAATACCCTACAATACTTCTTACCTTAGCAAGTTTGTTGGCAACTGCAGTGCTCGACCTCCAGGGGTCCTTGGCACCCTGTATTCTTTTTTGCTTTGTTTTGTTTTTTGATACAGGGTCTTACTCTGTTGCCCAGGCTGGAGTGCAGTGGGACCATCATAGTTCACCGCAGCCTCAAATTCCTGGGCTTAAGTGATCCTCCTATCTCAGCCTCCCAAAGTGCTGGGACCACAGGGGCACACCACCATTCCTGGCTAATTAAAAGAAATTGTAAAGATGGGATCTGGCTGTTTCCCAGACTGGTCTTGAACTACTGGGCTCAAGGGATCCTCCTACCTCAGCCTCCCAAAGTGCTGGGATCACAGGGGCACACCACCATTCCTGGCTAATTAAAAAAAAAAAATTGTAAAGATGGGATCTGGCTGTTTCACAGACTGGTCTTGAACTACTGGGCTCAAGGGATCCTCCTACCTCTGCCTCCCTAAGTGCTGAGATTACAGGTTTGAGCCACGGCCTCTGGTTCCCTGTGTTCTTAAGCTTTGAAGTGGGGCCTTGGGTTACACGACTCCATTTGCCCTTCAGGAACATTTGCCGGTTCCCTCCTAGCATCTTCCACCCTTCTAGTTGATGGCCAATTGAGTATCTGATTATTTGTTCCAGGATCTTTCCAAGTATTGATTCAAAGGTGAACAGTCTGTAACTGGGTACTAGGTCATCTCTTTTAAACAATGGCCACAGTGCCTCCTTTGAAAATCCTCCGGAGACTCTCTTTGTCCTCTGGGACTTCTCCTGTGACTGCCTGTGTCCCACAGTGACTGATGTGTGCCAATGTATAAAATGGCCAGGAGTGTAAAACATCAGACTTCCCCAGAGCAAACACACCCTTTGCAAAGTGATTATTTGGTTATTCGTCTTCCTCTATTAATTTGCTTTTCCACCCGTGCATCTATATGGAGGTTATGCAAGTTTGATGTTCACAGAAGCATTCTTCAGCAAAGATAATTAATTCAAACATTAAAAATATATACATTCTGTTGTTTTGCTTTCCTCTTTCGGAAAGGGAGTTTTAAAAACTTTTTTCCTTCACCTAGTAGACCTGGCAGTATATGAATGTTTGTTATTTCTCCTGTGCTGTGGAGTCCTCATAAGCTTTGCCACCTTACAGCTGCACCACTCACGAAGACCCTGTTTTTGTGATCTAGCTGAATTGTGACTTCAGGAAGATGAAGTTTGGATGTTGCCGTTCTTGTGGCAAACACAGGTGACACACCAATACAGGGGGCTGGATGCTGGTCCCCCCTGGGCATGGCGTGAATTCTTCAGAGTATGGATGTACGCAGTGTACGCGTGAGGGGTGTCCCTGTTCGTGTCCCTAAAGAGGTAAGCTGACTCCAGATGGCCTGTTCCAACTCTGTCCCCAGCCCCTCCAGGGCGGGGCCCCACCTGCCTGAGGCTGTTCACCCCCAGCCTCTTGCTGCGACAAGCCCCTCGTGCTGCCAGGCCTTCTTGGAAGAGGCACCAACCATTCCTGGCTACTTCCCAAGGAGCCCATCTGGTGAAGGAAAATGAACCATCCTCACAGTGGAGACAGTGATGGCAGCTGGTACAGACATCCTCTGCCTGCTCCTCCTCCCCATTCTGGTCTCTCCCTCCAAATACACCTGGATTGGCTGGGCCAGCACCTCCCTGGGGAATGGGACCCCTCTGTCCTATGAAAACAGCTCTAATCACTGTGAGTCCCCATTTGGTGTGCACCCCATGAACTTGGTTTTGGGAGAGACACCTGATTGGGAGCCATAGCTGTGTCTACTGCACCAAGGACCCACAGCCCCATCCCTTTGCCTTATCTTCGCCCCTCTTTGTGTTCTTGTAGACAGATGGGAAGGGAGATGGGGCGGGGGGCAGATGGAGTGTTTGGAGGGGCAGATCAGCCTGGACTGATCGCTCCCTGGACCTGATGAGCAGCTGAAGTCACTCCTGGACCCTCCCACTGTTACTGTTATCTGTGGGACCCTGTTTCCCAGGGTTGGGGCCTTCCTCTTCTCCTTCAGAAGGTAGGCATCCTTCAGTATCATCCTAAGAAGGGTGCAGAGGGGCACGGTTCTGAGGGCCTGGCAGGACTACATGTCTTTATTTTACCTTCATGTTTTATGGTTTGATATAAAACTACAGTTTTACTATAGCTTTCCACTTAGCATTTCCCTAGTTTATTTACTTTTTATTTTTATCAAAGAAAATGTCCAATAGAGCCAGACCCTACTACTCCAGGCCGTTCTTTTGGTGTTGACCACTGACCCAATCCATTTAAGTCATCTGTGTGTACCGGCAACGCTGGCTTCATTCACTTTCTCCTATTGTTGCCTTGTTGTTTTTGGCTGGTTTTCACAGTAGGTCCTAAAATTTCTATTTTTGAAACTCTAAACATATATAAAAAAAAGAGAGAGTAGCATAACGGACCCCTGTGAACACGCACCATGCAGCCTCAACAAAGATCAACTCCTGGGCAGCTGTGTCTCCCAGGCTGCAATACAGGCCACAGTGACCATATTGAAGGCACTGCGGCATCTTCCAACCTCCCTGCGACTGAGCAACTCACTTCCATTCTAATGCCTTTTCACCTGGGAGCTGCTTGTTTGTTGTTCCCATTTTAAAGCCCTCAAGATCATCTATTGAATGATGGCGTCTTGGAATTCCATGACGACAGACCTGTGATCATGTCTCCTTTCATTCTGCTGGTCCTTGGCAGGTCTCTTACATTTGGGCACTTGTTAGTTCTATGAACTTTTACTTGACTTCATCCTTCAGACCTTCTACAGAATTTTTTTTTTTGAGACGGAGTCTCACTCTGTCGCCATGCTGGAGTGCTGTGTCGCGATCTCAGCTCACTGCAACCTCTGCCCCCCGGGTTCAAGCTATTCTCCTGTCTCAGCCTCCTGAGTAGCTGGGACTACAGGTGCCCGCCACCACGCCCAGCTAATTTTTGTATTTTTAGTAGAGATGGGGTTTCACCATGTTGGCCAGGATGATCTCGATCTCTTGACTTCGTAATCCACCCGCCTCAGCCTCCCAAAGTGCTGGGATTACAGGCGTGAGCCACTGCGCCTGGCCAGAAATGTTGTTTTATTTTAGTTGTCATTCCTACAAATTCCAGGAGCTGTAATTTAGTCTCTGTCTGTGTGCACGTGTGCGTTCATCTTGCTGTTTTATGAATGCAGCATTTGCCTAAGGATGTTAATATAGATTTTTTAAAAGTTTTTTTCTGCTCTCTTTATAGACTGCTTCCTCTATGTTAATTTTTGTAACTTTCATTATTTTTTTTAAATCAAATTTCTTGTGGTGCTGGACTGTCCTTTCACATTGACGACCGAGGTACTAAAAACCAGACTGAGTCACAGCAGGGCCTGTGGGCTAGGGGCGTCATTCATTTCCCCTGTCGGGGGAAGGCCGCCCACCCATGGCTTCTGATTGTCTGGGAGCAGGTGGTCAGGGGCTCCTGCACTGAGAAAACTTCTCCTGGGCCCCCTGCATGGAGCGCCCCCACCCCTGTGAGATGGAGAAGGAGGGCGAGAGCTCCCCCTGTGGCCCAGCTATGGAAGGAGACCCTTTTTGTTGGGCTCCTTGTGGTAAACGACCTCTTCCTGTCCACATCTTCAGCTGTAGACACGTTCCCTGTACTTTACCACCTCTCATCTGTTCCTGCCTTCTGTACCTTGTTGAAATATCTCACTGGCTGCTGTTTTTCCTCTCATTTTCTTTGTTATTATGAATAATATCTTTAAAACTATTATGCAGAGCTTTAGGTAAAAGAGAAGATAAAATCCATCTGGTCAATCCACTGTGTTAAATAGAACATATATTTCTGAAAGTTCTTTTTCTTTCTTTTTCTGATTTCAGTTTTCTTCCCTTTATATATTGTGTCTTTTTTTTTTTGCCACTCATTCCTCTAATCCATCTACCTCCAAGAGACCGATTTCTAAATCTCTCACGATCTCTTCCCTGTTAGAGATCAGATGAGCAACAGACCTTGTTCTGTTTGATTCCTCCAACGTTCTAAGGGAGGAAGTTCTCTCCAGCGTAGACCAAAAATCGACGTGGTGGTCTGTGGTCAGCTGAATTGTTTTTCCAGAATGTAACAGTTTCATGCCCCATCATAACCAGATGTAGCTGAAAGCTTTGGTGAGTTGACCAGAAAAGGTTTCCTCGAGCTCTTCATCATGTGGGCATCTATAAATAGACTCTACTGCGATGTCGCCCTCGATCTTAATCCGCCTTGCACAGTCTAGTGAGTGGCTTCATGTTTCCTGAGAGATTTTATTCAGCGGATCGTGGTGTCTATCCACACGGATGCAGTGTTCCCTGCCGTGATGATACAATGTGAGAATGTGAGAGATTTTTTGCCCTGCAAGGAAAGAACTGAATTTCTCATTAAGTTGAAGAAATTTTTATGATCATTGAATTATTAAGGTCTGGTCTTTTCAGAAAGCTACCAAGGGAAGGGAAGGAAAAAAATAAATAATAAATGGTGTTTTTTGTGCAAAGTTTACATTTTTTTTTTCCAGGGAACAAGAAGGACGCTGATAAAACTCCAGATGCTTTGCTCATCCACGTCTACTCCACACATTTCTCCTAGACGGCGGCACCTCCTTTCCATCCTGACTTGGAGGGGCTTCATTTCAGACGGGCCGTGATTCACATTTTCTTACAGTACTTTGAGCTCTTGAAAGCCCTGGTAGAGATCATTATCATTTCCTGCTTTAGCCTGGCTCCCGAGCTGTGGTGGCTGCATTTCTTTGGTCCTGTTTTTTTATGAGCCTCACCCTTTGAGTACCAATAAAGGCTGCAGTAAAGGGACTGATCCAGACCCAGATAACTGCATGGCCAGAACAAAGTGCCCCAGCCTGAGCACCATGACAATAAATGGAGCTACATTGAAGCAAAAAGTTCCAGAGAAATGGGAAGAGAGGTGCCACAAGAGAGAGCAGGACTCTTAATCTTTTGGAACTAAAAGTTAACTGTTACTTCCACTACTTCAATTTGGAGCCTATTTGAAGGAGCCGTTGACATATGCTTTTATACAAATTTGTTGATCTGTATTTTCCTATATTTACTTTATGCACTCCTCAGTCATAACACTGCTAGAATGTCCTTTGTATAATTTAAAAAGTGACAATGGAATTTTTTGAAGTATGCAGGGGGAGAAGTGAAAAGAAGATGTCCACAGAGCAGGATGCTCCTTATCCTGGCCCCCATCTGTCATCAGGGGCACTGGGAACAGTCTCTGTTTTTCCTAGGAGCAGCGATCACTTAAACTAATTTACAAAGTAAGCTGATTTCTGCCTCCTAACAGTTACTGAGTGCTTAACATTATAGGAAATACAGTCTAGGTCTAAATTACTTACAAGGGATGTTTCAAAAAGTAGTCCTAAAAATTATTCAATCACCAAGAAATTATCCTTCATATAAATGTGTCAGGAGCAGTATGCATTGACATTTTGAGTAAATATTTCAGTTTTATGTCGAATGTATATTCAGTTGCTTCTGAAAAATAGATTGTAAGCAAGCAGATGGGGAAAATATTTCAAAATGGAATTTAAGAGGATCAATCGTATTTAGAATCAGCTGTATTAGAAATGCAGCATAATAAGAGGTATCTTTCTCGGAGCTGTAGGTATTGTTATAACCTGGGATTTGTTTCCTGTACATCTGGATATAGATCATTATGTAAATAAAAGAAATGCCTTTTCAATATTCAAAAGTGTTTTTTTCTTTTTGAAGCACAGCTAGTTATGTTTTGTTAATAAGGGAACATTAAATCTTTAATTTATTCCAAATTTTACTCACGATACTCAAACTGCTCTCACTCATTTTAGGTTGAGACTTTTCCAAGCCAGGATTGGGCTGATGCAGGGGACGTCCTCCGAGCAAGAGGGTGCATGCCATGGATGACAAAGGCAGGAGCTGCTCAGTCCAAACCTGGGTCCCCCAACCACCGTCTAGCGGACGTGTAACATCGGGCAAGTGACGCAGCTTTCCTCTCGCATTTTCCTATAAAATGGAGCTAAATATAGTCCCTACCTTATAGGGTTCTTATGAGGATTAAGTGAGTTAATGTGGAAAAATCACTCACGACAGCAATTGGTTATTGGTATCATATAAGGGGAAACATGGACTTCCTCAGATAATGCCAACGATTGACCCTTTCCTGCTGGGTATGTCCAGACAGTAAAACTCCTCTGTGCTTCAAAAAGTAAAGAACTGGTTCCATAGATGTGGGACATGAGCAGGGGTGGTGCTGTTGGAAATTTTGCTTTTTTGTTTAATGTGAACAATACCATTTGTTCTTGAGTGGTTTTGCCCAGGTATTATAGGCAAGGGGTCTTTGAAAAATGAATTTATGGCCAGAAGTGGCTGTATCTTCTCAAGCAAAGCCCTTGGTGTTTACTGATACCATCAGTAACTGAAGGCTCTTCTGGTTAGGGCTGAAATTCTTTTCCTTTTACAGAAGTTGGAGACACCAGATGAAAGACACTAAAAAGTTATAAAGTAGATTTAGTGTTGAGTACGTTCCAGCATTCTCCATTAATTGTGTGGTTTCAAATAGCAAAGGGCTACCTCCTCTTGAAGACAACTCATGAGAGGACAATGGGGAGGACATGGGTCCTGGAGGACCAGGAGCAGGGAGACACAGCCATTTGTGGGAAGAGCCCGTGGAAAGGGCATCCAGCCAGACTCCAGATCCGTCGTGTTTCCTTTGGCCAACTTCATTGCATCAACTTGTAGTTGATGTACTACTAGCAAATTGTAACAGTGTGTAAACTACTTAATAGGCGATCAAGTGGACCAAGAGGAAAAGTGGGACCTTCCTGGGGCACACATGCAGGTAACATGGAAACTATAGTCACTTCCTGGTGCTACCTCTTAGCCAGGCAGTGTCCTTAGTGATATTGCTTATGCCTTATTCTCGCCCTGTGTGGTTACGATCCTCCACTGCACAGGTAATGAACATGAGGCACTGAAGGTAACCTGCCCAGTGTCCCACAAGGCTGTGGTGTGAATGTTTACATCACCCAAAGCATTGAAATCCTAACTCCCAAGGTGGTGGTATTTGGAGATTGGGCATTTGGGAGCAGATAAGGTCATGAGGCTGAAGCTCTCATAGATGGAATTAGTGCCTTTATAAAAGAGGCCCCAAGAGAGACTGCTTGTCTGTCCCTTCCACTGCGTGAGAACACAGCAATAAGGTACCATCTACGAACCAGAAAATGGGTCTTCAACAGACCCCAAATCTGCCTTGACTGTGGACTTGCCAGCCTCTAGAACTGTGAGAAATACAGTTTTGTTGCTTATGAGCCACCCAGCCTATGGTAATTTGCTATAACAGCCCAAACAGACTGAGACACAGTGAGTGGACCCTGTGACGCCAGAGTCTGTCCCTTGGCCACCACTGTTGAAGGCCAAAAGGGTGAGGGTCGTGATCAACTCAGTGCACCACTGGAGGCTATATGGGTAAAGAGCAAACTGTTCTCATGAAAGCAGGATGTTGGCAAACTGACAAACTGCATCTGCAGCCCAGAAGGAATGCTGAGGGCAGTCACGACCCAGGCACAAGTGTTGCTTGGGATTAGACGCATCTGGAGCCTGTTAGCAATAATGTGAACCTGTGATCAATTAAGCAGCTGACCAGTCGTCACCTCCTGCTCCCTGTTCTTTCTACCCAATAAATACAAAGGGCTGGAGAAGCTCAGGGCTGCTGCCTTTGCTCACTAGAAGCGGGGAGCTCTCTTCTTCCCCTGGCCCTTTCCTTTAAAACAGTTTCTTTTGTCTTAAGTTTTCATTTCTATGTTCATCCCCCTTCATTCAGTCTCATAATGACGGTCTCAAGTAGTAACAGTAGTAATTGTCATAATGATGGTCTCAAGTAGTAAGAGTAGCAATTGTCGTAATGATGGTCTCAAGTAGTTAACAGTAGTAACTGTGGTAATGACAGTCTCAAGTGGTAACCGTGGCAGTCTGTCACACACCACCTGTCTTTCTTCCTAACTGCTCAGTACCTGGCTCCCTGGTGCACTCATGAGACCTGCTCTTCCCTTCTTTCTCACCCCTTCCACTCAGTCTGGAAGTTCTCAAGCACCACTGCTGAATCAGCAAAAAGTGAATGTGACAGACACAGTCACTGCCTTTTGAGAAAATTCATTCCCAGACAGACAACACTGCTATGGGCAGAATGTATAAAGGATCCCTCAAATAAGACACAAATGCTACACCTCACCTTCAGGAACTGTTGTGGTTTGGATATAGTTTGTTTGGCTCTGCCAAGTCACCTGTTGAAGTTGGTTCCCTAGTGTTGGAGATGGGGCCTGGTGGGAGGTGTTTAGGTCTTGGGGACAGATCCCTCATAAATGGCTTGGTGACAGTCTCACTTGTGAGAATTGTCACTCTTAGTTTGCATGAGAACTGATGGTAATAAAAAGCCTGGTGGCCAGGTGCGGTGGCTTATGTCTGTAATCCCAGCGCTTTGGGAGGCCGAGGAGGTGGAGTCTGCAGTGAGCCGAGATCACGCCACTGCACTCCAGCCTGGTGACACAGCAAGACTCTGTCTCAAAAAAACAAAACAGAAATAAAGATAATAAAGATCAGAGCAGAAAGAAATGAAACTTAAATGAAAACAGTACAATCAATGAAATCAAAAGTTGTTTTTTTGAAAAGGTCAACAAAATAGACAAATTTTGCCAGACTCAATAAGAAAAAAATGAGAGAACACCCAAATAAATAAAATCAGAGATGAAAAAGGAGGCGTTATAACTGATGCCACAGAAATTCAAACAATTATTAAAGGCTACCATGGGCAACCATATGGCAAGAAATTGGAAAACCTAGAAGAAATGGATAAATTCCTAGACACATACAGCCTACCCAGGTTGCACCTTGAAGAAATCCAAAATAACAAATAACAACATTGAAGCCATAATAAAAAGTCTCCCAGCAAAGAAAAGCCCCAGACCGAATGGTTTTACTGCCTAATTTTACTAAACATTTAAAGAAGAACTAACACCAATTCTACTCAAACAATTCTGAAAAATAGAGTACAAACTCATTCTATAAGGCCAGTATTACCCTGATACCTACACCAACAAATATAAATCTAAAAAAGAAAACTACAGGCCAATATCCCTAATAAACATTGACTAAAAAAATCCTGATGAATATTGATGCAAAAATACTAGCAAACCAAAGTCAATAATACATTAGAAAGATCATTCATCATGACCAAGTTGGATTTATCCTAGGGATGAAAGGATGGTTCAACATATGCAAATCAAATCAATCAATGCGATACATCTTCTCAACAGAATGAAGAACAAAAATCATATGTTCGTTTCAGTTTACACAGAAAAAGCATTTGAAAAAATTCAACATCGCTTTGTAACTTAAAACCCTCAAAAAAAAAAAAAAAACTGGGTATAGAAGGGACATACCTCAACATAATAAAAGCCCCATATGACAGACCCACAGCTAGTATCATACTGAATGGGAAATAACTGAAATCCTTTTCTCTAAGATCTGGAACAAGACAAGGATGCCAACTTTCATCACTATGTTATTCAATCAGCACTATGTTATTCAACACAGTCCTTGAAAGTCCTAGCTAAAGCAATCAGACAAGAGAAAGAAATAAAGGACATCCAAATCACAAAGGAGAAAGTCAAATTATCCTCATTTGTGAATGACATGAACTTATATTTGGAAAAGCCTGAAGAGTCCACCAAAAAATGATTAGAACTGATAAACAAATTTAGTAAAGTTGCAGGATAAAAAATCAACAAATAATCGTAGCACTTCTATATACCAACAGTGAAAAATCTGAAAAAAAGATCACATCTATAATATTAATAACTACAACTAAAATTAAATACCTAGAAATTAACCAAAGGAGTAAAAGATCTCTACAATGAAAACTATAAAACATTGATGAAGGAAATTGAAGGGGATACTGTTGGGAATCCTATTTATAGATAGCAAACTCACTCTTTCACCCCAAATTCTGCATCAATAATAATTATTAAGATAAATGTTGGGATTTTTATTTGCATCATCCTAGTGATTTTTTTTGGAGACAGAGTCTCCCTCTGTCACCAGGTTGGAGTGCAGTGGCACGATCTCGGCTCAGTGCAACCTCCTCCTCCCAGGTTCAAGCGATTCTCCTGCCTCAGCCTCCTGAGTAGCTGGGACTACAGGTGCCTGCCACCACGCCCAGCCATTTTTTTTTCTTTTGCATTTTTAGCAGAGACGGGGTTTCACCATGTTGGCCAGGATGGTCTTGATCTCTCGACCTCGTGATCTGCTCACCTCAGCCTCCCAAAGTGCTGGGATTACAGGCATGGGCACCGCGCCCAGCCTGCTGGCCAACTTTCTATTTTTCCTTCTTTGCTAATAGAATCTTGATTTATTCAGGTCTTGAGAACCCAGTAAGTGGATGCTGGTTATTGTAAGTCAATCTTGGCAATTCTACTTCCCTTGCTACTGATTGTTTTATGTGTGGTTAGTCAATGCAATGCTGTCTCATAATGTTTAAGAAGAAGTTGGTTGAAGGTTTTATTAGAGGGGTTCACCCCTAATAAAAAGGGGTCCAATGTGGACTTCAAGTCCAGGCTCTTATGGGAAGGATGCTGTTTTCCCTGCTTCTTCTACTAAGTAAAACTATAGACCCTGAACATAATACAAGAGACAACCAAAGGAGACCGCTAGAAGATGGAAAGAAGAAGGCAAGCTGGTTAGAGGTCCCAGGACTGGAGAAACAAAATAATAGCAGGGCACCTTACAACCCACCATCCAGCAGAGAAAGAAAATCCACTCTGACCCACAACCTAGCCACAGAAGGTGGCTCAGGTAGCTTCATTCCTCCCCCAGATTTGTGGAATCCCACCACCAACACCAGGTTAGCCCAGCAGCACCAAGAAGAAGGATCACTCCGAAGCCCCACTAGTAAGTGACCAGAGGAATCACTTCCCCGAGGACCTGAGCCTCCCCTCCCCTAACCAGGGTCATGGGAGACACAGGCAAGAAGGACTAACTGCAACAAGCACCTAGCCTAGGAAGTTTTTTCATCCCCACTGTCTGCAGACTCCTTTCCCCAACCTGTGGGCACCAGGGACCTAGCATGGGGAAAGTATCTGCCTATTTAGGCAGCACCAGTAGGGACCATTGGGAGATCAAGCAGTACAAAAAAAATGAGCCGCCCAAAATAACTCCACAAAAGCTCTGAAGATTAAATTGTCGTTGGAACCACAGCATACGAAAAAAGGCGAAGATCTGTGTGCCTAAACCTAATCAGGATGGCTACCTGCTAAAACAAAAGAATTAAATAGGGCCCATAGTTCCCTAACATAATAGTTAAAATGTCCAAGATACAGTGTAAGATCACCTGTCATACCAACACTCTGGAAAACCACGACTTGAATAAGAAATTACAGTCACCTGACATTGACATGGAGCTGAATCAGAGGTTAAATTGCCTGAAAAGAATTTTCAAACAGCCATCGTCAAACTGCTTCAACAAGCATTACAGGCTCTCTTAAAACAAATAAAAAATTAGAAAATCTGATCCAGAAAATAAAAGTTATAAAAAAGAACAAAATGGAAATTACAGAAGTTAAAAAATAGTAACAAGCTTTGCTCACTAGTAGAGTTAAGATGGCAGAAGATAAAATAGAGCAAACTTGAGGATTGAGCAAAACAACGTGCCCAAAATAAACAACAGAAAATAGAGTGAAAAAGATGAACAGAGTTGCAGGCACTCGTGGGAGAATAACAAAAGATGCAACATTTGTATTATTAGATTTCAAGAAGGAAAGAAGAAAGAGAAGACAAAAGGATGTTGAAGAAAATTATGGGTGAAAACTTCCAAATTTTGATGAAAGACATAAACCAACAGATTAAAGAGGCTGAGAAAACCCCAAAGGGAATAAATCCAAATAAATTCATGCCAGGGAACCATATATGCCTGAAAACTAAAGACAAGGAAAAAAATCTTGAAAAGTTCCAGGAAGAAATAACACATTCACAGTAAGTGAGCACCATTTTGAATGACAGCAGATTTCTCATCAGAAACCATAGAGACCAGAAAGAAGTGGCACAACACTTTTCCAGAGATGAAAGAAAAAAACTGTCTGCTGCTAATTCTATATGTGGTGAAACCATCCTTCAGGAATAAAGGGGAAATAAAGACATCCTCAGATGAAGGAAAACTAAAAGAATTTGTCACCAGATATTTACCTTTAACCCTTTTCCCATTTGCCCCAAGAATACTCGCCAGCAGTGCTTGCAGCTGCAGCGTTTACCCCGATATAATTTTGCCACGAGTTATCTTTTTTTTTTTTTTGAGACATAGTCTCGCTGTGCCGCCCAGGCTGGAGTGCAGTGGCGCGATCTCTGCTCACTACAAGCTCTGCCTCCCGGGTTCACACCATTCTCCTGCCTCAGCCTCCGGAGTAGCTGGGACTACAGGCACCAGCCACCGCACCTGGCTAACTTTTTGTATTTTTAGTAGAGACGGGGTTTCACCGTGTTAGCCAGGATGGTCTCGATCTCCTGACCTCATGATCTGCCCACCTTGGCCTCCCAAAGTGCTGGGATTACAGGCGTGAGCCACCGTGCCCGGCTGAAATATTTTGCTTTTATTATTATTTTTGCATCACTGTAGTATACTAACTTTGGAAACAAAAGACATCATTCTATTTAGGGCATTCTGGATTTAGTTAGTGGTATTCCCATTTACAAAATATAGTAATTTTCAACTGCTGAAAAGGTCAAATCCTAGAAAACGTAGCATTCCTACAGGTGATGTTAACATCATTCCCAAAGAAGATTCTTTTGATGAATCCTATTTTTCCGAAATACATGAATCTGATGATTCAGGCAATTCTGAAGTTAGTTCTGTTTAGAAACAACTCCAACAACAGCATTTATATTTTATTTTCACATTGAAAGTCAGTCAGATTTGGCCGGGCACGGTGGCCCAGCACTTTGGGAGGCTGAGGCGGGCAGATCACGAGGTCAGGAGTGCGAGACCAGCCTGGCCAACATGGTGAAACCCCGTCTCTACTAAAAATACAAAAATTAGCTGGGCATGGTGGTGCATGCCTGTAATCCCAGCTACTGGGGCAGCTGAGCCAGGAGAATGGCTTGAACCCAGGAGGCGGAGGTTGCAGTGAGCCAAGATCGAGCCACTGCACTCCAACCTGGGTGACAGAGCAAGATTCTGTCTCAAAAAGAAAGAAAGAAAGAAAGAAAGTCAGTCAGATTTGCTTCAGACTCCAAGAGCGTGTTTATGTAAAACTAAATGAGACCTGGAAGTGAACTGCACTTTTTTTGGTTTTCTAAATGGGAAAAGGGTTAAGAATGACTAAAGGAAGTTTTTCAAACAGAAAGAAAATGATAAAAGTAAAAACCTTGGTGCATCAGGAAGTAAGAAAGGACAATTGAAAGAGTAGAAATGTATGCATCCCAAAGATTATCCTTCCCCTCCTGTGTTGCATAAATCATGTTGATTATTTTTTAAGTGACGAAGGTAACACAAACTAATGGGAGGGAGATATCCACACTTCACTTGAAGTAATAAAATGTTAACACCAATATCTGGGGAGATGGGCCAAGATGACTGGCTAGAAGCAGCTAGTGTGCGTGGCTGTCACAGAGAGGAACAGAAGGGGCGAGTAAATACAACTCCTGCAGCTGAAACATTCAGGTCCTTGCATTGGGATTCATCAAGGAAACAACTTGACCCTACAGAGAATGAAGAGAAGGAAGACTGGACAACGGCCCCCCGGGGAGCAACATGGAGCCAGGACATCCTCCCTCGCCCAGGGAAGCAGGGAGTGAATGAGCCGCCCGGGAAACCAAGCTTCTCCCACAGATCTTTGCAACCCTTGGCTCAGGAGATCTCCTTGTGAACCCACTCACCAGGGCCTTGGGTCTTCAGTCTGACACAGAGCTGCCTGGAGTCTGGGCAGAGCAGCTGCTCAGGCATGCATGGAGACCCTGGAGCCTTAGATCCTTGGGCTTTCTGGCAAAAGTAGCTGCAGCTCTGGCAAAGAGGGAGATTAGACTCCCATACATACCCCTAGGAAAGAGGCTGAATCCAGAGGGCTGAGCAGCAGCAGCCTGCAGACCCCACTTCCACAGCACCCCACAAGATAAAGGCCCCCCGGCTTGGAATTCCAGCCAGCTACCAGCACTGCCCTGCACCTCCCTAAGAAGGAGCTCCCGGGGTGAGGGGTGGGCCACCGTCTTTGCTGTTCAGGTGATTTAGCCCTTCCAGCCTCCAGGCTCTGGAGAGTCTGAGCTAACCTGGGGCGGAAGAGATCCCTTAGCACAGCACAGCTGCCCTACCAAAACACGGCCAGACTGCTGCTTAGCAGGTGCCTGACGCCGTTGCTGCTCACTGGGCCAGACCTCCCAGCCAGGGCCTCTAGCCACCCCTGCCGGAGATCTCCAGCTGACAGGGATCTGAAGTCCCCCTCGGATGGCGTGCCCAGATGGACAGGCGGGCCGCCAGCTCCTTGCTTTTTGGGTGACTTTGCCGTTCCAGCCTTTGGACTAGGGAGTATCCGAGGCGACAGGGGGCTGAAGTGGACCCCAGCACAGCACAGGTGCTCTACCAGAACGTGGCCAGACTCTGCTTTTTTAAGCGGGTCCTGATCCCGTTCCTTTCCGCTGGGCCGGGCTTCTCAACCGGGGTCTCCAGCCACTTCCTACAGATGCCTTTCACCAGGCAACAAGTCCGTTCCTCCCTGGGACAAAGCTCCCAGAGGGAGGGACAGGCTGTCATCTTTGCTGTTTCTCAGCCTTCCCTAGTGACACGCCCAGGTTCTGGAAAATCCGAGGTGACTAGAGACTGAAGCGGGCCCCAGGCATAGCACGGCAGCCCTGCAGAAAAGTGGCCAGATTGTTATGTGGGTGCCCGTTCCCATATCTCCTCACTGGGCAGGTCCTCCAGGCCTGGGCCTCCAGCCACCGCCCGCCAGAGCTATTGAGCCAGCACCAACTCAGCATCTCCCTGGACAGCCTCCAGGGGCAACTGAAAGTCTCTCTGTCACGGGGCAAAGACCCGAAGTGCCTGATCCACATCCCCAACAAGCGGCAGCCAACCCTAGGAGAGGAGGCCAGTCCATTCCCCACGGGTCTCAAACACCTCCTCCTTGAATTAAAAGAGGACTGCCCAGGGCTGGGTCGCATCCATTAAGATGTGCTGTGAGAGGACGTGATGCTGGAGCTGCATCTGACCCGCGATGGAGACTGAGAACACTGTAGGAGGGACGACCAGGAACGTGTTTAACCAGCAGGGGAACCACCCTCTTCTCAATGTCTGATTCTGTGGGAAAATGCCAATTACTCATCGGTTATGAGATGTGTAATCTGTTATTTGCAACCAAAATACTCTACTTGATCTAGGCTTGAAAACTCAAGCTACCTCCAATAGAAGAATTATTGGAATAGTTTCCAGACAAAATATAAAACATCCAGTTACATTTAAATTTCAGATAAACAGTGAATACATTTTTATTTTATTTTTATTTATTTATGTTTTTAATTTTATTATTATTATACTCTAAGTTTTAGGGTACATGTGCACAACGTGCAGGTTTGTTACATATGTATACATGTGCCATGTTGGTGTGCTGCACCCATTAACTCTCCATTTAACATTAGGTATATCTCCTAATGCTATCCCTCCCCCCTCCCCCCACCCCACAACAGGCCCCGGTGTGTGATGTTCCCCTTCCTGTGTCCAAGTGTTCTCATTGTTCAATTCCCACCTATGAGTGAGAACATGCAGTGTTTGGTTTTTTGTCCTTTCGATAGTTTGCTGAGAATGATGGTTTCCAGCTTCATCCGTGTCCCTACAAAGGACATGAACTCATCATTTTTTATGGCTGCATAGTATAGTGAATACATTTTTAGTATAAGTATGCCCCATATATGGGAGAGGATTGAGTCTTATAAAAAATTACTTGTTTATTTGGTATTCAAATGTAACTACATTTCTCACATTTTTATTTGCTAAATCTTGTAACCCAGTATTGGAATAGGTATGGATGTATATGGTAACTGAAAATTAGTATTTGTACAGGCTGCATTAGATTCGACTCCCAATACGTGAGTGAAACTGAGGATCTGTCATTTCAGATTTGTCATTTTGAGAGTAATAATGTCATATTTGTTTTACACATATAAGTATTAAAAATGGGATTTTTCTTTTTGGCTATGACCACAAAAGCACAGACAACAAAAGCAAAAGTAGACAAAGGGGAGTGCATCAAACTCAGAATGCTTCTCCACAACAAGAAAACAATCAGCAGATCAAAGAGACAACCTACAAAACAGGGGAAAATATTTGAAAATTATACATCTAATAAGAGGTTAATATCCAAACTATATAAGAAACTCAAGGTCGGGCACGGGAACTCACGCCTGCAATCCCAGCACTTTGGGAGGCCAAGGCGGGTGGATCATGAGGTCAGGAGATCGAGACCATCCTGGCTAACACAATGAAACCCCATCTCTACTAAAAATACAAAAAATTAGCCGGGCGTGGTGGCGGGCACCTGTAGTCCCAGCTACTCGGGAGGCTGAGGCAGGAGAATGGCGTGAACCCAGGAGGCAGAGCTTGCAGTGAGCCAAGATTGCGCCACTGCACTCCAGCCTGGGCAACAGAGCAAGACTCCATCTCAAAATAATAATAATAATAATAATAATAATAATAATAATAATAAAATAAACTCAAACAAGTCCACTCCCGGAAAACAAATAACCAGATTTTAATATGAGCTAGGGACCTGAATAGACATTTCTCAAAAGAAGACATACAAATGGCCAACAGGTATATGAAAAAAATGTTCAGCCTCACTAATCAGTCGGGAAATGCAAATGAAAACCACAATGAAGTATCATCTCACACCTGTCAGAATGGCTATTAGGAAAAAAAAAAAAAGATAACTGTTGGTCAGGATGTGGAGAAAAGGGAACCCCTGTACACTGTTGATGGGAAGGTAAGTTAGTATTGCCATTATAGAAAACAGATGAAGTTTCCTCAAAAAATAAAAATAGCCCGGTGTGGTGGCTCACGCCTGTAATCTCAGCACTTTGGGAGGCCAAGGTGGGAGGATTGCTTGAGACCAGGAGTCTGAGGCCAGGTTGGGCAATATAGTGAGAACTTGTCTTTACAAAATAAAAAAATTAGCTGGGTATGGTGGCACACACCTGTAGTCCTAGCTACCTGAGAGGCTGAGGCAGGATTGCTTGAGCCCAGGAGGTTGTGGCTGCAGTGAGCCATGATCATGCCATTGCACTCCAGCCTGGGTGGAAAAAAAACAAACCTAAACTAAATAGGACTACCATTATGGCCCAGCAATCCCAGTTCTGGGTGTATATGTAAAGAAAATGAAATCAGTATGTCGAAGAGATGTCACACCCGTGTTCATTGTGGCAATCTTCACAACAGCCAAGACTTGTAACTCACCTAAGAGTCCATCTAGAATAAAAGGATAAAGAAAATGTGGTATTGCCAGACGCGGTGGCTAATGCCTATAATCCCAGAACTTTGGGAGGCCAAGGAGGATAGCTTGAGTCCAGGAGTTTGAGACCAACCTGGGAAATATGGTGAGGGCTGGTCTCCACAAAATATTTTTAAAAATTAGCCAAGCGTGGTGCTGCATGCCTGCAGTCCCAGCTACTGGGGAGGCTGAGGTGGGAGGATCGCTTGAGCCTGGGAGAAGGAGGTTGCAGTGAGCCGAGATTGAGCCACTGTACTCCAGCCTGGGTGACAGAGTGAGACCCTGTCTCAAAAACAAACAAACAAACAAACCAGAAAACGTGGTATGTATGTGTATATATAGACTTATATATACACATATACAATGCAACACTATTCGGCCTTAAAAAAATAAGAACATCCTATCATTTGTGATAATATGGAAAAACCTGGAAGCCATTATGCTGAGTGAAAGAAGCCAGGCACAGAAAGACAAGTACTGCAGGATCTCACTTAAGTGTAGAAACTAAAATAGTGGAACTCATAGCAGAGGGTAGAATGGTGAGGGCTGGCTGGGTGGAGAGATGCTGGTAAAAGGGCACAAACTTTCATTAGGCAGTTTGGGAGCTCTGTAGCACACAGCACAGTGACCACAGATAATAGTAATGTATTATGTACTGGAGCATTGCTAAGAGAGTGGATCTTCAATGTTTTCATCTGTGTGTGTGTGTGTGTGTGTGTGTGTATGGTGATATATACATGTGTGTGTGTATATATATATATGGTGTTATATGAGTTAATTAGCTTCATTGAGCCCTTTCACAGTGCATACATATGTCACAGCATCATACTGTACACCATAAATATATACAATTTTTATTTTTCAATGATATCTTAATGAAGCTGGAGGTTGGAGAATGGGATTCTTTTTCTCCCAGTTTCAGCCCAGGCCTCAAGATAATGAGTGTCAGCTACAACCACATTCCACGCAAGGTGCAGGGCCTATGAGGGACTTTTAAAGGAAGTGGTAAAAAATCAATTCCATGACTCTTGCCCCTCCATCAACCTTCTTAGCAAAAGCTACAAATTCAAATATACCCTTAGGCCAGCATAAACTGGGGGAAGAGAAACATGCGATGAAGTTTAGTACTTTCTCATGTGGGACTAGGCATGTTAATCTCTGAAATAAGGTCATTACCACTTCAAGAAGTGACCAGAGGACTTTGTACCATTCAGGAGTGATTGTGAAAATTATGAGGACCAGCAGAAGATTTCATCCAAGGTGGCAGGAGAGAAACAGCTCACAGAGCAGACTGAGAGGTGTGTCTGTATCACAGGGTGTGCAACTCATCCCATGTGGTGGAGTCTGTTCCTTAAATAGCAGGCACTGGTCTAAGCCCTTTAGAAATCTGAGTGCACTTAATCCTCTTACCAGTGCAGTGAGATTTATATTATTATTTCCATTTTACTGATAAGGAAACCTATGCAAGTATAATAAACTTTGAGGAGGTTACCTAAGATTACACATCTAGGGTGAGATAATGACAAGATTTGAATTCATACACTCTGGCTTGAGGGCCACTTGTAATCACATGCTAAACAGCCTCTTGCATGAAGTGGAGCAAATGCAACCACATTTACATGAAAGGCTCTAGACTTTTAATTTAATTTAATTTAATTTAATTTTAGACAGACTATCACTCTGTTGCCCAGGCTGGAGTGCAGTGGCGCAGTCTCGGCTCACTGTAACCTCCACCTCCCAGATTCAAGCAATTCTCCTGCCTCAGCCTCCCAAGTAGCTGGGATTACAGGTGCCCGCCAACACACCCAGCTAATTTTTGTATTTTTAGTACAGAGGGAGTTTCATCATGTTGGCCAGGCTGGCCTGGAACTCCTGACCTCAGTTGATCCACCCACCTCGGCCTCCCGAAGTGCTGGGATTACAGGTGTGAGCCACCACGCCTGGCTAGACTCTTTAATACATCCATCATCATTATCATCATCACCACCATCTAAATTCATTCGAGGATTCTTTATCTCCACTGAACATGTCCTATACTTCGCACTGTTTTGTATCATGGGAGTGGATGGTGTTTTGAAACAATAGGGCAAAATAGCAATGATCACTTCCTGAGTGCAAAATATATACTTGTATTAAATCCTTCACTTATTTAATCCTCTCAACAAAGCCATGAGTTACCTCTTTCACAGATAAGGGAACTATTAATACAGTTAAGAGAGAATAAATTATCCACATCTAGTAAGAAAAAGATTTATGTGGCCAGGCGCCGTGGCTCACGCCTGTAATCCCAGCACTTTGGGAGGCCCAGGTGAGCAGATCATCTGAGGTCAGGAATTCCAGACCAGCCTGGCCAACATGGCAAAACTCTGTCTCTACGAAAAGTACAAAAATTAGCCGGGCATGGTGGCACACACGCCTGTAATCCCAGCTACTCAGGAGACTGAGGCAGGAAAATAACTTGAACCCAGGAGGCAGAGGCTGCAGTGAGCCGAGATGGCGCCACTGCACTCCAGCCTGGGTGACAAGAGTGAGACTTCGTCTAAGAAAAAGAAAAAGATTTACGTCCAGATCTCTCAGATCTGCTGCCTGGCCCTTGACTACCGTGGCATTCAGCTCCCCCGACAGCTTCCTTTCTCCAAGGAGGGAGCTGGACTCATGGAGTCAGCCTGGGCAAGAGCAAACTCCTTGGGCCACTGCAGCGACTGCGCTCACTCTTTCGAGTTCCCGCCTTTTCCCTTGAAATTCCCATTTATTGGGGGATTAGACATAAATATTTGTAATTTATAGTGCAAATAGTCTTTACTTTGCTTCCTACAAAATACTTAAATCAAAATGAGATTGTCAGGGAGTGCACAAAACAG
Source organism: Pan paniscus (assembly GCF_029289425.2). Lineage (NCBI taxonomy): Eukaryota > Metazoa > Chordata > Mammalia > Primates > Hominidae > Pan > Pan paniscus. The sequence goes on along the minus strand of NC_073266.2, from coordinate 94,182,471 downwards.
GTGTGGTCAACCACCTTTCTAATGTTTGGATAATGTTAAAGAGGTCTGTGAATTCAGGAAATGATCTCGTGGTTACCAGGCAGCCAGCGTACCCCTCCTGATGGATTGTGGGTCGGGAAGAGCACAAGTGTTTTGTAACTATGGAAACAAACTGAGTTTGTCAAGCCAGAGAGCAACCCTCCAGCATCCAGATTACCCTTCGAAGACGGCAAAGAAAAAGAGAGCTCTGAAATCACTCAACGCATAGGAGCTGGTTCTATAATTTTTAGACTTTAATTAAATCAATTATTAAAGCCTTTCTTAATGCCTTGCTGAGATATTCAGGCTCGGGCTGCCTCAGGAGAGAGGAAGTGGTTGAATGCACAGAGGTGGCTAATAAGGTTGGTCACTGGCCCCTGAGGGACGCTAGGCAATAAGGAAGGTTCTCCCTCCCACACCCTTTCCAGTCTCGCCCTCACTCCTTGTGTCTCTTCCAGAGGGGACACAACATTCCAGAATCCCGCAGGAAAGATTCTACCATCTCCACAGCTGCCCTTGCCGCAGTCCTCCCTACCGTTGGAGAAGATGCCCCCAATAACTGGGGTGTCTCGAGCTAGTGGACACATCATGGAGCTGGGTGAGGCCAGAGGACCTTCCTAGAAAAGGGAATATTTCTCTCTCTCTCTTAGTGATCTGCCTGGGTCAGGAGTTTGGGATCACTGGCAAGTTGAACAGGTCCTGTGGATCTTTTCTAGCCTCTGTGTGCCCTAGAGAAGGAGGGCTGGCTCACATCTCCCTGCGGCCGTATTCAGAAATAACTGGGGAATAGAACACAGTGTATTGGCTCGTACAGAGTCCACGGTGAGGGGCCGTGGCCATACCTGCTGCCTTGTTGACCTTGGTTTGCAGAGTGGACTGTGTCATTAAGATCCTCCCATGGCCTCGTCCTGTGCTGGCCATCGCTATGCATCCAGTAAGGTAAGGAGTTTGCTGCAACAGGCAGTTTCTTCAGAGCACAATTTTATCGGGTGACTTGGATGAACTGGCTTGGGTGTGGGGTGTCCAGAATGACAATGTCTCTGTCAAGGGCCCTGGTTCCATGCTGAGGACGTCTCTGCAAACACGTGGGAGGGAAACAGAGAGGATGGGGCAGGACAGCACACACCCACCTTTCCTCCAGGCACCTGTCTGGCTCCGCACGTCTTCCTCATGGGTGATGGCAGCCAGAGCTGACCTGGGCTCCTCTGAAGACGCAGCAGAGCTTTGATTGCATGAGTGCAGCTGGGGAAAGAGCCCATAATGCAGCAATTATTGTTCATTTGTTGCTATGGTATTTCTGTGGCCTGTTTGGATCCATGAATGTCTTGATTATTTTCAATACCCATTTATAGAACATTCTGTTCATCTCAAAGTACTTTGAGACCATCTTCGTAGGATACTCTCTGTAACAGACACAAGTTAGTAACGGCATTGCTATTTTACAAATGAGCACATTGAAGTGGGGTGTTGTTTTAATAACTAAAATCAGGGAAAGTGAAAGAAAAGACATATGATAAATGACATTATCATTCTAATAAAGGAAACTTAGCTTTAGGTTAAATTATATTTGACATAAATTGATGTTTTGACATCAACGGATATCACTGAGGCTTTGACATCTAGTTGGTGTCACAATTGGGAGAAATATTATTTGAGGAACAGGTTACCGGGAAAGGCAGGCCTAATGAAGCAGAAAGAGGAGATCAGCAATAACTCTGGCTTTCAAATCTTTGGTTTCCAAAGAAACTATGTAGAAAATTAATGAGTTCACAGCTCAATCTTCTACGTATTGGAGCCTATATTCACAGAATGTTTACAACTTTTGGGTAATAGGGTATGATAATTGTTATGTATGTATAATATTAAGATAATATAATTGTGTAATTAAAAGAAAAAAACCCCTATGAGTAAATACATCATGGGATATTCATGCAATGGAATTCTATAGGATAGTGAAAATGAATGACATTCAGCTGAAAATGTCAACACCCGTGGATGACTTCCCAAACATAAACTTGAACCAAAGACTGGGTTATCTACAATATAATGCCACTTATCTTAAATAGAAACTTCAAATATATGCAAGATTTAGCAACATATACTTTAAGGATACATGGTTATATAGGAAAATGAGGAAGGAAATTAAGTCAATTATGAACACAACATTAGACGATGGTGGCTCTGGGAGGAAGGAGAAGGAATGGCGTCGGGAAGGCCCAGTCCTTAGAGTCTTCAGCGATACTGACACAGCTCTAAGGCCTAAGCTGAGTGGCTGACTTGGGCCTGCTTGTAATAGTATTCTTTGTATCTCATGTGTACTTTTTAATATTTTCTTTTGTGTTTACAAGCCATAGGAACAGTCACTGGCTTGCTTTTAGTGGTTCTCCAACTGCAAACCTTGATTTGTTTCTATGGATCACGTGGAGAGCTGTCCTAAGCACTGGCATCTGCTCAGCAGGGATTTAATTAGGGCTGTCCACGACTTTCATTTTCACAGAAAATAATTCATGTAGGTCAGAGGACATGTTCGCCACAGTTTTGTGTTATGGGATTATAAGTGATTTCAAACCCCAAAGATTATCCTAGAATAATAATGAGTATAAATAAGCCCAGTGGCTGAATTCTCAAATATGTGTCTTAAAAAAGCAAATGTGAACCAGAATGATGACGTTTTAAAAAAAATTTCAACAGATGTGTTGGTAAAATCATACGAAATAAAATAGATTATCTACTTTCACTTCCGCCTTCATACGACTTTCCTAGAACACGAGATCATATTAGGAGAGAATCCTACAATTTCCCTTCTCCTCTGGTTTACAGAAAGGAACTGAGGCAGCGGGAGGTAAGGAGACTTCTTTAAAATCAGAAGACACTTAGTGCCAACAGAGTCTAAGCCTCTCAACTCACAAGAAAATGGCCGGCCCACCCTACTACCCCTGCTCTGCCCTCTCCTCTCCTTCGATACACACTATTGAGAGTGCATACACCAAGTCTAGAGATCCATTCCAGTACAAGAAGCACTGACTGGAGGGGCAAGAGATCGATGTTTTGGTTCTAAATCTATTATCTACAATCTAAGCCACTTACTATATAAGAACCTTAGCCAGGGTAACATGGCAAGACCTCATTTATACAAAAAATGAAAAAAAAAATTGCCAGGTGTGGTGGTGTGCACCTATAATTCCAGCTACTTGGGAGGCTGAGGTGGGAGGATTGCTGGAGCCCAGGAGGTGAAGACTGCAGTGAGCTGTGTTTGCACCACTGCACTCCAGCCTGGGCAACAGAGCAAGACCCTGTTTCAAAGAAAAAAAAGCAATTATCCTGCCTCAGCCTCCCAAGTAGCTGGGATTACAGGCACCTGCCACCACACCCGGCTAATTTTTGTATTTTTAGTAGAGAGGGGGTTTTGCCATGTTGGCCAGGCTGGTCTGGAACTGATGACCTCAGGTGATCTGCCTGCTTTGGCCTCCCAAAGTGCTGGGATTACAGGTGTGAGCCACCGCACCCGGCTAGACTTTTTAATACATCCATCATCATTATCATCATCACCACCACCATCTAAACTCATTCAAGGATTCTGTATCTCCACCAAACACGTCCTATACTTTGCACTGTTTTGTACCATGGGAATGAATGGTGTTTGAAACAATAGGGCAAAATCTTTACTTGTGGGACAATATGTTTTAGACATTCTGGTGAGCAGGTAAAATTCCTAAAGTAGGTTAGTGCCTATTGGCACTGTGTCTTTTATTCCTAAACAAGCATAAAGGTTTGTGTTAAAAACAAAATTTGACCCAATTTCAGCATAGAATGCAATGGCAGATGCTTGTTTGATTTTTTCTTCCAAGGTGCTCTTATTATTACCATCCTCTTTAAATTCTTCCAATATTACTTGGGTGGGGGGCACTTTATTATGTGCTAATCCTTCTATTAACACCTGACAGCTTTTTACCATCCAGGGGGTAAGGCCTGGAGTAGGTACCCACAGCAACAGAACCACAGGACACAGTCTTTGTCCATGGAAGAATCCAGGATGCTAGGGGTTAAATAGCCTATCCCAAATCTCTAAAAAGAGGTGCTTTGCATCAGGAAGGTTTTTATAGAGAACATCCTAGAAAAACATTTTCACCTCCTTCTTTGCTCCCGGTACAATGGGCCAACACCAAACTTCTTTTTGTTGTGTCTTAGGAGGTAGAACACTGGATTAGCCACAGAAAGCACACAGGCCTTTGCTGTGGATGAGTCAAAGATCCACGTGCGAGCATCCCGTAGGGTAAGGACAGGTCCAGATCCTGAGTTCAGACCACCAAGGAGCAGGGAGAGGGAGGATTTACTTGCATTTCAGCTTTGTTAGGGGAAGACCCAGCACTGCATCCACTGATACACACCTTGGGGAGTCTGCCAGAATACAAAGGAATGACAAACACCCTTTGAAATCTATTTGTCTGACTCTCTAGATTTACACACATAATATTCTTTCCTGACATTCATTTCCACCCATAACAACAGTAACAAACTTGTTCTGTTTGAGACAATGCCATTCTCCTTATTTCAAACAAAAAATATGCTCACTCCCTCACCAATGGGTGACAATAGTTACTGACCGCATCCATCCTCAATCCTGGATGTTCATTCATTCTCAAGTTCCACCTGCACTGTAGTTGCGTTATTCTGAAACCTATGAACTAAACTACAGTTAACTGTAAACAAACCGTATATATAATAGTGAGAGAGAAGAGAGAGGAATCAAACAAAAATTAATTAACTCATAAATATATACATGACACAGCAGGAAGGAGAGGATACAGTCTGGATTTCTGCAGCTGTTCATGAGGCCAAAGCTGATATTTAAGACTTCTTTTTATTATCACGTTTATTTTGCTTTCAGCCAACACCTCAAATGGTCTGAAGTCTTTATACACGAGGGCTTCCCAAATATTAATTCTTCATAAACCTGACAGCTTGTCGGTCCTGTCTGTAGAAGATGGTGTTAGTCAGAGTTCTCCAGAGAAAGAGGAACAACAGGATGTGTATATGTAGTGCACACATAAAGAGACTTATTTTAAGGAACTGGCTCATGCAGTTGTGGAAGTTGGCTACTCCAAAATCTGCAGGGTTGACTGGCAGGCTGGAGATCTAAGGAAGAGCCAAGATTGCAGTTCAAGTCTGAAGACTGTCTGCCACAGAATTCCTTTTTGCTCTGGAGAGGTTAGGCTGATTTATTCAGTCCTTCGACTGATTAGATGAGGCCCACCCACATTACAGAAGGCAATTTGCTTTACTGAAAGTCCACCAATTTAAATGCTAATCTTATCTAAAAATATCCACACAGAAACATGCAGAATAATGGCTGCATGTTAATAAGGACAGTACATCTGGAACAGCTGCTGCTGAAATCAGGACTCACAATGTCCCATGAGAGTGAGAACTTACTGCCACAAGATGGCACTAATCTGTCAATGAGGGACCCACCCCCAGACTCAAACATTTTCACTAGACTTCACCCCTCAACACTGCCATATTGGGAAGGAAATTTCAACACAAGTTTTGGTAAGAACAAACCACATCCAAATCCTAGTAGCATACAATTATTATAGTCTTATTCATTTTTTTCCTGTGAGGTTGGTAGCAATGTCCCTGCTTCCATTCCTAATTTTAGTTATTTGAATCTTCTCACCGTTTTCTTGGTCAGACTAGCTAAAGGTTTGTCAATTTTGTTGATTTTTTTTTTTCAAAGAGCCAATTTTTGGTTTCACTTCTTTTCTCGTTTTTCTATTGTCTACTTTGTTATCACTAGTCTAATCTTTATTATTTACTTCTTTTGCTTGTTTTGGGTTTCAGTTTGCTCTTCTTTTCCTTTATTTATTTATTTATTTATTTATTCATTTATTTGAGACAGAGTCTCGCTCTGTCGCCTAGGCTGGAGTGCAGTGGCGCCATCTCGGCTCACTGCAACCTCTGCCTCCTTGTGATCCGCCTGCCTCAGCCTCCTAAAGTGCTAGGATTACAGGTGTGAGCCACCATGCCCTGCCTGCTCTTCTTTTTCTAGTTCCTTAACGTATAAAGCTAGGTTATTGATTTGAGATATTTATTCTTTTCAAATGCAGAATTTTACAACTATAAATGTTTCTCTAAATACTGCTTCCCATGGTTTTGGTATTGTGTGTTTTTGCTTTCATACATCTCCAAATATTCTCTAATTTCCTTTGTGATTTCTTCTTTGATCCATTGATTGTTTAGGTGTGTTGTTTAATTTCCACATATTGTGAATTTTCCTGTTTTTCTTCTATTATTAATTTCTAGTTTTATTCCATTGGGTTGGAGAAGATACTTTGTATGACGTGAATTTATAAAGACTTATGTCATAACATATGGTCTATCCTGGAGAATGCTCCATGTATAATTGAGAAGAATGGGCATTCTGCTGTTGTTGAGTGGAGTGTCCTATAAATGTCTATTAGGTCTAGTAGGTTTATAATTTTTTCAAGTCTTCTGTTTCCGTGATGATCTTCTGTTTAGTTGTTCTATCCATTATTGAAAGGGGTATATTGAAGTCTTCAAATAAATATTATTGTTGAACTCTTTCTCTTTTCAATTATCTCATAACTTTACGTATTTTGGAGGCTCTGTTTACAGGTGCATATATGTTCCTAATTGTCATATCTTCTTAATGGAGTGACCCTTTTATCTCTTATAACAATTCTTGTCATAAAGTCTTTTTTTCCTAGTGTTAGTATAGCCCTCCAGCTCTCTTTTGGTTACTGTTTGCAAGGAATATTTTTTTCCATTCTTTGACTTTCAACCTACTTATGTCTTTGAATTGAAAGTATCTTTTGTACATGGAATCAATCCAAATGTCCATTAATGATAGACTGGATAAAGAAAACATGGTACATATACACCATGGAATACTATGCAGCCGTAAAAAGGAATGAGATAATGTCCTTTGCAGGGACATGGATGGAGCTGGAAGGCATTATCCTCAGCAAACTAATGCAGGAACAGAAAACCAAACACCGCATGTTCTTACTTATAAGCAGGAGCTGAACAATATGAACACATAGACATAGGGCGGGGAACAACACACACTAGGGCCTGTCTGGAGTTGTGGGGAGGAGGGAGAGCATCAGGAAAAATAGCTAATGCATGCTGGGCTTAATACCTAGGTGATGGATTGATAGGTGCAGCAAGTCACCATGGCACACATTTACCTACGTAACAAACCTGCACATCCTGCACATGTACCCCAGAACTTAAAAGAAAAAAAAAGAAAGTGTCTTTTGTGAAGAGCATATACTTGGATCAAGTAGTTTTTTAAATCCATGCTGCAAATCTCTGCCTTTTCATTGTAGAATTATTGTAGAATTTAATTCATTTGCATTTAATATAATTACTGATAATGAAGGATGTTTCCTTGTTTGTTTCTTTTTTTTTCTTTTTTTTTTTTTTTTTGAGATGGAGTCTCACTCTGTCACCCAGGCTGCAGTGCAGTGGCATGATCTGGGCTCAATGCAACCTCCGCCTCCCGGGTTCAAATGATTCTCCTGCCTCAGCCTCCCGAGTAGCTGGGACTACAGACACGTGCCACCATGCCCGGCTAATTTTTTTTTTCTTTTTTTTTTTTTTTGAGACAAGAGTTTTGCTCTTGTTGCCCAGGCTAAAGTGCAATGGAGTGATCTCGGCTCATTGCAACCTCTGCCTCCCGGGTTCAAGCAATTCTCCTGTCTCAGCCTCCTGAGTAGCTCAGATTACAGGCATGCACCATCATGCCTGGATAATTTTGTATTTTTAGTAGAGATGGGGTTTCTCCATGTTGGTCAGGCTGGTCTTGAACTCCTGACCTCAGGTGATCCACCCGCCTCGGCCTCCCAAATTGCTGGGATTACAGGCGTGAGCCATTGCGCCTGGCCTGTTTGTTTCTTTTACTTATATTTGTGAGTTATTTTCTAAGTAGTCGCCCTGGGGATTAAAATTAGCATCTTAATTTCTGAAAATCTAGTTTGGATTCATACCAACTTGATTTCAACTAAATATAAAAACTTTGTTTCTTTATAGCTCTGCTCTCCATGCTGCTATTGTCACAAAATATCTTTATACCTTAAGTGCCCATCAAAAATAGATTTATAAATTTTGTTTTATACAGTTGCCTTTTAAATCAGATAGAAAAAAAGAGAAGTTATTAAAAATCACATGATCACCTCAATAGATGCAGAAAAAGCATTTGACAAAATCCAGCATCCTTTATAATTAAAACCCTCAGCAAAATTGGCATAGAAGGGACATACCTTAAGGTAATAAAAGCCATTTATGACAAACCCACAGCCAACATTATATTGAACAGGGAAAAGTTGAAAGTGTTCCCTCTGAGAACTGGAATAAGACAAGGATGCCCACTTTCACCACTTCTATTCTACATAGTAATGGAAGCCCTAGCCAGGGCAATCAGACAAGAGAAAGAAATCAAGGGCATCCAAATTGGTAAAGAGGAAATCAAACTGTCACTGCTAATGATATAATTGTATACCTAGAAAACCCTAAATACTCATCCAAAAAGTTCCTAGAACTGGTAAATTAATTCAGCAAAGATTCAGGATACAAAATTAATATATACATATCAGACCAGGCACGGTGGGTCATGCCTATAATCCTAGCACTTTGCGAGGCCGAGGCGGGAGGATCACCTTAGGTCAGGAGTTCAAGACCAGCCTGGCCAATATGGTGAAACCCCATCTCTACTAAAAATACAAAAATTAGCCAGGTGTGGTGGTGCATGCCTGTAATCCCAGCTACCTGGGAGGCTGAGACAGAAGAATTACTGGAACCTGGGTGGCGGAGGCTGCAGTAAGCCAAGATTGTGCTACTGCACTCCATCCTGGGCAACAGTGAGACTCCATCTCAAACAAAAACAGAAACAAACAAACAAAAACAAAATTAATATACGCAAATCAGTAGCTCTGCTGTACACCAGCAGCGACCAAGCTGAGAATCAAATCAAGAACTCAACCCCTTTTACAATAGCTGCAAAATAATAATAATAATAATAATAATAATAATAATAATATACTTAGGAATATACCTAACCCAGGAAGTGAAAGACCTCTACAAGGAAAACTACAAAACACTGCTGAAAGAAATAATAGATGACACAAACAAATGGAAACACATTCCATGCTCACGGATGGGTAGAATCAATATTGTGAAAATGACCATACTGCCAAAAGCAATCTACAAATTCAGTGCAATTCCCATCAAGATACCACCATCATTCTTCACAAAACTAGAAAAAAAATCCTAAAATTTATATGGAACCAAAACAGAGCCCACAAAGCCAAAGCAAAACTAAGCAAAAAGAACAAATCTGGAGGCATCACATATCTGACTTCAAACTATACTATAAGGCCATAGTCACCAAAACAGCATGGTACTGGTATAAAAATAGGCATATAGAGCAATAGAATAGAATAGAAAACCCCAGAAATAAAGCCAAATACTTACAGCCAACTGATCTTTGAAAAAGCAAACAAAAACATAAAGTTGGGCAAGGACACCCTATTCAAAAAATGGTGCTGAAATACATGGCAAGCCATATGTAGAAGAATGAAACTGGATCCTCATCTCTCACCTTGTACAAAAATCAACTCAAGATAGATCAAAGACTTAAATCTAAGACCTGAAATCATAAAAATTCTAGAAGATAACATTGGAAAAACCCTTCTAGACCTTGACTTAGGCAAAGACTTCATGACCAATAACCCAAATGCAAATGCAGCAAAAGCAAAGATAAATAGATGGGACTTAATTAAACTAAAAAGCTTCTGCAACAGCAAAACAAATAATCAGCACAGTTAACAGGCAACCCACAGAATGGGAGAAAATCTTCACAATCTATATATCCGACAAAGGACAAATATCCAGAAGCTACAAAGAGCTCAAACAAATCAGCAAGAAAAAAACAATCCCATCAAAAAGTGAGATTCTCAAAGATATACAAATGGCCAACAAACATATGGAAAAATGCTTAACATCACTAATTATCAGGGAAATGCAAATCAAAACCACAATGTGGTACCACCCCACTCCTGCAAGAATGGCTATACTCAAAATTCAAAAAATAATAGATGTTGACATGGATGTGGTAGAAAGGGAACACTTTTACACCGTTGGTGGGAATATAAACTAGTACAACCATTATGGAAAACAGTGTGGTGATTCCTTAAAGAGCTAAAAGTAGACCCACTGTTTGATCCAGCAATCCCAGTACTAGGTATCTACCCAAAGGGAAAAAGTCCTTATAAGAAACTTACACATGCCATGTTTATAGCAGCACAATTTGCAATTGCAAAAATATGGAACCAGCCCACATGTCCATCCATCAACAAATGAATAAAGAAAATGTGATACACACACACACACACACACACACACACCATGGAATACTACTCAGCCATAAAAAGGAATGAAATAATGGCATTCACAACAACTTGGATAGAATTGGAGACCATTATTCTAAGTGAAGTGGCTCAGAAATGGAAAACCAAACATGGTATGTTCTCACTCATAAGTGGGAGCTAAACTATGAGGATGTAAAAGCATAAGAATAATACAATGGCACATATACACTATGGAATACTATGCAGCCATAAAAAAGAATGAGTTCATGTCCTTTGCAGGGACATGGATGAAGCTGGAAACCATCATTCTCAGCAAACTAACACAGGAACAGAAAACCAAACACCGTATGTTCTCACTCATAAGTGGGAGCTGAACAGTGAGAACACATGGACACAGGGAGGGGGCCTGTCAGGGGATGGGGGGCCTAGGAGAGGGACAACATTAGGAGAAATACCTAATGCATGTGGGGCTTAAAACCTAGATGATAGGTTGGTGGGTGCAGCAAACCACTGTGGCACATGTATACCTATGTAACAAACCTGCACATTCTGCACATGTATCCCAGAACTTAAAGTACAAATAATAATAATACAATGGACTTTGGGGACTCAGGGGAAAGGGTGGGAGGGGATGATGGATAAAACACTACACATTGGGTACAGTGTATGCTGCTTCGGTGATGGATGCATCAAAATCTCAGAAATTACCACTAATGAACTTATTCATGTAACCGAACACCACTTGTTCCCCAAAAACCTATTGAAATACAAAATAAAGAAAAAAGAGAAAAGAGAGAAGTTACAAACAAAAATTACATTAATAACTGTCTTATATGTTTACTTTTGTAGATACTTTTATCAGTGTTCTTTCATTCTTTGTGTGGATTCAATTTATTTTCTAGGATACCTTCATCTTACCCTGAAGGATTTCCTTCTGATGAGAAATGAGCTATAAATTTTATTGAGAATTGCTTATACATGAGGAGTTGCTTCTCTCTTGCTGCTTTCAAGATTCTCTCTTTGTCTTTATCTTTTGAAAGTTTCATTATGATGTGTCTTGATGTGGATCTGTTTGAGTTTATTCTACTTGGAGTTTATCAAACTTCTTGGATGTACAGATTTATGTCTTTCAACCGGTTTGGGAAGATTTTGGTCATTATTTATTCCAATATTCATTCAGCCTCTTTCTCTCTACTCCTTCTTGGATTCCCATTATGCATATATTGTTATGCTTAAAGTTGTCACACAGGTCTCTGAGGCTCCTTGTCTTTTCTTTATTCTTTTAATTTCTTTTCTTCTGGCTATGTAATCTCTATAGACATACCTTCAAATTTGCTTCTTTTGTTGCTCAAGTATGCTGTTAAGACTTTCTTTTGGCAAATTTTGTATTTCCATTACTGTACTTTTTAACTCCAGAATTTCTATTTGATTCTTCTTTATAATTTATATGTCACTTTTAATATTCTCTGTTTCTTGAAACAGCATTATCATCCCTTCCTTAGACCTTTAGACATGGTTTTCTTTAGTTCTTTGAGTCTATTTAAAATAGCTGATTCGAAGTTTTTGTTGAGTAAGCCCAATGTCTAAGCTTCCTCAGGGACAGTTCCTATCCTGTGAATGAGTAATATTTTCTTGTTTCTTTGCATGTCTCATAATTTTGTATTTAAAACTAGGTATTTTAGATAATATAATGTGACAATTCTGGAAATATTTTTCCCCTCTTGAGGATTTGTTGTTGTTTGTTATAGGTATAGCTAATTGTTTCTTTAGTGACTTTTCTGACCTAATTCTGTAAAGTCTCTATTCTTTGTCATGTATAGCCACTGAAGTCTCTCCTTAGTTAGCTTAGAAATCAGCTAATAATTAGAGATTTCCTTAACTACTTGGAACCGGTAAGTCTCCCAGGTTTTGCCAATGGACCCTGTGCAGGTTGGGACACACCTTCAATACTTAGCCAGGCAGTGGACAATATGACCTCATCTTAATTAATTACGTCTTCAAAGACTGTATTTCCAAATAAGGTCAAATTATGAGGTTCTGGGTAGACATGAATTTTGGGGCACAGAATTCAACCCAGGATAGAATTAGACAGACCTATGCTGGGGCCTTGGCCCCTTCCTAGCTGTGTGACCTCATAATTCTCATTCCCCCAGTAATGATGATGTCTAATTAAGGTGACAGTACCTCCCAGTGTGTCCCACAGTTTTGCTGTCCTGAAAGAATTTTTAATTTGTCCCCATTTACTTTCAAAAATATTTCAGTTTGAACAATACATTCATGCTATGTGCAATGTTTGTGGATTGCCTAACATACAGGAGGCCCTAAATAAATGACAGTACCATTAATAAAAGAAGCAGCATTTAGGATTGCGGTAAGGGCTTTCTGTAACACAGCATCTGAAGGCTGAGCCCACAAACAGTTAACAGCTGTAGACACTACCCAAAAAGGCCCTTCCTGTGCAGTGTGGAAAGGAACATAAGTCAGGCACTGATTGGAGTTTTCAGCAGTCCCCCGGTGAATTGCAGCACCTTCAGCAGCTGCGAATATTAACTACACAGCAACACGAAGTGTATTTATGTTATTAGTTAAAGGGAGGCACTGAACTCTGTTCACCGATTTCTCCTCCAGCTTAGCACAGTCTTGAAAATACTACCGCTTTTTTTTTTTTTTTTTTGAGACAGAGTCTCGCTCTGTCGCCCAGGCTGGAGTGCAGTGGCGCGATCTCGGCTCACTGCAAGCTCCGCCTCCCCGGTTCACGCCATTCTCCTGCCTCAGCCTCCTGAGTAGCTGGGACTACAGGCACCCGCCACCACGCCCGGCTAATTTTTTTTTTTTTTTGTATTTTTCGTACAGACAGGTTTTCACTGTGTTAGCCAGGATGGTCTCGATCTCCTGACCTCATGATCCACCCGCCTCGGCCCCCAAAGTGCTGGGATTACAGGCGTGAGCCACCAAGCCCAGCCAAAAATAGTACAGTTTTTAAAGTTTGGTGAATTCATGAAAGAATTATAAAGACCTTTCCTACATCAAAACCCATTTACTCAAGTGTGGTGACTCTGGCTTTCCTGGATGGACAAACAGATTCTAAATCAGCGATCCTTAGTGCCTGTTCCTTGAAACTTGTGCATCCAAATCAGTAAGGGGTTTGCCAAAAATGCAGTTTCCAGGGCCCCAACCCAGACCTATTGGATAGGAACATCTGGGATAGAGCCCAGGAATTGGATTTTCATATAATGCCCCCTGCCGTTCTCATACACACTTGCATGCAGGAATGGCTGGGTAAGGTGCCCTTTAGGAATGGCTGGGTAAGGTGCCCTTTAGGAATGGCTGGGTAAGGTGCCCTTTAGGAATGGCTGGGTAAGGTGCTCTTTAGGAATGGCTGGGTAAGGTGTCCTTCAGGAAGCTGTTCTCCTACAAGTAAAATTGAGGAATTCAGCTCCAACAGGTAGAAATCAGGAAGAACTTCTGGGCCCTACCACACTGTTTTTATCTATTTATCACCAAAGTGGATTTTAAAATAATCCTCAAAGACTCGACTACCATTTTTCTTATCAACTTAAATATTTAACTCTGTGAGGCATTTTTTTTTTTGAGACAGAATCTCCGTCTGTCACCAGGCTGGAGTGCAGTGGTGCAATCTTGGCTCACTGCAAGCTCCGCCTCCTGGGTTCAAGTGATTCTCCTGCCTCAGCCTCCCGAGTAGCTGGGATTACAGGTGGCTGCCACCATGCCCGGCTAATTTTTGTATTTTTAGTAGAGACGGGGTTTCACCATGTTGGCAAGAATGGTCTCGATCTCCTGACCTCGTGATCAGCCCACCTCGGCCTCCCAAAGTGCTAGGATTACAGAGGCACTGGATTTTTAAATCAACTAATGGGACAGTATTACATTTATCTGTGGTTCTAGAACTCCGCTATCCAATAAGGCAGACAATAGCCACATTTAGCTATTTAAACTTAATTAAAAGTAAATGAAATGAAAAATTCAGCTCCTCAGTTGCACTAGCCAGGGGCCAAGTGCTCAGTAGCCACAGGGCTGGCTCCCACGTTGGCCAGTGCAGATACAGACCCTTTCCATCCCACAGCAGGACCTGTTGAACAGCACCGCGAACAGCCTGCCCACCATGGCTGCACAACAGAATCACCTGTGGGCTTCCAAAACCCCCAGGTCTAGGCCACAGCCCTAGACCAACTTAATCACAGCCTCTGGGAATGGGACCCAGGACTTTTGAAAGGTTAGCTTGCACCAGAATCATCTGGAGAAAGTGTGAGCAGAGATTGCTGGGCTGTACCCAGAATTTTAGATTCAGTCTGGGTGAGAGCAACTTGCATTTTTAGCAAGCTCCCAGGTGAGGCCGAGGCCCCTGGTCCAGGGAGCACACTTTGCAGTCACCCTCTTAAGGTAAAGCTAAACCTTGAGTTCTGCCTCTGTGCCTACGGAGCACCTGATGGTCGCCTCTGGCCTTGCCCATTTCTCCTTCCCTGAAAGCTCAGCAGAGCAAGCAGGGAGTCCCCAGGCCATGCCGCCTGAGAAAAGGCCTCCAAAGGCCTGGAACTATTCAAGGCTGAGACCCAGCATCCAGTTAAAAGGAAGCTTCCCTGTTTCTTCCAGCTGTCCTTCCATCATTTTGTTCTTTTCCGTCATTCCCAAGCCCCTGCTGCTGTGGGGCCCATCACTGCTTCTCCACCTCTATTGCGAGCTCCAAGAATTACTGGGCACACACAGTTTTGCCCCTTTACAAACGCCTCCTGTGGATTATTTGAGTCCCATAGTCCATTGGGTGTTCTTGGTTTTCTTCCTGGCCCCCAAGAGAATCAAACTAATGGATTATCTGTAAAGATGGTGGCCCCAGCCTTTTGCAGCCTGCAACTTCTGGAAGCCAGAGCCCCATTCCTGCATATTTAGACCTAAAATGAGACTGGCCCAAAGGGATGCAACCAAACAGCCTGTGATAGACTGTCTAAATCTAAATCAGCTCCAAAGCTTCTCCTCACATCACTGTTGCGTCCTATTCGAAGGATTATCCTAAACAGGTGAACTCTCCCAACAGAAGGATTTCCTTCGCGGCTGCACCTCCTTCCAGTTCATCTCATTCAGTGCGTTCCCCTCTTCGCTCCAAGCACACAGAGCATGTGTGGAGTATGACCGCCCCGTCCTCACTTAGCCAGTATTTTCCAGTTTTTAAAATATGAAGGTTCTTGAACCTAGTCTCAACTTCTGTGCCTCAAGGAAATGAAGGATAATTGTTTCTCTATTTGAATTGCTTAATTTCACTAAACTCTAAATTTTAAGGGTTATTTTGAAGCAACAAATTTCACTATTTCTTAATATCTATTTTTTATTGGTGTGTTAAAGTACAAAATAAGTAAATCAAATCCTACCACAAACCAGAAAAATTAATGGAATCATTGGAAATCAAGTATTCAATTGGAGCTTAATAATCCATCAGCTTCTGAAAACACTAAGCAGTGAAGAAGCAGCTCATGGATCCTGTTCCAGCGACTTTTGTGATAATAATATCAAATAATAAAAAATTTAAAAAAGTACAAGAGGGTAACAATATAATCGTTTGGGTTTACCATCAGATATATTTGCCCATGGATTATTTCTTGAATTCTAGCCCTGAATCGAATTGATTTCATAGAATGGTATAAAATGTTTATAAAGTCTCTCCTCTGTCTTGCAGGGACTTGCGTTTCAGATCAGATGATGCTTTTCACGTATGTCCAGCAGCAAGAGAATCCTTCTCCACTGGTGAAAAATCACGGGCCTCAGAGCAGATTTTAGTTCATCTTTCATTTCAAAGCACTCCTTAGATATCTGCAAATTAAATCCCCTAATTTGGTGAGGACGCCCAGCTTCCCAAATAACAAGGCTTTTCCTTTGATTCTAACCAAGTGAGCCGGCCCTGCGAAAGCCGGGGTGCGTGTTCTGGCTCCAGGCTTCTGAGCAGCCTTTCTCCCCACGCTGCAGCTTTTCAGTTAGGAAGTCAGAGAGAAGGAAAGAGAACTATTTCCAATTCAATCACGAGCATGTCTACGCACCACTGAAGACAGACCTTTGTCCTGTTGCTTTCCAAACTTTAAATGTGAATTTTTCTTCTTATGATGACTGGTGTACTCTGTTATTCTGGAAAAAAGAAAAAGCCATAAGCACCCTGAAGTGAGGCTTTCACCTGATATTAATTTTCGTCTTCGTTATAAGGCTATTGTTTGTTTGAACAAAGAAATAGGAGCCATTGGTGGCTGTTTACATTACAGGAATGAGGGCAGCGATGGGGGAGGAGGAGGGGACCTTTTCATTAATGAGCTGGGGTCATTGATTATGGGGACACACTAAAGACTAAAAGGGACACCTATATTTCTACATTCTTTCCATGCAAGTAATATATGATCTTTATCATCTGTTAAACACCACTCACATATTTCAGGTGGCTGTAGGTTGATTGCTAACATTTAGATTAAACAAGCAGTTAGAGTCTGATGTTTAAAATAAAATAAGACAAGCCCTTGAACTCTGGGACCAGGTATGCCCCGTTATCTGGTCGTACCTGAACGAGCCTGTGTTGAGCACCCAAGGCCGCTGGGCAGGTCTGTGGATGTGGGGTCTCAGGCTCAACCCACTCGAGGAGCAGGGGGCTTTTGGGAGGTGGCAGTCTCCTATACAAAACGAGCTGCCAGTAAATATTTATAGAACAAAGAAATGCATGAATTTCTCCTGAATTAAACATGATACATTTGTACAGAGCATAGTTCACTTTCATTTCAGTGACCCGAAATCCTGCTGAAAGTGTTCTTCCGAAACCTCAGAGCAGGAATGCTTCCTGTGCTTGGAAACTCCCTGGAGACACCTCCAATCGGAGTAAGCAGCAGAATTATCTGCACACTCATAGTCTTGCAGTCGAGTATTTTTATTGAAAAAAAAAAAAAAAGCCGTCTGTTTGAATAGGAAACGATGATATCATGTGGCTGGCTTTCTCCTGCCACCCACTAATTTGACAACAGATCAGATCAGAGGAAAAGTTACTCAAGTCAGAATTTTTAAAAAAATCTTTTGGGAACAAACTCATAAATGGAAGAAAGGGGAGAGTAACAAATGCAGACTGAATACATGGCAGGTCCAGGCCTTTACTATCATTGTTTTTAGCTCACCAGGTAATCAAAGCATAAAACAAAGGGTGATTTGTCAGAGCTTATGCTGTTGTCCCTGAACCACCAAGGCGGGGGGGTTGCTGGACTAATTCGCTTCACGTGGGAATCAGTGTTTACCATGTAAGGGTCCTAATAGAAAGCGCACGATTTTCAAACTGGAAAACATAAATAATAACGCGTGTTGCCACTAAAGCAGTGGCACCTTGCCGTATTTCTCTTCTGAATGGAACAACCTACATTTCAAAGGACAGTCTCCTTCCACATGTAAATATTTATTTGCTTGCTGCTGAGGAGTGTCAGGAAGTACTAAAGAACCGTGTTTAGAGTTTCAGAAGCAAATTGCTTCTGCGCACGCCTTGAGTCACTGGATTCTGTTGAGCTCTCTGCCTCTACGTCAGGGCTTCATTAATCTTTTCTCTTTTTAAAAAAATAGAAAAGCTTTTCATTTATTGCTTCTAGGAAGCCAGGTGCATTGCAGTGGATCTCTTCGGCAGAATCACTGCTTTGTGTGAATATTTATTGTGTAATTATTGAGCACCTACCATGTGCAGGGCAAGGCGGGGGGCACCCAGGCGTCCACTCTCCTGCAGAAGTCCTGGGTCCCAGGCCCGCATCTTTGGGGCCACCTTCAACTGGGAGGGTGTTCGCTTTTCTGTGACACAGAGAGGCTTAAATCCCTCAGTGATTTAAAAATCTCGTCTGTGAGTCCAAACTGCTAGGTTGGCAGCCAGGAAGAGAAAGTTCCCAGGATTTTCAGTGGCTGAAGTTCTGGGCAAACAGCATTTGCACAAAGGAGGGGGCGAGGAAGGGGTGCAGGGAGGGCTCTCCAAGTGCCTGTTCGGCATCAGCTTACAAGTGTGCTTAGGTTGTATTTAGATGTTACGATGATTTTAAAAGTGAAATTTTGGCATTTTGCATTCAATCCTGACTAAAGCTCTTCGGTATATCGACTTAAAAGGTCTTCAGATTGCCAAGATTTTGCAGCTTGGATAATATCTTTGGAAAGGTTAAATGAGTCCATTTTCTGGAGCTTTCGTCAGCACAAGCCCATGATTCTCTGCCCTGCTGAGAAAGGAGGAGGCGAGCTGAGTTCTAGCAGATCCCCTGCTTCCGTCTCCCTCGGGCGAGCCTGTCTCTTCCGTCCCAGGAAGCCCGCTGCCGAGAAGCTGCCGCGGGTACCTGCATTTCCACCGGGGCGCTTCGTTGCGTGTGAAGAAGGCCGGACGACGTCTGTTGGTGTGGCCACAGCCTTTCAAGACATTTTAGCAACATCTGAAAGGAGAACTCCACACAGGAGCCCAGGCCTGCAGCAGGGGGCGCGCCCGGCCTCAGAGCAAACACAAAGACCAGAGGCAAACTGGTGGGGAAACGGACCTGCTCCCCAGCACGTGGGGGGCGGGTGGGGGGGAGGGAGCTCACAGGGAGCGCTGGGGAAGGGCTGGAGGTCTGCAGGCCCGGCCTCCCTCCTGAGATGGGGAGAAGGGCGTCTCCCCCACGGTGCTTTCCATTCTGTGCCTGTCGGTGGGAACACGTCCCTGAGCCCACAGACGGGTGCCCTCCCAACACCTGCGTGGCATCTGAGGGTGGCAGGCAGCCCTGGGCCCTTCCACTTCAGGCCAGCCCGCCGGAAAGCCCGCGAGCTCCTCTCCCAGCTGACCCGGGCCTTCCTTTTCATCCCACTTCCTCTCCCTCCCCGCCCCCTCCCTACACTCACAATTGGTGACCTCCTTCCAACTGCTGTGAAGTGACTTGGGTGAAACTGGAGCCAGGGGCGGAGGAACAGCCCCCTCCTGCTCCCAGGAACTCGCAGGCACAGCCCTCTTGCAGGCTGCTGGCTTTTGTTTTTAAGAAGCACCGTGTATTTTCTCTGGCGCAGGCCACGCTCAAGTTCAGGGTATTAAGAAACTGCCGAGCTGTCACCTTCACCTCAGGGCATTCTTTCTATGTAGCGCCATGTGTACGAGCGAGATCTCCCAATAGCTACGCCGGACCCACTCCTCCCACAGTATCTGTGTGCTCCTCCCAGACATTTATGTGCACACATCTGCAGACTGTCGTTCTAAGGCTGGTAGAAAATATCAGAGAGCCTTTGGTCAAATGGCTAGAACAGACCTGCTGAGCCAGAGGAGAGAACCTAATTAATCTACAGAATGTTCTCAGCTCACCAGGATGTTGGGCAACAGGAACGTCCCAGGCCCTCCAAGGCCGAGGGAGAACAAAAAAGCGGCCTGTGATTCAGTCGGGTTCACACCGTGGAAGCCAGCTTCTCTGTAACCACCGAGACACGAGTCCTCCCACACAGGCCGCACCTGAGCCAGCAGCGGCCGCTGGCAGTCTCTGAACGCCTTATCACCTGGTCATGTGGCCTGAGCGTCAGGGTATTTCATCCACATTTTTACTTTCCCAGCCATGTAATCAAATCTTTCCAAACCTTGAAAGAGTTAGGTGGGAAAAAAAAATCAAAGCCAAGTTTTGCATTACATTTCCTGTGTATTTTCAATCCATTACAACAGAAACCCAGAAGAGGAGAGGAAAAAAATTAGGGGTGGGCTTCTCTGGCATTTTTTTCCTGTGCCCCAGTGAACCCACGACTTTCCTCCTCCTTCCCACCAGGGTTGGGAAAGTTCCCAATACTGTGATTATGATATACTATATTGGATACATTTTCTTTTCTTTTTTTAAGATAAAAGTTTTATTTCAGAGAGAAGCACAAAGCCCCGACTGTTGTGAACAAGGCAGGGATTTGTGGGGACTCTGAGACCTTCAAGAGGAAACAAAATGCATCAGCTTTTGATTAAGAAGAGGACACCATGGTCCCAGCCTCGACCTCTCATCTCCCTGGCCCCAGCCCATGGGTTCTCACGACCCTGGCAGAGGGCTCCTGGAGGCTCCTCCAGCCACATTCCTGCTGCCTCCCTCTCGGGCCCTGCTACTCTTATTAAATCATCTCCAGACCCTAAGCCTCCCTCCCCCATGCTGGATCAGTTTACCTCTGGATTCCCAGTTCAGCTATTGCCACGAGGTTCTTCCTTCCTCCCTCAAGACACAGCCCCTTGACCTCCCTCCATTCTGACTTCGGTAATCACCAACTCTGAGCAACCACATTCAGACTTCATCCATTCAATGTGCATTAAATGCCTATTGTGTGCCAAGTACAGTCCCCACACTTGGGGTGCAGCAGGCAAAAGGAGAGCCACGGGTTCATTGTCACAGGTTTCTGATGGCCACTTCTCGAGTTGATCCTCAGGTGGAATTGCCAGCCTTGGTGACAGGGCTTCCTGTACATCCATGCTTCCAACTCCAGGAAGACCCACCTCAGCTGGACAAGCACCTCATTCTGCACCTGTGGATTCCACAGTCCCACTGAGACACCAGTTCACCCCAGTTCTCTCCAGAATGAGGCAGAGTTCAGGGAAACCACAAGAGTCAAGCTGACCCCCATCTTTCTGCACCCCTCTCCACCCATGACCCTCTCTAGATTGCATTTTCAATCTCCTCCCATGAATCCCTTCTCTTATTCCCACAACACAAGCTCACATCTCCATGCCTTAATCAACAAACCAACCAAGAAACAAAAAAAGAGCCCTCTGTTTTCGCTTCCTACCATCACATTGAAAATAATAGTTCCCACTCTTCTGGCCTCCTACTGACTCTTAGATCCGTATAATCTGACATCCAGCTGAAACCTTCTGCCGTTATACATAATTGCTTTTTCAAAGATTATAGGACCAAATGACCCACGTTTATTTTAAATTTGGGTTTAGTATTCAATCACCGAGTCACTATGTCCATCCTTACAACTCCTGTTCATGCCAAGGACCTTCATCTGAACTGTCACCACATTGGTAAAGGTCATGAGAGGAGATGCCTGGGGCTAGGTGTCCTAACCCGGGAGGAAATGCCAAGGACCTCCGATGGGGCAGAGGCAGAGGTAGGTTTAAATCCAAGCACAAAACCAGATTTTTAGCATCCAGGACCCCGAACCACACAAGTCCAGGCCTGCTAGTTATCCATTGTTGCCTAACACTCATCCAGCCTTTAGAGGCTTAGACAACAATCAGCACAGGTTATCTCACACAGTTTCTGCAGGCTGAGATTCAGGAGCACCTCAGCGGGGTGGTGCTGGCTCAAGGTCTCCCACAAGACCGCAGGCACGGTGTGGGTCAGGCTGAGAGCCTAAGGGTGACTTCCAGGCCGGCTCTGCCTCACCTGGGGTCTCAAAGGGCTGCCCCTCTACCCTCAGGACACAGTGCCATCTTACTCCAGAATGGGAGATCAGACCACACAGGCGGAAGCTGCAATGTCCTTAATACCATCATTCTGCATTACCTGTGGTAACACAGGTCCTCTCTGTTAGGTGTGAAATGGGGCTACACAGGTGGGAACGCTGGCATGAAGCTCCTTGGGTGCCATTTGGAGGCCACAGCAGGGTTAAATGGGACTCTGGAAGGGAGAGGGAAAATGGCTTTAGGAGAACCTGTTAGTGGTTTCCAAACATGTTTTTTTCTTTTTCTTCTTCTTATTTTTTAAACTTTATTTATTTATTTATTTATTTTAGATGGAGTCTCGCTCTATTGCCCAGGCTGGAGTGCAGTGGCACGATCTCAGCTCGTTGCAACCTCCACCTCCCAGGTTCAAGCGATTCTCCTGCCTCAGCCTCCTGAGTAGCTGGGATTACAGGCATTTGCCACCACACCCGGCTAATTTTTGTATTTTTAGTAGAGATGGGGTTTCACCATGTTGGCCAGGTTGGTCTTAAACTCCTGACCTCAGGTGATCCGCCCTCCTCGGCCTCCAAAGTGCTGGGATTACAGGAGTGAGCCACCGCACCCGGCCTATTTTTCTTATTTTTTTTAAAGCAGAATTATTTGCTCAAAAACCTTGTTATCAGAATTACAGTTTATATCCAAATGAAAATACAGCCATCGTAGCTCAAGCCATGATGGGCTGAGGCTCATCTCCCCACACCCCGCCTTCTCCATCACCCCCAGTCAAGTGGTCTTGGAGACTTCTTCAGAGGACGAAGACTTCAGCCCGCAGGGTAGGAGGAAACGGGGCCTGCTTGACCGCTGGGACCCTGTCCATTAGGAACAGTTTTTGGAAAGCCATTTGGCAATATTTATCAAGATCTAAAACACACATGTCCTTTGGCCCATCAGTTTTACTTCCAGGAATTCATGCAACGCAGATGCTTGCATCAGTTTACAGAGATGCCGGCACAAGCATATTCAGTTCAGAGTCTCATGGCAAAATTTTGGAAACATTTAAGTGTCCATTGATAAAGGGCTGCTTAAGTAAGCGATAGGACTGCCAGACAATGGGATACTAGGCACTTCTTTAACAGTTAGGCACTTGAATTGACATGGAGATGTTTATTGTCCCTTAAACAAAGCGAGCTGCAAAACACCACTTAAAGTTTGATCCTATTTTTGCCAAAAAGAAAAAAAGATGCTCACATATATACTTTACTGGTCCTAGAAGGTTTCTGCACAGTGGTAACATGATTTCCCTTTGGAAATTAGCAATGAGGAAGGTGCAGTCATTGAAGGAATCAAGAGGTTTTAATTTTTGAATTTATATCACTCAATATTTTTAAACTGCTTTCAACCATCTTATGACGAATCACTTTTTTGTGTTGAGATACAATTCACATACCGTAACATTTACCACTTTAAAGTTTACAATGCAGCAGTTATTAGTATCTTCATGACATCGTGCACTGGTCACCACCGCTCTTGGGACCGCAGCAGCACAGGTCCCCTTGCTCTAAGCCCTCTCCCCCACAGCCTTGGGCCCTCCCCCTGTTCCAATGCCCTTCCCATCCCCCTTCCACCTTCCCTGACTCCCTGCCCCTCTGCATGCCCCTCTTCCTACCTCTTAGCACCTCACTGCTGACAGACGCATCGCTGCCTTGGTCCCTCTGCCTCCCCATCTAGAAACTGAGTCCCAAGCACTTGTTTGCTTCCTGCAATATCTCTGGCATCTAGAACAGCATCTTGTAACGGAGACTGCCGTTAAGATCAGCATCTGTGGACTTGGCGAACTGGATGGTCCTTTGCCCTGAACAACCCTTCCACATTTCCAAGTGCCTGCCAGGTGTTTCTTTCTATATGATTGGCCAGCACCCTTAATCAACATGTTCACAAAACAAACACACACAACAAACCCTCACCGTATCCCACTCACGTTTTCACGGCCCAGCCCCAGGTGGAGGAGGGAGCGGAAGGTCTCCAGCGATTTCCTTCCCCGTCGATCCTACACCACGCGCATGAACATGCTTGCATCCTCAATTCCGGGCTTCCAGAGACTGGCCTGATGTACCACCAAACAAAACCAGAGAGAGACAAGGGCCACTGCCACTTGTGGACCTGAGGCACGCGGGGAGATTGCACGCAGCTTGCAAATCCCACAAAACACGTAATTAAATCGCTA
This sequence comes from Pan paniscus, assembly GCF_029289425.2. NCBI lineage: Eukaryota > Metazoa > Chordata > Mammalia > Primates > Hominidae > Pan > Pan paniscus. The sequence goes on along the minus strand of NC_073266.2, from coordinate 94,158,479 downwards.
AACCTGTGAGGCTCAACAATCTTAAATGGGTCTGACTCATCCTGGTGCCTGTTTGCAGCATCATAGCAGAAAATGTACTTGAGGAAACAGAAAAAAAGACTGAGAACAAAATAAAATGTCAGTGAAATGAAATGTCAGATGTGCCTTTCCTTATTCATCTTCCAACCAGAAAGACCCCAACAGGGCCAGCTGATCACTCATATGTTTTTAGGGTGTTTTTTTTTTTTTTTTTTTGGTACAGATTCAAGGCTAGAGATTCCTTTGGACAAATTCATTTCCAGAAGGCAGAGAATTTCCCTTTGGATTTTATGCAATCAGAAGAGAAACCAGAATATATAATGAAGTGTTTAAATAATATCAACTTAATTTTGAACTGTTTTGGTTCATTTACTTTTTTATCTTTATACTTGGAGAAAATCTGAAAATTCAGGCTTCTACCATGGCAGGAAGGGATCCCTAGACAACCTGAGACTGAGCTGCTGGCTTCTCAAACCCCCTTTTTAAGACTGGTTCTGCCTCTTGCTGCAAATTTAGAAGGTACTTTCTCCTATAACCTAAAGTTACACCTGTTTCTGCATCTACGTATATGAATGTGTAGCTGGGTGAGGGACGATGACTGCCTTCAAATTGCTTACATTTTTTTCTAGAGCGAAAGGAAGCAAAGAAAACAGGGGGCTCAGGTGCCTATAAAAATGGAGGCGTCGGTCGGGCGCGGTGGCTCACGCCTGTAATCCCAGCACTTTGGGAGGCCGAGACGGGCGGATCACGAGGTCAGGATATCGAGACCATCCTGGCTAACACGGTGAAACCCCATCTCTACTAAAAATACAAAACATTAGCCGGGCATGCGAGACTCCGTCTCAAAAAAAAAAAAAAAAAAAAAGGAGGCGTCAAAATTGCTACTGAGTCTGGACGGGAGGAACTGCAGGATGCGCCAGGCTGGCTCTGCAGCCAGAAGTAGCCCAAGGCAGGGTGCTTTCTCCCTGGGTAGGTGTGCAGGGCTCTCCTTTGCTCAACAGTGACACACAAGTCTGTCTTCTCCATAGATGTCCACAGCCCAGCCATAATTTTCCTGTTCGTGCCTCTTCCAGCACCTTCACTTCTATTTATGGGAGAACAATAGCCTTTCAAAGCCTTGTCTGCGGGACTCATGCCCAGTATTTGAATGTACCCGAAGGGCCGGCAGCAGAGGGATGCGAGTGTACAGCCCTGGGCTTTTCTCTCCCGCGCCTCCTCCGACCCCCTTCTCGGCATGGCGGCTTTTGGCTCCCCCCCGATTTCTTCCATGTCGTCTCCCCTGTTCCAGTGTCCCCTGTCCTTCCCTTTGTGTCGGGCACGCACTGCCGTTCTCGTTCTCTAGCATCAGATGGTGCAGCCGCCACCTCTTGGTGGCCCAGCCTCCAGAGGACCCATCCGCGTGCTCAGCAGCCCCTGCCGCGAGGCGCGCACAGGTGTCCATTTTACAGATGAGAAACTGAGGCTCGGTGAGGCGCTCACCCCAACCTCAGCACCCGTGTTCATTTACAGACGAGGAACAGTGAGGCATTTACCCTGACCCAGCTAAACAATCGCCAAGTCAAGATGTGAAATCAGATCTACTTCGGGTTTAGCGCGCTCTTCCTTGGGCCTCTGCCATCTGTTTGGCTCCACGCTTTCTGTAATAACAGTTACAAGTTAGTAAGCAAGTGTTGCGTGCAGGCGCTGTCCTCACAACTTTGCTAGTAAGGGAGAGGCGGGGCTTGCACGAGACCGCCTGGCCCAGGGCCCGGGTCCTAACCCTTCTGCTCTACCTCCCTCCACTGTGACAGACGTCTCATTTAGAAACATCTTCGTGTCCCCTGCCTCCATCCCTTTTCTCAGAGTTGATTGCAATGTTTTACAAGTTTGGCAGGAGCAAGGCAGGGAGAGAGGCGTTCCTGCTTAAATGTCCCCTCCAAAACTCATGTTGAAACTTAATCCCCAATGTGGCAGCACTGAGAAGTGGCGCCTTTAAGAGGGCTCCACCCTCATGAATGGATGAATCCCTTCATGGACTGGTGGGTTCATGGCTTAATGGGTTATAACGGGAGGGGAACAGGTGGCTTTAGAAGAGGAGGAAGAGGCTTGAGCTAGCACATTGCCATGTTAACATGCTCAGCCCCCTCTCCATGTGGAGCCCTGCATTGCCTTGGTGTTCCCTATTGAGTCCCCAGTAGCAAGAAGGCCCTAACCAGATGCCACACCTCCAGCTTGGACTTCTCAGAGGCCTCCATAACTGGAAGAAATAAATTCCCTTTCTTATAAATTATCCAGTTTCAGGTATTTTGTTATAAGCAATTGAAAATAGACTAAGGCAGTTGGAAAGAGGGGATATGGGTCCAGGGAGCAGACTAATATCAGCAGGATAGAGAAAGGCCTCCCTGTGCCCTGGCCAGGTAAATACCATCGTCGCGTTTCCCGGCTCTCTCACAATTCCCCTTCAATGCCATCTGCTCCATCTCCTCCCACCTTTCCTAAGTCCACTCCAGGCAACACCTTCTCCCGCCCCATCGCACCCTGGCCACCCCACCTCCTCTGTGCTCTGGAATGGACGTGTGTTCCGTGGGGCTTCAGGGGAAGGAGACATCACCATCATCTACATTCACTCAGCCATGAGCTTTTGGGCAGGCCTCAGTGGCACCCTCTGCCTCTCTGTGTAACTCAGCGGCACATTTTAACCTGAGGCCCCACCCCCTTTCTCCATGGGACCTGTGCGAAAGAATGAAAGAATATGCTTGTCTTGAGACCCTGCCTCACCGGAAAAAGGATTCCCTCCCGTGATGTCCAACTCAAAGAGCTGTGTGCAGGCACCTTCAGGGTAGAGGGGACTCTACCTGGCACCCCAGAAAGTGAACCAACCACGCAGTCCCCCTCTGCCTTCCAGTGCTCCCACTTCACCCAGACGGAATGTGGGTGAGTGTATACTCCGGTCCGAATATACCAATCGCAAAAGTCCTCTCTTCCTAGATGGAGGAAGAAATTCCAATTGGAACCCCTGCCCTTGTCTGGGGAACCAGCATGACCGGGATGCAAGGATGCCATTCCTGGCCCTCTGGACGGAAGACCACGCCCGCGGAGGGTGCCTGCTCGCCTTCAAGGCTTCGGTCGTGCTGGCGTTGGGCGCCAGGTCCTTTGGAATAACCAGTCTCCCAGGCGGCAGTCATGAGAAGGCTAATGCCCATCACTCCAGGGAGCCCACCACGCAGGCACACCGCCCCCGCCAGCGCAGGCACACACGCAGGCAGACACGCAGGTACACACGCAGGCGCACACACACACACGCAGGCACACACGCAGGCACATCGCCCCCTCCACCGCAGGCACACACGCAGGCAGACACGCAGGTACACACGCAGGCACACACACACACGCAGGCACACACGCAGGCACATCGCCCCCTCCACCGCAGGCAGACACGCAGGTACACACGCAGGCACACACACACACGCAGGCACACACGCAGGCACATCGCCCCCTCCACCGCAGGCACACACGCAGGCAGACACGCAGGTACACACGCAGGCACACACACACACGCAGGCACACACGCAGGCACACCGCCCCCGCCACCGCAGGCACACACGCAGGTACACACGCAGGCACACACACACACGCAGGCACACACGCAGGCACACCGCCCCCGCCACCGCAGGCACACACGCAGGCACACACACACACGCAGGCACACACGCAGGCACACACACACACGCAGGCACACACGCAGGCACACACACACACGCAGGCACACACGCAGGCACACCGCCCCCGCCACCGCAGGCACACACACACACACACACACGCAGGCACACACGCAGGCACATCGCCCCCTCCACCGCAGGCACACACGCAGGCAGACACGCAGGTACACACGCACGCACACACACACACGCAGGCACACACGCAGGCACATCGCCCCCTCCACCGCAGGCACACACGCAGGCAGACACGCAGGTACACACGCACGCACACACACACACGCAGGCACACACGCAGGCACACACACACACGCAGGTACACACGCAGGCACATCGCCCCCTCCACCGCAGGCACACACGCAGGCAGACACGCAGGTACACACGCAGGCGCACACACACACGCAGGCACACACGCAGGCACACCGCCCCCGCCACCGCAGGCACACACGCAGGCACACACACACACGCAGGCACACACGCAGGCACACACACACACGCAGGCACACACGCAGGCACACACACACACACGCAGGCACACACGCAGGCACACCGCCCCCGCCACCGCAGGCACACACACACACACACGCAGGCACACACGCAGGCACACACACACACGCAGGCACACACGCAGGCACACACACACACGCAGGCACACACGCAGGCACACACACACACGCAGGCACACACGCAGGCACACACACACACGCAGGCACACACGCAGGCACATCGCCCCCTCCACCGCAGGCACACACGCAGGCACACACACAACACTTTTCTTACATAATTTACTCTTTCCTCTGACTCACGGCATGTTTCCCTCGTGTGTAACTGAAACACCTCCCATTATGCACCCTGGGAACATATAAGTTCTAAAGAGAGTTGCCTGAGTGTTTACATGGGAAAAATAAGTATTTATTAAAAATAATATTTGAAGCTGGAAATAACATGCCTTGACAGTTTAGAAGAAGAGATTTGAAAGACTTTTTTTTCAGTTATTCACACAAACATCTTACTGTTACCATAGATACAGATCTATCCAAGGGCAGAGTCCTTCCCAGAGAAACCCACTCCGTCAGCCCCGGGCTCTGCTGCTGATGTGAGGGCGTGTGGGGAGTGGGAAGGCTCAGGAGCTGCCTTCAGCAAATCCCCCCAGGTTCTCTGTTTTCCGTAGGTGACAGCAGGGCTAGCTTGGAGGAATTGGGCCAAACTTGAAACTGGAACCTGCCTGCCCGCCTGCCGCCACAGCCAGCGGAACAGAGCTTCTCCCCCGCCCCGCCACCCCAGGCGGGGAACAAGTCCTCATTTACCGGCCAAAATAAATATGCTTCCAGTCCAGAGAAGAAAGTGATTCTGGTTTTTAAGACTTGAAATCACACACTATTGTGGCTGCAGCGTTGTAGTGAGTCTTTTTGTTCTGTGTTCGATGCAGCGTATTCTCTGTGAAAAAAAAAACAAAAACCTGAGAACAAAACAAAACAGAAAGCACTGGGCAAGTGAGACCCGCCGGAATTCAATGCAAGGGGAAAACTGAAGGCCCTTCCATCGATATGACCGAGAGAAGAGAGAGGTATTCAGAAGAAATGGGGCAAATTCAGAACCGGTGGGTCCAAGTGAATTAACTAATGTTCCCTTGAATGTGAACTTGAGCTTTAATTCTGGGTTTTGCTTTGAGCTGTGGGCTTAATCACTGAGTTCAAAAACCCCAGAGTTTCATGTTCCTTGTAAACGTAACACCTTGATCACCCATTGCAGCTCGCTTCTTCTTCTTTCATCTGCTTAATTAAGCCTAAGTCTATTTATGGGACTTAAATTTGCCCTTTGAAGTCATGAAAAAGTTTTGGAAATGGAGAGTGGTGATGGTTGCTCAACATTGTAATTAATTGTACGCTTAGAAATGTTAAATAGCACATTTTATTATACATATATTTTACCACGATTGAAAAACAAATTTTCAACATAGCCACCCAGAAGTCTAAGAAAACCAAATTTTTTTTAGTTTAACTAAAAATAGAAACAAGAAAGGAAACCAAAATTGTAGTGTTAGTTATCATATATTTTGCAAAATGCTTATGTTAGCATTTATTTATTTGTTTGTTTGTTTATTATTTGTTTGTTTTTGACATGGAATTTTGCTCTTGTTGTCCAGGCTGGAGTGCAATAAAGCAATCTTGGCTCACTGCAGCCTCTGCCTACCGGGTTCAAGTGATTCTCCTGCCTCATCTCCCGAGTAGCTGGGATTACAGGTGCCCAGCACCACACTCAGCTAATTTTTGTATTTTTAGTAGAGACAGGGTTTCACCACGTTGGCCAGGCTGGTCTCAAACTCCTGATCTCAGATGATCTGCCCACTGCGGCCTCCCAAAGTTCTGGAATTACAGGTGTGAGCCACTGCGCCCAGCCTTATGTTAGCATTTAGCATGGTAAGATAAGCATTCATGTGGAACCAACCCAAATGCCCATCAATGTGGAACCAACCCAAATGCCCATCAATCAATGAGTGGATAAAGAAGCTGTGGTATATATATACGATGGAATACTATGCAGCCATAGAAAGGAATGAATTAATGGCATTCACAGAGACCCAGATGAGATTGGAGACTATTATTCTAAGTGAAGTAACTCAGGAATGGAAAGCCAAACATTGTATATTCTCACTCATAAGTGGGAGCTAAGCTATGTGGATACAAAGGCATAAGAATGACACAGTGGACTTTGGGAACTTGGGGAAAGAATGGGAAGGGGGTGAGGGATAAAAGACTATAAATAGGGTGCAGTGTACACTTCTCAGGTGATGGGTGCACCAAAATCTCACAAATCACCGCTACAGAACTTACTCGTGACCAAACACCACCTGTTCCCCAATAACCGATAGAAACAACAAATTTAAAAAATAATAATAAACTTACACTTTTTGAGGACAAAAAAAGAGATGACCTTTTTGTGTGTGTAGAACAATTCAAGAATAAAATGAATTGCTTTACTTTAGGGGAAAAGAAATGAAACAAGTTGTGCTTTGGGGGCCATGGTTGGCAGCAGAAGGCAGCACCACGTGGTGGAATGCAGCCTCTCTGTTGCCTGGGAGGCCTGTCCTCAAGTGGTCCCAGGACGGGGACACAGCAGGTTTCAAGTGTTTGGTCCTAGTCCCTGGGTGACAACCCCACTTGCTCCCATCACCTGGGTAGCTCAGGCAGCCCTCTCTGAAGAATGCCGTCAGCATTACCCATGGTCGCCCTTGTAAAGGCCAACTTTGTCTGAGCCAGGTCAGTGTTCCTTGAAAGGGTTTTAAAAGGGCAGACGTGGAAGGCAAGGATGTGGGGAGCAGAGACTTGAGTCTCTGACGCCAGCAGAGAGTCTAGAGAAATCTGATCGGGATTTGTATACCCTAAACTTGTGTTTCTCCGAATCTGGGTAGAATATCACAGATCCATTTTCACTCTTTCCACCATCTCTCTTTCAAAAAAAAAAAAAAAAAAAGAGTTTGTGAAATCCAGTTAGAAGTTTAAACCTACACAATTTAAATATTCCACATAGAAATCACAATATTCTAGGATAAACACTGGCAAAGTCTTGATTACTGGTGAAGAAAGTCAGGATGACCCATCCCTGTCTGAACAGAGCAGAGGTGGTACTGATATTGACACTTCCCTTCACATCCTGGGCTGTGTATAGAGGCCCTTTCTACTTGTTTATGTTAATGATGCCCCTTCTGGATGCAATTGTTATTTGCATATGTGGATTTGATAGAAAAGATCAAAATGTGGCCAATCATTCCTTCTATTTGGTGTATGTGTGAGGATTGTATTTTATTTTTAATTAATTAATTTATTTGTTTGAGACAGGGTCTCACTCTGTTGCCCAGGCTGGAATACAGTGCTGCAGTCATAGCTCACTGTAACCTCTGACTCCTGGCCTCAAGCGATCCTCACACCTCAGCCTCCCGAGTAGCTGCACTACATGTGTGTGCCACCATGCCTGTAGTCCTTTTGAAAATTTTTTTCTTTTCTTTTTTTTTTTTTTGAGACGGAGTTTTGCTCTTGTTGCCCAGGCTGGAGTGCAATGGCGCGATCTTGGCTTACCACAACCTCTGCCTTCTGGGTTCAAGCAATTCTCCTGCCTCAGCCTCCCAAGTAGCTAGGATTACAGGCGCCCACCACCACGCCTGGCCAATTTTGTATTTTTAGTGGAAACAGGGTTTCTCTGTGTTGGTCAGGCTGGTCTCGAACTCCCAACCTCAGGTGATCTGCCCACCTAGGCGTCCCAAAGTGCTGGGATTACAGGCGTGAGCCACCGCACCCAACTTAAATTTTTTTTAAAAAAATTAAAAGATAATAATAATTAAAAATTTTTTTTGCAGTAGTGAGGCCTCACTATATTGCCCAGGCTGGTCTTGAACTCCTGGGCTCAAGCAAACGTCCCACCTTAGCCTCCCAATGTGTGGGGATTACTGGCCTGAGCCACCATGCCCAGCCTGTGTGAGGATTTTAAAGATAAACACCTAATTTGTTTGGAGGACAAAATCCACCCAGGTGGTGCTCCACACCACTCACTTTGTGTAGCCACAGCCCCTGATGAAATTGGCAGCCGATGGTTAAAGGGAATCAGCATTGCCTTGGCACACAGCCCTTGGACACCAGCGCCAGCCGTGGCCATTTGTCTTGGTATTGTGAATGTTGAGTGTTTTAGGGGACATGGTTAATTTTATGATTTGTAGCTGTCAAAATAGGCCATCTTTTCATCTTTTCAAGAGTCAGTACTAGATACCTGGGTAACAATGGGAAAAAAATGACTCCACCACAGGGCAGATGGGGGGCCTTCAGCAGTATCTTCCTCACATGGTGGTGTTTGAGGAGAACTCACTAAGGGCAAAGTTTTAAAAAAGTAAAAATCACCCCAAAATTACAATTAAAATATACTTTTGAGGTTAACCTCATATAAATTCCTGATTTGCAGGACAGGGGGAATGTAGATTTTAGACCTCCTTAAAATTACATATACAACTAAATATATCTTAACTCCTAGGATATACTTATAGCAATTTAATATATGAGAAAGTACTTTGAAAAAAATAGTATTATGCATATAAATAAAATTCTATTGGAAATAAATGAATTCTCATTTAGTACAGATTTTCAAAATATTAATGGATCCAGGTTTAATATTTTTGCAAAAAGCAGTGTTTAAGACCTTATTTTTCCATATTAAAGGATACATTCTTATATTGTCCACATGCAAAAAAAAGAGGCATATACCTGACTTTAACATTAAGACTGGTACTCTGTGTAATCTACTTTGCACAAATTCCTCACCAAACTAAATTTATCCCAAGATGAGAAAAAGAGCAAGTGGACTGAGAGTGAGATGTCCTGGCATCAGTATAATAATACAGCACGTTCTGGACTGCTGGGGTGTTTCACAGGACGCTTGACCCCCCTGGTCTATAAAAGAAGGGTCAGGTCCTTAAAATCCCTCAAAATACTGAGAGTGAGATGTCCTGGCATAATACAGTAGGTATGGGACTGCTGGGGTGTTTCACAAGATGCTTGGCCCCACTAGTCTATAAAAGAGGGGTCAGGTCCTTCAAATCCTTCAAAATGCTAAGTTCTATTCTCAATGGACCAAAGGCAAACAGCTGGTGATTTTTACTAGGGTCAGTATGCCCATAGCTACACAGGTGTGTGTGTGTGTGTGTGTGTGTCAGAGAGAGAGAGAGAGAAAGAGGGTCTTGGTGTCTTAGTTTGTTTGCCTGCTATAACAAAATACTTTATACTGGGTAATTTATGAACAATGGATATATATTCCTCACAGTTCCGGGGAGGCTGAGGAGTCCACGATCAAGGGACCAGCACATTGGGTGTCTGGTGAGGGCCCGTTCCTCACAGATGAAGCCTTCCATGTGTCCTCACATGGCAGAAGGGACGAACGAGCTCCCTCAGGCCTCTTTTAGGGGGCTGCAATCCCATTAGCCAGGGCAGAGCCCTCATAAGCTAATCACCTCCCAAAGGTCCCACCTCGTAATACTATTGCATTGGAGATCAGGTTTCAACATGTGATTTTTGAGAGGACACACACATTCAGGCCATGTAACTTGGATAAAGATCTTAGATTCATTACAGTTCAATACAACTCTTCAGTTTTAATGGTTAGTGACATCATGGATATAAGTAATAGGAAGCAGTTCAAGTAAAGTGGACAACAATTTTGATTTTGTTTTACTTTTATGTTGTTGTCTGTTTAAAGCAGAGCATTGTTTAGATTTTTAGTAATAGATAAAAGGAGAAAACAGGATGGCTAATTATAAACTCTTCTTAAGTTTTTTAGTCCCTTTAAGACAAGAATCTCCGAATCCTGAGATACATACTAATACTTCAGAAATGGTTACAGTAGGAATGGACGACAGGATGAATGGATGATTACAAGGATAATGAATGAATGGATGGATGGATAGGAGAATAGATGAATGGATGGATGGATGGATAGAATAGATGGATTGATAGAGTAATAGATTGATGAATGATAAATAGAAGAATGGATGGATGGATGAGTGAATGGATAGAAGGTGGGATGGATGGATGGATGGATGGATGGATGAATGGACTAGATTGATGGATAGATTAATAGAAGAATGGATGGATGGATGGATGAATGTATAGCAGAATAGGTGAATGGGTGGATGGATAGAATAGATGGATCGATAGAGTAATAGATTGATGAATGATAAATAGAAGAATGGATGGATGGATGAGTGAATGGATAGAAGGCGGGATGGATGGATGGATGGATGGATGGATGAATGGACTAGATTGATGGATAGATTAATAGAAGAATGGATGGATGGATGGATGAATGTATAGCAGAATAGGTGAATGGGTGGATGGATAGAATAGATGGATCGATAGAGTAATAGATTGATGGGTGATAAACAGAAGAATGGATGGATGGATAGAAGGAGGGATGGATGGATGGATGAATGGATGGATAGACTAGACTGATGGATGGATTAATAGAAGAATAGATGGATGTATGAATGTATAGTAGAACAGGTGAATGGATGGATGGATAGAAGAATAGATAGGTGGATCAAGGGAGGGAGGGATGGATGGATGGATGGATGGATGGATTGAAGGATGGATGACTGGAAGAATAGGTAGATGATGAAGGGCAGGAGGGAAGCCTGAACAGTGACAGATTAGAAGAGAGTGAAACTCATATGACTTGGTTGACTTAGTGGCATCTTTAAAATGGAACAGAAATTTACACTGAATCTAGTTATGAAAGTAGTGTTAATGTACTTAGCAATACTTCTTAAAGCATGACCTACACAGTACATAGGTTTAAAAAAGATATTGGGAAGCTTGTTGAAAATGCAGACTCCTAGGCTCCTCCTTAGATCTTCTAACTTTGAATCATTAAGGCGGGGTCCCAGGAATGCATGTTTTTACAAGCTCTCTATGCATCCGGAAGCTGAAAATCACTCACAGTGTTACAAAATGGAGGAAATAAGGCATCTTGTTTATTATGTTTTTCAATTTATATGCCTGTGGAATCACTAAGAGGAGAAAATAAGGGAAAAAGAAGTCTGTCAGTGGGGATGACACCATATAAACATGGAGTAAAAACAAACAAGACTCGGACCGGTTACCTGAGGATAGAGTGAACAAACCACTTCTACTACAGCACAGGGAGTGTGCCTCTCAGCCTAAAGATACTTCTGTGCAATCATTTCAGGATTATATTAGTAATGTCTGACATCTCTATATGGGGTAATAGTGAATAATTTTATTAAATGATGCTTTCTTTGACATAAAATGCATCTTGGACATTTTAATACTATATGAATGGAAATTACACAGGAATATCACAGCCTGTCCCATCAGTAACATCATAACGTAGCTGGGAAGAGGGCAGTTAATTCTTACGTAGCAGGGCATGCATATCATACATGGGAAATGTATCTCAATACAAACTCCTCGGGGCTTAGCACATTTTGTGCATTTAAATAAAAAAAGGCATAGGTGTATGTTCAGTATAAATCACTGGAATTACAGTGTGACTTATGGACTCGGTGCATTTCCGAAATAGAGTCCCTGAAGCTAATGACTTTAATTTAACACCAGCCTGTGTGATTCAAGCTATAGTTTAAATATTTATCCTGAAACATTCATGGATGCACAATACATGCATTAACTCTGGGTCATTCTCCATGAGACGAGCGCGGGGACAGGAATGCATTTATTAAACCCCCGTATCGGCATCGTTTTCATTTCCTTTCTTGCTGGATCTAAACGGCAGCCGGGTCCCACCCTGCTGAAATATCATGACAATGGTGACAATATAGAGGGTCAGATATTATTTCATTATGTAATGTTGCTGGAGATCACAAAGCACGTATCCATTTTGAAAATGGGATGCTGCTTCTCAGAGCCTGTTATGAAACAGACTTCACACTGAAGCTTTGAAAAGATTAGAAGATAGGTGCATTGGAAGCAGAAGATGTTCTATGCAGTATTCCAACCCAAACGCCCAACGCGCAGGGCAGTAAAAGACATTTCATCTCTCTGAATCTCTCAAGCTGTCCTCATATTTCAAATGCATAGTAATTTATTTGGGGGCAATTAACTGTGTCTGTTTCTCTGTTTGTAAAACAGCAGTAATACCTATTTCCAAGACCAGTTAATATTTACTGGGTGTAGCTGGCTGCTGCAACCGTATCCCTTGTCCATGCTAGTTGGTTGATACCCAGTGGATTGTTAAATATTTTTAGTATCACTCCTGCCTATCTCAAACTATTGTTTAAATCAAATGAAATCATGATCATCACCATTTATTGAACAGGCATTGTTCAATAAATTGGAAAACTTATAAACTAAGTCCTTCAATGATATTACCGTATCTAGTTAACCCAACTTTGGAGATAAGCAAATGGGACCCAGGTGCCCTCCTCCTGAGCAGGAGCATGGACCAGAGCCTGGGATTGCCACCCCGGCACTCACGCTGTGCCTCCTCATGTCACCCACCACCTTTGAAGTCCTCAAAAATTTCCCGGCCCATAAGTTAGTTTTCTTCTTCGAATATCTAGGTCAAAGATATTCTCTATGTCTGGACACTCTCTTTAATTTTCTCTAACTCTGAATGGTTAGCACAAGAGGCCTGTCAGCCAGGCCTCATTCCTGTGACAATGGTTTGATTAGGATTTTTCCGTTTGATGATGGTGTGAAAGTGGAACCTATTCAGCAGTCTCTACTTCGAGGACCCGTACGACCATTCCGTTTTTCACCGAGTACAGTCAATCAATTTCATGAGATATTCACCACTTTACTGTAAGACAGGCTTTGTGTTAGAGCCTTTGCCCAGCTGTAGGCTAGTGTGAATGTCCTGAGCACGTGTAAGGTAGGCTCGGCTCAGCTACGATGTTCGGTAGGTTAGGAATAGTAAATGCATCGTTGACTTACTGTATTTTCAATTTATAATGTGTTTCTTGGGATGTAACCCCATCAGTCAAAGAGAATCTGTATTGTGATAAAAGTTTATTTTTCACTTTAAAATCAGTAAAGAGTGTTATGAAATTACTAATAAACAGTCAAACAAAACTGTAAAACACAAATGTAATCTGTGGCTACATTTATTGAAAGCCGGAGGCTGGTGTCTCCCTTGGCACTGGAGAGACCCGCCCAGAGTCCTCTCACCCCTAGGGATGACATTTTCACAGGCTAACTGGACTCTCCAAAAGTGAACAGCAGAGATTCTGGAAGATCTAGAAATGCAAACACACAGCACACCATGAAGGACTCAATGGAACTAAGCTGGGGAGGGAAAGGTTTCAGAGGCACCATGATGGCAAATTCATCCCACCACAGAGGAAGGGAATTTGACTTGTAAGGCTCCGTGCTGGGAGCTAGGGAAGCAGAGTTACTTCATAAATGGGATCACAGCCAGGTAAGTTTGGGACTAATGTTAAGTTCAAATTTTCAAAAGCAAAAAAGAGAAAGACTTTTAAATTGAGATGTGTTTTTTATGGCCTGGAGAGTTTTCTGTCCCTGCGCTTGATTAAGTACAGGCCAGCCAAGTACTTAACAGAGTGTTGTAGGCACAGTCAAGCCTTTGATCTGTGTTTGGGTTCCATGGCCTCCCAGTCTCGAGATCCCAGGAATCTAAACTGTGAGCAAAGAAAGATACCAATCTTTTCAACTTGATATCTTACCCTCAAGATTTGCCATCTGTTAAAAGTTTTTTTTCTCTTTTGGTGGAGGGGAGGAGTCTTGCTCTGTCACCCAGGCTGGAGTGCAGTGACGCGATCTTGGCTCACTGGAACCTCTGCCTCCCGGTTCACGCCATTCTCCTGCCTCCGTCTCCCGAGTAGCTGGGACTACAGGTGCCCGCCACCACGCCCGGCTAATTTTTTGTATTTTTAGTAGAGACGGGGTTTCACCATGTTAGCCAGGATGGTCTCGATCTCCTGACCTCGTGATCCGCCTGCCTCCACCTCCCAAAGTGCTGGGATTACAGGCGTGAGCCAACATGCCCGGCCAGGAAATTACTTTTTCTTTTCTAGAATAAAACCTGCTTGCTTGTGGTGTATTTTTTAATACATTTCATTTGGCTAATATTGTTAAATTAAATTTTTGCATTAATTTTCATAAGTGATATTGGTCCAAAGTGTCTCTCTCTCTCTCTTTGTATTTCTGTTTGTTTTAATCTTTTCAGTTTAAAGGTTAGTTTAGTCTTTTTAGCATGAGGACGAACATGTCCTTGTAAAGTGAATGTTGTGTTCTGGGAGTATACCCTAGGAATTATTACTTGTTCCTTGGTTTTATAGAATTTTCCTTTAAAACTACTGGGTTTTAATGACACCTTTTAGATTTGCTTATGGCCATTGATAATTTGTTAGATTTATCCTAAAGAAATAATGAGAAAATATACAACGTAAAGATGCTCACTGAAGAATTCTTATTTTTGGTGAAAAATTGGAGCAAGCTCAATGTCCCACAAAAGGGGAGGAGCCAGGCAAATTGGGAGTCACTATTAGGTGAGTCTGCAATGGTTATGATAAAACACATGAGAAGTACATGGTAACACAAAGGATTTAGGAGCTAAAAGTGAATGTGTATTATTATTTTAATTCTGTAAAGCATGTAAATGTGAAAAAGAAGGGTGTCTGTGAAAGGATTTTATGGGATTATAGTTTGTTTTCTTTATTTTTAAAAAAATCCATACTTTCTTTTTAATTTTTAATTTTTGTGGGGACATAGGAGGTGTATATATTTATAGGGTACATGAGAGATTTTCACACAGGTATGCAATGGATAATAATCACGTCAGGGTAAATGGGGTATCCGTCACCTCAAGCACTTATCTTTTGTGTTACAATCCTATTACACTATTTTAGTTATTTTAAAATATACAATTGTTATTCTTGACTATAGTCCCTTTGTTGTGCTATCACATACTGTTTTATCAATTCTTTTTATTTTTTGTACCCACTAACCATCCCTACTTCCCCCTACCCCCACCCCCTGACTACCCTTCCCAGCTTCTGGTAACCGTCCTTCTAGTCTATATATCCATCAGTTCAACTGTTTTGATTTTTAGATCCCACAAATAAGTGAGAACGAGTGATATATGTCTTTCTGTGCCTGGCTTATTTCACTTAACATAATGCCCTCCAATTTCACCCATGTTGTTGCAAATAACTGGATCTCACTGTTTTTCATGGCTGAATAGTACTCCATTGTGTATATGTACCATCTTTTCTTTATCCATTCATCTGTTGATGGACACTTAGGTTGCTTCTAAATTTTAGCTATAGTGAATAGAGCTGCCACAAACATGGGAGTGCAGATCTCTCTCTGATAGACTGACTTCCTTTCTTTTGGGTGTATACCGAGTAGTGAGTTTGCTGGATCACATGGTAGCTTTATTTGTTTTTTGAGGAATTTTCAAACTTTTCTCCATAGTGGTTGTACTAATTTGCATTTCTGCCAACAGCATAGAGGGTTCCCCACATCTTCACCGCATTTGTTATGGCCTGTCTTTTGGATAAAAACCGAAAAAAGCTCAAGCTTTCTATGACATGGTCCTGTCTATAACAGCAAGGACTTGGGAGTCAGCTGCCTGGGTTTTATTCTGGCTCCACTCTCTGCAACAGGGGTGTTCAAACTTTTGGCTTCGCTGGGCCACATTGGAAGAAGAAGAATTGTCTTGGACCACGTGTAAAATACACTAACACTAACGATAGCTGATAAGCTTAAAAAAAATCACAAAAAAACCATAATGTTTTAAGAAAGTTTACAAATTTGTGCTGGGCTGCATTCAAAGCCCTCCCGGGCCGCAAATGGCCTGCAGCCCATGGGCTGGACAAGTTTGCACTACAAGCTTTACGACTGTGGGCAAATCCGTAGCCCTTCTGTGCCTCAGTTTCCTCATCTATCAGCAGTGAGGATTAAACATCCCAATATATTTATATAAACACACAGAAGAGTTTCTGGCTTGTAGCAAATATCACGTTAAGTGTTTGCAAGTTTTAGTAAAAACAATAAGCGATTTAACAATGTTAATTATTTTCTTCATTAAATGCATCCCATAAAAACACCTGCTTCAATAATTGCTTCTTGCTATTTCTTCACTAAAAGGAGAAACATATTAAAAGACAAGATCAAGTTGAGAAGTATGAACAGACAAGATTTCATCAAGCAGGACACCTCTTTTCTAAAGAAATTATCTTCTCTAAAGCAGAAATCCCTTGCATAAGGGCCCTGGCACTGGGAAGTTTTGGAGGGAAGATGGCAGGAGTGTGGTCTGTGGTCAGGAAAGAGGAAATGCACTAAGAATAAGTCTCTGTTTTTTGAAAAGCCAAGTCTTGGCAAAAATGCACAGGTGGGGCCAGTTGTGGTGGCTCACGCCTGTAATCCTAGCACTTTGGGAGGCCGAGGTGGGTGGATCATGAGGTCAGGAGTTTGGGACCAGCCTGTCCAGTATGGTGAAACCCTGTCTCTACTAAAAAAAAAATACAAAAATTAACCAGGCATGGTGGCACGCTTGTGTAGTCCCAGCTACTCAGGAGGCTGAAGCAGGAGAATCGCTTGAATTCAGGAGGCGGAGGTTGCAGTGACCTGAGATCATGCCACTGCCCTCCAGCCTGGGCAACAGAGTGAGACTCCGTCTCAAAAAAAAAAAAAAATGCACAGGTAGGGTTTTGGATCTGATAATATCTTTCCCACATTTTGCTCCCAAACAGGCTGCATATTTCTTTTGTGTTTATTTCACCATCTTGATGGGACAGAATATTTTCATTCCTGGGGCAGAGATCAAAATTTAAAAATGATCACGAACTGTTTCACTGCCCTTTAAATCATTAAATCAGGGGATGGAGCGCCCAAGCATTTTAATTTGGCCACCTTTATGTTCTGGAGCTACCAAGTCAGACACGGAGGTGCATGCAGAATCTTTCTCTCTATGATCGTTATTTCTGTTTGGTCAGCCGGATTTCAAAGCTCAGCATTACTGATCTGTGTGTTCTAGGTGGCCTGTGCTGCTCGTGAGCAATAGCGGTTCTGAAGCAATTGCTGTCTGTTTCCTTGATTCCCAGTGAGAAAGCTTTATCTCTCTTTGATGGAAAGTATCTGGCTCTGGAATCTGAAGATCCTAGCTCCCACTGTCGTGGTGGTTTCTTCTTATCCTTGGCCAGGATTTTAACACAGGGCCCAGGGCAGCCAGGCTGTAATCCCCCAGGGTTACCTCCTGAGACGCATGGAGTCATTTTTGTCTTGCAATACATTTCCTGTTTACCTAAGTGGCTTTGCAGGGGAGACGGCGAACCTCTGTGGGAAAATCGTAGTAATACCTGTCTTTTGTGTTGCCTGGCTATGCTCCTTGCAGGCTTCATTTAGTTAATCTTCAAAACATCTAGGAGAATAAACGACCCTTTCCATTTTATAGACAAAGAGATAAACACATACAGAAAAGCACAGGGAAGCATCATCACTGGTGGACATCTTTAGTGAGCACCTGATAAGAACATTCCCAGCAAGATTTAAAACAGGACCTTTAGCTTCTGCCGCTTTCCAGCCAAGACATTTCATCGCACACAGTGGGTGAATCAAACTAAATGAAGAATACATTCAAGGTTCCCGTCTCCCTTGCAAAGGAGTCACGTGGACTTTGGGGAACAGAGGGATTCACTGCAGTGGTCACCGTAGGGGAGACCCCATTGTAAGAGGGCATGGTGGGCAAGGGGCAGAGGAAACGGCCCACAGGGGCCTGGGGGGTGGCTGGTTTGCTTGCATTTGTGTCAGCCTGGGAGGCGGGGAGGGGTGTCTCCGTAAAATGAGATACTCTGGTGGCTTATCTTTCTGCACTGAGAGTGGGATTGTTTCAGAGATTAGGTTGATGGGCTAGAAGCCCCTGAACTTCTGGGAAAGCGTCCCTGCCATGATGGCAGCTGACACCCCAGAGTTTATCTATGATGGAGTCTTAACACTGACGCAAACGCTTAATGAAGCTAACTAAGGGCAGGAGATCCAGGGCACTGGCCCAGTTGAGGAAACAGGGGATGAGGGGGATGAGGGGGAGCTCATTCCAACCCAAGGAGTGGCCTCCAGCACAGCCCAAGACAGCAGTGACGGCAGAACCCAGCACCTGCGACCAAAAGCATTTCCCTAGGACACATTTGCACATTCATGGAATGAGGGGTCTGATTCCAGTTCTCTGTGTTCTCAAAATCCTAAATTCTATGAGTCTTGTCTGGGAAAAGCACATGAGAATGTCAGGTGCTCAGACAGGAGCCAACAGGTGGTTTCACCTGATGGCCTCTGAGGCTGTTTGTAGGGACAGCACCACCGATCCCTTGACAACTACTGAACAGGGAGGCGAAAAGAGACACTCTGTTCAGAAGGCTAGTCCAACAGAAGGGTGCAGAGTGGTTAGAAGAGAAACGGAGGCAGACACAGTGGCCCTCAGAGCAGTCAGTAAGAAGAGGTATAACACCGTGAGACAGGGAGTTGGGTGGGCCTGAAACAAAGGTGGTAGATGCCAGGAATATGAACAGCCAGCTGGCTGGGAATGTCACAAGAGGGGCCCGGACCCAAGCTTGCTACAGTTGTAAATCTGAGACACTGAGACGTAGGGTGATGTTTGCAGCTGAGAATGTAATGGAGAAGTGGTTTAAAAATAGGCAATACTGTAGTTTTTCACTGTGATTCCACTACTGATGTTTTGCTGGGGGGAGGTAGAGAAGAGCCCATTGGCAGTGACGTGGAAGGACTGAAGCTCCTCAGAAATCAGAAACATCTGTTACCAGCATTTCCCGGGCACAATAGCAGAGGGTATACTGAATATTTTCTTTAAATGGAGGTAAAATTCACCTATCATAAAATTAACCATTTTAGTTGGGCATGGTGGCTCATGCCTCTAATCCCAAAGCTTCGGGAGGCTAAGGCAGGAGGATTGCTTCAGCTGAGGAGTTTCAGGCTAGCTTGGGCAACATAGCAAGACCCTATCTCTTAAAACAAATTAACCATTTTAAAGTGAACAATTCAGTGGTATTTAGTACATTCTCGATGCTGTATGGCACCATCACTATCTATTTCTAGAACTTTTTCATCACCCCATAAAAGCACCTGACATCAATGAAACAGTCACTCCCCAATCATCCTCAATCTGCTTTGTGTCTCTGGACTTGCCTATTCTGGATATATCATGTAAATTGAATCGTGCAACATGTGGTCTTTGGGGACCAGCTTATTTCACTGGGCAGGATGTTTTCAAGGTTCATCCAAGTTGTAGCACGTGTCACAACTTCATTCCTTTTTTATGGCTGAGTAATATTCCAACGTGTGAATTGAACCCATTTTGTTTATCCGTTCACCCATTGATGGACATGTGGGCTGTTTCTACCTTTTGGCTGCATTGATTAGTGCTGCTATGAGCCTTTGTATAATACGTTGAGTGTTTCATGAGTATCATTTCTTGTTTTCAGAAGCTCTTTGGGCAGCCCTATTTTCCTCATGAGGAGATTTGGCGACCACCTGCAGTTCTGAAGCCGGTCAAACCTGGAACGAGAATTTGACCCAGACACCTGTGCTCTGAGCCACCTTCTGCCGGCTACTGGATTTGCTCAAGTCTAAAGCTGTGAAATAATAAGGTTTTTCAACCCCACAATATGGAAATGTTTTATTTGCAGGGATTCTCATGTGGGCTGGGACCTCAGCTGTACTCTGAACTCCCTTCTGCAGGACGTGGCTTCTTTCTTTCCTTCTTTTTCTCTGGACGGGGACATGGCTGCTGGCCCCTGCATTTAAGTTGAGTCCCCCCAGATGGGCCTCCTGTGCGACAGATGCGTCTCCTGGAGGTCTTGACCAGGAGACCATGACTTCCACCTGCCTGAGATTAAATTGAGGTCCAAATTTGAAAAAAACAAACGGGAAAAACCAAGGATGTGCTATTGGAACGATCTGGATTTGGAGGTCAACAAAGAGAAGCGTGTGCTGCTGGAGGAGAGGTTCTCCGGAAGCCGCCCCCTCACCTGGGCCGCCCCGGGCCCTAGGACCGACCGCGCATGCAGAGCTGAGGACCTCAAGGCAGAAGCAGGAGCACAAGGGCTCGGGGCTTGAAGGTTCCTCACTACATCTCACTGCTCATGACTTCAGCGTTTTTCATTGACTGGATTATTCGGAGCGATTCCTTCTTTAGCAGACACACGTTCTGCAGAGACTGCATGTAGGATCCCTGCTTTTCCGAGCAATGGTGGAGGAGGAATCGCCGTCTAGGTGGAATACAGCGACCAGAAGCGCAGCTATTTTAAGCCTCGTTGTTGTGAGTCTTCATAAGCGGCTCAACAGATTTCTTTTAATAGCTTTAGAAAGGCATTAATATGCTTGAAGAACAAACGCAAGAAATTCAGAATGGGGACACATATACTGGTAAAATATCTTCCAGGCACTAATCCTAGGGCGCAATTTCCCCGCTGCAATATGCAAGCTAATGCATCAGCTAAAAGGACTTTTTTATTTTACCAGAGCTTGAACTTTCCTTAACTCAAATGGGTAGTGACTCTGCGTGTAACTGTTCACATTCCTTTTTCTTTCTCCCTAAAATAGCCCCTTCTAATGCTGAACCCTTAAAAGACCATTTTTAGAATCAATTTATTATTTGCCTTTAAAAATGGATCTGTCAGGCTACAATGAAATCACCTCATATTTAGTGCACACTGAGTTCTTTTTTTTCTGTGAACTTGAAACATGTACAGTCATACAATTTAGCACATAATTGCTGTTCTCTTACTTTGTTCTCTGATTGCTGTGTGTGTGTGTGTGTGTGTGTGAGAGAGAGAGAGAGAGAGAGAGAGACTTCCTTCCCCATCACCCAATCTAAACTATAATATTCTATGCTTTCTGAGAGACTAAAACCTGTAGCTTATAGTTTCTCATATTTTCCTGTTCTTCACATAAACACCCTAGCAGGATGCTGACTTCAGGTTAAGATATACATTTTGATTATTAAGTAGTTACAAAACAAGTTTAGCTTCAGGGTTTGAAAAAAGCATGGTGAGCTTCAGGGACAGATCATAGAGGACTCTGTGTTTTCCTTATTCCATGAAGGATGGGAGGGAGGCAGAAACAGAGAAAAAGCACACGTCTGACAAAATTGGTGATTTTAGAAAAGATAGCCCCGCTCCGTTTGCAGTTTCAAGCAATTGTTATGACTTTGACAGAGTTCACTCAGCCAATCAATCACGTGCCTTTGGGTCATTGAGAAAGGTTGAACGCATAAAAACTCAGAGGCTCGAATCATTTTTTAAGAAGAACAAGAAAATCGTTTCAAATCCTGTGGCCGGTTCTGCCCACATTCACTCACTGATTTGCTGTCTCGGTGTTGGGATTTTGCTCTCGCGTCTTGGAGAGTAAGCCGTTAGATCCAGGAAAGGAAGGTGGGAGGGTTGGCCTCGTTAATGTCCCTGAAGTAGGGTGCCAATCCCCGGCTGACCGGAAGCTGCACAGATATGCAAACGTAGCATTTCTGTTGCCTTATTGTTATTTTCTCAGACCAACCAGGTTTTATTTAAATCATCACAGCAGCACCGCCCCTTGAAGATGGTGCCTCTGCTACTTCCGTAGAGACTGTTTTCAAGCTGGAGAATTCTTCCTAGAGCTGAGCCTTCTCTGCCCACAGCTTTCTAATCTCACTGCTTCTAGGGGCCGCGCCTTATCTTGATGGGCAGGGCTTTGTGTGTGCAAATGCCTCTGAGGAAGAAGTAGAGGTCCTTTAAGTAATCCAAAGTGTACCCCAACAGGGTTCTCTTTTGATCCCTATCTGGATAGCCCTGTCGTGATGGGCGACGGGTTTATTCACAGAAGTTCCATTAGCCCTCCAAAGCCCGCCTCCACGAGAGAGGAGCACACACTCCTGAAACTTGCAAAGCCTCACAGAACTGGTTTGGAAGTTCGGCTGGCTTTTAAAATTAGCAAGTTTAATATTTTGGCACAACTTTACAGATAAAACATTTTGCTTAAATTTGGGAGGTATTTTTGGTTTGCGGTCTCGGGCTTGCCTTTGTTTTGTTTTGACAATTCCCTAAAAGCGGCCTGACCTTTTGAGGGCAATGAACCAGTTCTGATTTTTTTGAGAGCTTCTTCTTGGACAGGGAAATGTATTAGTAATGGTACTATTCATTATTCATTAGCTTTCTGCATGCACACAGAGCTGTACTGAACAGAATTAAAATAAAAAAAACAATAAAAGCATCTATTTCAGCCTCTAAAATGACAGTTGTCTCTTCACTGTGCAGCCTGTATGTTGCGTCAGTGCACACCACAAATGGGATGTAATGAGCCAGTTTAAACTGCTGTGGACGCAGACAATCATGATGGGATTTTTTTTTCTTTTGGAACAAACATAGGTAGCTCGCCTGGGAATGAAAACACCCCTATGGACCCCTATCACTGAAAGTAGATATAAGACCAAGTTGTGTAAAAGCCGCTTTAGGATTTGTGAGGATTAATTTTATGTGTCAACTTGGCTAGGCTATTGTGCCAAACTTTTTGGTCAAATACCAGCCTAGATGTCACCGTGAAGGTGTTTTTTAGGTGCAATGAGCATTGAATTCAGTGGACTTGCAGTAAAGCACATTGTTCTCGGTCGTGTGAGTGGGCCTTGTCCCATCAGTTGAAGGCCCTACCAGGAAAGACTAAAGGCCCTCAGAGATGAGATCCCCTAGGGCCCTCAGAGACGGGATCCCCACAATTGCAACTTAGAAACCCTACCTGAGTGTCTGGCCCGCTGCCCTGTGGAATCTCGACTCAAGACGGCTGCATTGACGCCTCCCTAACTGGGGTTGCTGGCCTGTCCTACAGACTGCAGACCCACCAGGCCCCACAAATGGGTGCATCAATGCCTTGCATCAGTCGCCCTCTTTCCCAGCCCCATATACGCACGTGTCCCATATACGCACATGTCCAATATACGCACGTGTCCTACATACACACGTGTCCAATATACGCACATGTCCCATATACGCACGTGTCCCATATATGCATGTGCCCCATATATGCACTTGTCCAATATACGCACATGTCCCCTATACGCACATGTCCTACATATGCACGTGTTCAGTATAAGCACATGTCCAATATATGCACGTGTCCCATATACACATGTGTGCCATATATGCACGTGTCCCATATATGCACATGTCCCATATACACACGTGGCCCATATACGCACGTGCCCCATATACGCACTTGTCCAATATACGCACGTGCCCCATATACGCACATATCCCATATATGCACGTGTCCTATGGGTTCGGTCTCTCAGCAGAAGCCTGACTGATACGAATGTCACATGCTTAGAGCCTCTTAGTTGACAGTATTTATGTTAAAACAATTCTTTTTCTTTCTGAGTAGCTTAAGAGGAAAAAAATATAAAATTATAATATAAAAATATAAAAATAAAATATAAAATATATCTTGACAGTTACAACAAAACACTTCATATTGCCCAGTGTTTGTAAGATGGGTGTCTGTGTACCATTTTAAGAAAAACAATTTGTAAAATAAAATATTTAGGGAAACCAGACGTAACTAAATATTTTAAACAACAACAAAAGAAATTCGCTTAAATCCATGTGTAGATTCAGACATGGAAGTGGTCAAATAGGAACAGTTAACTTGTATAAAGAAATCCCCTCAGAAAAACAAAACTGTACAGTTCAGTAAAGAAACAAAACACTGTATCCGTTTGCTAAAAGTGATGGTAAAACTTACAACTTCACTGAAAAACATTTGTTTTGTGAACAAGTGGCATTTGTTGATCAGCCTCAGTCCACATCATAACTATGTTGTTATAGAATGACCAGAAAAGGGCCTGGCGCGGTGGCTAAAGCCTATATTCCCAGCACTTTGGGAAGCCGAGGTGGGCAGATCACTCAAGGCCAGGAGTTCAAGACCAGCCCTGGCCAACATGATGAAACCCCATCTCTACTAAAAATACAAAAATTAGCCAAGCATGGTGATACATGCCTGTAATCCCAGCTACATGGGAGGCTGAGGTAGGAGAATCACTTGAACCCCAGAGGCAGAGGTTGCAGTGAGCTGAGATCGCGCCACTGCACTCCAGCCTGAGCGACAGAGCAAGACTGTCGAAAGAAAGTAAAGAAAAGAAGAAAAGAAAGGAAAAGAAAAGAGAAAAGAAAGGAGGGAGGCAGGGAACGGAGAAAGAAGAAAGAAGGAAAGAAAGAAAAAGAAAGAAAGAAAGAAAGGGAACCAGAAAAGAGGAAGGTGGGCTTCGGAGCCCAAGCAGGAGCAGAGAGGATGCTGGGCCATCTCAGCCGCCCTGCCTCGGAGCTAGGGGGGCAAAGGAGGCCATCTCATGGCACATTCAAATCAAAATAAGCATGACTGACGCTGATAGCCTTCGAGGCTAGATATAACCTTCCCCAAGAAGCCTGTCTATGGTGGGACAAGAAAAGCCTTTGCCCCGATTGTCTGGAGCTCAGACACCAACCAGGGAAACGCCTGCTCCTGGGGAAACGACAGCGAGAGGGCTCCCATTGCAGAAACGAAGTGATTCCTTGTGACGTCATAAAATGCACCTCTACCTTCCGCATAATTAATTAACATCAAGTCCATTTCTGAGACTTCTCAGGTTGGACTTTAGAAGCAGAAATTTCTGTATAAGCCGATAGGGGAAAAAGTAAGATAATACTTTTTATTTATATGGTGTGTAAAGTTCACAAAGCCGTGTTCCCAACTCATTCTTATTTTGATTCTCACAATAATCTCAGGTAATAGGAAAAGCAGGCGTTTGTATCATCTTTGACGAGCAGAAAAGATGAGGTTCTGAGAGCTTGAACAGACTTGGGCAAGTGGGGACAGCCCTTCTTGGCAGAGCTGGGGGTGGGTCCCAGGTCTCCTGACTCCTAATGCAGTGCTTTTTTGGTAACATCTTATAGTTGTCTCACACAATGGCGAAATAAGATGCAATGGGTGTTTTGATTTCTCTAACTAGGAGTGGACTTTTGAAGTCAGACTGATATAAGAGAGGATGAGAGAGTGTACTCACTTTTCATAGGTGGAGAGGAACCACACATTAAATAAACTCTGCTACTTCAGAGATATAAAACGTTTCTGTGGAATAACAGGTCCGACTCCCCTGCAGCAAACAGCTGTGTTTGTGTCGGGAATGCTGGCTGCACCCACGTGCAAGATCCCAGTTCTTCCCTGACCACAACCTCCATGCCTTTGCCATCCCCAGCACACCCAGGTGCCCTGAGAACCACCCTTTTGTTCCAATCACAGTTGAAGAGCCACGCCAGCTGATGAGCCACGCTGCCTATGGGCCTAGCCATTACAGTGGGTCAGTGCTGATATGGGGTTTTCTGCCACTAGGGGATTGTGAGTAGTTTGAGCCTTGTTCTTTCAGGCCCCTGGAAATCATCACTGTCAGAAAGCAAACCTGATTAGGGCTTAGCTGATTAACAAAATTTGCTCTAAGAACATCGTAAAGAAATTCATTCGCTTAACTGAAAACCCTTCAAATACCAATAACACACAGTAACACACTATATATGCATGAAGAGTGTCTGAGAAAGAGGAGGGCTCATGGAAATAAAAGACTAGTTTGTCACCCCGATGTCACAGAGAGAGCTCTTGTGCTCTGCAGCGCGATGTTCTGGGTCTTGTGTTTTGCTTTCCTTAAAGGACAGAGTGTATCACTAACTAGCAAAGAGATTTCGTAAGGAAGTTTGAGAACCTTGGAAGGTGCAGTGATGCCATGAAAACAATGCAACACCACAGACAAACATCATGTCTGCCAGAAATAGAAGGACACTCTTATAAAGCATTTAGAAAGTACATGAAGCTATCTCCCAACAAAATGATTCGCCTGTCATTTGCCTGTGAAGTCAGATCCACTCTGTTATATCCACTTATTTCTCTGCAAGTTCCTCTTCTTATCCTCCTGGGCTCCTCTTTTGCCATTTGCACAAATACATACTTAGATGTGACATATGTGTGAAAGGATATGCTCCAATATTGGCATCAGAGGGTCTCTCCATCCTCTCTCCAAATCTCACTTGTCAGCTTCAGAAAGTCTCCGCCTTTTCTGTCTTCTTCCCTTTGCTGGTTGTGGCAGCACCCACCTGGAGATGGGAGCTGCACACTGGATGCCAAGGCACCATCCCAGGGCACCACAGGGCTCCAAGGAGCTGGTCCTCACTGTAGGTGCCTTTCAGGGAGCATGAGGATACCCGGACGTGAGTTAGGAGGATGACCTTGGCAAAGTGAATTTGATCTGAGTCACCATATCGGAAGACTTCGGCAAATGGAAGAACCTCTCAATGGCTCCCACTACTCTGCAGACAAAGCAGTGTCACCCCCGATGGCAGAAATGCATCCAGGAACACCTGGGTGCCACCTCAGGTTTCTTAGGATGAGCTCTGATTACTCACAGGATGGAGTCTGTAACCATGGGTCCCCCATGCGTGTACTGGCGTCCTGGAGATGGTCATTCATCCACAACACCTCACAGGCGTCTACAACCACCCCACAAGAATCCGTAAAGAACCAGTGTCTCTAATCTATCACTGGATATTTAGGGTTTTGATGTCTTTATGTCAATGCAACTGTAATATGGATTGAGCACCTGCTGTGTACTCTAGATAACAGATCCATATCATATGCCCATATTCATCAGCTGCTAGCACCTTTGCCACCACCTTATTATGCTATTGCTATTTCCGTTGAGTAGAAGAATAGCTGTGATTCTTGATAAATTAATAATTTCCTTCTCACTGCTAGTAAGACACACAACTAGAGGCTGGATGTAAGCCCAGATTCATTAACTCATGCTGTAAATGCTTATTGGGAACCTGCTATGATTCTAAATGTAATGTTTATCTCATCACACCAAAGCGTTTCTACTCCAACTCCCTTCTTTGAAAGATGACGAAATCGAAGGCCAGAAGAGAACTTTCCCAATTAACTAAGCTAGTAACTGGCAGAGACAACGTTAGGTTCCAGGTAACCAATTCCAGTTCATTTCTAACTGTTTCTTTAATGAGCCTGTATATTCTAATGAGTGCATTTTCAAGACATCCTTAACAATTTCTTTTATCTTAATAAATAATCTAAGAACTCCTCCAGATGCTGTTAACACAAAAATTCCTGGATTGTGTCCAGGCAAGCAGAATATGAACATCAATATTCCAGTGACCAGAGTGGACAAAACTAAGTAGGCAGTTCCATTTCCAGAACTCTCTCTTAATGAAGTGTTTCTGTTCACAGAAACAGAAATCCAGACATTACGCCAGCAATATTGGGTGGGGGGGGGAAGGAGGAAGACAAGGGGAAGGAGGAAAAGGAGGAGAAGGAGGAAGAGGAGGGGAAGGGTAGAGGATGATATATAGATACATGAATAATTCCTGCCCCTCAAGAGCTGGTTGAGTTGGAAAGAATGATACCACATGAAAATGAACATACAAGAAATAATTTGAAATCAACTTTCAAGTAAACTCAGCATCTTCTCAGGGGTTCCTTGACAGCAAACAGAAGATGATATGTTCTGAGGCACTCAGGTACTTAGATAAAGGTCTATTTATTCTACATGTAAGAAAGGTATGTGAAATTTTGGTTTTCAAACCCAGGATGTGAACTCATATTTCCACTGATAACCTATTAGGTGACACATCTGCTAATTGAGTTCCCTGGCAGCGAGAAGACAGAGAATAGAACATTGACGATGGTGTGATGTAGTCAATCATGGAAGGCTCCCTGCAGGAAGCAATTCTTCAGCTCCATCTTCAGCATCATCTTTTGGAAAAAGAAGTCAGATTTCGTATCAGGGATGTTTCTGACTCAGGTCCAACGGCCTGCATCTCCTCTGTGCTTCTCTTTGCATTCTGCAGGTGTGCATGAGGAGGGAGGAAGGACACACAAAGGAAGCAAGAGCAGGAAGAAATGAACAGGCTCTTGAACATGGATGAAAGGGAGAGTAAGCACAGCAGAATGTGACTGAGGAGGAAAGAATGCACGAAGATGAGATCTGCTTGAGGCTGGGTGCAGGAGCTCCTGCAGTGGTGGGGACAGTAATTCACCATCATTAGCTCCTGCTCAGGTCTAAGGTGACTTCTCATGGCTACTGTCATGCTGGTGGTGGCGGAGCGTGGTGTTTTTGCAAAACTAGATGGAGAGTGCCTTGTACATGCTAGGCATTCAAGGAATGCTTCACTGAACCTGTGTATCCCAGTTTCTAGGGACTCAACCATTTTCTGTAGTCCTGGGTTTTCTAAAAGTCCACACTCTCTTCAAAAGGTAAAAATCCTCATATTTGGCAGCTCATTAACAAAAACAAATAACCAGGTAAGTAATTGAGAGAATGCAGTGAAGCATCCACATGTATTACAGACACAGGAATAAAACACTTTATCATTTTTGCAGAAGAGATACTCAATGTTAAATGAAACAAAAACAAAAAGAGTAAAAAAAAATGTGTCTCCATTGATCTTCTCTAATTGTTTGAAATTTTCAGAGACGAAGATGTTTCTTACTAACAGGAGGAGCATTGAATGGGTTGAGCAGGCAAGCGTCGGGGCAGGTTGAGGGCCGCTTTTGCCACATTAGCTCGGGCTGCTGAGTCTGATCATCAGCCGTGAAGGAGAGTGGGGGCTCCTGGAGCCTGTAAGCCAGGGACTCCTGAGCACAGCCTGTGGATGGGGAAGCTCTGGATGGCCATGGACCGCGCTCGCTGCTGTTTGTCCCTCTGTGTTGTTGCTGGGTCACAATCCCACAGACCGCCACCAAGCAGCCCTTCTGCCCATGGCCACCCCCCAGAGGCCCAGGTGGGCACCTCCCAATTCATGAGCCAATGCAAAGGCTCACACTGGCTGAGGAGGTGGATGAATGCCCTGTCAACACCCATGACCATGCTGACCACTGCACAAAAGGCCCTCAACAGGAGTGGCCAGACTGGCAAGATAGGTCCCTGAGCCCTGGCAAGCCACCAGTTCCACACCCAGTCACTGATCCAGCAGGAAGCTCCTGATTCCAGAACCTGAGTCCAGTCCCACAGGTCTAGCTGGTGCCTGCTCTGCCTGTCTCAGGTGTCTCACACCGGCAAGGCTCCCTCTGGGGCTGGGGCTGCTCAAGGGAGCCACTTAAATTGCCCCATCCCGTTGGCCGCTGACCACCACCTGCCTGCAGCACCTGCTTTCCCGTGGGCACCCAGTCCGTGTTCTCTGCTTCCCTCCTGGGTGCAGGAGCACAGGAGGCTGCATGCTCCTCAGCGGCCCTGGCCTGGTGAAGGACAGACAGACGCAGCCTGAGGAACCCACGGCTCTGCAATCACAGAACCAGTCCTAGAGAAATCAGATAAGTCGGTGAGGTGGACTCCGGCTGCCCCAGCCCTAGCTGGCTGTGTCCTGGCCTTCAGCTACTTGAGGATCTAAATGCAGCTCCCCCGTGAAGAACTGTCCTTAGGAAGAAATCTCCTTTGAAAATTCCTCAGCAACTTGCAGGGAAATGCAATAATAGATGAAGAGAGGATCCAGTGCGAGTCATTTACACCTCAAATGAAATAAGTCAGAGCATCACGTCGTCCGGTAGTGTTTCCAGTGGAAGCCAGGTCCCGGAAATGCATCAGTAGTGAGCAGGTTCCAGAGGTGTTCGGCCAACATGAGCAGGTGCTCTAGGCCTGATCCACCGGCTCCGCCTGCTCCGCCCTAGGCCACCACGCATCACTGTCTTCTATGATGTTTGACTTCTGTGAGCAGGTCTTACCTTCCCAGCTGGATTGGAAGTCTTTGAAAACAGGCCGTCTGCCCTATATCCCCTCCCTGCCCCACCTTGCCTGGAACAGAGGCCTCGGACGTGGCAGAGCAATAGAAATCTGCTGCACGAAGAGCGATGCGCGAAGGAGGGAGAGGAAGGGAACTGTGGAGGCGGCGGCCTGCCCTGCCCTGTCAGAGAGGCAGCTATGCTAGGAGTCTTGCGTGCTCTCTGGTTATTCTCCGGGCGCTGCACAGGGAGCCTGGTGAGGAGGGAGGGCTTGGCAGGCTCCTGGGCTCGCCCTCGCCTGGCACCAAGGAGCCCGCTGTTATTTCTGTGTGTTCCAGGCACACGCTCCAGCACCACTAGGGGACATTTTAGAACATTCCGGGGGCAGTTAGCACGGGGGGCAGTGGTCACCTGGTAGAAAAATAAAAAGGTCCTGAGCATTTCCTAAGCCGGGCCCCCGGGCCTGCCTGAGCGCCTCCTCTCTCCACCTGGAGGGCGCATGGCCGGGAAGAGCCGTCAGGAATCAGCGGCTCCACCGCCTCACCCCTGTTCTAGAAGCGGGATGGAGACTGGCGGGCGTTTCTCGGGCAGCATCCCTGTAGGTGGGGGGAGCCCACCCCTTGTCCCCTCCAGCCCTCAGGTGTGGAGTCAGTCCAGGCGTCAGCACCCCCGGGCGCCCCTCCAGGCGGGGAAGCTGCGGGCGGGGCGCTTCCCTGGGCCTCGGGGGAGGCATCACGGCCCCGATGAACAGCGGCCAGTGTTGGTGTCAGACCAGCGCGTCGCTCACTAGGACCACGGCCTGAAGCCGCTCTCTAGCAGCTCAGCCCCACGACGGTTCCGCTGCGAGAAGGGAGGGGGAAGAAAGCAGGTTCGTTGGCCATTTTCCAGTTTTTCTTTTTTGCCAAAAGAAAACAACTGAAAACTTCCACCTTGTGGCACCTGCCCTGAGGTACATGTTTATTTCTGTCATCTGCAGTGGTGTGGCCTGTATCCCCCGCCAGGGCACCAGGTGGAACCGCGGGGAAGGAGGAAGAGGAGGGGAAGGAGGAAGAGGAGCGGAAGGAGGAAGAGGAGGGGAAGGAGGAAGAGGAGGGGAAGGAGGAAGAGGAGCGGAAGGAGGAAGAGGAGGGGAAGGAGGAAGAGGAGGGGAAGGAGGAACAGGAGGGGAAGGAGGAAGAGGAGCGGAAGGAGGAAGAGGAGGGGAAGGAGGAAGAGGAGGGGAAGGAGGAAGAGGAGCGGAAGGAGGAAGAGGAGGGGAAGGAGGAAGAGGAGGGGAAGGAGGAAGAGGAGGGGAAGGAGGAAGAGGAGGGGAAGGAGGAAGAGGAGGGGAAGGAGGAAGAGGAGCGGAAGGAGGAAGAGGAGGGGAAGGAGGAAGAGGAGGGGAAGGAGGAAGAGGAGGGGAAGGAGGAAGAGGAGCGGAAGGAGGAAGAGGAGGGGAAGGAGGAAGAGGAGGGGAAGGAGGAAGAGGAGGGGAAGGAGGAAGAGGAGGGGAAGGAGGAAGAGGAGCGGAAGGAGGAAGAGGAGGGGAAGGAGGAAGAGGAGGGGAAGGAGGAAGAGGAGGGGAAGGAGGAAGAGGAGCGGAAGGAGGAAGAGAAAGCCCGGAGCAGAGGCGGGGTCAGCCGCACAGGTAGAGTCTGGAGAAACACAAATGTCAGGGGTAGAAAAACAACCCACTTAAATCTGGGGGACTCCAGGGAACACACTCACGATTTGATTCCTGAAACCTTTCAGTTATGCATGAAGTTTCTGGAAAGAAAATCTTGGCCCCAAATCTAAGTGGACAGCCTTACAGCCAATTTCCCAGCCCCTGCCTCTTTAAAAGCCCCACTTCTGAGCTGATAAAGGCAGAAATCAACTCGTTTTAGTTACTTATGGCCTTTAAACCAAAGAAACAGAATGTCTGAGTGTCCTGAGCGTCTCTCAGTGTATGTGTGTGTAAAAGCGATTTTGGTGGTCAGCAATTTCAAGCCACCGAGATTCGAGATTCATGTGTCAATGTCACCAACACAAAACCAGATGAGCATGTGGCCATGGACAGTAAAGAGCCCTTACGCAGAACTAGGTATTTTCTGAGCCTCAAAGGAGACTAACTCCAACTTGGAGACACAGCAGCTGCTGCAATATCTCAGGACAAACACAAAAGTTCCATTTAAAAAAAAAGAAAGATCTAGAAGGAGCGCAAATTCTCCTGGAGTCTTCTCTCGCACCTTACCTTCCTGGCTTTTAGAAGGACATGGAAATGAAGTGATATTCCTGGTTTCTGAAAACCCAATAACAAATAAAAGGCAAAAGTCACTACTTCTTTACTCTGAGAAGTTCAAGCGCCAAGGCCTTCACCTTGGCAGAGTGAATTACCTTTGTATTTTAATAAACAGTCCAGTCCCATCGAGTTTCCCGTGCCCTACCAACTTGTGCCAGAATCATTTTGGCCACTAAGCCAATATCTGTCATAAAGGTGTAGGAGCTACATGTCTCTTTTATTTTCCTGTTTGTTTGTTTGCTGCTGTTATTTATAGGAGACGTATAGTATCTGCTGTATCTGGATACTGACAGTTGCAACTATATAACCGTGTTTTCTTGTTTTTTGCAGGCAATAGCTCATTTCATTCTTTTATCTCTAATTAGTAGTAAAATATAGAAGTTATAAATTCTGCTGGACGCGGTGGTTCACACCTTTAATCCCAGCACTTTGGGAGGCAAGCTGGGCGGATCACCAGAGGTCAGGAGTTCGAGACCAGCCTGGCCAACACGGCGAAACCCCGTCTCTACAAAAAATACAAAAATTAGCTGGGCATGGTGGCACATGCCTGTAATCCCAGCTATTCAGGAGGCTGAGGCAGGAGAATCAGTTGAACCCAGGAGGCGGAGGTTGCAATGAGCCAAGATTGCACCATTGCACTCCAGCCTAGGCGACAAGAGAGAAACTCCATCTCAAAAAAAAAAAAAACAAAAGAAAAGAAAAAAAATAATTCATTCTCCTTAAAAAATATAATATTACAGATAAAGTTCCCTTGACTGATGTCCAACTTTGGTTCTCTCCCCCTTCCCCAGGGGTGTCCCCCCAGCTACCCTTGTGGGCCTTGTCTATTTCCCCATACAATTCTGTGCACCTTCCTCCTTTGTGTTTGTGTGTGCATAGGTGCATTATCACACTCTAAATGTAATTCTCCAACATTATTTTTCATTTTACTTTGGTAATTTTTCAAATTAATAAACTTTATTTTTTATTTTTATTTTTATTTTTATTTTTTGAGACGGAGTCTCGCTCTGTCCCCTAGGCTGGAGTGCAGTGGTGCGATCTCAGCTCACTGTAAGCTCCGCCTCCCAGGTTCATGCCATTCTCCTGCCTCAGCCTCCCGAGTAGCTGGGACTACAGGTGCCTGCCACCACGCCTGGCTAATTTTTTGTATTTTTAGTAGAGACAGGGTTTCACGGTGTTAGCCGGGATGGTCTCGATCTCCTGACCTCGTGATCTGCCTGTCTCGGCCTCCCAAAGTGCTGGGATTACAGGCGTGAGCCGCTGCGCCCGGCCAATAAGCTTAATTTTTTTAGAGCAGTTTTAGGACCACAGCAAAACTGAGCAGAGGGCACAGAGATTATATACCCTGTCCCCAAGTATGCACAGCCTACCCTACCATCAAATCTGCCACCAGAGAGTACATTTATTACAATCAATGAAGGTACACTGACCCATCAAGATCATCCAAAGTCCATAGTTTACACTGGAGCTCACTCTGCATGTTATATATTCTATGAGTTTGGACAAATGTGTAATGACATATATTCACTGTTATAGTATACAGAGTAGTTTCATTGTCCTAAAAATAACCCCTTCCCTCTAACCCCTGACAACCACTCATTTGTTTTTACTGTCTTCATAGTTTTGCCTTTTCCAGAATGTCATCTACTTGGAATCATGCAGTGTGTAGTCTCTTCAGATTGGCTCTTTTCGCTTAGTAATATGCATTTAAGATTCCTCTGTGTGTTTTCATGGCTTGATTGTTCATT
This sequence comes from Pan paniscus, assembly GCF_029289425.2. Classification (NCBI taxonomy): domain Eukaryota; kingdom Metazoa; phylum Chordata; class Mammalia; order Primates; family Hominidae; genus Pan; species Pan paniscus. The sequence goes on along the minus strand of NC_073266.2, from coordinate 94,124,497 downwards.
TCTTTTTAGTGCTAAATGATATTCCATTGTCTGGATGTACCGCTGTTTATCTCTTCACCTATTGAAATACATCTTGATTGCTTCCAAGTTTTGACAATTAAGAATAAAGCTGCTATAAACATCCAAGTGCAGGTTTTTATGTGGACACAGAAAGTTTCCAGCTCCTTTGGGTAAATCTCAAGGAACATATGGCGAGGGTAGGTTTTTGTTTGTAAGAAACTGCCAAACTGTCTTCCAAAGTGGCTGTACTATTTTGCATTCCCACCAGCAATGAATGAGAGTTCCTGTTGCTCCACATCCTTGCCAGCATTTGTTGTTGTCAGTGGTCTGGATGCAGCCATTCTCATAGGTGTGTTGTGGTGTCTCACTGTTGCTTTTATTTACATTTTCCTGAGGACATGTAATGTGGAGCTTATCTGTCATCCTTCTGTATATCTTCTTTGGCAGGGTGTTTGTTAAAGCCTTTTGCTCATTTTTCAGTAATGTTTCTTGTTCTCCTATTATTAACTTCAAGAGTTCTTTGTATATTTTGGATAACAGTTATTTATCGAATGTGCTTTTTACAAATATTTTCTCCCAGTCTGTCGCCTGTCTTTTCATTCTTTTAGCATTGTCTCTCACAGAGCAGAAGTGTTATATTTTAAGGAAGTCTAGCTTATCAATGATTTATTTTATGGATTGTGCCTCTAGTGTTGTCTCTAAAACGTCCTCACCATACCCATGGTCATCTAGGTTTTCTTCCATGTTATCTTCTAGGAGCTTTATAATTTTGCATTTTACGTTTATGTATATAGCTATTTTGAGTTAATCTTTGGGGAGGGTGTAAGGTCTGTGTCTAGATTTATTTTTTGGCATGACAATGTCCACTTGTTCCAGTACCATTTGTTGAAAAGACTATCTTAGCTCTATTTTATTGTTTTTGCTCCTTTGTCAAAGATCAGTTGAGTATTTTTATGTGGGTCTATTTCTGGGCTCTCTACTCTGTTCTATTTTTCTTTTGCTAATACCACACTACCTTGGTTACTGTAGCATCAGTCTTCCAACTTTGTTCTTCTCCTTCAATATTGAATTGGTTATTTTGGGCCTCTTGCCTCTTCATATGCACTTTAGAATCAGTTGGTCAATATTCACAAAATAACTTTCTGGGATTTTGGTTGGAATTGCATTGAATCTCTGGATCAAGTTGGGAAGAACTGATATCTTGACAATATTGAGTTTTCCTATCCATGAGCATGGAATATCTCTCCATTTATTTAATTCTTTGATACCTTTCATCAGAGATTTATAGTTTTTGTCATACAGATTTTGTACATATTTTGTTAGATTTACACTTAAGTATTTCATTTTTTGGTACTAATGTAAATAGTATTGTGTTTTTAATTTCAAATCTCATTGTTCATTGCTGGTATATGGGGCAGCAATTTACTTTCACATATTAACCTTGTATCCTGCAACCTTGCTATAATCACTTATTAGTTCCAGGAATTTTTTTGTTGATTCTTTCAGATTTTCTACATAGATGATCATGTCATCTGTGAGAAAGACAGTTTTATTTCTTCCCTCCCAATCTGTATGCCTTTTATTTCCTTTTCCTGTCTTAATGTATTAACTAAGACTTGTAACATTGAAAAGCAGTGGTGAGAGGGGATATCTTTGCCTTGTTCCTGATCTTAGCAGGAAAGCTTTGAGTTCCTCATCATTATGTGTGATATTAGCTGTTAGAGTATTTGTAAAGGAAGTTAAGGATGCTCCCCTTCATTCCTAGTTTGCTAGCAGTTATCATGCATGGGTGTTTGATTTTGTCAAATATTTTTCTGCAGCTATTGTTATGACCATGTGATTTCTCTTCTTTAGCCTGTCAATGTGATGGGTTACATGAATTGATTTTTGGAAGTCGATCCAGGCTTGCATACCTGGGGTAAATCCCACCTGTTCATGGTATATAATTCTTTTTATATTTTTTACACATTTTTATACATTTGATTCTTTTTATGCAATTTATGATATTTTGTTGAGGATTTTTGCATTTATATGTTCATGAGAGATACTGTTTTGTAGTTTTCTTTTTTTGTAATGTCTTTGTCTGGTGGTACTCATTTTTTAAGACATAGCTGCCTCCTACAAAACAGCCCAACTAAAAAAGTATATTATTTCTATTTTCATTTTTTTAGAGAACACTCAGGAGACACAAGTTATCTTTAAAAGCAAAATAAAACCAAAAAGTACCCGTTAGCTTATTGTTCAGAACTAGTTGCTTAAAATACATTTTCACATTCGTAGTAAAATCAGTTGAAGCCAAGTGCACATGATAATGCCTCATTAGCAGCAATGTCTTACATCTGAAGAGTATTTCATAATATCTCACTTCTCTCATTTTTTCACAAGTGTGCTGGTGGTATCACGATTCCATTTGCTGACCAGGAAACAGTGACTCAGCAATGACTGTCTTGCCTAAGGTAGAGTGAAGGCTGAACACAAATGTTCTAATTCCTGACCCAGTTCTTCCACCAGGAATCCAAATTTTCTTCTAGGGGCTTTCTTCTGCTTCCCTCAATCCCAGTTTGTCAGTCCTTATTCACCGAAGGCCTCCCTACAGAAGCCTGAGCACAATCCAGCCCAACAAAAGTCAGAGGCATTATTGCTTCAACCTGCTTTTATTTACTCCCTTCCACCCACCTGGCCAACTCGAGTCCACTGGCCTGGGAATCAGGTCATATTCCCAGACATGTGACTCATAAACTGTTGTCGCTGGGATGCCTTCGCCAGGGCCACCAGGTTTCATGGTGCTTCAGCTATCCTGTCCAGGCCACTTCTGCACAGTGGCCTCAGGCATCTGGGTAGTGAGGAGCAACACACTCCCTGAACCTGCCTGTGGCAGATCTAAAATTAAGACCCAATATGATATGCTCCCTTGACATCTGGTAAAACTGGGAGGGCCTCGAATGACCTAGACACAAGTTCCCATCCCCACCCCACTCCTGTGGATAACGTCCGCTGACCAAACAGCCCTCCTTCCCGTGGGGACCAGGCACAGTTCCCGCTAATCCTTGAGCAGGGGCCAGCCATGGAATTATTAAAACAAGTCAAAACACCCCCATAGGAACTAGGGGCCACCCCCCCACCCTTGATACTACAAAGCCACCTCCCCCAGCCCTGCTGATTCACTCTGCTCCCGTACGCAACCCTGTGTGGCCCCGTGTGGCACGCGGCGTCCTCCTCCCTGGGCTGTGAAGAATAAACTGTTGTCCATTTCATCTGCTCAGTGTCAGTTGCTGTTTGTTCGGACATCCCTGTAGCCCCAGGGAGGGAATCCCTGCCTCCCCAACAGAGAGAGTAGGAAGTGATGGAAACGCCTCTCCATGGTCACCCCGTTTCTGGGATTCATCTTCCACCTTCATGGTTACAGCTCAGTTCTATAGCTTATCTTGTCAATTGCAGGCAAACACAGCCGGTGTTGGACCTGACCCTGCTCTGGGCCCCACGCCCTTTAGCAGGGCCCTGTGTATGCCTAGCTCTGGAGCTCCACCTGCCCTGGAAACTCTAGCCTGCAGATGGTGTTCTTGCAGTTCACATAAAAATGACTCTAACCCTCAAGTCCTCAGAAGTCAGCCATCCTGAAGTTCCCGGTGGCCATGCCCTGACTCCTGGGTCAGAGGCACTGATGGGACCAGCTTCTGGAGCTGTACCTGCTCACTCTCAGAAGCTTTTCTATCCCACCTGCATCTCAGCCACCCTTTCAACCTTAACAGCAGATTTCTGCCCTTGTGTGCCATTTCTCTATTCTGCTACCCAAATAGGTCCCTAGTTAACCTTGGAAAATTAAATCTTTGAGATTGTTTGTTTTTAAGAAAGGTAATTTCTATTTGTGTTTATTTATTTAAGATAGAGTCTTACTCTGTCGCCCAGGCTGGAGTGCAGTGGCACAATCTCGGCTCACTGCGATCTCTGCCTTCAGGGTTCAAGTGATTCTCCTGCCTCAGCCTCCCGAATAGCTGGGATTACAGGCGCCAACCACCACGCCTGGCTAATTTTTTGTATTTTTAGTAGAGACAGGGTTTCCCCATGTTGGCCAGGCTGGTCTCAAACTCCTGACCTCAGGTGATCTGCCCGTCTTGGCCTCCCAAAGTGCTGGGATTACAGGTGTGAGCCACTGCACCTGACCATGAAAGGTAATTTTTAGATAATCCTGAATGTATTAGTACCCACCAACCTCAATGCTATAAAAAAATGTGTAGGTTCGCATGACTTCTGCTGAAATGCATGCCCCTGTATCCTTCCTATGTTTTACCACGGTATTTTTTATTGTGTGGCTGGGGAATTTCACAATGCATTGAGGCTACTCTAACTCTTTGCCCCACACCTCCCATCCCCCTCTTTCTCACTGCATGCAAGTATCCAAGCTATTATCAGGGAAACAGGCTACCCAAGGTTAACACCCAGGTGAACGCAGGATGGTTTTCTTTCTTTTTTTTTTCTTTCTTTCTTTTCTTTTTTTTGAGACACAGCCTGCCTCTGTCACCAGGCTGGAGTGCAGTGGTGCAATCTTGGCCCACTGCAACCTCCAACTCCTGGGTTCAAGCGATTCTCCTGCCTCAGCCTCCCGAGAGCTGGGACTACAGGCATGTGCCACCACGCCCAGCTAATTTTTGTATTTTTAGTAGACAGGGGGTTTCACCATGTTGGCCAGGATGGTCTCCATCTCCTGACCTCATGATCTACCCTCCTTGGCCTCCCAAAGTGCTGGGATTACAGGCGTGAGCCACTGCACCTGGCCCAACACAGGATGGTTTTACCACACTTTGTTGCCATCTGAGGCCTGTGGTCTCCTTCATGCCTCCACTTTTGTGTATTATTTCTCACAATCTATCTCAATGCCCCAGGTGTTTATTTAGGAATCTTAGTGTTTTCAGAAACGGCAGTGCAGTTATTTTACATTTATGCATAATTTGCCATAAATGACAATTTTATGTTGTCATTTTCTCATTTCTTGATGGAACAACTGAAGCTGGGATTGAAATTCCAAGACTTTAGAGATTGAGATCCCACCCGCTTCATCTGACCTTCCCAAGCCTAGATTTTCTTACCCTCTAGAGCTGACTCGCAGGCAGACGTCTTTCATCCTCAGCTGAAGAAATCTAGCCATAGCTCATTCTTGGGGATGTGATGGCTAATCCTGTCTAGATACCAACTTTTACCACAGGATACCAAAACTGAAACTTCCAAGGTGTGTCCCAATTTCTTATCTAGATGTGACATCAGCTGAGGCCCTCAGAAGGGATTGAGTTTGACGTAAGACATGGCAGGAGAGGCTGGTGTTGATGTCCTCTGAGGATACGTGTTCCCAGGAAAAGGCTATGTAAGGGAAAATCCACTTTAAACAAGAATAAAACTTTCATAATAAATAATGAAAAAAAAGGTCAGTTGATGGTTTTACCTTGAAACCAAATAAAACCTAATTATATAAATTTATTTTAGTTTATACAAAATTTAAGTTATAATTATGCAATAATCCTTAGATTCAGCAAAGAAGGCTTCCAGTGTTACTGTTTTTCTGGTGTAATTTTTCCAACAAAACTCTAAGCCAGCAGGATGAGACACCCCCCAGCTTTCAGCGCTCCCCTACGAAAGGCCATGTCTGCAACACTCTTGCATCGCTGTATCATCTTTCTCAAAGGCATCTTTAACTGGAGCTGTGCGGATGCAGATCTCTTAATGCTGTTGTGCCACTTTCCATGGTGATTACTTGCTCTTTAATTGCTAATTATAGTTAACCGTGTGCCAGTGACCGTGGGAAAGTCCTGAGCAATTCTCCAACGTCACTTTCATTGACTTCATGAAATCCCAAATTGCCTGTAAGCTTTGCTGTTGTATTTGAAATGGACATATGCAAAACTGTGGCCTCACCGAGGCTGCATCATCTCCACTGAACAGCCTACAGGGCGGGTACAAAGGCTCGTCCCTTTGCCTTTGTTTGGGGCCACTCTGAAGGCCCCCCCACCAACCCCAGGTCCAGAACTCCCACGGAATGGGCAGAGGCCTTGGGGGCAGCTGCTGGCCGGTTAGACTCCTCCCTTGGCTCCCTCTTCACTCAGTGCAGGCTTCGTCCCGAGAGTGAGGCCTGTAACTCCCCAGCACACACACTGGTCTCAGCGTCCGTTCTAGGGGGCAAACTGAAAAGCTTCGATTTCCACCTATTTTCATCTTGTTTAATTCCCACAGCCATTCTGGGTCATAGACAAAGGTGTTAGTCCTTTCATGTTCAGACTGAGGATGCTGGAGCCCACAGGTGGAGTCACTTGCGTGCCAGCTTTCACCAGAGCCCACATGTCAGAGCCCAGACTCACACTGCATTTCAGGACTTTCATCCTAATGCACAAAGCCAGAGATGAGGACTGGAAAACAGAGAGTGATGATGACGACACCAACGACAAACGGAATAAATCAGCTGTGCAGCTATGGGATTCTCCTCATTCAAACATTGCGAAGGGATTTACCAATGGCCTTGAGGTCTGCTAACCTTGACACTCTGCACATGAGCCAGGAAAACTGCTCTCAGCCAACAAGTGAACGTGACCTGTGGGTGCATCTCTCCTTCTAATTCTTGCTAGAAGTTGCCACCATGCCATGGCCCCCACAGTCTCTCTGACCTGGCTACAAGCCATGTTCACTGCAGGAGAGTTTCCCCCAGTGGCTGGAGGCCACTCCGTCATACCCACACTTTCCACCTCATTGGAGGGAGCGGGTTGTGGAAGCACAAGGAAAAGATCAGAAAGCAGCCGGGGAGGAGGCGCGGAACTCAGAACCTCCCACATTTTATCATGAGCCCTATCAGTCCAGATATATGTTACAGGCTGGGCATGGTGGCTCACGCCTGTAATCTCAGCACTTTGGGAGGCTGAGGCGGGCAGATCACCTGAGGTCAGGAGTTCGAGGCCAGCCTGGCCAATGTGGTGAAACCCCGTCTTTACTAAAATTAGCCAGGCATGGTGGCGCATGCCTGTAATCCCAGCTACTCCGGAGGCTGAGGCAGGAGAATCGCTTGAACCCGGGAGGAGGATGTTGCAGTGAGTTGAAATCGCACCATTGCACTCCAGCCTGGGCAACAAGAGCGAAACTCCATCTCAAAACAAACAAACAAAAAACAAACAAAAAACAACCCAAAGTATATGTTATAAAATAGTTATAAAATATATATATGTATATGTTATAAAATAGTTTATTCCCCCAATAAGTTAAAAAAACAACAACAAAACACTAAGTGCTGTGTGGACCTTGAATCTCTCTTCCATTATCCTATTCCTGCCTTGCCACCAACTCTAAAATGCTGTGTCATTTCTGAGTTTTGGATTTCCCCTTGCAAGATGAGTTGCAACAAGCCCCTGGTACAAACAGCTCTGGTGCAAATCCACAGGAAAGACGGCAGCCGCAAGCCTGCCATGAAGATGGCCCTGTTCAGAGTATGGGAGAGTCACACAGCTTTCCAGCCAAGGAAGGGCTCCAACCTTGGAGAGAACATTCTGGAATGTAGTTTGTTAGGGACAAACCATCTCCTTTCCATGCCTCCCTCTCCCCTCCTCATTTGAAAAAGACAGTCATGCGCAGGCAAATACTACTGAACTGTATACTCTGCCAACCAAGAAAGGAAAGTGCTTCACCTATGTATCAATTCCACGAGGTCCGATACTTTTGATATTTCAAATTCAAGCGCAGTGCTTGGAGCCCATGCTAGGTGGAAATTCAGAATGCACTGTGAACCTTATCCTGGGCTCCGGCCCCTGCAATGCAGTTCTTACCCTGTGGGTTGGCCCACCAGTCCCCCAAGAGCTGCATTCAGCGGAGTGAGTGTTTTTCCCTTTTTCAAAGCTCCCAGCCCTAGGAAAGACAGCAGCCACCTTCCCTTCCACTGAGACCCCAGCCACCCCTCTGCACATCCTGGCTAGGTGGTAGACACGTGTCTCTCATCTGCAGGGTGAGATCTGCTCAGGCAGGGCGACCCTCACGGCAAGGATGCTCGAGCCCAGCGCAGTGTGGGGTGCATTGTGGGTTCATCCAGTGGGCTGTCACCACGGGTGCCCCAAGAACTGCATCAAGGGGCCCTTTTAGCTCTGAGGCGGAACTGGGGGCAGGACGGCAGTGTGGTTTTAGAGTCATAATAATATCCACCTTCACGCATCGCTGCCCTGATCCAAGGATCATAGGCCAAACGGTGGGGCATCTGCAGGGGGTGTGCTACTGTCTGTTCCCGACCTGAGTGGCCTCTGCCCCATGTTCTGGAGCTCCTCCCAGGCGAGCCAGGCTCAGAGCACACCTTGGCAGTCATTACAGGCTGGATGATTTCCCCAATATCTGTGCGTGTGGCCTTCTGTGGAAATAGCATCTTTGCAGATGATCAAGTTAAGATGCGGTCAATAGAGTGGGCCCTAATCCAGTATGACTGTGTCCTTATGGAAAGGGAAAATGTGGCCACGGGGACAGACATGCGCATAGGAGGAAGGCCCTGTGAAGATGAAGGCAGGGACCAGGGGATGCTTCCTCACACAAAGGGATGCCCAAGAGTGCCAGCAGCCACCAGAAACTAGGAGAGGCACCTGGAAAGATTCTCCCACCCTGCCCTCGGGAGGAACCCACCTTCGGTCCTTGATCTTGGACCTCTCCTCCCTGGACCTGTGGGGGAATAAATTCCTCCTGTTTAGGACTCGCGCTCTGTGATGCTCTGTTGTGGCAGAGTCTAGGGAAACCAACGCAGACGTGGAAGCTGACCTTCCACCCCTCTATGCACTCGGGCGACCTGAGCCGACTGCTGGGCCCTCAGGGGCAAGTGCTGTCCTGTCCACCTCCAGTGAGTACTGCCCAGGGCCACATCCCAAGATGGGCCACAGAAGAGTCACTAGCGGTCCCTCCACCTGCCAGTCATAAAGGTAAGGAGGGGAGGGGAGGGTCAGAGAATGCACCACACCGTCAGGGAGAGAGAGAGACAGAGGGAGAAAGAGACAGAGAAAGAGACAGACGTGGAGGTGGGGAGAGAGACAGAGAGAGGCAGAGAGACAAAGAGATTGGGAGAGACAGAGACAGAAAGAGACAGAGACAGAGACAGTGAGAGAGAGACAGAGAGAGAAGGAGAGAGAGAGACAAAGAAAGATAGACAGAGAGACGGGGGAATGGGGGAGAGAGACAGAAAGAGGGAGAAAGACAGAAAGAAACAAAGAGAAAGACAACGAGAAGCAGAAAGAGGAAGACAGAGAGAGGCATAGAGAGAGACAGAGCGAAACAGAGACAAAGAGACACAGAGAGAGAGACAGAGAGAGAGAGACAGGCAGGGGAAGGGAGGAGGGAGGGCTCCTCCTGGTCCCGGTGGCCAATGTGAAGGCCGGAGGGAAGCAGGGAGCCCTCCTGGGCAGCTCCTCAGGAAATAAGGGGAGAGGACAGCCTCTTTCAACAGATGGACCAGTCTTTGGGAGACAAGCTCTCCCCATGGGATGCCATCTCTCTTCTCCACCCTGTGTCTTATGAACGTGGCCTTGGTGCAGGGCCTCCGTCTTCAGACCCAGCAGAAGTGGCATTGCACGCACACCAGTTTGAATGGCACAGTTAAGCCCCAGTTGACCGAAGTCCCAACCTACACTTAGACTTTCTCAGACCAGTGGCCACCTCCCCCGAAGTCCCCCAGAGAAAGAAACCCCTGCCTTCTGTGCTGGCTTTTAGGAACTCCCAGGATTACCCAGCACGCTCCCCGTCCTCCGGAGAGGTGGGATCCGAGGAAAGGGCGAGCCCAGACACAGCGCCACGTCAGAAAGTCCCGTCACGGCAGGGCGCGGGGGCTCACGCCTGTAATCCCAGCACTTTGGGAGGCCAAGGCGGGCGGATCATGAGGTCAAGAGATTGAGGCCATCCTGGCCAACATGGTGAAACCCCGTCTCTACTAAAAATACAAAAAATTAGCCGGGCCTGGTGGTGGACGCCTGTAGTCCCAACTACTCGGGAGACTGAGGCAGGAGAATCACTTGAACCCGGGAGGCGGAGCTTGCAGTGAGCCGAGATCGCGCCACTGCATTCCAGCCTGGGTGACAGAGTGAGACTCTGTCTCAAAAAAACAAACAACAACAACAACAAATCTTTATCTCCCTACTATTCCTAGCTAGACTTGCTCCCTGAATTCCACGGTGTCCAAGCCTAGGGGGCATGTTTCTGTAATGCTCCTGTGGCAATCGATACACAAGTCCTTCTCTGGGCCTGGGCCCTTATTCAGGGTTTGGAATGGATTCTTGTGTAAGATCCAGCCTGATTGCACGGTGCAAGCCACCATCTGGAACAGCGGAAGATGATCGAATCGCATTGCGAAACATAAAACACGAAACTTTTTCCTGTGTTAAAAATACTTTTAAATAATGGAATCAATCTGATAGCATGTTGAGAAAAACTTTACTACCCACAAAAGCTAGGAAGAAAAAGTCACGCTAGGGTTTCTTCCTTTTGCCTGAGTTGCATTTTTTCCAGTTTTAGAACATCATTACCTTTGCAAACAAGGATTTTGCTATAAAAGCATTCTCACGTATATTTTCCTTTTTGTAGGTACTGATGTCACCTTGAGCCAAAGGAAAACAACGAGCCGTAAATCAGTGTATGAATGAGCAAAGGAATACCATGGCGCAGAACATCGTCATTCCGTCTTCCTCAGGTGCAAGCAATCGCAGGATGGTTGAGACTTTACAGTCTTCTGACAGCTCTACCCACATGAGTGCCGCACGCACATGTGAAACAGCTATCATTAAAACTGCGCTAGCAGCTAAGGAGTAAAAGGAAATCTTAACCAAAGCCGTGACATCCCCTAAAGGATATATTTCACCAACGCGATGCAGCTGCAGCTGCTGGAACCTGGGCGGCCAGATGCAAATGACCCGAGCAAAGCCGCCTCCTCATTGGCCAGACCTCTTCTCCTCCCACACTCTGAAATCTGAGTCCCATCCATAAATATCCTCAAGTCAAACTCTAAGTACAAAAACATCTAAGAAATGTTGCCTGCACAAAAGCATTTTTCCTCCAAGAAAGGGAATTTCTGACAAAGTCTGGGAAGACAAAGGGACAATTTGGGACAGGCACACACTGATTATAAACATGCTTTCTTTAATTAAATGATAAAATGTTAAATAAATCTTCTTTAGCACAAAAATACTGAAAGTCTGTACTCAGCAAACAAAATGAATCAGCAATTTTTTTTTTCAAGCCTTCAAGGTTAGTGAATTGACCTATCACTCTGGCTAACATATCTTAGGCTTCCTAATATGTTAAAAAGCTTTGGAAAATTTGGAAGGCAATATTCCAGCTCTCAGGAGGCCAACACCTCCTGACACCTAACATCTAGCTTTGAGAGGCAAGACAAGAAGCCCACAGAGACGTGAGCTCTGCACAGGACCAGACGCCCTAGAGATCCTGTCAGGAGGTTGCACACAGATGATCTCGATCACCAACCCCCAGCAGGAATCTTGCCAAATCGGTATGAATATGTCCATTTTACGGATGCAGAAATGGAAGGTGAAGAGGCCAAGGGATATGCCCAAGGTAACAGAGCTAGGAAGCAGCTGAGATGGAATTCTGACCCAAGTCTCTTTAACATCAACTGCATCCACCACTATAGTCTGTGAACCATTAAGTAACGCCATATAAATGGCAAATTGCTTTTACATTATTCATGAAGTGAATTGACATTATTGTTTCTGCCTTTAAGAAAGAATTAAGGACAACAGCCACGAATTCTGACTACATATATCGAAGGATGAGGGACCCAATAAGTAAATGAGAGAAGTTTAGGGACCTCATGCCCTAGAAATGGGCCACTGTTGTTTTCTTAGAGAATTCACCGATGTAATGCTGTTCAGAGCATTTTGCTGGCACATTTTAGCATTGATCATTGTACGAATCCTTTCAAATTGCGTATAGCAGATATGAGTCACTTTCTCATTTTGCAAAAGAGGGAACTCAGGTTTAGACAAGTCAGATGACTCATCTAAGATCATGCCGTTGGAATTCTGAACCCAGATCACCTTACTTGAAATTCCACGATTAAAAAAAAATTAAACCTGGAGGAGGCTACATCCAGTCTTCTCAGTGACACCTGTTCTAAAGTCTATTCAGAAATTCACGTTTTCTAAGGACTTTTGGAAAGTAATCTGGAGAAAACTGTCATCGGATTCTGTAGCCTCTAAAAGTATTATTTTTATGTAGCCATTAATCCTCTAGAAGGGAAATCACTGGTCCTATAGATGGACTGAAGATGTGAAGGGCCTAATGAGAGTCACCCTCAACAGAAAGCCAGGTCCTCATGGCCAGACTGCTCTCGCCTCTGCTGTGTCCTGCCATTACTGTCACCCCAGAAGGGGTTCCTCACTCACATGTAAGGAAAACCAGCCTTTTATTACAAACACAGGGGATCCAGACAAAGATGGTTCAACTGCCTTCACAAGACCAACGTGACTCATGCTCGTTTGATAAGCATTTAATGATTTTTTTTTTTTTTTTGAGATGCAGTCTCACTCTGTTGCCAGGCTGGAGTGCAGTGGTGCGATCTTGGCCCACTGCAACCTCCTCTTCCCGGGTTCAAGTGATTCTCCTGCCTCAGCCTCCCAAGTAGTTGGGACCACAGGCACGCACCACTACGGTCAGCTAATTTTTGTATTTTTAATAGAGACAGGGTTTCACCATGTTGGCCAGGATGGTTTTGATCTCTTGACCTCATCATCCACCCACCTTGGCCTCCCAAAGTGCTGGGATTACAGGTGTGAGCCACCACACCCGGCCGCATTTACTGGTCTTGAGTGCACAAGTGCAGCTCCTGCATCAGTGGGCACGGTCTCTGCCTCCCCATGGACGGGCATCTTCGGGACTCTGGTGTCAACAGTAGGAGCGCACCTGTCCTGTCTCAGGTTGGCCCTGCCCATCTCCCCAAGAGGGAGAGATGCTGAACCGGATGCCACACAGACACAGCAGCCACTGGGAGCCGAGCCGGCCCAGGCATCTCAGGTGGCAGAGGGACGTCCAGACAGCAGGGACACCGGTGACTGGCAGGTCTGCAGGGGAACAGTGGCCTCACGGAGCACGGACGGGGCAGACGAAAACCAGGTCTATTGTAGAATGAACCCACCCCATTGAGGAAGTGGCTGGCGTTGGGGCAGAACAGAGGCTATCCCCACGGTGTCCTGGCAGAGGCACCATATTCCAGGCTTGTCCATCCAGAAACTTGAATTTGGCTCTGTTCTGGTGGTGATTAGACCGTCAGAGCCCACCCCAGCTCACCCAAGCCAGAACTCACTCATCTATTGACCAGGATTACACAGCACTCAGCACATATGTATGGAGCGTACGCCGTGCGTCTAGTGAACAAAACAGACAAAGCTCCCGGTTGCTGTGGAGCTGATTGTACCCCAGGAGAATGTGCTGAGTTTTGATAAGATGCCTCCTTTCTATGACTCTTATATTTACCCTCTTCCCTGTGAGGTGTTTGGGACGTTGAAATTCATAATCAGCTGCGTGTTGCTGCACGCGTTCAGAGAAAAGAGCGTCATTTATTCGGCAAGGACGTTTCTCCAGGCCTTGCCCACGGAGAGTCCCTTCCCACTGACTGCACGCTCAGGCCCGCGCCCTTTCTGCGCTCCAGTCGCACAGCAGCCAAGCCCTCGGGTGGCCGCAGTCACGCAGCTTGCGCTTGTGCGTCCCGGGTGTCCTCAGCAGGAGCAGCCTGGGGTTATTGCTACAGACCCATCAGAGCACACCTGCAAACTCACCCGCAGTCAGGAAAGCGTTCTCCACACCCTGCTCGGAAGAGGGTCGCAGGTCTCAGGAGTGGCCAAAGCCTCTTCCCTGCATCTGAGACATTTATGCAAGGCCAGCGCGGTGCAGAAGGGCTGGAGCTGGGTCCCAGAGGCTGGGGGACAATGGAGAGGATGGGGCACCACAGTCCCTGCTGAGGGGATGGGCGGGGCACCTGGGGATACCTTCTTTTCTCTTCAGGACTAGCACTTGGATGACAAGCCTGAGAGGCTCCTCAGGAAGCAGCCGAGGGCAGGGGTTCCGACACTTTCTTTTCTTTTTTTTTCTTTTTATTATACTTTAAGTTTTAGGGTACATGTTTATTACGGCACTATTCACAATAGCAAAGACTTGGAACCAACCCAAATGTCCAACAATGATAGACTGGATTAAGAAAATGTGGCACATATACACCATGGAATACTATGCAGCCATAAAAAAATGATGAGTTCGTGTCCTTTGTAGGGACATGGATGAAGCTGGAAACCATCATTCTCAGCAAACTATCTCAAGGACAAAAAACCGACGCTTTCTCTTTCAATCCTCAAGGCCTCCAGTTATCCCTGGGAGAGGAAAGCTCCAGAATTTTCACACATTTCTTCTTCTCACAGGCTAGAATGCTAAGAAAAAGGTTAAGGAACTGGATATTGAAGACAACGATCGTCCCTTTTTAAAAATACTTTTTTTTTTTAGGAGGAAACACTAATGCTGTCTGGAGTGTCACCTCCTGTCCTTGCAAAAATAAAAACCAACAAAACAAAAATGCCCTCTGGCCAACAGAATGGACAGGATGAATGCTGGGTCCATGCAGGGAGAGTTGGCGACGTGGCTGCGGAGAGAGACAAGGCCCCATGGAGGCATCCTTATCCGTCCTAGGACCCAGGAGTGAGGCCACGGCAACCAGCACGGCAAGTGCAGTTACAGAAACGCCCAGTTACACACAAGCAAAATGCGACTTGGTGACACAAAGTTTAATTCCCTTTCAACTGAACTGTTGACTCTGACCCTGACATCCAGTCCTCTGCCTCTGAGGCAGGGAACTACCTTGCTCAGATAGGAGCCCTCCGTACTCCCCACCCCAAATGCCATCAGGGCACCTCGGGAGTAGGAACTCAGCAGTGTGGACACACACACTCTCAGGGAGCCACACGCGCACACACACACACACACATGCACACACACTCACAGGGCCCATTCATTACACGTGGCCAGGACCTTTCACAGGGAAGATAAATCAGTACCTCTTTCTAGTCCTCGACTAATTTAAATGAAGCCATCACTACTGTCTAAGAGAAGGTTTCTTTTAACTTTTTTTGTTGGTTTGTTTGTTTGTTTTTGAGACGGAGCCTCGTTGTTGCCCAGGCTGGAGTGCAGTGGTGAGATCTTGGCTCACTGCAAGCTCCGCCCCCGGGGTTCACGCCATTCTCCTGCCTCAGCCTCCCGAGTAGCTGGGACTACAGGCGCCCACCACCACGCCCGGCTAATTTTTTGTATTTTTAGTAGAGACGGGGTTTCATTGTGTTAGCCAGGATGGTCTCGATCTCCTGACCTCGTGATCCGCCCGCCTCGGCCTCCCAAAGTGCTGGGGTTACAGGTGTGAGCCACTGCGCCCGGCCTCTTTTAACTTGTATTTTAGGTTCAGGAGTACATGTGCGGGTTTGTTGTGTAGGTAAACTGCATTCATGGGGGTGTGGTGTACAGATGATTTCATCACCCAGGTAATAAGCATAGGACCCAGTGGGTCGGTTTCTGATCCTCTCCCTCCTCCCACCCTCCATCGTTAAGGAGGCCCCAGTGTCTGTCGTTCCCTTCTTTTTGTTCATGTGCTGGATGTTTACTTCTCACTCATGAGTACATGCAGTATTTCGTTTTCTGTTCCTGCATTAGTTCACTTAGGACAACAGCCTCCAGCTCCAACCATGTTGCTGCAAAGGACATGATCTCATTCCTTTTTATGGCTGCCTAGTATTCTAGGGTGTCTATGTACCACATTCTCTTTATCCAGTGTACTGGATAAAAGTTACTCTTTTGTAGTATGGTTTTTTTCATCGTTTAATTATGCAACGACAACATAATGAGGAAAAGTTACTTATTTTATTCTGAATAGCTCCTTGACCCACTTTCATTTCATTCGTTACCATCATATTTGACACACAGGTGGACATCTAGGTTGGTTCCACGGCTTTGCTATTGTGGACAGTGCTGTGATGAATATCCACCTGCATGTGTCTTTATGGTAGAATGATTTATATTCCTTTGGGAGCAATTTTTAAAATCACGTTTCTTTTCAATTTTCTCTGACTCCATAGTTCCTTTTTAGTTTATTTTGAGACAGGTACTTTGAGCACAAGCTTATCTAAGGGCTATATAGAGATTACCATGACTGATGACACTTCTAGATGTTGTCACACACATACACACGATGCACACACACACACAATGCACACACACATGTGCACACCACGTGCTTTCCAACAGCTCATCTTGTCAAGTTGGGATGATAATTGCACTTGTGAAGATGAAAAACAGTAATGAATATAAAGTGTTTAAAGCTGGGCTGGGGCATAGAAAGTGTCTGATGAATGTTAGCTATTATTATTGTTGTTGTTATATTATCATTTTATTACTCTTTTGTAGTATGTTTTTTTCGTTTAATTATGCAATGACTACATAATGAGGAAAAGTTGCTCGTTTTATTCTGAATATCTCCTTGACCCACTTTCATTTGCATTCAGTCCCATCATATTTGACACACATTTGGAGTGGCATTCACCCCACCGAATTCTCACACGCTCAGGTGTTCATGCGCTTCCTCATTTACATACGTAATGACTTTCTTGTCCACCTACACATCCAGTGCTGTGGTAGGGGCTGGAAAAACCAGCTTGAACAGTTCCCCTCCTGCCCATGAGCAGCTTCCGGTGGGCACACCCATGGGGAGTGACAATGGGATTGTTCATCGCCAATGGAAAGGTGACCTCAGGGCCACGATCATGGGAGGTTGTGAGGAGGACGGCGGCTGGGCGGCCCCTCGGAGGCAGTAGCCTGTGCTAAGGTGCAGAGGCCAAGGAGGAGCAGCTGGACTTCAGACCGATGAAACCGGTGCAGTGACGGGGCTGCAGCGACAGGGCTGCAGCGGCAAGAGGAGGCTGATCCTGGCGTGGGCGGCAGCAGGAGGAAGCCCTGCAGGGCTGGGCTTGGTTTCCCAGCAGTGCTTCCAGGGGAAATAGGACCAAGCCCAGTCCATGGGCCAGTGCTTAACTGGAAGCTGAATTTTTGCCCAATGAACTAATGCCAAGAATCAGAGAGAAAATCATCCATCCATGGCATCTCTCTCCTGTGGTGACAGAGGTTTAACGGCAGGTACTCCCTACTCACCATTGGTGAGAGGAGCTGATCCCCAGAGTCAGGAAGTGAGCCTAGGGCACAGAGATGAAGGAAATCCCTTAAAAAAGGATAAATGATGAATGACTTTGTAGGGAAAGAATGTCAGAAACCAGAGGCTGTGCTGGCTTAATTCTTGTCATTAAGAAATGAGTTAGCAAACCAGTTCCTTAAACATTTAGATTATTGTGGGAAAAGAAACCATTAGGGGGTTGGAGGGAAATGGAGAATGCTAGTAAGATACGGTGTTTGGCCGGGCGTGGTGGCTCACGCCTGTAGTCCCAGCACTTTGGGAGGCTGAGGCGAGTGGATCATGAAGTCAGGAGATCAAAACCATCCTGGCCAACATGATGAAACCCTGTCTCTACTAAAAATACAAGAATTAGCCAGGTGTGGTGGTGCGCGCCTGTAGTCCCAGCTAGCTACTTGGGAGGCTGAGGCAGGAGAATTGCTTGAACCCGGGAGGTGGAGGTTGCAGTGAGCAGAGATCACGCCATTGCACTCCAGCCTGGGTGACAAAGCGAGACTCTGTCTCACAAAAAAAAAAAAAGATATAGTATTTATTGCTAGGGATGATAGAAATGTTCCAAAATTGATTGTGGTGAGAGTTGCAGAACTCTGAGTATACCAATCATTGTTGGATTACACACTTTAAATGGGTGAATTATTTGGTACAGGAATGATTCCAGCCACGCCATTACTAGAGAACAGGATGTCAGGTGTTTTCCTGGTGGCCCCCCCGAGGCTGCAGTGACATGTAAGAGGCACCAGTCAGGCTTCTGCTCCTCTCACGGCTCTTGGGGCCACATGGTCTTGGGGTGTCCTCCCTTCCCTTCCACTACAGAGGATCAATGATTCCTCCGCATCCAAGCACAGAATCCAAGAGAAGGCGTCCGTGGATAGGACCATCACAGTAGTGCAAGAAGGGGCACGTGGACCGCGAGAGGCCATCAGGGTCCTCTTCAGGATTCTTCAAATTGAAGCCCAAGGGGAACACGTTCTCTTCATGGATCATAAGCTGGGAGCCAGCGGATCTGCTACCCAGAGCAGGGAGAAACTCCGTCAGTGCTCCCCATCACTCCTGGGGTCACTCGACCATATTCTCCCTCCTCTTTTTCTAATGTAAGCTAGTGCAAATGGAGTTTCTGTCACCTGCAACCAAAAAGTCATGAGAGAGGTAGTATCATGATGGGCAAAGACCGATTCCAAAGCCAGTGTAACACCGGACTTCAAGGTGTCTCGCTTGTCAATTTCGGACTTCAAAACTTATTCATTTTTTTTTTTTTGACAAAGTCTGAATCTGTAGCCCAGGCTGGAGTGCAGTGAGGTGATCTTGGCTCACTGCAACCTCTGCCTCCCAGGTTCAAGCGATTCTCCTGCCTCAGCCTCCCAAGTAGCTGGGATTACAGGCGTGTGCCACCACGCCAAGCTAATTTTGTATTTTTAGTAGAGATGGGGTTTCACCATGTCGGTCAGGCTGGTCTTGAACTCCTGACCTCAAGTGATCCACTCACCTTGGCCTCCCAAAGTGCTGGGCTCACAGGCATGGGCCACCACACCTGGCTCAAAAATTTTAATATAGCAAACTTTCATGTACTGGGAAACTACGTTCCGCATTTATTATTTTTATACACTTAAAAATGTTGCTGTAATTGAGAACTACGTTTTCAAAAACCACAAACAATAACAATATGAAGCCATGAGTAGGCTGAGCAGTGAGGTGGAAACAGCTGAAGCATGGACAGAAAAGTCCAAAGATCAGATTGAGGAATTCTCCCATAAGGCAAAAGGAAAGGATAGAGATACAAAATAGAAAAGAAAGGCTAAGGGAAACGAGGATAGAAATGCCAACATCCAGGGCTGGGTGTGGTGACTCACACCTGTAATCCCAGCTACTCAGGAGGCTGAGGCAGGAGAATCACTGGAACCCGGGAGGCGGAGGCTGCAGTGAACCTAGACTGTGCCACTGCACTCCAGCCTGAGCAACAGAGTGAGACTCTGTCTCAAAAAACAAAGCAAACAGACAAAAAAAAACAAACAAAGAAGTGCCAACATCGGGATGATAGGAATCCCAGAAAGAGTGACAAAATCCGAGAGGAGAAAAAATTTTAAACTAATGAAGATATATTTCTGAGGGGAAATAAAGGCTGATAGAATAAAAAAGACAGGACAGGGGTAAGGAAAAACCCACACCTAGACATATTGTAGTTAATTTAATATAACCGATTGCAAAGAAAATATTCCAAGAGCTTCCATAAGTAAAGAGCAGCTCACCTGCAAAGGAACAAGACCCAGACTGCCATTCGATTTCCCAACAGCGACACTGAATGCAAAACAGTCCAGCCATATATATATATATATATATTTTTTTTTTTTTTTTTTTTTTTTTTTTAGACAGAGTCTCGCTCTGTTGCCCAAGCTGGAGTGCAGTGGCGCGATCCCGGCTCACTGCAAGCTCCGCCTCCCGGGTTCATGCCATTCTCCTGCCTCAGTCTCCTGAGTAGCTGGGACTACAGGCGCCTGCCACCACGCCTGGCTAAATTTTTCTTGTATTTTTAGTAGAGACGGGGTTTCACCATGTTAGCCAGGATGGTCTCGATCTCCTGACCTCATGATCCACCTGCCTCTGCCTCCCAAAGTGCTGGGTTACAGGTGTGAGCCACCGCGCCCAGCCATAGAGCCATATTTTTAAATAATTGAAGGAAAAGAAATTTGAACCTAGAATATTATTTCTAGACAAACTGTCATACGAATTTGAAGGTATAATAAAAGTACTCTCTCACATAGCTCTCAAATGGTTTGCCATACAAAGACTCATTTTTTGTAAGAAAACATTTTGGAGGAAAGCAATAAAAATAATAGAAGCACAGCAGGTGCGGTGGCTCACAGCTGTCATCCCAGCACCTTGGGAAGTTGAGGTGGGTGGATCACTTGAGCCTAGGAGTTTGAGACCAGCCTGGACAACATGATGAAACACCCTCTTTATAAAAAATAAAAAATAATTAGCTAGGCGTGGTGGTGTGTACCTGTAGTGCCAGCTACCTGGGAGGCTGAGGCAGGAGGATCAACCGAGCCTGGGAGGTGGAGACTACAGTGAGCTTTAATTGTGCCACTGCAATCCAGCCTGGGCTGCAGTAGAATAAGACCCTGTCTCAAAAAAAAAAAAAAAAAAAAGAGAGAAACAGATCCCTGAAAATTGCTATAAGAGAGAATTAATGAAAACCAAATATTTTGGTAATATTCATTATTCAAGCAAACCCAGAATTTAAATTCTGGGCAGTATCAAAATATTAAAGGCAGATGACAATATGATAAAGTACTTTTCCTCTTAGGAGAAAAATGCAGATATTAATAAGTTCAAGAAGTCAGTAGGGATAAGTAAACATGAGACTATATCTTAAGATAAGGATAACAAGTATAAAAACAACTTCTAAACCAGCAGAAGAAAACTTGATCTATACAATTAAAATCAGGAACAAAAACAAAAAGGAAGAAATGAGAAGTTCAGTAAGTTAAAAATATAATAAGCTACCAGAAGTAAGTTTTTAAAATATGAGTAAATATAAGTATAAATAGGTTAAATCCACCGACTAAAAGACAGATACTGTCAACCTGGAGTTAAAAACAAGAATATTAAAGAAACATATGTAAGACAAAATGAAAAAAAAATTGTTAAAAAGAAAAAGAATGAAAGTTTATATTAAGCAGCTATGAACCTAAAGAAAGTTGGTGTAGTAATCTTAATATCAGACAAAAGAGAATATAAGGCTAAAAAATACCATGAGGCCAAAGGATGATATGACATACTGATGAAGGCAGCCTGAGAGCTGGAAGTGATGTCCTTCATGAACGTCAGTGACAGCCTCAACACACACTGAGCCACGGGCGACAGTACGGCAGGGAGAAATAGTTAAATCAGTAATTGTAGTTGGAGACGTTAGTACATCTTTTTCAAAAATGGACAGAGCAAGAAGACAAAAGCTCAGCACGGATGTCAAAGATCCAAACAATGTGATTAATATGCCGGAGCTATTAGAGATAAGAAGAACTCCAGACCTAAGAGAGTGCACGTGTTTGTGAACACACATGCGAGACATTGGCAGAAATAGGCCATGCGTTAGGCCACAAAGGATCGGTGCCGTTCAGATTAGGCTCTCTAACAATACTGCGACAAAAAGAAATTTCTAAAACAGTGATGGTTTTTTAAAAGTCCCTTTGCTTGGAAACAACAAAACAGCAAAACATACTACTAAGTAACTCTTGAATTAAAAAGAAAGTTAATTAATGTTTAAAACTAGGTCATAATGAAACCACTATACAATAAAAAAATGTGAGACATCATAAAAGCAGTGCTTAGGATGGATGGAATTGCTAGCCTCGAATACATTTATGAGGAAATGAAATTGCACTTAAATAAGCCAATTATTCAATTTAAGAAGCTGAAAAGGGAACAACACAGCAAAACTAAATAAAAGAGAAAACAATGAACATGAAGATGTAATTCAACGATACAGGCAACAAAAATACTAAAGGAGATTTAAAAAGCAAAGGCTGGTTATTGGAACAAATTAATGGGAGAGATTTCTAGCCAGACAGAAGAAGACAGGAAGAGAGATGACCCAGAGCTCAAGATGCACTAGGAAATAGGGGAAGGTCTTTGGGCCCAAGGTATTAAAAAGGCCACTGTGAACAATTGCTAAGAACTTTGAAAAGCCATATAAAGAAAAAATGCCAAATTTCACACAGGGAGAAACACGGGAAATAAATAGACCAAAAGGTGTTTAAATAATTGAAATGAGCATTAAAGATCTCCCCTTTTCAAAACATCGCAGCCACAGATAGCTTTACAAGGGAATGCTACCAAACAGTACAGCTCTTATGCGACGTAATTTACACGCCATAAAGTTCACCCACTTAATGCGTACCGCTCAACGGCTTTTGTATATTTTGAGTTGTGCAATGTTAGCAGTCACTTCCCATTTCCCTCCCCAACCTCTCCTCCCCACCCCTAGCCTTGCACAACCACTAATGACTTTTTGTGTCAACAGATTTGTCTATTGTGAACATTTCATACAAATAGTATCATACTTTATTTGTGTGTGTGTGTGTGTGTGTGTGTGTGTGTGTGTTTAAGAGACAGGGTCTCACTCTGTCACCCAGGCTGGAGTGCAGTGGTGCAATCATAGCTCACTGCAACATCAAACTCCCGGGCTCAAGCAATCTTCCCACTTCAGCCTCCTGAGTAGCTGGGACTACAGGTGTGTGCCACTGTGTGTGGTTAATTTTTAAATTTTTTGTATGGACAAGGTGTCATTATGTTACCGAGGCTGGTTTCAAACTCCTGGCCTTAAGCAATTCTCCCTCCTCTGTGTCCCAAAGTGTTGGGATTACAAGTGTGACCCACCACGCTGAGCACAATGTAGATCCTTTGTGTCTGGCTTCATCACTTGGCGCAGTGTCTTCGGGGCCAAGTAGCATTCCATCCTGTGGATACACCGTGTTATCCACATTGCCCATTCACTGGGTGATGGACATTTGGATTCTTTTCACCTTTTGGCTATTATGAACAATGCCATTATGAATATCTGTGTATAAATTTTTGTGTAGACATGTTTTTTTTTTAAATTTCTCTTTAGTATATACCTAGGAATACAATTGCTGGGTCATCTAATAACCCTATGTTTAACATTTTGAGAAACTGCTGATGCGTTTTCCAAATTGGCTGCACCATTTTTATCCCTACCAAAAACATATGTGTGTTCCAATTTCTTCACATCCTTGCCAGCGCTCATTATTGTCTCTTTCATCAGAGCCATTCTGGTAGGTATAAAGTAGTATTTCATTATGGTGTGGTTTTCTTGCTTTGTTTTTGTTTTTGTTTTTAAGTCAGGGTCTCACTGCCGCCCAGGCTAGAGTGCAGTGGCTCAGAGCTCACTGCAGCTTTAAACTCCTGGGCTCAATCCATCCCCTCTCCTTAGTCTCCCAAGTAGCTGGGATTACAGGCGCAAAACCCCATGTCCAGCTAATTCATTATAGTTTTTATTTGCATTTCTCTAGTGACTAATAATGGTCAGTTTCTTTTCATGTACTTGTTGGCTGTTGATACATCTACCTTAAATAAATGTCTATGTAAATCCTTTGTCCATGTTTAAATTGGTTGTCTTTCTATTATTGAGCTGTAAGAGTTCACTGTATGTTTTTGTTTGTTTGTTTTTGAGATGGAGTCTCACTCTGTCGCCCAGGCTGGAGTGCAGTGGCGCAATCTCAGCTCACTGCAACCTCCGTTTCCTGGGTTCAAGCGATTCTCTTGCCTCAGCCTCCTGAGTAGCTGGGACTACAGGCACACACCACCACACCTGGCTAATTTTTTGTATTTTTAGCAGAGACAGGGTTTCACCGTGTTAGCTAGGATGGTCTCGATCTCCTGACCTTGTGATCCACCTGCCTCGGCTTCCCAAAGTGCTGGGATTACAGGCGTGAGCCACTGTGCCTGGCCCGGCTATATGTTTTGGATACAATTGACTTATCAAATATATGATTTACCAATATGTTCTCCCAGTCTGTGTGTTGTCTTTTCATTTTTAGGATGGCATCTTTTTTGAAGCACTGAATTTTTTTGATTTTGATAAAGTCCAATTTACCAATCTCTTTGGTCACTCGTGATATTGGTGTTATACCTGAGAAATCAGTGCCTAACCCAACATCACAAAGATTTATTTCCGTTTTCTCTGAAGAGTTTTATAGGTTTAGCTTTTACATTTATTTAGGTCTGTGACCCACTTTGAGTTAACTGTTGTGTATAGTGTGAGATAGGGGTCTAATTTCATTCTTTTCCCTGCGAATATCCAGTTGTCTCCCCACCACTTGTTGAAAAAATTATTCTTTCCCCATTGAAGTATATTAACTCTTTGGTCAAAAATCAATTGACCGTAAATGTTAGGTTTTGTTTTTGGACTCTCAATTCTATTCCATTTATCCATGTGTCTTTCCTTATGCCAGTACCACACTGTATTGACTACCTTAGCCTTGTAGTAAGTTTTAAAATCAGAAATAGGAGTCTTCCAACTTTGTTCTTTTTCAAGATTGTTTTGACTATTCTGGGTCCCTTTCATTTTCATACAAATTTCAAGATCAGCTTGCCGATTTCTGCAAAAAGTCAGCCAGTATCCTGAGAGGGATTGCAGTAAATCTGTGGATGACTTTTGAGAGTATTTCCATTTTAACATCAAGTCTTTCTGTCCATGGACATAGGGTGTCTTACCATATTTTTAGGTCTTTTAAAATTTATTTTCAACAATAATTTGTAGTTTTCAATGCACATGTCTTGCACTTTCATTTTTAAATGTATTCCTAAGTATGTTATTCTTGTTGAGGCCTTTGTAAATGGTATTGTTTTAAATTTAATTTTCAGATCGCCTATTGCTTTATATATAGAAATACAATTGATTTTGTACATTGATCTTATATCCCACAACATTGCTTAATTTGTTTATTAGTTCTAATTGTGTTTTCATGGTCTGCCAAACTTTTAAGAAATAGTTGTCTTCTCCTGTAGAATTTTTATTAGAATATATAAACTTAATAAAAAATTGCCTAGCTAATTTATATGAAGCTAGTGTCATCTTGATTTCAAAATAAGATAAAGGCAATGTAAAAACAGAAAGTACAGTTTCAAAAATCCTACATATAGAGTAATATTAATCAAGAGATTACAATATTATATTTTAAAAAGAATAAATCATTACCAAGAAGGGCTATTCCAGGAGTGCAAAGATGGATGAATACCAGAAAAGTAATCAATGCCTTTCTCCAATTAACTGATTGTAACAAAAAAATTAGATGATCTTCTCAAAAAGTCAACAATGCAAGAAAAGGTATTTAAGAAGGCCAATGCTCATTTATGACTTAAAAATAAAAGATATCTCAGCAACCTAGATCATAGAAGAAATTTACTTAGCAAAGTTTCAGATAAAAAATCTGAAGCATTTAAACATAAACAAACAACTTTAGCTTTATTCTCTTTAAGTTGAGGTCCCCCATCCCCCCCATGTAGACATGATTGTGGGTATATAAGAATACTTTCTGGCATAATATAAGAATATAAGAATACCCACTATCATGTCTACATTTTATTGTAGTCATAGCAGCCTTGGTCAATACTACAATGAAAGAAAATAAAAATAAATGTTAGTGGGAGGAAAGTAATAAGACCTAATTGCACTTTTATGACTGACCATCTAAAAATCAAGTATATTAGATATCAGTACAAGGCAGAAGCTTTAATTATGTTGTGAAATATAAAATAAAATAGTATTTCTCTATACTTGCCATGTACAACTAAAAATGAAAAGTTTAAAAGTAAAACTAATAATGAGAATGATAATTCTTGAGGAAGAGTGCATCCTTGAAGCTAGATCTTGGCTTCTAAATACCATTCTTCGATTAAAGGAACAGGGAAAGGGCTGATTCCAGGGCTGGTTCCAGGGCTGGGTAGGTGGAGCCCAAGAGGGGCTGGAACAGGTCGTAGTGCCAGAAAGTAGGGAAGTGCTTGGAGAATAACGATGGCACATCAAAGGATGCCAGAGTCCTCTCATATGGCCAAACCTGGAACAATTTCAGAAACTGCCATTTAATAAATAATGGCAGTAATGGATTATTTCCCATCCAATAACATTAATATCCATGCCTTCCTACCAACATAAAATATAATTGAATACATAATGGAGGAGAATCCACAGCTCTTCCTTATAGTAGAGTCCCAATTAATGAATACAGAGGACATGATAGCTGCCTCAAGACCCCATTTTGCAAACACTACTGTAATAATTGTTGCAGGCAAGAAATCATCAACCAGTGCTAAATTAGTGGGCAAAATATGATGAGATACTGGATATTTATTTAAACACAAAGTATCTCTCCAGAGAAAATAGGCATTAATTTAAAAGAAACGTGGCAGACGTCACCCTAACCAACTGATCAAACTAGATGAGAGTTGTCAAAATTATGTTCTCCTTAAATGATGCTGAGAGCAGGATATAGAATCACATATATGTAGGCCTCCCAGATTTGCCACAGGAAAAATACGGAAAGCCCAGTTACATCTGAATTTCAGATGAACAGTGAATACATTTTTGGTATGAGTATGTCTCATGTGATACCTGGGCGTTCACTATTTTACTGGTCAAGCATAGTTATGCGGTAATCTTGTCAAGAATGTACAACCTGAATTCAATCATGAAGAAACATCAGAAAAGCTCCCAAAGGGAGACATCCTACAAAATAACAGGCCAGCCATTGTTTCTTCAGTTAGTATATCCGTCCATGGTGTTAAGTTCATGAAAGGCAAAGAAACACCGAGAAATCATCCCAGATGCAGAAGCCATGATCACTAAGGGCAATGTGTGGTCCTGGATCGGGTCTGGGACCAGAAGAAGGTGTGAAGGGGACAGCTGGTGAAACGTGAACACTGCCTGCGGATTCGTGAAGAGCGTCGCATCAGCGCTGATGCCCTGATTTTGATCCCTAAGCTGCATTTAAGCTGGTGACATTTGGGGAAGCTGGGTGAAGGGCATATGAGAAACTTTTTTGTTCTACTTTTGCACTTTTGTTGTTGTTGTTGTTGAGACGGAGTCTCGCTCTGTCGCCCAGGCTGGAGTGCAGTGGCGCGATCTCGGCTCACTGCAAGCTCCGCCTCCCGGGTTCACGCCACTCTCCTGCCTCAGCCTCCCAAGTATCTGGGACTACAGGCGCCCACCATGACACCCAGCTAATTTTTTGTATTTTTAGTAGAGACGGGGTTTCACCGTGTTAGCCAGGATGGTCTCGATCTCCTGACCTTGTGATCCACCCGCCTCGGCTTCCCAAAGTGCTGAGATTACAGGCATGAGCCATTGCGCCCAGCCTTTTGCAACTTTTTAGTAAGGTTGGAAGTTATTTCAAAATGCAAAGTAAAAAAAGACTAAAGAGGTAAATGATCCGAACAAATCCCATCTTGCATGGGATAACTTAGTTTTCTCAATGGCTTCAATTGTCCTCAAATTAGTCTACAAATTCAGTGCAATATCAATCAACCTTCAAGTCGGATTCACTTAAGGAACTTATGAAAAAAATCAATGTTCATGAAACAGTAAGTCAACCCTAAAGAAGCGTCATGAGGGGGTTTTCTCTGCCAAATATTATGTAAAATCCCAAATCAAATCCCAAATCAGTCTTGGATTGTGACTGTGATTGCTACAAGAACCAAAGGTCAAATGGGATAGGACAGAAGGCTCAGGGATGGCTTGAGGTTTTCCCACTGCCCGAGGAAGCCTCCTTTATGTAGGATACGTGATCCTGGACCGGCCCGGGTCTGTTTCCGAGTGGGCAGCTGGTGGCTCCACCCTGACGCACCACCAGCCATCCT
The DNA here is from genome assembly GCF_029289425.2 of Pan paniscus. Taxonomy (NCBI): domain Eukaryota; kingdom Metazoa; phylum Chordata; class Mammalia; order Primates; family Hominidae; genus Pan; species Pan paniscus. Next base: position 94,096,911 of record NC_073266.2, on the reverse strand, counting down.
GAAGCACACACCCACCCCATGACCAAAGGCGTGTTTCAGAGCAGTGCATTTCAGAGCACGCGTTTCCACAGAGGCCTCCACAAGGCTGTTCATGGAGCGAGGGTATTTACCCGAGTGCCTTTGGTAGTAGGGAGTTAGAAGCACCCTGCGTGTCCTCTGGAAGGACAGAGCGGTCATTTTGGAAAGGATCAGTACCGGGGCACTCCTAGCAAGCGACAAGTCTTATGTGTACACGTTCAGAAGGGGTGGACCCCAAGGGCACAATCCGGAGTGAATGAACAGGAAGCAAAATAAAATGTGCAACACAATACCATTTACACTGATAAAAAACACTCCAACACAAAACCATACACTTTTCCAGAAAACACAGGAACAAAAAGGCACTCAGGAGCACGGCTGCCGGTGTCAGGAGGGGATGGCGGTAAAGGGAAACCAGGAAATGTGTTCATCCGGGAGGAGACCCTGCACAGCCCACCGATGACATCATTCCGACCCGACCCCTGCCTGAGGACAAAGACCCGCTAACGTGACCCTCTGTACAGGGAGAGTGGAGAGACACAAACCGTCCGGCCATACCACTGATAGTACAGGTTTTGTGACTTCAGACCTTGCATCTTTCTGGGAAGCCTCAGCACATGCACACACAGGATTCTCTCAAATCTAAGGATGAACTGCATTCCAGTAAAACTTTAAGTAAAGGTGCCCTTGGCCAGGCGCGGTGGCTCACGCGTGCAATCCCAGCACTTTGGGAGGCCGAGGCAGGTGGATCACCTGAGGTCGGGAGTTCAAGACCAGCCTGATCAACATGGAGAAACCCCGTCTCTACTATTAAAAAAAAAAAAAAAATTAGCCAGGCTTGGTGGTGCATCCCTGTAATCCCAGCTACTCGGCAGGCCGAGGCAGGAGAATTGCTTGAATCTGGAAGGCGGAGGTTGCGGTGAGCCGAGATCGCACCATTGCACTCCAGCCTGGGCAACAAGAGAGAAATTCCATCTCAAAAAAAAACAAAAAAAGAAGAAGAAGAAAATAAAAGATGCCCTTTCATGTCTAAGAAACTCCCAGTCTGGGGTTCTACCTGTCTTTTGAGAAACCTCGCGGGCTTTGCTCTCTTGGTTACCACATTAAACTGCAGCTGGAGTGGTATGAGGCAGGCCAGAGCTTCACAGCTGGCCTCGCTCACACGCACACTCACGGTTTTACCCTTTGTACACACATGTTGGATCATTTCTTCCGTATACCTGGCTTGATATACATTTACAATTTCTACCACGCTGTCTCGCTCTGCCTGATTACAGGATATTAGTGAAGTTTTCGTTCACCAGCTATTGAAATCTCAAGTGTATAATTAATAGGGGTTGTAAAGGTTTAAATCGATTTCTATCAGTATCTATTAGAGGACGAGCTGTATTAGATAATGCATCGCAGATTTCCCAGGCAAATGAGAGGGACTTTGCTCTCTGAGAAATGTCATTCTGAAGAGAGGTCAGAAGAGTGGAGAGTAAACAGCTTGAGAGAGCTGCAAGGATGCATTTCCTAGCCCAGAGGATGGTTACGTCTTTGAGTGAATGACTGAAGGAGACTGTGAGGTCCATTCTTGGAAGAGCCTTGAAGACGGGAGTGGAAGAAATAAACAGAGAGACAACCCCGAAGCAGACTCCGTTTTCAGATGCTCTTCTCTCTCGGAGCAGCATTAGGTAAAAACGGCTCAAGAAATGCAATGGTATGGATGAACCCAGTGAAATTACATTACAGTTATTTTTAATCATTTAAATTCCCTTCTTGTCTCATGCTTTTTATGTTAACATCATGTAGAATTTTGCTGAGGTGTGTTTTCCTAAGGTTTAGAATTCTGGTCAGTCTTTATATGTCAAGATTAATTGCATCGTTATGGGAAGCATACTTGAGACTCAAGTGCAGGGAGACAGAATGAAATAAAATTCTATACCATCCTGTCTCCTGATTTGTGCAGCAGCCTCGTAATTATTTCCAGTAAACCTTTTCCTCCCTACCCTTCTTCCCCTGGTTCATTGTTAGTAATAATGACAGCGTGGAAAACCCCAAACGAAGCTCACCAAAAAAGGAAAAAAAATACAGAAGAATCAAATTCACCCTCAGAGCTCTAAAAGAAACAAAGAAACAAACAAACAAAACAGAGCAATGCAACATCCTGGGACAACTCTTCCTGCCTCCTCACATAAGGTAGCCCCACCTCGACCCTTCCTGTCTCTCTCCCAAAATCCAATTATTTGTGACAATTAAGAGAACAAATGCAGAGGCGTACACTTCCTTACTGCTTGCTCCTTGACTTCCGGCAAGGAAAAGCCAACGTATTAGAAGAGATGAGCATGAAGAAAGTAAGGAGGGGGCATTCTAATCGTTTCCATCTGGAAGATGTTCTTGAAACAGGGATCTGTGTCCCTGGTTCTTGCACATTTTAAAACAGAAGAAAACATGCCTCTTTCTGCCCCTGCAATGTGATAATAGAAAGCAAACAAAGCGAGTCATTTGTGAAATCCATTCTCTTTTCGCAAGCAGTTTACAGAGTGGGGAACCCATGACCCTCTGCCTCCTTTTTTTTTTTTTTTTTTTTTGTGAATACGATTAAGACTGCTGGGAGATTTGGCTGGTCTTCCCTGCTCTGAAATGACAGGTTGTGGTCTTGGACTGCAGGCAGGTCACACCTTCAGAGCAGCTCCTAGTCCCGAACTGACTGCGCCCCTGTGAGGGCCACACCGATTTCCATAATGAGACGTGACAAGCAGTGCTATTTTAATCCTGCCTTTGAGGTGGGAATAGAATACAAAGCAAAACACACTTTGATTTCCTCACCAGGCCATGGGAAGTGGCTACACGATTTCAGCTTAACCTAGTTCTTTTTATCATGTGCCGCAAAAGATGCAATTTGTTGGACATAACAATGTTAGAAAAACCTACGGATGTGAGGTTGCAAAATGGAAACGAAGCATGTGTGAGTTGTGTGCCTTCTGCGGAAAACAGGCCTATGCGTTGCAAAGGAGTGTTGGGCTGTTGGACTTGTGTGGGGCATGTTGCGCTGTGGATGTGCCTTGGTTGAGCTGCCCCCAAAGCAGTTTGCAGTGGCTCAGGTCTTCCAACAGAGGGGCTGGGACACAGCTTGCCCTGCAGGAAAACATGGCACATTATCCCTTGTTTCCAGATACGGGTCTCTTTTTAACTCGTGGGTTGTCATAGCACCGTTTCTTTCTTTCTTAAAACAGTTTTCTTGAATCACATTTAACTATTCAAAAACATTGCCCTGATACTGATCATTTCCTTAAACATTTAAATAGCCCAACTCACAGAGACTCCCCCTACACACACTTGCACCTGTGCACACACACAGATACACATGCATGCACACCCCCACCACGCACCACATGCACTCCCCCCCCCACACACACACTTTCCTGCATGCACACGCAGGCGCGCACACGAGCCCCCATCAGAGCCATGGTCTGATCAGCAATTGATGCTGAAGAAAGAACCCAAGAGAGGAAGCTACTGGCCCAGCGTCATCCTATTGACTCTTGAGAGAGTCAGGGTTGGTTTGCAAAACCATGCTTTCCACATTTTGCTGTTTTTCAACATTTATTAAGTGTTCTGTAGACCAGGCACTGTTAGGCAGCTTATGGGTCATTTCTTTAAGAAGAATAAGTAGAAAGGCAAATACACACACACAAGGGAATCCCCCTGACCTTGGGGGTGGTGGGCGTCTTAGGTCCCAGCTCACCTATTAGAGGCCCCGGGGCAGCCTTCCTGGAAAAGCTGGGAGGAGTTTGTTGGAGCCCCCTTCCCCTCTAAGCTCCTCGCTTCTTCTCTCTGAAGGTCTTTTCCTGACACTTAGCCCACCCAGCCCCGAAACCCCCCTGCCTCTTCTGCACCAGCCCAGACCCACAGGGCCCTCCAGGCCTGCTCTCAGGGAGCCGCCAGGAGGGAAGTGAGCTGATTAACCAATTCACACTCAGCTGCTAATGGGTGGTAATGACTTCAGAGGTTTGCCCTACTCTACCCCTGCAGGGTGCTACATTTCAAAAGCCATGCCAGCCAGGAAGAAGCCTTTCATCCAACCAGATGAATGTTTAATAACGTCATTCCACAAATTGGTGGCAGATGATGCCACTCAAATCATATTACATAAGTCCACCCTGCCTATTCATCAAACAAAGTCCTAGTCGGAGCACATACACATTCATTCATCCATTCACTCATTCCACAGTTTCAATGAATGTCTCCTATGTAATAGGAACAGGGGACCCAAAGAGAAAAAAATACACTCTGCCTGCCCAAAGGAGGCTCCCAGCCAAAGAAATGAAACAGAGCTATATACTCAAAACATAGGCCAAATGCTCTAACACATAAACAGAGCCGTGGGTGCCTTGAGGAGGTAGCAGGTAAGGAAGGGACTGATTTTCCCCTTCTGTGTGTCTCTGTCATGACCACTGCCCTGACGCCACCTGAAATTCTGCACAGAGGCCAGGCACGGTGACTCACGCCTATCATCCCAGCACTTTGGGAGGCCAGGAGGGTGGATCACCTGAAGTCAGGAGTTCGAGACCAGCCTGGCCAACATGGTGAAACCCTGTCTCCACTAAAAATACAAAATTTAGCCAGGTGCTGAGGCAGGTGCCTGTAACCCCAGCTACCTGGGAGGCTGAGACAGGAATTTATTGAATCCGGAAAGTGGAGGTTGCAGTCAGCCAAAATCGCACCATTAAACTCCAGCCTGGGCGACAAGAGTGAGACTCCGCCTCAAAAAAAAAAAAAAAAAAAAAATCTGCACATCATGAAGCCAAATCCTCCAAGCCTGACTCCAGCATAACTTCTGTTATTTAACCCTCCAGTTTGGGGCCAATCACCCACCCAGTTTAACTCGCCTTGGAGGGTTTCTCCAACTCTGGGAGGACAGTGAACTCACCAAGGTAACCAACCTCAAGGCACATTAGAGGTCAGCTTAACAGAGCCTGGTGTCCACTGTGCAGAGGATAGCTGTCCCCAAAAGCCAGCACACAAATCAGTCCAAGGGGACAGCCCAGCAGTTTGGATTTTGCCTGGGAGTGATGGGTTGCTGACAATTTGGGATTCCCCCTACAAACGTAAGAATGAGATCAACATGTTCAGATTTCAATTCAACGAACAGCCCTTCCTAAGCTCCGAGTAGCACACGCTCACTGTCTCTCCTACACATGTCCTTCTGGCACCTCCTCACCAGCAGGAACATGACCGTGATCAGTCCATGTCCAACAGATGGACAGTGCACATCATGCAGAAGACCAGGATACATTTTTTCTTCTTTTTTTTTTGGGGATGGAGTCTCGCTCTGTTGCCTAGGCTGGAGTGCAATGGCGCAGTCTAGGCTCACTGCAACCTCCGCCTCCCAGGTTCAAGCGATTCTCCTGCCTCAGCCTCCCGAGTAGCTGAGACTACAGGCATGTGCCACCATACCTGCTAATTTTTGTATTTTCAGTAGAGACAGGGTTTCACCATGTTGGCCAGGCTGGTCTCAAACCCCTGACCTTGTGATCCGGCCACCTTGGCATCCCAAAGTGCTGGGATTATAGGCGTGAGCCCGCACCTGGCCACATCTTTTTTTCCTCACATTTTTGGTGGTGGGGTGAATGGGGCTAAGTTGCTTCAGGGACTTGGGAGGCAGAGTCCTGGGAAGGTACTTGAAGACCATCCATGAAAGAGTTGGTCCAAATCGCTTGTCATATATATGCCCTGAAGTGTAAAGAGGTGAGCAAAAGCATTAAATACATGTTTAATATTTCAACAGCTAATATTTTCATTTAGGTCTTATTTACGCTATAGTAGAACTGTGATTTCTTAGAATCTTTTTATATGCAAATCTGACAGAACACTAGGGCTCTTGTACAATCAGGCTATTTCATATGCATGTTGTATAGCGTGGCTGTATAGAATGAGGGGGAAAGTACTGAATTAGAAATCAGGAAATATGAGTTCTTGTCCTGGATGTGTGATTAACCTCTTTGAGACTCAATTTCCATATCTTAAAAACAATGTTAGATTAATGATCTCTTAGGTGCTTCTCAGCTCTAAAATGCAATGACATGGAGCATAATTTGACTATTTAAAATTAGTGTAGGCATCAATAATTATTGCAGCTTTGTTTTTATGACATACTGTTTCAATCATGAACATATCATTTATTTGATATCAATTTTTTTAAGGAATGCAATCTCCAACTAAAACTTTTTTTGAGAAAAATATCCAGACAAACCACATGAAATTGCTTATATTTGACCATTTTTGACTGAACAAGTGGTAATTTTATGTGGTTCAACCTAATAATATCTTTTTTTTTTTTTTTGGAGACAGAGTCTCACTCTGTCACCCAGGCTGGAGTGCAGTGGCGTGATCTCGGCTCACTGCAAGCTCCGCCTCCCGGGTTCACGCCATTCTCCTGCCTCAGCCTCCCAAGTAGCTGGGACTACAGGCGCCCGCCACCAAGCCTTGCTAATTTTTGTATTTTTAGTACAGATGGGGTTTCACCGTGTTAACCAGGATGGTTTCGATCTCCTGACCTCGTGATCCGCCCGCCTCGGCCTCCCAAAGTGCTGGGATTACAGACAACCTAATAGTATTTTTTAAAAAGACCTACTTTAAGGCAAGATTTCCAGACATACGGGTGATTTTTTTTTTTTTTTTTTTTTTTGAGAAGGAGTCTCGCTCTGTCACCCAGGCTGGAGTGCAGTGGCACGATCTCGGCTCACTGCAAGCTCCGCCTCCCAGGTTCATGCCATTCTCCTGCCTCTGCCTCCTGAGTAGCTGGGACTACAGGCACCCGCCACCACGCCCGGCTAAGTTTTGTGTTTTTTGTAGAGACGAGGTTTCACTGTGTTAGCCAGGATGGTCTCGATCTCTTGACCTTGTAATCCGCCCGCCTCGGCCTCCCAAAGTGCTAGGATTACAGGCGTGAGCCACTGCGCCTGGCAGACATATGGTGATTTTTTAAAAATTATGTGAAAATCTGCAATGAACACAGAGAAAAAGGATGTGTTATACAATCTATTCACTGTAATTTTCCACACATTTTATATCTTAAAAATGAATAAAGTTTTTCCTGCTCATATTCTCTTCCTATTAAATAAAACCTTACCACCATTTACAAAGTTCTTCATAGTTTAAAGCAGCTCTTACGTGCTGTTATTTTATAACGTCCTTAAGAAGTGGGTAACAGCATCATTCCAATGTCACAAAGAGGAAACTGAGGCTGAAGAAGTTAAGTCATCTGCTCAAGACATCAGAATGGGGTCTGGACTCCAGCCAAGATAACAGCGTCCCAGAGGTCTTGCTCTCTCCCCTTCTGCCAGATGTGCAGCCCGTGAATATCAGCACATTAGCAAAGATACAATCTTTCTGATCACCGAACGCACTGAAATGGGGTCTCCTAGTGACGAATGTGATGAACACGCATTGAGACGAGAGCTGCTGTCTTCGTCTTTCTTCTCTTAGTGTCACCCCAGAGCCGACAGAGCTGGTGGCCTGTGCATCCCAATCCCCCCACTTCCTGGGAGTTCTTGGCTCCCCGTAGAGGAGGGGCTGTTCCAGGAGCCACTGAAACTTCTGCTTCAGGAGATTTGTCCAGTGCCACGGAGCCAGGTCTCACGTGCCACCAAAGGGCTTCCTGGAAATGTTCCAATAACATGGATCTTGCCAAGGGGACAGTAAATTTCTATCAGAAAAAATGTGATGCTTTGGCAAAAACCAGACCTTGAGAACACATTGATCATGTCAATTTCCCACAAAAGAGCGTGGTAAAGGGAAACACAGCACTGCCGATATTTACAGCTGCTAAAACAGTGAGATGACAATTCACAAATCAATCCATGTAATTAAAGCCAACGTGCTGGCCAGGGTGACCGTCAAGGGAACATCTGAGCGAGAGCCCCATTGTTTACCCCATTGGAACCTGACATGCAAACCAGGGCAAGGGGCTGCGGGGACGACTCAGAAGAACCAGGTCTCTCTAGGAAGCACCTCACCCAGAGAATTGAGAAGAGGGACTGAGACAGGAACCTGTGCACTAATGTTGGAAGCAGCACTAGATTCATAAGAGCTGAAAGGTGGAAGGAACACAAATGTCCTCCCTGACGAATCCATAAACAACATGTGATACCCAGGTAATGACATATTGATACAGGCTACACCTTGGATGAATCTTGAAAATATTCTGTTCTGTGAACGAAGCTGGTCACAAAAGACAAATACTGTCCAATTCCATCTCGTACTAGCCAGGGTTCTCCAGGGAAACAGAACCCACGAAACGAAAATATACGGAAAGAGGGATATTTGTTTTTGTTTTGTTTTATTTGTGTGTGTGTGTGTGTGTGTGTGTGTGTGTGTGTGTGTGTGTATGTGTTTGTTTTTTTGAGATGGAGTCTCGTTCTGTCGCCCAGGCTGGAGTGCAGTGGCGTGATCTCGGCTCACTGCAAGCTCCACCTCACGGGTTCACGCCATTCTCCTGCCTCAGCCTCCCAAGTAGCTGGGACTGCAGGCGCCTGCCACCACGCCCGGCTAATTTTTTTTTGTATTTTTAGTAGAGACAGGGTTTCACTGTGTTAGCCAGGATGGTCTCGATCTCCTGACCTTGTGATCTGCCCGCCTCGGCCTCCCAAAGTGCTGGGACTACAGGCGTGAGCCACCGCGCCTGGCTGGGAGATTTGTTTTAAGGAATGGGCTCACGTGACTGTGGAGGAGGGCAAGGCCATGACTGACTGCGGCAGGTGGACAGGCTGGGGACGCTGGGAAGAGCTGCAGACGTCCTTCTGGGGAGACCAGTCTTTTTCTCTCAAGCTGTGAACTGATCGGACGAGGCTCATCTGCCCTGTGGAGATGAATTCACTTTACTCCAAGTCTACTAATTGAAATGTTAATCTCATCCAAAAAATACCTTCACAGAAACATCCACAATAATAATGTTTAATCAAATATCTGGACACTGTGGCCCAACCAAGTGTTGGGTTAGTTAAGTGCTAATGACACATAACATTAGCCGTCACACACACTGATGAAACGTCTAGAGTAGACAAATTCATAGCCACAGTAAGTAGATGACGGTAGATGAGAGGGGCTGAGAGAAGGGGAATTGGGGTGGAATGGTTTTACCTCGTACCACAATTTAAAAACAAGCAAGTAAATAAATGAATGTTTTTATAAAGTAATCCAAACATGTGTGTGCTAACTTTTTTTCTCCAAAAGGCATTTCCTAGCAAAACGCTCACCTTCGTTCTATTGGGCTAGGAGGATAGATTTTATCAAAAACACTTGTTTATATCAACAGCTGTCATTCTTCCAGTGAGGAGTTTTCCTTTTTCTTCAAGTAATAAAGGGAAACCAGTGTCTCTCCGCCTCCTGCCTCTCATAAACCCACTTCTTTTGTGGAGAGCCATCCAGGCAGCCAGAGGGCCCCCAAGAAAGCAATGCATGCCACTCAGCCCTCCCCTTCCCTGGTCCAAAACAGGGCTCTAAGCTTTGGTGAAAGTTTCTCATGGAAAGATGTGTGCACACACACTCACGCACACACCCAGTCCTCAGCAGCAGATATTTTGCCGAGGGGCTCTACACCAGCTCACACAGTTGCACGATTGTACCCAAGGCGTCACCTCGGGCAGCCAACGCACGGCACTCTCCCTGGCCTGTACATTCAGACTTTTAGGGGACAGCTGTTTGGCCGGGTAGGGATGCCAGGAGCTGGAGCAACAGGAAGGAGGCCACGCGGAGTGGTGGAGTTTCAAAAGTCTGTGGAGAATCATGGGTTTCGTCTGCATTTTACAATCCCAGCTATGGTCCTTAAATGATATATGAATTTTTAAACCATGATGGGAATTTTAGAAAAGTAATATTTTGTAATAAAAAAAAAGGAAGAGGAAAGGAAGAAAGAAAATACTATATTAAGCTCTAAGCCAAATAACGTTAAAGATATTTAATGATGAGTATGACCTCCAACCTCTCAGAAGAGACGCCTGCCTGGTGAGCACCCCCACCCACCTCCACTCCAGGCTGAGTCCCCAGGGGCAGGAGGCAGCTGAGTTTGGTAAATACGAATCCTCCTGGTTCAGGGGTGTGGTCCCCATGAGAAGCAGCTAGGGACCACTGGCAAGAGCGGGGACCCGGCATGGCCCCGAGGAAGGGCAGGCCTGGCCAGGCACTGCCTCATCTCTGAGAGAAGCCAGAGGTGGGATTTAGATGTAAAATCTCCCCTTTAAAGTATTAGTCATTCATTGAGGTTTGTGAAAATTGTAGAACAAAGACAACAGCAGGCTGGACTGGGTGACCTATGCCTTCCACCACCACATTGACTTAGATAAAGAAGAGACAATTCATAAGAGCCGAAAGGTGGAAGGAACCCAAATGTCCACCCTGACGAATCTATAAACAACATGTGATACACATGTAATGATATATTGATCCAGGCTACACCTTGGATGAATCTTGAAAATATTCTGTTCCGTGAACAAAGCTGGTCACAAAAGACAAATACTGTCCAATTCCACCTCGTACTAGCCAGGGTTCTCCAGGGACATAGAGCCCACGGAATGAAAATATACGGAGAGAGGGAGATTTGTTTTAAGGGATGGGCTCACGTGACGGGAAGATGGCATCAGGGTCCTGGAGCCTGGTACGCTTAGAGTGGAGAAAAAGTCCTAAATGACCTGTTAATTAGGGTCTGGAAATAGTGAATCCGTAGATATTCCCCAACCTCACTTTAATTTCCCTCCCTACCCTGTCTTTAGAAGGACTAATGGGAAAGAAAACACAGGGGAAAGAGGAGAAGCAAAGGCTCCGTGTGGATGAGCTGCCCGGGCACTCAGAGCTCGGACATCATGTGAGATGGGACCCAGGAGGCCGAACAGAGACCACACCTGTCAGGCCAATCAGGGGGACAGGGAAATGCTATGGAATTGGTGGCAAGAGAATGGTATATTGAGTCAGCGGGTTTCCAAATAGGCTTTATTCTGGCTTTTAGGTTTCAGGATGTTTTCTAGCAGCCTGCCTTAACCAAAGTAAATATGTATTGAAATAAAGGCGCAGAGGCCGGGCACAGTGGCTCATGCCTGTAATCCCAGCACTTTGGGAGGCTGAGGCAGGTAGATTGCCTGAGGTCAGGAGTTGGAGACCAGCCTGGCCAACATGGTGAAACCTTGTCTCTACTAATACAAAAATTAGCCAGGCGTGGTGGCAGGCGCCTGTAATCCCAGCTCCTCAGGAGGCTGAGGCAGGAGAATTGCCTGAACCCGGGAGGCAGAGGTTGCAGTGAGCCGAGATTGCGCCACCGCACTCCACTCTGAGGGACAAGAGCGAGACTTCGTCTCAAAAAAAAAAAAAAAAAAAGAAGGAAAGGTGCAGAGTTTCATAAAATATACATAGCAGATTTGAGAAATTTTGCTTGCTTTTAAAAAATGAAGTCTATTGTGAAAACTTCACTTTAATTAAAGAAATACCAAGTGATTATTATTTTGAAATAAAATGAACAAAACGCATACTTTCTCTGTAAAGACCCACTGGCAGGTAAATTGTCTTCCAGACGGTGTTAGCCAGTGAAGAACTCCTGGCCGGGTGCAGTGGCTCCTGCCTGTAATCCCAGCACTTTGGGAGGCCTAGGTGCGAAGAACACTTGAGGCCAGGAGTTCGAGACCAGCCTGGGCAGCATCGTGAAACTCCTGTGCCCCACCCCGCCAACCATCTCTAAAAAACAACAACAAAAATAATTTGTGAGTGTCCAGGTGCACACAATTATATAAAGTAAAAGATTTCACACCTGCCTTTAAGAGTTGGTGATAAAATGTGAGAAACAGAATCAATAAGCACACATACATACACACACACACACACACACACACACACTCCATTCCATTTTAAATATAAGAAAACCGGCCAGGCGCGGTGGCTCATGCTTGTAATCTCAGCACTTTGGGAGGCCAAGATGGGCAGATCACCTGAGGTCAGGAGTTTGAGATCAGCCTGGTCAACATGGTGAAACCCTGTCTCAACTAAAAATAGAAAAATTAGCTGGGTATGGTGGTAGGCGCCTGTAATCCCAGCTACTTGGGAGGCTGAGGCAGGAGAATTGCTTGAACCCTGGAGGCAGAGGTTGCAGTGAGCCAAGATTGCGCCAGTGCACTCCAGCCTGGGTGACAGAGTGAGACTCTGTCTCAAAAATAAATAAAATAAATAAATAAATATAAGAAAACAAATGAGCAAAATGCATCCCAGTGGAGTGTCCCTGGAACCAAGGTCTTCAGGTTGGAACTGGGGTCAGAGTAAATACCAGGGAGGAGGAGCGGTGCCCGTCAGACTGACGGTGTCTCCCACATGAACGTCACCCAGCTGGGCTGGCAGATATGGAAGAAGACACAATCATACCTTCCAACAGCGCACAATGGAGTGTGAGGAACTAGCCATCATAAGACAATGAAATAATTTCTTTACTAACAGGAAAATATGTTATGGGAGCCTAAAGGGTAGCAAATCTATAAAAGTTAAAGTTAAAATTGTAAAAAAGAAACAGCACCCTAGCAGCTGGGAGCTGCGTGCCATCGCGTTCCTTGCTGCTGGGCCTCACCGTCTGCCTGGCTCCCTCCAGTGCGTTAAAAAATTGCTCTGAACTCAAACTCAGAGAAAACAGAGGCACTCGGCAAGAGGAGATTTTGCTTCAACTGATAAGGACAACCTCATTCTGCGAGAAATTCCACCGGCTTACCCCCGTGAGGCATCTTCTGACCAGATACCACCGTCAGGGAGTTTCACAGAAGTGACTAGGTCTACATAAGCAGAGAACACTGTTTTTAGAGAATTTTCAAGTAAAATGCTGTCCTCTGCCAATGCAGACTCTGACTTTGCTCTGCCAGTGGTAAGAGCAATAAGATACCAAAATGGTTAAAAGTCAAACCATCTATTCTTCTAAGTACACTATACTGAAAATGACAGATCCGTCTATTCATTTTGGGAACTGTATTCTTCATGCACTATTATTTCTTTTCAACTCCTAAATTATATGCTATCGTAGTTCCTAGAAAAGGAGTCAGACGAAAATAGGGGGAATTGGTGATTAAATTTCCCTCGACGTAGGATTAACGCACACGTATCTAATTCATATACTCTAAATCTACACTTGGATAAATAAATTTGTTTGGAAAAACCCTATAAGAGATTGGTCATTATTATAATCATCTCGATGTTTCAATGAGTTTTTGGTCTATATGAAAGTTGATTTTAGGATACGGTCATTTCTTGGGAGTTGCACACAATTTCATGGAAGCAGAGCAGAGGCATGTGGGCATGTATTTCATTATGGGCACAAGGGTGCTGGAGGAAGGAGGTTAAACAGATGATATTGTGATTTTTGGCTGGTTTCCTGAAATTTCAAGAATGCCCAGCACATCTGAGGATGAAATGAAATTTTTTGTATACCTATGAAACACACAGTGTTTGTACACCTATGAAACACACAGTGTTTGTATACCTATGAAACACACAGTGTTTGTATACCTATGAAACACGCAGTGTTTGTATACCTATGAAACACACAGTGTGTGGCATGGAAGAGACACTTGGTAACTTCATTCATGAATGGGGGCTCCACAGCGACTAAAGAAGGGAAGGCATGGGAAGGGGAGGGGAACCGCCCTGGGACAGAAATGAAAGAGAAGAAACTGAGACACCCACCTGCCGGGGCTTTTCTCGGGCTCTTCCTGGCAGAACCCCATTATCAGTTGCATCTCCACTCAGCGCTCACCTCCTCTTCCCGCCGCCGAGCAACCAGCCAAGCCAGGGAAACAAGTCCTGCCAGCCAAGCCCCCGCACCCCACAGGCCTGCCTTCATGTCATCATCACCATCATCATCATCATCACCATCATCATCATCATCACCATCATCATCATCATCAATGGCATCTGTAGCTACAGTCACTGGGACTCAGCTGCTTGACCAGCCCGAGTGTCTTTCTGCCTCTGCTTCTGCAGAGCTCCTGCTCTTCCTAGAGCTTACAGGATGGCGTTCCTCAACCTCCTATGTGTGTCTGTCACCTCTCCTGAATGGCCGGCTTTTTGAACGGGGGATGCTGTTCCCATTGACTGTGCATTCCCACCCCCAACACTGAGTAAATGCGGCCTAAGTCCTTGGTGAGTAGTTGAATCTTTACTGCCTTCGGGCATATTTCTTGAACATTATAGTATAACCATTGTAGACAGTTCCATCTATAATGCCAATTAGAATGTCACATTGATTGCATCATAGCAGGGACCTTAACAGGTGAACCAGTAATCAAAATGGATATCCGTAGCCAATGTGACGACACAGATATTGCTCTAAAAACCTTCAATTGAGGGCCAAGCACCGTGGCTCACATTTGTAATTACAGCACTTTGGGAGGCCGAGACGGGCGGGTCACTTGAGGTCAGGAGTTCGAGACCAGCCTGGCCAACATGGTGAAACCCCATCTCTACTAAAAATACAAAAAATTAGCTGGGTGTGGTGGCACGCACCTGTAATCCCAGCTACTCGCAAGGCTGAGGTAGGAGAATCACTGCAACCCAGGAGACAGAGGTTGCAGTGAACTGAGATCGCACCACTGCACTCCAGCATGTGAGACATAGCGAGACTCCATCTCAAAAACAAAACAAAACAAAGACAAAATGAAACAAAAACAAAACAAAACAAAAACCCCTTCATTTGGGATGGTTTACGTTAAATTTTAATGTTGCTTTTCTGTGGATTCTACAAAGGTCACAAATGTTCACTTAGATATTTGTGTTCTCCTGCAAGATATCATGAATCTTTAATATTATAAATGCATTCAATCAAATAGTGTTTCACAAATTTAACTAAGATGGGAGCAACATTGTTCATCCCATTGTAAAATCTCTGTGGCTCCAGCAACAATTGTGTGCCATTACAACAATGTACATTCTAGAATACTATCATTTGGGATGGGAAAAAACAGGTTCTGCAAGCTACTCAATGTCATACAAATGCCCTGCTTTCTAAAGAAGCACATGGTTTAAGGGATGGGAGAAGAGAGATTCTGGAAAGGGTTAAATCCCTGTGCCTGTGGACACTGCCTGCACCTGCAGACCACCTCCATCTGAAGGTAGCTGCAAAGCCATTTGAAACCATTTCACTTTTACCAGGGCAGAGGGATGTGGTTTGAATACGAACGTCCTTTCCCACTTGCAATATTGCGTATTAGTTCCATTGTAGTCTGCTTACTTTCCTTGCTACTTTTTTTTTTTTAGACGGAGTCTCGCCCTGTCGCCCAGGCTGAGTGCAGTGGCGTGATCTCGGCTCACTGCAACCTCCGCCTCCCGGGTTCACTTCATTCTCCTGCCTCAGCCTCCTGAGTAGCTAGAACTACAGGCACCTACCACCATGCCTGGCTAATTTTTTTAATATTTTTAGTAAAGACGAGGTTTCACCATGTTAGCCAAGATTCTCAATCTCCTGACCTCATGATCCACCCGCCTCAGCCTTCTAAAGTGGTGGGATTACAGGCATGAGCCACTGCGCCCGGCCCCTTGCTAAGTTTTTAGGGAGCAAATGACCTCTGGGCAACCCCTTTCAACTACAAAGTTCCACTATCGGAGCAGTATAATATTCTTTAAAGAACACCAACAAATACACGGGCATGCTTTCAGTAACTGCAACTCTCTGCCCAGTTCACAGCTAAATACGCTGACATGGCAGGATGCAATGATTTTCTCACATATCAAGTTATTAGATCAGTTTCTGACTGTTTTCAAAGTGCTTTCTCATATGTCTTTCAACCAAATCTATTTATTGAGTCTTTATATAGCACTTATTTTGTATCATGCTCTATTCCACATGCTTTAAAAATATTAACTCACTTAAGCCTCAAACAGCCTATGAAGTAGGTCCTGCCACTCTCCCTATTTGCAGATGAGAAAACTGTGGCCTGGCCACTGGTCCTGTAGTTGGGAAGCAGTAGAGGCAGTGTTCAAACACAGCCTGCCCAGAGCCCGTGGTTGCAACAACTGCGCGGTGCCGCCTCCGACAAACTGTGAGCATCCCCTTCCCAAGCTTTGTTCTTTTGTCTTGTGTGGGAAAGGTTTTATTTTAATAAACTGTATACATCAGGCTTTGAAAAACAATGTCCCTCAAACCATAAAAGGATGAAACTTGGATGACAGTTGTAAGCCTCTCCATTCCCCTTTCCCCTCGGTCCTGCTAAAGGCCTGTCATCTGTGGGCCCACCTGCCCAGAATCCACCTGGCCAAGACTCACCTGTCTAAAACTCTCCTTCCCAGAATCCATCTGCCCAGGACCCAACTGCCCAAGACCCACCTGTCTAAAACTCTCCTTCCCAGAATCCATCTGCCCAGGACCCACCTGCCCAAGACCCACCTGTCTAACACTCACCTGCCCAGAACTCCCCTGCCCAGGACACACCTGCCCAGAATCTACCTGCCCAGAATCTACCTTCCTGGAATCCACCTGCCTAAGACTCATCTGCCCTGAACTCATCTGCCCAGGACCCACCCACCCAGGACCCACATGCCCAGGACCCCACCTGTCCAAAACTTACCTGCCCAGAATCTACCTGCCCAGGACCCACTCACCCAGGACTCACCTGACCAGGACCACACCTGTCCAAAACTTACCTGCCCAGAATCCACCTGCCCATGACCCACCCGCCCAGGACCCACCTGCCCAGTACCCACCTACCCAGGACCCACCCACCCAGGACCCACCTGCCCAGGACCCCATCTGTCCAAAACTTACCTGCCCAGAATCCACCTGCCCATGACCCAGCTGCCCAGGACCCACCTGTCCAGAATCTAGCTTCCCTGAACCCATCTTCTCAGAATCTGCCTGGCCAGAATCCACCTGCCCAAGACCCACCTGCCCAGAATCCACCTGCCTGGACCCACCTGCCCAGAATCCAACTGCCCAGAGTCTACCTGCCCAGGACCCACCTGCCCAGAATTCACCTGCCCAGGACCCACCTATTCCAATCCAACTGCCCAGAATCCACCTGCCCAGAACCCACCCCTCCTGCCCAGAAGAACCCACCTACCCAGGATGTACCTGCCTAAGACCCACTCCAGCTGCCCAAGACCCAGCTGCCCAAGACCTACTCCACCTACCCAGGACCCATCTGCTCAGGACCCAAATGTCCAGGCCCTCACCCACAGACAGCCAGGTGCGGCCGCACCTGAGTCCTTTCCTCATCAAATGCCTTCTGATGTCCACCTCCTTGAGGCTAAGTCTTGGAGCTGCCATCTGCTGCTTTAGTGAGTTTGGGTGAGTTACACTGGGGGGCAGAACCCTCCAAGCAGTGTGAAAGCGCCAGCACTCCCAGCGGACTCACCCATACCAAATCTGGAAGAGCAGCTATGCCTTGTGGCCTTCCAGGAACACCAACTGCAGCCCAAAGTCATCCCTAGACAACTCCCAAGCCAGGTACAAGTGACACCCAAGGCACGCTGCCTGGCCACAGAAGCAGGTCTTTTGCCTATTACCACCCCCCCTTTTTTTTTTTTTTTGAGATGGAGTCTTGCTCTGTCACCCAGGCTGGAGTGCAGTGGCGCAATCTTGGCTAACTGCAAGCTCGCTTCCCAGGTTCATGCCATTCTCCTGCCTCAGCCTCCCGAGTAGCTGGGACTACAGGCACCCGCCACCACGCCCGGCTAATTTTTTGTATTTTTAGTAGAGACGGGGTTTCACCATGTTAGCCAGGATGGTCTCGGTCTCCTGACCTCGTCCGCCCGCCTCGGCCTCCCAAAGTGCTGGAATTACAGGCTTGAGCCACCGCGCCTGGCCTACCCTTAACTGTTTTGAAGTCAGTGATGTCCCCAAAGGGGATTATTGCTTCCCCAGGGAATCGCAGTCTAGTGGCAGAGCCTTTCAAACCCACAACAGCTGTCATACCTGAGACAGCTCAAACAAGCCTGAGGGACATGGGAAGAGAGCATCCCAGGCCCATTCTGATCCACGGGAATCTAAGAAGGCCTCCTGGGGGTGGCGACATTTGAATGTGTCCTGGAGAGCAGGTAGGCATTTGTGGTAGACACTGTAGTGGGCCACCCAGAGTCCCCCTCAACCAAGCGCTGTCCCGCCAGCTGCAGAAAGTGTCAACTATTGACAACCCCTATCTGGGGACTCTCCAGGAACTGCCCTTCTTGAAGGGCACCTCACCCAAGCACAGGTACCCTCCCTGGACACAGCCTATCCCCAGCGAGTGGCCAGCGCATGGGTGCAACGCCTGGCCTCCTGCCTCAGGGGGAGCGACTCTCAGGGCTCTCAGATTCAGAGCCCTCCATGGGGTTGGCCGAGGCCTCTGTTGCAACTGTTCCTCAGTTCACCTTCCTCTTTTGCCCACCCTGGGTCCTGCCATTCTTCAGGTGTGGCTCCTGAGAGCACCGGCCTGTGAGACCCCACATAGAAATCACAGCCAACCGTGTGAGCACTCACCGCAGGGAAACAGCCTTCCACCACCTCTGCCTCCTGCTCTTGACCAAGCCCCCTGGGAGCACTAGGCCTTAGCCTCCTCATCTGTAAGACAGGGGTCAAAATGGTCTTAATTCTCAGAGTGTCATAAGCATGAAATGAGAGCGTGCACAGAAAGCCCTTACTTAGGCTTGGTGTGTAGTGAACGCCCAATAGAAGTGCTTGGTGTGCAGTGAATGCATAATAGAAGTGATATGTGGCCGGGTGCAGTAGCTCACGCCTGTAATCCCAACACTTTGGGAGGCCGAGGAGGGCGGATCACGAGGTCAGGAGATCGAGACTATCCTGGCTAACGCGGTGAAACCCCGTCTCTACTAAAAATACAAAAAATTACCCAGGCGTGGTGGCGGGCACCTGTAGTCCCAGCTACTTGGGAGGCTGAGGCAGGAGAATGGCGTGAACCCGGGAGGCGGAGCTTGCAGTGAGCCGAGATCGCGCCACTGCACTCCAGCCTGGGCGACAGAGCGAGACTCCGTCTCAAAAAAAAAAAAAAAAAGAAGTAGCGGTACGTATGGTGTTGTTCGTCACAGAAAGCATGGAAAATACAGAAAGACACAGAGAAGAGAGTAAATTCACCCATGGGTCTACTGCCGGGTTAACAGGCACTACCAAGATTTCAGGTGGTGGGGGCGCACGCACATGCGCACCAACACACGGGCCCTAGAAAAATAAGCTCGGGATCCTAGGCGTGTACGCTGCGGTGCCCACACACGCGTCTGCCATTCTCACCCCGTTTTCTGCTTTAATTTTCTCCTTAAATTGGTCATTTTCTGTGAAATGCACATTCCACTTCTGGGTAGTGTGCACCGCCCATCTCCCCCACGGAGTGCAGGAAGGTGGCAGCGGGGCTGTGCTCCAGGCCAAGGCCACACAGCTCGGGGGGCCGCACGCGGGGGCAGCCTTGGTGCACGAGGCCTTTCATTTGTTGGTTTTACAGCTGGAAGAATTCGGATATACTTGTTGACCGAGAGAAGAGTCCAAAACTCAGGAGTGGAAAATAACGAAGAATGAAGAAAGGAAACAGGAAGAGGTTGACCTGATTGATGGAAAGGAGCTCCTCTTTCTCCAAAACCAGAAGGGAAAGGAAGATTTAGAGAGCAGAGGAGGGTAAGTTTCCCCCGGATAACATGGGTTCAGTTGCATAATACGGCCAGGATGTTATCTGCAAAGAAGCTGTGGGGAGGAGAAGGCAGAGCAAGGAGCGCAGGGCTGAGACTGTGGGAGATGCAGCCGGAAATGATAAAACAGAAACAAAACGTGACCAAGGCCATTTGGGGTCCAGCTGAAGTTCAGCGGCTTAGATGAGTAGTAAGTCCCATGAGCACTGTTGCACGACTTGCCCACAGCTGTTCACATATGGACTTTGCAGCTCACATTGACTGTGGCCAGGGCGGGAGAGCCGGGGAGCCACGCAGGTGCGTGGGAAGGGAGAGAAGAAAGGGAAGACGCGCTGCCCATTCCGTATTTACCTTAGTAGTCATCCAGACGCACTTCCCTCTCCAATCCCCAAACAAGAAGAGGCAGAAACTGTCTACCAGTTAGACGGGAGGTGTCAGCGCCCCTGGAGGCTGTGGCCATTGCCAGGGAGACCCCACTCTGCACAGCTCACAAACACACCGTGTGTGTGCAGGGTCCTCACCCGCCCTGGGCAGGAAATGGGGGAGTTCTACGTCCACTTTGTCACGCAGACAATGGAGGGGACCGCAGAAGGGGCTTCCCCAAGGACACAGAGCCAGTGGCCGCCTCACTGTGTGCCCCTCAGCGGGCGTTTCCACACTGCCTGGCAACTTTGAGAATAGCCGCTCTCGCTGGGTCTCCAGTGAAACTTGAAACCATTTGCATCTGCAAGTACTTTACTTATTCCATTTGAAAGGCATGCACATTTTTAAAGGGACACTGTTTTTAGCTCCTGCGTCACTGACTCATCCCGCATAATTTGACTTTATGGGACAGGGTCCCCTAAGGAGTGTCCTTGCCTTGACAGTCCTGTCTTGAAAGCTGTGAAGACCAAGTGGTGCCATATATATTGTTTTAAAATTATGGACTACCTAGAAAAGAGGTGAAATAGTAAAAAAAAGCAAAACTTTTAATATTCAATGACAAACACAGACAGAAAATAGGGAAAAATTAAATGTTAATGTGTTGGGATGATTGGATTTTGAACAAATTTTATTTATTGAATTGATATGAAGTTTATGGAACAGGGATAAACAGTTTGTTTCATACGATTATATATTTAGGTATTCGTTGACATACATATATACGTATACATATACACGTATGTATTGCCGTGTGTACATATAGACACATAACATGTATGTATAAAACACATACATATGTACCAAATTACAAAACGAGAAGTCGTGTCGCTCATCCTGCTCTATTATAAGAAACCTCAAGCAACAGTAGGTACCGGAAAATGCCAAGTCTGCATGATCCCGGCAAGGGCAGATCCTGCCACTGGAGTTCTGGAACGCATCTCTCCCCACTTGGCAAAGATGCAGGGTGCAGAGGGGGTGTCAGCAGAGGGGCTGGGTGCAGAGGGGGTGTCAGCAGAGGGGCTGGGTGCGGAGGGGGTGTCAGCAGAGGGGCTGGGTGCAGAGGGGGTGTCAGCAGAGGGGCTGGGTGCGGAGGGGGTGTCAGCAGAGGGGCTGGGTGCGGAGGGGGTGTCAGCAGAGGGGCTGGGTGCGGAGGGGGTGTCAGCAGAGGGGCTGGGTGCAGAGGGGTTGCAGACTTACCACAGGAGGACTTTATCAAGAGATGTGGGTTTTCTGGGCATCCAGGACACCCACAATGGGGTGACAGAATTGTCTGTGGAGTGGAGTCCTATTGAACTTGGCAGCTGCTACTGGATGCTCTTCTGGCACCTATGTTTTCAGAAAAACAGGAGCTGGCCCAGAGTATTTGCCAGATTTCTCCCTGGATTGGACTGATTCTGCACTCAGCCCAGCTTTTTTTTTTTTTTTTTTTTTTTTGGTGTGTGCCCCCGCGCCCAGCTAATTTTTGTATTTTTAGTAGAGACGGGGTTTCACCTTGTTAGCCAGGCTGGTCTCGAACTCCTGACCTCAGGTGATCCACCCGCCTTGGTCTCCCAAAGTGCTGGGATTACAGGCATGAGCCATGGCGCCCGGCCTCAAACCAGCTTTAATCTGAAGGACGTGCATACTCTCCACAGGCCCCACAGGTCTTTCTAGGGTCCTTGCCCCTTACGTGCACTTCCTCTCTGAAGAGGGCCTTCCTCCACCATGTTGTCCCAGCCTGAAATTGTCCCTCATTATGGAGACTTGAGAGGTGTCTCCCACTGACTCCTCTCTCAAGGGGTGAGGGTTTGCTTGACCAGACACCAGCGCTGGGGCACACCCCTTCCAGTTCACCCTGATGAGCTCCTTATGCCACCACAGGGTCAAAATCAGGTTTAATAGCAGCAGCATTCGCAGTAGCCACAAAATGGAAACAACTCAAGCACCCCTCCAAGGGGGGGAATGGATAAGTAAAGTGTGCTGTATCCCCACGATGGAATATTATTCACTCATGAGAAGGAGTGAAACACTGGCACATGCCACAATGTGGATGAACCTTAAAAGCCTTATGCTGAGTGGAGGGCGTCAGGCACAAAATACCACAGATTGTTATGAGCCCAGTTGTATGAAATGTCCAGAAGAGGCAAATCCACAGAGACAGAAAGCAGATCCGAGGTCGCCAGGGTCTGGAGGAGTCGGGGATGGGGAATGATTGCTAATGGGTCCAAGGGGGCTTTCCTTTCTGCATGAGGACGGTGTTTTGAAACTGGAGGTGATGGTGGCATAACACCGTGACTACACTAAATGCCACTGAGTTGTACACTTTTGATTTTAGGCTATGTGAGTTTTACTTCAGTTAAAAAAATAGATTGAAGGCTCAGAGAGATTTAGGGGTGGGAGGGTAAGGATTTAGGATTCAAAAGAACTTGACTAAGGAGCTGAGAATCTGAAATATATTTCCAGTGTCACTGGGTTACTGGCTGACCTCTGTGTGCTACCTTGGTACCCTACCCCAATCGACGCTTTGTTCTATGAGAAAAAGCATTCTGAGCTTCAAGTAACTGAAGTAACTGATTTATAAACAAACCGTTGGAATATAATCTTTTTCTTTTTAATTGTTGGGGACTATCTGTAATTTAGTCTCTAAAATATAGTTAATCTTTGGCTCTTGCTCTGAATTAATCAATAAAAAAGACATCATAGTGGTAATCTTTGGGGGAAGTGAAATTCAATTTAATCCATTTTTTCTATTTGTTAGCTCCTCCGGTAATTGGTTTGATGGGGAAGAAGTTTGAAGTTATTGGTTAAATAGAGGTTTTTGGATTATCTGTGAATTTCAATTATCCATGCTTCACCTGGCCCCAATTAGCACTAATAATCGAGTTAACTGAATAGAAGTCATTTCCCATCATATCAGTTTTGCTATAGGCTTATTAATTGTTTCACTAATGGGCCCCCCAAAAGACAAAGGCTCTTTCTCCATCAGGCACTCACACCCCCATGCCACAATTTGTCAAACTAGTGCTGTATTGTTAACGGTATGAAACAAATGCTCTTAATAACAAAACATATGTAGCTGAGGAGTGAAACCAGACATGTCTAAAGTGCATTTATAGTCAGAAGGTATTACAAGACATTTCTAAAGTCTTGTTAGAAATTTTAATCAACGTTTTCAAGTGATTTGTATTTTCAATTTCAATTGAGGTTGTCACTGTCTTAATTTATCCTGATTTAAATTAAGACAGCTTTTAAAAGTGCCTGTTAATTTTAGCAATCTACCCATTTTCAGATGTGTTATTTATGTTTACCAATCACAATCTACATGCCTTTTAAGGTTTCAATTTCTCTTCTTGGACACATTTGTATTTATATTAAACATAATAAATATCTCCCATTCCAAGAGCCCAGTTTTGACCTTCTTTGATCTCTGAGTCCCAACATCCCTTAACTTGACATATAAATTAGCCCAGCCCCTCCCGGGAGGCTGGGACCTGAGGGTAGTGTTTCCTCCACTCCCTCGCCCCCTTTTGAATCTCCAGCATCATGTTTTTCCATTGCCATGGAGATGCAGCTATGTACACAGAGTGCAACAAACCCAGCGAATGGGAAAAGTCCCGGCTGAGATAGAATTACTAACTAAACAAATGCTATTGGTAACAGGGTGCCAGGGAGGGATACCCAAGTTCTCCTTTTCTCCCCACAATCAGATTACAGGTAAAAGTGCAAACAGCGAGATGAAAGCTGACACAGTGGTTCTTTTAAAGACACAGCGGACATATTACTCTCAGGAAAACACGGCGTTGGGTGCAGAACAGATCGTCACGAGAGCTGTGCAGATGTGGGAGGTTTAGTGCGCCTTTTGTAAAAATATTGCTGTCCTAAACCCCAGATCACGGTCTTATGGCTAAATAAAGAAAATAGAGCAAACAACTGAGAGTCCAACAGCAGCAAGGACTTGGTGAAAAGCCCCGGCGTCCCCTCTGATAGCACTCTCCATAGTGTCCTGTGTGGGGCGAATAATAATTGGTCCCTCACTGGCACTGGCACACAGCTACTCGCTGGGGCAGTTTCACTCAAGAATTAATAAATTAATTAATACATCGTTCTTTTTATGGTTTCTAAAATAAGAAAATTGCCTATCCAACCCTCTGAGTACCCGATAAATAGGCTTCTACGTTTTGCTTTTGTAGGTATCATTTATGTCTTTTATTTTTATTTCTTTTTAATGATATATTTGTTCTTGGTTAAAGAACCACAGATAAATTAGAAAACACAACTATTTGATGAAGAAGTAAATGGAAATTTTCATTTAAAGAAAGTCAGTGATTTTTTTTTAGATAGGCAATTTACAAACATTTTCTAAATGCAAAAATCATATGGAAACATATAAAGCATTCATTATTTTGTGACTTTGGTAAATATAAACTGATCATGGTCCAATGTGTGAACTATGACGTTAATTGTGAAATTGTATCTATCTTCCTTGCCTACTTTTTGTGACATACCTCAGTCACTTTTCTTGCAAAACATAATTGAATTCAGCTGTGTGTGTGTGGATTTCTCTGCTTCTGTCAACTTTTCAATTCTACTTGATTTAAGGTTTGAAAACCCCAAAGCTGTCTCGAACAACCTCGCAGCAACAGCATGCTGGTGGAATAGTTTCAGGTGCCTTTTATCAGGCTTTTCAGTTAGTTTAAAAAATAATATTAATTTGCCAGTTAGTCTCGACAATCTCTGAATGTTTTTGGTAGTTATTCAATAGAGTTATAAGTAGTGGAGTTTTTTTGTTTAAATAGCATTTTTTCTCATTCCTGAAGATTGTTTTCTACCCCCATTTTCCACTTAACTTTAAATGAAAAGTTTAAAGTGTTTTTAACTTCTCTTAGAAGTTGTTTCCAGGTAACAAAAATCAGTTAAGAAAATGCTAAAGTCAACTTAATTTTCCTTTTCTAATTTTAACATATTTAGTTCATTCTTTCGAGCAAATGTTTCCTTCTCAGTATGAAGACTTTGTGGGTTTGTCCTGATCAAGATCCTCAACCCAGATTTCAACCCTGGGTATTGTCGGAAGGAAATGGCCTTTTAAAGATATTAACCTCCCCAAGCATTTTGGGGCTTTTGATAGTGCAAAGTTGGCACCCCTGGAGATGTATTTAGAAAAGAAACTTCAATAGAAACTGCTCTGCATGGCCGTGATGAGATACCATAATGTTAGGGCAGGTGGGCATCAGCTGGAGCTTTGGGGGGAAGTCAGATGTGAAAGGGATTGCTGAAGTTACCAATATTTGCCAAATAGTCCTCTACGCAACATTGCACAATTTAAACACCTGTTTTTTAGCAACCTGGTAGACTAGGTAAATCCCATCACTACTTTAGTTTTCTTATATAAGATATGTACCATAGAAAATAAGAATACCACCAGCCTGACCAATATGCTCAAACCCCGTCTCTATTAAACATACAAAAATTGGGGGCCCGGGCATGGTGGCTCACGCCTGCAATCCCAGCACTTTGGGAGGCTGAGGTGGGTGGATCACAAGGTCGGGAGATCAAGCCCATCCTAGCTAACATGGTGAAACCTCGTCTTTACTAAAAATACCAAAAATTAGCTGGGCGTGGTGGTGGGCACCTGTAGTCCCAGCTACTTGGGAGGCTGAGGCAGAAGAATGGCATGAATCCGGGAGGCGGAGCTTGCAGTGAGCCGAGATTGTGCCACTGCACTCCAGCCTGGGGGACAGAGCTAGACACCGTCTCCAAAAAAAAAAAAAAAAATTAGCCGGGCATGGTGGCGTGCGGCCTGTAGTCCCAGCTGCTCAGGAGGCTGAGACAGGAGAATTGTTGGAACCAGGGAGGTGGAGGTTGCAGTGAGCTGAGATCGCGCCACTGCACTCCAGCATGGGTGATAGAGCGAGACTCTGTCTCAAAAAAGAAAATAAGAAAATAAAAATACCAGCCTGGCACAGTGGTTCACTCCGATAATCCCAGGACTTTGGGAGATCAAGGTAGGAGGATCACTTGAGTCCAGAGTTTGAGACCAGCCTGGGCAACATAGCAAGACTCTATCTCTGCAAAAAAAATGTTTTTTTAATTAGCTGGGTGTGGTGCGATGTATCTGCAATTCCAGCTACTCAGTAGACGGAGGCGGGAAGATCTCTTGAGCCCAGGAGTTCAAGGCTGCAGTAACCCCTAATCAGGCCACTGCACTTCAGCCTGGGTGACAGAGTGAGGCTTCATCTCAGAAAAAAAAGAAAAGGAAGAAATAAAGAATGAAAGAAAGAAGAGAGAGGGAAATAAAGAGAAGGAAGAGAAAGAAAAAAGAGAAAGAAAAAGAAGGAAGACAGAAAAAGAAAGAAAGAGAAAGATAAAAAAGAAGGAAGTAAGGAAGAAAAAGAAAGAGAAAGGAAAATAAATGCATCATAACTTTGCCAGTTTTTGACATTACGGGTGTTATAACATAATAATTTGTATTATTGTAAATAATACAGTTTTTAGATGGTCTCTATCGAATGAGCAAGGATTTCTCTGAAGCGCTTTATTTATCCAAGAGACGTGGTCTCTTGGATGTGGCCTGTGACGCCAGCGCTCCCAGGCTCCTAGGCGCAGCGTTTCAGGAACGGCTGCTTTGCTTGCTTTCAAAACAAACGGGAAAAGGTAGTGGCCCAGAAGCACACAGACCTCCCAAGGCCGGCGCAGGAGCACCTCACTGCTGCTGTGCGGGGAACGAAGTTCCCCCTTAGTCACAGACGGTTCTGTGCCTGAAGAGGCGGCTCATTCGGCATGAAAGGAGGTGGCTGCAGCAGGGCGAGGAGGCCCGGCCTTCTGTGCGCGCAGGACTCGCCCTAAGCTCCTTCACTCAGCTCCTCCACGCTCCCACTCCTCCAAATCTCCCTGCCCCGCGATAAACACACGGAGCTCTGGCTGAATGCTCATTTAAAAGAGTTTAGTCTTTGTTAAAAAGTTTCCTAGGATTTTCACTGGTTGAAATCAAGGCTGTTGTCTGAAAGCCAGTGTGTGCGTCATAATGTTTATAGTCTTCTATACTTTTTGCGATGCCCTATTCATTTTAAACCCGCTTCTCTGAAACCTCTGCTTCCCATGGCTATCTAAATGCACCGAGAAGAGAATCTGTACGGTTCATTTATATGTGGTTTAAGTTTCTCAAAGGGTCTTAGCAATATATTGCTTTGGATTGTTGGAAATCAGAGGTATCCTTTTAAATTGGCATTGTTATTGAAATAACAAAAGAAATCTCCCGGGAGACGTTTAGAAGCAGTTTGTTAGGACCAAAGTTCCCAAGTAGTTGAATTGACTTTTCCTGTTAGCCTCTGCGTACTATGATATGAAGATCCTGTTAGCCTCTGCGTACTATGATATGAAGATCCTGTTAGCCTCTGCGTACTATGATATGAAGATCCTGTTAGCCTCTGCGTACTATGATATGAAGATCCTGTTAGCCTCTGCGTACTATGATATGAAGATCCTGTTAGCCTCTGCGTACTATGGTATAAAGATCCTGTTAGCCTCTGCATACTATGATATAAAGATCCTGTTAGCCTCTGCATACTATGATATAAAGATCCTGTTAGCCTCTGCATACTATGATATAAAGATCCTGTTAGCCTCTGCATACTATGATACGAAGATCCTGTTAGCCTCTGCATACTATGGTATAAAGATCCTGTTAGCCTCTGCATACTATGATACGAAGATCCTGTTAGCCTCTGCATACTATGATATGAAGATCCTGTTAGCCTCTGCATACTATGATATAAAGATCCTGTTAGCCTCTGCATACTATGATACGAAGATCCTGTTAGCCTCTGCATACTATGATACGAAGATCCTGTTAGCCTCTGCATACTATGATATAAAGATCCTGTTAGCCTCTGCATACTATGATACGAAGATCCTGTTAGCCTCTGCATACTATGGTATAAAGATCCTGTTAGCCTCTGCGTACTATGGTATAAAGATCCTGTTAGCCTCTGCATACTACAATATAAAGAAGGAGGGAGAAGGGCTGTGAGTTGCTGAAGTGGAGAGTGTGCATGACAGTGTGCCTTTCATGGACGCACCCGTGGCAAGTGTGAGGCACGCTCTTACTTCTGTGTGTGGCTCTTGAAGGCCTCCTTCAGGGCTGCTGTTCTGGGATGCATGTGTCCAGTCAACCTATGTTACTGAGACCAAAGAATAATTTCAAACATGATACCAATTAAAAATAAAGCCTCGCCAATCGAGCTTGTATGCTATAATAAATCAGTCGACTCCCAAAACCTAAAACCCACCAAAATGGCAGGAAGGAGGTTATTTGAAAATGAAAAAAAAAATTATAAAGAAAAAAAGGACTTCATTTAGCTGGAGAAATGTCAGTCCTGAAACTTGTTATTGCCATGCAGATAACTTTGCAAATTAAATGTCCCCCCTTGTGGCATAGACAATAGAAAAGTCTTTTAAACATTGTATTTAAAAATGCTTTTTCTAGTTACGAAAATATGCAATGGTTTTTAACCATATAATTTGATGCATATAAGTAGCCTCTAAATAGGTTGCCATGAGTGAAGACTGACAAAGAACGTTATTAAGCCTTTAAAGAAGGCAGGCAGCTATGTCTTATTGAGAATAAGACAATGATTTTTTCTTACTAGAACATGAAAGCCATAAATTTCCCTTTTCTCCCCATTTAAGTGGATAGGACTCAACAGGGAAGAGGAAGCTCTGCTCAGCTGTCAGCTTTTTTATTTTTTAGGTTGAGATTCAGGCCTTGCAGTTTTTAAAGTTAATCGTTAACTGCTCTGAAATCTTGATGGCATTTCAGTAGAAATATAAATATGCTACTTTCCAAAGTATTCTTCCGTACTTTTTTTTATTTTATCCTAAAAGTCTAGAAGTTTTGTACCAGTGTGATTCCTGCTGGCTGAGGTGGAAACTCTCTACCTGCACTTATTTCAACAGGAAATTTGGGATAAATAAGATGGGTAACAGGAAGGCTGAATACTCTCAGACTGAATACTTAATTTGCACATTAAAAGCTGATCATTAATCCTATATTTTAATCCTACAAATGTCAGGAGCTATTATTTCCTAGGGCTAGGAATAAACTGGACTGTGTTTTGTGACAAAGCCTGTGAATGAACATAAGAACAGTTGCTGTATCAAACCCAAAGGCCATTAAATACTACTTTAGGAATCCATTTGTTATCACGTTACCACTAAGGGTGGGAATCCTAGAGCACATGATAACCAAAGAAGAATCATAACTGGAAGAGAATGTTATTAAAATCCAACTATAACTATAAATATAACATCTATAAATATATACATACACATTCACACATATTATGGTACTGCAATGCATGCCTGAAGTTTCGTGTTATTTAAGGGAAATAAAAAATAAGGCTTCAAGTGGCCAAAGGACCATTGATTTGTTTTTTCAATGTTTGAGAAAAACCCAGAAACAGAGATCAAGCTAAGGTGTTTAAAACATAGCTGGCCAAATGATGTTTTCAAGTGATGCTAACATAAATCAGTTCCAGCAATAGTTTACCTAATTCTGAGAAATCAGCAAATCAAATACATAAAAAGGCTGCCTTTGGACCAAATTGTAGTTTCTAACAAGGCTGCCTCCTGAGTGGGATGTGCTTGTTCATTAAGCTTTTTAAGCTGGGATTCACTAATGCCACTTGAAAAGGGTGGGCACCTTGCAATCCAAACACCGAACAATGCTGCACCGAAGCTTATTAAAGTTTAAGTTTTACACAAATAGCTATTTAGAAAGATTTGCTCAAAAATGTGCACACTGATTTCAAAATAACAATTCTTACAGTCTAACAAAAAAAAGCAAAGGAAAAATGAAGCTGAAACAGTGACAAGAAATTAGGTTGTTCTTGATTTTATTGTGAAATGGTACATTTGAATCACTTTCTCTAATTTTAACATGACTTTTAAAATGTGTAGGTCTTAAGTAAAGTTAACAAACTAATGAATGAATATATGCAAATTGTCAGCGTGAAAAACATAAAAGCAAAATGCAGTAAATTTTCCCCCAAACATCTGAGTTTATATCCTTTTACATTTTGTCAGATTTGAGATCCTTCTGAGAAACTTTAAAGAGAATGCGCTGCTTAAGCTAAAGCTACATTCATTGTGTAAAAGTAGGGGCTCACAATTACTATGTGGCGTTGGTTGTAGAGATAAAGCATCACGAGGCTCCGGATCATTTTAGAGGCAGAAAATGGAACCTATGTGCTCCCGTCCACCAGAAGGAGGGGGAGGGAGCCGAGGGGCTTCCACCGCAGGAAGGACTCATTATCTGGCGTTTAGAGCCAGCTCAGAAACTAATGGGAACGGTCAACACTCTTCTTCAAACTCCTCTCCATTTCCTATCCCAGAGTTCAGCGTTTCATTTGAGACCATTAAAAGGGCTGCTTTACTATGCTAGAAATGGAGAGTCTCATTTTCAATGTTGTTAATAAAATTAATAATTGTTGTAATCTCTCCTAAAACGCCATTTTACTATATCTTAGCCAGTTTATTTTATGAACACGAGAGTTGACAAGCTAAGTCCTTGGGTTTTTACAAACGTGTTTTCTACTCTAAATCAAAATTCTTTTTTACTACCCAACGTAGGAAAATGTATGGATTTTTAAAATCTTAAATCCAAAATACAACCAAGGAAATGTGAATGGGCGAACAACAACAACAAAAGCTCAGATGGGCACAGGGGGTGTCGACCCTTTCCCGAGAGAGGAAGGAGCTGCTCTCCACAGTTCTCTGTCGAGTCGGGGGCGTGAGCCCTGGCGGACGTTCTCTCACACCACCCCGGGCTGCAGTTTCGGCCGCACAACCGGCGGCGGTGTGGACCTGAAAGAGGATCCCTCTCCTGTGTGCACAGAGATTCTGATCAGCATCAAGCCCCGCGGAGCCCAGGCAGGAACAATGCACCAGGGAATAGACAGAGGACATCGATCCCACCTCTCTTTCTCTGACCGTGCAAGACAAGATTTTAGTTTTCTGAAAGAAACACAAATAAAGCAAAGCAAAAAGCTCAATAATTAAAGTCTGCTGTTCCAGGCCCAAGCGCCCGTGATTAACCGGAGAATATTTATGCGGCGCTGCCATGCTTCTTTGGAAATACTGAGAATGTTTCTCCCAGAGAAAATGTGGTACTATTGAACATTTTCAAAAACTAAATATATATCAACTCCCCAAACACCAGGCACATCTGCTTGTCTGACACTCAATACTGTTGTTGTTGTTGTAAGGTTTTGTATAACTCACTTCCTGTCTTTATACGTACACAACAGGATATTTAAATAACAAAGACAATAAAGAAGCCAGGCAAAAAAAAAAAAAAAAAAAAAAGGGGGGTGCTCCTAACACAACATATGCATCTCCAATTCCATCTCTATGTGTTAGAGCTGCAGAAATAACCAACATCCTTAGAGTCCTGTTGCTTGCCTCTAATTGCGCAGGGTAACAGGCAAAGGGACGAGTGTTTATCGTGGGTCCCTTCACACTGCAAGGGGCAGTTTGTCTCCCAGAGTAAAAGCCAGTCGCAGCCACATTTGCTGAGGGAGTTCTAAGGTCCACCATGACCTCCAGACCCCTTTCCAGACATAACAAGCAAACACCTGGAGGGACGCATGGGGATGGATTTTTGAGGTCCCCCAAAACCCACCCTCATACGTAAGATCTTCCATTATGTTTGTATTCACTTTTTAACATACATGGCCTTTGTTTCGTGCTCATAGAGATAAAATGCCACTTCAAATATGTTCACTAAAAATACTTCAGTTAAAGAAAGGCTTTTTTTTTTTTTTAAATTTAATCGAAGTGGTCTTGTAAATCTTACTTTCCTAGTTTGGAATCCTAAAATAAAAAGAAGGTCTTCACCGTTTTATTACCTCCTTCATGGAAAAATTACTGATTGCATGGTATAACTTACTCACCATAGCTTTCGTCTTGTTCTCAGTCCAGACTCATTGTAAGTAACGGAGTTTCGCATATGAAATTGCGAGATTCAGTATTTTTCCATTTCCCTTTTATTGGGAAAGAGGCACCAGAGGCCCCCTCGCTACCTTGGTGTCTATGTGAGTTAACTCAGCACCTGCACATACATGATACAAATCAAAACTATGTGCCAAGGACCACATTCAATTTGAAAACAAAGAACACGTTTAAACAAAGAACTTCATTCGTATAGAAGAATCCCAATTTTGGCCGGTTGCGGTGGCTCACACCTGTAATCCCAGCACTTTGGGAGGCCGAGGCGGGCGGATCATGAGGTCAGGAGTTCAAGACCAGCCTGGCCAATATGGTGAAACCCCGTCTCTACTAAAAAATAGAAAAATTAGCCGGGAGTGGTGTCAGGCGCCTATAGCCCCAACTACTTGGAAGGCTGAGGCAGGAGAATCCCTTGAACCAGGGAGGTGGAGGTTGCAGTGAGCTGAGATTGTGCCACTGCACTCCAGTCTGGGCAACAGAGTGAGACTCCATCCAAAAAAAAGAATCCCAATTTTAAATACACGGAGGGATTTCAAATATCTCCACATATCACAGGGGAATTACAAATGTCTTGCATCTGTATTTATAGATTTAACAGGCTTGTATTTCTATCAAGCTATCACATTTTAACCTATGCAATACAACACTGTTTTTTGGTTTTTATAAGGCTTTTCCAAGTATAACATAAAATATGCTTGCTATGAAAGAATTAGGAAGCATACAAGGATAAAAGCAAAACCCGAATCACCCATCATATAAGACAGCCACAATTTATATATTGTTAAAGATCTTAAATAGGTACAATATGTACTGTTTTCGTAATTATGCTCATATTTCCATATGAGCAGATACAGCTCCACTTTAAATCTAGAGCATAGAACTCTTATATGGGAGGATTTATTTAGTTCCAGCCTCTCATTTTCCAGATGAGCTATCTAAAGCCCAGAGAAGTTAAAGAACTTATGAAAAATCACACAGCTAGTAAATGGCAAAGTCAGGGCAAGAAGCCAACCCTTCCATCTCTCTCCTCCTGGGTATCTAGGAAGATACCCTGTCTTTCAGACCACTTGACCTCTGTGTGTGTGTGTATTTAACAGCCCTGTCATTTAAAACAAGTAACAGCTTTTTTTAGGGTATAACTTACCTACCGTACAGTGCACCCATTTGAAGTGTACAATTCAATGGCTTTTTGCATATACACAATGCTGTGTAACCATGGCCTGTCTCCAGTATCAAAATATTTTCATCACCCTGAAAAGAAACCTCATATCCATCAGTTGTCACTCTCATTTCCCCGCCAAAGGTCCTCAACTCCATCAACCACGAATCCACTTTCTGGCCCCTCTGGATCTGCCTGTTGAGGACATTTCATATGAATGGACTCAGACATGATGCATTCTTTCATGCCTGGCTTCTTCCACTCAGCATACTGTTCTGAGAAGCTCATCCGTGTGATGGCGTGTGTCAGTTCTTCTCCCCTTTTCATGGCTGAGTCGTGTTCCATCAATTACACACACCACATTTTCTTTATCCGTTCATCAGTGGATGGACATTTGGCTTGTTTTCACTTTTTGGCTGTTATGAATCATGCTGCCGTGAACGTCTGTATACCAGTTTTTGTGTGAATGCATGTTTTCATTTATATTAGGTGTATACCTAGAAGCAGAATTGCTGGGTCACCTGGTAACTCCATGTTGAACCTTTTGGGGACCTGTCTGACTGTCTTCCAAGTGGCTGCATCATTTTCCAGTCCCACCAGCAGTATACGAGGCTTTTCATTTCACCACATCCTTGCCAATTATTGTTATTATCTGCCTTTTGACTCCAGCTAGCCCAGTGGGTGTGAAGTGGTATCTCATTGTGGTTTTTATTTGAGTCTCCCTGAAGACTAATGCTTTTGAGCATGTATTATGAGCTTGTTGGCCATTTGCATATTTCCTTTGGAAAATATCTAGGCAGATACTGGGCCGGGTGTGGTGGCTTACATCCGTAATCCCAACACTCTGGGAGGCTGAGGCGGGTGGATCACTTGAGGTCAGGAGTTCAAGACCAGCCTGGCCAACATGGTGAAACCCCGTCTCTACTAAAAATACAAAAAACTAGCTGGGCGTGGTGGTGGGTGCCTGTAATTCCAGCTACTCAGGAGGCTGAGGCAGGAGAATCTCTTGAACCTGGGAGGCGAAGGTTGCAGTGAGCTGAGATCCCGCCATTGTACTCCAGCCTGGGCAACAAGAGTGAAACTCCGTCTCAAAAAAAAAAAAATTGTATATATATGTTATTTCACTGAAGCAAGCGAAAAACTGAAGCTAAATATTCTACAGTGTATGACAGAACATTCATACAATTCAGTACTACAAATCTGTCATATTTTAATATGGCGTGACATCATTGTATGTGGTTAAAGTGAAAAAGTTGCAAAGCAAAATGTAACAAGATCCATTTTTGTAAATTTTATGTAGATACATGTAGTTTCACTCCCATAGTAAAAGATCTATAGTTCATAGTCCCAGGCATTGGGATTAGGATGAAGCAGGGGCTGAGGCATTCTCTCTTTGTTGTCTACATTCAGGTAATACCTTGTTTTATTGTGCTTTGCTGTGTTTTTGTGTTTTTGTTTTACTGCATTAAGCAAGTCTTTCCTGCATTAAGCAAGTCTATCAGCGCCATTTTTCTAACAGGGGTGCTCACTTTGTGTCTCTGGGTCACATTTTGGTAATTCTCACAATATTTCAAACTTTTGCATTCTATTATGTCTGTTATTATGGTGACCTGTGATCAGTGAGGTTTGTGGTTATGGTTATTGTTTAGGGGCTCCACAAACCACGCCCATATAGGACCGCAAACGTGAGGGATAGATATCGGGTTTGTTCCTACTGCTCCGCTGGCGGGCCCGTCCCTCCACTCCTCTGGCTTCCCTATTCTCTGAAACACAACAATATTGAACGTAGGCCAATTAGTAACCCTGCAATGGCCTCTGAGTGTTCAAGTGATCACATAAATGTTTTTATCGACTATGTATTTATTTTTTTTGAGACATGGTGTCATTGTGTTTCCCAGGCTGGAGTACAGTGGCATGATCACAGCTCACTGCAGCTCCAACCTCCTGGGCTCAAGCAATCCTCCCACCTCAGTCTTCTGAGTAGCTGGGACTACAGGCGTTGACCCACCATGTCTGGCTAATTAATTTTTTTTTTTTTTTTTGCTAGACACAGGGTCTTGCCATGTTGCCCAGGCTGGTCTAGAACGCCTGGGTTCAAGTGATCCTCCTGCCTCAGCCTCCCAAAGTGCTGGGATTACAGGCATGAACTGCTGCACCTGGCTACATCCCTGCTTTTAAATCAAAAGCTAGGAATGATTAACCTTAGTGAGAAACACATGTCCAAACCCCGGATAGATCTAAAGGTAGGCCTGTAGTGCTGAATGGTTAGACAAGTTGTGAATGCAAAGGAAAAGTTCTTGCAGCAAATTTAAAGTGCGACTCCAGTAAACACATGAATGATAGGAAAGCAGCCTCACTGCTGATATGGAGAAAGCTTGAGTGGTCTGGATAGAAGATCAAGCCAGCCAGAACATTCCCTTAAGCTAAAGCCTGTTACAGAGCAAGGCCCTAACTGTCTTCACCTCTGTGAAGTGTGAGAGAGGTGAGGAAGATGCAGAATAAACGCTGAAGTCAGCAGAGATTGGTTCATGAGGTTTAAGGAAAGAGGCCACCTCCGCAAGGTGAAGCAGCAAGTGCTGATGGAGAAGCTGCAGCAAGTTACCCAGAAGATCTGGCTGAGATAATTTATGAAAGTGGCTCCACTAAACAGCAGATTTTCAGTGTAGACAAAACAGCCTTATATTGAAAAAAGATGGGCCGGGCGCGGTGGCTCCTGCCTGTAATCCCAGCACTTTGGGAGGTGGAGGCGGGCAGATCACGAGGTCAGGAGATCGAGTCCATCCTGGCTAACACAGTGAAATCCTGTCTCTACTAAAAATACAAAAAATTAGCCAGGCGTGGTGGCGGGCACCTGTAGTCCCAGCTACTTGGGAGGCTGAGGCAGGAGAATGGCGTGAACCCGGGAGGCGGAGCTTGCAGTGAGCCGAGATCACGCCACTGCACTCCAGCCTGGGCGACAAAGCCAGACTCCGTCTCAAAAAAAAAAAAAAAAAAAAAGAAATACATTCTATAAGGCCACAGCTGCCATAGATAGTAATATATCTGATGGATTTGGGCAAGGTAAGTTGGAAACCTTCTGGAAAGGATTCCGTATTCTAGAATACTCGTGATTCATGGAAGGAGGTCAAAATATTAACAGAAGTTTGGAAGAAGTTAATTCCAACCCTCATGCATGACTTGGAGGGTGGGAATTAACTTCAAGTTCAAGACTTCAGTGGAGGAAGTCACTGCAGACATGGTAGAAATAACGAGAGAACTCGAATGAGAAGTGGAGGCTGAAGCTGGAACGGAATTGCTGCCATCTCATGGTATAAATTAAACAGATAAGGAGTTGCTTCTTATGAATGAGAAAAGAAAATGGTTTCTTGAGATGGAATCTACTTCTGCTGAAGATGCTGTGAAATTGTTGAAATAACAACAAAGGATTTAGAATATTCCAGAAACTTAGTTGATAAAGCTGGGTCAGAGTTTGAGAAAATTGACTTAATTTTGAAAGAGGTTCTAGGTGGGTAAAATACTATCAAACAGCCTTGCATGCTACAGAGAAGTCCTTCACGAAAGGAAGAGTCAATTTATGTGGCAAACTTCATTGTTGTCTTATTTTAAGAAATTGTCACAGCCATCCCAACCTTTGGCAACTGCCACCCTGATCAGTCAGCGGCCGTCAGCCTCCAGGCAAGTCCCTCCACCAGCAAAAAGATTACAACTCACTGAAGGTTCAGATGATTGTTAGCACTTTTTAGTAACAAAGTAATTTTTAATTGAAGTATGTACATTACTTTTTTAGACACTATGCTATTGCATACTTAATACACTATAGTGTAAACATAACTTTATTTTGATATTTGCCCAACTGCATAAAATCATTTAATCTGGTGTCTTTCAAAATTCAGGACCTAACTATATTTTCTTTTTTTTTTTTTTTCTTGAGAGACAGAGCCTCACTCTGTCACCCAGGCTGGAGTGCAGTGTTACGATCTCTGCTCACTGCAATCTCTGCCTCTCTGGTTCAGACGATTCTCCTGCCTCAGCCTCCCGACTAGCTGGGACTACAGGTGCACGCCACCACTCTGGGCTAATTTTTGTATTTTTAGTAGAGGCAGGGTTTCACCATGTTGGCCAGGCTGGTCTCGAACTCCTGACCTCAAATGATCCACCCACCACAGCCTCCCAAAGTGCTGGGATTACAGGCTTGAGCCACCGTGCCTGGCCAGACCTAACTAGATTTTCAATTTTTTTCCTATAATTATCGGTTTACTTAAGGTCATAACTTTTTTTTTTTTTTTTTTTTTTTTTAGATGTAGTCTTGCTCTGTCGCCCAGGCTGGAGTGCAGTGGCGCTATCTCAGCTCACTGCAACCTCCGACTCCTGGGTTCAAGTGATTCTCCCGGCCTCAGCCTCCCGAGTAGCTGGGATTATAGGCGCCTGCCACCATGCCTGGCTAATTTTTGTATTTTCAGTAAAGATGGGGTTTCAGCATGTTGGCCAGGCTGGTCTTGAACTCCTGATCTCAAGTGATCAACCCGCCTCAGCCTCCCAAAGTGCTGGGATGACAAGTGTGAGCCACTGAGTCCAGCCTTATTCTTCAAGCCAATTTTGGTAGCTTATATTTCTTTCTTTTTTTTTTCTTTTTTGTTTCTTTCTTTTTTTTTTTTTTTTTGAGACAGAGTCTTACTTTGTCTCCAGGCTAGAGTGCAGTGGCGCGATCTCAGCTCACCGCAACCTCTGCCTCCCAGGTTCAAGGGATTGCCCTGCCTCAGCCTCCCAAGTAGCTGGGATTACAGGCATGTGCCACCACACCCGGCTAATTTTTTGTATTTTAGCAGAGACGGGGTTTCACTATGTTGGCCAAGATGGTCTCCATCTCCTGACCTCGTGATCCGCCTGCCTCGGCCTCCCAAAGTGCTGGGATTACAGGCATGAGCCACCGCGCCCAGCTGGTAGTTTATATTTCTTAAAATAATTTTAGAAACATTTGTTTTTAAGCGTATTGGTATAAATGCATTATTCTTTTATAATACAAAAATATTTTTATATTATTTATTCCTACTGATTTATTATGTTTATTCTATTTTGTTCTATTGTTTAGACTTGGCAAAGTTTATCTGATAATTTACTTATTAAAATAAATAGCTTTAGATTTTATTGTTCAACTGAATGATTATTATTTCTATTTATTTCATTAAATTGTGTTTGAAAAATAAATGTGGATAACTGTTGATAACTTCTGTTGACATCAACTTCTGTTATTAACTTCCTGAGTTGAAACCCTCATTCATGTATTTTATAATAAATGAATTTTTGTTTAAGACTTTTCTGGGTTTCGCTTTGGCAAATCCCATATATTTGATACCTAGATCCCTCATTTATTTTTTCTCTAAATACTTTCTAATTTCTGATTGAATTTTTTTGTCTTAAAATCTTTAAATTTATAGGTAAATAGGTATCTTAAATGTAAGGTATTTTAAGTTTTTGCTCAATTTTTTTCTTTCCACTTTTTATTTCAGGTTCAGGGCATCAATTTTTTAATTACTCTTTTTTTAGTGAAGGGTTTGCTATTTTCTTATTGTTAATTCCTAGTTATTTGTCTTGTGGTTTAGAACAATGCCTTCATGGTTTCTGCACTTAGGAATTTGTCAGTAAGTTCTCAGGGTCTTCTTTTAAGTAACTGCTTCATGTGAATTTGCAAGGAGGCTGTATTCTCTCTTCATTAGCAATAGTATTCTGTGTTTTATTAGCTGAAGCTTACTCGTTGTTATTCCCAGCTAGTTTTGCATACTTAATCCATTATTTCTGTTAGAAGTGAAAGTCCATTAATATAATTGATGATTTGTCCACTTTTGTCTTGATATTTATTAGCCTTATATGGTGTTGTTTTGGGGTTTTTTGAGACAGGTTTCACTCTGTTGCCTAGGCTGGAGTGTGGTAGTGTGATCATGGCTTACTGCAGCCTCAAAGTCCCAGCCTCAAAGTCCCAGCCTCAGGTGATCCTCCCGCCTCAGCTTCCCAAGTAGCTGGGACCACAGGCACGTGCCACCATGCCTGGCTACGTTTTGTATTTTTTGTAGAGATGAGATTTTGCCACATTGCCCAGGCTGGTCTTTAACTCCTGGGCTCAAATCGATCCACCCTCCTCGGCCTCCCGAAGTGCTGGGATTACAGACATAAGCCACGGTGCCTGGCCTCTATATGCTTTGAAGCTATAGTATTAGCTAAATAAATGACCATAACTTTAATCTTTTAATTTCATCAACATGAGCTGTCTTACTTCTTTTCATCATGCATTCTGTTTTGCCTGTGGTTTATACTATCACGTTTTATTTGTATTTGTTAATATTGCCTGGTGTCTCTTGTTTCGTATTCACCCTTCTTGTTTTGTTTCAGGGTTGTCTCTCGTGCAGAGCATATAACTAGATTTTAAAGCTAGTCTTAGAGCCTTCTGATTTATCACCAATGTGCTTTAACTTATTCTGCAACTGTGTTTCTATTTGCCATGATTCCCTCAAGTTTTTAACAAACTTTTCTTCTTATTTTTCCTAGTTGTTACTCATAATTTTTAAACTCATATATTCAGACTTTCTGTCAATGTCCAGTATTAACAAACTTTTCCGGTTTTCCATCCAACAAAAATAAAAATCTTACTGTGCCTTTTCTTTCTCTTGTTTTCAGACTATGGGGGATTGCCATCCTAGATAGCTATGATTATATTTTCACAACCAACACCTATGTAAATGGGGCAATACGTTTTCCTGGTTTCTTTCCTCACTACTGTTTTTTCTATCTGTTTTCTTTTTTAAAAATATATATTTTATTGGCCAGGTGCGGTGGCTCACGTCTGTAATCCCAGCACTTTGGGAGGCCAAGGCGAACACATCATGAGGTCAGGAGATCGAGATCATCCTGGCTAACACAGTGAAACCCCATCTCTACTAAAATACAAAAAATTAGCCAGGTGTGGTGGCGGGTGCCTGTAGTCCCAGCTACTCGGGAGGCTAATGTAGGAGAATGGCGTGAACCCAGGAGGCAGAGCTTGCAGTTAGCCGAGATCGCGCCACTGCACTCCAGACTGGGCAAGAGCAAGACTCTGTCTCAAAAAAAAAAAAAAAAGTGTGTATATATAATATATATATTATATATTATATATGACATATAATATATATATTATATATGACATATTATATATATATTATATATGACATATTATATATATATTATATATGACATATTATATATATTATATATGACATATAATATATATATTATATATGACATATAATATATATTCTATATGACATATATAATATATATAAAATACATGACATATAATATATATTATACATGACATATAATATATATTATATATGACATATATATTATATACGACATACAATATATATTATATACGACATACAATATATATATTATATACGACATACAATATATATATACGACATATAATATATATATTATATACGACATATATATTATATACGACATATATATTATATACGACATATAATATATATATTATATATGACATATAATATATATTATATACGACATATAAT
This sequence comes from Pan paniscus, assembly GCF_029289425.2. Taxonomy (NCBI): domain Eukaryota; kingdom Metazoa; phylum Chordata; class Mammalia; order Primates; family Hominidae; genus Pan; species Pan paniscus. Next base: position 94,056,156 of record NC_073266.2, on the reverse strand, counting down.
ATATATTATATATGACATATAATATATATTATATACGACATATATTATATATGACATATAATATATGACATATTATATATAATATATGACATATAACATATATAATATATGACATATAACATATATATTATATATGACATATAATATATAATATATGACATATAATATATGACATATAATATATGACATATAATATATGACATAATATATGACATATAATATATCATATATCATATATTATATATATATCTGTTATTCCCAATTTCCTCTACTCTGGAGTTCAGAAGAATTCTAGGCCCTGAGGTTGCTCAAACAAAACTTGGTGAAAGGAAAGGGAAGTGTTGCAATCCTGCACATTGAGGGGGTTTCCCTCCTCCAGGCTGCAGGTACCGAGTGGCCGCTAGTGTCTGGAATGGCATGCAGACCAGTCTCAGACCTGCAGGGACAGAAGGATGGTCGCTAGGACAGGTTCCTGCAGCAGAGCAAGGGCAAGTTCACTTCTGCTTCCACAGTGCTCAGAACGGGCCTTTCAAGGAAGGAGCCTATGAACGGAGGAGACAACTGCTCGTGGCGGGGGAGCGTCACTCACCCAGACACTGGCCAGTGCTCTTTCTCAAAACTCACTCATGGGAGCGACGTCGGCTCCTAGCCCCGTGGGTGATAGTGTTTTTGCGCATTGTGGTCAGTCAAGTGGCTCCACCAAGGAGGAGCAGAAAGAGCTGAGTGTGGGGGTCCAGGGGTCTCGCTACCGTCTGCGGTGCTGTCTTCGTTCTCTAAAATCATGTCTTCTCATCTCTGCTGATGCCTTCGCGTCTGTGTTCAAGATACTCCCATCTCTCCCATCTTAAAACAACCATAATAGAAGACAGAAGTCCATCATCCCAAGACCCTTGGAAGTATAGCTCTGAGAGTCCACTGACGCCACCACCCGCTTTCTCCGTGGCAGGGCTCTGGTGACTGCTCTGTTTGCCCCTTGAAGCTACTTGCCTGCAGCCTCTGCCATGTCCTTGTTGGTGAATTGAACAGAAGCACCACCGTCCGCTCCCCAACTGCCGCTTCTGTGGCATCTGACACTCGTGGCCACGTCTTCCAAGGTCTTTGAGGAAAAGCCAGTGAGAGTCAGGTCTCCCGGTGAATGTCTCTCCCGACGTCCCCGATTCCCAGCAGCTCTTCCTTGTGCCTCCCCAGTCTCCTCCAGAGACACCCCTTTCTCCACCTGTCCGTGAGACAACTCAGGATTTTGATCTGCAGGTTGATTATGTGACTTCTTGACTCTCTGCCACCACACCCTTCTCCTCAGTGAGAGGAGAAAGCAATTGTTACAACATACCTGTTTCAAAGGACAGAGCAATCTTTAAAAAGACATCTGACTGTGTCTTCTCTTGTTCAGAGCCCATCTGTGGCCGCTGGCCATGCTTCTGGCTGTGTTGCCTCTTCACTGTCAGCCCCAGCCCCTCGGTGATCTGACCTCGGCTCCGTCTCACCATCGCACACTGCCCTCTCCGCCTGCACCGTCCCTGCCACTCACTGGGCTCACAGACTGGTGAGGACGATTGCAAAGCAAACCACCATTTCAGCACAGGTTTAGGTTGTTCTCAATGAAAAGAAATGGAAATCCATGAATAAAATGGCTAAAACAATAAGGAAAATTCGTTAAAGTCCAGTGGAGGTTTTCTGCTCCAAGCTGGGTGACATTGGTGGCTTCAGAACCACATTTTCCTCCCCTCTTTTCCCTCTGCCTCCTGGCTGGCTCCCTAGGCGCCCCTCTCCCCCGGGGTGGCACAGCCAGTGGCATCCTGCCCCCACATTACTGCTGCTCCCGGTGACTGGCCCCAGGAGTAGCCAGTCACCATTTCCCCACGTGGAATTCCTTTTCTCCACAAGAAGACTCCTTGCTAGAAGCCCCCTGTCCCACCCCAGCCAACTTTCCCTGCTGTCCCCTTGCCATAATTACGTCATATGGATGTATCTACTCCAAACGCTGGCAGGCAGGGGCTGGGAGTCCGGGGCTGGGACAACTGCATTGGCTTAGATCAATCTCGCCTCCTTCTTTTGCGGGCTGGGGCTTTAGTCCACATTCCTGGAGCCATTGGCCATGCACAGTGGACACCATGCAGGATGGAGGAAGGAGTGACCCATAGGGTCCATGGTAGATCTTTCAGCCAATAGGACGGGGGCAGGCATAGCGCTGTGGGACCTGTGCCTGGGGTTCCAGTCAAAATCCAATGCTTGGCAAAGTCCCCTGGCCTAGTACAAACTCTGTGCAGGCCTGGTAACCTCCTTGCTGGCTGAGACACTGTCTGCACTGAAGAAGCCTCGGGCCTAGCACCATGACTCGCAGGGAATCTGAATTCAACAAATACTCGTATCAGTTGAATGAATGAACGACTGGTTCTCTGCTCATCTTATGTGTCTAATGTTATCATTGTGATAATGCCAAGTGCCATGACCATGTCAAAATTAACACTTTAGGCTCTATGACTGGTGGTTTTACTGGCACTACGCACAATGTTCCTTGTGTTCCTTTAGCCTCTTAAATATTGTTTAACATGATTCATTGTTTGGAAACTGCTAAAGTTATAATCATGCATGCAGTTGACATTGGTCGATTAAGCTGAGTCCATCCAGGAATTGTCACAGATTTGCAGTTTATCACTGATACGCTTCACAAGAAAATCTTGGTTAGAGAATCATCATTCTTATTAAAATTTGTGTCCATTATATCAGGGGATTTAGAAATTATACATCATTGCTCAAGACATTGTTCTGCCTTGATTTCATCATACAGCAGGGTGAAACTCATAAAGCCTGTAGGAAAGCTCCTTATAGTACATGGAGGGGGAAGATAGGTTTTAAGAACTATATTCTGAGACACATAATTTTTAAAAACATGTATGGATTCAAAACCATTCAAAACCAATTGACTGTGACGTGTAAGAAACAGAACAACTTTGCCATGAGTTTTAAACTTGTAAATGGTGTGAAAAATTCTGAGCCACTCTGTTTTGCTGTTGTGAGCAGTTAAAGAGAATAAATGAGAAAACACTTCAAAATAGCACATGTGATTATTATAAGTCCATAAAATAGACCCTCCTTTCCTATTTCAAAAGAAATATTGTGGTCACCTGTTCTGCACAGCGGGTATGAGGACACATAAACTCATACAAACACCACCACTCCGGTCGCTGGAAGATTAGACATTTCAAAAATTAATGCACTTTTATTGTTTTTTTTTGTCTTGTAAATAATCATGGATAATTTATTGTTCCCATCTTCATATCTATGGCACTGTCTACATGTTATCTTTGAAAATGGGCACCTTCATACACGGAAGAGAGAAACAATTGTGTAGATGTATAACTGTCCTTATGTGGACATCACATTTTGGAAATCACTTTTTGGTGCAGTATTTTAAACATTTTCAATCAGAATTTGTTTTTTACTTGGTTTCTATATTTTTTCTTAGCATGCTAGATAACCAGGCTTTTTCCAATCCCCTTAGATGGATGAGCGGTGTTAGCTTTATTCTCTGCCTAGGTTCATCAAGAGCAAAGAGGTACTGAAATGAATAGGATATTTGCACTATTAACTGCTCTGCAAAATTGCAGTTTCTTGTCCAAAACTGGACAAGAAAGGGTGACGTAATATTGCACAATAACGTCTCATGGTGGGAGAGAAGAACATTATATAAAATGAAAATAATATTGTTATAGGTCCTTACAAAACCAACTTCAGTTTTCGAAATTCTTTTTGTGGCATTGGTAATTTGAAACAAAGTTTCATCAAAGTTTTTAATATAGGAGTATGTGTGCACACTATTGTATTTAAAAATAAGATGAAATTTCCTAGCATTGAAAAGGTGAGAAGAGTTTAGCAGTTGTCTATATAATACTGCACAAATATGGCCTTTTTATTAGACTTTTTTGTATTACTCCAAAGAAATGTTTTCTACAAGTGGAAATATTAGTAAAATTGTATTATCAAAGAAGGTTTCCTAAAGAATACAAGACCTAGAATTTTGTTATAGAAGTTTATTATTAGTTTGCCTAATATTTCTTCTCTGCTCCATTGAGGTGAAGCCCCAATATAAAAAACCGGATAAGCTCAATTGCAAGTTCAAAAAAAAAAAAAAAATTGAGATGTGGGGGGGGGGTGGGGCGGTGGAGTATTGTTTTTCCCACTGTGTGAGGATGGGGTAATTGATTTTCTGGAAATAAAGAAACATATAGAAAATTGGCTGTGCTTAAGGATTCGTTTTCACTTTTACTAATACCCTGAATTTACTGAGGTAATAGAACTCAGAAGCGAACGAGAGGGAAGAAGAAAAACAACCGTCCCGCAGCTCTTTCTGTTGGCCCACTTTCACAAACAGCCTGCCCAGCGCTACAGGGAGACCCCGGGGCGAGTGGCAGCCCCTCCTCTTTGGATTTCCTTGCTTTTGTAAATTTGTCAGTCCATCCATGAACTTTGTTTGAACAGAGTTTGGTACTTAATGGATGATTGTATTGCATTGTAACTCACAGTGTAACACATCTTTTCTGTATTTATTTTAAAGAAAGGCTTTCTAGAAGCCAAAGGGCTTAAGCTGTAGGAAATAAAGAAGCGAGAGTGCCCGTCCAGGTCCCGCACACGCTGCATCTCACTCAGATGCCTTGAAGTCCACACCCCAGAAGTTTCTGCACACCAAGGAGCCTGTCCGGAGACCTCCCTCTCTCTTCCAGAGGCGCAGGGCTGGTTAGCTTTGGAATTTAACGGGGGAAAAGCAAAGTGCTGACAAGTTCCGTGCCAGGAAGCCTCTGGGCTCATGTCTGTCTGTTGAAACCCAAGCACTGCCCTACAGGGCCCTGCCTCGCAGTAGACAGGGCGCCTTGGGAGGAAGAGGCAGGCTGCAGTCACAGGGGAAGAGCATGACTGGGTCTTGAGTGAAAACAGTTTGTAAACATTCACACTTTGAGGTGTGAATCTCAGATTCTGCTAGGCATGGCCATACCAAGGACACTCTGAAAACAAACACAATTTAAAAATCCGCGGGAGAAAGGAATGGTTCTAGAAATGACTTCCATTTCAAGAGTATTAGCACAATTAGAGATAACTTTTTATGCCTTCAGATATTTTAAAACATCTTAAATTAACATATAGTTTTATAATATTGATGATATCAACTGCTATTTGGGGAGGGGGCCTGTGCTATTAAGAAAATAACTTACATTTGCTCATACTAGTATAGGACGAAAACAGTTTTACCACATTTAAATTTTTCTCATTAAAAATAACTGTGTGATTCCCACTTTGCAGATAAAGTAATTGCTATAAATTCTCATTCAATTATGGGTTGATAGTTTTTGTTTCCAAATCCTTATGCGGCACACTGTCAGAATTTATTTGGTGACAGTGTCATTGTGAACAGAGTCTGTTACACTCTCATTTCACAGACAGCACAAATCTTGTAAACATAGTGCTTCTGTCTTTGCTTTGGGTACTAGGAAGCTCAGGGGAACATTCTGCTGCTTCTGACAGTTCAAAGGGTGACTCGACATGTATCCACGTGTGCTGGTGTTAAGACTGGTTGAGCTGAAATTGATCCTGATTTTTCTGTTTTTCCACTCTTATTATTCCTGACTTCATTCTTCCCACTGCTGAAGCTTTTCTTTGTATTTTATATATTTTTTAAAGCCAGCTCAACTCCTTTGAGAAACCAAATGAAACATTTGCATGGAGATTCTGTCTCCACCAGCTCGTTAGTATGTATTCTTGCACAAATATGTAGCATATATTAGGTATGTGGAAGACTAACAACACTTTGTGATAAGTGGCAAATGCCAAAGTGCATGATGACGTAAACAGAACCAGAAGTTGCGTAGCTTACACAAGCGCAAATGACCAATAAGCAGAACGAGAACTGGACATGAGATTGTGTGACAAGTTCCTAAACATATTGTGAGAAGACACATATTTGGCCCTGTCCGTCTATAAAATTATCTTTAAAATAGCCAGGGCTGTCGTGTTTCAGCTGCGTACAGCTCAATGTAGGTGGATGTATGGGTTGGCGTCATGGTCGAGGCTATTTCTAAATCCATGGCTGACATTCGCCAACTCTGAGAGACGGGTGGGACTGTGAACTCTGGGTCTCTCCTTCAGCATCTGCCAAATGGGACAATAGTGGCACCTACCTCATGGGTTATTGTGATATATTAAGTGACATAAAATGTAAGCTCTTAGGAAGATTCCCTACATAATAAGCATGTAATACATACTGCTTTTAAAATGAGCACTTGATCTAGTGCCTGCCTTACAGAGTAAATGTGGAATAAATAAGTAAATGCACAGATATGAAAAATTAAGATTTAGAAGTTTCTTAAACTTTTGTCATTTTTTAAATGATGACTCCTTGCCTGAAATATTTTTTTAGATTTTCAGTGTATAAAATGTTTTAGCCATCTCGTATCACTTCCCCACATTTTCCTTTTGCCATTTACCATAAGGCTGCCATGAAAAACAAAAGTGCACAAAAGTGTGAGAATTTATACAATTTACTCACTCAATTAGCGTGATCAAACTATTTGTCTCTTTACAAAAATTTCATTTTGATTCCCCAAGTTTAACTTAATGCCATTGGTTTAACATCTGTTTGGAGCACACCAAAACACCTCTGTCTATTCTAAAATGGAATGCTTCAGTCATGCCCAGAGATCCACACCTGTCCTAGTTCAGTCCCCAGAAAGATAAATTCTCTTAATGAAGGTTTTTCCTTGGGGCCAGGAAGCTTGGGGGTGCCTTAGTGCTCGGCCGCGTTCATGAACCCATCTCAAGTGCCTGACATGTCAACCATTCTGTTTCTTTATATTGACTGCAAGTTTAGTTTTCTGATTTTTAGTATGCCTAGGCGTTACATCTTTTCTCCTTCTTTTAAAAAAATTTTTTTAATTTTTTTTATTTTTTAGATAGAGTCTCGCTCTGTCTCCCAGGCTGGAGTGCAGTGGCGCGATCTTGGCTCACTGCAACCTCCCGCTCCGTGGTTCAAGCAATTCTCCTGCCTCAGCCTTCCAAGTAGCTGGGACTACAGGTGCCCGCTACCACGCCTGGCTAATTTTTGTATTTTTAGTAGAGACGGGGTTTCACAGTGTTGGCCAGGATGGTCTCGAACTCCTGACCTTAGGTGATCCACCCACCTCGGCCTCCCAAAGTGCTGGGATTACAGGCGTGAGCCACCGTGCCCGCCCCCAACTTTCTTTCTTTTTCTTAAAGTCATCTGCTTGTAAGTCGTAAATAAGCTCTGAAAATACTAACCAGAAAGAATTTAACACCAATTTGGCCATAGGGTGGCTTCATGTTGTTACGGTTTCCATTTGGGAAGGAGGTAAGTCTTTCTGTCATATTTCTTTTGAAGCTTACAAGGTGAGAAAAGACAAAGACAGCCAAATAAGGAAATCAGTCATTTTAGGTAACAGAAGAAAAATTCTTGAGAATTGTTTTTGGTGAAATTACAGTCACTCTGTTTTTATTATTTATTTATTTATTTATTTATTTATTTATTTATTTATTTATGTATTTATTTATTTTTAGAGATGGAGTCTCGCTCTGTCCCCCAGGCTGGAGTGCACTGGCGCCATCTCGGCTCACTGCAAGCTCCGCCTCCCGGGTTCACGCCATTCTCCCGCCTCAGCCTCCCAAGTAGCTGGGACTACGGGCGCCCGCCACCGCGCCCGGCTAATTTTTGTATTTTAAGTAGAGACGGGGTTTCACCGTGTTAGCCAGGATGATCTCGATCTCCTGACCTTGTGATCTGCTCGCCTCGGCCTCCCAAAGTGCTGGGATTACAGGCGTGAGCCACGGCGCCCAGCTTATAGTCACTCTATTAATCAGTTTTTTCTAAAAGTTCTCTCCTGCGTGTACAATCTATGTGTCTTTAAGACTGGCAAAATTGTACCTAGCTACATGCTACAACATGGATGAGCTTGAGGACATTATACTAAAAATTAGCTGGGCGTGGAGGCGCACGCCTGTAGTCCCAGCTACTCGGGAAGCCGAGGCAGGAGAATCTCTGGAATCCGGGAGGCGGAGGTTGCAGTGAGCCGAGATCGCACCGCTGCACTCCAGCCTGGCGACAGAGCGAGACTCCGTCTCAAAAAAAAAAAAAAAAAAAAAGGCTACAATGGTAAATTTTATATTATATGATTAAAAAGTCCCTCACCCACCCCCGCCAAAACTGTGGCTGGCCTCTCCATCAACAAAATATCTTTATTCCTTAATTATGACAACTCATTCATATGCTGACCACTTCTTTTCTTACGGTTCTGTTTCTTACACCAGCGAACCCCCTGAATGCCAAGGCGGCTTTCCTTCGAACTGTATCATGTATGTGTCAAATGAGATCTCACGCAAAGGCCTTCCCTACTTAGTTTCATTACAAGTGTACCTAGCCTACCCACAGTGAAGGAGATATTGCTGGTTCCCTTATTTCATTTTCAGTTCCGTTAGAAAAGTTGGCATAAACATGCACATGTAATCAGTTATGCATGGTGAGCCATAATGAGCTTTGGGGGCAGAGAAAGTCAATGGTTTTGCTGTTGTAAGAAAGTGTGGTGTTAATAGGTCACAACCTATCTGTTAAGTAATTAACATAGTGTAGGATTATAAGAAAAGGTAATAAGAAAAACAAGTCCCTTTCTTCCTTAACACAGGCAATCTTTCAAAAGAGGAATCTTTATTGAATTTGTCTTTCCTTAAATGAATTCTGGTCTGCGGCCTAGTTCCTTTTATTCTTCAAACCGTTCTCAACCACATCTGTGGAATTCTGTATCAGCAATTGTGAAGCCAGCTGTTGCTGAGAGTCTTTTACTTAAGTTGAAATTAAGAACAGATTTGAGGGTCGTCTACCTGCTGTGAAGTCCTGATGGAGTTACCAAAAACTGCAAATGGTGAGAAAATGTGACTGCAGTTGCTTGAACTGCTAGTACCTTTTCTACAATGCTTTCTCCTCCATTGCAAAAATACCCTAACTCTGTGATCCAAGATTGTTATTTGTTAATGTCATCTTTATCATTATTCAAAATATATGCACAAAAATCAGTAAGAGGAAAATCTGTGTTGCAATAACAATAGTGTATGGGTCAGCAAGGTTTTTTTTTTTTTTTTTCTGTGTGGAAAACAAGGACAGATTGTTAACAATGCTGGTTCCGTGGGAAAGTTCTTAAGATTTCTGCTACTGGGAAAATGAGTAAGGCGTTCTCTGTCCCACACACACGGGTGCATTTTGCGTCCAATCTTGAGGCGATGCTTTATGGATTATTCAGCAAACTAAAAATTCAGGCATACTACCTGTTGAAGGCATCCTTTGACTTGAATACAGAAGAGGGAGGAACAAATTTTCACAAAAGTGTTTCAAGCAACGTGCAAGTCTCAACCATGATTAAACCTAAATCACTGTCAGTTTGACCTCAAATAAAAGACCCCACAAGAGAAAGCTTGGTAAGAAGCCATCTTAGTGTAAACACGGGAGACTCTGGGTGTAGATCACATTAGAAGTGATTTCTTTTGTGTGTGTGTGTGTTTGTAAGAAATGTGTACGATAACTGAGATAGTTTCCTAAATTAAGATTTAAAATATTCTGTTAACTTTAGATTTAAGCAGTCTGAAACCACTTCATAGAAGACTCTATTTAAAATATAATCATAATTTTGCCACACCATCCATGAAGGGGATTATCCTGTTAAATTCCATATCGATACACCCTTGCTGAAGGACTGTTTCTTCCCTCCTCCATATTCAAATACAGTGTATTCTCTGAATTTTTTAGTTCCATGAAAAGGAAAGATTTTAGGAAAAAAAAAAACCAACACGTTAGGATTGGTGTAATATTTTTGAAACCATCAGTGATTAAATAAATAGCCAATTTCCATTTATACACAAAATAGTTGCCTATTCCAAACAGTACAAAGGGAATGCACAGCTGTACTCCTAAAACAGTCTTTACCTAGGAATACTTGATAATTTAAATCAAATTTCTCCCTAATCCACTCTGAAATCTCTAAATTTAAGTTAGTTCAGAAAACAAAAGATTACTCCTTGACTTAATTGCATAATATAATTCTTCTTTTTCAGATATAGACAATCCTAATAAATTTACACAAAGATAGGGTTAATATTATTTACTAATGAGTAGCACACCCAACTGTCTAATCAGAGCACTTAAATTTTTGAGCATGAATATTTAATACGTATTTTTTAGTTTGTCTTCGATTTTATGCTATAGTATAGACAGTTTCACTTCTAGCTTTCAAGCACTGGAGGCCTTTTTTTTTGTGGGGGGCGGAGTTCTTTTTGGTTTTTACTCTGAGCTATTTTTTTAATGGAAGTCCTCGAGAATGTTTCTAATCTAAACGTCCTCAATCACTCCATAACCATTGAACACCATTTCATCACACGTTGAAAGGGGTGAAGTCCCAAAGGCTGAACGGATAATTCATTAGACAATAGCAAGGGAAAATGCTTTCTTTCCCCCATTTATTTCATTAACCAAAATTATTGTCTGTTATAAAATTATAAATAGAGGGTGGGGGGGGTAAATGAAATTAGTGAATGGGTACAAACATACAGTTAGATAGAAGGAGTAGTTCTAATATTTGATAGCAGACTACAGTGACTACAGTTAATAACAATGGATTGTGTATTTCAAAATAGATAGAAGACAGAACTTGAAATGTTCCCAACGCATAGAAACAATAAATACCCCAGCTGATGAGTACCCTAAGTGCCCCGACTTGATCATTACACATTCTACGCTTGTAACAAATACACGTACCCCATACATGTGTAAAATATCACATATCACTAAAATAAAACAAGTAGCCAAAATCAACCATTAATATTCAACCATTAATACTGCTGACTTTGCTCCATCCAAATACTATAATTTACGTAAACCTTTCAAAATAGGAGAAGCTCTCCTGGGCCATTCCAGGGGCAAACGGTGCCCTTAATCCCTAATGGTTACTTTAAGTGTTTGAAGCTATTAAAACAGTTGAAATGTTGGCAATGCTAAATATGGTTACAGGAATAATATGGAAACTTGTATTAAACATTTGATTTTTATACCTTTTTTTGTGTGTGTAGTGAGCTAGGAATAGTGCATTGACAAATGAACAACCACCAGTGACTTGTGTATAATCAATGTGAACACGTTTCAATTGTCAGTAACAAAATGATGCTGGCCCTCCAGCTGCCATTTTCTAGGTCTGCCACACCAGACACCAGGACTTAACTCTTTGCCCATCCATCAAATTACGCTCTCAGATTTCGCATGCACTGTAGATAAACGTGTAAGAAAGGAAATGGTTTAAAAGCACAATATTATTGTAGACAGACAATGCCCTGAGTGAAATCACATGTGGGTGACTTAAGACAGGGCCCTAAACCGGCTAGAAAAAGGAAGCAAGTCATGAACAGTTTTATGTGGAGGGGTTTGGAAGTCTTGATCACCATTCAATGATCTACCTTGTCCATTTTCAACACATGGAAATTGTTAGCGCAAGATTGTACTTTAAAATAGACCCAAGAATGCAGATGAACGTAGGTTTACAGGACTGATATTCATTCCAAAATCCTACCAAAAAGCTATTGAAGTGTCTTCAAATTTTAATCTTTGTTGTTACCTACATGTATGTAATAATATGTGTATACAAGGACATTTACAGCTTTGTAATTAACTGAATTTGGGGATACTTTCTTTGTGCATTTTCACAGTGTACTGAAATGAATGGTGGGCACGTCAATACTTTTCGGTGAATCAGACTTCAATGTGATTGCTGAAGAATACATCCCACTTAGGCATTCATGCTGAAGCCAGCAACAATTGTCCGTGACCTTTAACATGCCCGCTCTCCAAATCAGTGCAGGTCGTTAGTCACACGGAGCTTACGTTTTAGGACTCGCGGATCCTTCATAGCAGAGTTTCTCCCTGTCTTTCTGCCTGACTCCCCCCCGCCCCCCGACCCCGACACACACTCCCCACCGCCCCCAGAAACATCACACATGCAGAATGCCCCCCCCCCCCCGTCTGATCGCCAGCTTTCGGGCACAAGCGCCTCCCTTTGCAGCGCGTCTGGAGTAGTTTCTTTTGTAAACGCCCTAAGTTGGGGAGGGCCGCGGGCTGCGAGTGTGAGGCGCAGAGAGAGACGCCGCCGCTGAGGTAACCGCCAGGATTGCAGCGCTGATTGCTACGCGGAGCCACGTTGGGCGTCTTGGACGGAATCCACCTCCACTGCGGAGTTATCACGAGGAGGAGAACAATACGGCCAGGAGCCTGGTGGGAGAAGGTAGTGTTACCCCTCCGCAGGCCGCAGCTCCCCGGGTCTACGTCACCGGCGGTGAAGGGGCGCTCGCCCTCGCTAGCTCCGACCCGCCCCTCCCCCGCCCCCGCGCGCCCTCCCTCCCCTCCCCCACCCCGGCCATCCCTGCCCTGTAACAGGAGAGCGTTTTGGAGTCAAATTAGGATTTCTAGTCCCAGACTCAACTTATTACAACTAACTACTGCTCGTGGGGAGTAGGTGAGGTGAAGAAATGAAGTTTTAAGAACAGAAAAATAAGAGTTGAACTTTCAAGGCTACCGGTAAACAACCCCTTCATTTTTAAATGGCCATGTGGCAGAGCCGCTGTTTGAAGTCTTTCCAGCGGGACCTCTGTGACCCTTGATTCAGGACTTAATGTATTGATCCTGCATCTTAACACCCCCAGAGGCATTTACCAGGAAGTTGAGTGACACGCACACGCTACGCCGTGTGTAATGCACACGCACCTGGGACCCCCGAAGGGGTGTCCCCATTTCAGTCCAGATGGGGCGCAGTGCCCAGGTACCCGCCGGCGGGACCCGCATCCCGAGCACGTCTGTACGTATGGATGCGCGTGTGCGCGCGGAAACGGCCTCCGGGAGCCGGGGCCGCAGCAGCCTTAGACCTTGACGAGGGGCGACCACTGGCCGCTGGAACCGTGATTCAGTGCTATTAGGGGAGGAATTGGCTGTGTCTGAGTCACTGCAAGCCTCCAGACTGTCCCCGCAGTGTGGCAGAACTTTGTGCTGATGAGACAATAGTGGAGTGTGCGTTTCCTACAGGGCAGACCATTCCCAGGCTGGGGGAAGCCTCCGGCCTGCGCCGGGCCGTGAGCGCCCGGCCCCCTCCCCGTGCCGCGCAGCCCCCCGAGCCCGGCTCGCGCCGGGGCCCCCGCGGGGCGGACGCGTCCGGGGCGCGCGCGGGCGGCGCGAGGAGGGGGCCGGGCGCGTGGCGGGCCCCGCGCGCCCTCGCGCGTCCCCCGCGCCCGGGCGCAGCTGGCGCGGTCGGTCTAGTGCAGCGCTCGGCTCCGCGCCGCGGGCGCTCGGCTTCACCTTCAGATGCGCGGGGCGTGCGCGTCCTCCTCCCCAGGCCCGCCGCCTCCCTGCCAAGGTAGGGGCCGCGGGCGGGGGGAGGGCTGCGCCGCAGGGGCCGCGGGCGGGCGGTGGGCGCGGGGCCCGGAGCCCCGACGTGCCCCGTACTCTGGTGTGCGCCGCTGGGGGTCGGGGGGGAGGCGCTGGGGAGGGGGGTGCGCCGGGGAGGGGCCCCCCGGGCGCGGGGAGGGCTACTTGGCTTTCCCGGTGGGTAGTTGCTCTGCTCGGCAATTCCAGGATAGGGGAAGATGCAACTTCGGGCGGCGGGGCGAGCGCCCGGGAGGTGGTTTTTACCGCAGTGGAGGGGCGGGGTGGGGGCCGGGGTGGGAGCACGGAAGAGGCTCTGGCTTTGTACACTTCGTCAAAGGCGACGCGGGAGGAGGGGAGCTCGGATGCGCTCTCCATCCATTAGGAGACAAAGAGCAAATTGCCTTACTTTAAAGTAAAACGCTCCGGCTAATGAAGGTGGGTGATGGGGCTGCGGGCCCGAGGAGCCGCTTCAATTATTAAGGGTTTGGCGGATGGGATCGATGCCTGTGGGCACCGCGCGCTGCTGCCTAGGGGACGTGTTTGCGTGGAGTGGGGGGTGGCCTTGTTTTTTACGGCCCCCTCCCCGGATGCTTGCCAGTCTGCTGGGAGCTTCTAAGTGACCCTAACGTTAAAGAAGTGAGAGGTCCTGGAAGGGAAGTTCGGGCGGGGGTGGGGGTGGGGGCGAGGGTCTGGCACCGACTCGGAGAGGGGTGGGCAGGGACTCCTCGGAGCTGCGCCCCGCCGGGTGCGGGTGGGGTAGGCCTCGGTGGCGAGATGAACCCGGGTGTATGAAGGAAGAATGCGGTGGGGTGTGTGTGGTTGGGCGGGAGGTGGGGGGAGGCGCCTCCGCTGCCATTTCCAGGGAGAACTAACAGACTGAGTAGTTACGATCAGTATTTAGATTAAACCGCCTCAAGTTTTAACGAAACTTTGTATGAATAAGTTTGTTAAATGGCAGCCGAGTGGGGTATTTAAAAGCAGCAGTTTATGTGTGTGGTGAGGAAAGCCAGTGGACCCCCGCAATTAGGGACCAGAGGGAACCAGCCTTTTACCCGAAAAATGTGGGTCTGTAAGTCAGCTTCATCTATTATCAGCGTTAATAAGCTTCCCGCAGCAGACCGGGAGCTCTGGGGGCTGTGTGTGTGTCTTACTCATTCCGCTGATAAAGAGTCACTGGGTCTCCGGGTGTGCAAAGATCAACTTGCGCAGCCCTCTTTTTAAATATATTCATTCTGTGCTTTATTTAATCCAGATGCACAAAAAGCCATTTGCTGCTGCATTGTTGGTTTACATTTTTTGAACAGGCGACTGGTGTAACCTGTGGAATTTGAAATGCAAATAAGAGCCTGTGGGAGTAGAGGCAGAACAGATCAGCATTTATAAAGTGGAAAAGATTTAATGTCTTTGAAATCATTGCAGGGGAAGAAACTGGAGGGGGAGTGTGATTTTTCAGGGAGTGAATTGTGACGTCAGGTCCTTTTGGAAAAGATGTTATTTTTAAGGTCTGAAACCCGGCTAGGTAAAGTGCTTACAGGAAAAACAGATTACAAGATTAACATCTGTTAACATGATCGTTTATCTCCAGCCAAAAATAGGTCAGTTCTTTCTTAAGGAAACACGATTGCTGGCGCATGCTTAAATAATAAAATCAAAACGGCGAGTTCATAAATTAGGAACGAGTGTTTGTTACAATCTGACTTGTGAAGAAGCATTTTTGAATTTCGAGATCAATGGAAGGTCAAAGTCCCTTTTCGGTGTAGAGAGCAACTCTTTCCCCTGCGTCGGCCCCCGCCCCCCCCGCCCCCCCCCGCCCCCGCGGAATGACCCCTCCTTCTTACTCGGAGCTCCCTTTCCGCCTCCACTCCCTTCGTGAATTTCCCTTTCCATCCTTTGTGGAAGTACAAAATATATTTAAATGGATATCGTCTGACGCCTCCCTCCTTAAAGAAGGCAAACTCTGCGCAGATGGCTAACTTTCAGAGCTCTGCTGTTGTTTTACCATTAAATGAAACGGTAGGGAAGAGAGAAGGAAAAAAAAAAAAGGAAACAGCTTTGCGAAGTCTCCCTGCCCCCTGGGCGTGAGTGACGGCTCTGCTGGCCAATCCGCAGCGGCTTTCTCCATCCCGGAGGTAATTTGGGGGGGGGTGTGAGCGCGCGCGTGCGCGTGCATGAGCCCATGTGTCTGCACACTGTGAAGTCTGGCCAGCCCCGCGCATCCGCAGGCTTCTGCATTTACACAGATGTGTGATGTAGACGTGGACACGCTTTTATTCGAGTCAGTTCGGCTACATGGGCACGCAGCAGCCCCCACGGAGCGCCTCCCCCTCCGAACGTTCTGTGAAGCATGGGATTTAGAAGCACTTTCAGATTCAGGTCGGAACCTGCAGAAGGGGAAGAAAACAGGAGGGCTGTGATTGTTTCTCAGCAACTGGGGACTCGAAACGTGCGGTTTCTTCGGCCTTGGTGCCTGGGCAGGCGCGCCCTGGTGCGTTTTTGGTTCAGGTGATGATGGAGCCCACTCGCCTGGGCAACGCGAACTGAGAACGCGGATTGCTGAAACTGATGTGAACTCCGTGGAAAAGTGAAGGGCAGCATGTGTCTTCCAACTTCACATGTGATTTTCTCACTGGGAGTTGATGCTTAGTCCCTGGCAAATTCTAGAAGGTGAAGCGCTCGTGGCCAGTGAAAGTTCGGCTGCCCACCCGCCTCCTGAACGCTGCGCCCTGGCTGCGTCTGACCCGCACAATGGGCGTATTCACGGGCACAGCGCGTCACCGGCCACCCCACGCTTGCAGCTGACTTACTGTGGCACCGACTTTCCCAGGAATATCGGTAGTGATGTGTGTGGCTCGCGTAGTACGCACCTCGGGAAGCGTACGGACCCGACCTGAGCCGAGCAGCATCTCCGTGTAAATGTTGGAGACGCGGTGTCTTCCGGGAGCACCGCGGGGTTGCTGCGCTTCTGTACCCACCGGGATGGGGATGATGCAATGGAGAGGTTAAGGACCCACGTGCCCACTACCTCCCCGGAGACCCCTGCAGGGAGACCCCTGGGAGGGACCTCGTCCATGCGCGGGTGTGCCCGGCCACCAGGCCGCACCGAGGTCACCCGAGGGTCCGTGGGCGATCTTCGTCCTCCTCTTCTGCAGAAATCTAACTCGGTTACAAGGTAGCGTCCGACTCCGCGCCTTCCCTCCCACTCGGGCCATTTCCGCCCCCCAGCCCGAGTTCCACCCAATTCTGCCCCTCCCCAATCTCAGGAGCTGGCGGAACCGGGACTGGGCAGCCCTGGGAGGTGTCGTTGGATTAAATCATTCCTATTTCGGTGTGTCTGAGCAGCAGCGGCGCTGGGGCGCTACTGGGGGACCTGGGGCACGCGCGGCCAGGGGCCGGGGGCGAGAGCGCGGGGCGGCCCTCTGGGCTGGGGGCGGGCCGGGGGGGGGAACTCACCTGCCCGCCCCGGGGTGGGGGCGGTGGCCGCTTGTTGCTGGGCTGCCAGGAGGAGGGCCGTGGGCGGGGCGGGAAGGGGCGGAGAAGCACGGGGAGGGCCTGGCCCGCCGCCCCCGCCCCCCGGCGCCCGCCCCCCGCCCCCGTCATGTGGAGCGGACGTCACACGCCTGCACTGTAACCCAAGAAGTGAAAGAGACGGACCCACAGCCCAACTTCGCACCATAACAAAGGCGGGGGTCTGTGCGGGCCTGGGGGCGGGGGCGAGCGGGGCGGGCGGGGGAAGCCGGCGGGGGCGGGAGCGAGGCCCGGAGGAGGAGAGAGGGGGCTGCGGGGGGAAGGGCAGGCCGCGGGGTTGGGGGGAGCGAGCGGATGGGGGTGTGGAGGGCCGGGGCCGGGGCCGGGGAGGGGGGCGGGTCCGGTCCGGAACTGGGGTCTGCGCGGGGCTCCGGGCCGGGGCAGGCGGGGGTCCGCGCGGCGGCGTGGACCGGGCTCCGGGGGCCGAGGCGCGGCGGAGGCCAGGTAATTGGTTTCTATTTTAAACTTCACTTTGTTCTGGCGGAGGTGGGGCGGTGGGAAAGGCGTGGCCCCGAGGACGATTACATAAGTGTTCACACCTGAACCGGTCCTGCGCCCGCGAGCGGATTTGGGGTGGGAGTTGGCGGTGGGCACCCGGGCTTGGGGCGCCTCGCGAGGGGCTGCTGCGTGGGGGTTTTGTGTTCTGCGTGTGTGACCTCACAGTGTCTCGGCGGTAAAGAGGCCGGGGATGGCTCTGTGGACTGCCTGGAAAAGCCCAGATGTGCCCGTGGGCGTTGGGCTGGGCTTCCAGGGGTGTCCCCTGCGTAACAAAGGACGGAGCCCTCGGACCCTCCGGTCCGCTCGTCGTGCTGACTTAACCAGCAAGTCACAAAAGGAACTTTAGTGGGGATCCTACTTACACATACAGCAGAAAGGCATTGCCCCCGTCAGCCTGCCATGCAGTTTCAAATCCTGATTGAAGGTAATTTAAAAGCTGAGTGATGTACGTTCACCATGGGGCTATGGAGTAAATACTATTAAAGAAAATGACCCGAGTAGATGCAACGGTGGCTAGCCTCCCAAAAGGAGCTTTTCCAGCTTATTTTAAAAAGCACCTTATTAATGTGATTGAAGTATTTTGGTTTAGGGATGTGTTACTTAAAAGAGCTAGGCATGCATGTTATTTGATAGGATACTGGCTACTGCCATGTAAAATAAAAAGAGCTCATTTTATCATTTGTTCCAGCTTCATTTTCACTTGCATTCTTTGATTATGTCGTCAGGTAACTGTTATTTATATTTACACAGACCAGCCAGAATTAAATATGCCACATAACACTATTGTGCATGGGTCTGAGAACCCCTCGCCCCCCCTTAGTAAAATTGGAGAGTGAAGTTGCGTAGGAGCCTGCCGTGGTGTCAGGGGTTTGAGAGTTGGGTTACTTGTAGGAGGACGTCTTTAGTTTCACAGGAGTGACCCCCATGGCCATCTTGAATGGGCTCTGGGATGAACTGAATTCTGTGTAAGACTCACAAATATTTTGGTAATTGAATTTGAATTTTGGTGTGTTAAGGCACAAGCATGTCTAATGTTTTTCTTAATTCATTAGTAGGGCTTTGTTTTCTTACATTTGCTAATTTGAATATACTGAAACACCAGAGCGCATTAACCTTCTAGAAACATAATAATCCCGGTGGATCTGTAATAAAACTAACCAAGAGGAGTGGGGATGCCTCGCTAGAATGAAACACAACACCAAAATAGCAGGTTTAGTAGGTACAGCTTTCAACAATGCAGAGAGATGGGAGTTCTGCCTATTTTTATTTCTGAAAGCTTTTGTTTATTAGAATAATCTTTCCAGATGGCTTAATATCCTGAAATACACTAGATCAAGAACTTTAACTTTGAGAAATGTGTCTGCTATGAATTGTTGACACCCTGAGAATAGTTTACCTCACCAATGTTTTCCCATTGTTATCTGTAAACAACCTTCAGAGTCTACTAATTTAGAGATTTTATTTTTCCTGGAACCCTGAAGTCCTACATTTCTAACTTTTTTTTTTTTTTTTTAAGATGTTGTCCCAGAGACCAAAATTGACTGAAGGGAATGAGAGAGGTCTTTGAAAACAGGTCACAATGTGAAAAGCACTTTGTCTCCACTTTCATAAATGAAACTTTTAATTCCATTTACCTAACTTCCCCCTGCAAGGAGATATTTGAGTTTTATAAGTGAAGCATTTGATGTGATTAAGTTTAGCAACGTATGTGAAAAAGGAAAGGAGACTTCTGTAAAGAATACTTTGAAATGAGGTATACTCCAACAGATGGTTTTCAGTCTTACCAAATGGGGAAAAATGATAATGTGACCTAGCAATTTACGTAGAGTTTAGTCATGGATTATTCTTGAAAAACCAGTACTCAGTGTATTGGGTCGTTGTGGATTTTTATTTATTCATTTTCCAGAATACGTATTGGTCTTATTTATAATTTAAGAGAAGGAATCTTTTAAAAAGAATTTGGTGGGAGTGGTTGTAAGTCTGACTGGAGACTGTGTTTAGAGTTTCAGCTGCATTATACCTTAATGCTGTAGAGATAGAGACTGAAATATAAGCTCACTGCATTCTGCAGCAGGGAGCTTGTCCAAACGTGTGCACTTTCCTGTATAATATGCTTGTTTAAGTGTTGAAGACATGCATTATTGTTTTTTACTCTATTTTGATTTAGGGGGAAAGGACTTCTGTTAATTACCTAATTAAAAGTGGTATTTCGCTTATTACTAGATTTCCAACTGAAGAAGGCATTGCTATTAAATGTGCAGGAAACACGTATCAGCTTTCTCTTTGGTTTTCAGCTGGCCAAATTTAACTGGAGATGTGTAACTTTCTCAGTGATAGACATGGATTTAATTATTAGTAATAGAACTGTAATGGAAGAAAGTTAAATTTATTTGATTAGGTATCTGCATTATAAATGTTTGAACTTGGAAGTCACATTTCTTCAAAAGCAGACATCTTTCATGCTGTTAATGTTTATACATTTTAGTGCTTGGATAAAGCTATTCTGACACACTCAATTAGTTCTTTCAAAAATGCATCTCTTTGCTGTCCCGACCCCTCCCCCTCAAAAGTTTTAGAAGCTGTGGGAAAAGTTCAGTTGTCTATCTTGCTGAACGTAGTCCAAGGAATACCCGTGGGTTTGTTCACTGCTCGGGGAGCTGGACGTGTGCCGCTCTGACTTCCTTTGCACATCCTTGCTTCCCTGAATTTGCATTTATTGCCTAACTAGCATCCCGCAAAAAGGCCTTTCCTGGCTGCCTGCGAATTGGCACCTTGGAGCTTCACTTCCAGCATTGTTAATGGCTAAACGTGAAGGACTAATTTTATTACTGTATTTAGCTCACAGGGCCTTGGAAGCGGCCCCTACTCTGTTGTTGGGAACTGCATCTCATTTAGAGTTGGATTTTTCAAGTGAATTGTAGTGTCAGGCTGTGCATCCGTTGTGGGGTCTGAGTGGGTGATGGTTGGAATACATCTCCCCGTGTATGAGAGGCACCGAGGGATGTGGAGGTTCTCGGAGGCAGATGGAGGTGGGGGCTGTGGATAAGCCTCTGTTTGTGCAGCAGTGATTATTTGGTTGTTCGACTGTTTGGTTAGGTTCCCTTTGGGCTGGTGGCTAACTGGTGGCATGAGCTGACAGTGTAGCTGTTCCCTTCTTCTCCCTCCCCTCCTGGGGGCTCTCATCCTCAGTCCTGCCACCTGACTGGCCGAAAGTGTAGTGGCAGCAGCCTATTACGGGAATGTATCTAGGGGCCATAGAGGAGACAGCATTTTTCAAATTCAAGCCCTGGCCTCAGTTTTCTCTGGTCCCAGGAACCAGTGAGTTTGGGAGTGGGGCAGGACATTCTCTTTGATAGAGGAATGACCTCTGCCCTCAGTTAAGACCACCCTCCCACCCACCATTGGATGAGAACTATCAAAATCGTTCGATTTTCAGGAATTTTGAAAAGGCACAAACCTATTGTAAGAAAAGAATCATGTCAAATGTTTACATTTATGAATAATTAATAAAATTAACCTTATGGGAGTAGGAGGAAGAAAGAACTTTTACTATGACTTTAGAATGTCTCCTGTTCTTTAAAAAGTATCTTTATTTTAAAATTAATTTTTCTAACTGAAGAATATTTTAGGGGAATGACTTAAATAGCTATAAGGAAGGATATATTTATAGGGGCTATAAATGCATCATTTGTATTTGAAATTTCTAGCATCCACTACAGTGTATGAAGTGTATTTTAGATGGACTGGTAAAAACCAGCAGTTGCAACTGTCTGTTTTGCATTCCTTATGCTCTGCATCTGGCCACACGTGACTTGAACAGCTGAAGCTTCTCTTTCCAAAGCTAGAGCCATCATCGTATTTATGTCTAGCCTGAGATGTTTTCCAATGGTATACATTCGAATTGTAAAGAAGTGTAATTTGTGGCTCTCAACATGCCTTAAAAGTCATTTCCAAAAAAGATCTGGCATTTAATCTTTAATTCAAATGGTACTGAAAATTACAAAGCAGGAGTAATTAGAAATGCAACTATTTTTAGAAAGCAAACATGTAAATATATGTTAAGTGATGACTAAAACACAAGCAGGAGAGTAGGAAAAATTATTTAAAAGACAACTATAGTAGGTTTAGATACATCTTACCATATACTGTATTTTAACTCTGTGTTAATTCTGGTAGATTTACTTCGTATTCCTGTTTCTGTACCTTCCTCCCGAACCTTGGTCAGGAAGTAAGTAAAGTCTATAGAATCTCAGAATTTACTGGGCCGAGAAGAGATATATATCGTATGTAATTGTGAAATTCAGACAGTTCCTCAACTGAGTGGTGAAAATGGGATGAAATCTTAGTGTGTTTTGTTATCTTCAAGGCAGAGGGAATCTGGTGTTTTTTTTTTTTTTCCTTCAAAACCAGGTAGACAACGTCTCTCACCGCCCTGGGGAGTTGCTGGTGCCGGCTCAGCCTCCAGGATACAGCTGTCCTGTTATTTTCTTGCTTTTTTAGGAGATGGTGTGCGTAGAGGAAGATGTGGTGTTAGTTTTCAGGACACAGTTAAAGACAGGCTTAAAAAATCAAGGTTCTCTATTAAAACTATAATTTCTTGTTAATGGCTAAGAATTAAAATTTTTTCAGCGCTATTAACACTTGAAGAACTCTCTAATCCCCCACTCTTCCCATGTGAAAGTAAAGGACATTTGTTTAGGAATTTTTTTCTTTGTTTCAGAAAAGGGCAACATGTGTCTGTCTTTGCCATATGGTACTATTTAACCTATATTGCATGAGCTGACAAGACGCTGTGTTTGGGCATTGATTTATTTTAGCATTCGAGAATGTTCTTTGAAATTTAGTACAGTAAATGATGCATTGAAAGTTGTACAGAATGGTCGTTTGTGGCTTTAGCAGATTCTTTCTCAGTTGATACTTAAGGGTGTAGTGAACAAGTTTCACTTTTTTTCCACCGATACAATTTTTGTGAGAAATAGTTTGCCATTCCATGCTGAGTGACTGTTAATTCAGGAAAACACAGACTTGAATATGAGTAGTTAAGATTTCTGGGGGTCACAAATAAGGCTAAGAGCTGGGCAGGTCAGAAAGAGAAGATTCACTGTTTAGTTCCTGATTATTCTGGTGATTTTAACCTACAGCAAAAAAGTATGTTTATTATTATTATTATTATTATTATTTTTGTCAAAAAGACTCAGCTTTTGTCCCCATCTTTTTTTTTTTTTTTTTAAAGAAATGAGTTAATGAACAAATGGACAATCCTATTTAATAGTTCCCCTGAGCTTCTGTGGTGCGGCCCTGGAATTATCTACAGGCAGAACTGAGATGTTTTCACTTAGGCTGTGTTTTGTTTACACATGCTGGTTTGGGTTTTTGGGTAGACCTGTGTTGAATTCACAGGGTGGCTCTTATGCCATGTTGCAGGAGTTTATTAGTATGGAACGCCACAGAAGATTCCACCTCCATTTTTAACATTCTGTATGGCTGTCGAGTCGACACCAAAGCAAATGTGTCTCCAGATACCTCTCTCTCGTTGTCTCAGTCTTGTTGGCTTTAATCATCCTGTTTTCTCTGTTTTACGGAAGAAGTAAACAAATTTCTACTTATCCACATGTGTGTCCCCAAAGCAAGGCATATGTGGACTGAAAGGTAGGCTGGGGCTTTGCTTCGAGAACGTGAGCGAAGAGCGTGTGAGTGCACGTTGCCTTTGGTGATGCATCATTTATATTGACATTATCAGTGACACAGACAGAACATTTTTATGCCAGTTTGAGAAAATACCATCATTCACATTGATAATCATATTCCCCCCAGATTTAGATTAATCATTTCAAAGCTTTTCATGTCTTTAGCATGACCATTAGCATAATGATGATAATTTGTCCTTTTGAGTAACACCAAGCATAATTTAAATTAACGTTATTGTGTTGGGTGCAGTGCAACCCCAGGTGCTCAAGTGGCTTCCTTTTTTCAAAAATGGCTTTTTACTTTTTAAAATGAGAGGCAAGCAAGACGATCTCATTCCTAAAACCAACTCGAAAAATAAAACAGTGTTAATAAATAAGTGAATTCCTAATGTAAAAGTGCTTGCCGTAGCAATGTAAACTTGGGGACAATTCTGTAGAGTCATGGGATTAGTGGTTTAGTGGTAGGATTAAAATTAGCCTCAGCAAATTACCCTGGTGACAGAAAAGCAGAATCTGTTAATGGTGTTACAGGAAGATTGGCTTATCAGTTATTTTCTAGGTTGATGAAAGATTATGGGCTGCTAAGAATTTGAACTTTAGAAAGTAAGGTTGATTTTCCTAATATTTACATATTTTAAAGTATAGGTATTGATTAAAAAGAAAGTTATTACAGTTAGAATTTGGGATTTTATATGTGTGTGGGAGATGATTTACAAACCAGGTTTTTTGCTTAGCTGTGAACATTTAAGGGGGCCGTCGAGAGTGTGTGTTTTAGGCAATCCTTAAATCCCGTCCAGGGGAATAGTAGACCATTTTGGAAAGCATTTTAGATGTTTTGGACCCACGAAAACTCCATTTAGATTCCTACAAGGTGGTAGGTGATGAAACTGCACCTTCTTGGCCCGAGCAGGGTCAGGGCGGCCGCCATTTTAGAGTATGGTTTTGTATCGTTAGGAGTGTTACATTGACTTGGTGTAATGACCGTGAAGGAAAGCATTTGCTTTCATGATTGTTTATGTTTTTTTGTAAACTTACATTATTTGTATTTGGACTTGTTTTAGAAGGTTAATATAGACAATCATATATGTGTTATAACTGCAGGAAACTTGGAGATGATTTTTGAGTGAATCCTGATATTTTAGAGGTACTGAAATGCAGAAAGATTTAATAACTGAGCCAACGCCACAGGAATGGTCAGAGCTCAAATCCAGGCATCCTGATTCCCAGCTTAGCCTTTTTCTCCATACGCTGTGCTGAATGCACAGCATAAGGAGAGGTGAAAGGCCACTCTGAAAAGGAACTTGGTAAGCGTGTTGTCATGCTGAGTTAGCACTGCCAAGTGTGGACCTGGCAAATAACCAGGTGTTTAGGGCAGTGTAGGGAGAGCCCCCCTTCAGCTTTGCTTGGATGCTTAGAGCTTGCTCCACAGAGAAGAAACATGTTGAGTAAATGTTTGCGTCTTTCCACGGGGATGTCGTGCGAGTTGGGCACTGGACCAGTTGTTGCTGTCTGAGGCTGCTGTCACATGGCAGCGCTCAAGGAGGAACGTGGAAAATCTGGTCACCAAAGACCAGGCAGCTGTCTGCGCAGATTCCCAGCCCCGCAGTAGGTGCCAGGATACAGGTTTTCTTGCGAAACGCAATGGTTATCACCAATAGTAACATTTTTATAAGAGAGTAAATACAGAGTGTAAGTGACCAACGTGGGATATAGAAAATCCTAAAAGAAAAAAGTCACCAAAAAATCATAGGGAAAGGGGTCGGAGAAGACCAGGTCAGTTCTGATAGACGCCTGGGCCCTGAGACTCACCTTCTTAAGCCAGGAAGATGAAATGCGGGTGGGCCAGCTGACGGGGGACATTTGGCACTCATGGGTTCTCAGTGTGGTGCGGCAGATGACCCGTGACAGACAGATGCCGATGACGGACAGATGCTGATGACGGACAGATGCCGAGAGGGAGCTTCCCACAGGAGTGGGCAGGGAGGCGGCAGAGACAGAGTGGATCATGGCAGGTGCTTTCCTCTGAGCTCAGCTTTGGTGCCAGTGGACAAGATGGCCACTAAGAGGAGGTGTTGGGGACCCCAGAGAGCTGAACCCAGGAAAGTGTGCATTCTCCTCCTTTCTTTCCAATGGTCAGGTTGGCTGGCTTGAGCTGTGTCTGCCCCGGGTTGCTGTCTGGACCTTTGCAGATTATTAAACACCTCCTGGAGGAGGCTCCACCACGCCTGCCTTCTCCAGCAAAGCAGGCAGCTGGGCCAGGGAGCAGGTAGTTTTTCTTTGTTGTGCAAGAGCCGCTTAAGAAACAGTGGCCTTTTGCATTCTCAACATGAGCAAACATAGCCAACACCCTAGATTTCTTTTCTTAAGAGGAAAAAAATTAGTAAATTCAGAATTTTTTTTCTTTTCTTAAGAAGATAGTACTGAGTACTCTTCATTATTTACCCGAACCTATATGCTAGGTGATTTTGCTACCTTTCTAGACATTTCTCAAAATAGGACCAATATAAATGAAGAAATGCAAAGACTTATTTAATCAGTGTAGTCATTTATGGACTTCATCCTGTAGGCCGTGGTGTGAGGATTTTTGCAGGCTCGTTTGAGTATCTGGTCATTGAAATCTCACTATTTGTATGTTGGTAATAATAGTTTGCTTGTTTCTGCCTATTTCATTGCATGAGAGAATGAAGTGTGCACGTAAGGTCACACGTTTGATACAGACAGATGCTCTCTAACTTACGACAGGGCTGCCTTCCCAGAAACCCATCCTAAGTTGAAGATACTTTTAAGTCGGAAATGCGTTTAATACCCTTCAGTCTACTGAACATGGTAACATAGCCTCACCTACCTTAAATGCGCTTGGAATGGGTAAATGTTAGCCGACAGTTGGGCAGGAGCACCTGGCAGCGCAGGTTGCCGTGAAGTACCGATGTCCACCCTGGAGATCGCGGGGCTGCCACTGCCGGGCCTGTGGAGGGAGCAGCTCACTGCTTTCTGCTGACTGCCTGTGGCTTCCTCACCTGGTAAAGTTGAAAAAGTGTAAGTCAAACTTTCCTAAGTTGGGGACCATCTACAGTAAAATACAAACAAAAATAAAGAACGGGCAATGGAATAATAGGTCGTGATAAGGGGAAAAGCTGGATCACATATGTACGTCTTAGGATTCCCTCCCGTTGGTAGATGTGAACCAAAACTTAGGATGTGAGCTTTCTGGCACCTAAAACAGAAAAGCAAAACATGGCCGTTGATGTGTTGCACTGACTCTCAGGAAAAAAAGGCATCAGTTCTCCCATGAAGGAAAAGCTTCTTTTAGCATTAGCGCTAAAGTCAACTTCTAAACGTTGACTTTAATACTGGTTGTTTTAATACAGGCTGTATATTCTTACATAGACAGTGCCTTCAATAACATTCTTAAGGCAAAAGCTATTGTAGCTTTTGGAAAGTAGTTCCTCGTAGCTACTTTGGTACAAAAAGCCAAGGGCATAAAAACAAAATAAAAGGTATTGAGAGCTACTTTTTGAATTACTATGACAGTATGATGTAAGTTATCAACATTACTATTTCCCATTAAATTAATAGAAATTTTATTTTCATTACTAATGACTTACGAACTTGAATCAAATTGGGCAAATGCCTCAATAACTAGTTCCCTAAATAAATAGCCCACCAGTACTCATTTCCTTTCAACAAACATTGATCAAGTGCCTACTATGAACAGAGCATTATTCCGAGTTCTTTATATGTGTTATTTAATATGCACAGGTCTTAGGAAACAGGTAGTAATTCCCACCCCCTTTTACCCGAGAGGACACTGAGGCCTGCACAGGTGAGTAACTTCATCAAAGTCCCACAGCCAGGTTATTAAGCAGCTCACCTTTTGGGCCATCCCCTTGAGTGTCCGACCCTGGTCATGCTTGTTACCCTGTGTGGAGTTCATTTCATTTTGGTCCGAGCCATTTGGGATTATGTAGCTTTAGAGATGACACTATGGGAGACCAGTGTCCCTCCACCCTTCCTCTTTCTAGATGGCTGGGGTTTCTGAAGCATCATCCAAGAGGGGGTTGGGACAGGCTGTCTGCCTCTTTGGGGTCCCCAGCCTGTCTGTGGGCCTGCTCTGTTCTGAAAATAAGCAACAATTTTGAGTCATCCATCACAAATGAGAAACTTAAGAGAGTGATCTGAAGAGAATTTGATGCCAGAAAAATTCCTGGGTCAGCTGTAGCCATCCCAGTGAGCTGGTGGGACTTGGTCCCGTCCTGCCTCTGACCAGGCTCAGTGGCCTTGGATCCTAGGTCAGCTCATGTGCAGTTCCCATGAAGCCCAGAGGGGCTTGAGCCACACCCTCCTCAGCTCAGAAACCTGGGTCTGTATTTGCAAAACTCCAGGGCAGGGGTCAGCAAACGTTTTCCCTAAAGGACCAGATAGTATTTGATAGACCTGCCTCACAGCTTGAGAGCAGCCCGAGGCAGCCTGGCAGGGAAGAGATGGACTTCATGGGCACTTGACATTCGAGTTCCATGCCATTCACATGTCACACAATACTCTTCTTTTGATTTTGTTTTTAATCCCAACCATTTTAAAATGTAAAAACCAGCCGGGTGCGGTGGCCCACACCTGTAATCCCAGCATTTTGGGAGGCTGAGGTGGGCGGATCACTTGAGGTCAGGAGTTTGAGACCAGCCTGGCCAACATGGCAAAACCCCATCTCTACTAAAAATACAAAATTAACTGAGCGTGGTGGCGGGTGCCTGTAATCCCAGCTACTTGGGAGACTGAGGCAGGAGAATTGCTTCAATCCGGGAGATGGAGGTTGTAGTGAGCTGAGATCACACCACTGCACTCCAGTCTGGGTGACAGAGCAAGACTCCGTCTCAAAAAAAAAAAAAAAAATGTGTGTGTGTGTGTGTGTGTGTATGTGTATATGTGTGTGTGTATGTGTATATGTGTGTGTGTATATATATGTAAAAACCAGCCTTAGCTCACTGGCTGTACAAAAACAGGTGGTAGGAAGAGTTTGGCCCGCGGGCCTGTAGTTCGCTAACCCAGCATTCAAGGGCAGTTTTGCCCAGGAGAAGTACCATGTACGCTATGTCTGTCACTTTACGTTTTCTAGTGATCACATCAAGAGAGGTAAAAGGAAACACGTAAAATTAATGTTAATGATAGTTTTATTTAACCCAGTGTATCCAAAATCCAAAATGTTAAACGTGTAGATGACAAGAATTACTACTAAGTTTTTTTTTGTTCTTTTTTTTTTTTTTACACAAAATCTTCAGTGCTCCACGTGCATTTTACCTTCCCAGCCCATCCCAGTTTGGGCCAGCCCCACTTGGCAGCCTTATAGGATGGCACAGCTCTAGGGGCGCCCCACCACAAACCGCGGCCTGGTGCCAGGGTTGAGTTAGAAATCTCCAGGCAGGTTCCTCTGTTTCTGATTTCTGCTATTTGTTTTCAAACCAGGACACTAAGGGAAGGTACATTACTTTAAAACTGTCTCTGGGGGATCCCAGCAGTTTAAGGGGAAAGGGCTCTTTTTTAATAACCTCAGGCTCTGTCCCAAGTGCCACAGTGGTGAAGTGTCAGGGTCCTGGGTGTGGAGGGGAGGCGTCTCTTCGGGAGACCACAGGGCAGCCAGGAGGCCAAGGGCCTGACCCTGCCAAAGTCTGCCCCTCTGCACACTCTTGGAACAGAGAGCCCCTGTATTGGTATTTCCCATGTTCCCTGCACCTAGGTCTCCACTTCCAGTGCAGCATTTGATAACTCAGATTTATTAGTTTCAGCATTGTGGGTCTGCAGGAAGGAATCTTGGTGTGGCTGTGAATCTAGTTCCACATGTGGTGTGACTTCTGGCCCGTTACGAACGCCTGTGCGTCTTCCCTCCATCTGTGGGGTGAAAGGGGAAGCCAGCCTGCCCCAGGGGTTAGGAGAGGACCGTGCCCCAGGGACACCTTTGGACAATGGGGAGCTGGAACCCTGTGCAAAGGATCACTCACAGAGCAGGCAGAATTGCAGATGCAGACTGACTTGCCGGGAGAATTTCAGAAAACAGAAGGAAATCATGATGGATTGAGTTTATTCTTTTCCCGAACAATTTCTGTTGTGGCTTGCTGAGAGAATGTGGCCCGTGTTCACAGGGACGTTCTGTTCCTTAGCAGCAAGAGCTGGAACGACTGTGGACCATTTTACCTGCCCTGTAGGTCCAAGTCAAGGCCCCTTTTATTCAAACATCCCGAAGTCATGTGACTCTTAAAACCGCACCAATGGACTTGGTGGACAGACTGAGGTATCCTGATGATGATTGTTCCAGGTCTGTTCTGAGAAGGAACAAAAAGGTTTTCTCTTCCCCAGTGGATCTTTTTTTTTTTTTTTGGACAGAATCTCACTCTGTCACCCAGGCTGGAGTGCAGTGGCATGATCTCGGCTCACTGCAACCTCCGCCTCCCAGGTTCAAATGATTCTTGTGCCTCAGTCTCCCGAGTAGCTGGGATTACAGGCGCACACAACCATGCCCAGCTAAGTTTTGTATTTTTAGTGGAGATGGGGTTTTGCCATGTTGGCCAGGCTGGTCTTGAACTCCTGACCTCAAGGGATCTGCCTGTTTCGGCCTCTTACAGTGCTGGGATTACAGGTCTGAGCCACCATGCCCAGCCCCACAGTGGATCTCTTAAGTGAAAAGCTGCAAATGTAAGCATTTTAATAAACTTTGATACAGAACTGAGAGTGTACTCAAAGTGTGTTTGAAATGCACTCATTTTTCGCTTTGCTAGAAAAAGTTTTTCTGCTTTTGAAGTTTTGGATCATGAATGTATATATATTCTCTATGTCATCTAATAATAATTTTACATTCAGCCTATAAACTGTGTAAGGGATTTGTTATTCCTATTTTTTGTAGATTAAAAAATTGTTTATTTTAGAAAAGAGATAATTGTGATATAATTCATTTAGGTAGATGTTATTTGTATTGTATATTAAACCTTAAACCTTTTTTTTCATAATTTGCTGCATTTTAGTTTTGCCAACCTCTTAATATAAACAAGTTTACAAAACCTAGAAACTCTTAACTTTGCTTAGGGTTGAGGAATACCTGGAGTGAAAACCTCAGACAAAGTTGATTTATTTCATACATCATTATTGTACTGGTAGAATAGCAACAAAATGCCCTTCCTGTTGAAGAATGAATGTTTTATTGACATGATGGTTTTACATACTTCTCCTCTCTGCAATCTTCATCGATGAATTTGTCACTCTCTTTATGAATCTGTCACTCTCTCATTTGTCCTGAAAATCTGTAATATAGTTGTTGGAGTAGAAGTTAGTACACTTTCTGCTCTCCACCAGAGTTTACAAAAACACTTTAAGTTAGGGGCTTTTCACTTAGGAGATCCATTCGTGGGAAAGATAACCTCCTTTTCCCTTCAGAATAGATCTGGAACAAAGTGTATTTCATCAGCCGTTTTTAAGTAGGTCATTTACATATAATAATTAAAAAATGGATAACAATACTGGTTCAGAAAAGCTGTTTCTCAGAAGGAAGAGTGAAGTAACTCAAAGCAAACCAAACTCCTTTAAGAAGATGCTTCTTAAAGCATCTTCTTAAAGGAGATGAGAATTAAATGCAGTGTAATGAGTTTGCATTCCTTCGTTTCAGCAGGTTTTTTTGTGTTGTTTGTGTCTTATTCCCATGCTATTGGGAATTACAGTGAGATAAAAAGGAACCCTTTACAGTGGGTCATTTTGTGAGTGCTTGAGAATGTGTGGGGTGGTTTGGAAGCCAAGTGGAAGGGAAAATGTAGGGGGTTTAAAGTATAAAATTGCAAGAGAATCACATTTTGTTGGTGTATTTAAAAGTGCCACAAAGTAAGCACAGAAACCTGACCTTGTTTTTCCCCGGACAGAACGAATCTCGCCTCTTGTCCCATGTGTCTCAAGACTGCTCTCCAACTCAGTTTTGTCACATTTTCAAGGCTAAGGCAGAGTTAAATTGCTTCCTCATTGTGGGGCTGGGTCCTGTTCTTGGAGGTGACACTTCAGGTTACCTGTTATTCCTGCTTATGGATCTGATGTTCAGAGCAGCAAGTTTATTACTTTCACGGAGGGTCAGTTTTCGTGCTTGCTATATTAGTCACTGAAATGCTTCTTTTGATAGGTCAGATGATATTGAAACAAACTAGAATTCTGTTTCCTGTCTGACTTGTGGAATTGCAGTATCAGTGTTCAGAAAACTTACCAGACTTTTGAACGTAAGATCGACTAGCATTCAAGTAGAATTACAAAGTCCAAATGATGTGACTCAGCTGGGATAAAAAGTGCTGTTTTATCTTTTTTCTGTTTCAGTGACTCAGCAAAAACAGTGCTTTGGACATACGCAAATGTAGGCAAACGAATATTTCTGCATAAAGGGAAAATGTAGACCTTTACTTTTAGGACGACTGTTTGTTAGTGGGCCAGCCCAAAATTCTTTTCAGAGTTTCACAAATCCACCTGAGTCTCCACAAGTGCAATTTCATCTGTGGGTTCTTCTCTTGAAAGTGATTAAGCCTCTGTAGCAAGTCACCCCGCACCGGCATACATCTGGGGGGCTCAGGAGCTTAGGCTGTTTCTATCCAGTCATGTGAAATTTATAGTTGTTCAGTTGCCTACGGTTCACCTAGTCAGGTGGGACCTCAGTATTACAATAAATGAAGGTGTTCTGATTAAAACATCCCTTTCTTAGACAAACCATGACTGGTTTTGGAGGTTAGTGGAAAACTGACAGAAAACTACAAGCTTACGTTTAATCGCTTGGCAGAATTTCTTTCATATTCATTTGACCACTGTTTAATATGCTTTAAGATGTCTGAAGTTGGAGCTTAGAATGTACACTGTGTCCTACTTTTAATGAGAGGAATTGCAGTAGCTGAGCACAATCCTATTCCCTGTCCTGCAACTCCTGGATGTGGACACTTTTTTTGCTGGGAAGTGAGTTGATCTGAATGTCATTCTTCCAGGGAATTAATATGAAGCTACCCATTTTAATTACTGAACCAGAATAAAACATTGACAACTGGCACTGAAGGCCTTACTGTTTGTTTATCTTGTATAAGGGGATCAAGATAGACAGAGGCACTTTGCTTTTAAGACATATACAGTGATTTTTCACAAAATGGTGTGAACATTTAGCACCTTTCTTTTCATACTATAAAAGGAGATGATGATTGTGGAACTCACTGCAGATAACTCATTACTTGGTTTTCCAGCCACAAATTTGTGTGGGTAATTTAGTTAGAGCCAAATACTTAGGGCAACATTCTCCTTGCCCAAATTAAACCATTTCTTTTCAGATAATGGTACAAAGTGCATAGTTTATACACGACAAAGTCTTCATCATCTTGGCCATCGAAATATTTACAATCGAAAGAGGAAATTGCATTTTGAGGAAAAAGTGTGTGAGACATTTCACAACATGAGAGTAAGTTTATTTTATGCAAGCTACTATTGAGCGCCTGCTCTATGCCAGTCACTGTATTAGGCATTTCAATACATTCGCTTGGTGAATGTAGTAAGATCTTGAAATATATACATTTTAAAGAATTTAAAATGGTACAATGTTCTGTGAGTTTTTCTGCAACTAATTTTTTTTAAATTTTGCATAACATTTCAGTGTATTCTCTTTAAGGCATGTGTAGGGTACTGTTGTGTGTACACACCCTCAGTGATTTCCAGATGCCCAGTGCCCAGAGCATGGACCCACTGGCACAGATTTGGTCTGTGAGCAGCCAGCAGGAGGTGCCCGTGTGTGCCAGCTGGCTGCCGCCCTGTGGAGCCGCCTTTCTTTGTCCTGTCTCCTGTTGGACATTTGGGCTGCTATCAGCTTTCTCTTAGCGTGCAGGGAACTTTACTAATATACAAGTTTGTGCACTTGTGGGAATGTTTCTCTAGGATAAGTTCCCCGAGGTGGAATTTTGGGGATGGAGGGGCATTTTAATTGACAGATACTGCCAAATTTACCAACAAAGATAAAGTACCATTTTACGTTCCCTGCAAAACTCAATGCTTTCTCTTTGTCAGTGCTTGATACTATCAGTCGTTTAAGTCTTGGCCAACTTAATAGAGGAAAATACCATTGCATTTAAAAATCGTAAGTGATTATGAGGATTTCTTAATGTTTATTGCTCATTTTATCTCTCTTGTGAATCACCTGTTACTTCGTCACATTATCCAGTGAAGTTATTCATGATTTGTTGATTTATAAGAACATTTTGTTTATTGGGGATAATAGTCTTTTGCTGATGAGTTACAAATATCTTTTTGGGTAACTTGTTTTGTATCTTCCGTCACATATGTTTTCCAGATACAGCAACATTCAGGTAGCCTATATATGAGTTGTTTCTTAAAATGTGTGAAAGATTTCAGGTGTGGACTTGACTCATCTCTCACATTTGGGTAGGTGGAGGAGAGAGCTCTGGTTTCTTGCTTAAATATTGGTCTGTTTACTTTTTTTGTCCCTGAGTGAATTTTGGACAGTTAGATTTTATTAGAAAATTATATTTTTCATCCATATTAACAAGTGTATTAACCTAGAGTTTGAAAAACATTGTATGATTTTTTAAAATTTTCCTTCTGTCTGTGGTTATTAGACCTAATTCCCCCCAACCTCTTTTTTCTTCTTGATTAGGCCAGCTAGTTATTTATCTCATTCATTGGCGTTATCATAGAGCCAATTACTGATTTTGTGAATCAGTTTTACTGTAGTTTTTCTTATTTATTGTTACTCTTTAAAATTCAAATTTAAGGGTTTTATTATATTTTGTTACTGCTTGAATTGAATATTTATTTTCAATTATTGTAGCAAGTAATTGAATTTTATTTTAGCTTTCTTGTGTACCATAAATTTTGACACTGGTACTTTGAAGAGAGTTTGCAGTTTCACTTTGATTTCTTCTTTGTTTCAGGAGTTGTTACAGAGAGTTTAGAATTTTCCAAATGGCTGAACTTCTATGAGTGTTGTTTTTGTTTTTGCTTGTTGTTAATTTTTAGTGTCATGGTACTGTATTATGGAGCTCCTGGGACCTGCACTGTTTCGAATTTATGGAACTTTTAGAGCCTTCCTTGTGGTTAATATGGAGGCATAATGTTCTATTGCCAATTTAGCAAAATAGCAAATTGTGGAGTGTGATACTCATATATTAGATAAGCCTTACTTTATTTTTCAGGCTGTCTGTTTCTTATTACTTTTGCTTACTTAATCTGCTATGCTTACGA
Source organism: Pan paniscus (assembly GCF_029289425.2). Taxonomy (NCBI): domain Eukaryota; kingdom Metazoa; phylum Chordata; class Mammalia; order Primates; family Hominidae; genus Pan; species Pan paniscus. Next base: position 94,021,761 of record NC_073266.2, on the reverse strand, counting down.
GAGATTTGCCAATTCTTCCAGATCATTTTTCTCTGTTTGTCTTTTCAGGTATTCACTGTAGCTGTTTCTAAATGCATTTTATTCTGTGTTTGTGTTATTCTGTGTTATTTGACTTAAAACTGTAATATAACTACAGCTGGGGGAGGAGTGCTTTCCTGTAATCCCACTTCTTGGGAGGCTGAGGCAGGAGGATTGCTTGAGCCCAGGAGTTTGAGGCCAGCCTGGGCAACACAGAGTAAGACCCTGTCTCAAAAAGCCACACACACACACACACACACACACACACACACACACACACACACACACACACAAACAAAAACAACCAACAACCCAGTATTAGGACAATTACATCTTTGTGAGTTCTACTTTACCCTTTATGATTATAAGATAGCTACTTTTTTTTTTTTTGGAGATGGAGTCTCACCCTGTTGCTCAGGCTGGAGTGCAGTGGTGCAATCTCAGCTCACTGCAAGCTCCACCTCCAGGGTTCACGCCATCCTCTTGCCTCAGCCTCCCAAGTAGCTGGGACTACAGGCACCCACCACCAAGCCTGGATAATTTTTTGTATTTTTAGTAGAGACGGGGTTTCACCGTGTTAGCCAGGATGGTCTCCATCTCCTGACCTCGTGATCCGCCCGCCTTGGCCTCCCAAAGTGCTGTGATTACAGGCGTGAGCCACCGCACCCAGCCAACTACTTTTGTTTAATTGCCTTTTTTGACCACACATTAAACTTTTAATGGTATATTTTTCCATGTTGCTTTTGTTTGTACTTTTCTGATACATTTTTCTCTACGTGTCTAGCTTTTCCGAGTTCCTCAGTCATAGGTGTTTTTTTTTTTTTTTTTTTTTTTTTTGCGGAGAGCAAATAGTCAATTTAATTTTTAACCCTATCATGGAGTCTTTTTTTAAATAAGTGAGTTTATTCCATTAATATTTATTTCTGAAACTGACTTACTTGGTCTTCTTTCCTAATTAAAGAAAAAAAAACTTTTGTGCTTCCTCGCTTTTTCTTTTCTCTTTATTGGAATATGAATTATATTTCTTGTCCTTTAATTATTAAAATCAGAAAGCATATAGAAAGTATATAATGCTTTTGCTTCCACTAGTGGCGGTATTTATAATGTTTTCTTAAAGCTGTATTTCTTAATGTATCAACATCAGTAGTAATACAATTTGACTTCCCCTTTGGGAAAGAAGTTAGAACACTTCTATTACCTTCCTCTTCTTTCCCCATCTCCTCCCCCTCCCCACATTGCTATTGTCATTCCTTTTTTGGCTGTTGTTTTTTAGTCTATTAGTGTTAATTTTTTATTTTTACATGACATAGTTTTTATTTCAAGACATGTAAGGATCGCATGTTTATTTTATGTGTAGATCACAGTTATTTGGATGTAATTCTATTTATATTTATTTCCTTGCTTACTGGATTTAGTGATCATTGCCGGATTTTATTATTGCTTTTTCTGCCTGTGAGGCCTTCATTTGGAGCCGTCCTGTTTGACCGGATGACCTTTCCAGGTTGCTCTTAAAGGACTCTGGTGAGGACACTGGTCCTTATGGAGGAGCTAGCCTGAGCTAGGTGAGAATCCAAGCAGCAGAAAAGTGGGTCAGAGCCCAGGAGAGCTAAGGAAATTTCATATTGCTGAAGCCAGAGGTGCATACACCTGTGTGTTCATGCGTGTGAGTGCACGTGTCGCAAGTGCATATGTGTGTAAGTGTGCCTGAGTGTACGTGTGTATACAGACACATACATGCATATGTGAATATACACACGTGTAAGTGCGCCTGTGTATAGGTGCACGTTTGCAAGTGTGCCCGTGTAGTGAGCCTGTGCAAATGCACACACACATGTGCAAGTGTCTGTGCACATGCCTGTCAGGGATGGCAGGGGTGTCTGGGTGGTAGCCAAGAGCTGATGTTTGAGAAGCCGTTAAAGACCACATCATCTTGACTGTGAATTGTCTTGAGGAATATGGACTCCGTCCCAAGGGCAATGGGAAGAGATGTTGTGGAGGGTCCCTCAGCCAATCTGCAGCAGGGAGGAAGCGTCACAGGCCAGGGACACTGACCAAGGGACCGGCAGGAGGTTTCTGAAGGGAAGATGGTTTGATGGTTCAGAACAGGAAGAGGATGGAGCTCTGGGCTAGATTTGTGACTGAGAAACTGGAGCAGAGTGCCCTGATTCTGACTTGGTTCATGCTGGAAGGTCTAGAGTCTGTAAGACTTGGTCCATCCACTGGATGCGTTGAGAGGGAGGGAGGGTGCAGGCAGCTGTTGTATCCTGGGTAGGACCCTGCAGGGACACAGTCCTAGTGGGCGTGATGTCCTGGAGCGAGACATCCAGGGTAGACTGTTCGGGTGGGGCCGGAGTCCCAGAACGGCTTCCATCTGCTGTGGGTGTCTTGGGGACACCTGCAGTAAGATAGGGATCTTAGGGTGTTTAGCCTCCACGGACTGGCAGCATGACTGCGTGCTGGACCCGGCTCCTGGGGGAAGTCGGCTCCAATTCTGGGATCTCCCGTTCAGCGATGTGACAGGATCTAGCGTGGCCCCGACTGGTGCCTGGCTGAGGCCCAGCTGTCCTGTGTGGAGTGTTTCCACCAGTGGTGGCCTCTGGACACCAGAAATGCTGTTCACATGGGCCCACCGCAGGTCAGAGAACTTCTGAACTGGAAAAGGCCTCCCAATTTGTCCATTACAAATGACACATTTCACAGATGGGAAAAACGAGGGCCAAAGAAGAGAATGACCCATCTAAGGCCACATGTCTGACCAGAGAAATGAGAGTTGGCCCAGGAATCAGTCCGTGTCTGGGGTCGATTCCGTCTCTTGCCAGGTGTTAGAGGTGATTCAAGAGCTGCAGCAATCCGTTCTGTCACCTTTTTCGGGAAGAAAGTAAGGCGGAAAAGTCCCTGAAATAATATGTCTTTTTTTTTTCCGTGTGGAGGATGTGGAGGGTTTGCTCAGTATGGTAATCATCTGAACGGATATGCCAGATATGCATACTTTTAGAATTATTCCTGACAAGTTTTTCATAATACCATCTTTATCTGTGTTTCTTGTTTCTTCTGCCCAACAGATTGGTGAGGAATACTGTAAATCATATTTTTGATGTAGGTAAAAGAAAGTATCTGAAAGGTGTTTTTAAAAAATTAATCCACTTACAAAAATATCTTTGAAGAAAGAAAACTGCCTAGGAAGGAGAAAGGAATAGAAAAGAAATTTAAAAAATCAGGTTTTTGTGGAACCATTTTCCTTTTTTTTTCCCTCAGGCTCCCGAGTAGCTGGGACTACGGGCGCCTGCCACCACGCCAGGCTAATTTTTGTTGTATTTTTAGTAGAGACGGGGTTTCCCTGTGTTAGCCAGGATGGTCTTGATCTCCTGACCTCGTGATCCGCCCGCCTCGACCTCCCAAAGTGCTGGGATTACAGGCGATAGCCACCGCGCCCAGCCTTGTGGCACCGTTTTTAAGTGCAGGGCAAGCCTTACAGTATGTAGGGATTTATAGAAAATCATAGATAAGAAGTCCTTAATGAATTAGGGTAGAACTTCAGTGCTTTTGGCCAAGGGTGGTCGTAAAATGTTTGTAACAAAAATCAAATGGAGTAAAATTCTCAGAATAAACCAGAGAGCACAGAATAGGGTTCGTATGGAATTTCCAGCCAGGAAGAAGCAGAGCATTCCAAAGCTCATTTATATAAGGGCTCCTTGGATCAGAACAGTGCAGTGTCCGCTAAATGTTGCGTGTAAGATACCTTCAGCTTGGAATTTCTTAAGCAGTTAGTGCAGAAAGAGTAGCTCTGTTAAAGCATACTTGTGTTGGGTAGAAATGTTCCCTTCATGGAACTTTTCTCTATATATATGAATTAGAATTGTATCCTGACCACTTGTGATTTGTTCCAGATCTAAGTTAAAAGTTGGGGGGAAAACGCCAAGCAAAGGGAAACTGCACATTGGTTGGCTCAGATAACTCAGCAGTTAACATGAATTGTCAAAGCCGGGTAATCCACAGACGGGCGGTTCCAAATCTGAGAACGTGAAAACTGGCTCTCTCATCTAGAAAAATGTGTTTTGGTTTGTTTTGTTTTTAAACAGTTTATGGATTCTGGTGATGACCTCTGACATCCTTATTTGGGATAATACCATTTAAAGATGAACATATTTCATGCAGTTTTAACAGTAGATTATTTACTTAACAATGCCTTATAAATATTATCTCATTTGTATTTTGTAATGATTTCCTGAGTACAATTTTAAAGCATTTCAAATGATTTTGAGCATTTAAAACCTATACTTTTTGTTTTGTGTTTTTTATTGTGATAAAATATATGTAACATAAAGTTTACCATTTTAGCTATTTTTAAGTGTACAGTTCAGTGCCTGTATTGGTTTTTTATAATAAATGAATATTAGTTGAAAGATACATGAGGCAGCTCTGTCTGCTTTTCTGAGTACAGTGGTTTAACCTTTCAGATTCGAGGACTTTCTAACGGAAGAAGATAAAAATAGAAAATGAAGTTTTGATTTAATCCCAACATTAAATTATATTTTTAAAAATATTAAATTTTTTACTCAGAAGACTAAAGTTACCATACTTTCTTTAATCTAAAAAGTGAGTCTCCTCCCTTATCCCAACCCGGTAATTTTTAATTTCTTCTTACACTGAAAGAAAGCTCTTTTATCCTGAATGCAGTAGTGGAAACTATTACTAGGTCTTTGGTTATTTCAATGTAGAAACAAAAATATGTAACCTAAAATCATGAGTGCCTTCTTTTAACTGTCCATTTTGTGGAATGTATACATTCAGAGATATTTATTAAAACTTATTTTTAAAAAGCCCTCTAAATATAAAGATATAATGAGTGTGGCTTTTTTAGTAATATAAAAAATAGGACTGCAAATCCTTAATAATCATATGTTTGGGGTGTAATTTTGGACTGGTGATTTCACCACACTGCACAGTTGACTAATTTTATATTTTGCTGGGAGAAGGCAAAAACTTTCTTCCAGTAAAGGGAACATTCGCACACCCTGATTTGACTACCTCGGTTATTTATATTCAGGCGTACAGAGCTAAACATGTAGAAACATCATGACTTCATTACAAAAACCAAAACTATTCAAGAATGAACGTTAAATGCCTTTAAAATCGGGCTGGGAAGTTGGAGACATTAGAACTCTTCAGACCTGGAGGCTCTCCCCAAGTGCTTCTTTGTAGCAGTGTGGTTTAGCGGTTCAGGACCTTCCATTGTTGAAGGACATATAATATACAGTGGAGTGATCAATAAAGTCCTTGCAACAAACACTCTTTGAGGACTAAACAAGGAACTGATGGGGAAGATGGCTCAGCATTTTAAGTTACTCTTCTCAAGTGACAGTTTTCAGGGGTGTCAATTTTTTGGCTTCCCTCGGCCACACTGGAAGAAGAGGAACTGTCTTGGACCACACATAAAAGATACTAACACGGCCGGGCGCGTTGGCTCATACCTGTAATCACACTTTGGGAGGCCGAGGTGGGTAGATCACTTGAGCTCAGGAGTCTGAGACCAGCCTGGCTGACATGGCGAAACCTCGTCTCTACAAAAAATAGAAAAAAAAATTAGCTGAGTGTGGTGGTGCACACCTGTAGTCCCAGCTACTAGGGAGGCCAAGCTGGGAGGATCGCTTTAGCCTGGAAGGCCGAGGTTGCAGTGAGCCAAGGTTGCACCACTGCACTCCAGCCTGGGCGACAGTGAGACCCTGTCTCAAAAAAAAAAAAAAGACACTAATGATAGCTGATGAGCCTAAAACAAAAAACAAAAAGCAGCAAAAAACCTCGTAATGTTTAAGAAAGGTTATGAATTTGTGTTGGGCTGCCGCGGGTTGGACAAGCTTGGACTTTAAATTGTCCAGAGAGCGAGTGTGATTGTTTTTCTTACTAAACGAGCACGGGGCTGCTCCAAATCACAAGTATTGTAGGACACTGCCAATCCTAATTTTGATATCTCTAATTTCAGATAAACATAAAAAACACATTGCTGTGTACATAGAGAGCAGAAGTTCTCTATTTCTCAACCTTTTTGATCCATCAGAGCCAGAGAATCTCCTGGGATGCCTTGAGTGGCCTGAAGTGGTCAGTTCACAGATAGGCACGGGCTGGCTGGGGTGTGTTGGCTGCTGCAGGGAGTCCCGCAAGGCCGTCCGTCGCGTGCTGTCCGTGGGGAGGTCTGGAATACGCCGCAGCTACTCTTTGCTTGCAAGGCTGCCTGGGATGACAGTGGGAGTTAGCAGTCAGCAGATAGTTGAAGCACTCATTTCTGTCCTTCGTTTATTACTTTATACTTATATGTAGCTGCCCTGAGGGGGATGGGATGCATGTAGTTATTCGATAACTGGACTTGAATTTATTTGGTAAAAATAACTCAGGAATCGAACGGGCTTACAGTTTGAACATGCCTGCAAATGCAGGAAATTGCTAAACTTCTGCTTTGAAAATGAGGCAGCCCATGTAGATTGCAACATGTTTTTGAGGTGTGGCCTTTGAGTGGGCTGGGGCTGTTGTCTTTCTCAAGATCCCAGTTAGGAAGGAGCAGCAGGGACTCCGCTCTGGTTTGGACCTCCCCACCACCAGCCTCCGAAGCCTTGTCCCCTCCTTGACTGAGCACTTACTTGCAGCCTCCGGGAAAGCCCAGCATCTGTGGATGCTGTAATTCCAGCACTGCCCCCGAGGTGTGCTTAACATCTAGTTAGGGCGAGAGAGATCTCAGGGCAGAGCGTTTGCCCAAATCATTTCCTCTCTGGGACAAGAGACACGCAGGACTTCCTGCCAGCCCAGAGGGGCTGTGAGCTGCAGGTTCCGAGAGACACGCAGGACTTCCTGCCAACCCAGAGGGGCTGTGAGCTGCAGGTTCCGAGAGACACGCAGGACTTCCTGCCAGCCCAGAGGGGCTGTGAGCTGCAGGTTCAGCGAGGCCACGGCTGCCTCTGCCTGATTTTACTTCCCAGAGGCCAGCGTCTCCTGGGTTTTGCCTCTCTGGGGCCCCCCTGCCTCCCAGGGCCCTTTGCCTGCACCTGTGGGTGGTCCTTCCCTGTGAGGCTGCAGAACCAGGGTCCTGCCCCAGGGCATCCCTTCCCATGTTTGCTCCCCACATTCACAGCCCGTGGCATCACCACCATAGACTCCAGGTCCTGGTGATATCCTGGTGGAGGGACTTCTGTGTCATCCTGTCTCCTGTTGCATCAGCTGTGCGTGTCCCAGCAGGGGTGGCCCCTGTGCATGTCCAGGGTCCCTTCTCTACTTTTCCAGCCCCCACTGTAGGCACGTGTCCCCACTGGGTGTCTTCCCTCACACCCATCCCAGGCTTGGCAGGCAGGCACCACTGCGTCCTGTGTGCCACGCTGTCTAGAGAGCCTGTCCACAGAGCGCCTTTCTCCTTGACTAGATCTCCTGGAGATGCGCGGCCCCGGCACCTGCATGGAGCACTTGGGTCCGGCCGTGCCAGCCAAGTAGCCTCTTTGGTGTCCCTGCCGTCCCACCTGGCTTGGTCCTTGTGGGCCTCACAGATGCTGGTAGCCTGGTGAGCGTGCAGAGCCTCGGCCTCCGTGCCAGCATCCCCGTCCACATGGCAGCATGGGTGCACCATTATGGGAGTGGGGAACTGACAGAGAGACCTGAATGCTGTTCTCAAGGGGCAGGAGGTCCTGAGACTCCCAAGGGAACGGAGTCTCTGGTGCAAGAGCCCTCCCTGTACCCCTGCCTGCCTGGAGAAGTGGAGAGCGAGGTGGCCGCCCGGGTGGGATGGAGTCCGTCTGTGAGAAGCACCCTAGGAGTAAACCCAGTAATTAGTGTCGTAAATCAAATCTCTCCCAGAGCCTGAATTAACATCACTCCCAAGGGAACGTGATGGTTTCCAGTATGGCTTAGACTGTCACCCAGGGACATTAGAAGTAGGGGGAAGAAACAGTTGATCATCAGAAAATGCATCGAGAGGACTGCTTGGGGCCTCTTTAAATTGAAAATGGTGTGTCTTTGCCCAGCAGAAGTTTGAACTTGGAAGTGTGTTGAACAGAAGGGTTTGGGCGCAGTCTAGGCGTTCCTGGGATTTTGCCTTTGCTGTCCCAGGAGCCCATCTGGGAGCCTGTGCTGCGCTCGGGTCCTTCTCCCAAGTCCCTGCTGGTCCCTGATGGCTCCTTGGTCCATCTCTGTTTTCGTGACCATCACACTTCTGAGGAGGACTGGCCGGGTGTTTTGTGGAACCCATAAGCTCCAGGTCCTGGTGACGTCCTGGTGCAGGGACTTCTGTGCCCTCAGTTTGGGTTCTGGCGTGTTTTCTGATTGGTTTAGCCCAGGGTAATCGTTCCCGGGAGGAAGACCCGCAGGGGAGAGGCCCTTCTCATCGCAGCACATCAGGGGTTGGTCTTGTAAACCTTTACTCGTATTTTCGCCTCTTTCCAGCCCTGCCTTTGTCTGTTACTGGTTAATACATCTGAAAGTAAAGGTATAAAGTTTCTTCCCTGTCTGTCCCTCCATCCCGGAGCATTTCTCCGTGTGCTGTCCAAGGACGCCGCAGGGTCAGCCTTTCTCAGACACAGATTGGTCCCCTTGGCCCAAAGGAAATAGATTTTTAAAAAGGCCTCTTTCTCCTTTGAGTTTCCTTGGCTAGAGAATCTCTCCTCTTCTGCTGTCGAAGAGTAAGATCTTTTCTGTTTCTTCTGCCCTGTTCCACCTGTAACTGCCAAAACTGAAGCTGGTGTCCAGGGGCAGGAAAGCATCTCTGGACGCGCATAACCCGAAACCTTGGTCTCAACCCCTGTGGCCTGTCGAAGAGGGGAAACTAAGCCAGAAAATAGCTTGTGCTTAGTTTAAAAAACTGACACATGTTGAAGACACGATGTCCAGCAGATAGTGTGGATGACCACGCCATTTTGGTGTACGATGCATGCCAGCCTTGAGCTGCGCGGCGAGCCCTGGGCCCTGGCACCTCTGGAGCCTCTCCTCTGGTGGCTCCCCTCGAGGTTGCCTGAAGGTGAGGAGGGTGCAGCTGCCCTCATCGGATGCACGGCTGTATCCCTGGGGTCGCATTCCAGTAGTTTCTCTGCATCACTAAAGATACTGGGGCTCTAGCATCCATTCCCACTTGGGCTCCTCCAACCGCGTAAGGCTCCCATGATACATCCCCCACCCTTCAAAAGATGCCTTGACTAAATCATGAAAAAAAGGAGACTTTTTAACCTTTCCATAAGTGAGATGGCCAGGCTGGGGGTGCCAGGGAGGCCCTGCAAGTCCAGGAGCCACTGTCCCCTATCACTGCGCATCACCCTGCCTTTCCACATAGGTCTGGGGGCTCTGCACCTTTGTCTCCATGACTCTTGGGGTTTCCCAGTGATGGTTCTGAGATTTCTGAATGCCAGCTTGAGACAGCAAAGGCCCCAGTCATGCCAAGCTATGTGTGAGTCCCACTTTTTATTTTTGAGGCTGAGTCTCACTCTGTCGCCCAGCCTGGAGTGCAGTGGTATGATCTCGACTCACTGCAACCTGCGCCTCCTGGGTTCAAGCGATTCTTCTACCTCAGCCTCCCGAGTAACTGGGACTACAGGCACACGCCACCACATGCCACGTTTTTAATGTACCTTTAGTACATTAAAAATTTTTAAAGTACTAAATTTTTTTTTTGTATTTTTAGTACAGACGGGGTTTTACCATGTTGGCCAGGCTGGTCTTGAACTCCTGACCTCAAGTGATCCACCCACCTCAGCCTCCCAAAGTGCTGGGATGACAGGTGTGAGCACCCGCGCCCGGCCTTGAGTCCCACTTCTGAGACTGTAGATGGAGAAACATCGCGTGATGCTGTAAAGAACGGGAAGTGATGGGGAGATCTTGTTTCGGTGGATCTTCTTCTGTCTTTTTTCCTTTTGAAAAGTGTGTGTAATTCAGGACTGAGAACATAAGCTTTCAAGCACTGCTTATTGCTCATGCAGTGGAAATAGTTTATTATGAATACTTTGCAAGTGTCCGTTTTAAAGCTCGCTGTCAAATCTCTTTGGAATGACTTTAAAGTCTAGTGAGAGCTGTGCCACACCCTGAAACATTTGGGGATTCCGTGGTCCCAGGTATAAGTGGGACACCGATTTCAGTGGGCACGTTTGCGTTGCGGTCACAGACTGGCTCCCTAGTGCCCTGGTGTGTTTTGTAAACTCAGATGCTGCGGAGGAGGTGAGTAGGTGGCGCCCCACAGACCCATCCCCAAGAAGAGCGAGAGCCACCCAGGGGCCTGGCATTTCTGGTGGTCGGCGGTGTGATGCGCACACCAAGCGCAGTCCATGCCAGGAGCTCAGGGCATATGCATAGCAGGTGTTCCCTGGTGACATTTTGATAGGCTGGATTGATAACTAAATGCAGATTGTTCCGCTGCTACAGTTAGGCGGCGTCCTGGTTGCCTCCGCTGCTGCGTTTGTGCTGTGACTGTTGAATGCTTCTCCTGCTCCTGGCGGCCCCTCACAGATGTGGGAAGTCCTATTAGAAACCACACTGTGTGGGATTTTCCCAGCAGCCCCACTTGGGGTGATTTAATTCATTCTGAAAATACCTACGGTAGCCCCAAAACGTCCTTGGGCATTGTTTTAATTTTTCTTAAAGAGAAGCAGTGGCAAATGGTTCTTAAAAACATAATTAGATGAATACTAAACTTTTCCTCATTTCAGAATCCGAGAGAGGCCGAGTGGAGTTCGGTCCTTCTCTGAACAGTTTTAGCTGAGAGTACCAGCATCCAACTGGGAGCGTTGTCATTGCATTTCCACATTCCCAGGAAAGCCCAGGTAGGTGCAGTTGGATCACCTTCCTGTCAATCCATCTGACTTCTGTTTCACAAACCTGGAATTTCAATCAAGCTTAAAACAACAGTTATTACTTTGTGGTGTAGGGTCGCTTTTCTTGGCATAGCTAGAAAAACGTAAAATGATGGTAAATAGAAGAAAAATAATTAAACCAGAGCACATAACTGGGAAGCCGCCTCTGTGGGCTACTTTGATGAGGACATAGGGATCACAGTGTGAATGAGGTTTTCTGCTGAAAAACAGCCAGTGTAAGCTGATCGTAGAACTTGGTGCTCCTGGGGTGGGGGTCCATTCCTTTTTATGATCTGGAAAACTATTGGCTCGAGGATATTAGCTTGCATACAAGTAAGACCCACTTTCTTTTCTTGCCCAAGTTTGCACAGCTTATTACAGTTGGGCGATGTTTTTGGGCAGACAGCTCTCTCTTCCCTTCTGGGAGGTGCCGGAGCAGAGCCGCCTAACGCAGTGATGGAATTGTGTGGTGCAGGCTTCATCTGCATCCGCAGGGGGGCAGGTTTCGGTTGTTACCAGGCAGGTCTTTAATGAGGTGGACCGCTAATCTCTCTGCTGAGACCTGCCCTGACGGTGATGTTTCTAAACTAAAGGGGCATTGGAGGAGTGCCTGTGTTGGACTGTAGGTCCCTTGTGGGAACAGGAAGACGTGGTGTGAACTGTCTTGTGTTGTTCTTCAGTAATCGATTGGGTCATCATTTGATTCAAGTAGTGAAGTGGTTTTCTTTAGTGAAGTGGTTTTCTTGGGATTCCTACAAAGCCGTCTCTGAGTTTTGCATATCTGGAGCTGCCGGTGCAAGTCCTGCCCGCTCCCCACTGTGATGGGGTGGCCTCTGGCGTGGAAGTGTGTCCCATGGGCATGGTCACCAGCGCTCATTGGCGGAGGCTGGAAACACGCTTCTGTGGCAGAAACACTTTGAAAAAAAGGTAGATGCTGGAAGAATATACAAAATGTCATATTAATTTAAAAGGTAACCGGATGTGGGAAGGGTGGGAGCCAGGGCCCGCACGCTTGATATCCGGGCTTGGGCAAGATCATCCCCACAGAGTCACAGGAGGAGGGCGGAGCAGTTTCCCCACACACCACACGCCTGCAGGGCTGGGCGCCGCACCCTTCCCATCCAGGTGAGGCTGCCCAGGGTTTCTCGCCTGCTAGCTGGTCCGGCCCATGGCGGGCACTTGGGGGATACCTGTTGACCATCTGATGAGACCTGGGCCCCTCACCTGTTGGCGACGAGCCTCAAGCTGGTTCCCGTGCGGTCCCTGCATATTTTCGGTACTGCTGAACCTTGGATGGAGACCTGAAGAGGAAGGGATCTTGAATTTGTCAAGCGCCCACTGTGTGCCAGGCGCCCATTTTAAGCACCCGATGTATGTTTTCTGATTTTACGTTTGGATGGCAAGATTGCAAAACGTTTGTGTCCTATAAATGAATTTCTGACAATTGCAGAAGTTGTAGGTGACAAATGACTCCTTCCACCCCCAAATTTCCTCTAAAGGCCACATTACATAGGGTGATCCAGGGCTTCTCAAGGGGTGTAGCCCAACAGGGTGGTCCCAGGTGAGTGGAGACGCTGGTCCCCTGGGCCCTCTTGGTCAGGGAGGCAGCAGAGGGTGGGAAAAGTGGCATGTGCCACAGGGCTCGGAGGAAGCCAATGTGTTTTTCACAGTGCCTGTTGCGGCCGTGGTGGCCGGTGTTCTGTTAGACGAGACACTGGCCTCACCATTACATGGTCAGTGTGCAGTGATGACGGAGCGTCCAGGAGGAGCTTGGTTTAGGCAGATAAGTCAGCCCCGTTCAGTATGTTGTTATTTTTATTTATTTATTTATTTTTTGAGATGGAGTCAGGCTCTGTCGCCCAGGTTGGAGTGCAGTGGCATGATCTCAGCTCACTGCAACCTCTGGCTCCCAGGTTCAAGCGATTGTCCTGCCTCAGCCTCCCAAGTAGCTGGGATTACAGGCATGCGCCACCACGCCCGGCTAATTTTTTTTTGTAGTTTTAGTAGAGATGAGGTTTCACCGTGTTGGCCAGGCTGGTCTCCCTGACCTCAATTGATCCACCTGCCTCGGGTTCCTAAAGTCCTGGGATTACAGGCGTGAGCCACCGCGGCGGGCAGTATGTTGTTTAAAAAGGCCCTTCTGTTACTTCTGGAAAAACAAAGGGTTAAGTAATTACCCGCCATGAACAAGCGAGGCGATCATGTGGCATGGCTTCTCTGGTTTGGGAGTTTTGATTCTTATTTTCACTGTAGCTTTTTGCAAGTGATCTCTCTCTCGGGGTGTGCTCTGACATGACTTGCACAATTCCAGAACCTCTCTAGCCCTGAACAGAAGCAGAGTAGAGCTGTCTACTTGTCTTTCATTAGCAACTGGGCTCGTTGAAAAAGGGAGGAAAACAGGATCGATCAGCCACCTTCCTCCCAGTTTTTTTACTGGTCAGTGGCCGACTTGCTAGCTGCTCAGGATGGTGGCCTCTTGCTTCGTGTTGATTTGGGGTCTTAGAGGTTCATAGGTGATGGCCACTGTGGTCGCTTTTGTAGCCCCGGATGTTACTTTGTATTTAGATTGTACCCCTTTTATTGGAAGGTCAAGGAATGTTCTGACAACTCCAGAATGCTCATTCCAGGCACCAGAGAGCGGGCGCCTGGAAGGTGGTAATGGGGAGGCAGGAAGACAGGGAATGGGCTCACAGCCTTGGCGAGGGATGTGGCTCACAGCTTTGACCCTCAGTGTCCTCGTCTGTGAAATGAGGTTGGCATCGCAGAGACGGAGGAGGGCCCTGGACGGTGAGTGCAGGCAGAGGTACCTCCTGTGCTCTGTGCCAGGATGAGGATTTATGATTGCTAACAGCACTAGGAGTCATCGGAGTTCCGCATGTTTCAACCTTCGGGTGAGTGTCGCCCCTTGCTGTGTTTGGTAGGCACATTCCAACAGAACGAGTCCTGGTCCAGAAATGCAGTGCGGTGTTTTCTGGGCATTCTTCCCATTTGTTAGTGGAAGCATTCCTTGGCGTATGTTGATAGTGGTTGAAAGACTGCATTCTAGTGCGGTGGACATGATTCATTATTTGGGACTGGTGAGACAGACCTGCCCGATGCCAAGGAGGCTGCCTACGTAAAGACCCCACCCGGCGTTTCCTTATCATCAGCATGTTCCTTCTTGTGCCTGCCAGATCGCCTGTTCTTAGCCTGCCTGCCACCGTCTAACCTCGTCTCCGGGGGCCTGCAGTTGGCCCTGAATCCGCCCGCGTTGTGATGGGATACCCACTGTGCTCCAGGAGCAGTGCCTGGTGTAGCGTGAGGCTTCCGGTTCTACCTCCTGCCCTGCCACTTCCTGAAGCCCCGCATCAGGTCCAGGGGAGGTTGGGCCACTCTGACTCGGGCTGTGGAGCTGCTGGACATTTAAAAGGCTTGGTGTTGAGAAGTGTTGCTGTTGGCATCATGGCAGACAGTGCTGGAATACATTCCGAGGGAGGCGACGCAGTGCCCGATGGGGTGCACACGGCCGCCACGTCCTGAATGGCACAAATCCTGGGCCGAGCTCAGGGCCAGCTTGGCACGTGAGGCCTCCCTGGCCGGCAGTGGAGGGCCAGAGTTTTCTCCCACAAAGGAAGCTTAGGACGGCTGTCCTCAGAGAGCTTGGGTGCCTGTGGGAGGGCTCAATGATGTTGAGTGGATGGTGGCCACAGGTCAGAGCTGTCACCGGCCCAGGATTTCCCGAGCTGGCACTGGGTCCAGTGTGCCTCCAGCAGTGACCGTGCATGGAGGAGAAGCCGAAGCTCGGGGCAGGGAGAGAGCGCCCTACGCACAGGAGAGGGGCGGCAGGTGGGCCCGGCGCCCCGTTACTGCTGCAGCGTCTGGCTCTGTGCGAAGCTGGTAATCCAGGCACATGGGCGCGAGTGTTGCTGGTAGATTGTTGGAAGTGGACATGCGTGTTTGCCTCCAGGTAGGGTATTTGAATGAGTGCTTTTATATAGGTTAAGAGATCACACACATGTGCTCTCTCTCTCAGACACACACCCACACACACCCTTGGGCACACTAGCACATGCTCACACATGACACTCAGTCTCTCTCATGTCCACCCAGCTGCTTCCACACTCACTGTCACACACTCTAACCTTTACACACAGGCACGCACACACACGACGGTGAGGCACGCACACATACGACGGTGAGGCACGCACACACACGACGGTGAGGCCTGGCATTGCCCGCAGTGCATGCCCCGTCCTGAGGGTCCCGAGCACTACTCCTGTGCCCTTGGTCCTCTCAGGGACGGGATTCCCTTCGTACCTCTCTAGAAAATGCCCCCCAAAACATCTGTGTTGGGAGGGAGAGCGAGCCTTGTGCAGGATGCTTGCTTGGGAGAGAAGCGCAAGAGTATTTGAAAATAGGAACCTTTTAACTCCACCCCACTCACGTTTTCTTTTTCATAATTTTCCTTGCAAAGCACCTTTTTGTGAGGACTTGGGCACATCAGGAATTG
The DNA here is from genome assembly GCF_029289425.2 of Pan paniscus. Classification (NCBI taxonomy): domain Eukaryota; kingdom Metazoa; phylum Chordata; class Mammalia; order Primates; family Hominidae; genus Pan; species Pan paniscus. The sequence goes on along the minus strand of NC_073266.2, from coordinate 94,006,446 downwards.
GAGCTCCATGCACTGCAGATCCGCAGTGCTGTCTGTAGGGTTTTGGAAACTGCAACTTTAAGTGAAAGGATGTAAAATGAAACTCATGTTTCCTTTTCACATCAGCTTTAAAACAAAACGACTTTATCAAGGATTTCTGTTTGTCATTTCGCATCAAGTTGCAGTTTCCAAGAAGCTATAGATGATGTTAACTGAGGACCTGCTGTGGCACTTATTAGCTAAGTAAATGATGGCATTGAAGCGTCAGGAGAAAAATGGCCCTCTGCGTATTTAAAACCATGGTGCGCCTGATGTGCGAGGTAAACGTATCCAGCTGAGGTGGATATCATTTCAAATAAGTAGCTGCAAAGTACATTGGGCCTTGAAGGTGAGAAGAAGCTTATCTCTGCAGAAGTAAAAGAGTATTTTCCATTTGTGTCCTAGTGAGCTGTCTTTCAGAGAGTGGCATGGAAAGGAATTTTCCTGCTAGATTCCAAGACTGGATCGACATGTTCTTACAAAGGGAACCTCCCTGGGTTTAAAAAAATGTTGATTATTTCTGGCACCCTTCTGTCCCTGAGACCCAAGTCAGTGGTGGGAGTTGCCCCCATATCACTCTTTTTTATTTTTATTTTGAGACAGGATGTGAGTCAGTCACCTAGGATGGAGTGCAGTGGCATGATCATGGCTCACTGCAGCCTCGACCTCCCCGGCGTCAGGGATCTTCCCGTCTCAGCCTCTTGAGTAGCTGGGACCACAGGCATGCGCCGCCACGCTCGGCTAATTTTTATTTTTTAATCTTTATATAGAGATGGGGTCTTGTTATTTTTGCCCAGGCTGGTCTTGAACTCCTGGGCTCAGGTGATCCTTCCGCCTCAGCCTCCCAAAGTGCTGGCATTACAGACGCCGCCCACATCCCTCTTTAAAGCATGATTTTGCACTTGGATTTAGTTTTGGAAGATTTCTTATTTAGTTAACATAGTTTCCCTTAAGGGATTTAAGAACTAGTTTGAGATAACTGCCCTTCTCAGAGAAAACAAATACGGCTCTGCTTATCAAAAGTGGAGATATGTTCAGTTTAAGAAGGAGAGAAAGCTTAAAATTGTTTATAAATCCTGAAGCTCCTTGTTGAGAACTTTCCAGAAAGGAATCTTACATGCAAGGAGCATTTGTAGATCATTTTCTTTGCCACATACATGTGGTGTAATAAACATATACCTACACACGCTTAAAAGGGAATGTCTTTTTGTTCACTGCGTGTTGTCTTACTGGCAGGCTGCATAACCCTTCTCCTGCGCTGTCAGCTTAATTTAGCCTGATGACAAATCTGAAGCCTGTGGTCTTCCCTTTCTGTGGCTTCCACTGTTGCAGATAAAACAGGTGGTACCTGTGCGTGATTTACCCAGCCTCACAGCACAATGTAACAGACGCATATTTAGTGCAGCAAAGTGATTTTGGAAAACAACAAAACTCAGAGTAAACGTAAAACAAGAAATTGAAAGCAGTATTATATGTTTGCATGAATAGCTTGGAAAAAGGATTTTAAGTGTAAAGCTGAGAAAGTATTTGTGTTTAGGATGGAGCTACTGGCCCCCCCCCCCCAGCCCCCCATGTGAATCAGTGAGTTTTGCCTTCTGAGTTATGTTACCCAGATAAAGATGCAGCAGCAGAGTCTCGACCTGCGCCTTCATTCTGACCGTCGGGTTTGACTGTGTGGCCCAGTGATGATGAGCCACACACACATTCCCAGGGGGAAGCCTGGGCTGTGGATGGCAGGCTAAAGTTACGAAGCACATTGAGGGCGTCCTGATGCTCTGGACTTGGGTGGACTCTTCCTTAGCTTGAAGCTGTGGGTCCCAGAAGGCTGGCCGGGATAGGCTAATCCCTGAGCCGACTTTAACACACTAGTTTATGTGACTTAACACCAGCTAAGTGGATGACAGTCTCCTTCTTAGTTATTGATGGATAAAATGGAAGCAAGATTTTGGGGCCTTTAGTTGAGCAAGGTCTCCAGCGTGCTTATCTCTCTTGCCTCCAATTCTTAGTCATCCAGATTTTGTTTTGTAGCAAGGTCCCTGAATAGGCACTACTGCTCATCGCCCCAGAGTTAGCAAGGCAGAAAAAGGTTCTGCTTGAGCAGTTTAAGCTGCCAAAGAAATCAGGCCAGCAGCATGAGCTAAAGTGAGCATCTATTGTTTCACATTCGCCAGGGCTCCTGAGAAGAGGGGCGAGCACTGATGCTGTCTTTATCTGGAGTGACAAAGGAAGGAGTGAGTTTGGTGGCATCTCATTATTGATGGGTCCTACCATCCTTCTTGAGTTACAGACGATACCTGACTGTATGAGGATGCCGAGCCCAGTCTCTGGGAGGGGAACAGGGAGGTAACAATGGTCTCTCTGGTTGTCAATTGTGTTTATTAAAGAATAATGGAATAGCAGCTTATTTAGATAATCGAGGTGGAAGCACATTTTGGAGTCATTTTTCAGTACCTTGTTGGTTCGGTGGGCAAGCTGCACACACATGCTCATTTTCTTTCTCTCCCACAGAGGTTTGTGCATGGAGAGCTCTGTGTAGCGTGTCACGTGTGTAAGTGCAGACTCTTTGTGAGACAGACTTGCATTGGCGCATCTCACGTGCCTGTTGAGAGTAAGTTTATAAGTAGCCTCCTCTTTCACCAGGTACTTGTTTCTGTGGTTTGTTTTCATAAAGGCGAATGTAATTTTCTTGAATCAGATGTGATAGTATCTGGAAACCCAAGCATGGGCTGCCAGGGGCTTCTCCTGGCTCTCCTGTCTGCCCTTGGCTGTGCTTACACCCTGGCGAATGGGAGCAGGGAGGCCTGGGTGGGCCTGAGTTCTTGAAGTCCTCCACCTGTGCCGGCAGTGATCCTTTCCAGCCTCCATCTGTCCCTGAGCAGTGCCTTGCACAACTGTTCACAACGTCTGCATTGGACAAATCAGAGAAAAGGAGTCTAGGGTTGTGTGTGTTGCTGTGTGCCTCCAGGTTGGGGTAGGAGAGAAGTTGCAGGAAAAGAGAGAGGAAAAATGACCGTGGTTGTAGAATGAATGCATTCTTCCACTGCGTAAACTCATGACTGTTCTGACCTTAATTTCAAACATGGACCTTCTGTGACCAAACGGACTATCCAGATGTAGTCACTGAATTAGTGTCATGGTTTTCGAGTTCTTGGAAAATGTTCGTTAAAGCAACTGTGTGACTGCTGTTTGTCTTTCTGTTTGACTTAGGACAGCTTTCCCCCATTAAAGTGTGACAGTTTATTCCCATATAACCCAGGCTGGGATAAAGGGTAGATAACTGTCCTCTTTGGGGACCAAGGGGATGGGGCGGGGGTTGGCAATTCTGAAGTTAAACATTATGCCTTGTTACGTTTTAAATTTATTTTTACCAGAAGCTGTTGCTGGGCAAGATGTTTTGGCTTAGAAAAATACGCCCACCCTCATTTCTGCAAGGTTGTTTATGATCACTTCAGGTGCAAAGTTTTCTTAACTTTTGTAGCTGAATAATGTAACAACATTGTTACAGGGAGTTGCAGTGGAATTTTGCTTGTTTATCCTTTTTTGTTTCCTGCAAGGAAAGAATAGATCTTCTTTTATCTTCAAAACGTGGAACTTGCAGTAATGTGTCATTAAGTGTGTTTGAAAAAATATTTTTAGACAGGCAGTGCAGGGTAAATCGTATGGAGATGTGACATCATGTTTTTGTCAGGAATTGCTCTTTGTAAACATTCTCTGATAGATCACTCTCCTTAAGCAGCTGAAATAGCCAACTGCTTTCAAAGGTGCTGTGTATGTTAGTGATAAACTAGGTCATGTTACAGTCGTTATTGGCAGTAATGGAGCTGGAAAATTTAAACTGGTTATAGTACATGTGCTATATATAGTAAAGCATTTGGGAAAGATTTGTCCTTTTGTAATTTTGATCATCTTAAAGTATTGATTGGTGTTTGTACAATGATAAACAAAATCTTAAGTAATTCCTTGCACGATACGCCTTTCAGCTATCCTATCAAAATCTTCTCAGTTTCAGGGTATCTGTTTTTTTCTTTTAACAAAAAATGCGGAAGCAATTGCTTAGAATTTGGTAAAATTGATTATTGACGTGTTTGTTTTTCCTCTATGAGCTCTTAATGAAGGGATTTTTTTGGGCGCTGACTTCTGTGCTAAACAGCACTACATCGGAAGGTAATGTTTAACAGAATGCCTTATGGCTTACTGCATACGATTATCTCTCTTTGTATTCTTGGGCACAGTTCTTTCTTTCATTTGATGGTGGGGACTTCTAGGGTCTTTCACAAAAAGCACAGAGGGAAGAGAGAATGTCAGATAGGTATTAATTGCAAGCTGTATTCTTATACTGGGAGAGAAGTGTTGGTTTTAATCAAGTGGTTGGAAAATAGGACTGTGTGTTTGGGAGGAGAACATTGTTCTTTGCTACTGGTTTACATGGCATAGTATATACAGCTTATTTGTAGAAACAAATTTCAGTTAAAATATATTTTATGATAACTCATAGAAATTTCAAAAAAGCATGTTTAGTAGTGACTAGGAAGTGTCACCCAGTAAAAAAATACGAGTTTCTGCACCATTGTTATGTTTTCACTGCTGATCATTTCTAAGAAAAATTTTAAGAAATTTTATATTAAGACACTGAATTAGTTAACAGTTTCCACAGTTTTGAGTTTAGGCTCCGTAAAATCTTTAAGTCACTTTTAAATTGGGTTCTTGCTGGAGTTCATCGAAGGCCTTCTGATTTTCCATATTTGTTTTAAAGATAGAAATTGATGAGTTTTCATTTTCTCTAGTGTTCCCTAGGTTTTCAGTGTTTCTGAGTTATGCGCAACTTTAGCTTTAACTATTGTAGTGTAAGATGTAGACGGAGTCAAAGTGAAAACCCAGTACTTCCATGGCTTTTGTAATGAATAGCGAGTGATTTGTTCTGTTTTTGTGGGAAGGAGAGCGGCCCCTCAGTGACCACAGGACTTCATCTGAGCCGTGGGTTTAGGGGAGATGCAATTCTAAGCTTCTGGAAATGGGGCTCTTAATGGAAATGTTGACAAGATCATTAACTATACTAGCAATGCTGGCTGCTCCAGAAGCCTGGATTTACCTCCAAATCCCTAACGCCAGCTCTTTGTGGCAGACGAAGGGGCTCTAAACAGCACATTTATCTGCAGAAAATTATGGAGCAGGCTCTGGATCCTGTTATTTTTTAGTTCTGTGAAGTTTACTTTTTTAGTGATTGGCAAAGCAACTACTTAGTATTAAGACTTGGAAAATAGTAAATAGTAAATGACAAGTAACAGTAACGCAATAATTTTGGAGAGCAAAAGAAAGGGAACGAGGCTCCTTCCCTTCTGATATAAAAATAGCCACCCCCTTTTCTTCATTTTCACACGGACACTCCTTTATTAAAGTCTCTAGAACTATCTTGAATTTCCCAGGATATGGTAAGGACTGTGGAAAGAAAATTTCTGTATCCTTCCTCATTTTTTCTTGGACTTTTCTGAATGTAATCCATAATTAGATTGTGTATTCAGCTGCCCCTCCTCCCCCAGGTCATATTTCAGTAAAAGGACACACGGGCAGCTTCATACTGGTGATGTTCAAGGGACTTCGAGAATATATTGTGATACTGTCTTTACTCTTAGCAAATGTTCTTCTATTTGAACTTAGGTGGAAGATGGAGTTCTCTCTTTCCTCTTGGACCAGGAATTAATTTGGGTTTTTTGACAGTTGGTGGTAAACAACTGCATAAAAGGTAACCTACTTGCGGAAGAATAACATTTAGGTCATATATGCATTTTGGCTATAAATAGCGTGATGACTCCAGCCCGTGGTCTGAGGTGCAGAGCCGGAGAAGGCTGTGCTTAAAGGATCAGAGTTCGCATACTAAAGCCTTACTACGGACAGTTCCTTACATTTGGGGACTAGCATGTTGGCACTTGCTTTGATTTATTTGGGGGGTGCTAAGTAATGTAAAGACAACCTTTGTTTGAGAAAAATGGGGTTTTGTCATTCTCCTTCACTCTACCTCGTTTTCTGAACAAAGCCGGCTGGAGACTTACCTCTAAAATAAATGTTTTGAGCAGAAAGACCTAAGCACATTGTTCTCTGGCTGCCGCCACATCAGGTCTGTTGTGGTCAGGGGGCCGCGTTGCTGCTGGCGGCTGCTCCCTGGGATAGTGGCGTTTTGTGTCCTTTTTCCCCTAGTGGGGGAGGTGGGTGGAGTTTCTTGTGAATGCTGCCGATTCTGGTCGCCTTTTATTCATTTCTTCTTCTTAGAGTGGAAATGTAGCTGGTTCATAATGGATTATTGATTGGTCTGAGAACAGCAGCCGCCTCCAGGCCTGTCATCGGCCGTACTTACTCTCCCAATAGTGAATGCATCACTTTATGGGGCTCTTCGGGACCCCAGTCTGGGGACTATAAGCCTGTAATTGTTACTGGTGTACAGAATGGCTTGTAGGGAGAGGAACTCTTCATTGTTGTGATGGAATTTTCCCCCATTTGTTGAGAGAATAGGCTTTTTGTCTCAGTAGTAAGATAAGCTTGTCCAGGATGTTAATGATGTATTTTAATTCATGGTTCATAATACTACAGTGTAACTAGTGAAGCCCGTCTCATTGTTTCCCGGAGAACAAACACACACAGTATACTCAAACACCAACTGGGCCTTGCACCCACTCAGCACACGCACGGGCTTCTGCGCAGACCCCGTAGTAGCTGTGGCCGGGACCAGCCGCGTCTGAGAGTCGTCCTTCAGAAACGCACCAGCGTGGCTGCTCTTTTAGATTTTATGATTTGCCTTTTGGAGCCATCACACGCCTTTGCAGACAGCCCTGTAAATATCGGAAGCATTCTGTCTGCTTGGAGCTTTTCGGCGTTTTCCCTCCCTCCCCAGTTCCTCCCGTTCACTCCAGCCCCTCCTGAGGAATGCCCTGTCAGCGGAGATGTGCTCAGGACCGGGCTGTCACCCCCCTGCACCCGCGGACATCCATCCCGGGCTGACATCGGTGCCCCCCCCCGCCCCCGGAAGGTGGTCAGAGAGGACGCAGACGGGGATAAGTAAAGCCACATGGCGTCGGGGGAGCCAGGGCTGTTTCGGGACCGCGATAAGGTTAATTCATGAACCAGAACTGAAAAAAATGCCAAGCTAGATAGGCATTTGGAAAGCAGCACCCACTTTAGCTTTGCTTCCCTCCCCTGACACATGCTGCTTGTGGGGACTTGGTGCAGGAAACGGGACTTTCAGTTTTCCTCTCGCTCCTTTGTTCCTCCCTGGTGTCTCCCAGTCAGCTTTGCTTGGTTTCCGCAACTTTAAGCGTTAGATTGTTTAGGAAATGACTCTAAATACGAGAGCATATTTGGTTAGCCTTCCGGTGCCTTTTTCGGGATAAGATTTTAATAAAGTCAACTTCGATAGTTGTAGGGAAATCAGTACACAACCATTCAGCTTTTGTTTTGTACTGGTTTAATTCACAGAGCAGAAAATGGCAAGATTTCCTGTCGATTCAGAGACATAGTTATTATTTTAAAATGTAAGATGTTTTACAGTTTTTCCCTGATAACGCCATATTTAACTGGTCAGAACATTATTGTTGAAAATAAGGAAGAGGAAACCTGCACCGCGTTACTGATTTTTTACTTCGTGAAGTGCTGGGAAGGATAGTTAGGAATGCCAGAATACACTCAGAATGCCAGAATACACTGAATTTTGGCTGATGTTCGTGAGAGTTCGTGTTGGCCACAGAAGGCTTTGCAACTGGAGCCTGTGGGTGGGTTTCTTTAATGGCTCTGGGCAAGCCTCTCAAACATCAGAAAGTGAGATCTTTTAAAATAAAACACTGCTTTTCAATTGAACCAGGTTCCTATTATTCAGACGATTTTTCTTTGACTTTCTTTCGAAAACTTGAGTTAACTAAAGGTAGTTTCCCAACCTGCATTTATTACAGCCCTGGAGCTTCCGTGGGGCCTGGGGAGCGTGGGGAGTGGGGGAGGGGGAGGGGCAGATAGGGGAAGAGGCCTACCAGGTCCCTCAGAGCTGCTTTGCTTTTGTGTTACTGGAGTGGCAAGTAGGATTTATTTTTTTAACTTTTAGGAAAAGTTTGCCAAATTTGGAAAAATGGAAAGAGTTAGAAATAAACACCCCCCCCCCCTTTAGTTTCATGAGTTGTTAACATTCTGGTACATTTGCCTTCTCTCCGTCTCTCTCTTTCTCTTTGGTAAAAACCAACTCTAAATATTTCATTACACATCTCCAAAGAATAAGACCACTCTCCTATATTACCAGCTTAACACAAGTAACAGTAGTTCTCAAATATCCTGTAATATCCAGTCCATATTGAGGTTTAATTTCTACAAAGAGTTCTGGAGCTACAATATGTTTGAATGTGCTCGTTGTAGATGATTATAGCTGTTGGTCAAAGAGTTTTTAATTGTGTTAAATAACCTGTTGTTGTCTAAACCATAAGGGCCCAGTGAATATAGAGGTGTTCCTATTTAGCTATTTTGAATCCAGCTTTCTAGCTGCTATTTTGTCCTTTTGCGTTTATTAAACCATGTATTGTCATTGCCAGTGACCAAGTACCTTTGCACTGATATTTCATTCACTTATTGAACAATTACTTATTAATCCCGTCTAAGATGGACTGAAGATTTACAGTGTAGTAAACATTGTGGCTTGTATGCATTAATTTAAATTTTACTGGAGTATGATAAAATAGATATCATTGCTATCATTTACATTTTAAAGATGAAGAAATGGACTGAGGAATAGAGAGGCTAAGACACTTGCTCAGGGTCACACAGCTGACCTCAGGTAGTGGCAGAACTGGGTTTTAATCCCAGGTAGTCTGGCTGCCTCTCACAACTTGTTGGGTCACCAGACTCTTATCATTGGCTGAAGGAGGTCAGGAAGGCTGTACTGTACCTGGGTGGTGGTTGGTCAGCCTCATGACAGGTGGGGCAGGGACGCAGGCGTGAGGGCCAGAGGGGGAGCATGAGCATGGGTACTGGGAGGCTGTTGGGCCGGAGTAGGGCTCAGGGCTCTAGACACCGGGGTCCAGGGCAGCTATGGGGTTCAGACCCTGAGAAGCCAAGGTGAGGAGTTTGGCTTCATCTTGCAGACTTGGGGAGCCTCTGAAGGGCTGGGAGACTGGTGGAGACCGGCCTCATCTGTGCTCTGGAACGATGGCTTTGGCTTGAGTTGGGCACATGGATTCAAGAGTGAGTTGGGAGCTGCAGCCGACAGGACGTGGGGTTATTACTGGGCACTGCTGAGATGGGGAGGGAGGAGCCAGGGAGGACCTGGTGTTTTGTGCTTGGGTCATGAAAAGTACTTAGAATTCAAGCCACACCAGTGTGGTTCCCAGGTGAGCCTCAGGTTCCCAGGGGAAAACCTGGCCAATCCTTGCAAATATAGTGAATCGCTTCCCTCCTGGCCTTCTGGAAACTTCTCCTTGTCTTACTGGTGCGCTGCCAGCACGCTTTGATAATAGTATGCTTCCCTGTCTGACTTTGAGTTCCTTGAAGCCGGGTGCTTTTTTTGAGTCATCTTAGATTCTCTGGCTCCTGATACGAGGCCTTGCACTTGGTAGGTGCTCAGGAAGTGCTTGTTGCAGGGATACCCTCGTTAGCCCCTGACCGCCCCGCCCTAGGACTGGAACACCTCTAAGGAGCCTGCCGTCACCTGAAGTTCCCCGGGGATGTGGACAGAGACTGCTTCCGCTATGTTTGCGCTGTACATACCCCCTGGCTTTGTGAACATGGTTTTCTTTCTGGCTGTATGTGTTGGATCAAGGCTTTGCAGTGCTTGTTTCTAAAGAAGTTTCTGTAGTGTCAGTGGGGTTAACCCTGGGTACACATTTCTTCACACCGGGAAGTGTTTCAGCAGCTTACCGGGGCATGTGTCAGGAAGTGACTTTTCTGCTCTGTATTATTAGGTCAAAAAGGCAGTTCTTCCTCACTTACAGAAGGGATTGATTAGTTGAAATACTGGCCTACAGAGTAAATTTATCCCAAATTTAGCAAATGTAAGTAATCTGGAGAAAGTCACTTAATTTCAATTGTATGATACAGGCAAAAAAAGAAAGACAAGGAAAAGAAAAAGAAAAATATCCAAAGGTACGGCAGCAGCCTTAATATATATGTCTTTAGATGTTTTTGATGTTTACATGGTTAGTTTTAAAATGTAGCTACATATTTTCTACTTTATATTTTGTCCTTTCTTCAGCCTCTCCCCTTCTCCGTTACAATGTATTTTTATGTTATGAGTAAACAGTTTTTTCAAACATTTTACTTCTTCCTGTTTTTTAATAAATGTGTTACCTTAGTTTTTCAAAATGAAATAAATTTTTTTATTTCAAAAATTACATAAGGCATTTAAAAAAAGTGGCCTCGAACTGTTCATTACATCTCTGGAGAAACACACACACACACACACACACACACTCACACTCACACTCACACTCACATACAGCAAGAGATCCACTGGAAATCTGCTTTAAAACCCTAGTCAGCAAGTCATATTTATGCCTAAACAATTAAATTACGGTTTTGTCTGGCAAGTTCCCAATTCCAGCCTTGGAAAAAGTTTGTAATACATCTTACCAGAACAACAAATCTGTGATTGAACACACAGGCACACCATGTGTTCAGATGGGTCCCTGCCGTCCGAGGTGCGTGGGCGCCATATTGCATGTCAGCTGGACACATGCTGTACCCTCCACCTTGGCTCTGAGCATCTGTGTTGTTGCAGAACCTTTCCGTATTCCCTGTGGTTTGGGTGGCAGGCTCGCATGCACAAGTTTTACAAGGCTGGTTATCTCCAGGCCCGTGTGTTACAGGGAGAGTTGGAACAACCTGTATTTGGCGTGCGTTTGAGAAAGTGGAATAGAGCAGCCCAGGACGGAAATGTCTGCGGCTGGAACTGAGGTAGGTAGCACTTTATCACACGGCGCCGCTCCTACGTGAGGCACGCCCCACTAGGGACCAGGATAAAGGTGGAGGAGGCATCCCATCGAAACCCTCCTGGCTTACAGGGGTTGGCGGGATTTAAAGCACAGCCCGTCGTGCCAGCAGGGCCGCCGACGTCCCAATAATCCTCCTAATTGGGGCGGCCGCCCATGGCGTGTTTTGAAGTTGGAAGCTCTGAGGACAGCATTCTTGTTCTTTTTTTGGAAGGGATGCCCTTGTCTTAAATAGCAATTTTTGCCTGCAGCTAAAAAGAATGATTACAGAGATCTTTCGATTTGGCCACTGAGTAACCCCTTAGGAGAGTTCGTTGCAGGGAATTAATTTTTGACTGTTTCTTTAAAGTTTGAGAAACTTTGCTAGTCAACTGTGGACATCAGGAGGGGCTCACTTAATGTACCCCTGGGCAGAGGCAGCTTTGCTCACGTGTCCTTAAGATAATGGCGGTTTGGGCTTAACTTGGTTACTGTCTCAGCACTTTTTCTATTTCTACATTTATGTATCTTTCCCTTCACAATGTTCTTAAGTCTAAAAACACATCCTGTGTAGTTCTCACAGGGATTTACAGCAGGGCTTATTTTTGAAAGATGGGACAGGCGGAGAGGTAGTGAGCAGGAAATAGGAGAGAAGGAAGAGCTTGCTTTGTTGATCGCAGAGCGTCGTGGATGCTCCTCCTTGAATGTCTGCCTGTAAATTGCAGGGCTCTGCAAGTTTCGGGGAAAGCTTTTAAGTGAGTTTAAGGAAATGGAGACTGCATTCTCTAGTCACCGGGTGCCTGAGGGCCAGGGTTCAGGCTCTAGCTAGGGCGGGGGTACCGGGGAGTCAAGGCTGTGCAAGGATAGGATGGGTCCGATGCTGGCACAAAGGCCTTTCAGATGTACAAGGGCCGTGCTCCTTGATACTGTGCCATCTTCCGCTCAGCCGTGGTCATGGCCCAGGATGCCGAGGCTGTGCTGCTGAGCTGGGCTAGATGGGGCTGTATTTGGGGGCTCTGGTGATCCACGAGCGAGAGTGTCTGTATTTCCCCAGCACTCCTGGAAGGTACCTGCAGGGCAGGAAGCTGCCTGGGATGAGAAGAGGGGCCTAAGTGCCAGGTGTGTGTTTGCCTGGATGTCCCTGGGGTCTGGATGCTGTGGGCTCTGAGGGGGTCACTGGATTTTATAGAAGGAGGCATTTGCAAGGGGCTTCGGTGACATGTGGCTTCTTCTTATTGTTTCTCTGTGCCTGACAGAGGAGGGGACGAGTTGAGGGCGTGAAGGACACGCCTAGAAAGGCATGTGGCTGGTGACTGGGAGCATGAGGGCTGGGACCAGGGTTCCCAACTTTACGTGTGCACTTTGTGCTGAATGCCCTGTGTTGGCCATGACCCTGTGACCTGCACGCTGACGGGTGCACAGCTGCTGGCACACAGCTGGCTGGCACAGAGGCCGCTTCTCTGGGCGCAGACCCCAGGAGCTGCTGCTCTGAAAGAAGGCAGGAGCTGATAGCCCTAGAGCACAGGGTTTTGGTGATTGGTGTGAGTCTTTGCACAGAACAAATCTCCTTTTGCTTCATGCTGCACTCGAGGGCTGTCTCTAACGGCCCTGACCGGGCCTGGGCTCCTCCTGGGTGAATCCTGTCTTTGGAGCTGGCTTCTGGCAGTTGAATTCTCTCGAACTGGAGAAGTGTCTTGACATTTAACATCCTTTATAGACAAACGTTGGAGGTCCAGGGGAGTCTGTACAATTATTTCAGAGCCACCAATTTCCAGGATTTTAGTTGTTTTTCTTTTCTTCCCTGTAAACGTATTTTCTATATGATTGTTCGCACTTGTAAGGTTTTTATACCACATCCAGTCACTAAGTTAGATATAAATAGTGTGTTTCATTCATACTTTGAATATCAGATTCAGCATTTTTGTGGGAGAGTGAACTGGGGCCTGGGGAAGGACGAGGCTTTCCTGTGAATCACTTGCCTTGTAAAATCATCATAAATCATTACACAGCCATCCACAATGAGTGCCAAGACCAAAATCATTTAAATTAGCTTGGAGGAAAAGGTCATTAAGAAATCTTCCTGGTAAGCTTATTTACTTCTCCAGTTTTGGGGGAAGTTTTAATGTTTTTTTTTTGGAGATGGAGTCTTGCTCTGTCACCCAGGCTGGGGTGCATTGGCATGATCTCAGCTCACTGCAACCTCCCTCTCCCGGGTTCAAGCGATGCTCCTGCCTCAGCCTCCCGAGTAGGTGGGACTACAGGTGCGCACCACCATGCCTGGCTAATTGTTGTTTTTTTATTGGAGCAAGTGGGTTTTGGCTCCTCTGGGTGGGCATCTCTCTCGTGCCCGCTCTGTTGCATGGCTCTGCTGGGTGCGTCCCTGGAGGAAGGAGCAGAACCTCTGTGTTGCTGCTTTTCATTCGCTGCTGAGGCTGCACATGTTTCCTTAGGCGCCTCCAAAGCGGGGCTTTCTGGAAAGACATTGTGAAGCCTATAATTCTTGATAAGGTTTCTACCTGGCACTGTATTTGCCTGTGAGAGGGCACAGCATGGGGTCTGTCTTTTCAGAAGGCTGCTGTCTTGCTGTTGTCTGGGCCCTCGGGAGTTGAAGTATTAATACAAAATGCTCAGAATCCCCGACCCCCGTGGCGGAGGTATGGGGACACTCTTGACACCGACACTGATTTTTTAGCTCATGCCCCTTCACCCCCTCAGGTCTATTATCAGTATTCTTTTCTGTGTCCCATCTGCTTCCGTGAAAACCTGGGAGGCTGCAAAACTCGGAGCAAGCAGGGAGCTGCCACCCCAGGTCTTTTCGTGGGCGGCCCTGTCATCTTTGCATGGAAGCTGTGTGTTAATGTGTTGTGTGCTTCCCAGCCGGAAATACGGAGCTGCTTTGGGTTTTATAGATGTTTAAGCAGGAGTTCTTAGAGTGTGTGAGATTGTAGGCTTAAACAAACACGCTTCCTTTCTATGCGAAATCACTTGGGTTTTCAGAACATGGCCCATCTGGGTGCCTCTCTGTGCAGGTCTGGAGCCGGCCCCAGAAGGGAGACCCTCTCTGGACCCTTGGAAGCAGGAAATGGATTTGTTCTATGCAGAGATGAGCAGATGAGCAGAGCCTGTCCCCGGGGAGTTGTCTGTGCAGCCCCTCCCTCTTGAACACTCAGATGCTGACCTGAGAGACTCGACATCTCTCACATCCTTTCTAACTGGCTCATCGTTCTGCTGCTTTACCTTACTTACCCTGTGTCAGGTGGGATTCCTGTTTTTACTGAAGAGTTGCTTTTCTCCTTGCACCATTTAGGCCTCTTTGGTTGGATACAAGCATTTTGATTCATGCATCCTCCGTCCTTGGTGGGGGCCTGTTCCGTGCTGGACACAGCTACGCTCTGGCAGGCTGCCCTTTGCCTGTGTGCCTGGAGGGAGTGGGTCTCTGCCCTCCTCACCCTCTGGTGGGTGGGATGGGCATGCAGGTGGCGGCCATGCAGGGTGGTTGATGCTCACTGTTTTCAGGCTTGGGCACAATCTCTAGGAGCAGACCCAGCCTCACTAGGAGGATGCTGTGGCTTCACCATACAGCCTAGGTGTGTTGCGGGCTGTGCCATCTTGCGGGTGTGTGTGTCCACTGTAGGATGTCTGCACAGGGATGAAATCGCCTAACAATGCATTTCTCAGCTCGTATCCCATTGGCTAAGTGGCACGTGACTGTGTGTGTGAAGTGCCGTCAACTGTTGTCACCACCTGTGCAGCTCACCTTCCATCAGCCCAGGAACTTGGCCCCTGTTCTTATTTCTGCCCTTTTCCTAAACCTTGCTTTCCTCTGTCCCTAATTCCCACATGGTCTTGCTAAGTAGCTTGTATTCCTCACACTCCTACACACTCTGGTACTACAATCTCTCCTAAAGATTTGATACCTTATTGGGAAAAGAAAATTATTTTGGTGCACAATCATTAACATTTATGTTAATCATTTAACATAGTTCATTATTGATAATTAAGTGATACTGATTTTTTACTAAGGCAAGCAGCTGCTCTCGCCTCTGTGCGAAGTGTTGTTGGTGCCACTTTTCTTAATGTGGGTTGGATGGGTATGTTTTGGGGAGCATGTGGGGGTTCCCGCAGCCATGCCTGTGCCCTCTTAGCCAGGAGCTTTGCTGATGATGTTCCATCTCTGTTTCAGGTGCTGGCTGCCAGCTGCTGCGCCCCCCATGTAGAAGGTGCACCTCCTGGGAGCAGGCACGTCTTTTGGCTCTTCTGACCATGGAGAGATAGGACGGTCCCTGCAGCCCGCGCGACAGAAAGCTGTGCCGCCACCACCGGCCGCGCCCGTCCTTCGGATGGATCGCAGCAGAGAGGCCGAGATGGAGCTGAGGCGAGGCCCCAGCCCCACCAGGGCCGGCCGGGGCCACGAGGTGGATGGGGACAAGGCTACCTGCCACACCTGCTGCATCTGCGGCAAGAGCTTCCCCTTCCAGAGCTCGCTTTCGCAGCACATGCGCAAGCACACGGGCGAGAAGCCCTACAAGTGTCCCTACTGCGACCACCGGGCTTCCCAGAAGGGCAACCTGAAGATTCACATCCGGAGCCACCGCACGGGAACTCTGATTCAGGGACACGAGCCGGAGGCGGGCGAGGCGCCGCTGGGTGAGATGCGCGCCTCCGAGGGCCTGGACGCCTGCGCCAGCCCCACCAAGAGCGCCTCGGCCTGCAACCGGCTGCTGAACGGGGCCTCGCAGGCCGACGGCGCCAGGGTTCTGAACGGGGCCTCGCAGGCCGACAGCGGCAGAGTCCTGCTGCGGAGCAGCAAGAAGGGGGCAGAGGGGTCCGCATGCGCCCCGGGGGAGGCCAAGGCAGCCGTCCAGTGCTCCTTCTGCAAGAGCCAGTTCGAGCGTAAGAAGGACCTGGAGCTGCACGTGCACCAGGCGCACAAGCCGTTCAAGTGCAGGCTGTGCAGCTACGCGACGCTGCGGGAGGAGTCGCTGCTGAGCCACATCGAGAGGGACCACATCACCGCGCAGGGGCCCGGCAGCGGCGAGGCCTGCGTGGAGAACGGCAAGCCCGAGCTGAGCCCCGGGGAGTTCCCGTGCGAGGTGTGTGGCCAGGCCTTCAGCCAGACCTGGTTCCTGAAGGCGCACATGAAGAAGCACCGGGGCTCCTTCGACCATGGCTGCCACATCTGCGGCCGTAGGTTCAAGGAGCCCTGGTTCCTCAAGAACCACATGAAGGCGCACGGCCCCAAGACGGGCAGCAAGAACAGGCCCAAGAGTGAGCTGGACCCCATCGCCACCATCAACAACGTGGTCCAGGAGGAGGTGATCGTCGCCGGCCTGAGCCTCTACGAGGTCTGCGCCAAGTGCGGGAACCTGTTTACAAACCTGGACAGCTTGAACGCCCACAACGCCATCCACCGCAGGGTCGAGGCCAGCCGCACGCGCGCCCCGGCCGAGGAGGGGGCGGAGGGGCCCCCGGACACCAAGCAGTTCTTCCTCCAGTGCCTGAACCTGAGGCCGTCGGCGGCCGGCGACTCGTGCCCTGGCACGCAGGCCGGACGGCGGGTGGCTGAGCTGGACCCGGTCAATAGCTACCAGGCCTGGCAGCTGGCCACGCGGGGTAAGGTGGCCGAGCCGGCCGAGTACCTCAAGTACGGGGCCTGGGACGAGGCGCTGGCCGGGGACGTGGCCTTCGACAAGGACAGGCGCGAGTACGTCCTGGTGAGCCAGGAGAAGCGCAAGCGTGAGCAGGATGCACCAGCCGCGCCGGGGCCCCCGCGGAAGCGCGCGAGTGGGCCTGGGGACCCCGCGCCCGCCGGCCACCTCGATCCCCGCTCGGCCGCGCGCCCCAACCGCAGGGCCGCAGCCACCACCGGCCAGGGCAAGTCCTCCGAGTGCTTCGAGTGCGGCAAGATCTTCCGCACCTATCATCAGATGGTGCTGCACTCGCGCGTGCATCGGCGCGCGCGCCGCGACAGGGACAGTGACGGGGACAGGGCGGCGCGGGCCCGCTGCGGATCACTCAGTGAGGGTGACTCGGCCTCCCAGCCCAGCAGCCCTGGCTCCGCCTGTGCCGCTGCCTACTCCCCGGGCTCTGGCCTGGCCGACGAGGCTGCCGAAGACAGTGGTGAGGAGGGCGCCCCTGAACCTGCACCAGGTGAGCAAGTGTACCCAGGTGGCCTGGGTCCTGGGATCCCAGGCTCAGGGGGTTTCTGCTTCCAGGTAAACGTATACTCAAGTAGTCTCGCTCATTAGCCCCTTACCCGGTGGCCCCTTACTCAGCTAGGCCTATGCTCAGGTAACCCTGGGACTCAGGACTCCACACCCGGGCGGCCTTGTGCCCTTGCCCAGGGTCCCTGTGCCCAGGGTTCCCCACACCCAGGAGTCTGTCCCCAGTATGGATCTGGAACTGGCACTTTGGAGTGCAGACACAGACACCCATCAGCTCCCCTTGGAGCCCCTTTCAGTGTTTGCATACACTCACACCTTTGACCTCTAGGGTTGATGGTCTCACCTGAGCATCTGTAATCCTAATTTCTGAGCAAAGAACACCATCATGGATTCCTTCTGAGACATTCACCCCCTTCTTTTTCTGCTTCAGACCCAGTTCTCACCATACGATGCATGCGCGCGTGCACACACACACACACACACTTTCCTCCACTCCAGCTGGGTAGAAGACTATCTTCAAATTGGTGTGCAGTTATAATTAATCTTCTTGGATTCAAGTAACCCTGTGGGTTTAGAGACAGTTAATTGGAACAGATTACTTTTCACATAGCCATGTAAATATTTAAAGATGCTTGGCCAACTTTGTTTTCATAATTCTCCTACTTTCTATAAATTTTAAACATTTTGATATTTCTTTTATTATTTTTTGCTTTGCATAATTGTTTTAAGTGGAAAGTGATGTTTCAGTTAGAGAACTTGCATGTTTCTCCACAAAGCCAAAGATGTTTTTCCCTTCTCTGCAACGCCGTTACTGACTGTTGCTTTTTACCTGGACTTTTAAGAGTGATAGAAATCCAAGCCCGGGGCAGGGCTGTTTTATATTCTGTGGTGAAGAAGATGACTGCTGTGCTGTATTATTTCACAACAAAACAGAAGACTGTGTCATTTTTCCTTATTAGAGATTTGGCCAAACCTGGACAGAGTTTATTAGCGTCTTACACAGTGTGTTATGTGAGGGTCTGTTACACTGAAATGCATATTGAGTCAACAAAGATGTAGAAGGCAAGTCTTTTCTCCTGTAGCAAAACTTGTGTTGAATCCACGCACAGGTTATGAGTGTATACATAGATAAATGACTTTGCAGTAATGCGTATTTTAACTTCGCGTTTTAGTCATTGGTCCCCGTGGGAGGAGCAGGAGGACATGGTCTTCTCTGAAAATGCTGTGCTCATTCAATGAACACTTTTGGATTCTTCGAACAATTTGTCATGTGAAACCGGGTTGACCCCATCGTGACCCCTGGTTGACTTCTTTTAAGTTTAATTCTCGGTGTTCTTTTTTTATTTTTATAAATACAGATTTTACTGGTTATGTTCCAGTAATACTCTGTCTACTTTTTGGAGCACATGCTGGACAAAATATTGGGCTAGGACTATGGGTTTTTTTTCTTTTCACTTTTAAGAGAAATATTCTTAATATTTGGAAAAGCTCTTGGGCCTCACTCACCCCATTGATTATGATGGTGGTCACCTGATTCATAGTAAGCTAATCCAGTAGTGCTTTTAGAAATCAAGAAGTTGGAAAGATCAAATGATTCCCATCATAAATTGGAAGGTACTCTTTTTTCAGGCTCATTAAATTTTAGAGACTACTGTTTATGTCTTAAAGACATTATATATATTTTTCTCTATGTGTAACTTTTTGAGAAAGTTAATACAGACCTCAGCTGATTCTATAACAAGACATGTATCATAGTTGAATGTAACAAACAGTTGGTGATAGAATAAATAGGATATTTCAGCTTATTGAGAGAGGACAGAAATTTATGGCTCGACAGAGGCATGAAACATGGAAGAGCCCTGTAGGTATATGTGGGTCACTTTCCGTAATCCCAAAGGACAGTATCTTTCTATCTAAAAACACCAACTTTTCACTCACAACAGCTGCCTTTAATGGTCTAGTGTAGCAACAAATTACTAATTCATGGATATTCTTTAAGGAGAGAGAGACCGTGTTCCATTGATTTAACTACTCTCAAAACACTGTGATTTGTGGGATTTGGCCCAGGTCTTTCACAGGGCTAGCTTGGAAAAGAAACTGGGTATTTTGAATCTCATATTTAAATCTGCAGCATTCCTTTCTTTTTCTGAAAAAATTCACGCAACTTTGGAAAATGCTTGCCTTTCCTGTTACTAAAAAGATTACTTAGTTCTTTAAGCGTTAGGTTATTTTAAATTCTCATGGAACTCTGATGGGATGATTGGTTAACACTGCTAGAGCGGCTGTGTGGGAATTGAGGCACGAAAGATCACAGTGGTTCTTACAAGCAGCAGCCAGCCTGCCTGTGGGAGCACAGTTGAAATTAGAATTCAGATCTATGCGACCATTCCAGTAATACCCAGTTGTGCCATAATTTTGCCCGAACATTTTCTTTGACATCTGGGAATTGATTTGAATGCTGTTTCTGGATCTGGAAATAATTTGCATTATTAGATTAACTGAAAGAAACTCCTCTCCTTTTTTTTTATGGAACATGTTTCGTCAGTTGAATGTTGCCATCTATTCCTCTGGAAAGTTCTGATATTCATGTTACTTTTATCCCCACATAAGACTTGGTCACAGCAGCTCTTGTTATTGACTTAAAATAGTAGAAGTGCAAAATTATGGAAAAAAAGTCAGTCATTGGGAATATGTTACTAGATTTAAATCCTCCACTGAGAAAGAGACGTGGCATGGACAGAAAGTCCACTTTTGGACTTCATAAAAAGTTAATATTTTTAGTAAGAAAGAGGGGTGAAAGGGCATCTAATTGGAGTTTGTAAAAATCAACATTTCCAACATTCCCAAACACAAGTAGGCTCAGGGAGCTTAGAAACCATCACTAAGGAAAAACGAATATTGCTTTGCAAGGAGACATACAAACCTTCAGTGTATGGGCCAAAATAGAATTCTGCTCAGAAAGCATTTAGGCGACTCAGGAATAACAGAAGCATGCAGAGAGGCTGCACATCTCTGCAAGATTTGCTGTCAGAGTTTGTGCCATCCTGAGAAGTGCCTGGACTGGGATGCCTGGTGCCCAGGCCATGGCGGATGCTCTGAGGTGCTCGTAATGCACAAGCTGTGCCCCGTTGAGCTGCATATCATTCAAGACTAATTTCACTACTCCCGCTTTTCACCATTTCTTGTCGTGCTAATATCTGTCATGTAAAATCCATACTCCATCCTGTTGAACCCACCCTCACTTTTTAGATACTCACTGCGACTCAATAGATGGGACACCCTCAAGTTTTAGAGGACGTTGTGGGAAGTTACAAGTACAGTTGGCCCTGTGTATCCGTGGATTCCACATCTTTGGATTCAACCAACCACAGCCTGAAAATATTAAAGAAAAATAGATGTTTATATCTGTACTGAACACATACAGGCTTTTTTTTGTTATTATTCCCTAAACAACACAGCAGAATTTATAGAGCATTTACATTGCATTATTATAAGTAATCTAGAGATGATTTACAGTGTACGGGAGGATGTGCGTGGGTTACACACAGGCATTTACACCAGGGACTTGAGCATCCTGGATTTTGGTATCGGGGAGTCCTGGAATCAGTCACCCCTGTCCCACAAGGGACCATTGTGTTCAACTGTTTTTGATCAACATAATGGCAAATTGTATGACTCAATAGAATAAAAAAAGTGCTTGGAACAAGTGCCTTGGTATTATATGCAATTTGAAGAATCAAGGGAAGAGTCTTCAAAGAAAAAAAAATATGGTCAAGGGAAGGAAAGGTAATTAAAGGAGGAAATGGATCTACCTTCAGAGTGTCTCACGTTTCCCGTCCCCTCGCTGGCTGCCTCCCTGCCGCCCAGCAGCCCCGTCCTCAGAGCCCATCTTCTTTCCACTGTCACCAGCCGCACTGAGGCTTTTGCTGTAAGGTGTTTGCTGAGCACGTGCTTGGAGGCTGGCTGGCTGTCCGTGCTGGTGCGCTGGCTGTGAGGAAGGCCAGGCTGCAGTCATGCGGCTGGGCACAGAGGTTCAACAACTGTCCTTCTTTCTTTCTAACAGAACACAGACAGCAATTAGAATAGCTTAGGGAGGGTGAGAGACGGCATGTTTATGTGTGTGTGTGTGTGTGTGTGTGTGTGTGTGTGTGTGTTTTAGACAGGTCTTGCTCTGTCACCCAGGCTGGAGTGCAGTGGCACAATCTCAGCTCCCTGCAACCTCCGCCTCCCGGGCTCAAGCCATCCTTTCACCTCAGCCTCCAGAGCAGCTAGGACTACAGGCGGTCACCACCACACGTGGCTAATTTTCGTATTTTTTTGGTAGACATGGGGTTTTGCCATGTTGTCCAGGGTGATCTTGAACTCCTGGGCTCAAGCAATCCACCCGCCTCAGCCTCCCAGAGTGCTGGGATTCCAGGCGTGAGCCACTGCACCTGGCCTGGAGGATGTATTTACCCGTTGAAACAGGATTGAGGGTGTATTTGGCCAGCGGAAGGGAGAATGGAATGGGGTGAGCTGGGAGGGGTGTCTGCCTGTGCGGCCAAGCCTGCTGGGTGTGGGCAACCTTTATATGGTACTTCTTCTAAGCGTTTCTTCAAGGTAGAGCAGGAGGCGCTCTCACAATACCTTCGCGCACTGACCTTGCAGCTGAATCCACTCGCGATGCTGAGTCTCTCGGGGACTCAGCGGTGTCCTGGCTTGGACGCAACACGGGCAAAGCTCTCTCTGAAGCCAAGTCATGGGTCGGGAGGAGCGCTTGTCCTCACACAGTGTTCATCATGGGTCCCACGAGAGGCTCAAAACGATTCAAAGAAAGAGGTTGTGGACCAAGGAGGAGAGAAAACGAGTGAAGTGTGTTCATCAAGGGAAGTTCCAAGTGTAGGCAGGAAATAGCATCCAGTTCAGCTGGGGGAAGGAAAGCACACACGGCTGGGAACAATTTCATGGCAAACGCCACTCCATGGCCTGGAGCTGTGGGATGTCCTCATTCTGAGGGGGTCTTGGTGGCATTGGGGCCCTCTATTAAACAGGAGCTTGCAGAATGGGTAAAGGTAAAAAGCAGAAGGCCAGCCCCCCTTAGTATCCAGACAGGTTCACTCGGCCGGGCTCTGCCCAGTTCCTTCGTCGTGCCGCAGCCCCAGGCTCATCTTGCATAATATCTAATAAATGTTCACACATAGACTGCTCTGGTGCTCCTGAAGTGCAGGGGTGACAGGCCGTCCTGAAGTCAGGTGCCCCCAAAAAGTGAGAGCTGCTGTCCGCCACGTGGCCCGTGCCAGGCCTGACAGGGCTCCCTGGGGTGTTTTCCCTAACCAAAATGAGCCATAGAACATCCAGAGAACAAAACCAGAGTGGGATCTGGTGAGACAGAAATTCAGAAGAACGGAGACCGAGGTCAGGAAGCTGCAGGCCGATCACAGGCTTTGGAAGAGCTGGCACAGTGTGCCCTGCAGAGGGCTCTCCAGGGCTCTACCTGGAGAGAAGACATCCTCCGTCACTTTACCCCGTGCGGAGTTCTGAGGAGTTCCTTTTGTTGGGAGTAAAGTATGAGTTGGAAAACCCTGATATTAAATTCTTGTTTAGTATAAAAATGCAGCAGTGTTCTTCCAGAGAAATATTCAGATGTAGTTGACAGTCACATGCAGAATGCCTTGTGATGTAGTCAGCATCTTAGCAACCGGAGCCCACTCTTAATCCGCGCTCCCGCGCACATGAACACGACGGTGATTGTTCACAGGGCCCTGGGTGTCCTCATGTGCTTTCCGAGTTATCAGAGGAAGATTAAATTACGAGAATAGTGTCTCCTAAATACGTTTTATTGTATTCTGATTCTTTCAGTGTTGATACATCTATGCATGGCATGCATGCTGATATTTGCTTGAACAGAGTGCTACATTTTCTGACCTTCCAGAATGAATTTATTAGACTGTGAAAAGCGTTAGACTCCAGAGATTATACTCCGGGGCTTTCTTCCCGCCACTGAGAAATACATGTGGGATGTACGTACTTGGTACCGTGAAACAAACATCAGGCAGACATTTTGGTTTGCCAGGAAAATTCAAACACTTATCTTCTCTCTCTCTTTTAACTCAAGATAGGATCATAGAATTTTCGAGGTGGGAGGGAACTAAGAGGTATCCATTCTATCCTCCTGTTTTATCGGTAAGGAAACCAGGGCACAGGGCAGGCTTGGCTTTCGCCCCATGCCGAATGGTGTGTGCATTGCTCAAACACGGCATCATTGGTGGAGGGCACATGAGCTTGGACTCAGACATGTGGATTTTAATTCTCTTTTAGTCACCAAGTCACAGTGTGGTATTAGAAGTTCTTCAGCCCCTGGGAATTTGCAGTGTCCTGCCTTGCAGTGGGGAGGCTGTGATTTCCACCGAAGCTGCTGTCCTCGCTCCGTTTCCTGTGTGTGCCTGGCACACTGTGGGTATCCTGCACACACACTCTTCCTGTCAGTGTCCAGCTTCCAGCCTCGGAAAGGGTCCCCTTCCTGGTGTGTCCGCGAGGGGCAGGAATGCGTAGTCCCAGGACGGCTCAGATTCTGCATCTGCGCTTGTGCCCATGCTGTACACAGGCCGGGATGCCCCACAGCCACAGCCGTGGTACTCTGTGCAGAAGTCCTGTGGGGTGTGCCGAGTTTCCTTCCTGCCACGTAGGAAGTTACTTAGGATACACATTGAGTGATGTTCACTGAAAGAGAAGTTCGTGATATTCTCGGACTCCAGAGCCAGTGGATGCGTTTACAGATTCTTATTGGATGGAACAGTTTTCAACCTTTTCTCTCTTTGCCTCATATGCTAAACTTCTTTACTTTAATTCTCCTTTCCCTGCCAGATTTGGCATTTTCCAGTCTGCAGGAGGGGTAGTGCTGGATACGACTTTCAGCCCCGAACCTGTTGGGTGAATGTCATTGTTGCTGTGTCGTGAAGAAGTGGCGCTCGGTCCTCCCAGGTGTGACTTGAACTTGTTTCTCTGGCTTGAAATGGAAGGGTTCCTTTTTGTAGATTTCACCTATCAATAGTGAACAGAAATGCCTGAATTTGGTTCTTGCACCCCGTTCCCGTGAGATAGGGCATTTCATGGACCAGGCAGGATCGCTCCTGGTAAAGAGGGAGGTCTGATTCCACTCCGAGCCGTCAGTTCCTGACCAGCTGGAAGAACGGACAGCAACGGCCGGAGCAGCAGGTGCTGGGTTGGGTCAGGCGTTGCCGAGGGCTTGGTGCACCTGCGAGAAAAGGTGCTGGCGGTCGCGGTGGGGTTTCCCGGCCAGGAGAGGTGTGATGCCGTGGAGCGGTGTGCACCCCTGTGGAGCTGGGGACGTGGCACCGTGAGATGATGCCTTGCTGCTGAGCTGTCTGGGAGATTCCAGTCATTCCGACTGATGATTCTGCACCTGCCTGTTTTGGTTGTGTTGTCGCCCTCCTGTATCTGTGATGTGCTGCGACTAAGCCCATCCTTTCTCGATTCTTCACTAGGCGTTTGCTTAACGCACAGATTCCCGCCCTTCTGCCCAGCCCTTTGGTGTTCCTCCTTGCAAGCTGAGGTGGCTCCCAGCTCCATATGCGTTTCAGCTCTGGCACCTGCCCGTCTTCTCCCCTCTGCACCTTGCTGTGCCCCGGATGCTATGCCCAGACTCAAGGCTCCCATGTCTCCTCCACAAGGCCTGAGCGTGCAGCCGCGATACGGCACCCAGGGTGGAATGCAAACCTGGGCCTCAGGCTGGCCCCATTCCTCCCTGTTGCGTGGACACATTGTTTTCAGGCAGGATGACCCTCTCTGTCCCCAGCATCCGCCTTGCGTCGGGAATCCTCAAATTGCCATCTCATTGAAGACAGGGGCCAGACCTGCTTTTTCTTGAGGGCCCCGCAGGGCTCATGCTGAGAACAGTGGCTGGAGCTGCACCTTGATGAATTCTGTTCTTCAGAGTTGACAGCGAACTGCATGGAGAAATGTTGTATTCGGGAGTGGGTAGTTTTGCACGGGAGTACTCAGCGCTCAGTGGTGCTTTTTACTGGATGTCTAGACTCTAGAGATCTTCCTGTCTGATAACAGAAACAGCGATGAACAGCAGTCACAGCAGAGGCTGGCCTTACAGTTAGTATTTAATGGGAGCATCTCAGAAGCCTACAGAGTCTTCAATGGAAAGTGCTGCATGTGTGGATTTCAGTGCCATTGCCACTCAGGATGTGTGGACTCAGGATGTGCGGCCAGGTCTCGCTTTTGGTGTTGTCGGACTCAGTGGAGTGAGGATTTGGGGAGGTCGCCTTCTTCCCTTCTTCTGGCCCTACACGCCTCGTGTTGGAGCCGTGGCTTGGAGTTGCTGTGTCTGGGGCCTTTGTTACTGATCTGTTGTTACTGTGGACGAGGAGCAGAAGTTGGCTAAGCCCCTTCCCAGTAGAGAGTGATGCTAACATCGAGTGACCCTGGGCATAGGGTCCTGCCTGGGCCCCGGACTGTCACGGCAGGCTTCCTAGAGAGAGGTTGGTCAGGCCACTGGATGGTTTCCCACCTCAGTACAGAGGGCCGTGGGCCTGATGGCCTTTGGAGGCCAGAGGATGTGGGAAGATCCATGAGTTCCATTGGCGCTGGGGCCCAGAGAGTGGGGCTGTAGGCTCTGGAGTCCCATCTGGGGCTGCTCTCCACTGAGCTCCAGCACACAGGGCTCAGGTGACACGGAAGAGTGAGCTGTCAAGGACACAGTTGAGTGCATGGTCTCTGTTTCAGCTCAGGTGAGGTGATGGGCCTGGTAAGCAGGTAGTGACGGTGCTGGCCCTTTGCACAACACTGGCATTGAAGGCAGAGGCCGATGGGGTGAGAAGGTAGCAGTGGTGCTGGTGCTTTGCATGGTGTTGGCACGGAAGGCAGAGACCTGTGGGGAGAGCAGGTGGTGACAGTACTGAGGCTTTCCACAGCATGAGCACTCAAGGCAGAGGCCTATGGGGTGAGCAGGTATCGATGGTGCTGGTGCTTTGCACGGTGTTGGTGCCGAAGGCAGAGGCTGCGGAGGAGGGCAGGTGCTGGAGGACTGGCCATCCCATTGCTTGAGGAGTGCTGTGGGCGCCGCATTTTGAGGACCTCTAGATAGAGCCCAAAGCCTGTCGTTTCCTTAAGGAGTCCTTCCTTGTTCAACTGGTGACATCCGCAGAGACTATCTCCAAAGCGTCTCATCCACGGGAACTTTGCCATTGGCCCTGGCATTGGTGGCTGCTTAGAATAGCAGACCCTGTCCTGTTCCCGCCAGGGCAGCGGTGGGCGGGGCCGCCTGAGCGCACCTGGAGGCGGAATGCATGGGGCACTGCTGGTGCACTGCGTGTTAGTCCATTCTTGTGTTTCTGTAAAGGAATACCCGAGACTGGGCAATGTAAAAAGAAAAGAGATTGATTTTGGCCCACGGTTCTGCAGACTGTATAGGGAGCATGGTGCCAGCATCTGCTTTCAGTGAAGCCTTAAGAAGCTTAGGATCATGGTGGAAGATCAAGGGGAGCCCATGTGTCACATGGCAAGAGTGGGAGCAAGAGAGAGAAGGGAAGGCGCCACGCACTCTGAAACCGCCAGATCTCGCGTGAACTCAGCGAGAACTCACTCGTTGTAATGAGCACCAAGCCATTCGTAAGGGACCCACCCCCATGGCCCAGACACCGCCCCTTGGGCCCCACCTCCAACAAAGGGAATTGGTCGCAACATGAGGTTTGGAGGCAGCAGATGTCCAAACCCTGTCATGCCGGGCACGGGACCTTCCAGAGCAGCCCCTCTCTCGCTGCTTTCAGGATTGACTTCCTGGTATGACTTAGGCTCAGTCAGTTCTTAAAGGAATCTGTGGCTTGCCATTTGATTTGCATCATTCTTAGTCTGCATTTTCATCATGGGCACACTGAATTATTTCATAAGTTTAGACTTTCTTTTAAATGCTTGAAGCATTTAAGTTTTATTTGATAAGTGTTCGTGTGTGTGTGTGTGTGTGTGTCCTCGTCTCTGGCACAAGTTCGTAATTTTTCATTTGTGTGTATGTGGTTTTTCTTTTTGTGGTTCTTAGATAATTTTCTGTGTGCTGGACCTAATCTGAGGCTAGTTTTTCATGAGGGATTTGTCGGCTATTGATAGGATCCAGTATTTGCATATATAATTTGCATAAGCCTTTGCATATTAAAATGGATTGCCATTTTAGGTCTGTATTTTACTAGAATTTTAAAAAGCTAGGGATATTTGTCTCTGGATTAAAGGTTAGAAAGTAAGACTCCAGTTACTGAGATTTTACCTGATTCTGTGTGCATGGTTCACATAGCGATATCCATTTACAGGAGGCCTTGTCTCCTGCTTTCTTTACAAAGGAAGCCATTGATTTGAAAGAAGTATTTTCACAGATTAGTAAGACATTTGGGCGAACTGTTAGCTGCCAAATATGTTCCTGTATAGATGTGCCAAATCTGAGTGTTACTCATGTTCTTTCTCTTAACTCCAGAATAGTTACGTTCAGCACTATGAATAAACTCTCTTCCAAATTTAATACAATTACTGTTTTATTTAATAACCTACTTGGTTACTGAAATGTATCACTTAAAATGATAATTCCACGGTGCCATTTGTTGAGCTGGCCATCCTATAGAAAACTTACATACATGCTTGAATCTCATATCTGAAACCTGATGGAGAATGGCAGCTGCCTTCAAAGTCATGAAATTAGGTTGTTGGTACCTATGATAATCCAGTGATTGATTCCAATATAGACATTATTGGGATAGTTTGTTCATTGGACTGGACAATTAGAGAACATTTTTGATATTGAAATGATGGCCAGGTTTCCAGTCTGACTAGTTAAATCGTGTTTCCTTTGATTTAAAATTAATCTGTGATGTCACTGGTTTTTAAAAATTGATTACTACGTGACTCATGAGAATGTGATTTTTATAGATTATTTTGGTATTAGACTAGGACATGATAGGAGTAGAATGGATTGAAATTTTTTCATTTTTAAGAAATATTACTGGGTTCCACTTTTTCAAAAATGATGGAAGATGGTAGGTCCAGGGCCATGAGACTGAAATCAAGGCCTAAACCTTCGGAAGCATCATGGACAGATAGGGATGTGTTGGTAAGAACCTTGAAATGCAGTTAAAGGTGCCCCCAGAAGGTGGCCCAGGAAGTTCCTGAAGTTCAGGTATGAAAAAAGCAATTGGAAGATACTGGCTCGGGAATTTTCAGAAGCTCTGAACAGAAGGTTCTGGACAGGTTGTGCGTCACACCAGCAAGACAGAGTCTCTGCGGTTTCTATGGCGATAGCCTACACTCCACTTAGAAACAAATTCTTGATGTTGTTTTGAAACCTCAGTAACAAAAGGGCACCGTGTTTGCTTTTGCAGAACAGCCTGGTAGCCGTGTGGTGTCTGGCACACATTGGATTCCTTGATACCTTTTCCGTAGCCACTGCTCGGCGCATCATTTTCCATTCTGGGTCAGAATTTCCTGGTTTTTCTTTCTCGAGTGGAAGATCTTTTTCTTTGAGTTTAAAGATCTCTTGATTTGGGGGATGCTGCTGCTGGTGGTTGTGGAAGTTTCCTGGGCAGTGTGCAGCTGTCAGCCCAGCAGGGCGTGTCTGGAATGGGGACAAGAAGCTGACCTTTCCCTGGTCACAGGGTGTCCAAGGTCACCCACACCCTCCTTTGTGCACTGCTGGCCTTGGTCATCGTCTTCCTTCACTGTGGGCACCTCTGTTCCTCCCCCTACTCCTCTTCTTACTAGAATGGGCAGAGTCAGGAGCCCAGGGGGCATCTTAGCACAAAACACCTCAGTGAGCCCAGAGGCTGGGGAGCGTGGATCGCTGCATCTGGAGGCCACGGCTCTAGGTCCAGTCTCAGAGGATGCCTGAGCTTGTTGTCTTTTATCTGTCCCAAGGCCATGGACAGAATCCCAGGCCAGGAGGAGTCTCCATGTGCCTGCATGTGCCATTGTTGCTCCCCACACACCTGTTTCCTCCTGGGACCCTCAGGCCCTTGGCCCTGGGTGCCATCTGCATCTTTCACTTCTCAGCTCTTTCTGATGCCCTGTGCTGGGGGAGGGGCTTCCAAGACAAGACCTGAGACCCCAGACCCATCTTCTTGGCTCAGGACTCCTCATCCCCTACCAGGTGCTGCTGATCTTGTCCCCGGGAGGGAGAGGGGGAGGCAAGGCCCGACTTCCCCGGGGTCAGCCTGCATCTCGTGCTGACCTCCCTGCCCTGCCCGCTCGCCCTCCTCCTGAGCGGCCTCCTGGCCTCTGCGTGGGCTTCAGGGCTAGCTATGGCAGGAGGAGCTCCCATTTCCTGGGCTAGACCCATGCTGGGCTCCTGGTTTTAGAGTTCTGCTCGTCCTTTAGAACATCCACACATCTTTTGTGAACACCTGCACATTGCAAAGAAATCCAGATGGTGAGGAAGTGCTTGGAAAGGAGCGATCCTCCTCTGTTGACTGTCCTTACAGGCCTCACCTCTTCCTGAGAGTTTACTTCTGACCCTCCTAGGTCTTTAAAATGTATTTGCTTGTGTAAGCGTATGTGTAGATTTTTTTCTTGTTTTGGTACGTAGTAAGCGCATTTGATGTGTCTTGTTCCTCAGCCTGCTTCCCCATGTGACAGTATGTCTTGGGAATCTCCCTGTGTGGGCGGAGGACTCTCCTCTCTTGGACTCTTTGGGAGTTCAGGGTGATCTTGTTCTATTTGCCTGTTGATCATTGTTCAGGTCCTTTCCAAATTTCATTACAAACAGTGCTGCAGTAAACATGCTGCAGTAAACATGCTGACAACACTTAGGAGGATTTCATGATGGATTTCTTTCTTTTTTTTTTTTTTTGAGACAGAATCTCACTCTGTTGTCTAGGGTGGAGTACAGTGGTGCGATCTCGGCTCACTGCAGCCTCTGTCTGTCAGGTTCAAGCGATTCTCCTGCCTCAGCCTCCCAATTAGCTGGGACTACAGGTGCGTGCCACCATGCCTGGCTTATTTTTTTTTTTTGCATTTTTAGTACAGACAGGGTTTCACTGTGTTGGCCAGGCTGGTCTCAAACTCCTGACCTCAGGTGATCCACCCGCCTTGGCCTCCCAAAGTGCTGGGATTACAGGCCTGAGCCACTGCGCCCGGACCACGATGGATTTCTTTAAGTGAAATTGGTAGTTTCAGGAATTTGCACATTTTATATTTTGATAGGTGCTGCCTGTTTGAATGTAATAATCCTCACGTCCACCAAAAGCTTATGAGTGTATGTGTTTCTCCACGCCCTCAATAATTCTTAGTATTATAAATTTTCTAAAATTGCCTTTATGAAACAAAAAAAGTGGTATATTTTTATTGCTTTAATTTCCATTTTCTCTCTCTCTTTTTTTTTTTTTGTGAGCATAAGAGTGTTTTCATGTTTACTGGCCATTTGTATTTCTTCCCTGATGTACTTGTCCATGAACTTTGCACATTTAAAAAATGTGTTGTCCTTTTCTTGTTAATTTATAGGAACCGTTTATATATCGTGGATTTGATTCTCATGTTTTGAATACGTTCTGTTGGTTTCTCATTTGTGTTTTACTTTATGAAGTCTTTTATTGTAGAGGTTC
The DNA here is from genome assembly GCF_029289425.2 of Pan paniscus. Classification (NCBI taxonomy): domain Eukaryota; kingdom Metazoa; phylum Chordata; class Mammalia; order Primates; family Hominidae; genus Pan; species Pan paniscus. The sequence continues at coordinate 93,975,756 of NC_073266.2, read as the reverse complement.
TGAAACATCAGAATTGTCTTTATGGTTTTTGGATTTTACATATACTTTAGACATTCTCTACCCTACCATTTAACTATTCTCATTGATTCAATCTAGTTTGCTTCATTACATTTGCTTTATTCCACATTGTGTTAACCCATGTAAAACCTCGTATATATTCTGTGAGGTACTTTAAACATTTTCCCATATTGATCTGGTTTTTCCAACAAAATTTATTCAACAGTCAGTTGAGTGAATGTTTTCTGGTAGGTTATGTTATGTTTTCTCCACTGATTTGAAGTAGTAACTTTGTCATAGACTCAATCTTTGTGTGCTTTATCTGTATTTCATATAAACCTCCAGCATAGCCCCATGAGGTGAAGGTGCCACTTGTCTCAAAACACAGATAGGAAATCTGAAGTTTAGAGGGTTAAGTAAACTTTCTCAAGATGGTTCCAGTCGTAAGTGTTGAAACCAATAATATATAATAATGTATTATGACATGCCACCAGAGTGTGAAGGGAAGAAGGGCAGGAAGATGGAGAAATGAAGGCTAGGAACTTGCCCTGTGTTCCCGGCATTGTGCCCGTTCTGTCTCTCAGGCTCTTGTCTCCACCCTGATCCTCACCTTTGCAGTCCCTACTCAGGGCCCAGATAGCAGGACCCATGGGCTGGGACTTGGAGGTGGGATGTCTCCATAAGTGTCCATACGGAAAGGAAAGGACCCCGCCTCGGTTCCAGGATCCTTGCTTGCCTGGGAGGAGCCGCTAGGGGTCAGTGTTGTCCATCCAGAGGCCCTGTCCTGTACTGATGGGCCACTGAGGCCCTGGAGGATTGGGTTTTTGGGAGATGATGCCGGCGCTCCCTAGCTTTTTCTTCATTTCCTGTGCATAATTTCCACTCCTTCCAGTGAACTAATGATGCTGCACATAGATGAGAAATAATGTTCCCTTTATCCATGTGTATGTGTTGACATCAGCCTTTACACATTTTTTTTTGGACTCTTGTGGCTTCCTTTAATTCATTCAAATAATATGTTTGTTTTAGAAGTTAGGGATGCCAAATTTAGTACATAAAAATACATTATTCCTGGTTAACTGGATTTTAAATAAACAATAAATACTTTTAAAAAAAAGTTTATGTATGTCCCATGCAATATTTGGGATATACTTACACTGAAGATTCATTTGTTATTTATCTGAAAATCTGTATTTTAGATAACCGGACATGCCGTATTTGAGCTGGTGAGTGTCTTGTGAGTAAACCTTTTCTGGTAGGTTATGTTCTTTTAATGCATGGGGGAAATGTCTGGTCTTGTTGGCTGATTAAAGCCTGTTGAGCACACTCCTTTTGTTTATTACTAGATGGGAGATGTTGGCTACCTCACATCAGCAAAGGCTAGAAGAATAATTAGCTGAGGGAGAGGAGGGGAGACCCTTCAGCAGAGTTTGCTTTCTTTCTGCAGTTTACATTTGTTAATACTTTAAACACGTGGATTAGCTCTATCGAGGGTCAGAACAATGCTTGTGGAAATAGAGATTTAACAGAAAACAGAAATCACCTTCATTCTGTTTCATTTGAATTAAAAAAGTGACTGCTGGCATTTTCTAACATAGCTCTCTAAAAGTTTCTTGAATTAGGATGAAGGAACGTACTTGAGTTTGCTATGCAACATGAAGGCGGTCTTATGTTAATTTGACGTCTGAAATTCCCTGTGCCTCGAAGAGCAGCGCTGGGGGGTTTGCCTGCTTGGTGTCGACGTCAGCTGTCAGAGCAGGAAGCTTGGTTGGGCTTGGGTATTTTTGCACGTGAATTTCTGTGTCGAGGCTCTGCTTGTGTCTCTTACCTGGACGTCGACCCCTCGTGGGTTGTCAGTGACTTGAGTGCCGCATGGGTCCATCACATTTCATTTGCTTTGTGGGACCCTGAAAAATGCAGGAGAAGCTCTGGTAAGAGTTCAGGTGTTGACAAAAGACACAGCTCCGACCACGGGGCATTAGGTCATCTGCATGAGCATACCTCCTGAATTCAAAATCAAAACAGCCCCAAGAATTCCTTCGGTCGTCCTGAGACATGGGCTTCCCAGATGTGGCGAAATGTTTAGCCCTGTCAGTGGCATGTGATCTGTGGCCTGTGATTTTCACAAGAGATGGGGAATCAGTGGTCAGGATCGCACAGTGTGTGAGTGTATCAGCCCTCACTGTGATGTGGTTCCTTTGGTGGACACATTTCCTCTGGCTGTAACTTGATTTTGTCTGTGCATGAGCTAGCCTTATTTAGTTTTGATTAAAAAATGCTAAGTGAATATGTGTGGAAAAAATCCGTGGCCAATCACCATTCTTTTGGGAATTCTATGTCCTGTGCTTGCACTGTTGAAGAATTACTGGTTTATTAGTTGTAGATTCCACGGGGCAAATGGAAAAGGCGTAAAACAGTGGGCTCTTCCCATGCCTCCACTTGCAAAGCGATCTCTCACTTTTTTTTTTCTTTTTTTTGAGAGATGGGTGTATAATTGATGTAGAAGGTTCTGGAACCTGGTGTGGCTCCGAGATAAGGCCCTTCCAAGTCAGGGGAGGTTGTGACTTCACCTGCCTGTTTTTCAGGGGGAACCTTTTCACCTGCGTGTGTGTGTTTCGGGGGAACCTTTTCACCTGCGTGTGTGTTTCAGGGGGAGCCTTTTCACCTGCGTGTGTGTGTTTCGGGGGAACCTTTTCACCTGCGTGTGTGTTTCAGGAGGGAGCCTTTTCACCTGCGTGTGTGTTTCGGGGGGAGCCTTTTCACCTGCATGTGTTTCATGGGGGAACCTTTTCACCTGCATGTGTGTTTCATGGGGGAACCTTTTCACCTGCATGTGTGTTTCATGGGGGAACCTTTTCACCTGCGTGTGTTTCAGGAGGGAGCCTTTTCACCTGCGTGTGTTTCGGGGGAGCCTTTTCACCTGCGTGTGTGTGTTTCAGGAGGGAGCCTTTTCACCTGCGTGTGTTTCGGGGGAACCTTTTCACCTGCGTGTGTGTTTCGGGGGGAGCCTTTTCACCTGCATGTGTTTCATGGGGGAACCTTTTCACCTGAGTGTGTTTCATGGGGGAACCTTTTCACCTGCGTGTGTTTCGGGGGAGCCTTTTCACCTGCGTGTGTGTGTTTCAGGAGGGAGCCTTTTCACCTGCGTGTGTTTCGGGGGAGCCTTTTCACCTGCATGTGTGTTTCAGGAGGGAGCCTTTTCACCTGCGTGTGTTTCGGGGGAGCCTTTTCACCTGCGTGTGTGTGTTTCAGGAGGGAGCCTTTTCACCTGCGTGTGTTTCGGGGGAGCCTTTTCACCTGCGTGTGTTTCGGGGGAGCCTTTTCACCTGCGTGTGTGTGTTTCAGGAGGGAGCCTTTTCACCTGCGTGTGTTTCGGGGGAGCCTTTTCACCTGCATGTGTGTTTCAGGAGGGAGCCTTTTCACCTGCGTGTGTTTCGGGGGAGCCTTTTCACCTGCGTGTGTGTGTTTCAGGAGGGAGCCTTTTCACCTGCGTGTGTTTCGGGGGAGCCTTTTCACCTGCGTGTGTTTCGGGGGAGCCTTTTCACCTGCGTGTGTGTGTTTCAGGAGGGAGCCTTTTCACCTGCGTGTGTTTCGGGGGAACCTTTTCACCTGCGTGTGTTTCGGGGGAACCTTTTCACCTGCGTGTGTGTTTCGGGGGGAGCCTTTTCACCTGCGTGTGTTTCATGGGGGAGCCTTTTCACCTGCGTGTGTTTCATGGGGGAACCTTTTCACCTGCGTGTGTTTCGGGGGAGCCTTTTCACCTGCGTGTGTGTGTTTCAGGAGGGAGCCTTTTCACCTGCGTGTGTTTCAGAGGGGAACCTTTCACCTGCGTGTGGGTGTTTCAGGGGTGAAGCCTTTTTACCTGTGTGTGTTTCGGGGGAACCTTTTCACTGGCATGTGTGTGTTTCAGGGGGGAACCTTTTCGCCTGCATGTGTGTGTTTCAGGGGGAACCTTTTCGCCTGCATGTGTGTGTTTCAGGGGGAACCTTTTCACCTGCGTGTGTTTCAGGGATGAGCCTTATCTCCTGCCAGCATATGTTTTGTCATGTCTTGTTGCTTAAATGGAGTTTGAGGCAAGGTACTGTCAGTTCACATTGCGGACGTATTAATGAGAACACGCAAGAAGGGCTTTGTGTTGTTTCTCTCCACACAGGAACTTCATGAACCCTAGCATTTGATCTGTGCAGCTTTTCCTTTCCTAGCTTGTAAAACTTGTGGCTGTTTTCCTTTTGGGAACGTATATGCATCCCTTCCCTTGTAAAGAATGTGTGTAAATTCTGTTGTGGACATCCGTTTTAATGGGTCTCTGTTAGATTGTGCTGCCAGCTGCAGAGTGCTTGAATCCTGGGGTCTCCGAGTGTTCCAGGTGAGAGTCCTGCGGTGTGCACAGCCCAGGGTCTCCATGCAAACTCCAGGTGGCCAGACGCATCAAGATTTAGAGTTGCGGAGCTCAGTGTGATATTGAGAGTACATCTTGTCTTCCTTTATCAGGTAAAAATGAATCGGTGACAGAAATAAATTATCTTTGCTTTTCTTAAGGATTTGTATGGAGGAGAATTAATTTAGGTGGTTTTTGTTATCTATTCCAGTTTGTCATTGTTTACGATCGGAGATTTCTTTCTAACCTGTTCTGCCCACAATATATGCAATTTCTGCTTGTCCTATCCTCCAGATATATGGAATTCATATCTTCTCCTCCCATGCCTCCCCAGTGCCCCATGTCTGCCCCCCATCATCCCGTCCCTGCTTCTTGCCCCTTGGCTGGAGCCCTCCATTTATTTGCTCTGTGCTAGGGTATGTCTGCTTCACAACCCCTTTCTGTTTAAGTGGTGGTTTCTGGGTATCTTTTAATTCTCTACCTCTCCATAAATACAGAGTCCCACTTCTCTTACAGCCTTAGAACTGCCTCATAATTAGTCGATTTAATTCTGAGGTTGTGCTTGTTGTTTTAACTGTCTTTTGACCTATATTTCTGAATCCTACATTTAGCTTCCGGAAAGTTAGGGCAGTCACGTGTTTGCAGGTGCAGCTCTGCTCCATAGCCTGAGTGTATGAATACATGGTCATCATCCGTCAGGCCCCTGGAGACCGTGGTCTGCTTCTTACTGCCGCAGTGCAGGGAGTGCCGAGGGACCGGCCCGCTCTCCGCAGGCTCTTCTGCGTGGCTGTGGCAGGAGCTGTCTCCTGGTTTGCTGGGTCAGGGCCCTCTCCAGGAACAGTTTGCTGTGTCTTATTTAGTGCTTGTCCTCCGCATCTCTAGCTGATGGTAGTGTCTTCCTGAATTCTAGGCAACTCTACCAAATTCCAATTGGGTGATACTAGCATAGATACCCTGGCTGAATTTTTCTGGGATTTACCTTCACTTGCTCATGTAGCCATGGAGTTATTTAAAATAACAATAATACTCACTGGTAGTCTGCTGCATTATTTAATTTCTAAGATTAAAAACAAAAAACAAAACAAAACAAAACACTTGCCTTAAAATGGCCAGAGTCATACAGTTTGATCCATGTGTGAGGCAGAGAAATTCCTGATGACTTGGGCACCAGACCCGGCCCACTGTGTGATTCAGATCTGTGGAAACTTTTTCAGAAACTTGTCTTTGCTTTGAAAATACTTATGTTATGGCACATTGTACACTTTCTTACTGTAGGTAAAATCAAAGAAATGTGAGGTGTTGGCAAAACATAGGTGATACTTAGTGTAAAGTAGTGCCCTCTGTAATAGTGAAACATGAGGTTTATTTTGGGATGTTGTTCACCCATAGGACCTGCTCCCTGTGGCTTGGATGTTTGAAAAGACTCCAGGAACTTAGTGTGGAATTCTTATGCCCCATTTCCCCTTCAAGCAAACCCTTGAGTTGTCTAGCAGGTTCTGTGGAGAGCAGGGGGAGGGACCCAGTGGCAGCTTTGCAAACACAGAACTCACGGGGGCTCAGCCCGGGCTCTGCTTTCCAGCTCTGAGACAAAGTCTGGCCTCACGGACTGGATCAGGATACCAGTTAGGACGTGGGACTTGTTCCTTAAAGCTCGAAGCCCTGGAGCAACTGCCAGCACAGCGCCTCCATCACCTAAGGCCTAGCCCTGGAGCAGCTGCCAGCACAGCGCCTCCATCACCTAAGGCCTAGCCCTGGAGCAGCTGCCAGCACAGCGCCTCCATCACCTAAGGCCTAGCCCTGGAGCAGCTGCCAGCACAGCGCCTCCATCACCTAAGGCCTAGCCCTGGAGCAACTGCCAGCACAGCGCCTCCATCACCTAAGGCCTAGCCCTGGAGCAGCTGCCAGCACAGCGCCTCCATCACCTAAGGCCTAGCCCTGGAGCAACTGCCAGCACAGCGTCTCCATCACCTAAGGCCTAGCCCTGGAGCAACTGCCAGCACAGCGTCTCCATCACCTAAGGCCTAGCCCTGGAGCAACTGCCAGCACAGCGCCTCCATCACCTAAGGCCTAGCCCTGGAGCAGCTGCCAGCACAGCGTCTCCATCACCTAAGGCCTAGCCCTGGAGCAACTGCCAGCACAGCGCCTCCATCACCTAAGGCCTAGCCCTGGAGCAGCTGCCAGCACAGCGCCTCCATCACCTAAGGCCTAGCCCTGGAGCAGCTGCCAGCACAGCGCCTCCATCACCTAAGGCCTAGCCCTGGAGCAACTGCCAGCACAGCGTCTCCATCACCTAAGGCCTAGCCCTGGAGCAGCTGCCAGCACAGCGCCTCCATCACCTAAGGCCTAGCCCTGGAGCAGCTGCCAGCACAGCGCCTCCATCACCTAAGGCCTAGCCCTGGAGCAACTGCCAGCACAGCGCCTCCATCACCTAAGGCCTAGCCCTGGAGCAACTGCCAGCACAGCGCCTCCATCACCTAAGGCCTAGCCCTGGAGCAGCTGCCAGCACAGCGCCTCCATCACCTAAGGCCTAGCCCTGGAGCAGCTGCCAGCACAGCGCCTCCATCACCTAAGGCCTAGCCCTGGAGCAGCTGCCAGCACAGCGTCTCCATCACCTAAGGCCTAGCCCTGGAGCAGCTGCCAGCACAGCGCCTCCATCACCTAAGGCCTAGCCCTGGAGCAGCTGCCAGCACAGCGTCTCCATCACCTAAGGCCTAGCCCTGGAGCAGCTGCCAGCACAGCGCCTCCATCACCTAAGGCCTAGCCCTGGAGCAGCTGCCAGCACAGCGTCTCCATCACCTAAGGCCTAGCCCTGGAGCAACTGCCAGCACAGCGCCTCCATCACCTAAGGCCTAGCCCTGGAGCAGCTGCCAGCACAGCGTCTCCATCACCTAAGGCCTAGCCCTGGAGCAGCTGCCAGCACAGCGCCTCCATCACCTAAGGCCTAGCCCTGGAGCAACTGCCAGCACAGCGTCTCCATCACCTAAGGCCTAGCCCTGGAGCAACTGCCAGCACAGCGCCTCCATCACCTAAGGCCTAGCCCTGGAGCAACTGCCAGCACAGCGCCTCCATCACCTAAGGCCTAGCCCTGGAGCAGCTGCCAGCACAGCGCCTCCATCACCTAAGGCCTAGCCCTGGAGCAGCTGCCAGCACAGCGCCTCCATCACCTAAGGCCTAGCCCTGGAGCAACTGCCAGCACAGCGCCTCCATCACCTAAGGCCTAGCCCTGGAGCAGCTGCCAGCACAGCGCCTCCATCACCTAAGGCCTAGCCCTGGAGCAACTGCCAGCACAGCGTCTCCATCACCTAAGGCCTAGCCCTGGAGCAACTGCCAGCACAGCGTCTCCATCACCTAAGGCCTAGCCCTGGAGCAACTGCCAGCACAGCGCCTCCATCACCTAAGGCCTAGCCCTGGAGCAGCTGCCAGCACAGCGTCTCCATCACCTAAGGCCTAGCCCTGGAGCAACTGCCAGCACAGCGCCTCCATCACCTAAGGCCTAGCCCTGGAGCAGCTGCCAGCACAGCGCCTCCATCACCTAAGGCCTAGCCCTGGAGCAGCTGCCAGCACAGCGCCTCCATCACCTAAGGCCTAGCCCTGGAGCAACTGCCAGCACAGCGTCTCCATCACCTAAGGCCTAGCCCTGGAGCAGCTGCCAGCACAGCGCCTCCATCACCTAAGGCCTAGCCCTGGAGCAGCTGCCAGCACAGCGCCTCCATCACCTAAGGCCTAGCCCTGGAGCAACTGCCAGCACAGCGCCTCCATCACCTAAGGCCTAGCCCTGGAGCAACTGCCAGCACAGCGCCTCCATCACCTAAGGCCTAGCCCTGGAGCAGCTGCCAGCACAGCGCCTCCATCACCTAAGGCCTAGCCCTGGAGCAGCTGCCAGCACAGCGCCTCCATCACCTAAGGCCTAGCCCTGGAGCAGCTGCCAGCACAGCGTCTCCATCACCTAAGGCCTAGCCCTGGAGCAGCTGCCAGCACAGCGCCTCCATCACCTAAGGCCTAGCCCTGGAGCAGCTGCCAGCACAGCGTCTCCATCACCTAAGGCCTAGCCCTGGAGCAGCTGCCAGCACAGCGCCTCCATCACCTAAGGCCTAGCCCTGGAGCAGCTGCCAGCACAGCGTCTCCATCACCTAAGGCCTAGCCCTGGAGCAACTGCCAGCACAGCGCCTCCATCACCTAAGGCCTAGCCCTGGAGCAGCTGCCAGCACAGCGTCTCCATCACCTAAGGCCTAGCCCTGGAGCAGCTGCCAGCACAGCGCCTCCATCACCTAAGGCCTAGCCCTGGAGCAACTGCCAGCACAGCGTCTCCATCACCTAAGGCCTAGCCCTGGAGCAGCTGCCAGCACAGCGCCTCCATCACCTAAGGCCTAGCCCTGGAGCAACTGCCAGCACAGCGCCTCCATCACCTAAGGCCTAGCCCTGGAGCAACTGCCAGCACAGCGCCTCCATCACCTAAGGCCTAGCCCTGGAGCAGCTGCCAGCACAGCGCCTCCATCACCTAAGGCCTAGCCCTGGAGCAACTGCCAGCACAGCGCCTCCATCACCTAAGGCCTAGCCCTGGAGCAACTGCCAGCACAGCGTCTCCATCACCTAAGGCCTAGCCCTGGAGCAGCTGCCAGCACAGCGCCTCCATCACCTAAGGCCTAGCCCTGGAGCAGCTGCCAGCACAGCGCCTCCATCACCTAAGGCCTAGCCCTGGAGCAGCTGCCAGCACAGCGTCTCCATCACCTAAGGCCTAGCCCTGGAGCAGCTGCCAGCACAGCGTCTCCATCACCTAAGGCCTAGCCCTGGAGCAACTGCCAGCACAGCGCCTCCATCACCTAAGGCCTAGCCCTGGAGCAGCTGCCAGCACAGCGCCTCCATCACCTAAGGCCTAGCCCTGGAGCAGCTGCCAGCACAGCGTCTCCATCACCTAAGGCCTAGCCCTGGAGCAGCTGCCAGCACAGCGTCTCCATCACCTAAGGCCTAGCCCTGGAGCAGCTGCCAGCACAGCGTCTCCATCACCTAAGGCCTAGCCCTGGAGCAGCTGCCAGCACAGCGCCTCCATCACCTAAGGCCTAGCCCTGGAGCAGCTGCCAGCACAGCGCCTCCATCACCTAAGGCCTAGCCCTGGAGCAGCTGCCAGCACAGCGCCTCCATCACCTAAGGCCTAGCCCTGGAGCAGCTGCCAGCACAGCGTCTCCATCACCTAAGGCCTAGCCCTGGAGCAACTGCCAGCACAGCGCCTCCATCACCTAAGGCCTAGCCCTGGAGCAGCTGCCAGCACAGCGCCTCCATCACCTAAGGCCTAGCCCTGGAGCAGCTGCCAGCACAGCGCCTCCATCACCTAAGGCCTAGCCCTGGAGCAGCTGCCAGCACAGCGTCTCCATCACCTAAGGCCTAGCCCTGGAGCAACTGCCAGCACAGCGCCTCCATCACCTAAGGCCTAGCCCTGGAGCAACTGCCAGCACAGCGCCTCCATCACCTAAGGCCTAGCCCTGGAGCAGCTGCCAGCACAGCGCCTCCATCACCTAAGGCCTAGCCCTGGAGCAGCTGCCAGCACAGCGCCTCCATCACCTAAGGCCTAGCCCTGGAGCAACTGCCAGCACAGCGCCTCCATCACCTAAGGCCTAGCCCTGGAGCAGCTGCCAGCACAGCGTCTCCATCACCTAAGGCCTAGCCCTGGAGCAGCTGCCAGCACAGCGCCTCCATCACCTAAGGCCTAGCCCTGGAGCAGCTGCCAGCACAGCGCCTCCATCACCTAAGGCCTAGCCCTGGAGCAGCTGCCAGCACAGCGTCTCCATCACCTAAGGCCTAGCCCTGGAGCAGCTGCCAGCACAGCGTCTCCATCACCTAAGGCCTAGCCCTGGAGCAGCTGCCAGCACAGCGTCTCCATCACCTAAGGCCTAGCCCTGGAGCAACTGCCAGCACAGCGCCTCCATCACCTAAGGCCTAGCCCTGGAGCAACTGCCAGCACAGCGCCTCCATCACCTAAGGCCTAGCCCTGGAGCAACTGCCAGCACAGCGTCTCCATCACCTAAGGCCTAGCCCTGGAGCAACTGCCAGCACAGCGCCTCCATCACCTAAGGCCTAGCCCTGGAGCAACTGCCAGCACAGCGTCTCCATCACCTAAGGCCTAGCCCTGGAGCAACTGCCAGCACAGCGTCTCCATCACCTAAGGCCTAGCCCTGGAGCAACTGCCAGCACAGCGCCTCCATCACCTAAGGCCTAGCCCTGGAGCAACTGCCAGCACAGCGCCTCCATCACCTAAGGCCTAGCCCTGGAGCAACTGCCAGCACAGCGTCTCCATCACCTAAGGCCTAGCCCTGGAGCAACTGCCAGCACAGCGCCTCCATCACCTAAGGCCTAGCCCTGGAGCAACTGCCAGCACAGCGTCTCCATCACCTAAGGCCTAGCCCTGGAGCAACTGCCAGCACAGCGTCTCCATCACCTAAGGCCTAGCCCTGGAGCAACTGCCAGCACAGCGCCTCCATCACCTAAGGCCTAGCCCTGGAGCAACTGCCAGCACAGCGCCTCCATCACCTAAGGCCTAGCCCTGGAGCAACTGCCAGCACAGCGCCTCCATCACCTAAGGCCTAGCCCTGGAGCAACTGCCAGCACAGCGCCTCCATCACCTAAGGCCTAGCCCTGGAGCAACTGCCAGCACAGCGCCTCCATCACCTAAGGCCTAGCCCTGGAGCAGCTGCCAGCACAGCGCCTCCATCACCTAAGGCCTAGCCCTGGAGCAGCTGCCAGCACAGCGTCTCCATCACCTAAGGCCTAGCCCTGGAGCAGCTGCCAGCACAGCGTCTCCATCACCTAAGGCCTAGCCCTGGAGCAGCTGCCAGCACAGCGTCTCCATCACCTAAGGCCTAGCCCTGGAGCAGCTGCCAGCACAGCGTCTCCATCACCTAAGGCCTAGCCCTGGAGCAACTGCCAGCACAGCGTCTCCATCACCTAAGGCCTAGCCCTGGAGCAACTGCCAGCACAGCGTCTCCATCACCTAAGGCCTAGCCCTGGAGCAGCTGCCAGCACAGCGTCTCCATCACCTAAGGCCTAGCCCTGGAGCAGCTGCCAGCACAGCGTCTCCATCACCTAAGGCCTAGCCCTGGAGCAGCTGCCAGCACAGCGCCTCCATCACCTAAGGCCTAGCCCTGGAGCAACTGCCAGCACAGCGTCTCCATCACCTAAGGCCTAGCCCTGGAGCAGCTGCCAGCACAGCGTCTCCATCACCTAAGGCCTAGCCCTGGAGCAGCTGCCAGCACAGCGTCTCCATCACCTAAGGCCTAGCCCTGGAGCAACTGCCAGCACAGCGCCTCCATCACCTAAGGCCTAGCCCTGGAGCAACTGCCAGCACAGCGCCTCCATCACCTAAGGCCTAGCCCTGGAGCAGCTGCCAGCACAGCGCCTCCATCACCTAAGGCCTAGCCCTGGAGCAACTGCCAGCACAGCGCCTCCATCACCTAAGGCCTAGCCCTGGAGCAACTGCCAGCACAGCGTCTCCATCACCTAAGGCCTAGCCCTGGAGCAACTGCCAGCACATCGCCTCCATCACCTAAGGCCTAGCCCTGGAGCAACTGCCAGCACAGCGCCTCCATCACCTAAGGCCTAGCCCTGGAGCAGCTGCCAGCACAGCGCCTCCATCACCTAAGGCCTAGCCCTGGAGCAGCTGCCAGCACAGCGCCTCCATCACCTAAGGCCTAGCCCTGGAGCAACTGCCAGCACAGCGCCTCCATCACCTAAGGCCTAGCCCTGGAGCAACTGCCAGCACAGCGCCTCCATCACCTAAGGCCTAGCCCTGGAGCAGCTGCCAGCACAGCGCCTCCATCACCTAAGGCCTAGCCCTGGAGCAGCTGCCAGCACAGCGCCTCCATCACCTAAGGCCTAGCCCTGGAGCAACTGCCAGCACAGCGCCTCCATCACCTAAGGCCTAGCCCTGGAGCAACTGCCAGCACAGCGTCTCCATCACCTAAGGCCTAGCCCTGGAGCAACTGCCAGCACAGCGCCTCCATCACCTAAGGCCTAGCCCTGGAGCAACTGCCAGCACAGCGCCTCCATCACCTAAGGCCTAGCCCTGGAGCAACTGCCAGCACAGCGCCTCCATCACCTAAGGCCTAGCCCTGGAGCAACTGCCAGCACAGCGCCTCCATCACCTAAGGCCTAGCCCTGGAGCAACTGCCAGCACAGCGCCTCCATCACCTAAGGCCTAGCCCTGGAGCAACTGCCAGCACAGCGCCTCCATCACCTAAGGCCTAGCCCTGGAGCAACTGCCAGCACAGCGTCTCCATCACCTAAGGCCTAGCCCTGGAGCAACTGCCAGCACAGCGCCTCCATCACCTAAGGCCTAGCCTGCCATACCTCTGGCAGCCAGGACAGCAGCCTGGGAGCCTCAGCTGCCCTGCTCCTCTTGGGAGGTTTATGACTTCTGAACTTGACTTCACACCCTGTCTCTAGAGCCCTTTTCCAATATGCACCAGCCTAAACGCAGAATGACTTCCTAAGTGTAATTCATCTTGCTTTGTAAACGTGTCAGTAGTTGACCCTGAACATACATATTGTGCATAAGAGTGGTGTTTGGGATGCATGTTGATCCTTGAGCAGGAGGCGCACACTGCATTCTAGGGCAGGAGCTGTTAGAAATTGTCCACGCCCAGGTGCTCAAGTCAGAATCACAGTCATCATGGGACGTCTCCTTGTTTGTTCTCTTCCATTTCTCTCCTTTTGGGCACCACCAAAATTCATGATTTATAAAGCAAATCCATTTTTTGGTCTGTTGGTGTTTTCAAAAGACATCACTAAGGAAATTCAGTTACACTTATTGATATTGTGGATGAAGTACCCATTCATGGACTAATCTGGGAATTTCACTACTAAGCATAAACTTTCCTGATGAAAGCACATTTTTACTTTTGAACAGCAAGTTTATAAATACTGTTTGTTTTTTTTTATATATATAGAATATGACACATTCAGGAGGTGTAACCCCTCCCCAGCCCAGCATGGCAAGGTGAAATAGAGGCTTGGGAAGCATAAACTTTTACAGCCACAGGAATTGCTTTTGCCTGCAAGTTTTTTTGATCATCTGTCCTACTTAGAATATTTTTTTAAGTATCCACTGTTTTCCACGAAATAACATGCCCCACTCCCCAATTTCCACATACAAATAGTCCTGAGAATAGTGTATATATACCTAAAATGAGCAGCGTGGTTGACTTTGCTCCTTATAGTCTAGTACTTTACTGATTTTCGCAGTTTGACAAATGACCTTCCTGGAATTCAGTGTATGGTAAGATGACCTTTACAGAAATAAGCAAAAAATAGAGACAGCAATGAGGGCCGGGGGTAGAGAGCAGATTTTAGGCCAGAGGGTGAGAAGGACACTGGAGGAGTTTGGATGGTCAAGTAGACATCATAGATTTGGACAATGAGCATCTGCAGTGCTACACCTTTTACACCATCTCCAGCTGCTTACTTAGATCTTAAGCTTATTTACACCATCTCCAGCAGCTGACTTAGATCTTAAGCTTACTGCAGATGTAAGAGCAGTGATAATTGACTACCAACAGTGAAAACCTACAGAAATGCAGGTATTAAATGCCTACTAAACAAAAGCACCTCAGCACCTGGGGCTGTTGTGGGAGCCATGGGATCCCCAGGTACCTGGAGTCGCTCCCTCACCTGTGTGAGGTCAGTAGAAATACCAGGGCTGCCTCTCGCTCCACATGCGTGGGCCTCACACACAGTGGGGACTCCTGGCTTCCAGGCTAGGAACGAATATAAAAGGAGCAGTGTTTATGAGACAAGTAGTATTTTTATTGTATATGTTCTCATGAACTTGTATTAGTCTCTTCTCATGGTGCTAATAAAGATATACCTGAGATTGGGTAAGTTATAAAGGAAAGAGGTTTAATGGATCACAGTTCCATGTGTCTGGGGAGGCCTCACAATCATGGTAGAAGGTGAAGGAGAAGCAAAGGCATGTCTTAATGGCAGCAGGCAAGAGGGCTTGTGCAGGGGAACTGCCTTTATCAAACAGTCAGGTCTTGTGAGACTTATTCGCTGTCACGAGAACAGCACAGGAAAGACCCGCCCCCATGATTCAGTTACCTCCCATCAGGTCCCTCTCAGTACATGATGGAATTAAGGAGCTACAGTTCAAGATGAGATTTGGGTGGGGACGCAGCCAGATCATATCAAACTGTTGTGAAATTGAAGTATTTTATTTATGTATTGTTATATTACGTGCAATTTAATCGTTGTAGAAAATGCAGATAAGGGAAAAGAAAAAGAAGGTATCACTGCTCATAGGTAACGATATTTTGGTCTGGCTGCACCTTTCTACGAATATCCTTTGTGTATACACATTTGATACACATGTCCCTTTAGTACGTTTTTCTCGAGTGTACACACATACACCTAACACATCTGGAAGATACTTGTCTCTATCCCATTGTTTCAACTTAATACATTTGAGCTTTTGTTGTCCACGTATATACAGCCTCGTGTATAATCCTGGACAATCCTGAATTCCCCCAGGGTCTCAGAAAGTGGGGATGTAACCCATTTCTGGCATTTAGAGGCTCAGGTTTCCAGAGTAGGAGTGGCTGCGACCCACAGTGTCTGTGCCTAACTGATGTGTTTTATTGGTGAGATGGTGTGAAATGGAAGTGGACCCCTGTCCTGTCAGGGTCCAGCCCCAGCTGGGCACCAGCTTGCTCTGTGTCTCACATTTTTCGTCTGCGGAATGAGGTGTTTGGGCTGGAGGAAGTGGGCACCCATCTGCCCTGCAGACCCTCTGCCCTTCAGGCTTCCGTTCCTTTGCTTATCCTAGGTCACAAGGCTTTTTAATTTCTACTTACTAGCAAATGGGATTTAACATCATTTGTTCAATTTTGGCTTTAAAACTAAATTCATTTTCCCTGGCTTTGCACTGCATTATAGCGTTCCAAAAAGGAAATTGAGATTATAATTACATTTAAAATAAAGTTATTGTTAAAGGATTTTTGTTTCCACTTTCTTTTTTTCACATTTAGAGGTAACCCAGAAGCACAATCTTCTATTTCTTAATGGTTTTTTTTTCATATCTTAAGCCTGTATGTTTGCATCAGTGACCCGGGGAGTTAGGATGCAGTGTATGTTACAGTGCGTGTCATAGTGTGTGTTACAGTGCGTGTTATAGTGTGTGTTACAGCGTATGTTACACTGTGTTACAGCATGTTGTAGCGTGTTACAGCATGTTACAGTGTTAGTGTGACAGCATGTTACTGTGTATGTTATAGTTTGTTATAGTGTTACAGTGTGTGTTAGTGTTACAGTGTGTTACAGCATATGTCACAGCGTGTTATAGTGTGTTAGTGTGTTAAAGCATGTTACAGCGTGTGTTATAGTGCATTAGTGTATGTTAGTGGGTTACGGTGTATGTTAGTGTGTTATAGTGTGATAGCATGTGTTACAGTGTGTTATAGCATGTGTTCCAGCGTGTGTTACAGTGTTACTGTGTATGTTACTGTGTATGTTATAGCATGTGTTACAGTATGTTACAGTCTGCGTTACAGTGTGTGTTGACAGTGAATGGATGTGGTGGGGAAACACAGTCGTGGGGCTGCCACAAGCAGTGAGAAGGAGAAACGTAGAATCCTCATATTCAACTGACATTTATTTTTACCGAAAAAGCTACTTATAATTCAATTTTAAAACGTCACTGCTATACTTGACCCTCTGGCCGAGAATCCTTTGTAAGATAACTAGCAAAATTGTGGAATCTCACATTTAATAAGTGACACTCTTTTGCATTTTGTATATTTAAATATCATTTTTCAGAGGTTTAGATGATTTAAATATTTCTTAACTTAGGGCTTTCTGAAACTTATGCAGAAACTCAATGGTAGTCGTAACTCCATAAAGGAAATGATACATATATTTGTAGGAATAGTAAGAAAATGTTGAGTGTGGTATTTTCTCTAATTGAAAGCTACCAAGTTAATATAGTTAATTACATCAAAAAGGGAGAAAAATCCTTTGAAGTTTTATTACTTCTTGGCTTTCAGTAACAAAGCAGTATCAGATGTAAATTCTGAAATAGGTTTTTATGGAAGATTACTTAATATGATACATTAAGGTAAAAATCCGTGCTTGGATTATATAACTATTTAAATATGTTTACAAAGCATGTACTAGAAAAATTGGTAAATTACTTGTAAATATCTTTGGTAAAAACCAAAAGTCATTGATGTTTCCCCGTTATTGAAGGCAGAAGACTTTTGGGATTTTAAAAGTTTCTCAAGATTCCTGGCGGTGTTCTTACAGCTTTGGCTTCCACGCTTTCATGGGTTAATAAAATGTTGAAAGAGCCGGGAGGAGTGTAGAGTAAAACATTTAAAGCTAAAATTGTGCACCCAGCTTTCTGCCCTTGCCTGGGACAGGGAGAGCCTGTTCTTTGAAGTTGAGAATAAGGGACCAGATGAGCCGTTCAGTAGCCGCTGCGGCATCTAGGCATTCGGAGTTCAAAGGCATCTCACTGAGACCATTTGCCAAGTTTCATTTCAGAACTTCACAGCAACCATCAAATGGTTGCAAGCTGAGAAGCATTGTGAAAATCTGTTTATTTCTCAGTATCCCAGATCGCCCTGACCCTGTATTCTCCAAGTTATTTATGAAGGTCTTTGGGTCATGTTTCCCAGGCATGAGAACAGCTAAATATTTCTGCATTCGTTTTTTTTTTTCTTTTTTGTTTGCTTATTAACAACAGCGGTAATTTGAGATTAAAGTCCCTCCCCCCTTTAATTTGAGGAGGGACAATGGAGAAATGAAGAAGGATATGTTCTTTTATCTAAAATCAATGAGGAAGGAGGCAGAATTTAAGAAGGGGGAGAATGTGTTTTAAATGGGTATTTTCAATTTGCTTTTCGCCATTACTGAAGTTTCTCAAGGTTTTATTTTATATGAGACTTTTAAACCTTAGCTTCAACTATTGTAAAGGCTTAGGTGTGTAGGCGATGGTCCTCACATTGACTATTCAGAGATGTGTCTGATGAAGTCTAAACTAGGAACTATTGGTTTCTGGCTCTTGAAGGCCTGCAGAAAATCCAAATCACAATTTCCTGAGCTAATATTTGTGCTTGGATTAAAGTTTTATTTGAAACAGGATTAAATATTTGACTAAAATCCCCAAACCCCCAAACAGTAAGTTTGGATAACTTATACCTCCTTGGTTATTAATGGAAAAATCTCATGACCTTTGACATGGTGTAAAGCATGGGCGGCATTTCAGCGTAGGCTCTGCCCAAGAACATCACAGCATTCTCACAGACTTGGGGAGCATCACCAGCTTTGTCTAAAGGTGGTGAAGGCCAGGGCGCTTCATTCCTGGTGTGCGATACAAAAAGGGGCAGTCCTGCCTGGGGAACCGGCCGCCTCTTCCAAGGAGGACCAAAGTGTGGTTTCCAAACATGATTTTCTTAAAATGTCTTACTGCGAAGTGGTTTTCATTACTAAGTGAACATTTGTGTTTCCTGAGTTTTTCCTTCACTTTCAGTAAGATTTAGTGATTCTGTGTGCCACAAGTTGACCTTTTATTCCAAAACAGTTGCACACTTAGTACAGGAGGATGCATTGTTAGCAACAGCTTACTCTGTTAGTATAAATTAATGAACTTCATTTCCAGCTATTGAAAACGGTTGCTAACAGTACATTGACTCATTTGCAAACTGAGGTAATTGGTAGTTGGAACTGAAGCAAGTATTTAAACCTGTAGCTTTTACGGTAAGAGAGATGTTGACTTTTGAAGATACACATTGTTAAGGGATCCAGGGCCTCATTTATGCCTCACGGAACCTGAGTGGTGCAGACTTATCCTGAATCAGAAACCCTGAACTCTGTTGAGGACATGCTGCATTTTGAGCCGGTTTCTCTATGCAGTTGAAGTGAGAGAGATGCAATTTGCAGTAAGCTTGTATTTAGAAGCATTCTTTCCTGGGCAGGAGGTAACTTGGTTCAAACAGCAAAACAGGCTCTTTCCACGGCCGTTTCCCCGAGAACCCGGACTCCACTGCAGCCGTTGCACTTCAGAACCCACCTCTGCAGAATCCCACGGAGAGGCAGGTTCTGCATGGCCACCGCTGAGAGCTGGCTGTGCCCTCTTTGCACCCCCTTGATCATGGAATATACATCCACTTACTTACAGTCTAAGGCGATGGCTCAGAGGCGTGCACTTAGTGGTTGGAAAATTCACATCTAGTAAAGTTAGATGGGTGTCAAAGCCACAGCCGGGCTTGCCGTGACAACCATCAGTGCCAGGCCATTGTCACACACATGAGCTGGCCAGAGAATAAGTGCTCTGGGAACACTCACGCCTTATCAGTTCTGTTCTGTTAAGAGCTCTTCTCAGCTAGCTCTAAACTACTGTTTTCTTTTTCTTTTCTTTTTTTCTCTTTTCTTTTTCTTTTTTTGAGACGGAGTCTTGCTCTGTTGCCCACGCTGCTGGAGTGCAATGGGGCGATCCTGGCTCACTGCAACCTCCACTTCTTGGGTTCGTACAATTCTGCTGCCTCAGCCTCTCCAGTGGCTGGGACTGCAGGCATTTACCACTACACTTGGCTAATTTTTGTATTTTTAGTAGAAATGGGGTTTCACCAGGTTGGCCAGGCTGCTCTTGAACTCCTGACCTCAGGTGATCTGCCCACCTCGGCCTCCCAAAGTGCTGGGATTACAGGCGTGAGCCACCGCATCCGGTGTAAACTACTATTTTTTTGTATTAGAACCCAGAGCTGATCCATTGTGGTGAGACATTTAAGAGTGTGTGGTGTCTGTGTGTGCACACACGTATCACTTGATTTGAAAAATAGATTAAAAGCCAGATTCTCTATGTGTTTAATGTCACATAGTTGGTGCGAACATGATTGGCCCATTCTTCTCATGACTTATGTCATTTAAAGAAATTTAAGACCAAATTTTAGAATTTATTGGTTTATCTTTCACATAATTATTCTTAATTGAGCCTTTAAACAACTACAGTGCTAATGAAGTAGGTAACCTTCTTCGGGTGAAGAAAGTTAAAGAAAACCTGAAAAGAGAACTTTGATCAACAGTAGTATGTAGATTTAAATAGCAGGTTGTGGTTTACTATGTAACTATTTTGAAAATCACCATAGACACGAAAACTGTGTACATTCAGCATTGCCTGTATTGCCAGCTGGTATACATGGTGACAGAGGGCATTTGTTCTGTGATCAGCTAAATTGTAAGACATTATATTACATTTTAGGGATGAAAACCCTTAAAATAAACTGAAACCCAGCTGAGGAAAATAACACGTGGAACTGGTATCCCAACTTTAAATAAGATTATTTTTCAGTGAAATTGTACTTCAGTATATGCTAGTATGCTGTTCAAGAAAGTAGGAAAATGGCTTGTTTCAGAATAAGTAGGCTTTTTAAAACAACTGGATTGTAAACAATTGGTAATGCTGAAAGCCAAACAACAATGAAGGATTTCACTAATTTAATGTAAATACATAGGAATCTATATATGTACATGTTAGTCTTTAAAATTCTGTAAGAAATACAGTTTTAAAGTGAAGTTTTTGAGTAAGGGTAAAAGATAATGTTTTGATGGCCTAAGAATTTCTCAAGAAGAAAACTTTTTGTTCCAATGTTTAATTTAAAAAAGTGACATGAAATTTCTTGAACTGTTTAGGAATCAGATAAACTGCTTAAATATTGTATCAGTTTGAAAAAACATTTAAGGAAACCTTTTAAATAAGCAGATGTTCACTAGTCTTGAATACATAAGAACTGTGTGAAGACTTGGGACATTTTTGTTCATGAGGTTTCGTGAAGATTTTTCTTGTTCACCAATATTATTGGCTTTTACGTCATCATTTAAAGACCTGTTTCAATTTTAGTTTTATACAGTCACATTGAACCCCTGCCCAAAGTGGGTTAGATGAAGAAAACATATATCTTAGCATAAAATCAGTTCCGGTGGGAGGAAACCGTGGCAGGCCAGATATTTGGGGGTGGGCGTTAAGGTGTGCTGAGGTATTCGAGGGGATGAAATTGAACCAGTCATGACATAATTTTTTTTTTGAAACAAAAAATGTACTTTATCTTATTAATATAGTCATATAAAGTGAATGTAGTTGGTTGATTGATAATGGGATTGCATGGGAAACCTGGATCCTTTTCTCTTCCTTAGTCCTAGCATCTTTCTATCGATTGATTGATTGAACAGACAGACGTCTGTTGGGTGTGGTGCTGCTAGGCAAGATGAACGATACCCTCTCCCTGCTGCCTAGGAGCCTGGCGTCCGCCAGAGAAGGATTTTAGATATGTGTAATTTATATATAATTTTAAAGTCATGTAGTAGTAGGATTTAACTGCTAAATTCTACTTAAATTTCTTCCACTACATTTTTATTGTTTTGGCAAGGTTTGCAGGATTGAATTAGTCACTAAGGAGAGAGAGAGAGTGTGGTCAACTTTAAAGCCACAGAAAACCTTTTTTAAAAGATGGGAATAAACCGTATGGCATTTTCAGCAGTACGTCCTGTTTCCAAATAATAGCACTTCGTTTCTGCCTCCGCTTCCCGCTTCCTCACAGAGGCCTTGGTTTCAGCATTACCTTGGTAGGTGCAGTGTCTCATGTCTAAGGAGAAGTGGGCCTCTGAGCAGGGCTCACTGTGGGCCGCGGTGGCGTGCAGTGATGCTAGGTTCTGGTAGGTTCCGGGTAGGTTATGGCGGGACTCAGAGGTGGGCGAGGTGGAGGGAGGATGCCACACTCAGCCCGGTGTCCCGGGACATTGAGGGAAGAAAGACTAGAAAGAAGACCCGGAGTTCTTTGGGAGAGGAGAGGACTCAGTGGGACCATGGACTCCCTGGTTGCCCAAAACTGTGTCCAGACAAAATCTTGAGAGGAAAAGAGTCCAGGAGCTGCCTCAGTTGCTGTTGGTCACTTTGTCACGTGGGGCCACATCTTGGCAACGACTTGACTTCTTGCTTCCACATCAGGAGGCACGGTGTGTCCTTATCCTCTGGCCTCCCCTCCCTTCCTCTGTTACCCAGCACATTGCAGTCCTTGAGGAAGAAATGAGGTCAGTCTCCATGGCCATTGTCTTCCTAAGGCTGGCCCTGCTGATCGCCAGGTGGGTTCGTAGAGTGTGTGGGCTCCCGTCGGTCCCCTGGTGAGTGGAGGCAGTGTTTGGGGTCACGCCCGTGTGCAGTAGGACTAAGCTAAGAGTAGGAATGGCCCTCCCAGGAGGGGAGGAGAGCCTTGGGCTGGAGTGGCCCGCCCAGAGTCAGGGCTGTTTTCAGGTTTTCCTGTTTCAGGCTGTCCCTTTGGGTGCCGTGTACGTCCCCTCTGTCCCAGTGAGGAAGGAGAGCATCGCCAGGGTGTTCTCCCCTGGAAGTGCAGCAGCAGTCAGCACGGCGACCTTCGCTGGTCTTGGTCCCGGACTTAGGAATGCAGCCTCATCAGGGAGCTGTGAATCATTAGTGCCGCTTCCTCTGAAAATAGTTTTTGACATTCAGCTGCAACAATGCCACTATTTACCATTTACATGGTGGTCTCTGGGCTGCTCTTGCATTTTGCCGAGGTCATTAAGAAATCTGGAACACACACCCACACGGTCTTGGAGAGGATGCGTTTTATGATCTGGGATCATCTCGGGTTGACTCCTTTGAATGTTCAGATGTTTTTATTTTAAGAGTATTTTAAGGTTAGGATGACCTATGTGCTTTGCTAGTTTTCTTATCTAAGTATGTGATAATAAAAAGTGGTATTTTAAATATTTTAAAGACTGCTTTATGCTGGAGGGGTGATACACGTTTTCAGACACTGTCTCCCCACTGCCTGAGTGCAGAGGGCTCCTGACAGAGACTGTCCCATCCACCTCCTCATTTTGTGGATGAAAAAGGAAGGTCAAGATGAGGTTTTAGGTCTTTGGAGCCTTCTGAGCCCTCTCCATAGTCAAGCGGTAATTTTAGGACTTGTTGAGTTTGATGCTTGGGGCTTTTGTGTTTCAGAAGTTTTTTGTGGTGTTTTCAACACATCCTTCCATGCTTTCGGCGTATTTTGTAACTTTTAAGTATTTTATAGTTTTAATTTTGCTTTGTTCCCCACCTTTGTTGCTCTCCTCTGAATGCCATGGAATAGCGTCTTGTCTATTAACTCTGATGTCAGTGATCCTAAGTGAAGAATCCAACCTTAGAATTACCTGTGGTTAAGAAATATTTTTGTTGAAGCTGCGACTTGCTGAAATGCTTGGAAATGTTCTTGTCTCCAGTGCAGGATGTTCAGTGGAACTGAGTGTATTGTGGAGGCTGTTGATGTAGCATCTGCACTGTGTGTAGCTGGGGTGCAGTGAGGCATTTCGTCTCTGGGGTATTGCGAAAGGTACACGACACCCATTTCATCCAGAGTGACAGGATTGTGACACTCAAGGCTGCGCAGTCCTTCGTGAGTAGCCCCTGGCCGTGAGAGGCTACGTGTTGAACAGGGCAGATGTAGAGACCGTTTCCATCCTGGAGGAAGGACCTGTTTGACAGTCCTGACCTCAGGGATTCCATGTGCTTTTCAGTTGTCTTAAGAACACAGCTTCTGAAAATGGAAGCATTTCATAGCAGCAAAGCTGTGTTAGAATTCTAGCTGGTCTTTTATTTCTTTAATCTGAAAGTTTTATCTGCTTTTAGGACCTGCAAGTTCTTCTCATTGATATACTGAAAGGCAGACTGAGCACACTGTTGTGTATTCATTTAGAAAGTTGAGTGTGTAGGTGTTTGCTCTTTGATGTGTTTAATTGGCTATAACCTGAGATCTTGAAAAACTCCCCCGGGAGATTGCTGCTGATTGGATGTGTGTTGCGTGTTGTGGCTGCATGGTGAACACTGGGAGGTGAGGAAGAAGCCTGTGGTAAAATTTCTCTTTTTCTCCTCCAGCCGACTCTCAAGTCTCCCACAAGTGAATGGTTTATTTTCTTTGATTCCCAAAATAAATTTGCAAGGGGAAGATTTCCATTCTACCAAAACAAATTGAAATTTTTTAAAATCGTAGGGTTTTTCCTCCCCAAAAGCAAATTTTACCTGTCAGAGTTCAATGTAGTAAGAAAAGCGTCTCGGTACCTGAAGCAGGAATGCAGGCTGTGTAGGGAACTGCGGAACCACTGCGCGAGCTTCGGGACCTGTTCGAGGCAAGGCCTCCTCCAGTGGCTCCAGAAAGTGACAGAATGACAGAATCAACCCATCTCAGGAGCTGTTTTCTTTGTGCTGAAAGGAAGAAGCCACAGTCAATGAAAACCGCTTCTTGAGACCTTGGAAGCCAGAGAATGGATACCTGAAGCCCTGACCCGAGAATCAGGAAGCTCTATCAAGAAGCTCTCACTTTTGCCACTATTTTGTGACAACCAGGGGCCTGGAGAAGGAACCCAGCTGTGGCGAGCCCTCATACTTCCCTGTCCTTGCCAGCCAGCACTGGCAGCTGGGAGCCTCCTGTATTAGTCCGTTTTTAACGCTGCTAACAAAGACATACCCAAGACTGGGTGATTTATAAAGGAAAGAGGCTTAGTGGACTCACAGCTCCCCATGGCTGGGGAGGCCTCACAATCATGGTGGAAGATGAAGGAAGAGCAAAGGCACATCTTACATGGCGGTGGGCAAGAGAGTGTGTGCAAGGGAACTCCCCTTCATAAAAACCATCAGGTCTCGTGAAACTTACTACCATGAGAACAGTATGGGGGAAACTGCCCCCATGATTCAGTTATCTCCACCTGGCCCCGCCCTTGACACATGGGGATTACTACAATTCAAGGTGAGATTTGGGTGGGGACACAGCCAAACCATACCACCTCTGATGTCTGGATCTCACTGGTGCCTCCAATTTGGGGACATGTAATTTGTAGCAAAGCCTAGCTGCAAGGCAGTCTGGGAAATGCAGCTCTCTCGGTTTTCCACCATCTCCAGCTACAGGGAGGGTGGGCTCATGGTGAAGTAGCAAATCCAGAGAGCCCAGCACAGATGTGAAGAGTTATCCAGACTGGCCACTGAGCATATTTTTGGTGTAATAGTTGGTATACTTTAATATTGTTCCTACCAGAAAAACAGTCTGGCCCACCATGTGATTGTTCTTCAGTCTCTAGTTCAATGAAATGTAAGTGCTTATTTTCTTTTTTTGCAACACTAATTTTTACTGTAACTTCAAAATCAGCTTCTTAGAATTTTTTCTTTTTAATTTCCGTTGGCAAATTAGTTGTGACAATGGTAGCATTTCCTGCAGTGTTTTTGGAGGTCAGGTTAAGAAATAGAATTTGATTAATTTTGATAATACATTTTAATTAATTTCAATAATGAATATTTTGTGATTAAATTTGATAATGAAAATTTGGTCATCAAAGAACTCTGGTGTTCCTGATTTGTATAAAAATAGAGTTTCTATAAATGTACAAAACATATCTGTGCAGAGGAAATGGAATCCACAACCACATTTAAGCAAAGTCTCAATTTCCCTGGAATCGTTCTCTTGCTGCTCTTCCACTGTAGCTATGTAAATATTTTTTATTTGCTTATATTAGGGAGATTTTATATATAAATGATTATGTCTAGTTATTTGCTGTATGTTTCTCTGCAAGTGTAAAACTTTTATGATTTTTTTTTATAGCTTCTTTGTTTTCTGAAGGTTAGATAGATAAGAATATATTTAACTTTTTGTATCTTTGGCTTGGCTTCTGAGTGGGGGCGGAACCTCAGTCTGAGCCTCAATTTAGCAGCGCTCTCATCAGTGTCCTGAGCCCAGCTTCATGGTAGCTTCACTTCACAGTGTCAGGAGACAGAGGACTAGAAGCGGGTGCTAAGTATTTCATAGGAAAATGTTTGTTGACTGAGGGTGATACATTACTGGAAATCTAAGGACAGCTTTGTAGAAGTTGTTTTCTGTGAATTAACGAGCGAACACAAACGTGTCACTATGCAAACATTCACGTGGGTTGGTTTGGAAAGGCCTCTTTTTACGCCTCTTTCTGTTGTTAGCGGTCATGTTCTTCTTGGTTTTAGGGTGCCAGCGTCTCACACAGTCTTGGGAGCCATGTGCCCTCAGTTTCCTAGTTGGATGACAAACACTGACACCTTCTGCCTTTAGACGTTTTTCACCTCCTGGTTCTTTTTAAACCATCCCTTAAACCTCACAGTGTACTTTCCGAGCTATACCAGAGCCATGCACCACTTCTTAATTTTTGCTGTTTTCCCTTGTGACTGGTTTCACCCCGGCTGGAACTCCCGGAGGGTCTCCAGTGTGTCGCTGTCAGGAGAGACGCACGCCGCAACCCCTCGGAGCTTGCTGTCCACACCAGCCTGCAGCAGCTCTTGGATGAGGATCAGTTCACCCACCTTGGAAACAGTCATTGTGTCACTAGGAACTCAGCCTTCCGAACAGCGGGGAGGTCATAGTGACGTGCGATTAAAAACGTTCATGCAAGGTCTACTTTCCTGGTCCTGCCAGTTCTGTCCCTCCAAGGCTCTGGGTCCCTCCTCACCTCCCCAAATGTAGCAGCCTCATCTCATTTTTTGAAGAGACTGTTGCCTCCCTTGCCATCCCATGAACCATATGGGAAAAAGCCTTCTGGTCCTTTTAAAATGGTGCATGGCTAGCGTGCCAAAACTACAGAGGACAGAAGCAGCGCGGGCTGCACCAAGAGGGTGCAGTTGGCATCATCCAGGTGGTGGGAAGCTGGCAGTGGGCCGGCCCGTGGGCCGGGGACCCTCAGACACATCAGGGAAGGACCTGGCTGGGCTGCAGCTCAGAGGGCTGCGTGTTTGAACTGCGTAGAGGAATGCAGGGAAGTGAACACTGTGGAAACTTGGGCAGGGCTCCGAGCCCATGGGCCCCATGAGGGGTGTCTGGGTGGCTGGCAACGACTGTTTCTTGCAGGCTGTAGCTATAAGGGTGTTCACCTTCAAATAACTGATTAAACTGCATGTCGTGTTGAGTATTTTCTGTATCCATGTTTTACCATCAGAAAGGATGAAAGAGTTAAGGGGGAAATGGCAGTGTTGCTAGAATGATGCTCGGTGGTGGACGAGTGGATTGGCATGGCTTGTGTTCAGAGGGCGGTGTTGTCTGTGCCAGGAAGGCTGGGGTTCCAATCACATGGCCCCGTCTCCTGGTAATTATGGATGCTGCCGCCCGAGCCCCTGTCCCAGCATTGAACCTGCGCTACTGGGTTTCCTCCTCTCCACTCCCCTCCTCTTCTTTGTTATGAGACAGGGTCTCTGTCGCTCAGGCTGGAGTGCAGTGGTGTGATCTTGGCTCACTGCAACCTTGATCTCCTGGGCTCAAGGGATCCTCTCACCTCAGCTGTTTGAGTAGCTGAAACAACAGGTGCACACCACCATGCCTGGCTAATTATTTTATTTTTGTGGAGATGGGGTCTCACTCTGTTGCCCAGGTTGTTCTCGAACTCCTGCACTCAAGTGATCCTCCTCGGCCTTTGGAAGGCTGCCTTGGCCTTCCAGAGTGTTGAGATGACAGGTGTCAGCCACCATGCCTGCCCTGGGTGTCCTTGAATCCACCTCACAAAGTAGAATTAACTCATTTTGTAGCGGAGGAATCCAGAGCCGTTCTAACCTGTTCACCCAGCCTGTGCACGAGAGAACCTGGATTCTGTCTGGGCGAGGACTCACCCAACAGTGGACGGAGACGCACTGTGTGCCCCGGGTTAACAAATCTAAGATAGCCCCAGGCAGGAGCACGGGGACTCCGGCCTGGCAGGGGACACTGAGATGCGGTCACTTGGCTGCTGTCTCGCACTCTCAAAGAGGCGGTGCTCGTGTGGGTCTGTCTCTGAGGAGGATAAGACTCTGCACTCCTGGGCCGTCAGTGGATTCTGTGGGGACTTCCTGCTGTGATGGTGAGAAAGAGGGTAATTTTATTGACTGTTGGGAACTTTGACATCTCTTAGGTCTACAGGAACGTGTTGGCGAAAGCCTGGAACCCATGATAACGTGCAGACAGGCCAGCAGAGCCAGGAAAGCTTAGGAAAGGGGAGATTTAGGGGAGACATGGAGCGCGGCTGTCGCTGGCTTTATGGTTTCTTGTTTGTTTTGTTTTTCTTTTTAGACAGAGTCTCGCTCTGTCACCCAGGCTGGAGTGCAGGGATGCCATCCTGGCTCACTGCAACCTCCGTCTCCCGGGTTCAAGCGATTCTCCTGCCTCAGCCTCCTGAGTAGCTGGGATTACAGGCGCCCACCACCACGCTCGGCTAATTTTTGTATTTTTAGTAGAGACGGGGTTTCACCATGTTGGTCAGGCTGGTCTTGAACTCCAGATCTCGCGATCCTCCTGTCTCGGCCTCCCAGAGTCCTGAGATTACAGGCGTGAGCCACCGCGCCCGGCCTTGTTTTTGTTGCTAAGAGGAAGATTGGATAAGTAGATGGACGAGGCTTCAGAGTAGAAATCCAGCACAGGCGCCACCTGGTGGTGAAGAAGTCAGGGTAAAAGAGAGGTTTGGGGTCTGGGCAGCGCGGGCGAGTTGCAGGCCGGGCGGTGCCTCCGGAGGAGGGGCTGCAGGGTGTCCCGTGTGCCAGCTACCCTGAAGGAGGCCCCTCACCTGCGTGCGCTGTCGTCTGATGACAGCTGGGCCTGCTGAGGACGCTTGAGCACGCCTCCCATGTGGATGTTTGGTGTGAGGGCCAGGCGTGACTGAGTTGTTCAGTGTGTCAGAGGTGGATCTGATCAGTCCGTGCAGAAGCCGCCATGCAAGGTGGGTCCCTGACGGATGGGGTTGGCATGGACTTGTCACCCATGGGACGGGGCGGCGGGATTCCAAAGGAAGGTGAGTCGCCTTTGACCCTGACTGAAGTATGGGGAAGGGCAGCCGTCATCGGGCTGAGTGTGACGGTGTGGCTCTGTGTCTCGGACAACACACGCATTCATCACGCGTGTGTCAGTGGAGTCACCAGCTGGGGGGCGTTTGGTAAAAATACCGCAGGCCTGATGACCGTGGATGTCTCTGAAGGGATCAATGCTTCACCGTGGTGCTTAAATGAACCGCAAGCAGAACCGCAATGAGAACACAACAGAACCGAGTGCCCCGAAAGTGAAAGGGATAGAAGGGAAGACAAGAGCCAGGAAAGGAGGCCCTGCAAGCTCCACGCCGCCCCCTCCCGGGCTGGGGCCTGCTGCCTGCTGGCTGTGCTCAGCTGCTTCATGCTGATGCACTGCGGAGTCTCCTGCCGTTGCCCACGCCCTGTCTGTGCCTCACTGAGCCCTTCCTGAGTGTCCTGTCCTATGCAGGTAGCACTGGTGGGTGTGTGCAGTGTGGGGTGGAGGCTGAGGCGGGAGGATCGCTTGAGCCCAGGAAGTCGAGGCCACCCGCAGTGAGCTATGATTGCACCACTGCGCTCCAGCCTGGGCAAGAGTCAAACCCCTGTCTCAAAAAAGACACAGTCTGTCTGATGGGAGGCTGCACAGTTCGGGGGGCCCTTGGGTTTGTGGTGCCAATGCAGACCCTGTTCCCTGGAAACCGTGTTCCCGATGACCTCCAGGGTGTGTCCTTATCTTGGCCTCGGGAGGCTGGTTCATCAGGTGCTGAGGAAAGCGAGTATCTGCCTAGCTTGTGCCTG
Organism: Pan paniscus; assembly: GCF_029289425.2. Classification (NCBI taxonomy): domain Eukaryota; kingdom Metazoa; phylum Chordata; class Mammalia; order Primates; family Hominidae; genus Pan; species Pan paniscus. The sequence goes on along the minus strand of NC_073266.2, from coordinate 93,946,798 downwards.
CAATGGGCCCAGCACCTGAGGTCTTTGCTGGGAGCAAAGGGCAGGGTACTGCTTATACCTGGGGTGCTGCATGTGTGGGGAGGGGACCAAGGAGGGTAGGGGGACCATCGACCGTGGCTTAGGACTCTCCTGTCTGCAGGGACGGCCCCACACACACACGCTCATACTCACACTCATGCTCACCATACATGGACAGATGCTCACACATGCACACACAGTTACAGTGATACACATGCAAACTCATGCACACATGCTAACATGCACACATATGCTCACACATGTACTCATGCTCAAACATGCTCATATGCTCATGCACACACTCAACGCACATGCTGATCACATGCACACGTGCATATGCTCATGCTCACACTCATGCTCACAGGCACAAAGTCACGCTCACCCATGTACACATGCACATGCATCCTCACACAGGTGCACTCATACTTACATACACTAACATGCACACATTACATACAAACACATGCACACGTTCACACATGTTCACACTACTTGTGCAGTCACGCACACATGCACACATGCTTGCACACATGCTCACATGCACAAACTTGCTCACACACATGCACAAACTTACACGTGCACACTCATGCTCACCCCCACACTCACACAGATACTCTAAAACTGCCATTCACACACATGCACACTTACACGTAGTATATGCACTCACACATACACACGGTCCACATGCACGAGGTGCTGGAGTGGGGCGAGTGGGATCACGTCGTCTCCTCCAGGCGTGTGTGGAGCTGCATGTGAGGTCCTTGGGGACCCCCCTGGCTCTGGGGTTCATGGAAGAAGGCGATACCATGTGGGACCACCTGCTTCTGAGGGTCTTCCCTTTGCCCAGGGCTTGAGATTGGTGACTTTTCAGCAACATTTGTCACTGGAGACTGCTAAGTCCCCAGGGGTGTTGGAGAGCCACAGGGTGGAGTGGGGAGGCCAGTTCTGCCCCAGCCCTGCCCAGTGGACAGGAGCCCCAGGCTGCCAGCCTGTCCGCTGCTGCTCTGGTACCCACGTGGGGGCCACAGGGAGTGGCGGTCGGTGCTCGTTGTCCGCAGGATGCTTAGTCCTTGGACCTGTGCTTTTTGTAGACATTGAGACTGTTGCAGGGGTATGCATGTTCCCCAGATTTTAAAAATCATAAACATTTCATTACTGGCAGCTGCATCTTTTAGTTTTGATGTGAATACATCATATAGATCATGAAATTGATGGAAATCTGTCCATAGGAGAAGGTGAGGCCCTTGTAATGTGTTTCGCTCGTGGTATGTGTGTGATTTCTCACTCAGGTTATTAAGGATATAGATTGGATGCTCTCAGCTTTAAGAATTACCTCCAAACATGCGCCTATTTTCTCACTTTAAAGAATGGTGGATTCATGGGTGTGAAACTCTAGATCTTGTATTTGGTTGTAGGAGGTACGTGAGGGTCAGGGCTGGGTGCTCTGTATCTCATTGTACTGTCGCTGACCCCTGCAGTCCTGGATTCCCAACCCAGACCACACTGCGATTCTCTTGTGAGTTGTGCGAATGCGTGTGTGACTGCACACGTGCCTGTGCCGTGTGTGCCCCCCAGGTGCGGCTGTGTGTGTACAGTTGTATGTATGTCCATGGATGCATGACCACATGCTTGTGCTTTGTGTGTGTACCCGTGTTGGTGTGCGTTGCAGCATGCCTGTGTGTGTGGCTTCTCATCTGACTGCATGTGTATGAGAAGAGATGAACCAGGTCAGGCAGACAGGTGCAGGCAGCCCTGGGCAAGGGAAGTGTCTTAACGGGTGCACCAGTATAGTACTGTTGTATGGACTTCCAGGTGGATTTGAATAGTTTAAGCAGTTGTGTTTTATTCCTATGTATAGTAAACGCAGGGTAGATAAACATGGGTAATTACAGAGAAATAGTCATAGCCATTGATAATAATGGAAATGACGGTAGTGCCAGGCGCCTTTGGTGGTTTCTGGCCTGGTGGCAGGCAGGTGGCTTAGCAGCAGCTGGGAAGGTGCGCAGGTGAGCACAGTCTCTCTTTGCAGGTGGCTTCTGGCTCTCAGCCCTGTAGCTTCGACTAGCTTCGACTCTGTGGCACAACCAGTGGATCACTTGTGGTCCTGCGAGCGCAGACAGCAGCTGCCAGCGTGGCAACACGGAGGGCATCAGTTCATCACTTGTGGTCCTGCGAGCGCAGACGGCAGCTGCCAGCATGGGAACACGGAGGGCATCAGCTCAAGCTGATAGAAGCGCAGCGGCCCGATGGAGCTCGCTTCTAGTTCAGAGAGGAGAAATCACGCGAGAGTCAGACCTGTCAAGTAATCGCTGATCTGAAGTTCATTTACGGAGCGGAGTTTAGTCATTCAGATCCGTTGCGACTCTTCAGATCACTTCCCGTTTTGCAATCACGACTGTCCGTGAGTGCCCGAGTGTAAGTTGTGTTCTTGGAGAAGCAACGTCTTCCTCTGTCCCCCGCAGGGGCCTCAGACAGCCTGGGTCCCTGAGGGGCCACTTGGTCCATGGTCTGTCCTGTCACGTGGGTGGCAGAGGGGGCCACAGGTCACACAGGTCCGGGTTCTCAGCTGTGGGACGCCTGTAGCTTGGATGACAAGGAAATGTCCTCGGACCTAGGCATCTTAGGATGGTAAAGCTGAAGGGGCCTGTGGGACCCTTCCTGTCCTCTGGATGGTGGCTCTGGGAGGTTACGGGAGGGCACCCTTTCTTCAGGTTTACTCTCGGCTTCTCTGGAGGCAGCTCCGCGGGACAGCCCAGTGTGTGCCTCGTTCACTGCTGAACTCAGCAAGAGGGATTGTTGTGGCCACTGGCGGGATTTGTATTCACAGAGTAAGTGAATTCATTGGTGTTGACCGAGGCGATGTCTTCAGCAAATAGAAGGCGCGGGGCTAAGGCTTGTGCATATACAATTTCTTTTCAGAGAAGCCCTCCCCTCCCTGTGGGATGCAGAGACCACTGGTCACGTTCACGTGCACACATGCGCGCACGTGTACACACGCGTGTACACACGCGCGTACACACATGCACATAGGCACGCACATGCATGTGCAGTCATTCTGTGGAAATTGTCTATGCAGAGTTGGCACTCAAACAATACTGGTTTTCCCTGTCCCTCTTGAGAGCCTATGAACAGTAGTGGAGAGATGTACCGCGGGGGTGTGGTTGGTGGTGGAGGGGTGCGGCGCGGGGGTGTGGTTGGTGGTGGAGGGGTGCGGCGCGGGGGTGTGGTTGGTGGAGAGATGGAGCGCGGGGGTGTGGTTGGTGGTGGAGGGGTGCGGTGCGGGGGTATGGTTGGTGGTGGAGAGATGCAGCGCGGGGGTGTGGTTGGTGGTGGAGAGATGCGGCGCGGGGGTGTGGTTGGCTCTGAGAGCCCCGGGAAGGAACGGACTGGGAGGCCGGTTGTGCTCCGGGCTCACCTTGCCCCAGGAGTGCCGTCCGTCTGTCCAGGGGCCACATAGGGGGGCCCATGCGGGCTCTGCCAGCAGCTGCAGGGCGTTTCGGAGATGGCCTCGGAGAAGCCCGTGGGCGGAGAGGGAGGGACTTAGGCTTGGCCTCTTGTGACCAGCTTTTTGATGTAGTACTTGATGGAAAACAGCTTACTTAGCTTTCAAAATTTTGAATTCATAGATCTAGGGCTCCAGCTTGGTCAGCGAGCTCCTGCGAAACAGTTGCAGAGATATTATTTTATAACTCCTTCTCAAAATAGAAATATGACCGAGTGGTTGAGAAGATAAATGCAGTAATTAGGGCTTTCCAGAGATTTGTCTGAGGCATTGTTCAATTGGGGCTTGAAATTCTTTTTTTTGGTTCACACACACACAAAAAAAGATAAATTGAAGGTGAACTATAAGAGCAAAACTTAACCCATTTATGCCGGAGGTTGCAAATTTCTTTTTTTTAGTGAAAAATCAGACCTTGGTGACGACCTTGAGCAGTAGGATATAAATAACTCCCCTGAGCTTAGCGTTCCAATAATGGAACACTAGGCATAAATGGGTTAAGATGTACAGGAAAGGAAAATTCAGTTATTTCCTCTTTTTAAAAATAGGAGAGAAGAAGAAAACGAAGGAATGAAGTCTGAAGGAGAAATGTATATATATATATTTTTTGTTTACATCATTTTAAGGGACACTATATTTACAACCCTTTTGTTACAACTTACAGTGTGATTAAGGAAGCCTGCCTGAGATATTTCAGGAACAATATAGTGTTGTGATTTGGGGAGAGTTGCTGAAATTTTTAAGTAAAATGTCAGATCTTTTCCTTAGGTATCCATGGTGGACTGGAACTTCTGAGACTCAATATTTATATTACATAATAGTTTGAACTCTGCATGTGGGAGCTGTAGAAAACCTACATGTTTCACATTTGTTTATATATGTGTAACCATAACATGCTTTAGTTTTGCCTGGCTTTCTGTGTGGACAAGCTTCCTAACCAGACAGGCCGTGCCTACGTAGTTTGATTCCACTTGGTCACCCCTCTCTGCTTATAGCTTTATAATCCACACTCAACCAAGTACGGGGTCAGTACCAGCCAGGTTATGAATTCATCAGAACCGTAAGAGTAAGAATGTCTAATGGGGAAAGCTGGGATGTTTATTTGTTTATTTAGTGTCCTAAAATAATGAAGTTTTAACTTTCTGGGCGTTTAGGTAGCAAATCCTACCAAGTGCTCAGAAATAGCTATTCCTCAAATTATTCAGTCCATCTTACCAGAAGACACACATCACAGTACCCAAAGAATGACAATAATTGTAACATAAACCTCTGTGAAAGGACTTAGAAAATTGTGTCGTGAACACCGTGAGCCTCGCCTGCTCCCGTGTTCATCTCTGGCCTAGGCTCAGACCTGGGGGTTGTCTTTTACCCTCTCTGGCTTCTGCCCCAAGTCGGCCTCTTGGGAAATTGTCCCTCCATCTGTCTCCCCTTCCAGTTGCTCACTCTGAATTTCCAGCCCTTTCACACCCTCCTGCCTGAGTTTGCTAAAGTGGGGGCGTGTGAAGGAAGGGTCACTTTCAGAAGGGCTGCTGCCCTTGGGCAGGGCTGATTGCTCTGCGGTGATGCTCTGCTCATCCCACGGTGGGAGAGGCACATCCTTACCCTTGAAACCACCCCACTGGGAGACTAAACTAGGCCAAAGAGCCAGGTGTCTTAGCAGTTTCCATTTCATCCCCATGTCACTCACAATCTTAAGTGATTATTGCTGGTTCCAAGCAGAAACATGGTGAGGGCTGGTGGCTGGGTCTCCTCCTGCAGGTGGTGACCACCTGGGACCGGTATTGAATGGACGATGTCACCCAGAGCTATGTTCAAGGGATGAGAGTGTTTCCTGACTTATACAGTATCGGGGGGGGGGGGGGGCCCTGGGGCTAGAAGTCAGACCTCTGGACCTCAAGTCTAGAGGTGACAGAAGACAACTTAGGCGCTGTTTTCCCGAACCTCCTCTCTAGCCCTTAGAACGCACCCAGGCTTTCGCTGAGATGAGCTGCCTTGAAGCCAGCATGGAGAGCATTTTCAAGTCAGTTACTAAATGACTAACATACTTTAAGTCAATTGCTAACTCATTACATTTGAGTAAGTTTTTGCAAGGTTGGACATTTTTGAAGTTGGATATGCTGACTATATATATAATCCCCCAAATCTATTGTTCATGGACATAGTTTGCTTAATTCCATCTATGCCAAAATGCAAATATATTATTAATTTAAAGCCCTCTGCATTTTTAGCCTCTGAAAATATTGTTGAAGTTGCAAACTGAAATATAAGATGCAGATCAAAAGGATGCGTTGCTATACTGACAGTGCTGTGCTTCATAAGACATGTGCATTTTGCATTTGTCCTGATGATCTTTTAAGGCAAGCTCTTGGTGTAAGTCTTTTGCAGATAAATGCCTGTTGTTGAAAAGTGGATGGCTCTTCCATGTACGGGGACCACACGCGTAGCACCAGCGCCAGGAGGGAGTCGGGCTATAGCTTGGGTGCAGGTGCCATCTAGTGGTAGCTTCCATGCATTGCGCGGGCTGCCAGGATGCCTCGGGGAAATCCGCCTTCCTCTGTCACGGAGGACAGAGACCGCTTGTGTTATGAAATGGCCTTTGTTCCGTAAGTCAGACACATGCCTGATTTTAAATCTGAAGACTCTACTAATAAGTGATCCTGATTTTTTTTTTTAAAGACTCATTACAGTTTCTTTGTAAAAGACACGGAATTTGGATTCTTTGTTTTTGGACATTTATGCATCGCAACAGAAAAAGTTGTAGAAAGCCATGCAGGTGCTAGCTAGTTTGTGTGTATATTAGTTGGCTTTAAGTCGGAGAAGTGTACAGTGTTATTTCTCTTCCTGAGACTTACTCCCTCCTATGCCTCTTAAAACACTTTGTGTAGGAGAAAACACACAAGTGGTTTAATTGTATTCTTTGTGACTCCTATTGGAAGATTCCAGGCCCCCATTCCTTCAGAACTAGTGTTATGGGCCTGGCTTTCCTGCTCTCCTCCTTACTCTAAGCTTCCTTATTTTCATTCTAACATCTACCAGCGGCGTCAGCACCTTCTTCCCAACAGTCCCCGCCACCATTCTTGATAAGACTTCATGTACGGCCTTTGTGCTAGCTGGCATCTGCTTCAGACAGCTGCGTCATACAAGGGAAGATTCGTGTTAGCTAATTATTTTTTGCCAACTTGGATAAATTTGTAAGTGGAAATCTTCATTGCTCTCTGATTAAAGTACGGTTTGCCATGTTTTAAAAAATAATAAAAGAATATATTGATTGTATTTTCTCCAGTGGATGTGTTTTGGTTGGCTGCTAGGATCTGGGGACGAAGGAAGGTGTGTAAGGTGTAGAGTAGCCGTGAAAGCCAACTTGAATTCGATTCACTTCAGCATTTGATTCACAACAGAAAAACCAAACCTGAGCGACGCTTCTTTATGGTTGAGTCAATAGGAAGCAGTTAGTAAATTCCAGGTTTCTGGAACCTGATTATGTTTTATGCCGGATAAACTGCTGTTTAACCGAAAGCTGTCATGGAAGCTAGAGGTATTTGATTAACCTTTAAGTTGTTGATTCTGTACTCACTGATTTAAGAAGTAACACGAATAATTTGTCTAGTCAGAAATTCTGTATTTAATTTGGGACTGTTTTTGTTCGGACATCAAAATACAGCTTCCAAGGCTGGGGGCGCGGTGGCTCATGCCTGTAATCCTAGCACTTGGAGATGCCAGGGAGGATCACTTGAGCCCAGGAATTTCAGAACAGCCTGGCAACAGAGTGAGACCCATCTCTACAAAAAGTTTAAAAAAAAGTAGCCAAGCATGGTAGCACACGCCTGTAGAGCCAGCTACTCAGGAGGTTGAGGTGGGAGGAGGGCTTGAACCTGGGAGGTTGAGGCTGCAGTGAGCTGTGATTGCACCAGTGCACTCCAGCCCGGGTGACAGAGCAAGACCTTGTCTCAAAAATAAAATACCGTGTCCAGAGTACTAAGATATTTATGTAATTTTCTGTTAACACAGATAACATACTTTCGCAAGTTGTTTATGTTAGTAGATTATCACTTAAAATGAAAACATGTATACTCAGTCATCCAGAAAAAGTAGAATAAACATCTTGGGGTATAATTTATCAAAATTTTATAATACCATTCAGTTCCATGTTGCTCTAGTCCTGGCATTTTCTTGTCATTCAGATTTTTTTTTCTTTTTTTTTGTAGTTCACATTGTATGTGTCATGATAAGAATCATTCTTGAAGACATTTCTTTAGAAGAAACTTTTCTGGCCATAGGACTGAGCTGGACGATTGGCAGCAGCGTTTATTATTCTATATGAAAGCCCGGGGCTGCCCTTTGATGAGAATGAGGGCAAGACCCACGCTGTCACTTTCCCACTCCATGGCCTTGGTGTTTGGGGCTTGGGTCTCCCCGACTCGGTGCCTCTGGAGGGGTTTGTGGCTTCCTGATGGGCTGCACCTGCTTCTGAACTGCGTAGCCTCTGAAAGCAATTATGTGTCCCCCGGCTTTTCTGTGCTCCTTGTGTCCCTCTGAAGCACTGAGTCTGTCTTGGTTATTTTTTTATGTTTCAGGAGGAGAACTTCCAGATCACACCAGCCTGTGGCAGTGGTTTTCAGCATTTCTTTGGCTCCCCTTGCACAGGCAGCTTATGTCTTGTTTTTTCATGGAAAAGCCCCCGTGGATATTATAGCTACAACTTTTCCTCGTGCATTTTCTACATCATATCCAAAAACATCGTCTGACAGCGGTGCTCCGGCCTCTCACTCTCAGTGGAACGGCCTCTCTTCTCCACAGTTTGGAGAATCACTCTGCCTGCTGCCAGGATCCTTTCAGCTTGAATATCTTTCCAGGGGCTGTTTTTCCCCCTAGATGTCTATGTAGTTTTCTCTTAGTCTCTGGCATTTTGATTGTCTTAGAAATTCAAATTGTGATGAAATCTGGACGCCTGATTTCATCAAGTTTCCCCCTTTCAGGACAGGTTAAAAGTGATAGATGGATCTTCTTCTGAGAAACACTGTTGAGGACTGTGATGTTCTTGCTGTCAAATCCAGTTTTTTGTTAACTAGTCATGTCTGTTATAAAAGTTACTACAGATTCACAAATATTAACAGTAAATGCTGAAATCTTGAAATGATTTTGAATGCAGTGGCCCTGAGTTCTGAGACAGCGTCGGGCTCCTGGCACCATGCACTTTCACCTTGGGAGCAGGGTGACCCTGCGCGCCGTATATGGTTGAAATCCCCAGTGTCATTTGGATAGAGGCTGTTTGCTTTTATATCACAAATACCTATTTGTTCCCCACGCCCATACACTTGTATGGGGCTAGTTTCATAGATTTTTCTTTTTAAATAAGAGGGAACATCTAAGAAGAGGAAAGTGAAGGAGGGGTGTGACCATCTCCTAATCACAGCTACTGGGGATGGGAGAACCAGTGACCTGAATATCCTATTTGCTGTCAGCCCTGAGCACTATCTACCATTCGAGGCCATCACCTCAAATATTCCATCTGGCTTTTAATTAAGAGAATGGGCTGCTAATGAAATCTCCTACTTCAGGTTGTACGTGGATCACTTTCTGGGTCAGGAGCGTGGACGCTGGGGAGAAGGCAGGGCTTCCTCTTTCACTTGCAGCTTTGCGCACTTCCGGACGGTGAAGCTCGCGGTGTGGGGAGCTGGACGAGGAGCGGGTTCCTGTCCCTGAAACACTTGGCTCCTACAGGGCGGCTGGCCCACCCTCACGGCCAGCTGCAGTGTGACCAGGGTGGAGACGTCATTTGGGAAGTGCTTTATCTTACCGTCATTTGGAGTTTCATTTCCTCGGCATGTGCTGGTGCGTCTTGTTTTGGAGAGAGACTCCCTCATCTAGAATGCGTGGCCTCCAGCCTGTCCGTGGTCACTGACTCCAGTGACTGTAGCTCTGGGATGTCCACCTCAGCACCCACTCGAGGTTGGTAACTGGGTTAAGAGCTGTGCTCTGTGCTGCCAGAATTCCGTACCTGCCCCTGAGGCTGCCTGTGCTTAACGTTACTGTTCTTATTTGCAGGTCCTTAAGAGATACCTGCTGAATTAACGAATTCATCTTGCGCTTCATGCTTTTTAGCAGTTTCCTGTGCACTGTCTCATTGCATGTGAGTCTTGGATATTAAATGACTCCTACTCACCTCATTCATCCCATAAATGCATATTTGTTGATGGTCTCTCTCCCAGGAGCCAGATGTGCTAGATAGTGGCGATAAAGCTGTGAAACGAGGTTTGCTTTCTTGGTGTCTGGGAGATGCTCGTTTAGGACGGGGTGCAGCCTTGTGAATTGCGGGGGAAACAGCGAGCACAGAGGCCCTGCGGCGGCAGGAGTGCCTGTGTGGGAAACCCACTCTGCTGGGTTAGGGCCAAAATTCCTTTTCTTGTGTTTAACATTTGTTCCCTTACAACCTAAAAACATGACATGCAGGCATGCAGGCTTTGTCTGTGACTTTGCTCCATCCGTTTCCAATATTCCTGCCTGGCCTGAGATGACCAAATGCTCACTCATGTGTTTAGTTAGAGCAGAAGGAGTTGGAATCGGGACTGAGTTTGAAAAATGCAGACCTGGGATATCATTCGGTTCTTCCAGTCAACCGTGGTTCAGTCAGAAAGGGCGTGTGTGGTGATTGGGCAATGAATGAGTTTCTGTGTGTGGACAGCACTCTCCTGGAGGCTGTGTTCTGACCTGCCTTCCCACCTGCCTTCCCCCCACCTGACCACCTGCCTTCCCCCCACCTGACCACCTGCCCTCCCCCCACCTGACCACCTGCCTTCCCACCACCTGACCACCTGGCTTCCCACCTGACTACCTGCCTTTCCCCCACGTGGCCACCTGCCTTCCCATCCACCTTTCCCCCACCTGGCCACCTGCCTTCCCGCCTGGCCACCTGCCTTCCCATCCACCTTTCCCCCACCTGGTCACCTGCCTTCCCGCCTGCCCTCCCTCCACCTGGGCACTTGTCTTCCCACCTGCCCTTCCCCTACCCGGCCACCTGCCTTCCCACCTGCCTTTCCCCCACGTGGCCACCTGCCTTCCCATCCACCTTTCCCCCACGTGGCCACCTGCCTTCCCATCCACCTTTCCCCCACGTGGCCACCTGCCTTCCCATCCACCTTTCCCCCACCTGGCCACCTACCTTCCCACCTGCCTTCCCAGCTGGCCTCCTGCTTTCCTGGTCTCTGCTCTTGAACGTGCAAAGGGCTTCCCAGGCTGCGCTACTTCCTGGGTGACTTGTGTTGCCTGGGACATATTTTGAGCCCTGTGAATGTCACCTTCTGGGTGAAGAGCCCCGTTTGCCAACCCTAGAGCCTGTGGTTGACCAGAAGATTGTAAAACTATAACCTGTTATTAGTGACACTCCCTGTGGTCTTACATCTATTTAGGAACCTAGAGTCTTTTTCCCTATGTCAAAAGATGCTTCTTTCCCTTTCTGTGAAGTCTTCTCATTTTCATGGGGACAGTGAGGAAAAGGCCACCCTGAGCCCTGGATGTAAGGCCTGTCCCTTGGCCGTACTGTGTTTCTTTGGTCCAGTGGCTGAGTCTGCGCTGGCTCCCTGGTTTGACTGGCATCGCTGGTGGCGGAAATGAGGCTCTTCTTCAGCTGTGTGCTCCCCGGAAGCCAGGGGCGGCGTTGTGAGCTGCGGCAGAGAGGACCGTGGTGTTGTTTGCCTTGCCGTCCCTCTCCCTTTGAGTGTCACGTTCCCCTGCTCTCGTGGCCTCTCTGCTGTGGGCCTCCCTGCCTGGCCTCCTCCTGCTGGCTCTGCCTGTCTCTGTCTGATGGGGTCTCCAGCCTTCAGGGTGAGGCTGAGACAACAGCCTTATCCCCAAAGCACACAATGAGGCTGGGGCCATGGGATGACTGAGACCTCTGTGTCTGCAGTTTTCCACCTGGCTGCCTGGGCACCTGTGGAAGTCCCTGTTTCTAATTTGGTATTTTAGTACAGGTTCTGTAGGGCTGGTGTGATTGCCCGGGCTACTAGGATGCCGGTATGTCATGTTTGGGGACCCCTGTCCTAGTCACGTGTCTGGGATGGGGCTGTGCAGGTTTGCAGGAGGACCTGGCTGCGGGCAAGTCCCCAGCGACAGAGGGAGCGGTTAGGGTTAGGTTACGGTTAGGGTTAGAGTTGGGTTAGGGTTAGGTGTTCGGGTTAGGTTTAGAGTTGGGTTAGGTGTAGGGGTAGGGTTAGAGTTGGGTAAGGGGTTAGGGTTAGAGTTTTATTAGGGTTAATAGTGTTAGGGTTAGTGGTTATGGTTAGCGGTTCGGTTTAGGGTTATGGTTGGTTCACAGTTAGGGTTGAGGGGGTTAGGATTGGGATTAGGTGTTCATGTTAGTTGTTAGGTTAGGGTTAGGTGTATTGCTACGGCTATGGCTAGGGTTTGTGCTAGGATTAGGGTTGTGGTTTGGCTTATGCTTATGGTAGTACCCTCCTCGGCCAGAGCCCTTACGCTCACACTTACTCACCCTGTAGCCTGTTTCCTAAAGTGCAGACTCTTCATACCATTTTCTCTTTTCGAAATCTCACAGCCCTCCTTAATGGTTTCTTTGTGCAATCTCTGTCCTCCTGTGGACCCCTGGTGTCCCCACCTTCCGTACCTGCTGTGCCTGGTTTCCTTCCCTCATGGCCCTCCTGGGATCTGGGAACACCTGCCAGTGTCAATGAGCCCAGCACTGTGGGGTGTGAGCTGAGATAGAGGCATTTGAAGCTGGCTTGAGCTCTCAGCCTGATGGCCTTAGATAAGCTGCTTTGTGCCTCAGGTTTCTTATCTACAAAATGGTACGGTGACCTTCCCTCCCTTGACCTGTTTCGAGGGGCGGGTCGTGGATGTGAAGTTCCTGGCATGGTTCCAGGCACCCAGTGAACCCGGAAAGTGTCATGTTTTGATCACACCCCCGCTCGGTGCTTCTGGCTGGGGAAAGCAGTGCTCAGGCTGAGTTTGCAAACCCAGCTTCTCCTCTCCAAAGGATAATGACCGACGTCCACATGGGCCTCCTGCCTGCGGGACCCGGGCTGCTCTGTGCCCCTTGTTTCCTTGGAGACTTGGAGACTCGTGGGTGGTGCTGGCAGCTGGGCTGCTTGGCCATCGACCCAAGGCCTGCCTGGTGCTTCCCTGGAATCCCCTGGTCCTTGGTGAGCTGGGATGCATCTGAGACGGGTGCCGTCCTGGGCACATCACTGCTGCTTCCTGGCTTGGGACTGGCCTCCCTGGGTGACCTGCTCCACCCCACAACAGGTGTGTGTGTTGTGCTGTGTTGTTAAAGCCACTGGTGTAAACCCCGACACAGGTGTGCCATGGGGCTGGAGAAACTGCAGTCATGGTTCCTTGTGGATTTCATTACAGACATTCATGGCTCGTAATTTTCTGGTAGATTTGCTCACTCTTATATCAAAATGACCAGTTTGTGTTCAGTACCCAGCTACCTGGTGTGGGAAAATGGGGAGACAATGGAAAGAAGCCAGTTGTATTAAAAACCTTAGCGTGTACTCAATGCACAGGCCTCCGGGGTCCGGGTCGTGACCATAGATTCACTCTGAGGGACCCGTCAGGACATTTTGTGTAGGAGGAAGAGCCCAGTTACTCAAAGATGTTCATGGTTTTGTGCTTGGTATTGCATTTGTGTTTCTGTTTTGTTTTAACCAAGAGTGAGAAGCTCTGGAATTATTGCTATAATAAGCGTGAACCGGGAGGCATACTGCCTCATGTAATAAAACAGCGTGCTGCCCACGATCGCTCGGGACCACAGGTGAGGTCATGTGACCGAGCTGGACTAGCAACGAGACTCTTAGGAAACAGCCTTTTCTCCAGACTCACCCATCTCCCCCTCAGGTCCCAGGGTTGCGGGCAGTGATGGCTGTGTAAGCGCTCCTCAGAGTGAAATAGCTGCTTGCTATTTTTAAAGGTAGAGATTAAGAAATGACAAAGCATTTTTGTTTAAAGAAGTGTGTTTCTACTTTGTACTGCTTAAAAATAACTCTGCAAAAATCAACTAAGTCACAAGGAATTGAACAGAACAAAAAATGACATTGAAGAGTACATAAGAAATGAATTACTCCTGTCTAGTTAGCAATTTTTGGGTCGTTTCCGTACACGAAACTTAGAACCTTAGAATTGACAGGGGGAGATCATGCCTCCATGTGCGTGCGGATGGAAGGTCTGTCCCCGCAGAATTCCCGAGAGCTGCCTCCTGCTTTCTGCCTGCCCCTTTCGTTGGTGAGGGATGTGCTGTTTATAAGGCAGCTGTTTCTCAGCTGAACGCTTCTCCCTTGGCCTCCCCTGAAATCTCATTCTCATTGATTTCTGTTTATTTGTCCTATCTTACCCAGCCCTCCTCAATCTTGGCTGCAGTTAGAATCACCCAGAGATTTTTTTTTTTTTGGAGAATGTGCAGGCCACTCCCTTAGAAGCCTGGACCTTAGGCCAGGTTCTGGCCTTGACCAGTTCTTGCCAGCTGTGGCTCGTGACCTTGACAGATGATTCTCAGATGCCACCTGCAAGGCTGTCCTGGATGAACTGATTTTCCTGCATCCATTCAGTGCTCACCGAGTAACATCGGGGTTTGCGGCAGCCCAACCCACCAGCCGCCTGTTTTGGGTGGAACCGTCCACATTCTTGCAGTCATTCTCGTATTACTTGGTTCCCAGAAGCCTCCCCCGGGCCTGTTCTGGACTCGCTCACTCTTGTTCATTTGCTGCTCTTCCATGTATGGTTCAGAGCCCAGGCTGGGCTCCTGCCGCCCAGTGTGAAGAGAGGACCCTTGGCCAGCCCCGTCCTGGGCCTTCCTTCCCCGGCTGTTGCTGAGGATGCTTCTGTTTGATCTCAACCCTGAGCTGAGTAACTCACACTGAGCCCGTGGTCTCCTAGGAGCTTGGGGTCTTTTCCGTGGCCAGAACTTTCTCTTCTTGCACTTTGTTTTTCCTTACAGGATTTCATCTTGTTAGTTTCAAGCCTTTGTTGCATCTCATCGAAAACTTCTGAGTCTCTGTGCTGCTTTGGTCTCCCTCATTTCTGAGTGTCAGCCCTGCTCCAGTAAGCTTGTCCGGTTCCCTTTCTCCATCTGGGTCATCAATGTACATGATGGCTCATGGGAGGTCGGGCACTGCAGCAACCTCTGAGACCTTCCTCCTTGTGGATCTGAAACAGGAGAGTTCCCTGACCCCTCGCGGGACTTGCAACAGGGGCGTGGCTTATTTGCACTCAAACTCCTTACAGGAGGGGTAGCAAGCAGATTGGCAGGTGCAGGAGCTGGGTGAGTGCTTTTGGGCATCGGCCCCATGGTAGTGTCTAGACAGTTAATGCTGTTTTAGCAGTTGCTATCTGTGGATGGCTAAGTGTTCAACCAGCTCAGTGGGGAGTCAGGGTGACAGCCTTTTACACCCTGCCATCTTGGTACCTGGGTCCTTGTCTGGTGTCCAGGAAGAATCGGGTCATACAGGCTTTGAAGGATGGTAATTGCAGGGATTTCATTGAGTGGTGGAGGTGGTTCTCAGGGGGATGCATGGCGAGCTGGAAAGGGGATGGAGTGGGAAGATGATCTTCCCCTGGAGTTCAGCTGTCCCACGGCCGACCTCCTCTCTGACCGTCCGCAGCCATACTCCTCTCGATGTTCAGATGCTCCTTCTCTTTTCTTCTCTGCCGTGCCGTTCTGCCCCTCTGCCAGTCTTCTGCTCTTCTGCTCTTGGAGCCTGGGGTTTGGGGTTTCTACGGGTACAGGATAGGGAGGCATGGCGGGCCAAAAGCAACACTTGAGTTTGAAAACAGGAATACCTGTTCCCATTTAGGGCCACAGGTTTCCAAGCTCGAGGGTGGGGCCTTTGCCAGGGAACTGCCCTGTTCTATCCAGTATTTCCCTGTCTCCTGTCCATGTCAGATTCAGGAATGGCCACTCCTGGGCAGAGGCATTGGGCCTGCTCCCAGCTGACCTCTGTGCACTAAAGCCAGCCGTGTTCTCCTTCCTGTCCCCAAGACTGTCAGGGAGAGACCAAGTCCAGGCATGCTTCGGTCTCCTACATTACCAGCTTAGTAATCCTCTGAAAAAAGAAAATCACGTTATATAGTTGGTGTGCTTTTGTGTGACTGAGTGACTTTTTTTTTTTCTTTTTTCTTGGCAAATCTGGGATAAAATATATTAAAACAATTTGTATTTTATAAACCTACCATGACACACAGAATTGATCTCATCTGCGTCTGCAGCAGATCAGTGGCAGAGCGTGTGCGGGCCTGTGCTGGTGTACCTGCAGGCTGCCTCCCTTGCTGTTCAGTGCCTTCACTCCTGCAAACGTACAATGTATTGGAAAAGCAAAGCGGGTGTAAGGCATGTAAGAATCTTCCATGGGTTACTAAACCGGCCTGGGTGTGGTGCACGGACATGCCACGTCTCTTCAAAGATTCTTCCTGTTCTATGATCGTGGTGGGGTGCCTGGAAGAAGTGTGAATTTTGTGCACGTGTCTGACCTGAGCTGATGTGGCTGAAATGAGAGGGGCTGCGGGCTCGTCCCACGGTGGCTGTGTCCCAGGAGCAGAGTCCACGTGGATGACGGAGCCTTCAGAGGGGCGGGGCATGGTCCTGCCCAGGTGGCCGGGACTCCAGCGATGGGTTCTGGTCTCAGGGCAGCAGGTGTCCGATCAGCCAGCGCCGAGAGATCAGTCCAGTGAGAATTTGGGGTGGTAACGGGTTCCCCCTGCCCTTGGCAGGTTTTTTCCTGTGGGAAGGATGTGGTTGCCGAAATTATACCACATCCTGTGGGAACCATCATGATGGTTGCCGAAATTATAGAATAAAATATTTAAGATGTTTGGCTGCATAATGAAAATGACATGTGTGGGTAAAATTGGCAGTCATAGAACTGGAAAATCTTGAAAAGTCCAGCTCTCATCCATTAGAAAGGAAATCATTGTGATAAGGTTGAAAAATGTAGAACCAGATAAAAGTCCTCATACAAGTCTCTGTACATGCAGTTGTTCATTAAAGGGCCTCTTTCTGGTGGTTCTGATGCCGTTTGTAGGTTGGGAGGTGAGAAGTTTTATTCCCAACGCTCCTTAGAATTATGGTCGCTTAACTGAATTCGTCTTCTAAAAAAAGCATCAAGCTTTCTTCCCTGTATAATCTTAATATTGTGGAACTTTCACCTTTTCTTAACCTTTATAAAAGTAGTGCCATTTCCTCCCTCCTCCCTCACCTCCCATCCCCTCTTCCTTGTCAGGCTAAAGTTGAATCAGAGATGTCACTGACGAATGTGATGCTTGCAATTACCTGTTCATTCACTTCTCACTCCCTGTTAATATGCGGGGGAGCCCCCGGTGTTGAGCTCAGGCTGTGCCGTGAACTTGACTGCAGACGGGTCCAGCAACTGTGCAGAGTGGGGACCTGCCTGCAGCCACCCTGTGTGTTCAACAAAGCCCAGCCCAGCAAAACACCACAGCCCCCCGATCCCCAAGCAAGGGCCCCCAACCTTCCCTTAGAAACCCAGAGAGGCCAGGTGGGCAGACACCCCTTCCTGTTCACGGAATTAACTAAACTGTATCCGTTATGGGTGGAAAGAAATAATGGCTTTTACGAAGCCCAATATAGAGGGGCAGAAATGAGAAAAATCTTTATTTTAAACACTTAAGAGGTTAGGCAAGAAAAGTGTCTTGCAGAGAGAGCACGGGGATGCGTTTCAGGAGGAAGTTGGTTTTTGGAAGGGCCGCTTTGTAGGAATAGCAGCTCAGGAAACTGGCCGCAGGATGAGCTCTCAGTGCACAGGGGGCCACGAGGGTCCTGGCACCGGGGCCGGCGCTACCCCCTGCAGGTGGGCTGCCTGGGAGGAGGAGTGAGGCAACCGCTCCCATGGGGGTACAGCTCCCGGGGGGCTGGTGCAGCGGCACCCTAGGTGCAGGGCCTGGTTCTTCAGCATCACCAGAGCTGGGCGCAGACCCATGCTTGCTGCCCATTGCCCCTCCTGGAGTGACAGCCAGCAGGGCGCTTCTGGGGTCCTGTTTATTTTTCAAAGAAGAAAAGAGGCACAAATGTGCACTGAGAATGAAGTGCTTTAAACACCCATGGAAAACCGAAAACAAGATGAACAGGCAGCCCCAGAGCAGCCATAAGCGCGGAAGGGGAGCGCCTCAGCGTGGCTGCAGACTTTTTTGTTATGTATATTTTACTACAGTAATAAAAAATATTTTAAGTGAAAGGGGGGTAACTTTATACAAAGTGCCCTCACCGCATTTCTGTGCTTTTGAGGGCGGTTGTGTGTGTTGAAGATGTTGCCTCAGAGACTTCAGACAGTGCAAGTCTGCCACTCCCTGCGCCCCGTGTGAAACATGCTTGTCCGCGGTGTGCGGCACCAGCCAGGCCAGGGCCAGCTTGGGACGCAGTGGAGTCACCCAAGACCTAATCCATGTTTGTGTTTCCAAGACACATCTAGGAAGGTCCTGCTTAGAAAGGAACCCGGGAGCCCCTGGTGTGTTTGAGCCGAGGACAGAGCAGCCATAGTCACCGTCTGTGGCACGCGTGTGCACACTCGTGGGGTTGGGAGCGACATGCGCCTTCTCTAGGGCTGCTCAGACCCGGCTGCCTCCTCCTGGCACGTGCTTCCGTGCACCCGGAGAGCATGGGGTGAGTGTTGGAGATCCTGCTCCCTCTGCACAGGGCCGCTGCCAGGCCTTTCTGAGCCAGCCTTGCCTCTCTGGTGTGTGCCCTCGGCACTGCGGTCAGGGTTAGAGGCAGCCATCTATGCAGGGCCACGCCGTGCTCAAATCAGCACCGTTCTCTTTCCTTCAATTCTAATAAAGTGCCCGGTGAGCACTGCCACCCAGGGGCTGTCAGACTGGTGGGGACTGAGGAGCAGAAGTGCTTTTTCCTGCAGACCTTCTCCCTGTGTGGCATGGGAGCCACGGAACCAGGCATTTCCTCAACCAGGGAGCTGGAGCCCCCTCCCCGGACACTTCTCTAGCCGAGTTCTTCCGTTTCAGGATCAGGGCCACCGAAACATCAAAAGCCACCTACGCCAGGTCCCAATTGTAGGGGGGGTAGGGGGTGGGAGCTGTGGAGAGGGAGTTTGGGGGCCATGGAGGGGATGTGTGGAACCACGGAGGGGGCATGGGGTTCGTGGAGGGGGCGTGAGAACTGTGGAGGGGGTGTGGGAGCCATGGAGAAAGGTGTGCGGGTCGTGGTGGGGGCGTGGGGGGCGTGGAGGGGGCGTGAGAACCGTGGAGGGAGGGGTGGGAGCCATGGAGGGGGCGTGAGAACCGTGGAGGGAGTGGTGGGGGCTAAGGAGAAAGGTGTGCGGGCCGTGGTGGGGGTGTCGGAGCCGTGGAGGGGACGTGAGAGCCGTGGAGGGAGGGGTGGGAGCCATGGAGGGGGCGTGAGAACCGTGGAGGGAGTGGTGGGGGCTAAGGAGAAAGGTGTGCGGGCCGTGGTGGGGGTGTCGGAGCCGTGGAGGGGACGTGAGAGCCGTGGAGGGAGGGGTGGGGGTGGTGGAGGGAGGGGTGGGGGCTGTGGAGGAAGGCGTGTGGGCCCTGGTGGGGGCGTGGGGGCCGTGGAGAGGGCACGGGTGTGTCCTGTGCCTGCTGCCACCTGTAGGGGGTGTCCTGAGGAGGTCTGATTGCCAGTGGTGGCGTTTAATTTCTCTGGGAGGTTCACCTCGCGTGTGCAGTAGATGGAGTGCACACGAGAATGGGGAGTGTAGAAAAGGGATAAATGAAAAAGTCAGAATGGCACTCAGGAACCTGAGAACAGCGGATGGGTGTCGTGGTCCCCTTGGGCCGCCTGGGAGGCCCCTCGTCTTAGTTTTGTTTTGACCTGGCTGTAACGAAACCTTGGCAGTAAGGAAACCTTGGCTGTGTCACGTGGCAGCACTTTGCCAGGCCCACTGGACTTGGCAGTAGTTTATTCCCGTGATTGGAGGCCCCTGGAGGGCCCTTGTCAACCAACAGCACTGGGTCCAGGAGCCGGGGACGAGGGGCGAAGCCGTCTGTTCTGTGGCTTACTGATGATGAATGCGGGGAGCGCTTGGGCCTGCGCCTCTCTGCACACCAAGGCCTGAGGCCTGATCAGGAGCTCACTAGAGGCTTTTGCTGTTTCAGTGGCCCTGATCCTGTAATGAAGAAACCTCGGTCAGAAGAGGGTCCGGGGAAGAGGGTCCTGGGTCCCTGGCTGAGAAGGTGCCTGGTGGGGAAGAGGGTCCTGGGTCCCTGGCTGAGAAGGTGCCTGGTGGGGAAGAGGGTCCTGGGTCCTTGGCTGAGAAGGTGCCTGGTGGGGAAGAGGGTCCTGGGTCCCTGGCTGAGAAGGTGCCTGGTGGGGAAGAGGGTCCTGGGTCCCTGGCTGAGAAGGTGCCTGGTGGGGAAGAGGGTCCTGGGTCCCTGGCTGAGAAGGTGCCTGGTGTGGGGAAGAGGGTCCTGGGTCCCTGGCTGAGAAGGTGCCTGGTGGGGAAGGAGGGTTCTGGGTCCCTGGCTGAGAAGGTGCTTGGTTCCTTGTTGCTGAGGATCCTGCGCCTCTCCAGTTAGCCACGTGTTTTCTTCCTTGGAAAGGAAGTAGGTCCTTGGAAAGCTGTTCAGTCTTTCTGATCATCAGCTGCTTCTGCGAATAGCTTCAGTTTCCTGCCCCCTGCCCCTCCACTCGTGGTCATGCTTCTCTCCCGCCCTCCTGGGGTGGCTTGGGACTCTGTGCAGGGTCTGTGTGTTCCAGAGGCATTTTGCCGTTCACTCTCGACCGGTGACTTCGATAACTTGGGCTAGACCATTCGCTTTTTTTTTTTTTTTTGAGACAGAGTCTTGCTGTGTTGCCCAGGCTGGAGTGCAGTGGCGCCATCTCGGCTCACTGCAGCCTCCCCCTCCAGGGTTCAAGGGAATCTCCTGCCTCAGCCTCGGGATTAGAGGTGCATGCCACCACGCTTGGCTAATTTTTGTATTTTTAGTAGAGACGAGGTTTTGCCATGTTGGCCAGGCTGTCCTCAAACTCCTGATCCCAAATGATCCGCTCTCCTCGGCTTCCCAAAGTGCTGGTATTACAGGTGCTGGCCACCATGCCCAGCTAATTTTTGTGTTTTTAGTAGAGACAGCATTTTGCCATGTTGGCCAGGCTGGTCTCGAACTCCTGGCCCCAAGTGATCTGCCCGCCTCGGCCTCCCAAAGTGCTGGGATTATGGGTCTGAGCCACTGTGCCTGGCTAGATTATTCACTTTTAGTTTATTACTCAGTGTCTTGGTCAGAGGTACTGGAAGTTCTAGGTGATGTTTTATGATCCTTTTGGGGAACATTTTGGAAGTCTCGACAGTCGTGCTTTGAAAACCCCACAGATGTACAGGGGCCGATGACACAGCCGCATTGTTTACACTGACAGACTCCACTAGTAGTCTTGGACATGTGTGTTCAGAAATCTGTATTCCTTTACTGCAGGGAAAACTAGATCTCTCCCTGCCGGATGTTGCCTTTTTCGAATATTTAGAAATGAGTCGAACGTACTGAGCACCAGTCTGACTTAAACAAAGGCTAACGTTTCCTCTTTCGAATACCTAATTCCATGTTTTTATCCGTGGTGCATCCTAGCACTGCCCAGTCTCCTTTCTCATACCACTGTGTGCATACAACAGACTCACATACCTGACTTCATTGATTTATTTTTTATTTTAAAATTTATTTTATTATCATTATTACTGTTATTTTTTAAGATGGAGTCTTGCTCTGTTGCCCAGGCTGGAGTGCAGTGGCGTGATGTCAGCTCACTGCAACCTCCACCTCCTGGGTTCAAGCGATTCTCCTGCCTCAGCCTCCAGAGTAGCTGGGACTTCAGGCGCGTACCACCACGCCTGGCTAATTTTTGCATTTTTAGCAGAGACGGGATTTCACCACGTTGGCCAGGCTGGTCTTGAACTCCTGACCTCAGGTGACCCACCCGCCTCAGCCCCCCATAGTGCTGGGATTGCAGGCATAAGCCACTGTGTCCAGCCTTGACTTTATTTAAATATTAGCCTTTAGGAGCCGGTAGGAGTTGGATAGTTTTTTCTTCCTTTGTCTCATCTCCGCACCAGTTCTGCTGATCAGCCCTTAACTGCTGGCGTTTTTTTACATGGACAAGTCCTTTAACACGGCGTATGAATTGCGCACTAACTGCCCGCTGATTGAAAACCAGCATTTGTTACCGTGTCCCTCAGATCTGGGCAAGTGCCTTCAGTGACAGGCGCTGTCTCACCCTGATGAAGAACCCCTTGGAATGGATTTGTTACCAGTTTGTTGGGATTCCTAAGTGTTATCTCCAAATATACACTTAAAACATTTTAAAGGAACATGCTGAGTTAGCAGATCCCTCCATTTTACTGAATGTTAAAAATCTCTGAAAATCTTATTTGAAAACCAAGAACTTGGGGCCTTATCATACTGAGACATGGCTGTAAGGGACTGCAGATGGCGGCTGGGTGGTGAAGAATCCTGTGTTTTGTAGTTCAGAGAGTTTTAAGATATCCGGAAACATCTGTACTCCTGCCCTGTTTCGATGTCTAGATTTACATAAACCCAAGGCCGTAAATGCAAAACATAAAACCGAATTTTTGTTAATCCGTGTTGTGTCCACTTGCAGTACAGTCTCTTCTGACTTTGGAAAAGCCTTAAAACCTCCGAGCCCAGCCCACACCTCGGCTGTGTTTCTCCCTGTCTCACGCGTTCCTTGGGTAAAGTGGGAGGGTTCTGACCACACCATCCCTCCCCACCGCAGACTTCATCCCAGACTGTGGCTCAGACACGCTCTCTGTCAAGGTCCGACCATCAGGGGCGCAGAGCTTGAGGGGCGGAACCCCGGGTTCAGTTCTCCTGGGCAGCCGGCAGGTGGCGGCATGGAGGTGGATAGCATGGCTGCCTTTGCTCACCGGCCTCTGGGGGACCTTGGGGCATCAGGGTTTTGGGCTTGAGAATTGACCTCACAGGAGAGATGCGTAGGGAGGGAGCCCTATGGCTGAGGCGGGAGGTGGTCGGTAGCCCAGTGGTTTCGGAGGCAGACACCGGGGTCCTTTGGACAGAGTAAGCTGTTGCCCAAGCCTGCTTCTGTGACTGTGGGCTCCACCCAACTTCTCTGGTTTTCTTACCCTGCAATGAATGATTGTGAAGATTCCACAAGAGCCCTAAATGTAGAGTTCCTCGAAAGTCATACAAACCTTATACTGCTGTGAATAATTAATTTTTTTCCCGAGTTTTAATATACCAGTCACCCTCTGTTAACTAGGGACGGCGTCGTTACATGTAACTGGATACGCCACTGCTATTGTATTTTTTCCCTGTGATCTTTCAGGTCATTTAAATTGAGAAAAGAAGTCCTGCCTGACTCACCCCCTTTTGTTCTTGTCTGGGTGGCTCCTCATGGGTTTTCTAAGAGCCACCCAGACTCAAGGGTGGCTTCTCCTGCTGAAGACAGATGGCTTGGAACATGCTGTAGCTGTACGCACCGTGTGTCTTGCTGTGTTCTGATGAGAAATGGTAACTTCCCGTTTCATATTTTGCCTCCTCTAGGGGGACAGCCGCGCCGCTGCTGCTTTTCCGAAGAGGTGACTTCGACCGAGCTCTCCAATGGAGACCAGAGTCACAAGCTGGGAGATAACGCCTCGGAAAGAGACACCGGCGAGTCCAAGGCAGGGATCGCAGCTTCTGTGTCCATACTTGAAAACAGTAGCAGAGAGACTTCTAGAAGGCAAGAGCAGCACAGATTTTCTATGGACTTAAAGATGCCAGCATTTCAACCCAAGCAGGAGGTGCCCGTCCCTGGTGATGGTGTGGAGTTCCCTTCCAGTACGGGAGCGGAGGGCCAGACGGGTCACCCTGCAGAAAAGCTGTCCGATTTGCACAACAAGGAACACTCTGGGGGAGGGAAGCGGGCGCTGGCCCCAGACCTCATGCCGCTAGATTTAAGTGCGAGGTCGACGCGGGATGACCCCAGCAATAAGGAGACGGCCTCCTCCCTGCAGGCGGCTTTAGTCGTTCACCCGTGTCCTTACTGCAGCCACAAGACCTACTACCCCGAGGTCCTGTGGATGCACAAACGCATCTGGCACCGCGTCAGCTGCAACTCCGTGGCTCCCCCATGGATTCAGCCCAATGGTTACAAAAGCATCAGAAGCAATTTGGTTTTCCTTTCCCGGAGCGGACGCACGGGCCCCCCACCTGCCCTCGGTGGCAAAGAATGCCAGCCTTTGCTCCTTGCTCGGTTCACCCGCACTCAGGTGCCAGGGGGGATGCCGGGGTCCAAAAGTGGCTCTTCGCCCCTGGGAGTGGTCACAAAAGCCGCTAGCATGCCTAAGAATAAGGAGAGCCATTCCGGAGGTCCCTGCGCTCTGTGGGCGCCCGGCCCTGACGGGTGTCGACAGACCAAACCTTGTCACGGCCAGGAGCCACATGGCGCGGCCACACAGGGGCCCCTGGCCAAGCCCAGGCAGGAGGCTAGCTCCAAACCGGTGCCTGCCCCGGGTGGCGGGGGCTTCAGCAGGAGCGCCACCCCTACGCCCACCGTCATCACCCGGGCTGGCGCGCAGCCCTCGGCGAACAGCAAGCCTGTGGAGAAGTTTGGGGTCCCCCCAGCGGGGGCTGGCTTTGCCCCCACAAATAAGCACAGTGCCCCGGACTCCCTGAAAGCCAAATTCAGTGCTCAGCCTCAGGGTCCACCTCCTGCAAAGGGCGAAGGGGGCGCTCCTCCTCTACCTCCCCGCGAGCCCCCCTCGAAGGCAGCCCAGGAGCTGAGGACTCTGGCCACCTGTGCTGCGGGGTCCAGGGGCGACGCGGCCTTGCAGGCCCAGCCCGGCGTGGCTGGGGCGCCCCCCGTCCTACACTCCATCAAACAGGAGCCGGTGGCCGAGGGGCATGAGAAGCGCTTAGACATCCTCAACATCTTTAAGACGTACATTCCAAAGGACTTTGCGACCCTCTACCAGGGATGGGGTGTCAGCGGCCCTGGGCTGGAGCACAGAGGTAAGATGTGCGGGCCCTCTCTTCCCCAGGCCACATGTGACCCCCAGAACCACCCCCGGAAGGCCAGGGCTGCTGCGCACCTGCCTGTCCATGTCCCTGAGGACAGAGCCAGCCGGCCCCATCCCACTGCTGAGCTGAGAGCCGCTCCCTTGCCCTGGCCCAGGAGCACAGCAGATGGGAACAGCTCTCCCAGGCTCCACGTTCTGCCCTGCTGGGGAATGCCTGCCTGGGGTTGGTGGCCCTCTGCATGTTGGCCCTGGGAGGGGGTTGCAAGCCCTGCACGGCTTCCCTCCTGCTGAGAGGACATTTCCTCCACTCCGACATTCCGCAGGAGCAGGCAGACGTGATTGCACTTGTTTGTCATTTTAAACAGAATCCGTAGATGTTCATTGTCCTGTCTCTCAAAAGACAAGAATATTCATTTAATGTATTGTTTTATTTTTATTCATCTGTAATTAAAAAAACACCTAATTAGTCCTCTGGTATTAGTAAGCAAAGCTTTGCAGAGGATCGATGTACCATATAAAGTCTGGAGAATGGGATTTGTGCAAAAATTCCTGAAAAAAATACTTGGAAAAGGTTATCTTCGCTTCTCCCTCTGCCTTAGTATTGCTATTTGATAGTAACACTGAGAAGCAGTTGCTGGCTTTCCTCCTGCTCCTCCGGCACGCGCACTGCATGCGGTGCCCCGTTCTGGAACATAATTGAAGGTCACTCTCACTTAACGTCCAGAACACAAACCTAAGTTCTGTTAAAAATCAAAACAAAACAGAGTCTCTCAGTTCATTGCCTGGGAAGTCCTAACCGTTCTTCAATAGAATTGTTTGTCGTGGCTGGGCATGGTGGCTCAACGCCTGTAATCCATGCACTTTGGGAGGCCGAGGTGGGCGGATCACGACGTCAGGAGTTCAAGACCAGCCTGGTCAATATAGTGAGAGACACCATCTCTGCTAAAAGCACAAAAATTAGCCAGGCATGGTGGTGTGCACCTGTAATCCCAGCTACTCGGGAGGCTGAGGCAGGAGAATTGCTTGAACCCAGGAGTCGGAGGTTGCAGTGAGTAGAGATCGTGCCACTGCACTCCAGCCTGGGTGACTGAGTGAGACTCCATCTCAAAAAAAAAAAAAAAATCTTGTAAGCCTGCGGTTTCTTAAAGTGGTTACCATTAGAACATCTGAGATCCAGGGCTGCAAACTCTAGGCAGCTGGCAGGACTGTCAGGGGCATGGTTCTGGGTCTGGGAGATATCAGCAGACAGCCTCCCCGAATCCACCGTGGGACAGTGTCCCAGTGGGTGCTGGGGTCACCTGCTGAGCTCCTGGCTTAGGCCGGGGTTTCAGAGCCTGCCTAGATCCATGGCCTGGCAGGGCTGTCTTGGCATGAGGGATGCCCACCCAAGGTGTTTTCCAGTAGGAGACATCACAGGCCTGCTGCCCCTCTTACAGATTTGCTGGCAAAGGCCTTACTCCAGCCAACCTTGTTACATTCCTGCTTTGAAGAGCCCGCTGAGCGCTTGTGAACTTTTTAGGATGAGGCTGTCGGCCTGGACACCCGAGGGTCTCGTCATTCACGTTGGCTTGAGGTGTGACTCAGGAGTGGGCATGGTCCACTGAGTCCCTGAGGCATGGTCTTAGATCCTCATCTCTTCTCCCCGCCCATGTGCTCTGGGTGGACGGTGTAACCTGAGGAGGCTGTCGTGGGTGGGAGGCGCGGCGCAGTGCCATGTGGATTGATGGTTTGACTTTCTCCACGTTCAGTTACAGTGAGCGAGTTCCCTCAGCCTCAGCAGGGTTTCCCAGTCACGTAGATTATTTGCTGCTAAGTGGAAAACAAGTTTGTTGGTGGCCTTTTGATGTGATGCCAGCCTCACTTCTGGAGATGTGGGTTTTCTTGGAAGACAAAGCAGAGAAGGCTGAGTGGTGAGGGCTGCGCTGTTGTGGATGCTGGGTGTTCCCAGCTGCACCTGGCCCGCCGTGTCCTTCCCCCGGTGGCCGCCTCCCAGCAGAGCAAGGGGGGTTTGACGCCCACTTGATCCAGCGGACTCATAATTTAATTAATCATGCCCTCCAGCCTGCGTGCACCCTAGGTTCTAAACCTGCCAGCTCACACCTGGAAAGTGGCGTCCCCAGTTTTTAAAGGCTTTTGAGCTGCCCTGTGGGTGGCGTAGTTGCTGTTTCTAAGAAAGTAGAAGTGAGTTTTAAGGTCAGGTTTTGAAATTTTAGATGATAGAATTTGAAGTCCAAAATAGTCTCAAGTATTTTCCCTTTTCTTACAGACATTTTAAAAAATAAATGGTTCTAAGGCCTTTTTTTTTTTTGAAAGAGGTTAAATATTTATCTTTCATGTGTGAAAAATACTAGTCACAAAGTACATGCACTCATCTTGGGTTATTTATTCTTCTAAGGTACACATTGAGACATAGTGTGAGTCAGCAAATTTAGGGTTTCTAAGTGTACTCTAAATTGGGTTTCTTCAGGGAAGTGCTCTCACCTTTTTGGTCTTAAAATACACCTGTTAGTAGGTGCATTATTAGGATCCTGGCTTCCCGGGTATAGAGTACCTGAGGTCAGCCTGTTTAGATACTCGGTCAGTGCACCTGAGAAGTGCCGAGCATCTCCAAATGGGACGCCTCCAGTGAGGGGGCTCGGCACCTCCTGGGCCCCTAGCTTTGGTGAACTTCCCTTGCCTACAGGTCTCTGTGTTGAAGCTGTCAGAACAAGTTGAGAACTCTTCTATGTCATAGTTCTTTAAGGCTTCAGACATTTCCCTCTTGCCTTTCCTGGACCCAGCATCCCTGTTCTGCATCCATCCTCTACCTGGTCTCTTGGGCCTACCCATCTATCCTCTACCTGGTCTCCGGGACCTTCCGTGTCCATCTTCTACCTGGTCTTCGGGGCCTTCCTATCCATCCTCTACCTGGTCTCTTGGGCCTTCCCATCCATCCTCTACTTGGTCTCTTGGGCCTTCCCATCCATCCTCTACCTGGTCTCTTGGGCCTTCCCATCCATCCTCTACCTGGTCCCCAGGACCTTCTGTGTCCATCCTCTACCTGGTCTCTGGGACCTTCTGTGTCCATCTTCTACCTGGTCTTCGGGGCCTACCCATACATCCTCTACCTGGTCTTCAGGGCCTTCCCATCCATCCTCTACCTGGTCTCTTGGGCCTTCCCATCTTGGGCCTTCCCAGGTCTCCCAGGACAAGAGACCTGGTCCCCAGGACCTTCTGGGTCCATCCTCTCCCTGGTCTCCGGGACCTTCTGTGTCCATCCTCTACCTGATCTCCAGGACCTTCTGCGTCCATCCTCTACCTGGTATCCAGGGCTTTCCCTGTCCATCCTCTACCTGGTCTCCGGGACCTACCCATCCATCCTCTGCCTGGTCTCTGGGACCTTCCCCATCCATTGTCTACCTGGTCTCTGGGGCCTTCACGTCCACTCTCTACCTGGTCTCTGGGGCCTTCTGTGTCCATCCTTTTACCTGGTCTCCGGGGCCTTCCCTGTGCACTCTCTACCTGGTGTCCAGGACCTTCACATCCATCCTCTATTTGGTCTCTGGGACCTTCCGCATTTCCTTTCTCCTTACTTGAATGTTTGTTTTTGACGCCCTTAAAGTGTTGTAGCCAGAAGGAAACCCAGCAGCCTTGGTGTGGTCAGACTATTGGAAAGGTGAACAGAACACTCATGTTTCCTGTTACAGAAACTCGATTTCTGTTACCGCAGCCCAGGAAATCTGTGCAGCCTGGATTTCCTTTTTTGAGTGTTGCTGAATACTGGAGTAACTACACTTTCTTAGGGCTTTTTTCTTCCACTTGTTTCTGTTCAGCTGTTTCTTTTTTGTGGTGTACCTGTAGTTGATTTTTGAGTCATGAGTCTAGAATCTTGTTTCATTCCTTCCTTGGTCAAATTGATCTTTTTGACGTGTCTTATTATACAAGTGTATCTGTGCTTTCTGGTCTTCTCTTCTCACCCCATGTGTTTGTTACGTGTCTGCTAGGTGGGTGTCGTCTGCAGCTGTAAAGATCACAACTTCCCTGTGAGTGGTCATTGATTACCCCTATTGCTGTAGCATCATTTTGTAGTTTGGGGAGGTAGAAATATATAGAGGAGAATGGTCTCAGAGAATAGGAAGTCATCTCACGTGTACATGCAATAGTTGTGGGTGCTAGAAGTGTGATTCTGTGATTTTGCAGTGGACATGTTCCATTTATACAGAGAATGTTGCTATTGGAGGATGCTTCTAAGACAGGTTTTATTCTGAAGTTAGGAAACGGAAGTCTCAAAGACTTCCCCGCCCCCCACATGTGTTTGGGTGATGTTTCTGTAGATATGAAGAGTCTAAAAACTCTACCCAAACAGGAAGGAAAGAACTATTGCCTACCTCCTTTAGGGACTCCCTGACCATTTAAGAAGAAAAACCCACTACATTTTCTGTAATCATTGTACAGTGTGACTGCCAAGTGTATAAACATACAGGAATAGAACATAAATGACTTATTGCTACAACAGTAATAAAATAATACATGCTCTGTGTTTTCAGACCTTATGGCCAGCCTAGATAATCTGATACTATGAATCTTAGAATAAAATTTGAAGCTAATAAAATAATTCCAGATAAAATAGATGGTATTTCTTATTGGGACCTAAAAAAAGTCATTTATACCAAGGAGGCCTTCATATTGTGGTGATGAAAGCTTTGTGCTTTCTTGCAGTTTGATCTCTCTTTGTAGAGTCTTTTTCATCTCCTCTTTCTCTATGGATAGCACAGCACCACATAATGACACGCAACGTAGCAGGGCTGGGTGTCCCTCTCTGAAGTTGGCCAGGCCTTTTTCTTTGACCGTTAAGTCCACTTTCCAAACACAACTTGAATTTCTAGGTGAGAACATTTGAGCTGCGTGCTTACCAGGTGGTCTTCGGTTCAAATGAAGTTTATAACCTTTGTGATTCACTCGGAATGTTGTAGCTTGGGCATAATATTATTGGCCATAAGGGCAAGTGCCCTGTCTTTAAAAAGTAAAGAGAAAGTGATATGGTGAGATGTGTGGGAAACTCATATGTGTGCGTGCACTTGTGAGCGTGTATGCCTGCGTGAGTGTGTGTGCACGCGTGCTCATGCACCCTTAATTCAAGGAAATAAGCACGGATGAGTGGGAGGGCTATCCATGTTTTCCCTGCTCATTTGGATAGGAAATAGCTACAATAATTACTTGAAAAAAGAATAATGACTTAGTTTTTGAAAGTTGTGAATGTTAGACACAGATGACATTGCACGTCGTCATCATTAGTCAGTATTGTGTGTAGGCGCGGTCAGATTCCACCTGTGGAAGCAGCTAGATTGTACCTGGGAAAATCCAGACAACCAGAGTATTCAGAAATTCATTTCCTAGGAGCTCCACTGGGTGGTGTTTCTAATGCAAATGAATGGGGGAACAAAATAGCTTAAAAATCTCTTTTCTTTCTTTCCTTTCCTTCCTTTTCTTTCCTTCCTTCTTTTCTTTCTCCCCTTCTCTTTCCCTCCCTCCCTTTTCTCCTCTCCTGTCTCCCCTCCTTTCCCCTCCCCTCCCCTCCTCTTCCCTCCTCTCCCCTCCCCTCTCCTCTTTTCTTCTTCTCTTCTCTTTGCTTCTTCTCTCTTCTGTTCTTTTTCTTTTTCCTCTTTCTTTTCTTTCTTTCATTCAAGACAGAATCTCACTCTGTCACCTAGGCTGGAGTGCAGTGGTGTGATCTCAACTCACTGCAGCCTTGACCTTCTGAGCTCAAGTGATCCTCCCACCTTAGCCTCCTGAGTAGCTAGAAGCATAGGCATGCACCACTCGCCTGGATAGCTTTTACATTTTTAGTAGAGATGAGGTCTCTCACTCTGTTGCCCAGGCTGGTCTTGAACTCCTGGGCTCAAGTGATCCTCCCTCTTTGGCCTCTCAAAGTGCTGGGATTACAGGCGTGAGCCACCGCACCTGGACCCTGTTAACTTGAGTGTTGGTTGAAATGTTTCTTCTTATTCCTTTTGTATATGTAAGGCAATGGGAATATTGAGTAGTCGGTGGCTAAGTTGTTGAATTTCTCTGATTCATGTTAATGATCTGTCATAAGAAATTTGACAAGATGTGCCTTACAGTTCATGCATTTCTTATTTCCATAAACATGATCTATAGTGTAAACATGATTTTATGTTTTTACCTATTGAGCTACTCTGAATTAGGGTAAGAGAAACAATATTGAAGGTTTGTTTTCAACCAATGTGACTAAGGTGCCTTTTGTCATTCTCTTCATTTGCTGTTCACACTCAGGTGTCAGCCTTTAGATACATAAAAACTCAGCTGCATAAAGCAGTGTTTTAAAAAATTACTGCAACAGGTGTAACTTTTTATAGTTATTATTTCTGTTTTTTTTTTTTTTTCCTACTGAGTTGAGTTACTATTGCGCATAACAGTGACTCTCCCAGCCAGAGAAATTTCTTTGGAGCTGCCAGCACATGGAAATCAAGCCTTTTCTTCAGAGAGAAAAGGTGTGCAGACAAATAAACACTCTCTGCATCCCTTTCTAATCAAAGTCGTGTGGCTTTTTGGATCAGAAGGAAACACAAAGCCCGGCCTTTGAGTGCAGGGATGTGGCATGATCTTTGGGGAAAAGGTGGGACTTGGGGACTTCCCCCCTTTGCCGATGGCCAGCAGGTGCACCCACCTTGGAGGCCTGCTGCCTGGTGGTTGTACGTGTCCCCTCCCTTCTGGGGGCCGGGGCCTCAGAGCTGCCCAGGCAGGCAGGAGAGAGGGCCAGAGGCGGGGCCACCCTGTGGCCGCACTCACTCTGCGTGGGTCTCCCAGGATCGCGGCCGGGTCACGGTGGGCTCTGGTCCCGCTCACTTCCTATTTTCCATGAGCCTCATCTCTGTCACGCCGGTGTCACTCTGATTTGCCGGATGTGCTGCTTGACAGAGCCGGGTGATGGCTGTGCCCAGCCTGCAGATGCTCGGAGCTGCACAGCCCGACGTGCTGCCTGGTGGGCGCCTCCTGTCCCGGGGAGTGGCTTTTAATTCGTTGTAATTTATGCATCCTTGCAGTCCTGAGAGTGCCTGGCCTGTCAGCAGAGCCGAGATGAAGGCTGACAGTTGTCACCAGGGCCTGAAGGGAGCCTCACATGGTGACACATTAGACAGACTAATGATGTTTTCCTCTCGCTTCCCCCTCGCTCTCCTGCCTCCTCACCTCCACGCCAACCCCACCACGGCCCTGCCACCGCCACCACCTCGCCACCGCAGGGACACTCCGGACGCAGGCCCGGCCAGGAGAGTTCGTCTGCATCGAGTGCGGAAAGAGCTTCCACCAGCCCGGCCACCTCAGGGCCCACATGCGGGCACACTCAGGTATCGCCCTCCCGCCCAGCTATCCCCAAGGGGAGCAGAGGAAGAGGGGTCTCTTCTGTCAGTGGCTTGACCATCCGCAGCGAGGGAGATACTGAGATTTCAGCCCCTACCAGGCGGCGGGGGGCCTGCCATCTGCCTCCGGGATCGTATACAGGCCGCCCCCACTCCACACCTGAAATGGGTTTTTTTGGTGTCCGTGTGCCATGTGGTTTAATTTGAGATAAGCCTGTTTGCAAATGTTCCGTTTTAATTAGAGAGTAACTGACTCCTCAGAAATGAATATGCTAATGAATGGCATTGCCACCAGCACACATTTAATCAAAGCACCCTTTTAGCACAGCGTAGGCTTGGTTTTGTGTCCTCACTGGCACTGACTGGACTCCGTGGGATACACCCGGGCCCCTTTGGACCACGCAGGATGTACTGCAAAATCCCTCAGCCCTTACGTAGAGAGCTTGCACCTGATCAGGCTGGAAACTGTCAGGACGGCGCAGGGGCATTAGAGAGACAGGGAGACGGGGTTCTCTATCAGGAGTGTGAAGGATGCACACAGAAGCTGGTCTGATGCAAGATGACACAGGCCGAGTGGTAAGTAATGCAAGAAGAGGGTCCCTTACACACACACCGATAATTAATGTTGTCAGTGATTGCTTTCTTCAGCAGCGAGGTCTGAATTAAAAAGGGCAGTGGCCCCAGGCAGCCATTATCACAGTCTCTTACTGTAAGTGTTACGGTAAATTGGTATTTTCCAGCCACAGGCTAGGCGCTGGTGTCTTTTTTTGTGGAAGTACTTAATCTGTAATGGACTCATTTAATGTGCACGTCCTGAAGCTCACACGCTCATCTGTTAACACACCCCTTGTTCCCACAGTGGTGTTTGAGTCCGATGGGCCTCGGGGTTCTGAAGTTCACACCACCTCCGCAGACGCCCCCAAACAAGTAGGTCTCATGTTGAATTGGATGTCTGGGTTTCGATGCGGTAGCTGGGAGAGGTGCACCATGATGCTCATCACTGAAGCATGACCTTCTTTTTGTTTTTTTCACTAGATGTGTAAATAATCCTATATGCTTTGACTTGGAACCTGACCCTTCGGGGCCGTCTGTGGGCAGTAGCCGCACAGAGGTCCTCCCAGCCGGGTGGTGCAGGGTCTAGGTGCACACAGCTGGTTGTTGGTTGTATTGGGGAGGAGGAAGTTGGGACAGACTGGCGGTGACTGCAGACACTAGAAACTCAGTTTTTCCAAGATGGTTTTGGATGGGAGTTTGCTTGAGAACAAATTATGGTTAACCTCCTTGAAGAACATTATTTTTGTGTTATTCCGTAAGAAAAGTTTCGTGTCCAGCGTGGTGTCTTGCGGCTTTGTGCCTTGTTTCTCTGCATTATGAACACGACTGGCAAGGCCAGAGTGCCTGAAAGTAGCTGTGTGCCTGTGCCTGTGATGCACCTTGCCATCCAGGCGTGACCTGTGTACATGCGTGACTCAGTACACACTGAGCGTGTGGGACCCTGGCACTAGCACGCGGTTCTGAGTCCTGCTCTGAAGTAGGGAGGCACCCACAGCCCGCAGCGGGTCTCTTGCATTCTCTCAGGCTGAGAGTATGTATTTTCATTGCTTTCCCATTTTGCCCTCCGAGAGGACGTCACACCTGTGTTGCACAAGCATTCTCTAAGTAACATTCTGGCTTTCTCCAAAGACAAACTCTCCCCTTTGTCATTGAGGAAAGAGTTTCTTTGCCATGAGAGTCGAGCCCTGTCTGGGTGGTCGAATTCAGTTTGTGTCCCTGCGCTGAAGTATCTCATTGTCTGTGGGATTCCTGGTTGCTGGTGAGGATGAGGGCAGTTCAGACCTCCAAGGGATCTCAAGACTCCATATGATCTAGTGAGGTCTCAAAGGAACTCGAGAATCGTTCTAGTTTATTTCTAGAGGAAAAAGATAAGAGGCATGAAATGGCTTCACCAAGGACCCACTGCTAATTAGTGATTGAGCTGGGCTGGATGTAGAATTGACATTACCTGATGAGGGATTTCGGTTTTTGTTTTTATTTTTGTTTTTTTTGCCTTGTTGGAATTTCTGTGTATTGTTAAAAGCCTTTGCTTCATGTATTGTTGACAAAAACCCTTGCCATTTATTACAGGTTTTAAATAATTAGCTTCTGCCTTTCTTAATAAAACCCATAGTTACCCAATACTATGACAACTTACGAAATAAGCAAAACATCTTGCTGAAAATGGAATGAAAAGATTTCCAAGTGTATGACCTCCACTGCAGTTAGGAAGCATTGTCCTTTTTAACAGAAATAAAACCCTCTTGCCACAAACAGTCACCATGATGTGTTTGTGGGATATAGTAACAGCAAGGTCATGCTGTAATTGAGAATTACAAGTTGATGTTACAACTGGAGTGAGTGCCAAGTGTTCCTGCTTACACAGGTGACCCGTTCAACCCACCAAAGACCTGGCTTTTGGGTAGGAATGTTTGACAGGGGCGGGAAGCCAGGCCAGGCGGATCTAGGAACAAGTTGGTGAGATTCTTCAGGAATGCATGTCAGTTTATTTGCTGCCTATTAATTCTACCTAAGCCTCTTTGAAAAACTCTTCTCCCAGGGAGAAATGGGAGATCAAAAAGCAAATCAGTTAGACTATTTTAAATAATTTCTGTGTTACTTATTGGTTATGCTGGGAGTTTATAATAATTGCTACTCATTCTTGATTCTGATATAGAAAAGATGTACTTATATCGTTCTTTTTGTCTCTCTAGACTAAAATGTTATTTTATACTTCATACCAACTAACCTCTTAGTTTCAAGTTTACAGTAACTCAATATTGTGGTCTGAGTGAATGTGGCTTTCAGACTTAGCCTGTGTATTAACTGTTGGTGTGAAGATCTCGGTGGGTGAGCTTTCCTTTCATTCATAGGACAGTGGCGGTTCAGGCCTGGCATTAAAACTGAGCTAGATTTGTATGCGTCTCCTGCTGTGGCAGTTGGTTTGTTAAATTCCATATCTGAGCTCATGGCCTCTGATGGTACTTTTTGTCTTTCATTACATTTAAAGTAGCTTTTGGTGATTTATCACTGAATGCTCTGCAGAGTTCTCTAAGAAAATTCCATTTTCCTTAACGTACTTTGGAACTATAAGCATTCCTATAGAGATTTGTTGGGTAGGATAATTGCAAAACACATCAGTAATAGGTAGAGGTTTAAATCCTAGGGTTCTTTGTTCTTATCCTATAATTCTCATTGTTTACAGAAACCACAATAGCTGTGTTAAATTTAGGATACCTTATAGATTATAGAAAACATTCTGTAGTTATGTATGTCTAGAATGTGATTCATACT
Organism: Pan paniscus; assembly: GCF_029289425.2. Lineage (NCBI taxonomy): Eukaryota > Metazoa > Chordata > Mammalia > Primates > Hominidae > Pan > Pan paniscus. Next base: position 93,911,639 of record NC_073266.2, on the reverse strand, counting down.
TACCAGCCATGTTCTTTTTCATGTTTAGCGTGCTTTGCTAACATTCATTAATATTTAAATCGGATTCTTTTCCTGTGGGCTTTAGATGCTAGGGATCATGGCTGTGGTTTTTTTGAATCATGCAACACCATGTATTCATGCAGAAATTATTTGATGTGACACTTAAAGTCAATGGACTTTTATAGATATACATAATAGATGCTACATTATGTAATTGAAACAGTATTTGGAAATGCCATTTTATAATAATTTATTCACTTATTAACAATATTTATTGACCACCTACTGCGTGCCAGGCCTGTGCAGGATACTGGGGAGACAAGATAACCATTTTTCCTGCTTCTCTGGTTCAAAAGGTCCATGGGTGGCTTAGACAGGAAGTAGGGCAGAGCAAGGCAGCGCTGTGACATGGGAAGGGTCCTGTCATTGAGGCTGGAGGCGCTTGGAAGACTATGGAGGGGCGGAGGGATGGGCGTCCCTAAAGAGCTCAGCACGTGGAAGGCCCGGAGTGGAGGAACACATTCCACTGGAGGAACTGGGTGGGGATCAGCTCACGCAGGGAGAGCCAGAGTGGGTGGGCGGAGGCTCGGGCTTGGGGTCTAGAGAGCACCAGGTCTCCTTGTTGAGACTCATCAATTTCTTCCCACAGGGGATAGAGAGCCCTAGGCAGGGCTGACACCGTCACAGTTGTAGCTTGAGAAGAACGAGCAGGTCACATGCTACTGAGAATGGGCTTAGTGGTTCCCGGCAGCAGAAGCAGGTCTTTGGAGGCGCTTAGCTTGATCCCAGCGAGAGACAAGGTGGCCTGAGCTGGCATGGGGCCGGAGAGAGCGGGTAGATTTGAGGGACTAGAACAGAGGGATTGGGCGTGGAAAGTGAGGGACAGGAGGGAATGGTGTTGACCCCAGGTCTGGCTTCAGGCAGCTGGCCCCAGGGACGATCCATTCCCCTGAGGCTGGAAGGAGGAGCAGGATAAAACATTTCCAGATAGAATTCAAGGTAAGTTTGAGAGCTTCGTGGAAACCCAGGTAGGAATGTCTGATAGGCAGGCGAAGATACGGGTTTATAGTGGAGAGGAGAGATCCTGGCAGAGACTGTATCTAATAGCTGTCAACATTTAAATTCATTCAAGGTCAGCCAGTTCTACTCTGAGAGACCCAGATAGTATAATCTATTGGGTTATTGAGTAGAGGCTTTAACTTTGATCCTCTACCATAGACATATAATGTAACCTAAGTTCCCTTATCTGTAAAATAATGATAATGGTGCTTATTTTGTATACTTGCTGTGGAAATCAAGTTAGGACATACACCACAGAGCACACATTCAGTGTGACCTCTTGTCATTTAGTCTAAAAATAAGCAATTTTCCTTAATAACTGGAGGAAACTCACATACTTGGAGAGCCTTTCTGTGGTGAGCACACATGTGAACACATCTACACACATACTTACGCCTGTGTAGACAGATGGCTGTCATTGATAAGCCAGTTGGTAGATGTTGCTTATGAACTCAGTTTGATGGCATGTTTTCTTTACTTGGTGTCTTGTGGCTTTGTCGGAACCTGCCAGCTTGCTTCTCTTTGTTTTGTTTGGTTTAAGAGACTTGTCGTTAATTATTCATTAAAGAGAGGATGCAGGAAAACCGTGAGTTTGAGAAAAGTGTTGTCAAGATAGGCATAGTTACCTCATTTGCTGCATTCTGTTCAAAAGCCCTCCGGTTGGTAGACAGACATGGTTGGTTTTTGTAGAACAACTGCCCTTACTTTGTCATATTAATATTTGAATATTCTATACTGGAAAATTCTGAGAAATCGTGATATACCATCTATCTCAGTGAAACAATTCAACAGGCACGAGGGCCAGGTAAATCTGCTGAAATTGATTAAATTCACCATAGGTTAGAATCAGGAATAAATAATTAAATTAAAGTCAGTTTAATTGATCAGCACACACCTGAAGCTTGAGGAGAAATAAAGTAGTTTCCTTTCGTGGTGACACTAGTAGCAGTCTTTTTCAGCACACGCACTGTTTAAGCCTCTTCCGTGTTATATACACATACTTGAAGACTGTAGAGGAGGTTATGAAAACCAGATAGTCAAGCAGCCATTTCTTTCTGAACACCTTCCTTTGGTAGGTGGTAAGGGTGGAAAGGATGCCTGGAGCCTTGGAAGGCAGAGATGGAGGATAAATAACAGGGCTACCCGTAGGCTGTGGATGCTCACAGCACACCCCTTTAGGCATCTCACTCTTTTGCCTCGATCGTAGACAAGCTAGAAGATGGTGAGAGGGTCTGGGCCCTGGGCCTCAGGAGCCCAGCTGTGAGGGCATCCGCTCTTGTGGGTGATTCTTCCAGCCCGGTGGTGGCACTGGTGCTTGTCCTTGGTGCTTTTACTGTGTTTTGGATTAAGATGGTTCCAATATCAAGGACCGCTGATCCTCCAAATCAAATTCTAAATGAGGGAAAGAGCTCATGCATGTTGTCGTTTAAAAGATGCTTGGTCATCCATTTAGCACAACTGAATAAATGTTTAATTTCTAGTAATCATCAGCATTCATCATTAGAAAGAACACTTTCTGAAAACAATATGTTGAAATCTGGGTGTTTTGTCCTGTGGATGTTAGAGGAAAAACTAGGAAGTTTCTTTAGTGTTGCAGAGAAATTGATTTTTTTTGTTGCATTGTTGTTAAACATTAGAAATTAAAATGATTTTTGAAACCAAGAAAAATTATTCCCCCCAACCTCGTGGTTTTGGGATTTATTGAAAGACCAGAATGTCTGCTGAAATATGAAATCTGGTGTTTTGATTTGTTTGGATTCCTTGCCAGAATTTAAAGACTATGATTAATAGTTTATTTCTTATTATTCTAAATGTTATTTTAAAATGGTTAAGCTGGATAAATAATTCCATTAATCAAAATAACAGGAAATGAAAAAACAAATGACCTAATTTGTCTCATTTTTAGCTGTGGCTATTATAATGCAAATGATGGAGAAATCACGTAGGTTGGTACATTTGAATATATGCATAATCTATTTTCAGTATCACTTTCAGAGTCTCAGCATCACAGATCAGAGTTTGAAATTCAGCTCATTTGCTTAAGCTTTTCTTATTTATTAAACCAAACAAGCATCTTAAAACACATTTTCCATTTTCTCTAAATATAATATGCTACCAAAAATCATGAATTAGACCTGGCGAGTTACCCAAAATCCCTCCAGTCACATAGCCTTTGTTTACTTATGGCTTGCTGGGTAAAGGTTTTAGTCAATAAAGCATTGTGCATAATTGGTCCTCAGGCACTTAGCATTGCCTGCGTGGCTGACCACAAGCCCTGTTTATAGGCTGAGCTCCCTCTGAAGGCCGAGAGGTGCCCCGTGTGTCCTGGGGCATGGCGGGGTTTTTGTGTGCAGGGCATCGATCCACACCCACCACTGCATACACATGTCCCTTGCCTTACTAGAAGAAAGAGAGAAAGTGGACCTCGTGAAGTCCCAGTAGTCAATATCCATCCCTAGAACAGTGAAATACCTTCAAGAAAGATAGTATGTCTTTCAGCATTACTGAAAAGCCCACAGTTCACAGCTGCAGAAAAGAAAAGCGAAATCTTCCGAAAGCTTCTCATGTTTTGACTCCTCTTTCCCTTCCAGGAGGACAAGGCGATGCGGGCGTGCTCAAAAGATTATAGTGCGTCCACTTAATTTGAATATTCCTCTGCCTCCTTTCTTCCCTGTTTTATTCATTTCTTAAAAATGCTCTAGGGCTGCTTTATTGAATAATAACGTGGTGGCCTCCGGTGAATCAATAACTTAAAGCAACTCTCTTAAAAAAATGAGGTATTGGAGCACATCCCTTCAGTTATGAAGAGAAAATGGGCGTCTCTGCATCTGGATTTGTGAACACAGTTTAACCACCTAGTTGTTTGGCTTATCCCGACTTTGCAGTGCTTCCAAAATAAATATTTTTAAAGCCTTCTGAGCCCTGTAATATAAAACGTTAGCCCTTCATGGACGGAGGGCCGTCTTCCTGTTGCCTCTGGAACAGTCCATTGATGCCTAACCCAATGCAAGTCTGTGACTTCTGGTCCAAAAGAAGAGCTACCCAGGTGGATGTGCCCTGGGGGTGCTGTCCATGTGCAATCTAGGCACACACAGCACCTGTGTTCACAGGCATCCCCTGCCCGCCTCTTACGGTCCCTGACGTCTATGTTCGCTATGCAGAGACGGTCAAGGCCAAACACCCAATAGCTAACTATAACTCCCAGTTTTCTTTGGTAAACACGAAGACCATTTTCCTTCCAGAATGTATTTGGAATTGGTTCTTAGTGAGCCCTGTTGATGAATATTTCCCATCCGAACCTCAGAGATCTCTTCACGGCCTGACGTCGCTGTACAAAAATGTAAAACAATCTTTCTCCGTTTACTGCAGGAAATTCACCATCTACTTAGGGAAGTTTTATCACATCTCTCATTCCATTACTGTTTCCTACATTTCAAATAAACTGCTGTCTCCACCACTGCGCCCACCCCCTAACCCCTCGTAAAATTTTGTCCAGTATCTTTCTGAGTTCCACTACATGCCAACTGGTAGATGTCACAAACACAGAGCCAGCTGTAAGTAGGAGTTTTCTGGAACTATTAACTAAAGAAAAGCCCTTAATTCATTATGTCAACCAGACCTTCCCCCACTCTGCCATTATTTCTGGGGTTCCTATAGGCATAGCTGGAAACAGTTAGAATTTTACACGAGTCCCTTAGTTTATGTATGCATGTTAATTTCCACTGGTCAGTTTCACTTCATCAAGATTTTAGCTGAAGGTTAATGCAGTTAAGTAAGATTAATCTGGCCATACTGTTTCTGTCCTCAGATTGTAAATGCTATTGTTCAAACAGGGATGCTTCAAATGTCATTGGAGAGCATTCTCTGAAAGCTGTGGACCCCCATTTATGCTTGGTTTTCTCTCGCAGTTCACTTTAGAATACTCCTTCCCTTTTTCCAACTTGATAATTGTTTATGGAAATGGGTGAACACGCTCTGAAGTTCTGACAGACCTACGTGAGAGTCGTGCTCTTCTTTTTGTTTGTATGACCCCAAATTCAGCCTTGTTTTGGAACTACCGTTCACTTGTAAATCTGCTTTGTACTATACAGTTTTACAATCTGGCCGCCTCCTCATCTTGCCAACTTGTAACCTTCTCTCCAGAGCTGGTTCAGACACTATCATCTGCCATTCTTACATGTGAAACCATTAGAGAAGCCTAATGATCCTTTCTAAATCACACTGGAAATGATTCGTTTTCAAGCTGCCTCTCTTTAAGGCAGCAAGGCACATTTAAAATACTTGATGCTCATTTTATGAAATGAGTTACAGCTCAGGTCAGGGGGTCTTCGCCTACTTGGTTGGCTTGCTTTGTGAAGGTCATTGTTTGTGTTCTTGGATGTTGATTAGAAAATTAATAGGAAAAATGCATTTAGAAACCAAAAGGCAGAAATGAGCTTTTCTCCTGTTCTTTCCTTTTTCTCACCCAGGGGAGAGACCATTCTAACACAGGTACCGTCCAGACAGTGCCTCTGAGAAAGGGAACCTAAAGGCGTGTTTCCGACGCACCCCAGGTCCCCGTAACGGCCATTAGCAGTACCCTCACGATGTCCCAGCAGCCTCCCACCTGTGACCTGGCCGCTCCATGGAAGAACAGCCGGGGAACTCCTGAGCAGACACCTCACATCCCGAGCCGCTGCGCTGGAGTGGAAACTGAAGGCAGATGCCTCTCCTTGTTAAACGTTCAGAAATAAATGAAGATGCTGTATTCTAGAAATACATGTAGATACTATATACGCATTTACGTGCTCATCGTCCATAGTCCCATATTTTCTTATAATAAACAGTAGTACTGGCAGGCACAGTAGGGGCACAAGGCATCTATCTTATTCAAGACAAGTTTGAGACACTGGAAAAAAAGATACTTGTTGTGTGTGTTGGACAGAGTGGCGAGGCTGAGCACTGTCACAGGGGCCTCCCATGGTAAGAGGGACTGTGGAGATGATGTCAGAACAAGCCGTGGTGGATTTGAGGTTGATCGAGTATTAATACTACTGCCTCTCCTTGGCTTAGTGGGTATTTAAAATAGTAAATAAGAGAGAGGAAGGAGGTGACGTGTGACGTTCAGGTGCTGTGGGAAGCAGGCTTGGCGGAGGGGCATGATGATGAGACCCTCATTGTTCACTGGCTCCATCGCACTCCTCCCTGGGGCCGTGTGCCTGTTCCATTCTTCCCACCATTCGAACTGAGCGAATCCGGCAAAGGAGACACGTCTGTGGGAATGCGTAGATTCCGCCTCGGAAGAGGGCTAGCGCAACACTAAGAAAAGCAGGCTTCTTGTTTATTCTCAGGACCTTTTTGTAACAGGGCTACATTCTGCAAACTGCTTACAAAGGAAGACTATACGTCTTAACAAATTATTTAGCCACTGAGTCCTCCCGATTCGGACCTGTTTTAGTAATGGCAGAAGAATCCCTGAGCAGGTTCAGGTGCCCTAGATGACTAGGGTGCTGAGCTCTGGCGCCTTCTGTCCCCACTCTTTGCCTCCCCGCCCCTTCCCTGAGCCACCCCAGCAAGTGGGTGTCTTTTCTCCCTGGGCCTGGTGACCCCTACAGGATGAGTGACTTTGTTCATAAAGTGTGGGGATCACCAGCCCCTTGGGTGGGGGACGGCTTTATATACCTCTTCCTCAGTAATGCAAATGCGAGTTTTTGTGGTGGGGGTTAAGGCCCATAGCAAAGGATCTTAAACCATGCAGTGTACGCAATTGAAATGGTATTCCACAGATATAAATATTTTCTTTTCCCATTGCCGTGACACTATGTGTGATGGTAATATTTCTGAGAGTTTCAGATTTTTGCACATATGATTTTATGCATTATCAAAAGTTACTGCTGCCTTGAATGAAAATGTTCTGTGAAATTTTTTGCAAAAGCTTTACTAGGTTTTTTTTTTAATTGTGAAATTTTGTAAAGGCAGGAAGTGGATTAAAACGAGCATGCTAAATATATTTTTCAAAGAAGCAATAATTTTACATGTACAGAAATTATCCTAACCTTTAATACTGGCGAGAGCAACAGTTTACTTAATACGGTAATGGACTAGTGCAGTTTTTGTAGACAGTGGGCTTCTGATACAAAGTCTTGTTTAAACACAGACACACACACACACACAAACACACACACACATACACCCTAAAGTGTGGGTTTCCTGTTCTAATGATTTGTTGAATATTATTATTATTATATTATTATTATTATTATTGTTATTGTTATTAGTAATGTTTGGTTCTGGATTCTACTTGTTACTGAGTTTAAATTACTTGACGGTTCAGGTTACTTTGCAACACTTTCAAACGATGCAATGTAACTGGCTAGCTTATATATATATATATATATATATATATATATATTTTTTTTTTTTTACTTATTTTTTTCTGATATTCTTACACCAGATATGTACGAAAATGATCTGTCCTGTTGGTGTAATTAGGAAGGTCCATGCAGATACAGTTAAACAACTGTAATTGACTGTTCTGTAAAGTTATTTTGGGCAAAGTTGCGGAGACACATTCCTCTGTCCACCTAAGAAATCAGAAGACTCTTCTGTTGATTTATGTTTAATCATTTCAGTAGTTTCCCCACAGTGATCATTTCTGCATTTTCTGGCTTTTGTTTTCTTGGCTGAAAGTGAATGGTGACTGTTAGGAATGTCAGGGACTAGTGACCCAGTCCTGTTTCTCTGTGTTTTAGTTATTAAAAAGAAATTCTGTACCCAAAGTGACACGAAAGTGTAGTCTACATTTTTACTGTTTCAGAAGCGGCATGGAAAAGTGCAGTTGGCCTTTGGAGCTGGAAGTGTCTTGCTGGTGAGGCTCCATCCTGGAGACTCTGGTGGGGAGTGGGCTGGCGCTGGGGCCCTGCCGGCCGCGTGCTAGATCCTTCCTGGCTTGCAGGAGAGCAGGCGTGGAGGACAGTCAGCTTGCGGGGCCGCACAGGGTGCACAGAGTGCAGGAGGAAGGTTTTCACCCAGTTAAACAGACTGGGGAGCCCCCCCAAGAACGCCATCCCTTGAGGCCAGCTGTGGGCAGGCCTGGATGTGTGGTCCCTTCCTTCCACCCATCATCAGTATTGTATTGGTTTGTTAATTTGTTGATTTGGTCATAGTATTTAATATGATTTGTGTTTTCTTATTTATTTAGCCACTGTTTTGATTCCCTTTTTTTTCCGAATGGTAATTTCTGCATGATACACTTCTGTACGTTGTCTTCTGACTGTTACAGACTTTCTACTACCTCTCCCGATCTGCTGTTTCCTTGTTTCTTAACAGGATTTTTTACAGTGTTGCGTCTAATGTAACTTAGACAATAAAGGGTTTGGTTGTCTACACTGCAGCTTCTCGGTGTCTCTCCCCTGCTTTCCGCTCGCTGCTTCCCGCTCTGCCCCTGCTGGGGCCTGGCTGCACCCTGGCCTGCCTTCCCACACTCTCCTGTTTCCCGCTCATATCTCTTCCTCATTTTTGCGTTCAAATAACACACAGCTAATGAGCTTCTAAAAATCTTTTCAGGTTGTTCACTTGTATTCCTTAATTTGAAGAATGAATATTTAAGTTCTCTCAAAAGTCAGATATTGAGGATCTTCTCTGGGAAATTGGCCACTGTACCTGCGCAGCCACCTTTCTGCCTGGTTCCCTGGAAGGTCTTATTGTCATCTTAGATGGACAGATTTCATTCTCAGCACCATACAGATTTGGCTTCAAAGCCAGGTGAATTTTGCCTTTGAGGCTCTGAAAAGTATTAAGTGTTTTAAGAGGTCCCCCAATATTTACTTATTTATTTCTTAAACCAAGAAAGACACTGGTTCCCTGAAAAGCAGGTGCTTCAGGAAGTAGCAGTTGGGAGTTGCATACAGTTACTTCGTCAGAGAAAGGAGCACCCAGTATGACAGGCCCCCGCCCCTGATCCGGCCACTGTGCACAGGTCGCTGAGGGTGTGAGAACACCTCTGCAGGGGCTCCGGCACATGTGGGTTTCATCATCTCACACTCCTTCAGGCTGCAGGGTTGAGTGCAGAAAGGGCAAGCTTCATCTCCATGGTGCCTCTCCAGGCTGGCAACTCTGGTCGGCCTCTGTTCTTTGGACAGAGAGGGTGTAGGTTACAGGGTCAGTAGGGATGCTTTCTGGATCAAAGAAAGTGGGTGCAGTGCTTAGTCTGTTGTGTGGAAGAGGGCACCTCCTGGGCTTTTGTGGCTGGAGACTGTCTACCAACATTCCTTCCTTCAAACTAGACAAACCCTCCTCTGCCACCCCCAGCAAATTCTCAGAGGTTTCCAAGCTGTAGAAGAAGGAAGGAAGGACGGCATTCATATAGCTTTACTTTCCACTTCAAAATGTCTTAAGTAGCATATGTTGTTTTACTGCTTTTAACTTTGGTGAGTTCTAATTTCAGAACGTTTTGTTCACTGAGCAAAAAAAAAGATGAAACAACCACAGGCCAGGACTTCAAGTGAGGAGGACGCCTTTGTTTGCCGTGGTTGGTGGGAGCACACGCTGGAGCCCGGTAACATGCCTGTGGGAGTGACCAAGGGCCACCCGCCCAAGGGAAAATGTTCATTCTTCATCAGCTTTGCTAATTCTACTTTGAGGCAGTAAAATGCAAAAGACCATAGAATTTGTATTTCTTTTTTTTAAAATACAATTTATAACATTATATTTTGTACTCTTTATATTAGAATTTGTAACTAGATTGATGTATTTAACTCTATTTCTGAAAAAATAATTCAATGTTTTAGTTGTGTGATAAAAATATTTAGATAAAACATATTCATTCTATTGGAATTTGAAATAAATAAAAACATCTTGGAGTTCTGAGATTTGTAAGACATTTTTCCCCAATTTCAGAGGGTGGCTTAAATCGTTTGACAGCCCGCTTTGATCTGTGGTTATTTATTTTTGTTGGCTGAACATAAACCGAAGTGTTAATGCTCTTTATTTATAGAAGAGTTTTAGGGTGATTCACAAGATCGTTCATCTGAACAGATGCCCAGATGGCCCGAGTGGTTTTTTTTTCAACTCTTTTGTGGACTCGAGGACATATAGTTTTTTAATGGAGATGCTGTGTTTTTCTCATTTTTTTTCACAGCACACATGTTATTTCCCCACTGAATACACCCACTGTTCTTACCCTTGCACTGTCACCCATACAGGACGTACAGGGATGGACGCAGAAGGAATTCTGACTCAGCCACACCTGGAGGAAATTATTATGTCAAAAATGTGGGGACACAAGGGCTGGCACCGTGGTTTGCAATGGTTGACTGATGAGACAGCGAAAATGAGACAGGACCATCAGATGCAATAAAGATTCTAATTTAAAAAGATAAAATGTGTTTTAAAATTAAAAGATATAACTGTGTCTCTACTGGCTGAGGAAAGAACGGACTAGATAAGTTCCCGAATGTGGCTTTCCAGATGTGCTGGGCAGGAAATGGAACTCTGAACAGCACTGGGTGTCCTTCCCCCCACCTTAGCGTCTAGCCCTGGGTGCGCCACTCTGCGGTGAAAATGCTGTTGTGGAAGCCCGAAGGCCTTTGATACTCTGAAAGGCCCTTAGATGAAGTGCAGACCTTGTCTAACTCTGCTGAGGTTTATGCCTCGCTGTTTAGAACCTCCCACCTCTTGGATGGCTGGTTCTTCTGAGACGGGTGTGCATCCGAAACGAAGTGGCAACACCAAAGTCCTTAAAAGGTAGCTGACATTGAAGTGAAGGGCTAAGAACACTTGTGTTAGGACAAAACAAAACCCTGGCCTACATCTCTCTGTGTCACCTGATGTGGTCAGTTCCCCTGGTAACACAGGAGCTTATTGGTGTTCCTGTGGCCACATCCCAGACCCTTTGGTTCCACAAGTAACCAAGCTCCTTCCCCCAGAAAGCAGTATTGCCTCCTCCTTTATCCGCCTCCTGATCACCCAGCAGTGAGGGCGCGACATCTACCCTGGCTGCTCTGGGCGTCTTGCTGGGTGGGAAATGGGTGAAAGGCAGTGGCGCGGAGTCTCCGTGTCTGCAGTTTGCCCATGTCGTGCTAGGTGCGGAAGCTGGGTGTCATGACGCCCCCCCCACCCCCAACAATGTAAAACCTTACCACGAATGGCTGCATTCATCGCAGCACCTTTATTTTCCCTTCCTTAGCTGTTTGAAAACAGTGGTGCATTTCTAATGTGTGTTGTTAATGTTCTCAATCTTATGTTTTTAAAAGATGTTATTGTAAATTACAGAAAGAAAATGCGAGATGCCCTGGTCTTTACCAGCGTGACACGTTCTTGGGATGTCCGATTTCCTCACTGTCTGCTGAGGCACAGGGGCTTAGGATGGCTTTAAGGAAGGGGAACTTCCTTAGGAATCTGGAGCAGGTGACAGTCCCACATCCCTCTGTCTGATTTCTTTATGGGTAGGGAAAATGTAGTGAAACAATCACAATGAGAATGCTGTCTTAGTCCTTTCAGGCTGCTATCACAAAATACCTAAGATTGGGCAATTTTTAAACGTATTTTTTGCTCAAGTTCTGGAGGCTGGGACATTCATGATCAGTGTGGCAGCAGGTTCCGTGTCTGGGGAGAGCTTTGCACTTTATAGATGGAGCCTTCTTGCTTTGTCCTCGTGGAGTAAGAGGCGAACAAGCCCTCTCGGGCCTCTTTGATGAGGGCCCTGCTGCTGCTCCTGAGAGCTCTGCCCTCATGACCCTGATCACCTCCCGAAGACCCCACCTGTTGATGCCAACACATCGGGTGTCAGGTTTCAACGTATGAAATGCGGTGGGAACACAGACATTCAAACCGTAGCAAATGCTGTCTCCTGTTTTCATTTTTCAACTGAGGGAGATGTGGAGATTCCCATTCCAAGCCCTTGGGTGGGTTATTTCATCTGCCAAGAGTAAATTCTTCATTGCCAACAGTTTCAAGTTATAAAGGGCAAGAGGACAAGGGGACTCCATCTTGCCTTTTTATGTGCCCAGATTTGTCCATGGAAGACCAGTATTCAGGTCACAAGCATGAGACCCACTTGACTTCGTACATCAATCTCCTTATGTCCTGCTCTTCCATTCTATAAGAGTGGCATTGGTGGAGCGGAATGTTCCCAGGACAGGGTTACCGAGTCTAAAGGGAGGGTTTAAGACAGACTTCGCAAAATTAGGTGAACCGCTGGGAAATATTTGGAGGTCTGGCATGGGTATTTTGCATAGTAGAACTGTTGATGGGTGGTGGAAGGAACAGGCTGATGCTGCCTCAAAATAAAACGTCACCTGTAGGGTAGGCTGTGCAGGAGTAGATGACTCGCCCTGACCCTGCGTCTTAGCAGAAGCTCGACATTCATTTTTAAGGAATACAATATTAGAGTCCTTACTCAGAGAAGTAAATTGGAACCAGATAAACATGCAAGTTTCACTTAATCAAAAGATCTTAGGCTTCTTTAAAATTGTAGAAATGGCACAAAGTTTTCAACCTTATGAATTCGCTTAACAAATTCTGTGCCGTGTGGTAAGCACTGAAATAGGTGCAAGCATAGAAAGATGAACAAAACGGAACCTGCTGTTTGGGCTGTCACAGTGGAGGAGGAACATGGATCTAAAAATGATGAGTTCTAGGCCAGGCACAGGAGCTCACACCTGTCATCCCAGCACTTTGGTAGGCCGAAGTGGGCGGATCATGAGGTCAGGAGATCGAGATCATCCTGGCCAACATGGTGAAACCTCGTCTCTACTACAATTAGAAAAATTAGCTGGGCATGGTGGCGCGTACCTGTAGTCCCAGCTACTCGGCAGGCTGAGGCAGGATAATCGCTTGAACCAGGGAGCCAGAGGTTGCAGTGAGCCGAGATCGCACCACTGCACTCCAGCCTGATGACAGAGCGAGACTGTCTCAACAAAAAAAAAAAAAAAAAATGAGTTCTAATTCAGAGGGAATACATACAAGCTCACAGTGTCTGTGGAAGAGGAATGGAGCCTCTTCCATTGGGGAGTGAGGCAAGGATCTAATCAGATACCCAGGTGTCACCAGGACTAGGTGACACACACCTGAAACTTTTGGAAGGATGTGATATAATGGGGTAATTAGGTGGCATTAAAACAAAACTTGCCTCTGATAGTAAATCTTAGTTGACTTGGAAAATCTATAAGATCTTAAGATGGGAGAGACAAGTGACATGTGAATTTCAGTGAGGAAAAGCTAAGGGAGTGTATTTTTGGAAATAACCCATAGTACAATTAGAACATACTTTGTCAAATCTGACAGAGGAAAGAGACTGAGATCATTGCCAACTATTCCTTGATGACTAATTCAAAGTGAGGCTTCAGACGGCAAAATTGGCAGCCTGGGGATCAGCAGGCAGGAGACTGTGGAGAAAATGGCACAGTGGCCCACCAGCGCCATAAAGGTATGGTGTGCCTGTTTCTGAGTTCATGTGCGCATCTGTTATTAAAATTCAAGGAACTAGACAAAAGCCAGAGGTGGACAACACAGTGGCTGAGGGGAAGCTTCAACATCAGATGTAGAAAAAGTGAGATGGATTAGTTAAGAGTAAGGCTAAGAGGAAGTCTGACTGGAAGGGCATGGATCAGATAGACATTTTGTACAGTGACTCTCTTGGCCTACGTGTAGGTGATACAGCTTTAAGTCTTGAGAGAGAAATTTACAAGAAGTTAATACTTAAAAGGGCTACCTGTGTGTCGGGAACTCTGATGTTTTCATCTAATTAATTCGAGTCTCACAGTGCTCTTCAACATAGGCACTATTAACTCAATTTTATAGATGAAAACTGACAGAGAAGGGTAGCATACCCAAAGAGACACAGCCAGGAACCTGCGGAAACAGCAGTGGAGTCCATGTCTGCTGTGCTTGCAGACCTACCACTCTGCACTCTTCTGCTTTGTTGTACTGACTGGAGGGATGCATGCAGTTAGTAAGAAGGATCATCCCTGTGGCATGTCCCTGTCTGTTGAGCATCACTATAAAGGAATATCTGAGGCTGGGTAATTATTTCAGAAAAGAGGTTTATTTGGCTTACGGTTCTGCAGGCTGTGTAGGAAGCACAGCACCAACATCTGCTGGGATTCTGGTGAGGCTTCAGGCTGCTTCCACTCATGGTGGAAGGTGGAGGGGAGCTGGTGTGTGCAGAGATCACACGGCAGAGAGGAAGCAAGGGGGTGAGGTACCAGGCTCTTAAACAACAGGCCTCCTGGGAGTTAGTAGAGCAAGAAATCCCTAAACCCCCAACCCCCAGGAGGGAATTAATCTACTCATGAAGGATCTGCCTCCATAACCCAGACACCTTCCCTTAGGCCCACCTCCAACATTGAGGATGAAATTTGGACATGAGGTTTGGATGGGACATGTATCGAAACTATAGCACATGTTGCCACTTTTCAAAACACTGAGACACCCATTAACCGCGTGGATCACCGCAGCGACCTGGGGTGTGGATCCTGTCAGCGAGATGATTGGAGGTCCTCAGTGGATCAAAACAAGATGTTTTGGATTTCTGAGCTTCTGCCTCAGAGGGATCAAGGCTTCTTTTGGGTGACCTTCTGTAAGTTCAGCTGTAACGTGCATGGGGGTAAGAACGCCGGGATCTCCCCAGACCTGGGTGTGAGTTCCAGGTGTGTTGCATGCCAAGTGGGCATGTCCAGTAGCCTTTTTCTTCCCGTTTCTATCTCCTTCTCTGTCAGTTCTTTCCCTTACTCATGTGGACATGCTCAAGACACTCCCTTCCCAAAAACACCACCAAGGAAACACCTTCCTGGGACCCCAGAACCCTCTACACCTGTTGTATCCTTACCTTTCCTCCTTCCTAAAACATCGTCCGTGATCACTTTACCCTCCTTGTTCTAGCTTTTATCACCAACACCTGCTTCACTGCACTGTCTCTCCTCAAACTTACCAAGATCCTCGTAGTCATTGAGTATAATTATTTTGCCTTAAATAAAGCTAGGATAAAACGCAGAGTAAAAGGAAAAAAATACACATTACATACACACACATTTCTATATATTTTTCACTCGCCAGATGCAACAATTGCAATATTTTGCCAAGTTTTGTTTCTACCCTTTGTTGTCGTTTGTCCTGGAATATTTCAGTGATTCTCAGACATTGTGTCATTTCGACTGTAAATAATTCAGTGTGCATCTCTGAGCGATTGAGATATCATCTGTAGATCTAGTTATGTATCTATCTATGAATGCTACGTTCCCTTCCATCCACCGCTCTGGCCTTGTCCTCTGTGTTGACCCTGGGGAAGAACTACCTGGACTACCTGGGTCTTTCTTCCTGGGATTACACACCTGCCAGCTCACCCCAGCTCACTCTGTGTTGCTACCACAGGAATTTGCTGGAACACAGATCATTCAACTTCCTTGGTTGAAATCTTTCAGTAATTTTCTGTTACCTCCAGAAACACCCCAAAGGCTTCCCTGTGCCATGCAAATCATTTCGTGGTTTGACGCCCACAAGTCATCCTCGGGCACTCGATGCCAAACGAGGTGCGTTCACGGTGCTGCGCTCCTGCGCGCCGCTTTTCCTGCCTTCTCAGAGGCTCCGGTTGAGGGGAGTGGCCCGGGAGCCTTGGCCCACTCTGACTCCTCCTCCTGCCTCTCCCACGCCAGAGGAGGCTAGGTTCCTGCCTCTCCTCTGTACTCCCCCCAGCTCTCTGGACATCCTGGCGTGCTATTGCACCAGTCGCAACATCTGAAGCTAAATAGACCCTCTCTGCCTCCTCCCACTGAGCTGAGCTTGGCAGTGCTTGAGGCAGACACACCGCACTGCATTTCTGTGGCTGTACCAAAGCCATGCCCGTGGCTCTCCGTGTGTGTGTTTCGTAAATGAACACATGGTGATGAGTGCGTGCCTCAGTTTCCACAGCTGTGCAGTGGGAATGGCCATCTCCCAGTATTGGTGTTACTGTGGCAAACGATATATGGGCTGCATTTTGTCAACTTTAATGCGATATGTAAATGTAAGTTGGAATTACTTCCAAGCAATTTGAGTGACAATGTTTTTTCAAGTCCCATAAAGTTGTCTTTAAATAAGCATGGTCTCTAGACACCAGCATTTTTTTTTTCTTTCTTAAACTATATTGCGTTTATGAATCTGGAAATTTCTGTTACCTATGACACACAAGATGTAAGTCATTTTCCCTTGTTCAATAAATTTTTTTAACTAGGTAAACAGTTGGATTTCTTCTCCTATCCACGAAAGTATAGGTTTCAGGTAGACTGAAAAAGCAAGCTGATGACTTTTTTTTTTTTTTTTTTGAGACTGAGTCTCACTCTGTCACCCAGGCTGGAGTGCAATGACACTATCTCAGCTCACTGCAACCTCTGTCTCCCGGGTTCAAGTGATTCTCCTGCCTCAGCCTCCTGAGTAGCTGGGATTACAGGCGCCCACCACCACGTCTGGTTAATTTTTGTATTTTCAGTAGAGACAGGGTTTCACCATGTTGGTGAGGCCGGTCTTGAACTCCTGACTTCGTGATCCACCCGCCTCGGCCTCCCAAAGTGCTGGGATTACAGACATGAGCCACCGCACCCAGCCGCTGATGACACTCTTAATGAGAACTGTTTTATTATTATTTGACAACTATTAAAGAAGAGCTGATCATACTCTCTGAGGACAGGAATTACTTAATAGAAACCAGTGAACACCCCGCAATGTTTAGACCTGTAGTTTCAGGCCTCCAGCCCTGCTGGGATGAAGTGCCTGCGAGGATGGGTTCTGTCACTGGCTTTTACTGGGCTGGTAAAGGGAAACTCAGCCGATTTCTCAGCATTTCACATGTTACCTTATCTGGCTGGCTCTTTTCTCGGGCTTGTGAGTGTCCTAAGCTGCCTCAAATCTGCCCTGGCCGTTCTGAAATGGAGGTGGACTTGGAAAAAGAAAAAGGCTTTTCCTGTTTATTGGGGCGGTGCTAGTTGGACAGAATTCCGGAGAGGACGGGCGATTCTCTGCGGGATCAGGTGGTGACGGTTTTCTGGGTGCCTCTGCCCGCTGCTCTGGGAGGTGCTGAGCAAAGGCCACCGCGTGGGGGCCGCGGGAGGGTGAGAGGCTCTGGTCACGGCACAGACTTCCCACGGGGGAAAGTGGGCGATTGACTGTCACGGGGCCCCTTAGGGGCTGCTCCCTGAGGCTGTGCCGGCACCAGGCGGCTCCGGATCCCCCCGTCAAGGGGCCTGCTCTGCGACCCGACCACAACACAGGTGAGCAGGACGCGGTGCCCGCAGAGAGTGGGCCTGCCACCCGGTGGGAAGCGGCGCAGGCAGCCTGCTGTCCCCGGGTCCCGCTGCTTTCCCAAAGAGTCAGCCGGCTCCGGCCACGATCGTCTTTGTAGCCTGAGGTCAGGTTGGATGGCTGGGATTGCTGAATACACACAGGCCGGCGGGTCCACACTGAAAGTGCGTTTCGGTGACCACTTAGGAAGCTGCCATTGGCTTTGCAATTCTGGGGCCACCTGTGGGGCCTGGCCCACCTTGCGCTGGGAAGGCGGTGGCCCCAGCTGTCCTGGCCCCACTCTGAAATGGCCGCTCCCCCGGCTCTCTGCTCTCCAGAAGCTGCTGCTGGGCGTCCTACACCCGTGGCGCAGGCTCAGGTGTGATTTCAACCTGCGACCCTGGATCCAGGAGTGCCCCCCTTCAGTGTGAGAAGAGCCCCCGCCGAGACAGGCAGTTATTCAAAGAAAAGTCTCGTGACAAATACACAGTTAGGTTTTTGTTAGGGATTTGCCTTACGTTAATTTTAAAATCAGAGAGTTAGAAAACTTGAAGGTTGAAACACTCTTCAGGGACCACGCAGTCTAAAATTCTCCGTCAGGCTGAGGTCTGGAGGGGCTGTGGTTCACAGGTCCTTAGTGAGCCTCTTCAGTTTTACTCTATGTTTCTGTTATTTAATTTTTCATTTTATTTTTTTTTTGGTATTTTTAGTACAGACGGGGTTTCACCGTGTTAGCCAGGATGGTCTCTATCTCCTGACTTCGTGAGCCACCCGCCTCGGCCTCCCAAAGTGCTGGGATTACAGGCATGAGCCACTGCGCCCAGCCGTTTCTGTTATTGTTACATCATCAAGATTACATTTGCCTTTCAGGTTTTCTGCGTTAAGCACCTTTTCTTTCCATTGCGTTCTCACCACCTTGTCCCCCTCGGTTTTGCATTCTTCACTCTTCTCAATGTAGCTTAACTTTCCCCACATTCTCTCTGTTTACTAAGAAGCGGGAAAGACGGCCTTCCTGTGTTCTGACATTTTTCCTGGGTTTGCCCCGTGCAGTGCCCCGGGGAACAAAAGGGCCTGTCCTCCCTTGGTGTGCAGGCCAGCAGAAGGACAGGTACTCATTTAGCCTTGGGGCTTCCCCGCCTTCGCCTTCGTACTTTCGCCTCCCGCAGAATGTGCCAGAATCAGTTCTCAGGGGAGTTCTCAGCGCTTCTCTAGTAAGCAGGGATGGAAGTGATTGCAAACCAACAGTCAAAGGGACCATCTCTCCGCGCCCGGTCTTCCTTTATCCGTTTTTGAAGGGCTTCTCTAATTTCTTCTCAAAAGCCCATTTTCCTGAAGTTGCCCTCTTCTACCACTAGATGGCAGACGGACGTCACACATGAATGTAAAGCAACCCCGAATGCAAATTCATTCACCTCGTTGTTTTCAGCCAGCATAAATTAAGCACCCGCTGCATGCGGAAGGGGCTACCAAGATGAAGATGACATGCTGGGCCCCCGGGGCCACACGGTGCTTGGCAGGGTTTGACACAGGCCCACAGTGATGATGGTATGCGCTGTTTGCCCGCGGATCTTGACGGAACCCCTGCCACATTCGCGCTGACTTCCAGGCACTGGAGATTCAGCAGCTCAGAAGTCGAGGGCCCATCTCTCATGGGGTTTTGTGTTCTCCTAGGCATGCAAGCAGTAATCAGACA
Source organism: Pan paniscus (assembly GCF_029289425.2). Taxonomy (NCBI): domain Eukaryota; kingdom Metazoa; phylum Chordata; class Mammalia; order Primates; family Hominidae; genus Pan; species Pan paniscus. The sequence goes on along the minus strand of NC_073266.2, from coordinate 93,892,657 downwards.
AGCAGATACATGCAGACATCTCAGAAAGAGACAAGTGCGACAGGCAGAGCCTGGCAGGGGGTCTGGAGGCAGAGAACTTGGTCTCATCCCAGGGCCTCTGCATGCAGGCCGAGCAGTCAACAGCACTCAGGGCGCAGGAGAGGGCAAGGACTGCAGGGAGACCGCTGCATGCGCCCAAGGAAGGGAGCCCTTCCACACAGGAGCTCCGCACAGGAGCAGGAGGGAGGGCAGGCCAGAGAGCAGGGCGCGTGGCTGCATTCTCCCGGCCGCGCAGACCCTGCTAAGGCGTGTTGCCCGGTGGGTGACATAATCTGATTTGTGTTTGTCAAAGACAAACATAAATTGGCTCTTGGCTGTTGGCAGTTGGCAGAATGGATCTCCCTGCCTGTGTGGAATGTACTTTGGTAGTGGACACAAAAGCTGAAAGCCGTTGTTCACCGGCCCTGGAGGAGGCTGGAGCAGGTGGGCGGGAGCTGTGGGGCTTACAGGACCTGCATGGCTGGACAAGAGAAGGGTTCTGGGTGGATGCCCCCTGGCCTCCTGGGCCTGACTGAGCAGCCTCAGACCTGGAGCAGCCTCAGGCCTGGGTGCCTGGGCCTCGGGGTGTGTGAAGTGGTGCCATTGACTCACGTGGGGAGGATGGGAGAGGAACGCGTGATTTGGGGGTGGGACCTGGAGTTCTTGGGGGTTCAGGGAAGCATCGTCCACAGCTGCCCACATGGGTCTGCATTTATGAAGGCAACTAGGGGCTGGGGATGGAAAGTCTGAGTGCTCGGAAGGTGTCTCCAGGCTGGAGAGTGGGTGCCTTGAGGGCGGAGCAGGGCTCGGCGTGAGCTGGAGGAGCGGTGGGAGCCCCCCTTCATCTTGGGCTCAGAGAATGAGGGGAAGAGCCCTGAGCAGCACACGGAGAGGCTGCCCACGTGGCTGAGGGGGCAGGAAGAGGACAGCCGGGCTCAGGGACCAGGAGCGCGAGGGGGGCAGCAGCTGAGGGGGCACCTGGGGCATCTGGGGACGGCTCTCACTGGGCCGGCTGGAGGTGTGAGGCAGAGGACACAGATGTTCCGTTTTGGGGAATAGTTTCCTTCTTCCTAAGTGGGACAGGAGTGTATTTGCCTGCTCAGGCTGCCACACAGGACGCCAGGCCTGGGCAGCTTCACAGCCGGGTCTTTTTCCACCCATCATGTCCTATCAGGTGTCCACCCTAGTGACCTCACGTAACCTTCACGACCTCCTAAAAGACCCTGTCTCCGCACCAATCAGGTTGGGGGTGAGGGTCTCATACTGCGGGTGACAGGGAGATGGAGCTCAGCCTAGAGCAGGGTCCCCCACCCTGGGAGGAGGCTGGGGAGGAGCAGGTGCAGGAGGAGGGGCTGGCCACTCAGACATGGGCCTCAAGGATGATGCAGGGGAAACTGAGGCAAGGCATGCCTCCTTCCTCTCTTGCCTGGGGCTGGCTCCTGAGCACCAGCCCCACAAAGCTGGACCGGGCAGGTGCGAGCCTCAGGGCTTTCTATGACCTGGGGAGGCTGCAGTGTGGTAAAGAACCAGGCAGAGGCCAGCACCCCGGTGCCTGCAAGGGACGCAGTAGGGTGGGGAACAGAAGGGGTACAGGCTGTGACTCCTCACAGTGCGGGGCGTGGGGCTGGGCTGCCTCCCGTCATCTTTACTGGTGGAGTGCTTTGTGGAGAATGTGTGAGCCGATGGCTGGTTTGAAAGGCGGGAAGCCGAGAGCTGATTGTTCAGAGAGGAACTGGTGGCGGAGCAGGGCTGACCAAATTGTCAAGTCCACATTGTCATGGTTGGGGGACTTTGTGCCTCTGGGACTGCCGTAAGGAGCAACGGCTCCTCAGGCTGGCCTGATACAAATGACGTTTGATTCTCAGACTAAAACGAGGGCTCAGGTACTCTGGGGAGAGGATGTGCCGTGGGGCCTCCGCAGGGACCCGGTGTCCCCGGGAGCCAGCTGTGGTCCTGGCCGTCCACGGCCCCAGCCCTGAGTCTACCCCCGGGTTCTGTCCCGCTGTCCCCTGTCTGGATGGAATTCGTCTGCTCAGCTGTCTGCCTGCGTGTGGCCTCCAGTGGCTGCACCAGCCCCTGGATCTACACGACCCTTGGCTCAGGCTGGGAGCCCACAGGCAGAGTTTATCCCTATCCCAGGCCTGGGCTCCTAAGAGAGGACGTGGCAGTCCCTGCTTACCTCTCGCAGGCCAATGGTGGGCCGCAAGAGCCGCTCACGCCCCACCGGCCCGGCCCTGACTAGTCAGTTCCAGCCAACCGCTGGGGACCTTGGGCAGTGCAGGCTCAGCTGAGGCCAGGCAGGAAGGATGCCACCCTTCGGACGCAGTTCCGGAGCCCGTGGGGAGGTGGGAGGCAGGACGCAGCAGCAAGTGCCCGGCCCTTGTGTGGAACTGACCGGAGGCTCATTGGTCCCTTGTGAATGACTCCCTGACTGGATTTTCTTCACCTTTTGAAATAATAAGTATAATAGAAAGTTCTGGAAAACAGCCCTCGATGAGTCAAGTGTAGGTGGATTAGACTTCTGAGGTATTCCTAGATTTTCAAATTTAAGTATTTTTCTAGATGAAAGCTTGACAGTTAGCTCACCTATAAATACAGTGAATTTAACTAAAGCTAGAAATATTTCTGGTTTTGGGAAAGATGCATATCTTCTAATCTTGGCCACCATTTGGAAACATTTCAGAAGCCCAATAATAGACACCCTGTGTTTTTCCATATTTTGATCGACAAATACCAAATGCTATCTCTGTCCTGGGCAGCAGGCCACATGTGGTCAATGAAACACTGTCCTCCGCGAAGCACCTGCGCTTCCTGGAACACTTTCCTTGGGCCTTTGCTCAGCTTGTTGCCTCACTTCATCTGGGTCTCACAGGTCTCAGCCCCCATGCCCCTTCCCAGAGGGCAGGGACAGCTGCCCTGGCTGCTTGTGGAAGCTAGAATGCTCCCTTATCATGCTCTATCCACTTGTCTGCTGTTTTTCTTTCTAGTACTTGCCACTATGTGTCATTCATACACACACACACACACACACACACACACACACACACACACGTATAGTTTATTATTTGTCTCCCACACCAGAATATAAATGCCCTAAAGGCAGAGACTGTCTTGGCCACTGCTTTATTTCATGACCTAGAAAACAAATATCCACACCACGTTGGTGGCACACAACAATGACCATGGAGGTTTGCTCACCATCATTATCACCATCATCGCCATCACCACCAATGAGCTGAGTGGTTTTGCTGACCTGGGCTGGCCAGGTCCAGGGATCACTCATGCATCTGCAGTCAGCGGCAGATCAGCGAGGGGGCATTTCTGATCATGGCTGAGCTTTCTCATGTGCCTGGGGCTCAGCTGGAGCAACTGTTGCTTTTTGGGTCTCACTCTTCAGCAGGACCCTGGTGATGAAGGCAGAGAGGCCAGACTGAGAGTGGAGATATGCAAGACAGAGACCAGCATCTGGTTCCACACACCCCATTCTGTTGGCCAAAGTAATTCCCAAAGCCAGCCTAGCGGGGAAATAGATTCCACCTCTTGACTGGATGGTCTGCAAGCAGTATTGCAAAAAATGTGAATACAGGGAAGGCTAAGGATTTGAAGGTATTTTTGTAATAAGTCTACCACAAATAATGTGCTGAGTGCAACAATAGAAGTATGCACAGTACCCTGGGAGAACAGAGGAGGCAGACTTAGCCAAACCTTAGGGTTCAGGGAAGGCTTCTGGGGAAAACTCATGTGTGTCTATCTATGTAAATTTATAACATAAAAGATGAACTCCTAAAGCAATTCGTGAGCAAAATAAAGCTAACTAAATTCCACTAAAATCTTCCCTCTTTGATATACATGAGGACTTGCATATGGAGAGCTCTGGACCTATATGGTTAGTCTTGTTCTGAATTTCTGTAATTTCTTCTCTTTTCATAGGTTTTTTCTCTATAATGCCTGAGGAATCAGCCTCCTTTTCTAAAAACATTAAATCACTGTGACATGTACTAAGTTCATGTATTTTGATTAGACTTGGGGCTCAAAAGTGGTATCTTTATTTTTCTGAGATTAGCAGGTTACTTTGAATAGGTTTGTCCTTTTCTGTCTCTCTAAACTGTCTTCTGAATGACCATATTTTCCTGAGATAGGGATTCTTCCCAGGACAAGGCTGAGGTTCTGATGATACCATCATTATCTTTTTCATCACCATTATCACCATCACCTACATCATCATCACCATTATTACCATCATAATCATCAGCAGCAGCATCATACCAGCACCTTTGTCATCATCACCATCACCTTCCTCATCACTGTTTTACCATAATAATCATTACCATCACTATCATCACTATTATCACCATCATCACCATTGCCATCATTACCATTACCACCATCTTCACCATCATCACCATCACCATCATCATCATGATCACTGTTATTACCATAATAATAATAATAATTGTCATCACCATCATCACCATTATCACCATCACCATCATTAGTATCACCATTATCACCCTCATCACCATCACCATCATCACTATCACCATCATCATTATCACCATCACCATCATCACCATCACCATTATTATCATCATAATCATCATCAGCATCATCATTACCACCATCGTCACCATCATCACTATCACCATTATTACCATAATAATCACCATCACCATCACCGTTATTACCGTAATAATAATCACCATCATCACCACCATCACCACCATCACTATCATCATCATCACTGTTAGCATCACCGCTATCTGTACCACCATCATCATCATCATAATCACCATCACCATTATCACCATCATCATCACTATCATCATTATCATCACCATCACATCATCACCATCAATCACCATCACTATCACCATTATTGCCATGATCACAATTATCATTACCATCACCATTATCACTATCATCCCATTTTCATCATCACTATCATCATTACCATTACCATTATCACCATCACCATCATCTTCACCACCATCTTCACCATCATTATTGCCATCATCCTCATCATTACCATTATCCTCATATGTAATTCACACTGTGCTAAAATTAATTGGAAATATAGGCCAGAAGATTCATGGAGGAGGTGAGATTGAAAATAAAGATTCATGTTTGATTAGACTCATGCTTACGTCATGAAAATGTGTGAACTCTCTAAGAAGAAAATAAAGATGAAAAAGAAGTCAAAGTATCAATAGGTGATGATGCTCCTATAGGACTAAGGGAAGAGGAAATGTAGCTAGTTACGGGTTCAGATATGGAGTTGGCAGGCCTCACTAAAAGCTGAAGTTAAAGCAAACATGAATCTAGATGAGTCCATTGTGCTTTGAAATAGCCCGTCTCTGCTGATGTAGTAGGGCAGTTTCCATGGAGTGGTGGATAGAATTCAGATTGCAGCGTGCACCTATCACAGCACCAGACATCATAGGATGTCTACCGCTCAGCTGCCCTTGCACCTCAGGGAAGCCCACAGAAGTCAGGCCCTTTGCTGGACACCTGCTGGGTTTGTGATTAACCAAAATAGCAATTCCCTTTCTGCAATGTCTGATGGAGAACCGGAATTTAAATTTGCACTATTAATAGAAAGAATTTAGCAGCCACTGTAAATCAGTTATGCAATTTTAAAATGGCTTCTTGGAAGAAAATTGTCATTGGGGATTTCCAGACTATTTCTTTTATAATAGTACTACTGTAGGAAATGATGAAGAAGCTTGCTAAATGTAAGATTGCAGAGGAGAAAAAATAGTGAACTCTTCAGTTGTGATGAACTTACAATGTCACTGAAATATTTTCTTAGAAACATAATTGCAAGGCAAATAAGTGATTATAATATAAGATGTCTGGCATAGATAGGGCTGTTTATTACCTTTAGATACATTCTGGATTATATAACCATGAGTTGATTTGTTGAAAATGCTTCTTGAGGACAGGGCCATGTTTATGTGCCTAATACCTTACACTATGTCTGGCATTTTGATGAAGGATGGAGGGAAGCGAGGTGAAAAAGGAGGGAGGGAAAGAAAAGGTAGCAGAAGGAATTGCAACGGAGTCTCCAGGATGTTTGAAGTTCATTTTAATGTCCTATACTGCATCACTTCCAGCTGAAGACATGGAAAAAAACAGGTAAATGAGAGCACGTCAGTGACCTTTGAGGGATTGGGAAAACTGAGGAAGTGCCAGAAAGTAGACAGATGTGTTGCTCTTGTTTTAAAAGTAATAAGATGGTGGATTCACACGCTATATACCGGTTTGCTTGAGCAGTCTTCTGGAAGACATTATTAAAGAAATGGTCTGAGAGCACCTGGAAGGAAAAGCAATTCACCAAGAACAATGCCAGTGTGCCCTGCCATGTCTTCATCTCTTAGCCCAAAGCTCATGTAGAATTGGTATTCTGAAAATGAGCTTCGAATAAATAAAAATTATTAAAACAAGCATTGTTAGTCTAACTGCATTTCCTCCTTTGAAAGATTTAAAAACCTAGAAAGTGAAAAAATTAAGAGAGAGATTATGTATCTGGACTGCAGCAAGGTATCTGGCAAGCTGTCCTTGCAGAAAAATGAAAAATATGAGCTGGATGTTAATACAAATGAGAAGGTCTCTTCATGAGTTATGTGTCAATTCAAAAGATATTTAATGAACACCAACACAAATAGATATATAGCAACAAGTTAACATTTTAAAAATGAGAGTCCTGATTTAGATTTGGAGGAAGGGGGTCAGGGACTTGTTACCTAAAGTAATATAGAAGCCGAAGTCTGAAGGAAAAGTAGAAGCTTGCCAGGGGAATGGTGGGGGAAGGACATTTCAAAGGAGGGAACTTGGCTTAGTAGAGAAAATGAGAGTAGAAGTGTAGGTAAAGAATGGTGAGGCTTAGAATGGTTCAGAATTGTACTGGAGTGCTGTGTAGCAGCCAGAAATGCAGGATGTATGGGTTATGTTAGGGCCAGGACTTCTATTCCTAATGCTAAGTGAAAACATAATACATTGAAGGTTTTTCAAAGCAGGTTATGACATTATCTAAACTCTGTTTCTCACAGCCTATCATGGCTTTTGGGTGGAGAGTGGATTGGAAGGGGAAGTCTCTTATAGTTTGGGGGGCAAGAAGATGGTGACTTGGTCTGAAAGGGTGGTGGAAAGAAGGCAAAAAGTGGTCAATATCAATATATATTTAAGAGGCAGAAGTGGCTAGATTTTGTCATGGCTTAGACAGGATGGGAACTGGGCTGAAGGCAAAGGCTAGCTTCCAGATTTCTAGGAGGCATAATGGGAGGGGCATCTCCTGAGTAGGAGAAACACCAAAGGAGGAGCAGACACCTGGATGACAATGAAAAGTCAGGTTTGAGGTGAAATGCAGTGGAGGTGAGTGGACTAATTTGTATGAGGCTGCAGAGGGCACATGTTCTTTAGCATCCCTCTCAACGACTGCCATGAGGACACGGGAGCCTGATTTTTAGATGACAAATGCTGAAAGGTATGAAAAAGATCCTAGTGACACTTAATTCAACAAGAAAACACCATATTTCTATGACTTTTCTTGGATGGCATTTTTGATATCATGGACACCAACAGTATGTAAATTCACACTTCTTATGTCCCTCCAAAAGCCAACTAGTTATCAATTATTGTTGATTCTTCTTCTAAAATGTCTCTCAAGGAAGTCTTCCACCACTGTGTTAACTTAATCCTGCTCTGTATTGCCTTCAGAAAATTAAGACCCTCCCAAATGAATTTTCTGCATCCATCTTCTCTTACCTCCATCTACCCACTACAAAGCTTATAATCAGCTTTATAAATGAAATCCTGAACTACCATTTAACTCTTTAGACAGTATTAAAACTCAGATAGTTTTGTGGCTGGCATTGGCTGTGCCGAATTATCTGTTGTCAACTGTGCCTCAATCTCTTCCAGAGTCTCCTGTGCCCTGCAGAAGAGAAGCCTGCAGCTACACTGACCAGCATTCCTTCTGCTGCAGGGTTCCAGGTTAAAGACTGCCAAGAGGCACTGTAGGGAGGTTTGGAAGGTGGAAGATAAGGAGAACTGTTACTCTCCAGTAGATTCGATGGCAGAAACAAAGGTGGAAGGTGCATTCTTGAGCATCATCTACTCAGTGCCGCCTGCAGCTGTGCTTGGGAGACAGCTCCTGCTGAGATGTCTGAAAGCTTTGGTGGCATTGAGTATCCTGTAAATTATCTGCTTGAGCAGTTGGATTCCACCCTTCACCCTCCAGCCTTCCAGGAGGCTGTGGAAGCCTCCAATGATTTCCTGCATTAAACCGAGAATACCTAGATTGACTTCTGTTTTCCTGAAGCAGTCACCCTTCACATGACCCCAAACTGATCGTTGTAAACTCAGCTCTCTTCATACTGTCATTTCTCTCATCCCCAGTATCATAGCTTCCAGTTACAATCAATCATGGGCTTCCCCTGGAGAGTTTTTCCCACTCCCTGGAGGGGTTTAGTGACCAGCTCAGTGCCTGGCATCAGGGAAACACTCAATGGAAGTATGGTAATAAAATAAATATATGCATGAATCTTTATATGTTTGCCTCTTTTGTGTCTTCTGCTTCAGTTGCCTATCTTCCAATCCTATTGTGCAAGGGCCTGCACATGAGTTATTTGTTAATTCAAAAGATATTTATGAATACCTACACAAACAAGTGTATCACTATCCAGTTCAAATTCCCTATGAACCCCTTCCCAAATTTTTCATGCAGATTTAATTGCCAGGTCTTTTGTGTTTCCACAGAAATTTGTACACACAGGGCCAGCTGCATAATTTGTAAGGCCCAGTGTAAAATGAAAATGGAGGGAGGCTCTTTGTTAAAGAAGCAAGATGAAAAATGTCATTAGAGGCACAGGTGCCATAGAAAGATTTTGCCTCTCTTTTGGGTCTCTCTCTCTCTGCTATCATGGTGATTTTTAGTTACTATATAGCATCATGTTCCTTCAGGTCCGGGCATGCCTGTGGGGCTGGCACAGACCTTCATGGGCACTGGGGGCCACCCCATGACCTGGCACAAGTGCTGTCCATCCTGGGCTAGTGTGTGGAGCCTTGGTGGGGCAAGAGGTTCAGCCTGGCATTTCCTCTCCCATGTAGTTGTGATCCCATCCCACATGAATGGGTGACTCCAAGGCCATTGCTACCTTTACGCTAGTACTGTGTGTACGCTCCATCAAAGCTCCAAGCCCCTGACACATGCTCCACTATTCCAGTGGATTTCAGTTACAAAACACAAATTAAAAGATAAAATCATTATGAATTTCGAGATGGCACTCACAGAGCATTAGAACCCAAGCACAGGTCCCTGGTTATATGCCCCAGAAGCCAGTCCTGGGCACAGCTTGCTTGATGATCAGAGCCAAGAGCATGGACCCTGGAATCAGCCTGTCTGGGCTTGATATCGGCTTGGCTGCTCACTTCCTGCATGACCCTGGGGAGTTGCCAAACTTCCTGAAGCTTCTGCTTCCCCATCTGGAGGATGAGGGAATAACTGTGCTTACCACCCAGGGCTGTTGTTACCATTAAATAAAACAATATATGTATAATCCAGCTCCCAGCACACAGCATGTACCCAATAAATGTTTGCCAATATTATTGTAGTATTCATCCCATGAGATTAAAAAGATAACACAAGTTACAGCATTCCGTGGGAGCATTCGTCTTGGCTTTGACTGTCCCTGAGCCTCTCATATCTCCAGGGCCCCTCCAGGTCACAGAGTCTTGTTCTTTTCTGCTTTTGCCTGCCAAGGGCCATGGGGCACACATGGAGGGCAGGGGGTCCACTCTCACAGTGTTGACTCTGTGCCCGAGGCACCAAGACTCAGCTGCTCCAGAGGCATCCCTTGCTGCACACCAGCTGTGATCCATAATGAGGGAGTATGTCCCCCAACTCTGTCATTGGCACATCCCAACAAGAGTCCCAGTGTCCCCACAGTGTCCCCCACAGTTTGCTGTGAGAATAGATTGTTCAGCTTCTTCCCAGGGCCCCCCTTTTCCTTGATATGAGTCATTGGGGCCCAGTGGGCATGATGATATTAGGTACATTGTTTCACTGGCTAGAAACTCTTTCCCCACCCATTCTTCATGCATGCCCAGACATACTTGTAAGAAAACATTTTAAATGGTCCATTTTCAAGGCATGATAAATCTAAGTACTGGTAGCCAGCCTGCAAATGCAACAAACCGCATGGCTCATGCACCTAGGTTATGATAAGTGAACAGAATGTAGAGGAGGGGTCAGCCCATAAAAGGGAAGAAAGTTTTGTTTTTGGGAAATTGAAACTTTGGGGTATAATCTTATAAGCGGATAATAGAACTTAGGCGACTTCCAGGAAGATTGTAACCCCCCAGTACTTGACCAGTGGGGAACTGGGGGAGGGATTTGCCTGCTAGTAGATAAATTACCTGCTGTTACTGCCGTGGGTGTGCCCACCTACCAGACACCCAATCTTGCAAGACCACCATTAAAAGTCTTGCTTCAGCTGTTCTTCCTGTCTCCGAGTCCATTCTTTGGGTTTGGATGCGTGAATGTGTGTGTCTCTCAAACCGAACCTCAGTGTAGCTTCAGGTCCGACTCACATACATAGGTGACTTGTGGTTCTCTCATCTGTCAAGCAACGTGTTCTAGAGATGAGAGATACGTGATTAGTGAGTCCCTCCAGCGATTCCTGACTGCCCACCATGTGTTCTATGCAAACAAATCTGTGCCTAGGGTCCTACATGGCCCTACATAGACCCTGGTGCAAAGTTAGAATCCAACTGATTTACTTATTTTCAAGTCAGGAGCCTGAATCCTGAATCCTGAATCCTGGTCCACCATCAGCTCAAGGCACCCCGGAGACATGACCAGGGGAGCTCAGCCACACAATTGTTTTTCCCGGCTAGAACTTTGACTTCCACCCTGTTAAGCTGATCTGAAGCATGTGTGACCTTCACCGATATTCTTTTATATCTTATAACCCATGTCTCCATCCCTCTGATCCATCTCCAACCTAGGCAGCTCCTCTTCACTGCTCCTGGCCCTTCACTGGCTCATTTGAAGAACCTCTCTGCTGCCTGCAGGCTCTCTTCATCTATTCCATAAGTGTCACTTTACTGCTCTAAAGTGGAAGAGAAAAGAAAGAAAATCAAGTGAAGGAAGAAAGCTTGACCTCTCTTACTCTTCACACCAAAAGTTCCAGCCCCATGGAGGGAGAACACACTGCCTTGGCTTAATGATCCATGTACTGTCACGGCACCTTCTAAAGGGCAGATGAGGCTTCCAGCAAATGCAAATTAATTAAGGCAGATTGTTTTGCCAATCAACATATCTAGAATTTCTCATCTTCTAATGTCACGGACTATGTGCCTTACTCTGCACATGCCGAAATTGGAACAACAGCATGGACAATTGATGGCGTTCTCCACTCTGTTCTGTGCTCTTACCCTCATTGTCACAGGACCTCTAGGGGTACGTCTGTGGGATATTTTTTAACTTTGCTTTATAGTTTGGAAAAACGGAGGCACAGAAAGTTGTGCTTTGCGGACACAGCCCTTTTGATGGGCTGGAGCTGGGCTAGTGAGGCCCCAAGTTCTCTTCCTCCAAGTTCACTGCTCTTTCTACTTTAAACTGCAAACGCATAATTTCCCCTGGAATTCCAGGATGAACTCAGCAGGCTCTTGTGGATGTCCCAGGGACTTACGGACTACACAGCACACGAGGCTCGGTGGTGAGGCATGATGCATGGTGTCCTGTACACAGGAAATACCCGTTGATACTTATGGACTACACAGCACACGAGGCTCGGTGGTGAGGCATGATGCATGGTGTCCTATACACAGGAAATACCCGTTGATGCTTACGGACCACACAGCACACGAGGCTCGGTGGTGAGGCATGATGCATGGTGTCCCATACACAGGAAATGCACACATTGATGTTGCACGTCCTGTTTAGCATTTCTTCGTGTTCACCTCTCCCATGTGAATGTGCTCGCGTTGGAATCCTTCACTTGCAGAGATGTAAACACGGTGCTCCCTGTAAAGTGATGTTGACTAAATGCTATCAGATGATGTATGTGATTCTTCTAAGTGTGTCCTTGGGAGGCATTCAACTAAACACAACCTAACATAACCAAAAACAAAAGTTTGGATCAAGTGATTGTTACAGCCCCTCTGTTCTTTGTATGAAAACTATGAATGCTTTTCACATATTGTCAGAAGTTGCTTGATTTTTTTTCCACATTAAAATGATTTAGAGCCACGTTAGCTGTGAGTGTTCTTGCTAATGCATGAAAGGGTCTCTGACGTGGGGTTAAAAGGGGTACAGAAGGGCCTCATCCTATGCAGAGGTTAGAGGCAAGAACCCACAGCTGGCTTCTCATGACAGGGAGTTGACCTGGGAAGCAAACCTGTGCCCTTCGGGTGTTCATTCAAACTCTTTCCCTTTTGAAAAACCATTGTTTTACAGGTTTGTGTTGGCAGCAACACCCAAACCCTACAAGCGATTGCAAAAAAAAAAAAAAAAAAAAAAAAGTGGGAATTTCCAGTAATCTGGAATGTGGAAAGTGATATTATATCCATCCCGCATTCAATGGACTTGCCTTCACTCTCCAAATAATGTAAACCAAAGAAAGCTTCACATGGGGAAACGCTATTGAGACACGTCACCATCGAAGAGGTGTACAGGTGCTTCCCGGAGCGCAGCTGCTGTCCCCGGCAAGCAGGCTGGGAGCCTCTGTGTTCCCTTGGGTGCTGCATTGCAACTTTATGCAGAGGGGCCTCTTGTTTATTGGGGAGGGGCTGCCAGCTCCTAGCCCCTCACCATTTCCAAGGGCTGGGGATGCCATCTGGGGTTACCTGGTGAACAGACCTCTGGTCTTACCCAATATCACCCTCCTCCAGCCAGCAGCAGTCTGATTATAGATCTGTGTGGCTGTTGGTGTGTCTCGCACCCATGTTTATTTTAAAGACATGTCATGGTAGTGAATGCCAGCCTGTCTAATGAATTACTATTGTCCAGGCAGTCTGGCCTCATTTTAGATTTAGTGTTATCTCATTTAGATAATAGTGTTACTATTCTTTTAAATAAATTGGTAGGAAAAAAATCAATGGGTAGCACATGATGTGTGTTGCATCTCCAGCTAATGATGAACTATTAGACCCTTGCACTGTGGCTCCCGAAGTCAAGCAGCCTTTGCTGTCCTCACCACCCTGTTATGCAGGGTTTTATTTTTAAAAATTACATTCAGAAGCAGAGAGGGAGGCTATGACCAGTGCGTAAAAACAAATGAACCTGGTTGATCGGAGGCTGAGGGAAGAAAGCCTGTCAGTGGCACCAATGGCTGCCTTGCTGCGCCTCCCTTTCTCCGCTGCGTATTTGTGCAGCTTTTCTTTTTCTATGTCTTTTCTCCCCCCCTTCCTCCTTCCCTTCTCCTCCTCTTTCTTTTTTAGTTTGCACTAGTGTCAACATTTTCTTCTAGTGTCCCTTTATTTTTCATTTCAAATTATTTTCCTTTAATGTTAAATACGTTTATTTTCTAAAAAATTAGAAAAGACAAGTAAGCCAAAACAAAACAAAAAACAAACAAACAAAAAAACGAGTCTGAAGCCCCATAGTGAAGAGATAACCACTCCTCCAAATAATATATGCCTCCAAATAATATATTTTATATGTGATCTATAATAAAATTGGATATAACATACGGTTGCCCCAATGAGATTGTGTTTTGCATACTGTTTTATAAATGGTTTATTTAATTTACTACGTGAACAGACTTTGTACTCATAAGCCCCATTTTAATGGTTGCACAGCTGTGCATTTTGTGGATGTACTATTTGCTTCACCAATTCTGTTTTGATGGGCTTATCGATGATTTTATATATATTTAAAATTAATATAAACAAATCCCTGAGAAGTATATTTTGCTCACCCATCTACGTGTTCTTATTTGATTCTTTGGGACATCCCCTGGATAGGAAACTGCTGCTCTTTTTAAAGACAATTGCTACCGCTTGCCAAATGACCACCCAGAAAGGCTGATTCAACAGCACAGTGTGGCAGGGCCTATTTCCCTGGACCCATGCTAAATGTTTCCCTACACATTTTAATTCATTTCCTTTCGCTTTTGTTATTTTTAATTGATGTATAGTAATTGTACATATTTATAGGGTACAGTGTGATATTTCAATACATGTGCAATGATCAAATCAGTGTAATTAGCATATCCATCGCCTCAAACATTAAGTCTTTGTGTTTGGAACATTCAATATCTGCTCTTCTAGTTAAAAATATACCATAAATTGTTGTCAAATTACAACATAAATTGTTGTAAGTCACCCTATATAGTGCTGTAGAACCCTGGAACTTATTCCTCCTATCTGGCTGTAATTTTGTATCCATTAACCAACATCCGGCTATCCCCCATCCCCTGCCCTCCTATTAACCACTGCTCTACTCTCTGTTTCTATGAGATCAACGTTTTTAGCTTCCACGTATGAGTGAAACCATGCAGTGTCCATCTTTCTGTGCTTGGCTTATTTCACTTAACACAATGTCCTCCAAGCTCATTTATGTTGCCACAAATGGCAGAATTTCTTATTTTTAATGGCTGAATAGTATTCCATTGTGTATATATACCATATTTCCTTTATCCATTCTTTTCTTAAGGAACAGTTCTGTTTATTCCATACTTTGTCTATTGTGCATAGTGTTGCAATAAACATGGGAGTGCAGATAATCTCCTCGACAGACCGATTTCATTTCCTTTGGATATATACCAGGTAGCAGGATTGCTAGGTAATATAGTGGTTCTATTCTTAGTTGTTTTGAGGAAACTCCATATTGTTTTTCATAATGGTTGAGCTGTTTACATTCCCACCAACAGTGTATAAGAGTTCTTTCTCTACATCCTTGCCAATATTTGTATATATATATACTTTTGATAATAGCCATTCTAACTGGGGTGAAATGATATTTCACTTTGGTTTTGGTTTTGTTTTGATTTTCCCTGATGATTCACGCTGTTGAGCATTTTTTTGTATACCCATTGGACATTTGCATGTCTTTTTTGAGAGTAGTCTATTTAGTTTGTTTGCCCATTTTTAAAATTGGATTATTATTGTTATTATTTTTGCTGTTGAGTTCCTTGTACATTCTGGATATTAATCCCTTTTGGGGTGAATAGTTTGCAAATATTTTCTCCCATTCTGCAAGTTGTCTCTTAACTCTGTTGATTGTTTCATTTGCTGTGCATAAGTTTTTAGTTTGCTATAATCCCATTTGTCTATTTTTGCTTTTTTTCTTGCTTGTGCTTTTGAGGTCTTTTCCACAAAATTTTCTCCAGACCAAGGTCCTGAAATGTACCACCTATGTTTTCTTTTAGTGGTTTTATAGTTTGGGTCTTACATTTAAGTCAATAAACCATTTTCAGTTGATTTTTGTATGTAGTGAGATACAAGGGTCTAGTTTTATTTTTCTACATATGGATATTTAGTTTTCCCAATACGATTTATTTAAGTGACTATTTCTTCTCCAGTTAATGTTCTTAATGTCTTTGTTGAAAACAAGTTGGCTGTAAACATGTGGCTTTATTTCTGGTTTCTCTATTCTGGTCCATTGATCTATGTGTCTGTTTCTACATTTTTATTTTATTTTATTTTTCCAGTACCATGTCATTTTGGTTACTATAGCTTTGTAATATATTTATTTTGAAGTCTGGTTATATTATGACTCCAGCTTTTTGCTCAAAATTGCTTTGGCTATTTGAGTTTTTTTGTGGTTCCAAATGAATTTTAGGATTTTTTTTATGTCTGTGAAGAATGTCATTGGTATTTTAATAGAAATTGCATTGAATCTGTAGATTGCTTTTGGTAGTACAGTCATTTTAAATATATTAATTCTTTCAGTTCATGGACATTGCATATCTTTCCCTTTCGTGTGTGTGTGTGCCTTCTTCAGTTTATTTCATCAGTGTTTTATAGTTTTTCTTACAGAAATCTTTCACCTCATTTGTTAAATTTACTCCTAAGTATTTTATTTTTTAATAGCTATTGTAAGTGGAATTGCTTTCTTTACTGATTTTTCTGCTATTTTGCTGTTGGTGTACAGAAACACTACTGAATTTTTTTACCTTGATTTTGTATCCTAAACCTTAGTAAATTATTTATCAGCTATAAAAGGTTTTGGTGGAGGTTTTAGGGTTTTCAATATATAAGATCATGTCATTAGCAAATAGGGATAATTTGACTTTCTTCTTTCCAGTTTAGATGACCTTTATTTCTTTTTCTTGCCTAATTGCTCTGGCTAGAACTTCCAGTACTATGTTGAATAAAAGTGGTGAAAATGGGCATCCTTCTTTTCTTCCAACTCTTAGAGGAAAAGCTTTCAACTTTTCCTCATTTAGATTGATGTTGGCTGTGGGTATGTCATATATAACCTTTATGATGTTGACATATGTTCCTTCTGTACCTAACTTGTTGAGAGTTTCTTTTTTATCAAGAAGAGATGTTTAATGTTATCAAATGCTTTTTCTTTCTACGAGATGATTATATGATTTTTTCATTCATTCTGTTAATATGTTATATCATGTTTATTGATTTTTCTATTTTGAGCCATCCTTGTATCCCCTGGGATAAATCCCACTTGATCATGATGAATGATCTTTTTAACATGCTGCTGGATTCAGTTTGCTAGTATTTTGTTGAGGATTTTTGTATCTATGTTAATCAGGGGTATTGGCCTATAGTTTTCTTTTTCTTTCTTCCCTTCCCTTCCCTTCTCTTCCCTTCCCTTCCCTTCCATTCTGCCCTACTTCCCCTCCCCCTTGCCCTTCCTTTCCCTTCCCTTTCTCATTGTTTGGTTTTGGTATCAGAGTAATTCTGGCCTTGTAGAATGAATTTGGAAGAATTACCTCCTCTTTAATTTTCTGCAAGTGTTTGACAATTGGTATTAGTTCTTTAAATGATTGGTAGAATTTTGCAGTGAAAGTATTGGGTCCTGGGGTTTTCTTTAATGGGAGACTTTTTATTAAATATTTAATCTTGTTACTTGTAATTGGTCTGTTCAGGTTTTCTATCTCAAATTTTTGGGGGGTTCAGTCTTGTTAGGTTGTATGTGTCCAGGAATTTATTCATTTCCTTTTTGTTTTCTAAGTTTTTGGTATATAGTTGTTTGTAATACTCATTAATAATCTTCCATATTTCTGTGATGTCAGTGGTAATGTTTTCTTTTTCTTTTTTGATTTAGTTTATTTGGGTCTTTATTTTTTTTTGTCTCCGTTAGTCTAGGTAATGGTTTGTTGACTTAAAAACGTCTTTTCAAAAGACCAACTTTTTCTTTCATTGATGTTTGGTATTTTTTTAAGTCTCAGTTTAATTTAATTCTCTTATTTTTATTGTTTATTTTCTTCTACTCATTTGGGGTTTGTTTTGTTTTTGTTTTTATGGTTCCTTGCAATGTATCATAGGCTGTGTATTTGAAATCTGTTTACTTTCTTGATGTAGGTGTTTATAACCTTCTCTCCTCATACTGCTTTCGCTATATTCCATAGGTTTGTTGTGTTTCTATTTTCTTTTGTTTCAAAAATGTTTTAAATTTTGTTTTTAATTTCTTCATTGATTCATTGATCTTTAAGGAACATATTGCATAATCTCCACATATTTGTATAATATTGAAAGTTTATCTTGTTATTGATTTCTAGTTTTATTCCATTGTGGTCAGAAAAGATACTTGATATGATTTCAATTCTTTTAAATTGGTCAAGAATAGTTTTATGGCCTAACATGTGGTCCATCCTGGAGAATGTTTCGTGTGCTAATAAAAAGAATGTGTGGTTTGTAGCAGTTGGATGAAATGTTTTGTAAATGTCTGTCAGGTCCATTTGGTCTAGAGGTCAGTTTAAATCTGATATTTATTTTATTGATTTTCTGTCTTGATGATAAGTCCAATGGTGAAAATGGGATTTTGAAGTTTCCAACTATTATTATATTGCAGTCTATCTTTCCGTATAGATCAAATAATATTTGCTTTACATATCTGAGTGCTCCCATGCTGGGCACATATCTATGTACAATTGTTACATCATCTTTCTGAATTCATACCTTCACTATTGTGTAATAACCTTCTTTGTCTCTTTTCATAATTTTTGACTTAAAGTGTGTTTTACCTGATATAAGTCTGGCTACTCCTACTTGCTTTTGGTTTCTGTTTGTGCAAAATATCTTTTTCTATCTTTTTACTTTCAGTCTGTGTGTGTATTTACAGATGAAGGGAGTTTCTTACAGGCAGCATATAGTCAGGTCATGTTGTTTCTTTTATTCAGCCATGTATATTTTTTAAATGGAGAATTTAATTTGTTTCCACTTATGTTATTTTTGTTAGGTAAGGACTTATTCCTGTCATTTAGTTAATTGTTTTCTGGTTATTTTGTTCCTTTCTTCCTTTCTTATTGCTTATCATTGAGGTTTGGTGGTTTTCTGTAGTGATAAAGTTTGGTTATTTTCTCTTTCTCTTTTTTATATCTCCTCTACAAGTGAGTTGTATACTTTTGCATGTTTTCAGGGTAGTGATTTTTGTCTTTTAGCTTTAAGATATAGGACTACTTTGAGAATTTCTTGTGAGGCTGGTTTAGTGGTATTGAATTCCCTCAGTTTTTGCTTGTCAAAGAAAGACTTTATTTCTTCTTCATTTCTGAAAAATAGCTTTGCTGAGTATATTTTTGACTGGCAATTTTTTCTTTCATCATTTTGACTATATCATCACATTTTCTCTTGACCTGTAAGGTTTCTGTGGAGAAATCTGCTGTTAGTCTAATGCAGATTCCCTATATGTGACTAGACACTTTTCTCTTGCTGTTTTTGGAAATCTCTCTGTCTTTGAATTTTGACAATTTGACTATAATGTGCCTCAGGGAGGATCTTTTTTGGTTTGGATTTATTTGTGAATCTTTGAGATTCCTGGACCTGGATGTCCATATCTTTCCCCAGAATTGGAGAATTTTCAGCTATTATTTCATTAAATGGGTTTTTGATGGTTTTTTCATTCTCTTCTGCATTTGGAAATCTCATAATATGTGTATTTGTTTGCTTAATGGTGTCCCCCGTAAGTCTTACAGACTTTCTTCCCTCTTTTTCATTTTTTTGTTTTTCTCTGACTAGGTAATTTCGAGTAACCTATCTTCAAGTTCAGAGATCATTTTTTTCTGCTTGATTAAATCTGCTGTGGAAGCTCTTATTGCATTTTAAAATTAAATTCATTGCATTCTTCAGCTGCAGTATTTCTGTTCTGTTCTTTTTCATGATTTCTATATCTTTGTTTAATTTTCTCCTTATCCATGAATTATTTTTCTCACTTCACTGAATTATTTTCCTGTATGTGTGGTATCTTGTTGAGTCTCCTTAAGAGCATTATTTTGAATTCGTTTTCTGGCACTTCATTAATTTCCTTTTCATTGGGTTCTGTTACTACAAGTTATGTTCTCTTGGTGGCATCATATTTTCTTGCTTTTTCATGCTCCTTGTGTTCTTGTATTGATGTCTGTGCATCTGATGGAACAATTGCTTCTTCCAAACTTTCTACAGTGGCTTTCATAGAGAAAGGCTTTTCACTTGCAGTTGGGTTTTATCGTGCTAATTAAGAAGGGTGTAGTAACAGTTTCCAGATAGGTGCCGTGGCGCAATCTCCATGCAGCTTCTTCAGTTGTGTTCAATATCAGCAAAAACTGTGGGCACCTCAGTGATCTAGGCTGTAGGCATTTATGGCAGTGGCAGCATAGGTTGTTAATGACCTCTGTGTCAAGGCTTTTGGGGTCTTCCTATTCTTGTTTTCTCCACATTGGGGAAACTTAGCTGAGAAGATTCCTTCTTGATTTCAGGTCTGAGACTGCCTGTAAATAGCTGCTGGAGTGCTGTGTTTCAGGTGCAAGTGTTTGGCTCAGCGGTGGGGCCAGATTTCTAGCCTCAGGGTCTCACAAACTTATTGTGACACTGGAATCTTGGGGGTACAGGTTTGCTGTCTCTAGCAGGATTAAATGTAGGTTGCTCACAGAGCCAGGATCTGTGCCTCTGAGGTACCTCTTAGTAGTACAAGCCTGGGGACTGAGTAATACCTGTGATTTTGCCCTTGGGAGGCAGGGCACAACCCTGGCCTGACTCTGGGGAAGAAGGAATGCTCTGGAGGTTTGGGCCAGAAGAGCAGATATGGCTGCAGTTTGGGAATGTGAGCCAATAGGGCTCAGTGGCGTCTTGGGTCCCAGGGTTTGAAGCACCATGTAGCAGTGACTCTAGACTCTAGGGTGGGGGTGGGGGGCAGTAGCTGAGACTCTGTGAGGACAAGTTCAGTGGCAGCAAATACTCCAGAGCACAGCTGTAATTTGGGCATGGAGGGATCAGAAAATGGCATAGTGATGACTACACTCCCTGGAGAGAGGGGTGTCTCGAAAGCTCAGACTATAGAGGGCTAGTCCAGCTCCAGGAAAGTAGGGTATTAGAATTGTTTGTACTGTAGGGCAGGGTGTCTCAGCTCAGCCACTGCTGTGTTTCCCTGAGATGCAGGATAGTACATTAGCTCAGTCCTGGTATGCACAGCTGCTGTGTTGCTGAGCTTGGCCGGAGCACTGATTCCCCAGGGGTCCATGTGCTGCTTCAGCTCAAGTGCAGAATATGTGACTGTTCTGTGTGGCTCAGACATTTCTGTGGGATGCAGGGCTCTACTTCAAGTTAGGCATGGAGGAGGCATAACTCCTCGGAGTGGCCAAGATATTATTTTCTCAGGAGGTAGGACACTGCTTCAGCTCAAGCTGGAGAGGGTGCAGGAGGCATAGGTGGAAGGGACCCACCTCTGCTTGGCCTTCTGGGGAGAGAGATAACAGTTGCTTGCAGCTCAGCTTAGGGATGTCGGGCCACCAGGGTGGGCTGGTTCATTAGCGGCTTAGCCTCAGGGATGAAGGGGAGCCATACCTACATGCCCCTGAAGCAAGGCATGCTCCAGCCATCATTCACTTCCAAGATTGCACCGCAACGTAGCTGCACAGGGAGTGGGGACAGTGTTCGCTCCTTTTCTGGGGAAAGCACAGCTGTGTGGCCTCTGGGCAGCTCCCTCAGCTGGACTTGGTGCTGGTGGGGACCGCAGGGGACCCCAGTGGTGAGGTGTTTTGTAGGTGTCCAAGGTGTTGATGGGGGTTGCTGGAATCCTCTTGTTTGCCTCCTGGCCATAGGGAGAAGCTCCTTCTGGTTCCCAGCTGATCCTGGTTGGCGATGGGGTGGTGGAGGCCTGGCTTTTCCTTCTGCTGTCTACATGGCTATCCTGGGTTTCTGTGCTCACCAGCGTTTCTGTTACTTCTCTGATGCACTCCGGTGTTCTCCCTCAGTTATTTTCACCAAAATATGCTTGTTTATTTGTTGTTCTGGCTTTCTTTGGTAGGGCGGACGAGGACTAGGGGCTTCTAATCAGCTGCCTTGCTGATGACCAGGCAGCCATTCATTTCCTTTTAAAGGAGGCTTCTTTCTATTTTTTTTATTGTCCATTCAGTGATTGTCTACTTACCTTTCTGGTTTTGGGCCAATTATCTCTTCTCTGATTGAAAACAAGAAAGTAGCAATTTGGGTGCTAAACCAATTTCTGCATTTCAGTGGCCGTGCATGAATCCTCTCTGATAACCTGAGAATGATCTCCCTGTCTCCTCTCTTAGCCACACCATGGCCTTACCATCTCTTCTGAAATTCTGCACACAGTCATCTGCAATCTGAGTGGTAAATTGTGTTTCAGACCCTGGTGCACTGCCCCTGGTATGTCCTTCCATCGTAACAGAGCCTTTCATTTGTGCTCAGTTAATTTTTCAGTCAATTCCTGAAAGTTTCCACTGTTTTTCTTCAGGTATTAAATGCTGATGGTGTAGTAGACATTTACCTCAACCCCATAATTTATTTAGCTCTTTGTGCAATAGATTTCATTAAATTAAAAAAAAAGGTTTATTTGTTTTGACAAGTCCGTGTGCTACCATCGTATTGTGCCATGAACATGTCATAATAGAAAATAGTCCCTGCAATTAGCTCAGTGGTACTATGACTTAGAAAATGGCTGCTTTATAATTTTTGACAATTTGAAACTCAACCAAAGTGCTCCCTATAAACACCCTCATTTATGAGATGGATGTTTCTTTAGCTTTGATAGGGGCAAGAGCCAAGATAAACCAACCATCTCCCTAGATTACAAGCAGTAATGTATGGAACACCCACCTTGCAGGGGTCAGACACAGCGCCCAGCCCACCTTGTCGGTAGTGCCGAGTGCCATCACCTGACCATTGTGAGTTAGAGAAAGAATCCACCCCAAGGGAGCACATCAGTGCAACATGCCTTTGAAGTTTTACCTCTTTCATATCTTGGCCCAGACTTGGGTTTTGATCTAAAGTATACAGTTACTAGTAGTTCTAGTTATTCCTTCCAGAATAGTAATTATTTTTCTCTTTCTTGACATTTCTGGTGCCATTCTAACTTTGATAAGAATTTTTTTTTTTAGTTATGGGATAATGATATTGCCAATGACAAGTCTCCCTCGCTCTCTTTTTTCTAACTTCTCCAGGTTTTTGGGAGGGCGTATGTGATAACATACTTACTTTGCCAACATAAGTAATGTGAAGCAGTAAGAACAGCAACATGGATTCTTCATTTCTTGAAAACACCATTAACACATCTTACTCTGTCAGACATTAGCAGGCTTGTTTTATGTCTTTGTGATTGTTAAGTAAAAATAGAGACCATGTTATTGTCTGTGTTTGGTAAAATGTCTTAGGCACTCAACATGCTTTATAAATAATAACATTAATAACAGTGCAGCTGAATCACTGTCTTCTGAGCTTTTTTCTCTCACTAAATTCGAAGTTGGCTTTTCATTCTCTGCTCTTCCCACATACCCTGGCTTCTCCTGGCATTTTAATCAGTTATTTTAGTCTAAAACATATTGTTATGTTCTTCATATACATATCTTATTTATATCTACTAACAATCTTTTAAGGATGATTTTATTATTTGCACTTTGGAGATGCGAAAATATTAATATTGCCACTTGGAGGTTCAGAGAGGTTAATTAACTCATCAAACGTCACTCTTGTAAAAGTGCAGAGCAAGGATTTGAACTTGGGTCTGCCTGGCCCCAGTGTCTGACTTTTTTTCCCAGTAACACTTTGCTGCTCTAGTGCTCTCAGTACATCAGATTCACTTAGACAACTGGAGTCTTCTCTGGTGTTGTAGAGCTTGTTTACTGCTAGCACCTCTGTGGGCACACGTGACAACCTCAAACATGAAAATAATATTACTTTTTATGCAATAAAATTCACTGTTAATAAGTGCAGAGGCCACAAGCCTTCTCCACCTTCTGCTTCATTTTACTGGTGTGTTCTTTGAACATCTACCACATGGGATGACTGCAATAACTCGACCCTGCTCCTGGAATTATGTTGGGTACAGGGGGTCAGAGCGAGGAGGTGATTGAAAGATGCCCACATCCATTCATTCAGTGATCAGGTACACAAAGGCTAGACAGATGTGATTTCTGCCTTCATGGAGCCCAGAGTGCAGGAGGAGAAGTGAGCCGGTAGTCAGCAACTGTCGTGGTAAAGATACTGAACCGAACGGGAGGCTAGAGGGTCTTCCTGGAGCCACCTCACCCTACTGGGGTATCAGGGGAGACTTCCAAAGAAGGGCTGTGTTGGGAACTTGGCTGAGACTTGAGGGATGAGTAGGGTTTATTCAGGCAGAGTGGATAAAGCACCATATAGGGGGTGCAGCCCTTTCCAACTAGTTCTATCGTCTAAAGAAAGCCACAGGGCCTACCTTGTAAAACCCATCACCCCAGGACGGTAAGTCTCAGCCTCCATGAAGCATTTTTAAACATCTTAAGCCAGTGACCAAATATAAAATTGTTTACTCTTATCATGACTAAATTCATCCATTTGATGGCCTTAGGTGGCTAAATTTTGGGTAGATCTGTACAACTAAGAAGCTAGTCTAACAGTTTGAGTCTTTAGAAAACACCAATAATTTTTGAGCAAAGTTTTGACTTGTAATATATTTCGAAAATTTGTTTGGTTAGCAGATTGCTTTTCTTTAACAAGAAGCAACTGGAAATAAACTATTTTCCAAGCCCAAATACATTTTAGAGGCTTTTGTCAAAACTGTGGAGTTAATATAAGGTCTTGGGGCTGGACCCAGGCTGAGACTCTTACTCCACATAGGAAGACAGACAAGTTCTGTACCAACAATGTGTTGGAATATACACATCCACACAGTCTTCCAAATA
Source organism: Pan paniscus (assembly GCF_029289425.2). NCBI lineage: Eukaryota > Metazoa > Chordata > Mammalia > Primates > Hominidae > Pan > Pan paniscus. The sequence goes on along the minus strand of NC_073266.2, from coordinate 93,868,355 downwards.
ACTTCAAACTCAGCAACTCTGCAGACAGTGGGCCAGCTTGGGCACAACTGCAATAACTCAGCCTCACTCTGTGGACTGCTCTTCCTTTCCCAGCCGATGAATGCCTGCCCCTTGCCCCACAGTTCTTACCACTGGCCTAACAGGGAGAAACCGCCTGTCTGGAAGGGATAGGTGAACAGTCTTTACTGATGTCGCACGTCCTGAAAGCAGAGGGTGACAGGAAGACTGTCTGAATGACACAGTCCTGTTCTTGCAATTCCAACCCTGATCTCCATGGGGTCCTGGGCTTGGCGCAAGGCTGTCTTGACATCTTTTAGGCTGCAGTTGTGTGAATGAAGGCTTGTTTCCACATATTATCAGTTCTTTTTGGCTACCACTTTGCTCTACAAGTCCCCTTTGGGTCAGGGAACTTGAATTATTGAAATAATAAATCACACCAAAATCCATCATTTGTGCCTGAAATGAGGCTCAGCGTTTGCATTTACTGATATGGATTTTTCCACCTGGGCTTGACCTTGGGCTGCATTTCTACTTTGTGAGTCAGAATACCTAAATGTTTACCAGCCTCAGGGCCTGCTTTTCTTACAGGTTCTTTGGGTGGAAAATAAGACGGGACGTTACTGATCCTGTTTTACCTCTCAAATGACCTGCGAAAGGTAAAGACGAACCAGGCAGCCCGTAAGAAACTGGGGGTACTGGCCTGGTGGGTGTCCTTCTTGGTTGACATATTTCTACTAGATTTTAAAAAGCTTGGCTTGCTAATATGACCACAGATATTTAGATTGCAAAATGTAACAGAAATATAACCAGATATATGTATATCTATATACTCTAAATCTAAACCTACATCTGTACCTTTACTAATACCTATGTCTATGTTTGCATTGATAGTCACGTCAATACCAATATAGACATAGAATATATGTGCATGAGAATGCAAGAGGGCAGGAAGGAGAAAAGCCACAAAGATGTTTGGGATGAAATTGCATTCTGAGCATTGGAAAGTGAAGCTTGATTTTTGTTTTTCACTTTTACTGTTTTCAGAAAATTGTCAATGTGAATTCAAGGGTGATTGGAGGCCTCTGTTTATCCAAACCGTGGATTTTGGAGAATCATTAACAGGTGAACTGGTACTGAGAAGCCCAGGCTTTGAGCCTCTGCCTGTTCTCACCTGGGTGTGGGTGATGGGCTAACAGGACTTCTCAGGTCTGGATCCAGGTACACCAGATTGACAGCTGTACTGTTAGAATCAGTTTGGGTTCTTTCTTTGCGTGTGCCCCTGTCAGACCCCCCAGCTCATGCCAAATCTTAAGCCAATGTGAAATGGGGGGCTTGAAGACGCTAGTTTGTTTTGTTTTTATTCCTGGCATCCTTATCTTCTTAATTTTCTCTTCCTCTCTGTAAGCAACTTATTGCTCAAAAAGAGGTAGAACAAGAAAAGGATGAGTATTTTGTGCCTTGTCCAGGTTCACCTAGCAGATGAAAGTCTTTAATATCACGATGTTCCTGCCTCAAGGGAGGCTGTGAGTCAGAAGTGTGTGTAAAGAGAAGAGGAAGGAGAGTAGAGGATTTACAGTTTAATCTGTAAATGAATACGCGTAGTGTATGCTTTAAAAATACTGTGAGGATGAGTATATGCGTTTCGTATGTATATGAAATGCTTAACTCAGTATCAGCACATGGAAAGAGCTAACACAGATGGCATGTGGTTGTTGATGATAGTAATTGACGAGCCCTGTTGCTGTTTGGTTTCAGCTGGTTTGGAGAGCTGGAACCTCCCCACGTCTCTGCATACTCACTTTCCCACTCGCTGCTGGTGGCATGGTGTTAGATCATAGCTCACTTGGAAACTGAGTGCAAAACCTGATTTCTCAGCTTTCCTTATTTCTGTCCTCCGTGGATATCCACTGTTAGGTCTCACGCCTGCCCACATTGTGAACTATGTCAAATCTTTGCCCCCGCGAGCAACTTCTACTCTACTACCGCAATCTGATCTGCTTTTTACTATTATTGAAGAGGCTTACGTGGTATTGCTTGAACAGACTCTTCTAGAAGCTTTGCATCCCTTGGCCTTCTCCTATCAACCCCTCTTTAACTGGTCACCTAGGAACTGTCCTTCAAGACTTGGATTCCAATTTGCTTTGGAAATGTAGTCCAAGGAATGGGTGAGATTTTCGGGGGAGCACCGCCTGTGAATAAAACAAAGATTCAGCCACGATAGCCAGCCACAAACGATTGTAAGTTGTTTACGAAGATAAGAGACAATGCTTGGTTTTTATCTGGTGCCACAGAAACGATGTGACTCAGAGCCCTGAGCAGGGTTTGGGATGGCGCTGAGCACAAGGAGGACACACAGATGGATGCATTATCTTCTTTCACTCAGCAGACGGTAGGAGAGTCTCTTATTTTTATTGTATTTGTTTTGTATTTAATATACAAGAATTTGACAAAGTACTACAGTCTAATCATCTAATAATATCCATTTTACCCCATAAAATTATTATATCCAGTCTTAAAATGTTAAATATGTCACTATTAGAAGAGAGTAACATAAAACTCAGTTTATAATATTAAAACTCGTAACATGACACAACGTTATCAATCACATTCCCTGGTAATATTAAACTTTCCTCATTTTTCTTTAATTTTGCATTTTTAGTGTAACAAATTGAGATTAAAGCAGCAGGCTTTTGTTCACAATCTCTTGGCAGTGAGTGGCAGGAAAGTTGGAAGTAGAGAGATGACAAAACAAATCACAGGAATCCCTAATATTTAATAATGTTTGAGATAGATGACTGAGATGTAAGAGCCAGGGCAGTAATCAGTACTGGATCAGTGTAGACGTTCCAGTAATTATCCAGTCTTCGTGTTAGGTCACTTTTGAATAAATGTAGACACTTAGAAAAAAAGGCTTGAAGTAAATTGCATAGCTTGGAAGAAATGGAGATATACCTCTTAGAAGGGTTTAGTTTTCTCTCTGTGGTTTTTAATGAACTCTCTGAATATTTTCCTTTAAAGGCAGAGTAACTTGTCAAATCTGGAGTTATTTTTTAAATAAGCATCTTAATATAGCTTCACACAAATGACTGCCTCTCTGAACCATACCCTGGAAAATTTACATGACAAAAATATTTTCCTATGTGTGTTTAAAAATGTCTCAATATGCTTACTCATTATATTTCTTAAGAAAACAGAGCTGTAAAAATTGCCTTTTAAGTTTTACCAATAAGCAGGGGGAATCTTCTGAAAATCTTTGTGATTTAAACATCTTTGTGATGAATTGAGGACTATTACATAATAAAGCTAAAAAAAAAACTGTACAGGTTGAGTTGGCCCGGCGCTCTCTTTGCACATAATATATCTATCAATGACTTTGTGATGCATCACATGATATAACCTAGTTCACCACATCAAACTTTTCAGCCCAGCTTATAAACTCAGCTATACCAGCTGCTGAATCATTTGCACCAAGTAACATTTAGCTTCTCACTGAAGAGGGTCCCCTTTGGAAGGCTTGGCTAGATTTACTGTAGGTACCGTACTATTTGATCTGCTGTGTTCAGGCAGCAAAAGTGAACATGAACTCTATGCAGAATAAGACAGCCTGTCTGTATTGTAATTTTTCTTTTTTTTTTTTTGAGATGAAGTCTCGCTCTTTTCCGCCAGGCTGGAGTGCAATGGCATGATCTCAGTTGACTGCAACCTCCACCTCCCAGGTTCAAGTGATTCTCCTGCCTCAGCCTCCTGAGTAGCTGGGATTACAGGCGCCTGTGACCACTCCCGGCTAATTTTTGTTTTTTAGTAGAGACAGGTGTTTCACCATGTTGGCCAGGCTGGTCTCGAACTCCTGACCTCAGGTGATCCACCCGCCTCCGCCTCCCAAAGTGCTTGGATTACAGGCGTGAGCCACTGCGCCCGGCCTGTATTGTAATTTTTACATTGAGGGTTCTCCTCACATCTTGAATGTATTCATGTAACTTGAATGGCACGTTCTTAAGGATGTCTTTGAACTTCTTATTAGAAGTTTGCCGTTCTCTGAGAGAACTCGAGATGCTAACTACAGTGCAGCAAGAGTGCCTGGTGATTTCTCCTCCATTATTAACAGGGGTCTTTTCTTGTTGTTGCCAAAGAAAAGCCTCAGCCAGTAGCAAATTTTAGTACTGGTTGCATATAGCTGCGTGGTGATATTTACCAACTAGCTCTGTTGGAATTACTAATTTGAATGACTCATGGCCAAGACAAAGTCTGCGTCTCCGGAGAAAATGACGCTTCTGGTTACCAGCCATTAAGCCCCTAATGACACAAATAGGTTTCACATGAGTTTATTGAACACATACTGGGTACAAGTCAGACTGTTAGAAACAGGGAGACAGAGATGAAAAAGAAACTACAACCGTTTGCGTAACATAAGTGCTCTCTGTATCTCTGAAGGAAATGCTGAAGAAAGGGTTAATTTTGCTTTGAGGATGGGAGAAGTGAGGAAGACTCCGCAGGGGAGGTGACAATGGGAATTTGCAAAGTTGCACGGAAGAGCATAGGGTAACCTGGCAAGGTGTTACACATTCAGGCGTAGTGTAGTGCATGAAATTTAACCTTTGAGGAGGTATCTATTGCATTGGGAACAGTGAGAAGCCTTTCCTGTGCATAAGCTCATTAAATCCTCACAACAACTTAATCTTTTTTTATTTTTATTTTATTTATTTATTTTTTGAGACAGAGTCTCGCTCTGTCGCCCAAGGTTGGAGTGCAGGGGCGAGATCTCGGCTCACTGCAAGCTCTGCCTCCCAGGTTCATGCCATTCTCCTGCCTCAGCCTCCCGAGTAGCTGAATATTTTTTTAATAGTAAAGTGAGGGCATTGGGTTTAGATCGGCTCGCAGCTTCTTGTAACTCGGAATTTCTAAATCTGTGCCATATTTCAATTCATGATCAAATCACAAATCACTTACAACTTCAGTGAAGCGCTTGCAATAAGAAACCCGATTCAGACTGTAGGCATAAAAATGACTTTCCAGTTCTGTTTTTGCCAGACCTTCTGGATTTGGTCTGTTGTGAAAACTTGTATTTGTGTGGCACTTCACCATTTTCAAAGCTTATTATTCACACATTCATTCAGCTCTCACTCCTTTAGTCCACCACACACAGGCTTAAGACTGACCAGCGTTCAGTAGCGTTAGCTTTCTGGAGTTAGGATGATGTGGTTTCCTTCCCATTCTCTTGCCCAAATGCTCTGTGACTGATGACATTTAATTATAAGACATCCACCTGGTATTAGGTGAGCTGTCTGTGGCCACAGAAAAGAGCAGAGTTGATTGGCCAGCACAGAGTGGAGTCTACAACCTATCCTTGCAGTTTGCTAAAGATAACTAGCCCAGTCAACTAGTCAAAGTACAACTGCTGCCTCGCCTAGGAATTCAACTTGGGTATAAAAATTATATTCATGATTCTCACTGTGCATTTTATGGGTGATTTGAGCATAAAGTAGAGTTATTTCATGGAATTCTCAAAGGCCTATTTTATATCTTCTATGCTCAAAAAGCCAATGAGAGAAGGGACAGAAACATACTCGCAGAATGGGCAGTATTGATCTGTGAGCTCTGGACTTCCACACCATGATTATTTTCTTTCTGTGTATGAATATTTTTTAGAGAAGGGGAACAAAAATAACTGTTGGGGAAAAGGATGCATTGGGGTACAATAATGTGGTTGTTTGTTATCACTGTGGTTACGTTTGCTTAGCAAATATCTGTGTGCATAAGAAATGAGATGGAGCCCGCCTTTCTACCAGATTGTTTAACTCATGGCCACCACATACATAAAATCATGTTTATTTACACTTAATTTTTAAAACCAGCTTGGCAAATGTCTCCATGACAGGGTAATTCTTATGTAGCCATTTTTCCCCCCACAGGACTTGGAGCATGGTCTTTGATCTGGAATATTTTGGATGGGAGACAAAGTATTGGGATGAAATCTAAAAGTTTGTATACACAGGACTTCTTCCAGTGCTCTCAGCCAAAGCCAATACCCAGCCACGGCTAAATCATTCTAATGAATTAAGTATTGTGTGTGGCTTTGTCTTCTTAAGCAAATGGATTTGTTTCTGTTTCTGAAACTGCCAGGGATCGGTCAAGCACATATTCCCGGGGAAGAGAAGAATACCTGTTCCTAAGAGAGCTGGATGCATTTCTCTCTGTGGTGGAAGCAATTGCTGAAGCTAAAGCTGAGTTCCAGAATTGAATCTGTAGTTGTATTTGAGAATTGTTCCTACCTAGGGTCCTGACTGATGAGTGAAATAAATAACTGCCCCTCTTTCCACATTAATGCACAGGCACCTTTATCAAATCCACATGCTGGGCAGAATGAGCCATTGTCAATTTGAGAGCAAGACAACAAGGAATGCGACTCACTGGACAAGGAGACGCTTTGAACAGGTTCCAGATTTTCCCTCTTTACTGCTTTTTATTTATTTATTTATTTTTGACACAGTCTCACTCTGTGGGCCAGGCCGGAGTGCAGAGGCATGAACTTGGTTCACTGCAACATCTGCTTCCCAGGTTCAAGCGATTTTCCCACCTCAGCCTCCTGAGTAGCTGGGATTACAGGCTCGTGCCACCACGCCCAGCTAATTTTTGTATTTTTAGTAGAGACGAGGTTTCACCATGTTGGCCAGGCTGGTCTCGAACTCTTGACCTCAAGTGATCCACCTGCCTTCACCTCCCAAAGTGTTGGGATTACAGGTGTGAGCCACCATGCCCGGCCCCTCTTTACTGTTAAAAGGAAAAGGGACATGACCCAGATTGAGTAGAAATGGCTGTGGAGGGACCTGAGCCAGGGCTGCTAGTGGAGCCAGAGATAACAAGCTGGTACCTGTGCCCAGCTCCAGATTGTGGCTGCAATAAGGGACAGGTGATGACCACACGTGTCAATCACTAGCTCCTCCCTCGCGCACCTCGCACCTTCCAAAGAGCCCACCTGGGCCCTTACAAACATCGTCCACTTTTCTCTGCCCCTCTGCACCCTCCCCACTCATGTAGAATTTAATGACCACAGTAGAAATAAAATTATTCTGTAGAAGTGATGACTTTATGACCACAGAAGTAAAATTATTCTATAGAAGTGGTAACAAATGTTTATTTTCTTTTAAACAGAATGTTAGAATTTTCACTTTCATGCATAAGAAAGAGAAATAACACAATGGTATGCATGTCTCCACAGAGAGTAGGTGGCTGGGACTCGCAGTTGAAGTTAAACATCCCTTTCTACCCATCAGAGTCATGTTAGACTCTTCACAGAGTGGATTACTCACACAGTACTCAAGTTCATTGCTCTGACCTATTTAGTAGGATAATGCTGTAGAGTTTGTGGGTGTCCCCCCTTTTCCCTCAGACAATGTGTGCATAGCCTGTCCTGGAAGGCTGGTTGCCATTTTGTAGGTTTCAGTTGTGATTATAAAATGATTATGATTATAATGATGATAAAATGCTCAGCCTCCTTTCATGTGTGTTGGGAGAGCTACAGGTGGCTGGCGAGACCATGTCCTGTTCACTTGATTTTGTTTTACCCATTTAGTCAGATATTTATTCTTCTTTGTGTGACAATTTTTTACTTTGGCAGATGCTGTGACTCCCTGCAGTAATAAAAGTGTACCAAGGAGTGGAAAATCCAAAACACTGGGTCATCCTCAAACCATTTGTGTTTGTTTATACCTGCATTTTTAATAGGTCTGAGAAGACTGCAGATCCCATAAGAAAGATGGATAATGGCCAGTCTGTTTCCGAAAGAGACGAGAATCACCTTTTTCATTGTATTTTCGCATCTGGACACTACTCACTGCCTCCTTCAGGTCAGGGGCAGATTTAAGCTCCTTTGCATCAGGTTGACCTCACAACAAGGGCATCTTCAAGGTGCAACCCCTCCTGGTGTGCCTTGCGGCACAACCGAGATGCCGGGCAGGAGAACAGATGGGGAGAGAGCTCAGATCGTTTTCTTGCCACCACTAACCCAGCCGTGACCCTAGACAAGTTAATTTCCCTCTCTGAACCTCAGGGTCCCCAGCTGAAGATACAATTTCCACACCCACAGGGGTATTAGCAGTGAGTATTAAGTAATATAATATATATAACTTACTGTAGCTCCAATATCCGCATGCAGTAAGGGTAGCTGCTAATTTTATTTGTCAAACCAAGTTTCTGATTGCAACAAATACCCAGGGGTCCAAAAAAAGTCTGAATGTCCTTACGCTAAAGTGAAGATTTCCTTCAGAGACAATTTGTGTTATTTCAACCATGCTTGTTTCTCAAACCAAGCTAAAAATTAACATATCTTTTTAGAGGCTGGGAAGAAATGACTAATTTTAATATTCTTTTGACTTATAAAATGCAGATATGATATTTTTCTGTTTTATGGATTGAATTCTAATATGATATTGTTATCTGCTGTTAATAGGTGTTTGGAAAATGCAGCTGTATTAGATACATATCATTTGTTTACAAGGTTCTGGGTGGGTGATTAGTCAGAAAGATGGAAACTGTTCTCAAGAAAAGAGAACAGGGTTGGAAGACAGGGAATAAGAAGCAATGTCAGATGAAAAAGCAGAAGCAGCTTGTGAGTAATGGTCTCAAGACTAAAGTGAGGGAGTGATGTTAAACATGTCCATCGTTCTATACTTTGAAGGAGATGTAAATGGGACTGAGTGCTGTAAGTGTCCACAGGTCACACCCACCTTTGATCTTCAAACCCTTTCCTGCCTCTTACCACTCACCAGCCCTGTCATTTTTTGCATGTGGAAGATGGATTCCAACACTCACAATTCAGGGCGGAGTGGACAGTTCAAAACATAAAATTAAAAAATGCAGCTATGTCTTCATTGGACAACCCTTGCAACCAAACGTATTTTAAATGATGCTCAAAAGTTTCAGGTGGGAATTAGGCTGTCTGAGATGAAATTCTTTTTGAAATTGGATGTTACACTAGGCATCCACACATCCGATTTCACAGGAGGAAGACCATATTTTGGAAGAAGATAACAATAACACATGTGTCTTTTCAAAGCCCCAGTGCAGCTGGAGTAGCAGATTAAGGGAGATTTGTAAACTGTTTCTAAAAAAGTACATCACATTCCTCAGTTTGAGTGACATAGGAATTTTAATAAGCATACAGTCGTCTGTTTCCTGGCAGACCTCTGCCATAGCTTGTGGACATCTTTTCTACATAAACTTTATTAAAAAAATTACCCTGTAAAGTAATATTGAGTTGGTAGATTTTTGGGCCACTCTTTTCATACTGAAGTATGGCAATTTTCAACTGCCTACCCATTGGTTAAATTCACAAGTCAGGTGCAGACTTAGTAGTCTCAGCTAGTGGAACAATATAATTTGGCAAATTAAAAACAGAAAGCATATATTGATCTTGAAATGCCAACAAAAGATGCTCCCTTATTACTGTAGATCAGAAAGTCAAGGATTAGTGATGTCTTCCTCTAAGGTAATGATGCAATAATTCATTAATGTTCTTAAAACTTCCAGTAAATTCTCACCATTTCAAATCCCACTGAGGCCATTAAATCAAGGCTGATTTCGACACAGATACTTCTCTCATATGGAAACATATAAATGGGATCAGATGGTCAAGGTAGTTCAAGTAAGTGGCAACTATTAATTTTACTGAGAAAACCTCCCTCAATTGATGCTTCTGGCTTGAAAGGCTGGTTTATCTCTAAAGGGTTAACTGGAGTCCCACTAATGGAAACACTATCACAAGATAAAGTAATATCGTTTAATGCACCCTGCTTTGAATTCAGAGTTCATGTATAGTCTAGACTAAAGGCCAAACAAATTTACAACACTTCATGCATTTCCATGGAGGACCATTGCTACTGGAGGATATGTAAATATTGCAGTAATCAGAGGTTCTGGAATTCCAAATGCCGTAAAAGGTTATGACCTGAAGCCCTGCTAATATACGAGTGAGGGCGTAGACTAAAGTCCTTTGAATGACAGCTAACATGGGGTGTTTTGCATGAAAAGTAACCTCTAATAAATGACCCCTGCTTTTTTCTCTTCAAATCGATGACAGTAATGAATGGGAAAGGGGAGCTTTCTACGCATCCGGTGTATTTACACCTATAGAGACGGGAGTCTTTGATGAGTGCTGGCTTTCATTCAGGAAGGCGGAAGAGTAGAGAATTGATTTCAGAAAACAGTCTTTCCTTTTTCATTTTGAGGTTCCCATTGAGATTCAAATAACAGTAAAAGAAATACAAACATAAGCAAAAACGGGTATTTCTAAAGGGCCCCCTCCGTAGAGGGTGTGTATGGAATCTTTTGGAATTCTGATAAAACCTTCCCTGCTCAGAGTGCCCATGTCTTTAGCCAGTCAGAGCTGTGTCTCTCCAAGTGGGTGGGTGTTTTCAGGAGCTTGGAATCCCTGCCAAGAGCTCGTTTTCCCTGGGACTGTTTTGATGTGCACAGAAAGTTCTGTTATTTAGTTAGTTCAGATTTTAGCTGGATTAAAAAAGGCACATATTCCCTTAAATAATTCCCTTAAATATGTGCCTTAAATAAAAAGGCACATATTCCCTTAAATAATGGAGCTCTCTTCCTCCTCTTCCCCAATACAAAAATGTCTTTCCATATTATATATTTTCAAATCTCAGTAATCTCAACTTGCATTAGTAAAAGATCCCTTCTATTTGCCTTTTGTTTCTCAAAATATTTGACTGACGCTTTGTTTAGTCTCATAAGATTCAGAGCTGTGCCACTCCCACGGGCTGTGATTATGTACAGAGGTTTCTGAGGAAATATCTTGTGGTGTTTGGCTTAATTTTTTTTTCTTTTTTTTTTTTAAGACAGGTTCTTGCTTTTTCTCCCAGGCTAGAGGGCAGTGGAGTGATCAGTGCTGACTGCAGCCTCGACCTCCTGGGGTCAAGCGATGCTCACACTGCAGCCTCCCCAGTGGCTGGGACCACAGGTGCACACCACCATGCCTGGCTAATCTGTGTGTTGTTTGTAGAGATGGCGCCTTGCTATGTCGCCCAGGCTAGTCTCGAACTCCTGGGCTCACGCGATCCGCTCGCCTCAGCCTCCCAAAATGCTGGGATTACAAGTGTGAGCCACTTTGCCCCGCCCTAGATTTTTCTTCACAAAATTTAAATCTGGCTACTGCCAATTATGTTGCGTTGAATTTTATTTCATGATTTCCCTCCAAATGCAATGATTGTGCTATTTAATACTTTAGAGACTCATGGATACATGCTTCCATTCCCCCATGAATGCTTGCCTTTTCTGCAGGGCTGAGATTCCCCAGCTATGCCCTCTTTTAGGTGCTGAGATGTAGCTGTCCATTTTTATGTGCTGCCTGCTCTCTTTGAACTGCCCTTGTACTTGTTAAAATGTTATGTCTGAAATAAAATGCCATTCTTCTATGTATTTAGGAAAACATCATGTATGGTTTCCCTTGCCCGGAGCCATCCCTCCAGGCATAGGGTCTGTGACTCTATTTGAAGGAGAATATATTGATGGTGGCAGCCAGGGGGATGCCATGGGCTTTGGGCCAATGACATAGACCTTGGATCTAAATGGCGACCTCAGCCCCTGAAGAAGGGTCTGGGAAGAAGGAACTGAGCAGTTAGATTCCTTTGCCCTACCCGCCCCTGCCCCCGCCCCTGCATTGTGGAGGCATGTACCTGGGCAGCTCTCTTCCTTTGGCCTAGAAGTCTGGGGGTTCAGGCCAGCATCATTCCATCTCTTCTGTGAACAGCCTGCTGACTGCCTGCCTGGAGCCAGGCTCAACTCGTCTCCTCCGCATCATAGGAGAACAACTTATCTGCAATTGAAATCTCATTGTCTTATTACCCTAATGAGGACTTTTCTAGCTCCATGTTAACTACAGGATGAATCCCGACTTGTTTGTAAAGCAAAAATGTCATTAATAAGACATTAGCCTGCTTTTTATTTTTATTTTTTTATTTTTTATTTTTTGAGATGGAGTCTTGCTCTGTTGCCCAGGCTGGAGTGCAGTGGCACGATCTTAGTTCACTGCAACCTCCGTCTCCTGGGTTCAAGTGATTCTCCTGCCTCAGCTTCCCAAGTAGCTGGGATTACAGTTGTGCATCACCATGCCTGGCTAAGTTTCGTATTTTTAGTAGAGCTGGGGTTTCACTGTGTTGGCCAGGCTGGTCTCGAAATCCTGACCTCAGGTGATCCACACAGCTTGGCCTCCCAGAATGCTGGGATTACAGGCGTGAGCCACTATGCCTGGCCTGCTTTTTCGACTAATTTCCTTCTGACCTTCCCAGGGAAATTTGGGATCCAGCTGTATTGAACTATGTGCCATTCTCCAAAAATGTCATTCTGTTCTGTACTCAGATGTTTTTCCATCTACTAACCTGAGAATTCCTTGCTCACTTTCAAAAGCTGGAACGAATATTACTGTCTTTATGAAAACCCTCCTCAGTAGTACTGTCTCCAAATCCCAAACCCAACGCCCACACCAGCCCAAGTTGGTTTACAGCTATAATTTCCAACAGCGCGTTGTTTCTGTTTGTCTACAAGCACATCCAATTCTCCTTGTAGATGATACATCTGGGGGGTCAGAGACTGTGGTGTTTTATCTGTATTTGTACCCACGATGGTGGCACAAGGCAGGATCTCCGTCAATCACATATCGGGCGCCGGCGTCAGCATCACCAGGCGTGGGAGGCTCCGTGATGTCCTGGTGTTCTGTGAAACTGGACTTACACCAGTGCTACCAAATGTCGCCAACCCCATGACTGGGTCCCACTCTTTCCCAACCAACAATTCGACTTCTGTGGAGGCCACTGGGCCATGCTGTGAATGTGAGCCTGTGTTGAAGCATGCAGGGCGTGTGGGGAAAACTTAGAGCCTTCGTAAAACCACTTTGTGTCCACGAGTGAGCCAAGAAGGTAAAGCTCTGAGCCTTTTATTTCTTTTCTTTCAATTCTTCAGTGTGGGGAGAAGCAGCCAAGCATCTCCAAAGTGCTTGTTCCCTGGGCCTTGATGTGTTGCTGCGACAGCCGTCCTTTACCAGATAGACACATCCCAGGTGATGGCAGGTGATACCAGCCTGGCTGCATTCCACACAGGGCCATAGGCTCCAGTGTCCCACATCAGCAATGCAGTGTGTTCAGATGACCAAGACCCAATGACAAGCCCTGAGTGCAGTCACCCGCATCATTTCTGTCATCATCTACTGTGCCAGTAAGTATTTATTATTATTTATTATGTTCAGCTGACAGCAATAAATGCCTCCTAGGTGCCAAGCAGATGTTGGTTCCACACAGGGGCTTAGATGTTCACAGAATTGTTGGAAGGCTGGAGAAGCAGACACAGCTCGGCTCCTTGACCAGTAGAGTGGAACTCGGCAAGGGTACCCCGGCTTCCACTGGGGAGCTGCTGCCCCAATCCTTTCTTCGGGGCCACATCTCCACACTCACAGTCTGCAGACCAGAAAGTCCCCACCACAACTGTTTCACTAGGACACAGTATCCTAACTGCCATCTGATGATGGGAGAACCACTCTCGAAACCACTGGCTCCGGAGCCACGTGGACCTGCTAAAACCTGCACCAGTGAAACAGATGCTGTAAGCAGCCTCTACTGGTTAATGCATCTCAAATTCAGGTCTCCTGAGGGAGCGGACTTTGAGTGCAGAATCTAAATTGCAACTGCATTGCTAGCTGCACGGAAATCTAGGAGATGGCCTTTTTTTAGCTTCTAGCCCATGCACTATACTGGAAGCATGTGTCATTGCTGCAGTACCAGTCACTCTACACTGTCCTGCCCTGTACTGCACTTTAGGGCTTGTGCCCTGCTTCCTGCTGATAGAGTTTCTGGAAATGCTCTCTGGATACCAAGCACTTCCTGGGGTCAGGTCATTCCTTTGGAAAAATGCACCCTGAAGATCTATGCCAGTATGCCAAGAGCCTGGGCCACGTGTGTGTGTACAGTGTATCTGTGGGGTGGTGTGTATGTCAGGTGATATGTGTGAGCCAGGAACATATCTTTCCCAAGGGGTAAAATATTGGGCTCATGGCAGTGTCTTGGAAGGAACTGAAACTCACAGCCAACTCAATATTGGTTTGAAGAGATCAGATCAAGAGAGGGCATGTGGCTTTGCAATGTAGAGGGGTCGAGTCTTATGTGGAGCAAGGAATGACATTCTGGAAGATGATTTTTCCAGCTGTGAGGGAGTGGACACACTTGAGTGGAGCATCCAGGGCTCCTGGCGTGCACAGGAAGAAGCCACATGCCACCTGGACTGGACATTCTGAGGATCACTTGCTGCCCAAGTCTCCATCACTGTGGGATCCATACCTACTGGGACACCATGATGGCTCTCTGGTGGCCTGTGATGACTTCTGGGGTCTTCAACCCTGCCCTTTGGATGTCTTGCTCTGACCACTGGGCCTTTTCCTCAACTCCCAGCCCATTCCAGAGGGCATGTTCCTTGCCACTCATCCATGAGCTGGTCAGTGAACTGCACCACCCAACTCTGTCCTGAAAGAAGACATCCAAAGTCACAGGTTTTTTGAGAAACAGAGATTACTGTGGAAATAAATGTGAGACAACTACAAGACTGAAGAGGACATTTCATCTCCTTTGGGCTGACCCGAATTTATTGCTATTTTGCTTCATTTTTCCTTAGGTTTAGCCCAGCTCCCTTTTTGCTTTGGACACTAGGTTGCATTTTCCTGGCTGGGAGATAGCTTGTGGAAGTCCCACCTTTCAAAGCATGTTTTGGTGGGTTTTCTTTGCCCATTTTTCTCAGCAACTAGATCAGCTGTTCCCAAAAATGTAAGCAAAAATGAACCATGCTTACCCTCCCCGCCACCACTTGCTTGAATTTTAGTTTTTGATTCTGAGACTTCTGAAACATTTCCCAGCACAAGCTGATAGAGTGGGACAAAAAGTAACTATCGAAACAAACACAAAGGGCACTGCAGGCTCTCTCATCATCTCAGTTTACACAGAACAAGATACTGCTGTTTAAATACTTAGCTAAACTTTACTCCTTTTAAGGCTCCAAGCCAAACCTTATTTTTCCCTTTTCAAACAAATGGATTTACACCTAGGTGAGGAATGAGAGGAAAGGTGTTTCCTTTGGTTGTGTTAGGAGGAAAGGAGGTATCTTCATGTTGTTGCTTCCATATTTCCATGGTAGGACTTCTCTTTTAGACATTTGAATAGAAATTCAGTAGCCAGATTGGCTTCAATCATTCACCATCTGTGTCCTTAGGAAGAAGTGGATAATTAGACTGTGGTGTTACTTTAGTACTTCCTGTCTTGAACTATATCCCCTATGAGGTACTGTACACTGGCTGGCAGCAGAGCAGGCACCCTGAGGTGGGTTAGGAACAAACTTCTTGTCCCTGTCAAGTGAGATCACTGATACTTGATGCTATGGGTAGAGAAGAAGAGTCATTTCATCAAAGTCATGCTAAGAAAATATTTACACTTTGATTTAACCTCAGTCTTCCATAGTGAATTAATCCTTGTGTTTTATTTATTTATTTATTTTTAACTTTCTTGAATTTACTAGAATTTATTGGTAGATCATCATAATATATAATATTCTAAACTTAAAGACTTAAAAATGTTAATCTGAGACTCTGCTTTGAGAAAGAAAATTAAATTCAAATCTACATGGATAAACTTTCTATGGACTCTACACAGTACAATGTTTATGCCAGCCTGAGGTTTTATCATCTAACATACATTTTTGGGGTCTTTATGTTGGAATAATGTAAGTCAGTTTTACCATTAGCTTGAGGAAAACTTAATTTCTATGGTAAATATGCTACAAAATCAGTGTAATACAATATCAGTACAAATACTTTGGAACTGTGCATATGAATCTTCCTATTTGAAGATTCTATGAATTGATTGAATATATTGGCTTGGTAAATTCTTTTGCACAAGAAATTTTAGAGTATTCTGTCCAAATAATCTATTATCCTCTGCTTGGATTTGTTTTATTATGTTCCCCCCTGTTCTTCCTTAATTCAGACATTAGTGTTGTTTATTTTCTTATAACTAAAGATTAACTGGAGACAATAGATATTTCAGATTGGTATTTTTTCTTTGCCTCTTTCTCCTCTATACATTTATCTACTTATTCAGAAAGTTCTCAATCATATGAACAAAATGCTCAATTAGCCAATTAGAGGGAAAATTTATCTTCGTTGTTAGTGGTTTACCAAATTTATCCTTCAGAATCAGAAGCAAACTATATTCTCAGAGCTGCAAAAGTCACACATATGCCTCTAATCAAATTTGGATCTGGGTGGCAACATAACCTCTGGTTGAGAACTGCTATTTTAGATTGAGGAAAAATGACATGTCTTACCTGTCTCAGGTGAGGCATTCTTTTGAGCTGTGATACTGAAATAAAGAAGAGAGTTGAGCAGAGACCAGTAGAACTGCAGTGGATCCATGGTGATGTGTATGTAACATGACCAATAAATAAGTCACTGTTGTAATCCACTTAGATTTTTGGGGATTGTTTGTTACGAGGAATAACCTAGCAAAACCTGACTGACACAAGTAGTTGGCACAGACCTGAGTCACATGCTCTTTTCATCAGTCAGAAGGGAAGGTCAACACCGTAGAATTAATGTGGTTAAGAATCTGGAAGGAAGGAGAAAGGCTTCTGGAATGGCAGAGTAAGTATCTCCTTAAATTTGCTTGTGGTAGGAAGTATAATGGCTCTCCAAAGATGTCCATGTCCTGATCCATGGAAGCTGTAAATGTGTTAGCTTACATGGCAAAAGGGACTTTGCAGATGGAGTTAAGGATCTTGAGGTAGGGAGACTATCCTGGAATACCAGGTGGGCTTAATGTAATCACAGGCTCCTTTATATATGGAAGAGGGAGGCAGAGAATGAGAAGCAGAGAAGCAGATGTGACAATGGAAGGAGAAGTTGGAGCAATGAGATTGCTGACTGGGAGGAAGGATGGGGCCCCAGCTGAGGAATGGAGGCAGCCTCTAGAAGCTGGGCAGGGCAAGGCAACAGATCTCCCCTACAGCCTCCAGAAGGAAGGCACCCCGCTGACATCTTGAATTTATCCCTGAAGACTCATTTCAGACTTTGCTCTCCAGGGCTCTGAGATGATGCATCTGTGTGGTGTGAAGCCACTGCAGCTGTAGTCATTTGCTACAGCAGCAACAGGAAGCTAATACACCATTCCTCCATAAAAGCAAGAAAAATCCTAGCAACATTATAAAAATCTACTTTTTCAGAACTCTGGAAATTAACCACAGGCTTGCAACAATCTAAGAAGCATTTCTTAAAGAAAAGCAGCTGCTTCTCAGTTAAAATAGCAAAGTTTGTGGTGTTTCAATACAGCCTGCTCCCGTAAGTCTCTCAAGTTCTGTAATGTTTTTGAAACCACAATTGCTGTCGAAACTAGCAGCCTCGAAGCTCCCAAAGGAAGCATGACAGGAGTTGCAATGCCTCAAAAAGCCCCAACCCCACTATTTGACCTGCCTTACCGCTCTCTGGAAACTCCCTTAACAGGTGGTAGTTGTTATTTGACCTGATTCAGAGCTCACTCTGCAGAAATAGCTCTGTTTCCAGGGCATTTGTTGAAAACAATCAGCTGTAATTGTTTAACATCATAGTTGCCGGATACCATTTGGCACAAAAAGAACTTGGCCAAAAATCTGAAGGGAAGATCTGGGGAACGAGCTGTCCATAGGGGGCGCTGAAAAGCTCTGATACATTCTTGGTAATCTACACGGCCATAAGCATGTCCAGGGCCATGTGCATGCCTAGCAAAGGTCGGAAAGGGCCCCAGATTTCACCTCTGAATGGCCTAGAAAGCTATAAACCAATATCCTTCATGAATATAAATGCAAAAATCCTCACTAAAATATTAGGAAACCAAGTCCAATGACACATAAAAAAGATTATATGCCATGACCAAGTGAGGTTTGTCCCAGGAATTGAAAGTTGCTTTAACATCAAAAAGTCAGTTATTAATAGAATAAAGAGCAAAAACAAAAAATTATATGATAAATGCAGAAAAATCATTAAAAATTCAGCACTTATTCATGATAAAAACTCTAACAAACTTGGAATAAAAGAGAATTATTTCTCAACCTGATAGAGGGCATTTATGCATTCTATGAGGCTAGTATTATCTTATAGCAAAGACCTACTGCTAACATCTTCCTTAATGGTCAAAGATGAATGCTTTTTCCCAAAGTTCAGAAACAAGACAAGGATGTCCATTTGTACCTCTTATTCATCATGGCACTGGATGTTCTAACAAGTACGATCAGGCAAGGAAAAAAAAAAGACATGCTGATTGAAAAGAAGAAGTAAAACTGTCCTATTCACAGATGACATGATCCTATTAGAACTAATAGATAAATACAGCAAAGTCACAGGATACAATGTCAATATAAAAAATCAATTGTATTCTATATACAAACAATGAATGACTCAAAAATGAAATCAAGGCCAGGTGCAGTTGCTCACGCCTGTAATCCCAGCACTTTGTGAGGCTGAGATGAGTGGATCACTTAAGGTCAGGAGTTCAAGACCAGCCTGGCCAATATGGTGAAACCCCGTCTCTACTAAAAATACAATAAAAAAAATAGCTGGTGTGGTGGCTTATGCCTGTAATCCTAGCTACTCGGGAGGCTGAGGTGGGAGGATCACTTGAACCCAGAAGTTGGAGGTGGAAGTGAGCTGAGATTGCACCACTGCACTCCAGCCTGAGTGACAGAGCCAGACTCTGTCTCAAAAAAAAAAAAAAAAAAAAGAAATTAAGAATACAATTTAATTCACAATAGCATCCAAAGTAATAAAATATTTAGGAATAAATTTAACAAAAGAAGTACAAGATTTGTACTGAAAAATATGAAACTGTTGAGAGACATTAAAGAAGATATAAATAAATGAAGAGACATTCCATGTTCATGGATTGGGAGATTCAATATTGTTAAAATGGACAGTTCTCCCCCAATTAATCTTTTCATTCAAGATTTCAGCAATTTTTTGCATAAATTGATAACATAATCTTAAATATATGGTAATGCAAAATACCTAGAAAAATCCAAACAATTTTGAAAAATAAGGTGGAAGACTTCCCAACTTCAAAACTTCCTATAAAGCTACAATTATCCAGATGATAAGGTGGTGGCATACAGATAGACCTATAGATTAATGGAACAAAATTGAGAATGCAGAAATAAATTCCTATATTTATGGTAAATTGATTTTTGACAAAGGCTCCAACCCATTTATTTGAGGAAAAGGTGTTGGAACAATTTGATACTATATGCAACAGATAAACTTAGACTCTCACTTGACACCACACACAAACATGAACTCAAAATGCATTATGGACTTAACTGTAGGAGCCAAAACAAGAAAACTTTGAAAAGAAAATACAGGGGAAAATCTTCAAGACTTTGATACAAGCAAAGATTTATTAGATACAATATCAATAGCATGATTTATTTAAAAAGCAATGGACAAATTAGGCCTCATCACCATTTAAAATCTTTTCACTTCAAAAGATACAATTAAGAAAATAAAAAGACAAGAAACAGACTTGAAGAAAATATTTATAGAACACATATCTGATATAGGACTTGTATGCATAATTTACAAAAACAAAACAAAACAACACACACACACACCCCTCTTAAAACTCAGTAAGAAAAAGACAACTTAATCCCAAAATGTTCAAAGATATGAAGAGACATTTCACCAAAGAAGGTGTATAAGTGACTAAGAAGTATATGATAATATGCTCAACATCCTATAGTTATAGAAGAAATGTAAATTAAAAACCTTAACACATACCATTTCACACCTGCTAGAGTGACTATAATAAATAAGACACATAATAACAAATATTGACGAATGTGCAAAAATGGGAACTCTCTGACACTGCTCTTAAGAATGTGAAATGGAGCAGCCATTTTGGAAAACGGTTTGATAGTTCCTAGAAACTTATACATAAGACTACCATATGATTCTACTACTATTATACATATCTACCCAAGGGAAATAAAAATATGTGTTCACGAAAAGCTTGCACATGAATGTTCATGGCAGCATTATTTTTAATGGCCCCAAATTGGAAACAACCTAAATATCTGTTAACTAAGAGGAATGAACTATTGACACATACTCTATCATGGATGAACCTCAAAAACACATTAAATGAAAGAAGCCAAACAGAAGAGACCATATATTAATCAATTCCATTTATGTGATATGTCTAGAAATGTCAGATTTATAGAGCCAGAAAGTGTATTAATAATTTGCATGAGGCTGGGAAAAGAATGGGTATTAACTGTCAATGGGCATGAAGGATAAAAATGTTCTAAAACTAATTCATGCTCATGGTTGTAACCACTCCATAAAGTTAGTAAAAATTATTGTGCTGTACACTTGAAATGGATAAATTTTATGATATATAAAAATAAAGTTGTTTAAAAAATGGGTGAGGAGTCATTTCTAGAAGAAAAGTTGGGAATTTAGTATATGTTAGTCTTCTGTATTTGGATTCAGATTTTGTAGGAAAATTTTTTGAAGTGCTGGTTGACTTATACTAGCTATTCTTTTTCTTTTTTTTTTGGAACAAAGATTTTTTTTCCTTTTCTTATTCACTTCATTTAAGGGCAATTTTCACATTTAAATATAATAAGCAAATAATGTTATCTTCAATAATTCATTCTGATGTTTAAAAACTACCTGTTAAGGGTGAGAAAGCTATTTCAAATCTAGTTTCCCAATGAGGAAAATTTTTCTAGGCCAAAAATGTATTAGAATTTATTTGTAGAGGTGAGGATTGTTTGATCAGGGCAAGGGTGCCTGTTCCAGGACAAGTCTGAAAATGCGTTGGTTTGGAGGAAATTGTCTCTCCTGCCTTTGGCCCCCCAGCCACTGCCATTCGGTCTGTGCTGGGATCATTGCATTTGTTGGTCATTGTCTTTCTTGTAACACTTTACTCTGTTGAAAGAGATTTCATTCAGTTCCCCTGAGACTACTTTTAGTATTAATTAAGAGATTACTCAATGTTTGGGACCTTAGGAATTTGCTTATTATTGTGTATATAGAATGCGGGATATTTCTAAAGGAGGCAAGCAAAGCATGGAATGGAAAAGCCTCCATTTCTGCATTAAAGTACCTGTAGTTTTTTCTATTCTTTAAAATTTTTATTGTTGTTTCTGTGAACACTTGAATTTACACACCTACCAATCTTTATCCATGTTTTAAAGGTAAATCGCTAGAATTGCAAGGTCTAACTAGGAAGTATATTAATAAATTGTCCAAAAGGGCTTGACTAACGCATGCTCTAATCCATAGTGATGGGAATGCTCATTTTACACAACTTGAACTCAAAATTCTTTCAAAGGTTGGCTAAAAATTGAATCACATTTTACCTAGTCTTAAAATTTATGATTTATTTTTTAGGTATTTTAAAATTTTGACATATTTTCAAACTTACTGAAAAACTGCAGGAATTTTCTAAGCAACTTCTAGATATCTTTTATTTAAATTAATTAATTGTTTCCATCTCCCCCTATTTGTTTTGTCGTGATTTCTGTTTTACTCTCTGTCTCTTAGTACTTCTCTGGCAGAAATACCACAGAAATAGTGTTCCCCTCAGTGTAACAAATATCAGGGGGCATGTAATATCGGTTTGTCCTAATATTGGTGAAGTTGATCACTTCATGTGAGGTCCGTCTGCTTTAATCACTGTAAAAGCACTAATTTTTCTTTTGTAAATTTCCTCTGAGTTGGGTAAACATCTTGTTCTTCATCAGACATCCATCCACCCACAAGGTTTAGCATCCATTGACCATTTTCTAACCCCATATCTATTGGTTTGCATTTTATAGTAGGTAGAGATTTCCTGTTACTTATTTCTGTATGGACTCATGGATTCCCTTTTTATTCAATGGGTTCATTTCATTACTATCATCATATCTTTTGAGGAGCAAATTTGAGAAGGGGCTTCTTCAAGCTCATAGCTCTGTCTCTAGTATGTCCCTGTCATTCTTTGAGAACCCCCTTTCCTTCTGGTGCAACAGGAAGTTCCAGATTCTCGATGTACTTTCCCTGTCTCAGCCCTGGAATCAACTTGTTCTTCAAGCAACCCTGGTGCCTTTTGTGAAGAAGGGGATTTAGAAGCCAAGACCTAAGCATTTAGGTGCTGTGGGTGTGTCATTGCTTTTAGCCTCTCAGCTGATAGTGCTAAGCTTGTATGTCCACACATGTCTGTCTTCCTTATCTCCTCCCCTTGCCTCTGTGTCATTGTTTAGCTAGCCAGCTAGGCACTGAAAACGGTGAGTTAATACTGACACACCCAACTCCAGTCTAACAGTCTCTGTGGCTCACTTCCCCACCAGTGAGGAACCCAGCCCCTGCTCTTCTCAGTGTGTTTACACATAAGCTCAACACCAGCATGCACAGAAAGTAGTTTCACGGTTGCTAAACAATATCACTGTAAGAAAAAAAAAATCGACTGAGTTTAATGATTTATGTAGTTATTTTTTTGAGATAAAATTTACAGAGTGTAAAATACAAATTAAGTGTACAATTGTGTAAGTATTCACCAAGGCATACACTCACCTAATCACAGCCTAGATCCTAGAAAACCTTTTTCCATTCAATATCCTTCCCCTGCCATTCAATATCCTCTGAATGAGTAGCAGCCACTTTTCTGATTTCTTTTTCACCAAAAATTACTGTTGCTCAATCTAGAGCTTCCTATTGGGAGAATCACAGGGGATGCGGGATTTTGATCCAGTTCCTTTTGCATAACACAATGTATGTGAGATTCATCCATGTTATTATATGTGCTTATAGTTCATTTCTTGTTATTACTGAATAATATTCCATCATGGAAATATACCACAATCGTTTAACCATTCCCTTGATAAACATTTGTGTTGTTTTCCACTTTTTAGCTAACGTGAATGAAACTACCATAAACTATATTTAAGGTTGGTGCAATTACTTTGGTAATTGTATCTTTAGTTTTAAGAGAGATTATCAGACTGCTTTCCAAAGTGTTAGTACCATTTTACACTCTCACTAACAATATATGAGAGTTCCCATTTTCCCACATTCTCACCAGACTTTTTCATGCTACTCATAATAGTGAGTGTTTAGTGGTATCACATTTTAGTTTTAATTTGTATTTCCGTAGTCACTAATGATTTTGAACAATTTTTCACCTTTTTATTATCCATTCATGTATATTCTTTTGTGGCTTATTTATTCAAGTATTTTGCTCATTTTTCTTGAGTTGTTTGTTTTTTACTATTCAGTTGTACAAGACATTTGTGTGTTCTGGAGACAAATACATCATCAGATATTTGTTTTTAAAACCTTTTCTTCCAGTCTGTGGCTTGCCTATTCATTTCTTTTTTTTAACTTTTATTTTAGGTTCATGGGTACATGTGCAGGTTTGACACAAGTGTAAACTTGTGTCAGGGGTTTGTTGTACAGATTATTTCATCACCCAGATACTAAGCCTAGTAACCAATAGTTACTTTTTCTGATCCCCTCCCTCCTCCCACCCTCTACCCTCAAGCAGGCCCTAGTGTCTATGGTTCCTCTCTTTGTATTCATGAGTTCTTATCATTTAGCTCCTGCTTGTAAGTGAGAAACGTGGTATTTGGTTTTATGTTTCTGTGTTAGTTTGCTAAGGATGATGGCCTCCAGCTCCATCTGTGTTCCTGCAAAGGACATGATCTCATTCGTTTTTATGGCTGCACCGTGTTCCATGGTGTATATGTACCACATTTTCTTTATTCAGTCTACCATTGATGGGCATTTAGGTTGATTCCATGTCTTAGCTATTGTGACCTATTCATTTGTTAATGGTAACTTTGATGAGCAGAAGTTTTTGATATTACTGAAGGCTAATTTATCTCAATTCTCCTATATAGTTACCAATTTCTAATGTCGTCTATAAGAATTATTTTCCTTTTTCCAAATCTTGAACATATTTTCCTCTGTTTTTATGTAGAACCTTTGTAGTAGTATCTTTTATGGTTAGATGTGCTACTTCTCAAATTTCTTTTTGTGTATAGTATAAGGTAGGGGTCAAAGATCTTTAGTTTTTCGTATGTATATTCAATTTTTGAAGAATGGTTTGTTAAAAAAAACTTCCCTTTTCCCCCTTTAGTTCATCTGATGTCTTTTTCCAAAATTGTTTGATCATATAAGTATGGGTTTATTTCTCCAATCTTTATTTTAAATAACCTTTCTTTCTTTTTTATGTCAATACCACATTTTCTTGATTACTGCAGCTTTATAATAATATTTGAGGTCAGACAGTGCGAGACTTCCAACATTGTTCTTCTTTTTTTCAAGATTTTTATGACTATTCTAGGTCCTTAGAATTCCTATGTTCATTTTAGGATCGGTTTGTTAATTTCTGTGAAAAAGCATGCTAAGATTGTGACTAGGAATGAACTGAATCTATATATCAATTTGTGGAACTTGATATCTTAGCAATATTGAGTATTCAAATTTATGAATGCTACTTATCTATACTTTTATATATTTCTGGCTTTAATTTGCTCATATTTTGTTAATTTTGTGTCTATGTTCATAGAGATATTGATCTATAATTTTAAAATAATGTCTTTGTAAAATTTTGATATAATTTGCTTGGCCTCATAAAATGCATTGGAAAATAATTCTTCCTCTTGTATTTATGAAAGGTCTTATGTAAAACTGGTATAATTTTTTTTTCTCAAATGTTTGATAGATTCATTTATAAAATGATCTGAGCTTGAAATTTTCTTCATGGGTAGTTTCTGATAATGAATTAAATTTCTATAATACATATATGGCTAGTCAAGGATTTTGTTCACTTCATCTAAGTTATCGAAATTATTGGCAAAAAATTTTTTTAAGTCTTGAGACTTAAAAAAATATACTTTATATTTTAGTGCAGTATTAGGTTCATAGCCAAATTGAATGGGATGTAGAGAGAGAATTCCCATACATTCCTTGCTCATCCCCACTCATAGATTTCTCCCACTATCATCGGTTATAATTTGTAACATTTGTTACAGGTGATGAACCTACATTGATACATTGACACATCATTATCACTGGAAGTCCATAGTTCACATCAGGCTTCACTCTTGGTGATGGACATTCCAGAGGCTTTGAGCATGAAGTTTTAAAATATTTCCTCATTATGCTTTCAGTTGTGTAGGATTTGCAGTGATACCATTTCTATTATTTTTATATTAGTAATTTGTATTCTCCATCATTTTTCTTGATCAATTTTATTAATCTTTTCAAAGAACGAATGCTTGGCTTGATTAAATTTCTTGATTTTAAATGTCATTAATTTCCTTTTTTATATTTATTATTTCCTTCTTTCTATTGACTTTATTATTAATATGCTCTTCTTTTTATAGCTCCTTGATGTGAAAACTTAGGTCATTTATTTTAAGCCTTTCTTCTTTTTTATTTTTTATTTTTATTTATTATTATTATTTTTTAATTTTATTATTATTATACTTTAAGTTTTAGGGTACATGTGCACAACGTGCAGGTTTGTTACATATGTATACATGTGCCATGTTGGTGTGCTACACCCATTAACTCGTCATTTAGCATTAGGTATATCTCCTAATGCTATCCCTCCCCGCTCCCCCCACCACACAACAGTCTCTGGTGTGTGATGTTCCCCTTCCTGTGACCATGTGTTCTCATTGTTCAATTCCCATCTATGAGTGAGAACATGCGGTGTTTGGTTTTTTGTCCTTGCGATAGTTTGCTGAGAATGATCGTTTCCAGTTTCATCCATGTCCCTACAAAGGACATGAACTCATCATTTTTTATGGCTGCATAGTATTCCATGGTGTATATCTGCCACATTTTCCTAATCCAGTCTATCGTTGTTGGGCATTTGGGTTGGTTCCAAGTCTTTGCTATTGTGAATAGTGCCGCAATAAACATACGTGTGCATGTGTCTTTATAGCAGCATGATTTATAGTCCTTTGGGTATATACCCAGTAATGGGATGGCTGGGTCAAATGGTATTTCTAGTTCTAGATCCCTGAGGAATCGCCACACCGAAACACTTAAATCTATACATTTCCCTCTAAGCACTGCTTTAAACTCATCCAATAGTTTTTGATATTGTTAAATTATGTTTGGCTTAATGTTTCCTCTGTATATATTTGAGGTTCAGCATAAGAGTTTCTCTATGCATAGTGGGCTGTAACCCAATTTGATGAGTAAACAGACTGCAACCTGCTCTTGTAACAAGGAGCTGAGTGCCAGCCAATCACAGAAGCAAACTTCAGCCAACCACAGGCAGCCAACTGTTCCACCCAGGTTTAGAGAAGGCGGGTGCCCTGCCAGCCAGTCACAGAAGTGAACGTCAGCCAACCACAGGCAGCCTACTGTTCCACCCAGGTTCAGAGAAGTTGGGCACCCAACTGCAACCAGTCCTGCTGTTCCTGCATCCCATTTTTGTTTTCTGTGTGTCACTTTCCTTTTTCTGTCTATAAATGTTAACTGACCAGGTGGCATCCCTGGAGTCACTTTCCTTCTTCTGTCTATAAATGTTAACCGACCAGGTGGCATCCCTGGAGTCATTCTGAACCTATTCTGGTTCAGGGGGCTGCAGGATATTCCAGTTGTTCTTTGCTCAGTTAAACTTTGTTGAATTTAATTTATCTAAAGTTTTCCTTTTAACAATGTGTTGTGTTTTTATGATCATTCAGTTTAAAATAATTTAAAATTTCCCTTTATATTTATTTTTAGTCCTATTGATTATTTAGAAGTGTATTGGAGTACATTTCTTACTATATTAGTCAGAATTCTCCAGAGAAACAGAACCAATAGGACGTGTGTGTGTGTGTGTGTGTGTGTGTGTGTAGAGATTTATTTTATGGAATTGGCTCACATGATTGTAGAGGTGAGGCAAGTCCAAAGTTGCATAGGGGAGGCTGGTAGGTAGAGACTCAGGAAAGAGTTGCATTTTGAGTCCAAAGTCCTGTAGAACCAGGAGGAGCCAATGTTGCGATGAAGTGTGAAGGCAGTTGGCTGGAGAACTCCCCCTTGCTTGGGGGGAGGTCAACCTTTTGTTCTATCGAGGCCTTGGACTAACTGGATGAGGCCCAGCCATCTATGGAGGACAGTCTGCTTTATTCCACATCCACCAATTTAAATGTACAAAGTATACGAGGATACCCTCACAGAAACATCCAGACTTGTAGTTGACCAGATATCTGGGCATTGTGACCCAGGCAAATTGATATATAAAATTAACCATCACACTTGCTATCCAAAAATCAGGGCATTTTAGATACTTTGATTTTTAATTTAGCAACATTGTGGTCTGAGAATGTGTGTTGTACTATTTTGATTCCATTAAATATATTAAGACTTGTCTTATGGCCCAGAGTATGATCTATTTTGATGAACCTTCCATGTGCAGTTGAAAACAGTGTGCAGTCTACAGTTGCTCAGTGGTTAGTAAAGAATGTGATCTAGTTGTCCAATAAATACTAATGGAGTGGAATTAGTATCTCCAACTATGATCCTACATATGTCTATTTCTCCATTTAGTTCTGCAAATTTTTGTTTCAGGCATTTCAAAGCTTTCATTAGGGGCATGCGTTTTTATGGTGATTGATCTTTTTATTATTTTGAAATTTTTTGTCTGGTAATACTTCTTGCCTCCAGGCCTATTTTTCTGATGTTAATATAGCTATGGCTAGAGAGGGGTGGGGCAAGATGGCCCAACAGAAGTCTCCACCAATTGTGTTCCTGTGGTGTTCTCCCCACAGGAATTCCAAATTTAACAACGATCTACACAAAAAGCACCTTCATAAGAACCAAAAATCAGGTGAGCAGACACAGTACCTGATTTTAACTTCATATCAGTGAAAGAGTCACTGAAACAGTCTTGATGCCACCCCTCCCCCCTCTCTGGCGGCGGCTGTGTGGGGTGGAAAGAGAATCTATGTGTTTGGGGAAGGGAGAACGTGGCAATTGCAGGAGTTTGCATTGGAACTCTGTGCTGCCAACACCCGGCAGAACTCAGCCAATGTCCATGGAGCGAGCATTTAGATCAGCTCTAGCCAGAGTGGAATTGCTCATCCACGTGATCAGAACTTGAGTTGCAGCAAGCCTTGCCACCATGAGCTAAAGTGCTCTGGGTGCTCAATAAACTTGGAAAGACTGCAACTCCTAGGCATCACCCAGTGCCGTGCTGGGCTCAAAGCCAATAGACGTGTAGGGCACACGACCTAGTGAGACACCAGATGGGGCATCAACAAGAATGCTTGCATCACCTCCTCCCAACCCCAGGCAGTGCAGCTTGCAGTTCCTGGAGAGACTCCTTCCCTCCACTTGAGGAGAGGGAAGAGAAAAGAAGACTTTCTTTTGCAACTTGGATACCAGCTCAGACACAGTAGGATAGGGCACCAGGCAGAGTTGTGAGACCCTCATTCCAGGTCCTAGTTCCCAGATGACAGTTCTAGACATATCCTGGGCCAGAAGAGAACCCACTGCCTTGAAGGGAAGGACCCACACTTGGCAGGATTCATCACCTGCGGACTAAAGAGCCCTTTAGCAATAAATAATCAGCTGTGGTAACCAGGTAGTATATGCTGTGAGCCTTGGGTGAGACTCTGAAACGTGCTGGCTTCAGGTGTGATCCAGAATATTCCCAGCTGTGGCTGCTATGAGGAGTGACTGCTTCTGCTTGAGAAAAACAGAGGGAAGAGTACCTTGCAGCTTATGCAGCAGCTCAGCCATGGTGGGGTAAAGCAAAAAGTGGGCTCCTGGGGACCCTGATTCCAGGCTGTGGCTCTTGGATAGCATTTCTGGACCTGCCCTGGGTCAGAGTGGAGCCTAGATTACTGCAGGTCATAAGTGAGACCCAGCGCTGTGCTGGCTATAGAGCTGACTCAGTACAGTCTCAGTGGTGGTTGCCATAGGAGGGCTTGTGTCATCCCTCCCCCAGCTCCAGGCAGCTCAAAACAGACTGCAAGGATGACAATAAATACCTTATCCTTAATGCCCAGACACTGATGAACATCCACAGGCATCAAGACCATCCAGAAAACATCACCTCACAAAAAGAACTTAGTAAGTGACCAGGGACCAATCCTGGAGAGACAGAGACATGTGATATTTCAGAGAATTCAAAATAGCTGTTTTGAGGAAACTCAGAGAAATTCAAGATAACACAGAGAAGGAATTCAGAATCTTATCAGATAAGTTTAACAAAATAATTGAAATAATTTAAAAGAATCAAGCAGAAATTCTGGAGTTGAAAAATGCAATCAACATGTTAAAGAATGTATCAGAGTCTATTAATAGCAGAATTGATCAAACGGAAGAAAGAATTAGTGAGCTTGAAGACAGGCTATTTGAAAATACACTGTCAGAGGAGACAAAAGAAACAATAAAAATGAATGAAGCTTGCCTACAAGATCTAGAAAATAGCCTTAAAAGGGCAAATCCAAAAATTATTGGCATTAGAATGGAAAGATAGGGGTATAAGTCTTATTCAAAGGGATAATAACAGAGAAATTCCCATACCTAGAGAAAGGTATCAATATTCAAGTATAAGAAGCTTATAGTAATGTAGCAGATTTAACCCAAAGAAGACTAGCACAAGGCATTTAATAATCAACCTCCCAAAAATCAAACATAAAGAAAGGACCCTAAAAGGAGCAAGAGTAAAGAAATAAATTACAATGGAGGACCAATATGCCTGATGCAGGCTTTTCAGTGTAAACCTTACAGACCAGGAGAGATTGGCATGACATAGTTAAAGTGCTGAAGGAAAAACCTTTAACCTTAGAATAGTTTAAACAGTGAAAACACCCTTCAAACAGGAAGGAGAAATAAAGACTTTCCCAGACAAACAAAAGTTGAGGAATTTCGTTAACACCAGACCTGTCCC
Organism: Pan paniscus; assembly: GCF_029289425.2. Classification (NCBI taxonomy): domain Eukaryota; kingdom Metazoa; phylum Chordata; class Mammalia; order Primates; family Hominidae; genus Pan; species Pan paniscus. Next base: position 93,838,407 of record NC_073266.2, on the reverse strand, counting down.
ACAAGAAATGCTAAAGAGAGTTATTTAATGTGAAAGAAAAGAACGCTAATTAGCAAATAATAACAAACCATCTGAAGGCACAAAACTCACTGGTAATAGTACGTGCCCAGAAAAACACAGAATATTGTAACACAGTAATTATGGAACATAAACTACTGTTATCTTAAGTAGAAAGATGAACCAATAAAAAATAATAACTACAACTTTTCCAGACATAGACAGTACAATAAGATACAGACAGAAGCAACAAAAAGTTAAAAAGCAAGGGGACAAAGTTAAATTGTAGAGTTTTCATTAATGTTCTTTTTGCTTTGTTTATTCATGTAATCAGTGTTAAGTTGTCATCAGTTATAAGATATGAATTGCTAGCCTCATGGTGACCTCAAATCAAGAACCATACAAAAGATACACAAAAAATAAAAAGCAAGAGATTAAATCATCCCACTAGCAAAAATCACCTTCACTAAAAGGAAGACCAGAAGGAATGAAAGAAGGAGGAGAAGACCACAAAACAACGAGAAAGCAAACAACAAAATGGCAAGAGTAAGTCCTAACTTATTAATAATAACATTTAATGTAAATAGACTAAACTCACCAATCAAAAGATGTAGAGTGGGTGAATGGTTAAAAAAGCAAAAGCCAACCATCTATAGCCTACAAGAAACACACTTTACCTATAAGGACACACATAGACTGAAAATAAAGGGATGGAGAAATATATTCCATGCCAACGGAAGCCAAAAAAAGCGCAGGATAGTTACATTGGATAAAATAGATTTGAAGACAAAAACTATAAAAAGAGACAAAGGTGATTATAAAATGATAAGGGGGTCAATTCAGTAAGAGGATATAACAATTGTAAGTATATATACACTCAACACTGGAGCACCCAGATATGTAAGCACAAATATTATTAGAGCTAAAGAGAGACAGGCCGCAATACAATAAAAGCTGGAGATTTCAACATTCCACTTTCAGCATTGGACAGATCATGCAGACAGAAAATCAACAAAGAAACATTGGACCTAATCTGCACTAAAGACAAAATGGATCTAATAAATATTTACAAACCGTTTCATCCGATGGTTGCAGAACACATTCTTCTCAGCCCATGGAGCATTCTCAAGGATAGACCATATGTTAGGCTACGAAACAAGTCTTAAAACATTCACTAAAACTTAACTAATAGAAAATATCTTCTCTGACTACAATGGAATAAAATGAGAAATAAATAAAGACAGGAATTTTGGAAACTACACAAACATATAGAAATTAAATAATATGCTCTGAATGACCAGTGGGTCAATGGAGAAATAAAGAAGAAGATTGAAATTTTTTTGAGACAAGTAATAATTGAAACACAACATATCAAAACCTGTGGGATACAGTGAAAACAGTACTAAGAGGGAAGTTTATAGCTATAAGCCCCCATATCAAAAAGAAAGAGAAACTTCAAAACCTAGCAATACATCTTAAAGAACTAGAAAAGCAAGAGCAAACCAAACTCAATGTTAGTACAGGAAAATAAATGATAAACATCAGAGTAGAAATAAATAAAATTGAAATGAATAAAGTAATACAAAAGATGAACAAAATGAAAAGTTGGCTTTCTGAAAAGATAAACAAAATTGACAAACTTTTCACCAAACTAGGAAAAAAAGAGAAAAGACCCAAATAAATCAGAGATGGAAAATGAGACATTACAATCAATACTGCAGAAATTCAAAGGATGATTAATGGCTATTATGAGCAACCATATGCCAATAAATTGGAAAATCCAAAATAAATAAAGTCCTAGACACACACAACCTACCAAGAGTGAACCATGAAGAAATCCAAAACCTGAAAAGACCAATAACAAGTAATGATATCAAAGCCATAATAAAGTGTCTCCTAGCAAGCAACAGCCTGGGACCTGATGGCTTCATTGCTGAATTCTACCAAACATTTAAAGAAGAACTAATACCACTCCTACTCAAACTATTCTTAAAAGTAGAGGAGGATAGAATACTTCCAAACTCATTCCTTGAGGCTAGTATTTCTCTCATACCAAAACCAAAGGCATATCAAAAAAAGCAAACTATGGACCCAGGTTTCTGATGAATATTGATGCAAAATTTCTCAACAAAATACTAGAAAACAAAATTCAACAATACATTAAAAATATCACTTATCATGGCCAAGTGGAATTTATCCCAGGGATGCAAGGGTGGTTCAACATACACAAATCAATCAATATGATACATTATATCAACAGAATGAAGGATGAAACCATATAATCATTTCAATTGAAACTGAAAAGGCATTTGATAAAATTCAACATACCTTCATGATAAAAAAAAACCCTCAAAAAAACAGTATAGAGAGAACATACCTGAACATAATAAAAGCCATATGTGACTGACCCACAGCTAGTGTCATAATGAATGAGAAAAACCCGAAAACTTTTCCTCTAAGACCGAGAACATGACAAGAATTTCCACTTTCAACACTGTTATTCAACATAGTACTGGAAGTCCTAGCTAGAGGAATTAGACAAGCGAGGCAAATAAAGGGCATCCAAATTGGAAAGGGAGAAATCAAATTATCCTTGTTTGCTGATGATATGACCTTATGTTTGGAAAAGTCTAAAGACTCTACAAAACAACTATTAGAACCGATAAATAAATTCAGTAAAGTTGCAGGATACAAAATCAACATACAAAGACCAGTAACATTTCTATATGCCAACAGCAAACAATCTGAAAAAGAAATAAAAAAGTAATCCCATTTAGAATAGCCACGAATAAAATTAAATACCTAGGAATTAACTTAACCAAAGAAGTGAAAGATCTCTATAATGACAAAGAAGTGAAAGATCTCTATAATTAAAACTATAAAACACTGATGGACGAAATTGAATAGGCACCAAAACATGGAAAGATGTTCCACGTTGATGGATTGGAAGAATCAACATTGTTAAAGTGACCCTGCTACCCAAAGCAATCTACAGATTTGGTGCAATCTCTGTCAAAATACCAATAACGTTCTTCACAGAAATAGAGAATACAATTCTAAAATGTATATGGAACCACAAAAGACCCAGAATAGCCAAAGCTATCCTAAGTGAAAAGAAAAAAACTGGAAGAATCACAATACCTAACTTGAAATTACACTACAGAGCTATAGTAACCAAAACAATATGGTACTGGCATAAAAACAGACACATAGAACAATGGAACAAAATAGACACATAGAACAGTGGAACCCAGAAACAAATCCATACACTTACAGTGAATTCATTTCTGACAAAGGTTCTAAGAACATACATTGTATAAAGAAAAGTCTCTTCAATAAATGATGCTGGGAAAACTGGATATCCATATGCAGAATGAAACTAGACCCCTATCTCTTGCCACATATATAAATCAAATCATAATGGATTAAAGACTTAAATATAAGACCTCAAACCATGAAACTACTAAAAGAAAACATTGGAGGAACTCTCCAGGACATTGGAGTGGGCAAAGATTTCTTGAATAATACCCCACAAACACAGGCAACCAAAGCAAAAATGGACAAATGGGATCACATCAGGTTAAAAAGCTTCTGCACAGCAAAGGAAAAAAATCAACAAAGTGAAGAGACAACTCACAGAATGGGAGAAAATATTTGCAAACTACTCATCTGAGAAAGGATTAATAAACAGAATATGGAGTTCAAGCAACTCTATAGGGAAAATATAATAATCTGATTAAAAAATAATTTAATTGTACATTAAAAAAACTAAAAAAGTGTAATTGGATTGTTTGTAACACAAGGGATAAATGCTTGAGTTGATGGATACCCATTTACCCTGATGTGATTATTACACATTGCATGTCTGTATCAAAATCTCTCATGTACTCCATAAATACATACACCTATTATGTACCTATGAAAATTGAAAATAAATGTAGCTATTAGCAGCTTATTTTTATAAAATATATGTAATGTATATTTCAACCTTTTACCTTCAACCTGTATATTTATGTTTTACATTGATATTTATATTTACAGGAATCTAGTAGCTAGTACATCATTGAGGTTTACATTTTTTATCCAGTCACAGAATCCCTGCCTTTTTCTTGGATGAAAATTAACCTACACTCAATGTAATTATTAATATAGTCTATTTGTGGTTTACTCTTTTGTTTTCATTTATCTTTTTTGTTTGTTGCATTGTTCCTTTATTCTTCCTTTCCTCTCTTATTGTTGGTTATTCAAATATTCTTTTAGGCTTCTAATATAATTCTTTAATTGTCTTTTTGGCTACAGCACTTTACATTATGTGTTAGTACTTTACATTATGTGTTACACTTTACATTATGTGTTAGCACTTTATATTACGTGTTAGTGATTGCTGTAGAGATTACACTGCACCTTTAATAATGCTCTGCTTAAGGCTAATATTATACTATTTCACATAATTAGGAAGAAATTTATAACAGCATAGTTCCTCCATTGTTTGTGCTATTGTTCTTATATGTATATTACAACTATGCATGTTATTATTTTTACAATGCATTGCTGTAATATTTACTTTAAATAGTGATATGTCTTAAATAAATTGAGAAAATTATAACTTTTGATAGCAACCTACACAACTACCACTTTTAGTATTCTTCTTTCCTTGTTATAGATCTACCCGGTGTCATTTGCCTTCAGACTACAAAAATTTACTTGTTATGCAGATATACAGAACAAGAAATAAGTTTTTTTGTTTTATGTTCATTTTTAAATAATAGTTTTACTTGATAAAGAATTCTGGGCTTACAGTTTCTTTCAGCACTTTGGTGATGTTAATTCCATTTCCTCCATTGTATCTGGTGAGAAGATAAATATCACTGATATTGTTTTCTTGTATGTAATATGTCTTTTCCTTCAGCTATTTTCAAGATTTTCTTTTTTCTTTGAATTTTTTTTTTTTTACTGGGAGTTCACTGAGAGCCTTGAATCTGTAAGTTTATATTCTTCACTGAATTGGAAACATTTCAACCTTATTTCTTAATTTTTTTGCTTTGCCCTTATGGAACTCCAATTATGTGTATAAATTTATGTATGTATGTATGTATGTATTTATTTATTTTTGAGACGGAGTCTTGCTCTGTTGCCAGGCTGGAGTGCAGTGGCACGATCTCGGCTCACTGCAGCCTCCGCCTCCGGGGTTCAAGCTATTCCCCTGCCTCAGCCTCCTGAGTAGCTGAGACGACAGGCACGCACCACCACACCTGGCTAATATTTTGTATTTTAGTAGAAACAGGGTTTCACCACGTTGGCCAGGAAGTTCTTGATCTCCTGACCTCATGATCCGCCTGCCTTGGCCTCCCAAAGTGCTGGGATTACAGGCGTGAGCCACCACGCCTGGCCTGTGTATAAATTTATAACTTGGATATTCTCCTTTAGGTCTGTAAGATGCTGTCCTTTTATTTATTTATTTTTTACCCTCTCTATTCTTCAGATTGTATTATTGTGTACATTCATTTTCAATTTTACTGATTCTTTCTTGTGCTACTTCACTATATTCACTCTTTCAGTTAATGGAGTTCTCAGTTCTATGATTTTCATTTGGTTTTTGTTTTAATAGTTACTCTTACTCTGCTGTATTTGTCATTTTTTCATTGATTATGACTATATTTTCCTTCAAGTTTTTGAACATATTTATAATATCTGATTTAAGTTATTTTCTGCTAATTTTTAATATATAGGATATCTTGGAGTCAGTTTTTTTTTTTTTTTTTTTTTTTGAGACGGAGTCTCACTGTGTCGCCCAGGCTGGAGTGCAGTGGCATGATCTCAGCTCACTGCAAGCTCCGCCTCTCGGGTTCACACCATTCTCCTGCCTCAGCCTCCCGAGTAGCTGGGACTACAGGCGACTGCCACCATGCCCGGCTAATTCTTTTTGTATTTTTTTTAATAGAGACGGGTTTCACCATGTTAGCCAGGATGGTCTCGATCTCCTGACCTCGTGATCTGCCCGCCTCGGCCTCCCAAAGTGCTGGGATTACAGGCGTGAGCCACTGCGCCTGGCTGGAGTCAGTTTTGATTGTCTGCTTTTTCTCTTGACTATGGTTGAATTTTTTTTTTTTTGCATGTCTACTAATTTTTGGGTACTTGAGAGTCTGGCTATTACACTGCAGACTTTGGATTTTCTTATATATTTTTTGAAGAACATTCTAGCAGTCAATTACCCTGGCTGAACTCAAACTCCAAACCCTGTTTCTCTGTCACCACTAAAATCTCTCCCTTTTACTCATCTTTTCTGCTGATCCTCCTGAAGTTTCTCCTGTGCATATGTAAATCAGAAATTAGCTAAAATTTTGGGCAGACTTTATATTTGGAAGTAGAACTTCTCATTTGTATATCATCCTTTCTGTGATTTCTTCTTTCAATTTCTAGCACTCTGGTGGTCCCAAATTTTGTATTCTGACTTCTTAAGGCGGTAATCCCTGGCTTTCCGCTTGAGTCTCAGCAGCTTTATTCCACCCAGGTGAGCGTGTGCTCTCAGGAAAAAGCCACATAATCCTGCATCTCACCCTGTGCAGGCCCCTCTTTAAAATATTACGTTCCCTTGGGTTTTGTGCCTCCTTTTCATTAATCTCTAATTAGGTGATTTTTATATTTTTTTCAAAGTTTATATTTTTTATCCATTGGAAGTTAGTCTAATACAAGCTACTCTTTTATTAGCAGAAGACAAATTCATGATCTCATCTTGATTAGAGGTATGATTGAGCATATTTTCATAAATTTTGTGTCATTTGATTTCTCTCTTGTGGAAAGCTTATTTATATCCATTGCCTTTTTGCTTGGATTTTTCTCATTGATTTGAAGAAACTCCTTGTGTTTTATGGATATTAATTTTCTGTTTTAACTAATTTACATATTTTCTCCCTCTATTTTCATTAATGAATTCTTTCCTTCATAAAATTATAGAAATGAAGAAAATCTATACAGCCAGTTTGGAAACCAAAAGAAACAGATGTAACATGAAACTTGATAGCAACTTAGCTTCAGGTTGCCTGGTTTTTCTGGCCTTGAGCCGACATTCAGTTTGAGAAATTACAGAAAATAATAGAAACCCACAGACTTTCTCTAGGAAAGGCTGAAGTGATGAAGTGGAAGGAGAAATCTCATATATCAGTGACAGTGGTAAAATTTGGGTTTTCAAATACAGTAATCCACACTATTGTCAATGTGTGGTCCTATTTGGGGCATAGCTAACTGGTGCATTTTTCCTTCAATCAAAGAGTATTGTGTCACCCAAGTCCAGGGTTAGGCTAAGAAAATAATTGTGAGCTGTCAGACCTTGGGCAGGTTGTCAGCCTGTTTTTCTCATTGTAAAATGAGATCAATACAGACTAATTTGTAGGATTATGGTGAGAATTAAAGATGGCATGTAAAGTACCTAGAAGAGTATTCAAATTGGTATCATTTGCTATGTGTAAACACTAGAAAGTGAATTAACTTTTCTTCTATATCTTGATCCCAGATAGAACAGAGATTTTTCTGTAAATAATGTCTCATAAATTCAATTATTTACGTATCTGCTTCTGTTACTTGAAGGATATGTACATAAACACTTATTGTAGAAAGAAGAAATCCATCCTTTGTTAATACACCAGTTTCCTAAATTTCCTCTCTCAGAGTTAAGAAAGTAGTTTTCCCTCTACCTACTTCAAAGGATTCTTTATCATGGACCATTGGCCTGAACATTCTTTATGAAAGACAATTGTGTAGGTAGTTTTGAGCATAACCCGAGATAGTCTCTTTAGTGTGTGAACTGGTTAGGATGGCCACAAAGCTTCCCCTTAATGACAAAAGAGCTTGAGAAATACAAAAAACAAACAAGTGAACAAACATTATTATTAATAAAAAAAAAAGGTGACACCAGAAAATGACTGTGGAAATTGAGTGTTAGTAAGATTGGGAATGTGCTACCAAAGAAAAGCATAGACTATCCCTCTCCAAGGAGCTTTGTGAAATACAAAACGTCCTTGTAAGTTCCTGTTTGGAAAGGGATAGGAAATACCAAATCCATAGCCTGACCAATTCCATGAGCATTTAACTTACCCCACTTAGTCTGTCTTCAAACTGAAACCCCCCAAGAAGCAGTAGGTCCCCCTAAACCTGAGCTCCAGTCCAGTCGCTCTCTGTCCCTGCAGCCCCTTCACTTCCTCTGCCTCATGCATCCACCCGATCCACCCCAGGATGCTGTGCTGACCTCTGCTTCTGAGAATCGGTCCCACCTCCCGTTGTGCTTCTGCAGGGAGGGGTGTGGAGGGTGGCATGCTGGTCAACACTTTCACAAAAGCAGCAAGTTTGAGATGAAATCCTGTTTCCTCCAGGCTGGGGGCAAACGTAGTCATGGGAACAGCAGCGAAACACAGTGCTCTGTACTTGTGGCCCATGTCTGAGCCTCCCAGCTTCTTCCCCAGATGTCTTGGGAGTCTGGGTGGGTGCAGTGGGGTGGCCTCTGCTTTTTGCCCTGCAGTGACTGCTCTTTTCTCCTTCTACTCTCTGGACCCCTGACTGGATTTCCTTATCAGAGACAGCATTGATTATTGCTGAAGTCACAGATGCGCATTGCTCACCTCCACGAGGTTTAGGTTTAGCTCAAGAGAAAGGGCTCTTGGAGAAATGCAGTAGTGGATTTATTATCTTGTGGGGTTTACCTTGAGTTTCTTCCTTTCTTTACATTGTGAGGCTTCTCTCAAATTTTCCATCTCCAGCTTTCTTCTCTTTACCTTTGAGCTTCAAGTTGTCATGAGCAGAAATTTGACTAGGCAGGCTGATGTGGTGGCATTTATTTTCTTCTTAAAAACACGTGCTTGGTTGGGCGCGGTGGCTCACGCCTGTAATCCCAGCACTTTGGGAGGCCAAGGCGGGCAGATCACGAGGTCAGGAGATTGAGACCATCCTGGCTAACATGGTCTCTACTAAAAATACAAAAAGAATTAGCCGGGTGTGGTGGCAGGTGCCTGTAGTCCCAGCTACTTGGGAGGCTGAGGCAGGAGAATGGTGTGAACCCGGGAGGCGGAGCTTGTAGTGAGCCGAGATCGCACCACTGCACTCCAGCCTGGGCGACAGAGCGAGACTCCGTCTCAAAGAAAAAACAAACAAACAAAAAAAACCAACCAACCAACCAACAAACAAAGAAAAAATGTGCTTTCCCAGAAATAATATAAACAACACGACACACTCACCATATTTAGCAGAGAGAAGCTGTTTTAATGTTTAAAGAGTCGTCATTTTTCAGAGTGATGTCCCTGCCCTGTCTCTGTCTCCTTACCTGTTTGGCCTGGGGCAGGTGATTTAGCATCCTCATATGTGAAAGGTCGGGCCTGCATTAGGTATTTCAGGTTCACAGAGAGGGCAGCTGGGAGAACTTTCTTCCTCTGAGTACATTTTCCTAAAGTGATACTGTTTAGAATATATACATTTATGTTAATTAGCATATAATTAACAATTTTAAAGTCCACGCTTTGGTGTCATTCAATACATTCACAATGTTGTGTAAGCTCCACCCCTATTTAGTCCCCAAACCTTTTAACCTGCCCAAAAGTATACCTCGTACCCAGTCAGCAGTCCATCTCCCTCGCCTCCTACCCACTAGTCTTAGAACCATTAGTCTGGTTTTTGTCCCCACAGGTTTACCTATTGTGGAAATATCATATACACAACATATGATCTTTTGTGTCTGACTTATTTCACTTGGCATAATGCTTTCAGTGTTCATTCACGCTGTACCATGTGTGAGTACTCCATTCCTTTCTATGGCTGAATAATATTCTGTTGTATTGCTATACCACAATTTGTTTACCCATCCATCCATCAGTGTGCATTTGGGCCATTTCTACTTTTTGGTGATTGTGAACAATGCTGCTGTGACCCTGTGTATCCATGTACTTGTTTGATACCTGTTTTTAATTCTTTTAGGTATATACCTAGGAGTGGAGCAAGTGATACCTTTTGAAAAATTTTAAAAATGAGCGTAGGTTGGTATGATGCTTGTTATGTCTGTGATAATGAGAAATGAGTGACAGCATGTGGAAGTGAGTGTGCAGGACACTAGCCCTCCCTTGGTGTGCCTGTTCCTCCACCCATATGATGTTTATTGACATCAACTAAGCTAGGCTGGATGAGGACAGGAGGCAGGAGGAGCTGCCATTGTGTAGCATGCACACACTTTGCCTGCTTATTCAACCAAATACTCATTGTGGTCTGCTGTGAAGGGATTTTGCAGATGCCATTGAATCTTTCTCAGTTGACCTTAAGTAAGTGGAGCATGCTGGTGGGTGTGATCAGCAGAGCCCTGCACAGGAAGGCTCAGGTATTCCTTGCCCTGGACTCCAAATAGCATCAAGGTGTTCATGGCTCACCCTGCACTGGGTACACCCCTCCTGACTGCCTGCCCTACGAGATTTTAGATTTAGTTTTCAGTCTCATGATCACACAGGGCAATTCTTGACACACAGTTCTCCATCTCTCTCTATCTGTATCTGTCTGTCTGTCTCTTCCAGTGGTTCTATTTTTCTGGTTGAACCCTGACTGACACACCCAGCAATAGCCCAGACCCTCATTCAAGCTTGGCTCAGCCTTCTCCATGAGGGCTGGGCCAGTAATCGATGTGTGTGAACGTTCAGGTGAGAACTGAAGCTACCAGAGTAACTGTGACCTTTTCAAGGGAGCAGACATGACGTAGGTCTTGCCTCTGCTGCTCTCAGGGAATAGTGTTTCTGATTGTTTAAGAAAACATAGAAACAGAGTTATAGAAAATTTGTAAATGTTGACATCTAATTGGAACTCCTTAACAAACAATGGTTGAGACTTCTGTGCCTGGAAAGATGGGGTAAATATAGTTTTCTCTATTCCTCCCATTAAGCACAACTAACCCCTCTGGACATGATATATACAACACACATAAGATGACTGTGGGCCAGTTGCGGTGGCTCACGCCTGTAATCCCAGCACTTTGGGAGGCTGAGGCAGGCGGATCACAAGGTCAGGAGATCGAGACCATCTTGGTCAATGTAGTGAAACCCTGTCTCTACCAAAAATATAAAAAATTAGCCAGGCGTGGTGGCGGGCACCTGTAGTCCCAGCTACTTGGGAGGCTGAGGCAGGAGAATGGCATGAACCTGGGAGGTGGAGCTTGCAGTGAGCTGAGATCGCACCACTGCACTCCAGCCTAGGTGACAGAGTGAGACTCCATCTCAAAAAAAGAAAAAAAAAAAGAATAATGTATTTATACCAATACACTTAAAAACAAATGTTTCTAAAATTATTTTAAGAAATATAAACTACTGGCCAGGTGCGGTGGCTCACGCCTGTAATCCCAGCACATAGGGAGGCCGAGGCAGGCGGTTCACAAGGTCAGGAGATCGAGACCATCTTGGTCAATGTAGTGAAACCCTGTCTCTACCAAAAATATAAAAAAATTAGCCAGGCGTGGTGGCGGGCACCTGTAGTCCCAGCTACTTGGGAGGCTGAGGCAGGAGAATGGCATGAACCTGGGAGGTGGAGCTTGCAGTGAGCTGAGATCGCACCACTGCACTCCAGCCTAGGTGACAGAGTGAGACTCCATCTCAAAAAAAGAAAAAAAAAAAGAATAATGTATTTATACCAATACACTTAAAAACAAATGTTTCTAAAATTATTTTAAGAAATATAAACTACTGGCCAGGTGCGGTGGCTCACGCCTGTAATCCCAGCACATAGGGAGGCCGAGGCAGGCGGTTCACAAGGTCAGGAGATCGAGATCATCTTGGTCAATGTAGTGAAACCCTGTCTCTACCAAAAATATAAAAAAATTAGCCAGGCGTGGTGGTGGGCGCCTGTAGTCGCAGCTACTCGGGAGGCTGAGGCAGGAGAATGGCATGAACCCAGGAGGCAGAGCTTGCAGTGAGCCGAGATTGCGCCACTGCACTCCAGGCTGGGTGAAAGTGCGAGACTTGTCTCAAAAAAAAAAAAAAAAAAAAAAAAGACTGTGAAAGGCAAGAGAGAGGAGGCTGGCTTCCCAGTGACCTTGGGTTTTCTGGGTTTTCCTTTTGCCTTATATGTCCCAGACTTAGAACTAAAGAAGCTGACAACCTGGAAAAGTCAACATGCTCAGATGAAAGCAGCCCCTACAAAACTTGCTCTCTTGCCAGAGGAGCAGGAAAGAGGCAGCCAAGTACAACAGAGAACTTTTAGTCAATAACCACTCCATCAGTGAAACACTGCAAGAAAACTGTGGCCCTGCCCACCAGAAAAGGCCTGGTGGAGAACCTAGACATGTGGGCTGAGGCAGCCAATTCCCCACTAGGGTGGTGTCAGAGAAGTCTGCATTCCAGGAGATGGGAGTTTCATCTTGCTGGCTGGCAATGATGCCTGTGTCAGTGCAGACCACTTTGGGAACCTGGACTTCCCCTCCTGCCATGCACTGAATTGTATCCTCCAACATTCATATGCTGAAGCCTTAACCCACCACATGATTGTGTTTGGAGACAGGCTCTACAAGGAGATAATTATGTTAAATGTGGTCATAAGGGTGGGACCCTGGTCCTACAGGATTAGTGTCCTTATAAAAAAGAGGAAGAGAGAGATGAAAGTCCATGTGAAGACACAACAAGAAGGCTGCTGTCTGCAAGCCATAAAGAGAGCCCTCACCAGACATGGGCTCTGCTGGCACCTTAATCTTCAACTTCTGGCCTCCAGAACTATGAGAAAATTACTGTCTGTGGTTTAAGATGCCCAGTCTTTGGCAGTCTGAGTGGTAAGGAGGCCTCTTGCTGCCCCTCTGGTTTGGGGTCAGAGTGCTGGTGTCATTCAAGGCTGTGAAGGGAGCAGATGCCCGGCTTTCCAGCCCCTTCTGGACAGGAAAGTATCAGCAGAGGCTTGTGGGAAGGCAGAAACCACCTCCACCACAGTAATGACCAGCCCCACCCTGGGTGTCAGTGGAGTGCAGCTGAGGCTCTTGGACTTCTGTCCTCATTTGGCAGTCATGAGGTGGTGGCTCCCTTCCCCACTGGAGGGGTGCCAGAGGGAGCCAGCTAAAAGGAAGGTTTAGAGAAGACCCAGAGCCGCATAAGACAATGCCCAAAATGTCTGTGTTTCAATGGAGAACCGCTTGTCATACGAAGAATCAGGGAGATCCCAAATGGAATGAGAAAAGATGATCAGAAGCTGCCAAGATCAAAGGTCACAGGTGTTAGAATTATTCAAAATGGGTTGAAAGAAGCCCTACAACAATGTGTCAACGAGCTGGTATGAACACACTTGAAACAAACGAATGAAACAGAAAGTCGGAGAAAAGAAATAGAAAATTCCAGCAAAGAAATAGAAAGCCTCAGCAAAATAGTAGAAGGTATAAAGAAGCAAACTGAAATTTTAAAAGTGAAAAATACAATAAGTGGAATAAAATTTCAATGGACAGGCTCAAGGGATGAACGAGGGAAAGGAGGAGTCAGTGAGTTGGGAGTGAACGCAACAGTAAGGAAACAAGCCAATTAGAAACAGACAAAAGTCATAAACAGCTATTTCACCCCAGAAGATATACAGATAGAAAATAAGCATCCAAAAATATGTTCAACATCATTAACCATTGGGGAAATGCAAATTAAAACCACAATGAGATATCGCTACACATTTATCAAAATGGCTAACATAAAAAAATAGGGTCGACATCAAATTCTGGTGAAGATGCAAAGAAATGGAGTCATTCATATATTACTGGTTGGAGTGTAAAATGGTACAGCCACTCTAGAAAAAAGTTGGGCAGTTCCTTAAAAAAATGAAACACACACTTAACATGCAATCCAGCAGTCACACTCCTGGGCATGTATCTCAAAGAAATGCAATGTATTTTCACACCAGCACTGTCCATGGTTGTTCATAGCAGCTTTGTTAATAGTAACCTCACCCTAGAAGCAGCAGCCACACCATTGCTGGGTCATTACCCAGCAATATACTGAAGTCTTATTGATACACACAACAATCTGGACAAATCTCCAGAGAATTATTTTGTTTCCAAGAGCCAGACTCAAAAGTTAAATGCTGTTTGATTTTATTGACATAATATTCTAGAAATGATTATAGGAATGGGGAACAGCTTGTTTCCACTGGTAAAGATGGGGTGGGTGTGGAGGGACGTGGGTGTGTCTGTAAAAGGGTGAAAGGAGGGAGAGTTGTGGAGAAGGTCATGTTCTGCATCCCGGCTAGGTTAATCCTGGTGGGATGCCGCACTCTAGTTCTGAAAGATGTTACCATTCAGGGAAACTGGAGAAAGAGTGCAAGGGATCCTCTGTATTATTGCTTTTCTTTTCTTTCCTTTATTTTTTTTTGAGACAGAGTCTCATTCTGTCACCTGGGCTGGAGTGCAGTGGCGTGATCTCGGCTCACTGCAACTTCTGCCTCCTGGATTCAAGTGATTCTCCTGCCTCAACCTCCCAAGTAGCTGGGATTACAGGGATGCAACACCACATCCAGCTAATTTTTGTATTTTTAGTAGAGACGGGGTTTCATGATGTTGGCCAGGCTGGTCTTGAACTCCTAACCTCAGGTAATCTGCCCACCTTGGCATCCCAAAGTGCTGGATTTATGTATTATTTCTTACAACTGCATGCAAATCTACAATTATCTCAAAGTAAAAAGTTTAATCAACCCCCCCAAAAATATTGGCATACAAATGTGTAGGATTACTAATAATTCCTTCCATTTCTAACATGCAAAACTTTTATCACGGGTACAATCATCTCTATACTTTCTGGAGTTCATTAACTATTTGGGGCAGTCATATCTGGTTGCTGATGGAAAACTTGGAACCCTGTGACCATTGCAGGCACTCCAATGAACAGCCATCATCAATATGAAACGTGGATCCATGGCCATGAAGAAACTTCTTTCTCTAAACCATTGCAATAATTTATGAGTTCTTTTTCCTTCACAAAACTTAACTAGCCCTGCAATAGAATCACAAGATGGAGGTGCATGACTCTACCTTGAGTCATGGGGCAGTTCTAAAAAACATCTGGTCACTCCAGGTTCACCCATGTAAGGCCAGGTGGAAAAGGCAGTTGAGGAAGTTTTGATGTCTCTTGACAGGTGGATCCTTATGTTGGTCAACACGTCTGCATAAGAAGCACCTCGCGACGAATCACAGGTGAGTATTTGACTCCAGAGGCTGAGCTATTCAGAGGCTCTGATTAGGATTATTGGACAAGATTCTAGACCTTTTCAGAGATTGATTCTTAGTTACTATTCCAGTGAGCTGATTATAGGATGTCAAAGTCCATTGGCAATATCTCCATAACTTATGAACTTAGCACAGTTCAACTGGTGACAGTTTTGGAAATACTTTTACCATAGAATTAACCAGAAATTTCAGCTTTTAAAGACATTTTTATTGCTTTATGGAACTATATGGATTTGTTTATGTTCATTAGCCATCCATTTATTTATTCCATAAACATTTATTAGATACTTCCAAAAACAGGCCATTCTGACCTATTTTTATCAAACAAACATTGTGTTTATACATCCACAACTTTTATGAAGACTTTAATTTTTTGGGAAGCAATCATTTCAACATATTGAAACTAAAAAAAGGGAAAGCCTCAAAAACATATCCTTTATCTTCTAGTAATGCTTTCTTGATATTTGGCACTAATAGAAATGACCTTTAGATTCTGTGAGTGCCCCTTAGATAATAAAGAAAAAAGATTCGTAAACCCACAGCTATATTCCCTACATGGAGGATTTAGATATTTTTGCATTTTTATTTCAATAACTTCCCTAAGGTGATGCCATATTTACTGTGCCAAAAGTTTCATTTTCAAATGAGATATCTTGTATGTGGTAAATCTCATTGTTCTTCCCCCGGCCGAGATGGAGTTTCATTCCATCCTGGGGTGAAGTGGTGTGATCTTGGCTCACTGCAACTTCAGCACCCCCAGGTTCAAGTGATTCTCCTGCCTCAATCTCCGGAGTAGCTGGGATTACAGGCACCCAGCACCATGTCCGGCTAATTTTTGTATTTTCAGTAGAGATGGGGTTTCGCCATGTTAGGGCCAGGCTTAACTCCTGACCTCAGGCAATCCACCCCCCTCGGCCTTCCAAAGTGCTAGGATTACAGGTGTAAGCCACCACACCAGGCCTTGTTTTTATGATTATTATCTCCTTTTATTAATGATTTTTCTACTGATGCTGAATTGGTTAAATGGTTCTGAAATTTAGCTTCTGCTGAGATGTTTGTGCTGAAAAATGTATGCACGGAGTCAATAATACTAAGAAGTGTTTTGTGCATGATTATATCCTGTTTTATGTACATTTATATTCTTTATATTCTGTGCAATAATGTACTTATTTTCAGATTGTGATGCTTAAATGAATCCATTATCCAAAATTTTTATGTGCATATTTTTTGTTCCTTCTTGGACCAAACTTATTGAAGTTGAAGTGCCATTTTTTTCTCACCCTCCCACAGAATTCATCATGTAGAGAGATGCTAATGAGATATGACGGAAGAAGGGTGCACAGGTGTATTATCTGGGCTCAGATTGGCAACTCTCTGATATACACACACAGGCACACACCCACACTCACATGCACACATACACAGAAAGCCATGCCTGATCAAAGACTTCCATTTGGTTGAACTTGGCAATGATTTTGAAATGTTGACAACTGTCAAATTAAGATCACCCAAGCCATTTCACAGGCTCAAATTTGGATGCAGGTCTCAGAACAGAAGGAGATAGCTCCTGGCTACTGCCCAAGTGACTTCACCATCTATCATTCAGTTAGCTGTGCTTTCCGAAACGGAGCAGTAGAGAGATGGGGGAGGTCGGCATCCAACTCCAGAAATCAGATTTTTCCGCATTTACCTTAATTGGCAGGAGGAACCTAGATTAGCCCTTTATTTAAGATGTGCAAATAAGGAGCTTGGTTATGTTTGTTCAGCTTCTCTTCTCTTAGCTTTTCCTCCTCCCTCGTCTTTATTTCCATTCTTTTCCTCCACTCATCTTGGGAGGAGCATTCATGTCTCAGTGCAGTGGAGGGGGTGGGATGCTACTGCTTCAGTTCCCTGAGGGGCTGCAATCCTCTGTATTTGGTCATGGTGGTGTTTTCTGTTGCTGTGTGTCAAGGCTATCCCCTTTCTCACTGTCAGTCCCAGTTAAAATGTTCATATGTTTATTGTCTTCCTCTTGATTTTAGGCTTTTTAAGAGCAATGGCTGTATTGCCTCAATTTTGGTCAGTATTTTCACACCCAAACAGAATCCTGTGTAGAGGAGAGGCTTCATAAGTGATACCAATGTGCTGGGAATAAACAGAGAATTTTGGTGCATTAGGATTAAACACCATTTTTAAGAAAAAATATGGTACATAATAGTTGTACACATTTGTGGGGTACATTTAATATTTTGATGCAAGCATATGATATGTAATGATCAAATCAGGGTACTTGGGATACCATTGCCTCAAATAATCCTTTTTATTCTGAGTTGCCATCATTTTTGGAACTTATGGCAGAAGACAGAAATCCAAAGTATTTACTGAAATGTTTTCTTTGTATTGTGTGATTATCTATTAGCAGATTACTCAGCTAACATTTTAACTGAATCCTTTCTGTTAAAAAAATGTAGTCTTTTGACTGTTTCCAAGAGGTATCTGCATCTGTACAGTTATCTGCTGATGTCGAGTTGAATGCCTGGGAAGTTCTCTGTATGCATGATAGATACCCTTAGAGTGCTGCTCCCTCTCTCCAAGTGGGGAGTTCCAGTTTATTCATAAATTTATATCCAGGGAGAAGAAGAAATTAAACCACAACTAACTTCAGAGTCTACTGTCAATGTGCCAGAGCAAGCTGGGTCCCAAAGCTCAAGCCAGTCATGTGCAGCAGACCCCACAGGCCACTGCATTCCTGAAAAGAAAATGCTACAACACCATTTTGGCCAGCATGCTCTCAGGACCACAGGACAGTAGGTTGTGAGAACAGAATGCATGTAGAAGTCATCGACATATTTGAATATTTTTGGAATTTCTTTTGTAGCTGTGGATTCAACTTTATTTGGTGTTGTGACAATAAGATACCCATATAATAGGTTAAAAGCAGATCCTTCGATTTAATATCCAGTGTTTCTTGCCTACAGGATTTCAAACAATACCTGTGAAAGCACTGAATGCCTGTTTTGGGGTGACACCCTCAGCTGTGTGTAATGCACAGGAGGACACAGCAGTGCTTAAGCCCACAACAGACTTTGGCATTTTGCAATCTGGACTTGAGGGTACTAGCTACATGTTTTCTGGCATGAAGAAGCCAAACTTCCTCAGAATCCCTGTGTTTTGAAACTTGAGTAGGAAAGAGAAGTCCCTCGGGGCATCAGCTGTCAAATTTTCTGTTATCTTCAGCTGGGGAGCCAGCACCTTAGGCTGGTCACAAAAGGGCCCTATAGAAACAAGAAGGCTCAGCCTGGCCCCTTCTGGGAGAGGGCTCCATCTCAGGCAGTCAGGTCGAGTTTCAGAGTGTCAGACACACCCAGAAGCTGCTGTTGATGGCAGTGCAGGTTGGGCACGGTGCCACATTAGGAAGTGCCATTTGCATAGACCAAGGTATAACGGTTCCCCCACGCCCACTTGTGCAGTGCACAATCTGAACCACAACACGTGGCAGTCAGGGTAGCGTGGACCACTTCCGGAGCTCTGCACATCCTTCTTTTGAGATGCACATGGTCTTCTGCAATCCAGAGTGGTCTGCTTCTGCCAATAGCAGGACAGGATCACCCTCAAGTTGCTGAGAGAGAGGACTGGAATTTATGGGAGGTGCCAGCCCCAGCACAAAGGGAGGAGTTGGTTTACTATTTCCTAGTATATCACTAATTGTGTAACTTTGCAGGAAAACGCTTTCTGGTTTCCAATATGTTCTGTTGAAAAAAACAGTTATGGCAATATCCCCATTTCCCATATTGAAAGATTACCTTAAATGTAAGTTAAATAATAGTTACACAAGTGCTAGAATAGTAGAGTTGGTAATCAACACAATGTGCTCTAATAATCTCTGGAAATAGTGAGCACTGATGGGTAGTGTTTAGGGAATCAGATTTAAAAGACAGGACGTCTTCAAAGCGAAGCACAGTCATTTGTGTTCAGTATGTTGGTAGGTTCCAAACATGAAATATGGTTTCTTTGAAAGAATACATTATACTATTTGCTTTGATTAAATAATGTTGCATTTTTCTAAGCATCAGTGACTCAGAAAGTATCCAGACCCAGAACCCACTGCTTTAAAGAAAACTCTCCAAATCACTTGCATAAAATGTGTGTTGAGAAGAAACATGAGACGGAAAGTAAATGGGTACTGGAAACCCCTTTCCCACCTCAATTCCCTGTTGTCCCCGGATCATTCCGTGCCTGCGAGAAGTCGGACTTCCACTCTGCTCTGAGGACACATTCTAAATCATTCTGCTGGCTTCCCTCATGCTTCCAATAACGCTCTCATTACAGGGTTCAGGGTTCACAAATACTGCCTGCAGACACTCTGCACAAGAATCTTTTTGTATGAATTTAACCAAAAGGTACCACTGTGATTTAATGGCAAACAAATCATTCCCGCAATCCAAGGGCTTTGCTGGGAGAGGAGCTGGCAGGCCTGTCAGTGGCAAGGCTTGGCCAGGTGGGCAAAGAAGTTTCGGGTGGGTGCACCGGTGGATCCTGGCAGCAGCCCTCAGATCCCAGATGCCTCCTTGCTGATGTATGAGGAGTGACAGGGTTAGATGCTCCTGGACAGCTTGTGTGGTGTCGGGGAGGCGTGAGCAGTGGCTGTCACAGGCTCCACCACAAGATGTCACCAGCACCCTCAGTGCCCGACACGCGTCGCAGGAGCCGGGTTGCCTGGAATGTTTTTGTATGAGTTCTGCAGCATCTTCATTGAAGGCGACGACACAGGGTGAGGGGGCCTCTTTTCCTGTCTAAGTTCACAGAAATCACAACATCCTCTGAGTTCCTTGGTACCCTGGAAAGGCGGAGAGGAGTGAGGATGAGCGGTAGGCGTGGGAGTGAGCAGAGAGGGGATTGCACCAGGGCGCAGCGCACACACTGCTCAGAGTGAGCTGGGCAGTCAGGCTTTGCTGATAAAATCCAGGCAGGTGTCTTCCCCCTGAGCTTCCAATGCGGTGGCTAAGTGGTTGGAGGGTCTGGGAGAGACCTGGGCACTTTGTCTCTCTAGAGGCTTGCATATTTAGAGTCATTATTGTACAGATACCAAATCCCCATTAAAAATAAACTGTACTTCTCTGTGAAGGTTCTCATGGTGCTGAGAGGGCACCATCACTCTGAGTCCCTGGTGTAGTGGGCTGCGGGCTCCCCTCAGCCCCCTGGTTGCCCTGCACCACACTCCGCATGGCATTCTGGCTCCAGGAATAATAGCCAGTTGTATTTATCTTACACAGGAGCATGACTGTTTAGGCCCAGTTTTCCTGGGAGGTGCTGAGGAAGGATTTTGCAGCTGAGCAGCTGCACCCTGGGTGAGGGATTTGAGGGGATCCCATGCTCCGAGGAGGCCTGTGCCAGTGGGGCCTCCTGGTGCCGGGGAGCCTGGGCCGTGGTGGAGGCCTGGGAGCTGAGGATTCATCTTCTCATTCTTTCCTTCTCCCCACGATGAACCACACCTTCCTGGAGCGGCAGGGCCCTCTTTTACACTCACAACCAACCCAGCCTTTCAAGTCTGTCTTTTAAAGGGATCACCTTGACAATGCAGATAAACTTTTGGAAGAAACGGCTGCATACTTATTTGTAGATCTCCTCAGAAAAGGAGCTGGAGGGGATCACGTATTTATATGGCCAGTGAGCGAGGCATTAGATCCAGTGTTAGGGCACAAAATTATGTCTGTCCAAGTGAACAGTGTGTCAAGGAGGGGTGGGCCGAAGTGAGATGTAAAATATTGTGCATTGAAAATATCATTACATTCCCAAAGGCTGTATACATTTTGTGGGTTACTTCTTTATGCAGCACATTCTCATTAAAATTTACCAAGCCATCAGGGGCATTAAATAAGTTCTTACGTAGTTGTGCTTTTCTTTTTCTGAAAATTTTAATGCATCCTGAAGTGACAGTTGTTCAGTGAAACAGGGTCCCTCAATGCCCGTTATGAGTGATTCAACGCTAATTAGAAATTGATGAAGGTTCATTTTGTATGTACAGTTCCTAACTTTTAAAAACCCTAATACGTATTTTTAGGCCTAATGTTCATGGGATTTGATGGGGAAAGTGCCGCGTAGCTGCTACACAGCAGGAAGGCAATAAGGCACGGAATGAATACTCTCAGACAGGGCTCGCTTCGGCCTCCTGGAATTGTGCAATCAGACACCACGTGAATATCCAGCGCGGCTCCTGATCTCTGAGCCCTGGTGGCCCGGGGCACCATCAAGTCTACATGGTCTTGTCAGTACCACTGCGCTCAACACAGACAGCACGGCTCTCTCAGCCACTGCTGGGTCATTACAAAGTACGACTTCCAAGAGCCAGAGAGTACTCCGGTGACCTTGGAACTTTCCCCAAGTACCTAAAGCACAACTAGAGCATGGGTGTGTGGGAGGACACTCGCTTTCCATGCTGCACCTTCTGTGGCCACCGTTCGCCTAAGGGCAGCAGGATAAAGATGGTAAGGAATTCAGCTCTTCGTGCTCGACAGATCTCAGTCCTGTTTGGATTTTACATAAGCAACTATTTCCCTGCATATCAGCCTCACCATCCTCTGCTAGGATTCATGGTCCTGCATGGTCTGGCCCCATGCTTCCTTTTGGTCCTTGTTTCCTGATTTTCCTTGCTGTGGGTTGAATTGTGTCCCCCTGAAGAAGGTTTGGTGAAGCCCCGCCCCCTGAAGTCTATGGATTGGAACTTGATTGGGTCACATTGGTCCAGTTAAGCAGAGTGATCAAGTTAAGATGAGGTCATGTTGGGGTGGGTGGCCCTAATCCAGTGACTGGTGATTTTTTTTTTTTTTTTGAAACAGTCTTCCTCTGTCGTCCAGGCTGGAGTGCGTGGCACAATCTTGGCTCAATGTAGCCTCCACCTCCTGGGTTCAAGTGATTTTCATGCCCCAGCCTCCTGAGTAGCTGGGATTACAGGCATGCACCACCACGCCCAGCTAATTTTTTATATTTTCAGTAGAGACAGGGTTTTTGCCATGTTGGCCAGGCTGGTCTCAGACTCCTGGCCTCAAGTGATCTGCCTGCCTTGGCCTCCCAAAGTGCTGGGATTACAGACGTGAGCCACTGCGCCTGGCCTGATGATATTTTAGGAAGAGGAAAATTTGGACAAGGACACATGGAGGAAAGATGGCCATTGGAGACGGAGGTGGAGATAGGGGTGACGTTGCAGCAAGCAAAGGTGCCCATTCCAAGGATTGCTGGGCACCACCTGAAGCCAGAAGAAGCCAGGCAGGACTCTGCCCTGGAGCCTTTGTGGGAAGCGTGGCCCTGCTGACACCTTGATTGTGAACTTCCAGCCTCCAGAATGTGAGAGAAGAAATTCCTGTTGCTTTAAGCCACTCACTGTGTGGTACTTTGTTATGGCAGCCCCAGCAAATGTATGTCTAGGAGACATACATCAGCCTCTTACCAAACCCAGTTCTGTCCTGTCTCCTGGCAAGGCTGCACCCTGTCCCTCTCTCCTGATTACCTGTGGTCCATCTCTTCCTTCCTTCCCCATCACCACTCCTCCCTTCAAAATCCCATTCGTCTTCCTAGGGCCATCTCAAATTCACCTCCTCCATGAAGCCTTTCCTGACTTTCTAGATGGTAGAATTTTTTTTTTTTTTTGGGAGATGGAGTCTCACTTACTCTGTCGCCCAGGCTGGATTGCAGTGGAGCAATCTCAGTTTCCTGTAACTTCTGCCTCCTGGGTTCAAGCAATTCTCCTGCCTCAGCATCCTGAGTAGCTGGGACTACAGGTGTGTGCCACCACACCTCGCTAATTTTTGTATTTTTAGTAGAGACAGGGTTTCACCATGTTGGGCAGGCTGGTCTCAAACTCCTGCCTCAAGTGATCTGCCTGCCTCGGCCTCCCAAAGTGCTTCGATTACAGGTGTGAGCTACCGTGCCCAACCAAAGAAACTTCTCTGCATTCTCATAAGACATTGAACATTTCTCACAACATTTATATTCTGTATTCTATCATACCTATTTATTCCTGTATCTTATCGCTACTAGACTTAATACTCTTTGAGGGAAGAGTGCATGAATGAATATTCTATTTTGCATTCTCTGAAGCATGTAATGAGGTGTGCATGCAGGAAATATTGTTAAATTGAAATAAACAGTTTAATTCTAGATTAGTAGACTATTTGAAAATTACCAATTCTTAAGATGCTTTCAATACTCGTTAAATTTAATCTACCTATTTTAGTTCTTCCTTATTCCTGACTAGTACTGTGTCAACCATTAGGAATGAATTTCTAGCAGTTCTGGGGCATGGCAGATGTCTAAGGAATATTTGTTGAATGTATGAATGCATTTATACTAATGTGACTGAGTATAATACCCACCCTCAAGGAGCTTACAGTCTAGTAGGGTGTGAGTAACCAGATTATTTCAGTGTGAAACATGCAAGGATAAAGGTGAGCACGGGTGTCTTAGCACAGAGTAACGTGCTTATCTTAGTTCTGCGGGATGTCAGAAGGGCCCCTTGAGAGAGCTGATAAGCTGTCATGAGAGATGTGAAGGACGTTGATGGGTGAAGAAAAGAGAAGTCAGGGAGGCATGGAGAGAAGGTGGACGGGACCACGACTGCTCACTAGAAATAGAATGTGAGCTGCATACCCAAGGTATGCATCTACTATGAATCTTTGTAGTAGGACAGTAACAAGAAACAAGTGAAACCGATACTCATCATATAATTTATTTAAGTCAATATATCAAAAATCTTATCATCATTTCAACATGTTATTAATATGAAATATGTTAATATTTTACAATGTTTAGTCACCAGGCCTTCAAAATGCAATGTCTGTTTTCCACGTACAGCTACGTTTCAAGTGCTCAGTAGCCACATGTAGCCAGTGGCGACAATATTGAACAGCACAGGAGTAGACAAAGGAGGACACTCAACAGCATGAAAGCCTGAGGGGTGAAGGCAGTGCTGGTGATCATAAGCATTTCCTGATGACCGAAGGATAAAGGTCAAGGCAGAGGGTGGAGGATGAGACATTTGCACATGTGAAGAGTGGGTTCTGGAGGGTCCTCTGACATGCAGAGGGGCTTAGGATCTGTCTTGTAGTGATAGGGTCCAGACCAAGGTTTTCAGCAGAGAATGGCTTAATCTGGTGAGTGTCTGAGACAGACCTCTAGGGTGGTCATGTGTGTGTGCATGTGTGTGTGTGCATGTGTGATTGTGTGTGTGTGTGTGTGCCTGCATGTGTGCGCATGTGTGTGTGTGTGAATGTGTGCATGTCTCTGTGTGTGTGTGTGTTGGGGGTGGATTTGAAGGGGCAATTCTAAAGGCAGAGAGATCATGCATGAGGCTACTGCAACAGTCCAGATAAGGGACAACGAAGCTGTGAACCGGGTAGTGGTGATAATGGGAGAGACAGGAGTCCAACCCTCAGGAATGCTTGAGGTCTGGTTGGGTGTTGAGGGACTGGCATGATGAAAAGATGCAAAGTTCAGCTTTACAAGGGTGGCATCACACAGGTGGACTGATGTAGAAGCTCAAGGGCAAGGAATGGTAACTTTGGGGTCTTCAGCCTACAAGTGGAGTGAGTTAGAATCATTGGAATGGAGGAAAGCACCCAGTGTGTAAATAGGCTGGGATGGAGATCCACTTAAGTACTGGATATACAGGAAACTATGACCAGGACCAAGAACACATGACCCAAGAGTTAGCGGGGAGAAACAATAGAGGTGGGTTCTTGGGATAACAAAGAAGTGGGGTTTCAAGAAGAAGGGTGTGGTCAGCTGCACTGGACACAACCTGGGCATTGTCCAGTGTGTCCACCAATCTGAAAACAGCATGCATCTGAGTTCCTAGTGCATTGATTTGAGTTGATTGATCGATTTGTCAGACCCTGGGCATAGTCAGATTTCTAAAGAAGCAGAGCTAGGGGCCTGGGTTAAAGCAGCAGCTGCATGTGTACATGTTGAATTGCGGGATATGGTGACCTTTGCAAATGGGTTGAGTTGCTGGCAATGAAGCACTGTGAGCAGCACGGAGGGCAGATGATAGACCTTGATCAGTTTGCCAGATAGTCACATGTATCAAATGTAGGTAGAATTTATAGGACATTGCAAGAAATGATTTCAAAATCACGTTTTTATTGACTACTGCATAGAAACCTACACAGAACACTTTTCAGATCAGTAGCGTGAACCTGAGTGAACTCTCTTGGCCACAACCAAAATAATAATAAAAATGACAGTAATGATAATGACACTCTCACTACTGAAGACAAACATTTGTAAAGTGTTAAAATGTGCCAGGTGCTGTTCTAAGCTAAGCCCTTTACATATTTTCTTTCCTTCAATTCACACCAAGCTGCCTGCATTAGGTAGACAGTATTTTAACTTTAACCAAGTTCATTTTAATAGATATAATTTAATTAATTAAATTGAATTAACTTTTAATTGAACTCAAATTAAAAATTAAAATTAAAATTTTAATTTAATTTACACACCCAGCCTTAGGTGGATACTATTAACATACCCATTTTATAGATGAGGAGCCCGACGGAGACCACAGGACTTGCCCAAGGCCACACAGCTAATAAGCTAGCTGTGATCTTTTGTGGGGTGACTAGATGTCCTGAGGGGTGACCGTGGCTTCATGACAGGGAAGAGCACTGGCTCCTGGAGGCAGATAGACCTGCTCTGCAATTTTGGCACACTTCTGGACATTCTGGAGGTGCTATTTTGGCTAATTTGTTAAAAATGCTGAACCTCGGCCAGGCGCAGTGGCTCATGCCTGTAATCCCAGCACTTTGGGAGGCTGAGGTGGGTGGATCACCTGAGGTCAGGAGTTCGTGACCAGCCAGACCAACATGGTGAAACCCCATCTCTACTAAAAATACAAAAATTAGCCAGGCGTGGTGCCTTGCACCTGTAATCCCAGATACTCAGGAGGCTGAGGCAGGAGAATGGCTTGAACCTGGGAGGTGGAGGTTGCAGTGAGCCGAGATTGTGCCACTGCACTCCAGCCTGGGAGACAGAGGGAAACTCCATCTCAAAAAAAAAAATTGCTAAACCTTACTTTCATCATTTGTCAGACAAGCCTAGCATTGCCACCCTCTGTCTTGCAGCAAAGATGAAACGGAGGGAAGGGTATTAGCTACGTGGCATACACATTGCTTTTGAGTTGATTCTTACTAAATTGTAATAGAAAGCAACAACTTAGAACATTGAATTGTTAAAACTCTTGTGAAAGTCTAACTTAGAATCTTTTATAAAATAATGTTGTAAAAAGAATATAGAAGACAACATTTTAGTCCTTGATTCATTATAGCTGGGAGATTTGAGGCAACGTATTTACTTCTCTGTGGCTTCTGCTGAAAATACTAACCACGCTGGGTTCTTTGGATTAACTCAGGTACATGAAAGAACCCTACTTTTAGTAGCGCTGAAATGAGATTCCAACTAAAATGATAAATCCTCGTTGCTTTCTGTTTATTTTGTACCTTTACATAGCATCCTTTGCGGTCAGGGGGAAGATGCTGGAATTCCCATTTTGCAGTAAAAGCAACAGAAGCTCAGAGAAATTTATCTGCATCCCCAGTATCCCCTAATAGGTAAGGGGTGTCAAGCCACTTCACTGCCCAGGTAGCTTTCTATATTTACTTCCTTTTTTTTTTTTTTTGAGCCAGGGTCTGATTCTGTTGCCTAGGCTGGGGTGCAATGGTGCGATCTCAGCTCACTGCAACCTTTGCCTCCTGGGTTCAAGTGATTCTCGTGCCTCAGCCTCCTGAGTAGCTGGGATTACAGGCGTGTGCCACCACGCCCGGTTAATTTTTGTATTTTTAGTAGAGATGGTTTCACCATGTTGGCCAGGCTTGACCACAAGTGATCCTCCTACCTTGGCCACAAGTGATCCGCCTACCTTGGCCTCGCAAAGTGTTGGGTTTACAGGCGGGAGCCACTGTGCCCGGCTTTACATTTACTTTTTCATGGGCTCTTTGGTTTCCTTGACTTGGGGCACTCCACGCCTTTTGTTGGGAGTGTGAGAGACAGTGTTCACTGGGCACCCAGGGCCCTGGCCCCACATCAGATCTGTAATGTTTGATCATCCAAGTCACTTGCCCTCTGAAGGCCTCTCTGATGCCTTTGCCCCTCACAGTTGCTCTCATTGACTTCACCATCCTGGCCAGTACTTCCTACTGGCATCCATTGGCTTCCGTTTTTAATTGCATGTGTCACATTTTTGGTAATTTATTATATAGAATTATTGCTTCCACTAATGGTTCTTGAGGGCTCTTTGGCCTCTATCAAGAACATTCTTTTGTTTTGTTTATGGACAGAGACTATGCCCTAAGCTTCTACAGCTCTTGGTGGCTAACCCTCTTTGAC
Source organism: Pan paniscus (assembly GCF_029289425.2). Taxonomy (NCBI): domain Eukaryota; kingdom Metazoa; phylum Chordata; class Mammalia; order Primates; family Hominidae; genus Pan; species Pan paniscus. Next base: position 93,810,863 of record NC_073266.2, on the reverse strand, counting down.
CTATAGAAGGTGCATGGGAAACACTTCCAAAAGGGACACAGAATTCATTCGGAAACTCGGCTCCTATCCAGGAGGCTTGAAGAGAAGTGTGGGTGCTCAGTGAGGTAGGCTGATGAGCCAGGGCCTAATGGAAGCCTTTGTGCAATGGAAGCATTTCTACCATCATTAGGCTTCTCTTACCACGCAATGCCATCAGCAACATTTGAAGAACTCAGACTCATGTGAATTCTGGATCATCCAAAGACACATGCAGGGGCAACACTACTCCTCCAGTGAGTGCCAGTTGTGTTGCCACATGAGCAAAAATTGACCGGGGACGCTCCGCTGTTCTCTGCCCTGAGCTGCGCCATCGTTGGCACCTTCCCCAGGCTTTCCCATGAAGTCCTTTTGTCAGTTCCCTAGTTCTTCCTTGCTCTTCCTTGAACATTTCCAGTTTGAACATATATAGTAAAAACTAAGATTTCTTTTCTACATACAGGTTTTGTTTGTTCCTTTACAGGTAAAAATTAAAGAATTAAGCTGGACATGAAAATCCTAATCATATGAGCCTGTTCCCTTCCCTTCCTCCCTCCCTTCCTTAAAAATTAAAGAATTAAGCTGGATATGGAAATACTAATCATATGAGAGTGTTTCCTCCCTCCCCCTTCCCTTCCCTTCTCCTTCCTTCCTTCCTTTCCTTTCTTCCTCTCTCACTTCCTTCTCCTTCCTCTTCCTTCCTTCCTTTCCTTCCTCCCTCCCTTCTCCTTCCTCTTCCTTCCTCCCTCCCCTCCTTCTCCTTCCTTCCTTCCTTTCCTTCCTTCCTCCCTCCCTTCCTTTCCTTCCTCTTCCTTCCTCCCTCCCCTCCTTCTCCTTCCTCTTCCTTCCTCCCTCCCCTCCTTCTCCTTCCTCTTCCTTCCTCCCTCCCCTCCTTCTCCTTCCTTCCTTCCTTTCCTTCCTTCATCCCTCCCTTCCTTCTCCTTCCTTCCTTCTTTCCTTCCTTCCTTCCATCCTCCCTCCCTCTCTCCCTCCCTTCCTTCCTCCTTTTCTCTGTCACTCCTTTTTCTTTTCTTTCTTCTTCTGCTTGTTTTTGCCAGACCTAGATGAAACAGAAAGTAACTGGAAATTTCATAAGCCTCTGATTTCCTGATCTCAGTAACAAATCATGCGGTGCTCTCCGGCTTCTCGGGGAGGAGGCTGGAGCCTGGGCTGCCCCTCCGCCCTGCCTGAGAGCTGCTGGACTGTGCTTCCTGGAGACGGCCTTAGCGAAGGGCTGACTGAAGCTGGGCCCTGGCCCATGTTTCTGTGGGTGCGGGGGGCCTGGGCGGTGGCATTGCCCAGCCAGTGGCCCAGCTTCAGCTTGCTTCCTGGGATTTCACAGGATTTCTGTTCTAAACGTGACCATAGGTAGCACAATAAGCTTTTTTTCCCCCTTGGAAAACTCCTTGCCTCCACCCTCCCCTCTGCCTGCCCCTGCTCCCAAGCAATCATCCTGTGAGTCTCTGCTAATGGTGCTTCAGAGAAAGATCAAAGTTTCACAGATAAGTGTTCTTTTACACAATGTTCCTGACACTCCATTTGGTAAACAGGATTTTTTTTTTTTTTTTTTTTGCTTAAAAGAACATATAAACATGCCAAGTGAGATGGATCTCTTGCATTTTCTCATCTTTGACTGCAGTACTTGTGCAGAGTCCAATCCTAGCACTGCCCCAAAACAACCAAACTTGGCCTGTTTTGCACATGGAGAAAAAAAGTATGCAGAAAAATGTAAGAAATAATGCCAAATGTAAGCTGGAGGCTGGTAAGCATCTCAGACGTCCATCTCTGGCATTGGATGGCAGTCTTGTTTTCTCTTTAAATAATGTTTTTGAAATAACCTCTTACAAAACTTCTTTCTGCTCAGTGCCTTCCTAACAAATAAGGGAATACTGTCCCCCATCTCTGACCTTTCTTCACAAAAGAAAATGCCCGATAAACAAAAACACAAAACAAAAGGGGACTTAAGTCCCCCATAGTTCCTGTTACAGCTTCTCCAAAAATATGGGCTCATCAGCAACACAGATATAAAACCAAAGGCTCCATTTAACACCGTGAGGATGGATCTTTAGGATCTTTCCTTTCTTTTCTTGGTAATTGCAAACAGATTGTGATGACTGTCGGGAACGGAGGCTTTTTCTTCCCAGGCGTGGCGATTGCCGAGCCTGAGAGCCTGTGAGATAGTTGTGAGCTGACGAGGGGCTCTTGAGTAGGCTGGAGTGCGCTGTCTACGCAGTCACCACCTGATGCCCTATTTTCAGGAGCGTGTGTGTGTTTACTTTGTACAACAGCAGGCAGCATCCCTGGCTTTGGGTGAAATGGCCATTTCAGGTACCACAGGGCAGATATTTGTCCTCACCTTTGTTTCTCTTGGGCCTCCATGGGGATGCTGTGGACAGGGTGCTGGGATGAAAAGCATTCTGCAAGATGCCTGCTCGTCCATCTGATCTCCTGCCCTCCTGGGCGCTCTGGGAAACTCCCTTGGTTTTCTTCTTGCCTGACTGGCAGCAGTTTTGAAGACTTTGCTTTCTAAACCTTGGGACAGGACTTTGCTCCCTAGAACGGAGAGCCTTAGGAAGAGATCTTCCTGAGGGGACGGCGCAGGAGATGGAGGTTCAAAGGCCCAACTGGTGCATCCACCATGTCCGCCTCTCAGGACGCCTGCCTTGCCCTCTGCCCTGCCCTCCACCCTGCCCTCCGCCCTGATGCCTGTTACTTCCCTGCCACCGGAAGTTGCCAAGATGGGCGGAAGCAGCTGGAGCAGCTGAATGGAGGACAAGCCTCTTCATTCCTTCACTGATCCATTACCGGGATATTTAAATGCTTTCTGAATCTCCTTGGCCCAGTTCTGGTCGCTTAGGAACAGAAAAGTGTTGCTTTTAGCCCGTTGCATTTAACTTCCGTTACTCTTTGCACGAGTCTTTTGTATGTTTGCCAAAGAGGGAAGTTCTGACACGTTGGTGTGGTTTGCACAGCCTTTTGGAGGTGCAGTGTTTCATACAATGTGAATTTCTAAAATTCCGAAGTGTGACATGCCCCCTTACCTTATTCTTATGTGTGTAATTAAGGCCTAGCAGTGACACTTTAAGATAGGAGACATGCCCTGTCAGACAGATTTTTGAATGTTTCAAAGTTGTTACTGCACCCACTATATCTTAATATATTCCAGGGCTTGGTTCCTGCAAGATCTGATTCATTCACTTCTATGTCCAAGGCCTGATTCCTCTATTCTGCATTAAAATTTTTCATTAAAAAAAAAAATCAAAGAGCAAAGTTGCTGAGTGAGCAAAGGACAGATTGGCCTCTCAGCACTGGGACTCCCTACAGACCAGCTCGCTGCCCTAAGAAAAATGAGTCGATGGGCCCAGCTCAGTCCCTAATGAACGGCAGTAGATCACATCACAAAAACTAGACACGCATAATTTGGCACCATTGACAGCAGCCTCCCCACCAAAGGCTTGGGGCTTTTATGTCTGAACGAATGTGAAGCTTGGAACTATCTTTGACCTTAAAGTGTGAGAGGGCTCTGTGCTGGGGAGGAGAGGGAGGCAGGTGAGTGGGGTGGGGGCAGGAGGGGTGGGTGTGGCCCATGGGAGGCTGCCTCGCCCCACCCAGTTCTTGGGTCTCTGGGTCTGGGGTTCTCCTGTCTGGGAAGAAGCCCAGGGTCCCATCCTCGCCTTGCTTGGCGGACAGGCAGCCCTGGAGGGGGCGTTTCCCTCCATCAGCACCCCAAAGGGCACCCAGCCCGAGGAACTGGCAGAGAGGGTCGGACACTGGGACAAACACTCGTAAATCAGGGCTGTCCCGATTAAATCAGGCATGGATGGCAAGTAAGTTATTAGCTGCCTGTGAAACTAATTGTGATACGGATACAGTCATTTTTGCAATGTCTTTCAAACACCAGTTGTGATGGGAAACAGCTGTTAGATCCAGGAAAAAAAATAAAAGGAAGGAAAGAAAAGAAGAGAGCTCCGGATTCAAAATCATAATAATGTCTGTCTTCTCTATTCCCTTTCACAAAAGCTCTTAGATTCTCCTATTCTCTCTAGACAATTACTCACAGCAGGCGGGTCAGCCAGGAGGAGCGCAGGATTGCATTTAAAGTTCATCTACTGAGGGGGAAAGACAGAAAGAGAAAAAAGGATCCCTTCTGTTAATGGGGGGGGTGGGGGATGGCATGTTTAAAATAGGTTAGAGATTCAGGTTAAAAGGGGGAGAAGAAGTCACAGAATAGGAGTCGAGACATTATAAACGGTGCCGTTTGACTGCTGGCTTCGTGTATAAGCACGGATACAAGGGGAAGGTGTTTAGACTCTTCATTTAAGGCAGCAATGAAGAAGGTAATTAAACTGTAACACTGGAGACGCAACTGTGGAGGAAGAGTGGGCATTTCCCCTGAAGTCAGGCCCACTGCTCCCTGGCTGGAGCTAGTCAGGGGGTCTGACCGCTCCCCGGGCACGCTCTCTGCCCCTTTCCTCATTGTTTCCATCCTCCAGCTCTTCCTGAGAAGCAGAGCATGTTGTTCATAACATCGTGAAAGGAGAGGGAGTGGGAAGCATCGGCCCTCCCAGGGCTGCCCTGCGAGGAGCCTTCAGCCTCCAGCCTTCAGCGCCACGTTTCCGGCCTCCTGTTTGTTCTTCAGCATCTTACAAGACATCTTTTCAATGTACTAACCCTGTGTCATTACTTAATGGCTCATACGTGATGCTGCCTGGGGTGGAGAGACAGCAAGTCACCCACCCACAGGAGCTTGTTTCCACACTGCTTCCAGTGGGCTCTCTGGGTAAGGCCACCGCCTTCCCTGCTGGCCGTCCTGGTGTCCTGTGCCTGGAGACCCCCAGGAACCCCTTGAGAGCCTGTTCTGAGCTGGGACTTGTCTATCCTCCTCTGGGTCCTGAACACTCAATCAGTCCTGGAATGGAGCAAAATCCTTTTGTCTAGCACAGGCCAAGTTTTGAGAGTTCTTCCCCTGCTTTTTGATTTCAGCAAGGCAATAAATAAAATATGGATGCCTATGACTCGGTCCTTTATTTCTCATCTCCAAGATAATGAACTCGAAGACTATTAAAGTTGTACAGATAATTAGAGGCCATGGATCAAATGCCTCATGGCCCCCTGTTTGTGAGCATTAAGATGTGCTCTGCCCCCACGCCCACTTTCGGGAAAGGGGAGGCCTCCCGAGAGGGAGGCCTGGCTCTGGGACCTTGGAGCCCCCTGTCATGGCTGTACTGTCTGGGGGTTCAGAGTTCACAGAGCACCTCTGCGAGTATGGGGAGCATAGGATGAGAGAGAAAGTCCCCAATCTTGCCATACATGGCTGGCCCTGCCACCGTCCCTCCCAGCGCTCCCACTGGCCCCCCGAAAAACCCACAGAATTCCAGAAACAGAGCTGTTCTCTTCCCTTCTAACCATGAACATGTCCTCAGCACCATGCACGGAGGGTCTCTGAGCTGAGTGTTCAGGTCTGCATCCTGCTCAGAGCCTTTTTCTCCTTCCTTGACTCAGACATCAGAGAGCAAATGTGTCTGAGAGCAAATGGCAGCTCTCCTATGGGTTTAGAGAGCCAGGCGTCCTGAGGGTGTGTGTCGCTGGTGGGCTGCCTCCCACACAGGCACAGCAGAGGGGAATGAGGGAGGCACTTGCTTTTTTCCTTTTTAACTTTCTCCACATTCTGCGAGGACATGCCTTGAAAGCCTTTAATCAACTTACAAAAGTGTCTACAAAAGAAAATCAAGATTCTGATTCTAAATTTCAAGTTTTTTCCCTTCTTTTACATTCCTTTTCAACACAATTCCTGCCTCTCCATACGCATCATTCACAAATCTCCCTCCTCATATGAGCCCGGAGACACAGGCCCCGGTGGGAGGCGATGCCAGCCTGTGCCCTGCTCCCTGCACACAGCGGTGGAACAGGGACTCCGAGAGAGAGCAGCTCTTGTTCTTGTTCCATTCGGGTTTTCAGGGATGCTCTCCCGGGAGGCTCAGGGCCTGGCAGTGCGGGCATTGTGATGCTAAGTTTGCAGTAACTAGACATCAGCGAGCACGCAGCCTCATTTTCTGCTCCACACAAGGCTGTACTGTATGGATCGCTCATTTCTTCCTGAGAAATATCTTTTAAAGCCTCGCTTCTTTCCTGGGGAAGAGAGGAGCCGCCACAACTGCTTTTCGCCACCCAAGTTTCAGTTTCTCTGGCTACCAAATCCCCCTTTGTGCCAGAAATACAGTGACTAATAACAATGAATAAAAAAAAGTTGAATCGGACCAGAATTGATGTGAAGGGATGCTGCCTTTCTGATTCTGAAGATTTGCTCTCGTGTTTGACATTACAATTAAAGGCATGTTTTGGATGAATGTCTTCACAAGCAGAAATCATGAATGAGCTAAACAGTATCCCAGAGGGGGTGTGTGCTGAGCACGATGGGCATAAACTTTTTATTATATGCATTGCTGCCCCTGTAATTAGTACAGTGCTAGAAATATGATTTATTGATAGTGCAAACACATTTGTAATGTGCTGAGGGTGGGTGTGTACTACATGGAGCACTCCGGACACTGGATCCCTTGGAAATGCAATTCTGTGAACCCCCTCCCCCCCACCCCCAGGACTTTGCTTTTCTTCTGGATTTGCAACTCTTTTATTCAGCTGTCGTGTATGGAACTGAAATCATAACTTTGCCAAATACTCAAATGTTGATTGGTGGCAGAGAATGCCAATTTCTTTGTATGCGGGATAGACCAGAATTCAAATGAAAAACAGGGAAATAAAAGGGATATTAAAGAAAATAATTATCCTAAAATTCCATTTTATTTCAAATAATAACTTTCCAGTTTCCCCCTTCTTTCAAAGTGAAAGAGCGTGATTTTGTTTTTCTGATGGTAAATAGGTGGGCCCATGTTTGTCCTCGTGAGTGTGCTCTGGTTGGATGTTGCATGACGCATCCCAGTGTCCACGCCAGTGTCGGGCTGCGCAGTCAGCTGCACCGAGGATTCCATCACGCCGGCCCCTCCATGACCTCCGCCTGCCTTGCCCAACCAGACTTCCAAAACCAGAGGGTTTTTCTTTCAGAGCAGTGTCTGTCCAGGAATTCCCTTGGCAAGAGGCAGAATCATCAGCCTGTAAGGTCTGCACGCCTGTTGTGTGTGTGCATGTATGTGTGCATATATATATATATAATTTTAAGGCAGCAACTTAGCATACTATATTACAAAAATAGCCCAGTGAGAAAGCACTGTGTTTAGAAATATAACTTCTCATTCAAATCAGGACAAGAGGCAGAAGGGGTCAGGAGGTAAAATGAACTCTCTGTGTGTGTGTGTGTGTGTGTGTATGCACACACGCGCGTGTGTCTCCCATGAATAAATGAGGCCGAGGTGCAGCACAGCAGGCTGGCCTCTGTCCTGGGCCTCTGCATCCCTTCGAGGGTTAATGCAGAGGGGAGGCTGGTTCCTAGCTGATCCATTTCAGCTGGTCCCTGCCAGGCAGCTGCCCCGCATTAACCCCCTCCCGCCCAAGCTGCAGGCCGTGGACTGCCCCTATGGGTGCTAGGGAGGGGTTAAGAATCTCTTACAACACACACACTCTTCGACATTCTGCATCTCTGCAGTGGCTGCCAATCTGTATCACTGCTTTCGGGACATGGCTTTCTTCTCGCAGTAGCCATCGGAGACCTCCAGGGTAGAAAACCAGCTCTTTGAGATGAGTTCAAATGCATTCTCCCCAGAGGACAGCAGAGGACCAGCTGAGATTTGTTACGGCAGGGCTGCGTAAAGAATTTTCTCATGCTTTACTCCACAGTGTTAGGGGGACACACTGTGCTCCTTTCTCTTGAGCACAGGAGGGGTGATGCAGTGGTTAGCAGATATTTGCAAAATGAAAATAAACTATATTTTCCCAAGATAATTACGCTGGTGATTTCTTAGAAATTTGCGGTTCTTAACTCTCTATCCATTTATCTGACGTGATATGGAACTAAAAAAATACCTCATTGAGTTTGCTCTAGCTCTGTCTCCCATTTGTCACATTACCATTGAACTTTAGGATTTTAAGCTATCAATTATAACAATTATATATTGAAATAACATAGTATAAAAATATGAGCTTTTACTATTTCTTACGGGAAAGAACAAAGTTATACAGCACTTAATCTCACCCTTCCTATTTTTTTTTCTTCTATAACTTGAAGAAATATTGGTCTCTAAGCGGATATGTTCTGATGACTGCATGTTTTTAAAACCACGGTTCCATAAGCATTTTCTTCCTAGCTCAGAAACTTACCAAATGTTTGCTCTCGGCCAGAAAGTAAGGACATATACCTAGTGACATTAAGCCTGGATCTCCTTCAGGTAATCCAGCCTGAACTTTTTGTTCATAGCTTGCTTTCTAGAACATACCCTGTCTCTGAGGATTGGGAATCCATGCTGATTTGCATGGCTTCAGCCATATCAGGAAGAGACTAACAAATGGCTTAATCATCGTCACAAACACGCTGTGTATGCTGTGTGGGTGTCAGGACGGCATTGCCAAAACCTCTCACCAGCCCAGGAAAACACTGAAAGTGCTGCACCTACAGCTTGAGACCTCAAAGTATTATTTTATTTTTACTGAAGGTACAAGTAACTAAAAAGGTTTTTTTTTTTCCTGGCAAATGTTCCAATGTTCATTTTTTTGTTAAGTGAAAGAAGAGGACAGACAGGTGGAAAAACACAAAATTAGCACATAGAAAATTAAATAAAAATCTTATTTGGATTCCCAAAAGCCTAAAGTAGAGAAATCTCACTGTGACCGTTGTCAGCCTCCTGGAAGCTGGTAAATTCATGCATTCTTTGAGATGTTTTTTCATGCAAAGCAAAAACTGTCTTCAATTTTCTTCCTGCTTTTTTTTTTTTAAACTTGAAATCAAATTACCACTCCCTTATCCACATTTCAAAATTTCAACCTCTATAAATACAGGGAAATAGAATTCTGGAGGTGGAGAAAGAAACTGCAGTGGAAATATCCAATTTTATACCATGGCTTATTGGACAAGAACAAGGGTAATTTGACTAAAGCTTCAATTTACAAGGCATCTTTAGCAATGCATTTGGTGCACGTGCATGGCAGCTAGATTGACAAGCAGATTCCGACAGCTACAGAGCTTCAATAAAACACACACCACGAAGGCTTTACACGATGTACAGTAACGGCTTCTTTGGAGCTGTTATGGTCTATTGGGTCAATAAAAATCTACTTTTTAAAGAGTGCCAAAATGTGAATTTACACAGCAGACTGTAATAGTCCCTGATTTAGCAGGTAAATTATATGAATTCTTAGAATTTCTATACGTACTATGGCACATGCACACCATCGGAATGTTCTGTTGTGTAAAGCAGGAGTCCACAGAGTCAAACATGCAGCATGCTTCCAATTACTGATAAAAATGATACACTGCAGCTGGGGAAATGAAAATACTTGTTAACATTTGGAACTTTAATACCACAATTTACATTTCACCTTACCTTTAAATGGGTATATTTTGATCGACATCCTGGATTACTTGCATCATCATAAATTCTGTTTCCCTTAAAATGAAGTTATTTTCATTTCAAACTATATTAAAAATACATTGACTATACAACTTTGCAGTAGGTTGATGCATAGCATTTAATTTACATGTGATATTTATAAGTAAACATTTATAAGTAAACATCTCTTCTATAGATTTATAATTTCTGTTTTCTTCAGTTACACAGAAATAGGCAGCTCTGAACGTGCAGGGCTGCAGCTGCACCTAACAACATGCCTGATTCCTTCCAGCAGGTGGAGGCATACTGCAAGAAGCTTCCAAAGAAACAACCAAAAATATTTTTCCCCCAGCAAACTCTGACATTTAGGGGAAAACAAAATATCCCAAAAAAGAGGGAAATTAGATGAACAGTTTGCAACAGGGATAGTGGTGTGGTGTGACACGGTTTTACCTCGTAAAGAACCTGGAGTGAAGATATTTCATAGCCCCTCCTTGCTGTAAACACCCTCTCTTGGCTTCCTTTCTGTCTGCTACAGTTGGACATTTTTCCAGAAGAAAAGCCTGGTGAATTATTTAATAAATGAAATCCAGTAAGACAACCATGTTCAAAGATATTTTCTCAAATTTCCTCCAAATAAGTGCAGCAGTAATGCACTACCAGGGATATGCACATGTAGGTACACACACGCACACACACATACACACACATACTCTGAAAACTACTCTAGACACATTAATTACTATCCCGCTTTAGTCACTGTGTGTGTGTGTGTGTGTGTGTGTGTGTGTGTGTGTGTGTGTGTTCTACTCATTTGGCCAGAACCAGTGATTTCTCTGGTTCTTTTGTGAGTGTTTGGTGTATATTCCTGCCAGTGTATTTGAAAAAAAAAAAAAAAAAAAGCTAAGAATTTTAAGTACAGACAAACCAGAAAAATTTCTGCCTGAAAACCTGGCTTTTCTAGAATGAGAGAGAGTTCTTTCAAAGAGCACCCTTCACTTTCACTTTTAGGATAGATTAACATGTGCCGTCTGCAATGGACAATGACGTGGCCGAAGAACGCCTATGTACAGGATTAACATGGTCTACTTGGAAGGATTTGAATGCTTTTCGATCCATAGTATGATAACATAATACAGCAAATTATAGGTCTCGCCTTCCTTAGCAAGGAGCTGGAAGCAGAATTGCAGTATAGTAATGCTGTGGTCCCCAGCTCCCCCTCCCTGCTCCCAGGGCCTGTTGACTGCAAATATCTACCATCTACAATATTGACTGGTTTATCAGGCAGCAGGTATCTCTATCAGTCTATCTTGAATTGTCATCCAGCAGAAGATTAAACACTGCCTGCCTCCTACTTGTGATTTTTAGTCTTCACATCACAAAGTTTTCAATCACATTTCAGCAGTGTGCATTTAGCTTACAGAACTCTGAGCACTTATCTTCCCAAAACAGGGGATTTAGAACATGTTTACCTCGTAGTTCCAAGATATCTGTCTGCAAGCCTGCCCACATTTAGGGTGTGAGATGGGTTTCAAATCTCTCTCTCCTCTCTTCTATCTCCCTCTCTCTCCTCTCTCTCTTTTTCTCTCTAGTTCCCTACATAACTAGACTCTGGACCCAACAACAACAATCAACAAAGAATTTGCATAATGGACAAGTGTCAGTTTTTCAAGGAGTCCTCCAGGGCAGTGACCTTGTGTTGTTAGTTTTCGAGATGAAAGAACTATAACTGTGGACGGCTTTGTTCTAAGTGGCTTTCTCACTAATAATCTTCAGAAGACCGTGATGACCATGTGGCTTTCAGTGCCTGAATCAGCCAGAGAGAAGGCTGGATGTCAGCTGTGTACACTTCTTGTCTCCCCATCGGGTACCTGTGAGGAAGCTGTGGTCTGCGAGGGATCCTAAGAAAGAAACATCTTCCCAGTTTATGAGGGATTCAGCACAAACACGTTGATACCAAATCAGTGTTCAGCTGCCATTGTGCCTGGCTGATGCTTGCGATTCCCAATCAGTAGACTAATGAGATTCCGGGTACACAGAATCCGCAGAGAAGGGCACGCGCATTCTCTCCAGAACGCCTGAAAGGAAGTCAGTCTGAAGTCCGGCCGGATGGGAATTGGACAGACACACTTCCGGCTAAGTACGGGCGTAATAATGGTGATGAAAACTGTTCACCGTTCCTTTGAGTTCCTCGTAGATTCTGGATATTAGTCCTTTGTTGGAGGTATAGATTGTGAAGATTTTCTCCAATTCATTGCCGTTTTTTAGAGTTTTTCTCACTAAATATTGACTAACGGAACCTAGCCCTGTAATGTTGATAGTCGGGCGGGTCGGAGGTGGCTGAGGCGGAGTCTCTGCAGGAGAAGAACTGAGGCTCCTAAGTGCAGCATCTTGTCCAGGAGGTTTCGTCCCAATGCGTGGGGAACATCCGCATTGTGATGTTTAGCTCTCAGTTTCTAACTTGGGCATTCTAGCATCTGTATTTCTCATTTAATGTTTTATGGGCTCACATGCAGAGGAGTTTTCGTCACTGAAAAGCCCGACAACTTCCCCTGCCAACCCATTGGAATTAAAAAAACCTCGATAACCTCTTAAACACATGGAAATGGAACCCTGAGCAGAGGTAAAAGCCTAGCAGTGATCACTCTTTTGGCGACTTGGAAATCGGGGTGAGCTTTTATCCGTTACCTGTGCCCTGTTGTTAGGGGTCGACTGCTGCTGTTCTTCCTTGGAAACTGGCTCCACCGCATTTCGGGGCTGGGATGTTGTTAAAGCATTCACAGCCCTCAGAGCACATGACGAGGGAGTTGGGAAATGAAGCAGGACCTTCCACTTTGTAGCAGACTTATTTCTGGAGAAACTGATGGTTGGGGCCACAAAACGCTTTCAGTGTAGGCTCATCATGACTCATTTGGACATCCTATTTTCTCTCCTTATGTATGAGATTGTGGCGGGTATCTGTACAGCCTAAGGACCTTGGGTGGACCTGGCCAGCAATGGGACTGTTACTGATGATGCATCACATGGTGTCACTAGGAAAAGCATAGATCAGCTGAGGATCAATCTTCCCACCAGGTGTGTGTGAAAACGTAGGTTATGTGCTTCCTTCAGCCTCAAACCTGTTGTCCACACCAGAATCTGGAAGTAATCTCATTGGAATTGAGAGAATGATTGATGATACTCAGTGGTGAGTGTTCTATTTTTAATATCCACAATTTTTAAAAAAGTCTAGCACCTAAAGAAAAACATGTTCCTTTCTTCAGTACTTGGCTATTTATGGCAAACTTTAAGAAGGTGGAACCATTTACAATCACAAAAATATTAACTCTATTAAGTGTACATCCATTAGAATTACCAGAGGCATGAGGAGTTAACTGCTCAGCAGAGAAAATAGGCCTGAATGGGGTTGTATGCAAAATGAAACAAAATTCCCCATGCTTGTTCTCCTGAGTGCCAACACCTTAAGCTCCATAAAATTCCACTAATTGAGCTTGGAGGAGAAACTAAGGTTGGAATGATCTTTGAAGAATGAATCCATCTCTTGCTCTGGTATTCTTTGCAGAATGTCTTATGTCTAAGTGTCAGGTGCATCCATATCAACTTGTTTTCAAAATAGGTAAATATCTTAAAGTATTTTGTAAAATGCAGAAAAGCTATTGCATTATGAGAAAAAGTATGGAGGTCACACTGCATCTCTAAACTAGATGTGCAAATCAGTATTTGTTGAATTGATTTGAATATATATTGATTTAATAGTTTTTCCACATGCCTAGTATAAATTGAGGGAGATAGTTGGAGGTGAGGAAGATGTTTTGTTAAATTTGTTTATTTAACAAGTGCTAATTACTGGAGGTTTGAAAATTATAACATACTATCTCTGCCCTCAAGGATTTAATAGGCTAAATTTTGGGAGTGGGGAAGGTGGAAATATAAACACAGATATCAAATGAATTGTCATGTGTTATAATAGTTTAGTGTGTTTGGTTAAAACGAATTCATAAAGGTTATTTATCATTTTGTCTGGAAGAGTTAATAGGAAAAAAACAACATTTAGCTAAGTTCTTGTAGAGTGAGAATCGTTTGAGGGGGATGAGGAAAACGTGTAAGTAATTAGGCATTTAGATAGAGGAACATTGGTTTCAAATTTGTTAAATGCACGTTTTTACCCTGGCAAACTAAGTATTCCTGCCATTTTACACAGATGAGAACAATTTCTGTGTTTGCTTTTCCTGTTTCTTTATCAGCAAATCCTAGGCATTTCCCACACAGCACACATAGGGGGCACTACAGTTTGAGACTTCATGTAAAAGCCTTTTTCACGTCACCTTATGTGGTGGCAACATTATTTGACAAAAATCTGTTTAACTTGGGCCCTTCCAAGCATTCAATTAACTGCCCAGAGCCCACACATAGCTGATTTTGGTTAGCTATTTCTTGGATCACAAAATGACACTGATAAAAAGTTTAAAAAAATTATTTAAGATTCATTTAAGCAACAATTAGGAATAGTAGTATGCAAAGTCACTAGTTCTGAGAGGGTTATTGTCTCATGTGCTTTATGATATGGTAGTTTGGAAATCAGAAGATTGAAGTTCTATTCCCTCCTTTCCCCATTAGAGCTGGTGCCTTACATACCACATGCAGCATCTGTGAGCCTCAGTTTTCTGCATGGAAATGAAATCCATAATAAATGAATTGTATTGAGTTTATTATACCTCCATCTAGGAGGTATGCAGAAACATCTTAGAAACCAGAAATACTATCATTGCTATTAATCACAAGAAGAATAATTACTATTTGTAATGTCAGGAATGACAATCCAGGAATATTTCTTAATTTTAAAATGCTGAAACATTAAAAGGGGGTTCATTTCCTATGAAATCCTAGATTTGATTTACTTTAAAAGTTACCCATTTACCCAAGCATGAATACAGCTTTGCATGGCACATGTTGCCAATAAGGGGATTGTAAAATCAAATATGCATATTTTAGAATTTTAAATTTGCAGTATGTTAGATCTTGAGTTTATCTTTCCAAAGCAGCATATGGGGATGAGATATTTAGATATGAAAAATAACCCACACATTTCAGAATGTTTGGTGTAACAATGCTAATTCCCTACTCAGTTGATTGGGATGCAATGATTTCATGAAAATGTCAGAGCAGGTGTATGGAAAAGACATTATGGTGTCAAAATGAGATGAAACAATGTTAATTTGTGTGTGGAAAGTCCGTGTCTCTGCCAAGATGAAATAGAACCCTGTATTCAGCCATGTTGAGCCTTGGCACACCAGGGCTTGGAGGCCTGGCATGGAAGGTCCCAGAATGCCCGAGGATGTGACATCCCACAAGGAACAAGATTTATTTCCTTCTTCCCACCTTGGGGCTAAGCATAAAGAGAGGTAACGGCGTTTGAGGAATTAAGAGCATGGCACCAAAGTTGCTCGTGCTGCGACAGTCCCAGAGTGGGCCAGGTAATCCAGTGCACGGGAGGTCCAGCAGGATGGAGGGAGTGGAGGAAGAGGAGGCAGGGGGAGGGAAACTGCTTTCTGGCCGCCAATATGGATTGGGTGTACACGTTTGAGGCTCATACTTTTTTGTAAATTGATGCATTTCTCTGGTGTAAATGTCCCTGAGTGTTAAAATGTGTTCAGCACCTCTGTGACGTCTGGGAGTCTGAATTTGCAGAACAAAGGTGAGTATTAGTTCCAGTTTGGGTGTTAATTTGGCCTCGATAGAACACTCCAGTAAAACTAACATTTGACTAGGACCCAGAATAGAAGAAGGAGCCAAAGATATGGAAGGAAAATAGTAATTCTAAGTGCTTTGAAATCTATAGCATTTTTTTAAAGATTCTTTTTTTTTCCCTCCCCTTAGATTTTTCACAGTCTCTGTTCCCACTTCATTATTTAATACAGCTTGTCTGGAGTTGACCAGCAGTCTTAAAGAATGTCAAATCTTCACTTTCCATTCAAGAAATAAGACCCTCCTAGGACTTTCTAAATATTTGTGTTTTCCATCTAACAAGAATTACCATATGCTGTAATGGAACAATGATCCGACTGGTTTTAGGAAGCCTTGATTTTAGTGCTGATGTTGATAGGGACTGACTTATGTGACCTTGAGACGTTACTTCTCTAGACTTTGCTTTTTTGATCTGTAGATTTGGGGCAGGCTGGAGTGCTGGTCTAGATGACCCCCAAGGATACCTCCCACAATCTTCCTCAGTTTTACGGGACTTTTCTAAGGTGAGGCATCCACTGATAACCTGTAAATGAATGAAAGTGTAATTAGTGAGTTTGTTATAGGCAACGCAGTCTAGACTATTAATGCATAAATAAAAGTGCATATTTTTGGAGATTGCCCGTTTCCGGTTTTGGAGCCTGCTTTCGATTGTCATCATGTTTGCAAACGTGCTTCTCAATTTTGAGCATCCATCATGGGAGATATGGTTCCTGAGTCAGCTCACAGGCTGCACTCTTGGAAGGGCTGGCTTGGTGCGTCCATGTAGGGGCCCATCGCATGTATCTTTTAGTCCAGACCGTGGATGTCGAATTCCTCTGTTTACCTTTAGGGTGTAGTTTTTAGAGGGGCATTTCTCTTCTTTGTTTTGAGAGGTATTTATTCTAGCTTCCCTTCATCTCTCATCTTCTTCCTCCAATTTGAGTTTTAAATGTGATCCCAGGAGTTTTGGGACCAGTGAATTTCCTTCTTCTCAGTCTCATTCTCCATCCCTTCCTCTGCAGGTGGAGGGAGTTGATGTGGTGGAGAAATGCCTTTCAATATTTTTTACTGCAATATTAACTCATGTCGGATATAACAAGTAACCGTGCAATGAAATGAACTCAGGAACAGCAAAGCCATTAAGAAAATGTGCCATTAGGGAAAGGGCTAGAGTTTCCTATGGAAGAGGTTCACCAGGCACATACTTGTACATGTTCGAGGAAATGATTCAAATGTTTATAGCCCTTATAATTATGTTCCTTTTAAGAAGTAGAGACTTTTGGAGCCAGAAACATTTTCCTAATTCACTCTATTGGTAATGAGTTTTACTTTTAAAATTTTGATGCGATGAAATCTAAATTCAAATATTCAGATGTAAGGGTATATGTAGACATATGTGCATTTGTACAAAGAGAAAACTTTGTGATGGAACCATCAATCAGATACAATATGATGCCAGCTTTGTTCTATTCATTCTTCTTTTTCTTTGTCTTTTTTTGGAAAATATGAAAGCTAAATCTTTTAGGTTTTGTTCAAACCTGTAAAAGCACATATCAAATATTTTCTTATTTCTTTTCATAATACCATAACAGAGGGTGTTTTATCTTTTTTTCTGCAATTTAACATAAGTAGAAATTGTCAGTTTAAAATTGACAGGTATTTGTTACAGTCAACAATGAATTGTTCAAATTTGGGATCACCCACCATCATTGGCAGTGTCTGTCAGGTGTCACAACAGAAGGAACACTGATTAAATGACGATGAAAAATACAGCAATTTGGAGCCCTGTGGGTAAGATGTGAAAGGCATCTGGTGTTTGCTGATGAAGGCAAACCCTCCACTACCTGCAGGCATGCTCAGGGTTCCGGGACGGGGGCTCCAATGCTGTCTATGATGAATGCTCCGTCCCTCCACATCTCTCTGGTGTGGTGTGTGGGCCTTTCCGTCAGGTTTGCAGGCGGGGTATATAGGTCTGTGGGAAATGGGCGAGAGTCCCCTTGCATTAGGAAAGAAACAGAGGAATATAAGGTCAGTGAGTCACTTCCCATGAGGCAGTGTTGATGTGAAGTTTTCATTTCGGTTCTTTAGGTGCATGGGAGTGCCCAACGTGAGTATCCTGTCCCTTGGAACCCTACTTTTGGTTATACCTGTGAGCAACTGTATTGGTATATGGGGTTTCTTTTTATTTTCCATCTTTTTTCATTTTCATTTTATTTTAAAATTTTACTTTAAGTTCCCAGATACATGTGCAGAATGTGCAGGTTTGTTACCTAGGTGTACATGTGCCATGGTGGTTTGCTGCACCTATCAACCCGTCATGTAGGATTTAAGCCCTGCGTGCATTAAGTATTTGTCCTAATGTCCTCCCTCCCTTTGTCCCACCCCCCAGCAGGCCCCAGTGTGTGATGTTCCCCTCGCTGTGTCCATGTGTTCTCATTGTTCAACTCCCACTTGTGAGTGAGAACATGCAGTATTTGGTTTGCTCTTCCTGTGTTAGTTTGCTGAGGTTGATGGTTTCCAACTTCATCCATATCCCTGCAAAGGACATGAACTCATCCTTTTTTATGGCTGCATAGCATTACATGGTGTATATTTGCCACATTTTCTTTATCCAGTCTATCATTGATGGGCATTTGGGTTGGTTCCAAGTCTTTGCTATTGTGAACAGTGCTGCAATAAACATATGTGTGCATGTGTCTTTATAGTACAATGATTTATAATCCTTTGGGTATATACCCAGTAATGGGATTGCTGGGTCAAATGGTATTTCTGGTTCTATATCCTTGAGGAATCGCCACACTTTTCCACAATGGTCGAACTAATTTATTCTCCCACCAACAGTGTAAAAGCACTCCTATTTCTCCACAGCCCCGCCAACATCTATTGTTTCCTGACTTTTTAATAATCGCCATTCTGACTGGCGTGAGATGGTGCCTTATTGTGTAGTTTATGGGGTTTCTTAAGAGATACTTTCCTTTCTAATTATACATCAACCAAACAACTCTGAAATAAAATTTTAATTCAGTGAATTAGAAATGTTTCTTTTTTAAAAGTCTCAGTGGACATTCATTTTCTGTTACTTCTTCTAGTAGTTGTTATTGGCCATTTGGTTCATGGAAATTTATGAATCTTCTGAGAAAAAATAACATGATGCAACTGTAATACTAACCTATGGCTGGGGTTGTCTTTTCTTCTGAAAAATGCTGAGATAAAAAGGAATATAAAGCTATCCAGTTATTGTTAAATTCACTTACATGTACTATAAAAACAATTTACTAAGAGTTTATACTCAGAAACCATAAAATAATAGGTTGATAAAACTGATTACATGTAAATTTACAGCTTTCACATGGCAGAGGCCTCAGTAAGAAGACAAACACAATCTGCAAAAAAATTTGCCACACATATGATAGTCATAGGGTGAATTTCCTAAGATGCAAAAATGCTTAAGATAATAAAGAGCTATACACAAAAGTGGGCAGCCCATGGATAAAAGAATTAAAAATGGTGGTGAACAAGTGCATGAAAAGATACCCAACCTCATTATAATTAAATAAATGCGAATAAGAACGAAACTCTATTACCATTCATTTAAAATACACATTGAACAGAAACATGTCTTGTCCTGAGCTAGTTGCTATGTACACAGATGTCAACAAGACTGACACTGAATTTGCTGGTCCAAAGTTGAGATTCTAGATTGCCTGTGTCCAGTACTCAAGCGCCATTAGCCACATGTAACTATTTAAATTTAAAATAATGTAAAGGAACTAAAATTAAAAATGTAGTTTCCCAGTTGCACCAACCGCATTTCGAAGTGTTCAATGGCCATTTGCTGCTGTCGGCTGTGGTGCTGGGCAGCAGGTCCAGCGCTTTTCCACCAGCACACGTGGTTCTCTTGGCCACCACTTATCCAGCAGAGAGCAACTCAAGGAAGGAACAAAGAAAAGTAAATAATTTTAAGATGCAATCATAAATTCCATGACAAGCACTTTTTTTTTTTTTTTTAGACGGAGTCTTGCTCTGTCGCCCAGGCTGGAGTGCAATGGCACGATCTCGACTCACTGCAACATCCACCTCCTTGGTTCAAGTGATTCTCCTGCCTTAGATTCCTGAGTAGCTGGGATTACAGTTGCCCACCACCATGCTTGGCTAATTTTTGTGTTTTTAGTAGAGATGGGGTTTCACCATGTTGGCCAGGCTGGTCTCGAACTTCTGACCTCAGGTGAACCACGCGCCTTGGCCTCCCAAAGTGCTGGGATTACAGGCGTAAGCCACCATGCCAGGCTGACAAGCACTCTAAGAGGCTGAGGTGGAAAGCAGCAAAGGAGGCCTATTGACTTAGGGTGGGCAAGGAGATGGTATTTAAATGGAGACCCAGAGAAAAAGCCACATGGAGAATGGGAGGTGGAGAGAAAACCTTCCAGAGGAAGGATATAGGATGTCCAAAGGCCTTATAATAGGACAGAGCTGCTGGGTGCTTTTAAGGAAGGGAGGGTGCCCCTGCATGAAGCCAATGAGTGATGAGGAGAGACGTATAAAGAGAAGTTGGGATACTGGTGTAGTGGGCTCTGTCCCACAGAAAGATACGTTCCGGTCCTGACCCCCAGCAACCCACACAGAATGTGACCTTACTCAGAAATAGGATCTCTACAGGTGCAATCAGGTGAAGATGAGGTCGTGCTGGATGAGGGTGGGATCGAGTCCAGTGGGTAGTGCACTTGTAAGAGGGGAATGTGGACACAGACATGGAAGAGTCATGGATGAGCGCCACAGAATGATGAGCAGAGACTGGCATGATGCAGCTGCTAAATTTAAATGCTGAGTCTGCCAGCAACACCAGTGGCTGGGAGAGCCAGATTCTTCCTGAAACCTCCAGAGGAAGTGAGGCCCTGCTGATGCCTTGATTTTGAACTTCTAGCTTCCAAAACGGTAAGAGAGAGTGGATTTCTGTGGTTTTAAGCCTCCCAGTTTGTGGTGTTTTGTTACGGCAGCCACAGGTTTCTAACACAGTGGGTAGGAGAAAGCATGTGGGAATTTGAGGAATGAAGCCTGGTGAAGAACCGTAGAAGGATTTTGAGCAAATAAATAATTTGATCTAGTTTACAGGTTTGTGTTGTAAAAAGGTAACTTTTACAGCTGAGGAGAGAATGGAAGGAAGCAGGCAGCAAGGTTTATTACAATTAAACATGTTTGGGGGTTTTGTTTAGGTGGGGCATTGGAGATGGACAGGAGAAGGCGTATGTGAGGGCTACTGTGGGGCTGCAGCTCTGTTCTCCTTGAGTGATTGGTTCGAGGCATTTTAGTGAAAAGGAATTGACTTCAAGTGATACCAGGAAGTTTAAAGGGGGAAAACCAAGACTTCTGTTTGCTTTAGACTTAAGAAATTTGAGAGATCTTTGAGGTGTCTAATTAGATATGTCAAGTAAGCAGTTATAGATACAAATCTGGGACTTGGATGAAAGCTCTGAGCTTAAGATCAAATTTGGGACTTGCCTGCATTACAGTGGTATTTAAATTCTAGGGAATTGGTACCATATCCCCAAGGAGCCCATGTAGAGAGGAAAGAGGACCCAGCACTGAGCCCTCCGGATGAAAACGGTTAAAGTTTGAGCCAAAGAAAAGGAACCACCAGAGGACAGAGATCAGGAGGGGCCTTCAGGGGAGGAGAAGAGATCAGGAGGGGCCTGCCAGGCAGGAGAACCAAGAACAGGTGGCACGGTGTTGCTGAAGTCAAAGAAAGGCTGTGTCCAAAAGTACAAAGGTAGCACTTTAAACGGCATCATGTCAAACATTTCAAAAGTTTGATAAAACCCAGTGTTGGTTAGACTCTCATGAAATAGCTTTCTCATACCACTGCTAGACGCAAAGGTGTATGTAGATGACGCTCATTTGTTTATTGTAGCATTGTTTGCAATAGCAACACAGAGCAAAGCAAAATGCATAAGGAGTCTAGGAGCAACCCTAACATCTGTGGGGAGGAGAATGGTGAAATAGGTGATGAGATGCACACACAACTGATGACGTGTGGCCTTTAAAGAAAAGACTAAGCTGATTGGAAGAAAAATCTCCAAGAAAGATTTTAGGGGAATATCACACATGGGGGCCCGTTGTGGGGTGGGGGAAAGGGGGAGGGATAGCATTAGGAGATATACCTAATGTTAAATCACGAGTTAATGGGTGCAGCACACCAACATGGCACATGTATACATATGTAACAAACCTTCACGTTGTGCACATGTACCCTAAAACTTAAAGTAAAATTAAAAAAAAAGAAAATTAAAAAAAAAAGTCAGGAAACAACAGGTGCTGGAGAGGATGTGGAGAAATAGGAATGCTTTTACACTGTTGGTGGGACTGTAAACTAGTTCAACCATTGTGGAAGACAGTGTGGCGATTCCTCAAGGATCTAGAACTAGAAATACCATTTGACCCAGCCATCCCATTACTGGGTATATACCCAAAGAATTATAAATCATACTGCTACAAAGACACATGCATACGTATGTTTATTGTGGCGCTATTCACAATAGCAAGGACTTGGAACCAACCCAAATGTCCATCAGTGATAGACTGGATTAAGAAACTGTGGCACATATACACCATGGAATACTATGCAGCCATAAAAAAGGATGAGTTCATGTCTTTTGTAGGGACATGGATGAAACTGGAAACCATCATTCTGTGCAAACTATCACAAGGACAGAAAACCAAACACCGCATGTTCTCACTCATAGGTGGGAATTGAACAATGAGAACACTTGGACACAGGGTGGGGAAGATCACACACCAGGGCCTGTCATGGGGTGGGGGGAGTGGGGAGGGATAGCATTAGGAGATATGCCTAATGTAAATGACGAGTTAATGGGTGCAGCACACCAACATGGCACATGTGTACATATGTAACAAACCTGCACATTGTGCACATGTACCCTAGAACTTAAAGTATAATAATAATAGTAAAAAAAGAAAACAAAAAACCAAAAAAACAAAAGCAAGGTGTAAAACAACATGTATCATATGATCTCATTTGTGTTAAAAAAGTAAAACTTGGCCAGTCGCGGTGGCTCACGCCTGTAATCCCAGCACTTTGGGAGGCTGAGGTGGGCGGATCATGAGGTCAAGAGATCGAGACAATCCTGGCCTACATGGTGAAACCCCGTCTCTACTAAAAATACAAAAATTAGCTGGGCATGGTGCTGTGTGCCTGTAGTCCCAGCTACTTGGGAGGCTGAGGCAGGAGAATCACTTGAACCCGGGAGGTGAAGGTTGCAGTGAGTCAAGATTGTGCCACTGCACTCCAGCCTGGTGACGGAGCAAGGCTCCGTCTCAAAAAAAAAAAAAAAAAAAAGTGAAACTTACACAAACAGTGGTGCATATTTCACATGGAAGAATGAAGAGCCTGTTTATTATGTTTATTACTTGGGAGTGGATCTGGGCATAGACATGGTGAAAAGGGGAATTCTGATTTTGATTTTATGTTTTCACATTCTGTTTGACTTTTTGACCATATGGATGCACTACTTTTGTAAGTAAAAGCTAGAATAATTTTAAAAACTCTTGTTTTGAAATAAGAACGATTCACAGGAGGTTGCAAAGACAGTACAAAGAGTCCTATGTACCTGTCACCAAGCTTTCCCCAGTGGTAACATCCCATCACATCAAAACAAGAAACCTGTATTGGCACAATGTGTGTGTATGGTTCCATTTCACTTTGTCACTTTATCATTTTATATAGATTTATGCAACTGCCACCGTCAAGATACAGGATTATTCTATCACCATGAAGACTTCCTAATACCACCTCTTTATAATCATTTCTACCCCTCCCTTTCCAATCCCTAACCTTGGCAACCACTAGTCTATTTTCTGTCTCTATGATTTTGCCATTTTGAGTATGTTACATAAGTGGTATCATATAGCATGCAGCTTTTTGAAATTGGCTTTTTATTTCTCACTCTGCATAATACTCTAATGCTCTTGAAATCATTCAAGTTATATGTATCCATAGTTTGTGCTTTTTCATAGCAGAGTACTTTTCCATGGTATAGCTGTACCACAGTTTGTTCACCTATTAAAGGAACATTTTGGTTGTTTCCAGTTCTTGGTTAGTGAAAATAAAGCTGCTATGAATAATTCTGTATATGTTTTTGTAGAAACATAAATATTTCTCTGGGACAAATGCAAAAAGTGCAATTGCTGGAGCATAAAGTAAGTATATACACAGTTTTTAAAGAAACTGCCAAACTATTTTCCAGAGTAACTATACTCTTTCACAATGTATGAGGAATTCAGTTTTTCTGCATCTTCACCAGAATTTGGTGTTGTCACTAATTTTTATTTTAGTTATTGTAATAGGAATATAGTCATATATCATCATGGTCTTGTTTTCCATTTTTTATTGGCTAGTGATGTTGAATAACTTTTCATGCGCTTAAGTTGCTACCCATGTATCCTATTTGGTGACATGTCTCTTAATGTCTTTTGCCTATTTTCTACTTCAATTTTTTTGTCTAGTGGTGAGTTTGAGAGTTCTTTAGGTATTCTAGGTATGACCCTGTAGTTCAATGTATTTGCAAACATATTCTCCCAGTCTATAGCTTGTATTTTCATCCTCTTAAAAGGGTCTTTTGCTGATAAAGAGTTTTTAATTTTATGCAAGTCCAATTTATTGAAATTTTTATTTTATAAGTGTGGGTGTTATGTCTAAGAACTCTTTGAGAAACCTTAGATCTCAAAGATTTTCTTCTGTTTTCTTCTAAAAGTTTTATAGTTTTATATTTACATTTACATCTATGTATCTATGATACATTTGAATTATTTTTTGTATTAGTTTGGTGCAAAAGTAATTGTGATTTTGCCATTACATTACTTTTAATGGCACAACCGCAATTACTTTTGCACCAACCTAATATAAGAAGTGAGATTTAGCTTGAGGTCTTTTTTTTTTAACCTCTGGATATCCAATTTCTCCAGCACCTTTTGTTGAGAAAACTATTCTTTATCCACTGAATTGCTTTTGCACCTTTGTAAAACACCAGTTGGCCATGCTCCTGGGAGTAATTCTGCATTCTCTATTTTGTTTTATTGATCTATGTGTCAGTTTCTCTGTCAATACCACAGTCTTGATTATCGTAGCTGTAAAATAAGTCTTGATAGCATTTTGTGTGTTTCCATCCAGTTTATTTTTCAGGATTGTTATCACTAGTCTAGGGCTTGTGGCCTTCCTATAAATTTTAGAATAATCTTTTATATATTTGTAAAAAATCCTGCTGAGATTTTGATAGGAATTGCATTAAATGTGAATATCAGTTAGGGAAGAGTTGGTATATTTATGTTAAGTCTTGCAATCCATGAATATGGTATGTCTCTCCTTTACTTGGACATTGATTAAATGTTTTCATCAGTATTTCCTAGTTTTTAACATATAAGTTCTGTGTATGTTTTGATAGATTTACAGTTAGTATTTCATTATTATTCATTACCAATGATTTCAAAAAATCATTCTTTTTTGAATGATTACAAATGGTAGTGTAATTTTAGTTTGTTTCCACATGTTTATTACTACTGTATAGTAGCACAAATGGTTTTGTATGCTGTTCTTGTATCCTGTGAGCTTGCTGAACTCACATATTAGCTTTAAAGGGTTTTTTTTTTTGTGGTCAATATCCTGGGATTTCTACACAGAAAGTCTGCAAAGATGGGCAGTTTTATTTCTTTTTTTTTTTCTGTCTGCATGCTTATTATTTCCTTTTGTTGCTTTACTGTGCTGGTTAGAACTTCTGGCACATTGTTGAACAGCAGTGGTGAAAGCAGATATCCTTGCCTTGCCCTCAATTTTAGCAGGGAAAGCATTCAGTATTTCAAAATGATGTACAATGTTAATTGCATTTTTTTGGTAGATGTTCTTTATGAAGCTGAGGAAGACCCTCTTTATTCCTGGTTTTATGAGAGGCTTTTTTATAAATGGTTGTCCAATTTTGTCAAATTTTTTTGCATCAATTGATATAAACATGTGATCTTTCTTCTGTACCTTGTTAGTATGGTGGATTACTATCTTAGTACATTTGGGCTGCTATAACAAAATACCATAAATGTGTCCCTTATAAACAACAGAAATTTATTTGTCACAGTTCTGAAGGCTGGGAAGTCCAAAATCAAGGCACTGGCAGAATTAGTGACTGGTGAGGGCCCACTTTCTGGTTCATAGAAAGCATCTTCTCACTGTGTCCTCACATGGTAGAAGGGATGAGGGAGTTCTCTGGAATCTCTAGTATCATTCACAAGGGCTGTACCCTCATGACCTAATAACTTTCGAAGGCTCATCTCCAAATACCATCACTTTGAGGGCTCTGCTTTCATGACTTAATAACTTCTAAAGGCACACCTCCAAATACCATCACTTTGAGTGTTAAGATTTAGCTTACGATTTTTGAGGGAGATATAAACATTCAGTCTATAACAATTATATTGATTGATTTTCAAATATTAAACTAGAATAAACTTCTGGAACTAAACTCCTGGAACTCCTAGAATAAACTTCTCATGATCATTACACACAGACATATTTTAGATTTTTTTTTTTTTACTGAATGCTATTTGATAATATTTTCCTAAAGATCTTTACATTTATATTCATGAGTGCTATTGGTCTATAGTTTTCTTTTTTTGCACTGTCTCTGATTTTAGTATCAAGGCACTACTGACTTCACAAAATGAAGTGGGAAGGGTTTCTTTCTCTTCTATCTTCTGGAAGAAATTGTGTACTATTGGTGTTAATTTTTTAAATGATTGGTAGATTTTGCTAGTAAAATAATCTGGGCCAGGAGTTACCTTTTTAAGAGTTTCAAATAAGAAATCCTATTTCTTAAATTGTTATTGGGTTATGCAAATTATTTTATATTGGATGAGCTGTGGCAGTTTGCATATTTTGAAGAAGTTGGTCCATTTTATCTGTGTTGTCAGATTTATGCTGTAGAGTTGTATGTGGTATTCCTTTATTATTCCTTTAATGTCTGTAGAATCTGTATTACTACCCACTGTTGTATTCCTGATATTAATCATTTAATATGAATAATTTTTCTGGTTTTCAATTAGCAAGAACTTTGGCATTTTTCTTAATATTTTCAAATAACTGTATCATAATTACACTGATTTTCTGTATTGTTTTCCAGTTTTTAATCTCATTGATCCCCACTCTCGTCTTTATTATTTCTTTCCTTCTGCTTATTTTAGGTTATTTTGCTATTTGGTTTTCTAGTTTTTTGACATGAGTACTTAGACTACTGATTAAAGTATTTTCTTCTTTTCTAATGCAAGCATTTAGTGCAATACATTTCTCTGCTCTAGCTGCATCTCACCAATTTTAATATAGTTTCATTTTGTTTAGTTCAGTGTATTTTTAAATTTTTCTTGAGATTTTGTCTTTGATCCATGGATTATTTAAAATATTTTTGTTAGTTTCTAAGAGTTTGGAAGCTTTCTTTTTATTATTCTATTGATTGTTTTCTAATTTGATTATAGTTTCTGATTTGAGTGTAGTCAGAGAACATGTACTATATGATTTAATTCTCTTAAATTTGGCAAGGTTTATTTTATGGTTCAAGATATAGCCCATCTTGGCACAGGGCACTTGAGAAGAATGTGCATGCTGTTGTTGGGTGGACTGTTCTATAAATATGGATTAGATCCTGTTGGTTGATAATGTTGAATTCATCTATATCCTTACTAATTTTCTGTCTTGTTTCTCTATCGATTGTTGAGAGTGAAATGATGAATTATCCAATTATAATTTTGGATTTGTATATTTCTACTTTCAAGTCTATCAGTTTTTGTTTTATATATTTTGCAGTTTTATTGTTTGATGCATATACATTTACAATTTCTATTTTTCTGTGTGGATCAATATTTTATTCTTATATACATATATAATGCACATATACATTATATATACACCTTATGTATATATGGAATATATATACATAATACATATATACATATACGTATTTGTAGATATACATATATACATATGTGTGTATATACATATATAACATATATGTATATATACATATATACATATGTGTGTATATACATATATACATGTGTGTATATACATATATACGTATGTGTGTATATACATATATAACGTATATATACACACACATATAATGCACATTACACACATATATGTAATTACCAGGAAAATTATCAGTATATTACACAGTATACATTAGTATATCATTACATATTTACTGGTGGTGTCCCTTTCTGTCCCTAGTAATTCTCTTTATTCTGAAATCTACTTTATGTGATATGAATATAGCCACTTCCTGATTCCTTTTGATTGATGTTTGGATGGCATATCTTTCCTTTTACTTTCATCCTGCTTACACTGTTTTACTAAATGTGAATTCATTGTTGACACCATATGGTTGGGCCATGTATTTTAGCCTACTCTGGAAATCTCTGTCATTTTTGTTAAAGTAACTTTATTAAGGTATGATTGACATGTAAAAAGCTTACATATTTTATGTATACAACATGGTGAGTTTGGTGATAAATACACACCTGTGAAACTATCATCAGGGCTATAACTGTCAGGGCTATAAACATATCCGTCACCCCCCAAAATGTCTTCATGCCCCTTTTATTATCGTTATAATTTTTAAAGCAAATTTTAAGTATACAATACAGTATTGCTAGCTATAGGTATTATGCTATATAGTAGACTTTCAGAACTTATTTATCCTGCATAACTGAAACTTTGTGTCCTTTGACCATCACCTGCCCATTTCCTCCTCCTACTAGCCCCTGGAAGTCATCACTGTATTCTATGTTTCTATAAGTATGACTATTTTAGATTTCACATATAAATGAGATCATGTAGTATTTGTCTTTCTTTATGTGGCTTATTTCAGTTAGCATAGTGTTGTCCAGGTCCATTCATAATGTCATAAAAGGTAGAAAATCTCAGTCTTACTTGGTATACTTAGACCACTTACAGTTAATGTAATCACTTATGTGTTAGGGCATATGTCTGTCATTTTACTTTTTGTTTGTCTCTCTTGGTTTTGTTTCTCTGTTGTCTTCTCTCTACTTTTCCATGGGTAACTTGAAAACTCTTTAGAATTCCATTTCTATTTATTTATAGTTTTTTAGTGATTTCTTTGCATGCTTTCTTTAGTGGTTCCTCTAGGCATTACATTATATACATAACTTAAAGTCTACGGGTGATGTCATTTTACCAGTTTGAGTGAACTGTACATTGTATACTGTTTAAAGAACTTCCTGCCGGGCTTAGTGGCTCACGCCTGTAATCCCAGCACTTTGGGAGGCCGAGGCGGGCGGATCACGAGGTTAGGAGAACGAGACCACGGCGAAACCCCGTCTCTACTAAAAATTAGCCAGGCGCGGTGGCGGGTGCCTGTGGTCCCAGATACTTGGGAGTCTGAGCCAGGAGAATGGCGTGAACCCAGGAGGCGGAGCTTGCAGCGAGCCAAGATCGCGCCACTGCACTCCAGCCTGGGCGACAGAGCGAGACTCTGTCTCAAAAAAAAAAAAAAAAAAAAAAAAAGAAAAGAAAAAGAACTTCCTATAGACATTTTCTTGGGAGAGATCTGTTGGCAACAAATTCTTTTAGCTATTTTTCATCTGAAAGTATTTAGTTTCTCCATCATTCCTGGATATAGAATTATGAGTTGACAGTTCTTTTCTTTCAGAACCTGAAAAATGTCATAGCAATTTCTTCTGGACTACATGGTTTCTTATCAGAAATCTGCTATCTTTTCAATTGGTTTTCCCCTTTATGTAAGATGTCATTTCACTCCTGCTGCTTTTTTTTTTTGACTCTAGTTTTCAGATTTTGACTATGATATATCTTCTCATGGATTTCATTGGGTTTGTCTTGTTTGGGAATTTTCTCTGCTTCTTGAATCCATAGGTTTATGTCTGTGCAACTTTGGGATATTTTTCAGTTATTATCTTATCGAGTAAACTCTACCTTCTCTCTCCTCTCCTTCCCAGATTCTGGCGCCATGACTATTAGCTATTTAGTGATAGCAACAGGCTCTTTCTTTTTCAGACTGCTTTTTCTCTGTTGTTCCAGTGGAATAATTTCTATTGTTTTATATTCAAGTTCACTGATTCTTTCCTCTGTCCCTTACATTTTGCTGTTGAGTCTATCCATTCAGTTTTAAAATTTTAGTTGTTTTCTTCAGTTCTACAGTTTTTGTTTAGTCCTTCTTTATATGTTCTCTTCTTTTGCTGAGACTTTCTTAATTTTTTTCAAAATGTACATGCTCATTGAAGTATTATTAGGATGACTACTTCAAAATCTTTCACAGGTAATTCTAATGTCTGTACCATCTCAGTATTGGTGTCTATTGATTGTATTTTCTTATTGAAATTGAGATATTCTTGGTTTTCCTATGATAAATAAGTATTGGTTACAACCTAAGCATTTGTGTAGTATGTTATGAGTCTCTGGATTCCACTTAAGTCTTCTATTTTAGCAGACCTTCTCTGACACTTCTATGGCACAGGAAGGAAGGGTGGGGATGCCACTCATTACAACCAGGTAGGGTGGAAGTCCAAGTTCCCCACTTGGTCTCTGTTGATAGAGGAAGAGGTAAAGGCATCTCATTAGTGCTAAATGTGGTTGGGAGCTCAAACTCCCCACTAGGTCTTGCTGATACCACCTGGCTGGGAGGGGCAGTGTGCTTGTGTCTGCACGCTATATGGCCTTCACTGACATTATGGTGGGATGGTTTTGTTCCTATTGTTTAGTGATAAAAATCCTGACTGTCCAGGAGGTCACTTCTGATACCATGCCTGTGGGGAGGGGAAGGTTTCTTTGTTACCGTGGGTGAGCTGGAAGTCCAGACTCACCATTTGGCTTTCCTAGGCAACATCATGGAATAGGGTTTGGGTGCCTCATTATGGCTCTGTCATGATGGAAGTCCAAACTTGCCATGTGCTGGCAGGGGTGGGAGTGGGCTGCGGATTTTTGTGGTATTTGGCTGGAATAAAATGAGTTTCACTTAAGAGTTTTCACTCTTATTAAGCAGTGCCTCCTCTGGTCTTTGTCTATGGGGAACAAGCTTTCCTCTCTGTTTCTTTCTATGTGCCCATGGATATTTCTGGGTTTCTGGCTTCTCTAGTAACAAGTCTAGTATATATGAGGCAAAAACCAAATAAATAAATCACCACCACCAACAAAAACCACCACTGTGTGTTTCCTGGGGTTCTAAGGTCCTGCTGGTGGTCTGTTTTCTTCTCTTCAACTTTTAGAGTCTTTTGAAGTTTGCTTTATATGTAATGTGCAGGAATTTTATCTGCTCTTAGCAGGAGGAATAGAAAAAAATATGACTATTTCATATTTCTGCAAGTGGAATATTCAAAAATAATTTTAAATGAGTAGTCTATGATGTTATATTTCCTGCTGATGATGTCAGTACTTCCATATTAGCGTACCTATCTTTATAAGTGTTAGAAGACTATTTTCTCCTTCTTTCCTTCCTTTCTTCCTATAGTTCTCCTTTATTGTTTCATTCTTCCTTCCCTTCATTTCTTTTTTCTCATCATCCCTCAATTTTCGTTGTTCCTTTGCTTCCTTTGTATTTTTTCTTTGAAAAGAATTCAGAACAGGTAATAACAAAAGATACTAATAAAACTACTATTTAAATTTTTGAAGTTAAAAATGTTTCAATTTTTCTAAATAACAAAAAATAATCTTACTCTGTTTTTTTCCATGGTTCAGAATAACCTGGATGTATAGTCGTTTTCTTAGTGTGAGATTGGAGAGCTTTCAACAGAAAAAGAATAAAGGTTTGATTAAATGATCACCTTCTAAATCAAGGAATCTTTTGTTGTTGTTGTTTTTGATGATGATTGATTTACCTTGACTCTGTTTTTATGTTAACAATCTTAGTGGGTTTCATTTTTAGCATTTTAAAAATCATCACTCCCATGCACTTCACCCTTCAATAAAGCACAACCATCCCCCTCTGTGTCACACTTTCCTTCCTAAGAGTAAATGAGGGACTTCTAGATGTGGAATTTATACTTATTTTATTCTTGAGATAACATCAGCCCAGCGAAATAGGAATTACTTTAGTACTGAATTTATCACAGGTGATAAATAAGGTTAGGCAGGTAGGATTTTGATATGGGACTCTTTGCTCTCTCTCCCACCCAGTTTTGTGGCACATCATTTAATTCCCCTACCTGCCTAGTGATTTTCTAAGAATTTTCTTGCATTTTAATTCAAGCTTAAGTCTGGATAGTCTCTCCATCCAAGGTGTTTCAGCAAGCAGGCGAGGAAATGCTTACATTCTTTTTAGACACAAACCAGTCATGTCATGTCATAGCCATGAGTTGGGACCAGAGATTGTCCTCTCTTCTGGTGTGTGAAACCCACCCTAATACAGGATTAATGTAAAATACATTACAAATACATGTACAAAATGACAACCCCACTTAGGGACTACTGTATCTTTGGAGCCTAGCCCAGGGTATGAATGAAGCATATTAACAACTACATCTTAATTTAAGAAAAAAAAATATATACTGATAATACCACAATTACATTATAACAAAGGATAGAGAGCTCCATGCAAATACTTGTCCTCAGGGAAACTGCACTCTAATGAAAACAAAACCCAAGCACACATGTGCTATCAATTTGTGTTTTAAAATAAAACTTTCTCTTTCAGAATTGCATTGCAACTATTCATTGATTCATTCATCTATCTAGTTCAAAATATCAAGAAACACAGAAGTGAGAGGAACAAGAGAGTTTCTGTTCTAGTAACATTTGTCAAAAGGAGGAAAAAACCTCTTTTTCAGATTGCTTTCATATACAGCCATGAGATGCATGGTTTTTCATAGATCAAAAGAGGAGACAAAATGCAGACTTTGTCATCTGTTGGACAGAATGTTCTGATTACTATGGATGGGGCTTCAGGAGTTAATGGCAAAAGAAATGAGTCTTCCGTGGCGTGCTTCAGTCCCCAAACCACTCACTCATTTGACTATGAGGTTTGCTGGAATGAGACCATTCACAGAGGAAGGGGGAACATCAGGGAGATGGGAAATTGGCCACCTGCAAGAAACGAGTCCCTTGCGCAAAGCCCAGTGCAGCAACAATGGACTCAACGAAGGAAGCCAGCCATCCAACGGAGAAAGACCAGCTAGCGAAGGCAGACGACGCTCATCTTCTGTAAATAGCAAGGCTTAAGAAAAATAGTCAATGAGCGCGCTCCCTTTTTGTTTGGCTTTGGTACCATTGACTAGTTGTCTGAAAGTAACCGATTGTATGGAATGGAACGAGTGGGAACCCAGCCAGTACCCCGAGCCAAGAAGTCCAGGCAAGTTATCAAGAAGAGGCTTTTCTTTTTCTCCTCCTCCCCCTCATTTCTCCTTTTCCTTCTTCTTTTTTAAATTCAAGAACATTTTATTTAAAATGAAATTCCCTTAAAGTTGTGCATTGTCTTTTATTTAAAGATGTAGTATCTCTGAGAATAAAGAAAGGAAGAGAGGAAATTAAAAAGCAATGAGAGAAGACGTCTGGCAGCTTGGCCTCTCACCAAGTGACCTTTTGATAGACCACATGGGACTCAGAACTATATGAGCCTACCAAGGAAGTGAACGATTTATGGTGCCTTGTTTGGGCTTTTGATAAGTATCTCTGTAAAGTGATGCAAGGAAAAACAACCCGGGACCTACTATAATTGCAGAATTCCTGTAAATTATTTTAAGATGAGAGAGGCCATCAGGACTAGAGAGAAATAGCCCCCAGGCTCAGGATATTTATGTGTATTTCATTTAAAAAATCGGTGCCACAATGTCCCAATGATCATTAAGCAACCTGTCTGGGTGTCCTTCAAAAGCTGGAGGATTTGTTCCCTGAGGAGGATGAGACAATTATTCATAAGGCAGGATCTGAGCACCAGGGGCCACGTCCCATGCATGAAACATGAGAATTTCTGGAAACCATTGGAATCACCTGGGTTCATTCTGAGTTGCTTCCTTTGGAAAATCTTTTGGAAGAACATGAAGGGGTGTCTTTTACGTTCCCTTACTAAATGCTAAATTGTGATATGGTAAAATTTGCTGGTTCACTGAGTGAAGCATCAGGCATTGGCTGAAATCTGGTGTCAAAACATAGGAGATCTTCCTGCTACTTGTATTTAGTGGGACACTTCTATACCTCCTACAGTGCACAGGACAGCCCCCTACAGTGGGGAATTATCCAGCTATCCAGCTTCAAATGTCAATCGTGCCAAGGTTGAAGACCCTGATTTAGGGGCTTCTTTGCAAATCATTGATCTTACCATCAAGGACTTAATATTCCAGATTGCTGAGAGCATTCTGTTTTTGAAATATCTCTGTTGGATCATTTGAGAAGCCCTGGTTAACTCCCATATTTAAGGAGATCTCACAGGAGTTGTTTTAGAACAAGATTACTTTTGTTCTATGGCTAAAGGCTTCCTTTCCAGAAAGCTACACCCAAATTTAAACCACTTGCTCAGCCAAGGCTTCAGAAAATCTATCATCTGGTAGAAAAGCAGAGTTGTCTTTTTATCCCAGGTACAAGGATTCTTATTACAAACGACCACCTATTGTGACACTAATAGCATTGCTGAGGTGGTAACTTTCTATTTTAAAGTGTTAAGGCTGCAAGTCTACTAAGACCATTATAAAGACATGATCATCTGGAAACATCTGCAAGAAAATCTACCAAAATGAAGACACACTCACAAAATGACCTTCCTCCTACATCCCAGCTCTTGTCATCTTAAAGGCATTCACTCCATGGAGGCCCCAGGAGGCGAATGGCTTTTCTCATCTTGGGCTGCAGCTTTGCTGATGACTTCTGGCTCCTCATGGAAAACAGAAGTGCAGGGCATGCTTTTCCATTAAGCTCTTTCTGTTGAAGCAGATTCGAAGTTAAGAGAAGCAGGCACTGCTCATTCTTGTCCAACATTCATGGACAAAGAACTCTGGGCTTCAGTCTTGTCAACTTTCGTGCAGGGCTCTGCTCATTAGCAGGAATCTTCAGATGACTCATATTCCTGGGCATTTGATCTTTTGTGATAAGAAGAACCAGCCTGGCTCACTGACTGGTATGGTGTGGCATGGTTCCTGGCAATGGTGTCTTTGGAGACTGATGAAATTCTTTTAAGATTGATATCTCCATTATGACATATTGAGCATTGTGTGTTTGGGTTGTGTTAAGGAACTACTACCACCTGAACACTCTGGTCTTGCTCTCTCCTTTTTTCTTTTAGGCACATTATATGTGGAGATGTGTTCTTATTGGCAAAGGATACAATATTCACTGATAAGGAAAAGTAAACTATGCTAATAACATGCAGAATTTAAAGGAAACCCCCAAACCTGAAGTTTTCCCAAATCTTTGGGCTTCCTTAGCCCTGTAAGTGGATCAAACAGCTGGGGAGTTTTCTTTTTTAATTTTTATTTTTATCACAGATCATCCACCTTGAGCAATTTCTCTGGAAGTTGATGTGTCAATGACTATCTCATCTTTGTTGAAGTGAAGTTTTTGGTCCTGAAGCTGGCTGACTCTCAGCTTCCTGGACAGGCCCTTTTCTGGGCACACCAGGACATTGGGCATTTGTTGGAGTTTTCCAATGTCTGTAGCTCCAGGTGTTCAGCAAGAGGCATGGCACTGTGAAGTCACCATAGTGTTTACAGAGAAGCACAATAGGGGGCACCCTCCATAAATCTGGTTGAGGGAAAAGCATTACAAGTTGGATAAAATAAGAATACAAGAAACAGTATTTGTAGAGTGTATATGACTGTGTGTCAAGTGAAGGGAAGACAGAAGAAATGCTGTAAGTTACTAAGAGGGAGAAATGACTAAGGACTGCAGTTGTCATGGCAGGCTTCCTGGAGGTGGTGGATGTGGGCTGATGTCCGAAGAAAGTTACCATTTACTGAGATCTCACAGTGAGCCAGGCCCTGTTCTAAATATTAATGTGGATATTTTGTTTAAGTCTCATCATTTTTCAAGGTGAGTGCTGTTGTGATACCCATTTTACAATGAGGAAATGGAGGCAGAGAAATTGGCACAGGGCATCTGCATGTGGAGTTTGCATAAACAGAGGTGTCATGGTGGCACTTAAGACCCCTTTCGACTCCAGCAGCATAGGCTCCTCCACATAATGTCTCTGCTTATGCACATTTGAAAGAGGCCTTAGGGAACATCCAGTCTTGATGACCCCGAGGCCACAGAGGGTGAGCAGCCTCAACTTGCAAGGTTAAGTTCTAGAGAGCCGAATGGGAGGCTGTGGTCGGCCTGAACCATGATCTCTCTGTGGCCAGGGGAAAGGGAACACGTTGGCCAGTCTGGTTGCAGTACGGTTTGTATCACTGCTGCCAGCTTGATTGACCTGTGGCAGGCAGTCAAGGGTAAGAAGAGAAAGGAAGTGATTGAGAAGAGTGACCTAGCTGAAAGCAGAGCAGACCAGGCTGGGGTGTGTCTGGAGGCGGGGCTGGAAGTTACTGCGGGAATCCAGGTGTGAGATCAACTGGATCACCTGAGTTGGCCCTGAGGCTGGAGGTAAGAAGGAATGCATAGATCAGGCAAGAAGACCCATTGAAGACTGGCAGACTAATCAGAAGGAAATGGGTCTTCACTTTTTATCCATTCAAGGCAGATAATTATTAGCATAAGAGGAAAGGAACTTGGAGGATAAAAATGAACGTAAAGAGAGAAATACAACAAATAACAAAATCAGCCCAAATGTTCTGGGTTTCTAACTTATGTGAATAATTTCTGAAGCATGTGTGGATGACTAAGTGGGTTTTCAAGGCTCTCCTGAAGATTTCTGTGAATGATTCCTTATCCCCAGGGCTCCGTGGACACTGAGGGATAAGGACAACATGCATACCCTTTCCAAAAGGTTTTTCGTGTACAGATGAAGAGATCACATTTACTCAGAGCTCTCCATCCATCCCTGGGGGCCGGCGTGGCCACTGGTCACTGGGCAGCCTGTCCTAGGAATGCTTCCTAACTGGAATGCAGTGGTGCCTTCAGAAGAGAAAGAGCTGCCCTTTCTGGCTTAGAGAATTCAACAACTCTTGGCTCAGAAAGGAGATCTTTGGGAAGGTCAGTCTTCCCCAGAGCCTTCTTGCGACATTGCTTAGTTTTCCAGTTAAATCCTAGAGGTAACTGTTAATAAAACCGTTTGTGAAGGGAAAATCCACAGCACAGGTTACAGCAGGACTCTGAGGGGAGCACGCTGTGATGCAGGTGCGACCCTTGCCCTCTGTCTGCACTTCCTGCTCTAGATACTTGAACACGATATACACACATTTCAAATAAGGCGAAAGTGTGCAGAACAGGATGCTCTGGTCTGTAAGTGCTGGCGTTGCAGCCAAAGCAGGCTTTCTTTTGTGGATTGCTCTGCAAAGAGATGAATCAGGAAAGCCCACTGGCCCCGGGGAATGCACACCCTCGTGTGAAGGCTGTAGATTGTTACTTAAAGGCGGTAAAATTCTTAGTGCCTAAACTCTTGTGGAAGAAATATGCGTCTTCAGTTTTTAGTAACTTGATTTAATTTCTAATTCAAGTTTTCCTTTTCCTGGGGGTAATGGAACCTTAATAAAAGTCAGTCAGCCCCTCGAATGTCCCACCACTGTTTACTCAGCATTGCAGGGATGCTCAGGGAAGCCCGGGGTTTTTGCTGATCTCTGTCTGGGCCCCTACCCTTCCAGAGCAGTGAGTTGGTCCTTGGCACCCTGGCCTTCAGGTCGCTCTCCCCTTCCTTGGCATGTGCCTGGTAGCTGCTGCTGCTGGCCTGCACTTGATGGTGCCTGGGAATCTGCCTTTCGTGCTTTTGCTGTGTTAGATTACAAAAATCTTGTGGGCTCCTCATGGGCCAGTTGACCCAGACTCACTCTACAGGTGTTCCCTCTTGGGCGTGGGAACTCCGGATCTTATGAACTTATGTCAGGTTTTGCAGCCTCCCAGGGTCCTACCTGCAACTGGACTTCTCTTTCTTATCCACCTTTCTTCTCTTTCCCTGCAAGCCAGTACATTTTAATCTAGTCCAAGGGTGAGTTCGGGGTGGGCAACTGGGGAGACAAGCACGTCTCTCCTCAAAACTTTCATATATCTTGGCTTGAGCATTTATTTGTTCCTCCAAGGGACTACATTTTTGAGACCCAGAAGCCAGGAGATTCAAGATTCCTTCCTTCCTCCTCTACTGAATTATTCCCCTGAGTCAATAAATGCAGGACAGCAGAGGTGCTTGAATGGGGTAGGAATAAAGGAAGGAAAGGAATTACCAGAAAAAGTAAATAGGGCAATATTTCAAAAAGTAGTATCCTGTCATTGCAAAACATGATGTGTAGGCATCTGATGCCTGTGTGAATGGAAGATTTGTGAAGGTGCTGTGGCAACTTGGAGGCAAAGCTCTTGCACCTCCTGTCAGTAGGAGATTGAGACAGTGGGCTGGCTTGATCCTAAAAGAAACCATTTTAGAAAATGTACCTACTGCAAATTTGTTCTCACCTATACCTAGAACACATGTCTCAAAGCCATACCTGAGAAGGCCCCACACCTACTACCAACTTTAATTATGAATCTGTTGAAATATTTGGTGATCCGAAATCTCGTAGGCTTAGTTGTGTGTCTGTTGAATTCTGGGTCTGTATTAATTTGCATGTGTTCTCGTGTGGAAGGTGAGCTGAAGCCTCGATCAGGATTATTAAAAAAATAGGTTTAATTATGTAAATGTAGAAAAATATTTATAATATTTAGTATAATATGTTAAGTATATATAATATTATTACATATGTATATGTGCCTGTATTATATGTGTTTTATATTTGCTGTTTCTTTTATTTTAAGGAGAATGATCAGGGCGGGACAAAGAACCAAAGTGCAGAAGGTAGCTCTGGTCAGAGGTGAAGGCTTTGCTTTTGGATAGATCACCCTATCAGGCAAAGAGCCAAGTTTTGCAACCTTTTTTTTAAAAGAAACTGTCATTTTCACAGAGAAAAAACCAAATCCTGCACTTTTCACAGACAGAAAACCAGATCCTGTGTTTGTATCACTCTAGAAATTGAGTCTAAAGGAACCAAGAGACATTTTTGGAAATCTTATGAGTAAGCCCAGCAAAATTGACCCAGATTTGGCAAAATCTTCACACAAATTTGTGTTTCTTTCAGAATCTCTGTGAACTTTCTACAGCTTGCTATATGCACTGTTTATTTTTTATTTTGATGAAATATACACAACATAAAATTTGCTGCCTTACTGTTTTTAGAGTGAACACTTCAGTGGTCTGTAGTCCCTCAGTTGCACTGGACACAGTCGAGGCTCTCAGGAGCCACGCGGGGTCAGCGGCGGTGGCATTGGGCAGAGCAGGTGGGCA
Organism: Pan paniscus; assembly: GCF_029289425.2. Classification (NCBI taxonomy): domain Eukaryota; kingdom Metazoa; phylum Chordata; class Mammalia; order Primates; family Hominidae; genus Pan; species Pan paniscus. The sequence goes on along the minus strand of NC_073266.2, from coordinate 93,772,222 downwards.
GCATTTTTACTTGCACAGACAGCTCTGTGGACAGAGCTGTCTAGAGCCACATCTCGAATTGACTCCTACTAAGAATTCAGCAGAAATCTAAGCAGGTAGCTGACACTTGAGAGAGAAAGGGTAGAGGATTTGAAAACATCCCTTCTCCCACGTTCTAGGCTCATCGAGAAGCAAAGCCACAATACAAATATCTTTAATGAATGAAAACTAAAAATTCTGTCTTAGAAATGAAAACAATTACATTTTTACCCATTTGTGCAGTATAAGAATCCTTTATAATAAGATGTACTAATTTTGGAAGTTACAAGAACAAGTGAAATTAAGGTTTTGATTTTATCTTAAAGGAGACAGCTAAATAATCCACATTTTTCTATATTCTGAATTTTGTTAAAGACTATTAATGATGTTATTCAGTGTCTTTTATGTTACATATCTGCTTAATGAATTAAGCACAGAACTTTACCTTGGGAAAAATGTTTGTTTTTCTTGAGAACTGTAATGTCCTTAGAAAGCCATAGGTTTCACTTATTGACCTGACTGCCAGGAAGTTCAAAACTCAGTTATGGTTAAGTGTATAATCCCTAGCTGCTTTTACAACTATTGACTCACTTTCCATTTTTCAGTTACCTGACTTCTTTCTTAATTTTTTTTCAAACATTTTCATGTGTATACATATTCTTCAATTGTAGGCTCTAGAGAAGTGTTTTTGGAAGTAGACAAAATACGCATAGTGATGACACATTAGCTGCTGTCTTCATTTGTTGTCTTGTGTTTTTGTGATTTTGCCACTCATAAAAACTAATCTTTGCATAATTTTGGTGTGAAGTGTCATTTGGAAGCTCACCGAGTTCCAGAAGCTGCATGCCACCCATTCTGAGTCTGTGACCCTCCACAGCCTGGCCCACTGCTCCTCCCAGCATCCCGCGTGGAGCACGGCGTCCTGTGCAGGCGTTCTGAGAGGGGCTTCACAGCCATGCTGCCTTGCTGGAGCTGGAGCTGCCAAGCGCTATGCTACATGCTAGGTCTTTACTGCCTCATGGGCAAATCTTCTTTTTGCCTTATGTATTTTTTTTTTTTTTGCTTGTCTTGAAATCTTTTTTCCTAAAGGTCTTTGACAGCTTCGCTGAACTGGGCATTGGATTGCGGTGTGGAGGCTTTGGGACCACACATGTGCATGGTCCAGTACCTGGAACAAGATGAGCATGGCCGTAAATAACAGGAACAGCAATTTCATAAGGCAGGAGGTGCATAAGCCAACGGGAAGCTTGGCTTCCTATGTGTCAAAAACATCAACACTTTCTTGCGTGCCCAAGAAATTAATGTTATGTCAAAAATTAAAAGACAAAAATGATAATCAGTACAATAAGGTCCCCATCCTAAAAAGTTTCATTGGAGGAAGCACATGTGTTACAATATAACAATCCTTTGTCCATATGGCACTTTTTTTTATGGCACAATGACCTCACTCTAAAACTCACCTTTTACTTGTAAGGAGCTTATGGTAGCAGGGGAGGCACACAGAGGTCACATAATAGAGGCTAAGACCCATGGTCTCCCTGGAGTGGTGACTCCTGTGGTCTCCGGGGACCTTTCTCCTTCTGTGTGTGCAGCTCCACCCAGGGTATTTGAAGGTAGAACATTCTTTAGGATACAGAATAATGAAACCTTAGGGTTCATTTCAGACTTCCTAGCAGGTTGGGTAGGGGGTGTCGTTCTTGGGAAGTTCCTCCTGGTATCTCTGAAATCATTCAGAAAAAGGTTGTCCAGGTGCCTCCAGAGGGTATTCTTGGCCATGTTTGTCCTGCGTTCCTCTGACATTGTTCTAAGGGCTCACGGAGAAGGGCATTATCCTAGTGATCATCCACTTGCTGATTGGGTTGATGGCAATTGTGCCACATTTTCCTCCGTGACCTGGCCCTGAAATTAGCCATTTTCTGGAGCTATCCCTTGTGATGGTGTTTCCATAATGTAGATCAGGAAACACTGGTTACCACCAGTCCAATGCAGGCTACAGATACCTCACGTTGGAATGCAGCTCCTTATGTGAGACTAGGATTCTAGAAACTCTTTCTGGGTTTTCTAGGAACCTGTAAAAATGCTGCAGTGTTTTTACAACAGAAGACAGCATAGCGGGAAGCAATACATTTGGAAGACAGATTCCCATAAAGTCAATGCTTATTAAGTGCAATGTGGTCTAGTGTTCTGATGATGCCTAGCCAATGTCAAGGCCAGAGACTTTTAAGAAACAGCTAAAATTATTTTTTAATGCCTTTTCCCACTTCTTTTCTTGTACCCTCTTGGTGTAGGTGTAGTGATTTGGAGAGGGGACAGGCTCAGCGTCAGTATTTCTGCTGCATTCCTCTGTAAACATCTCATGAAGTGGCTGATTTGTGAGAAGAGGATCATCTACCTCCTGCATTCAATCTCATGAGTAGTTGGGAAGAACAGATGAAGTGAGGCTGTGAAGCACTGTTGCAATCTAAGGCACTGCTCAGACATTGGTTGAGGCTCTAACCCATGGTCTCCCTGGAGTGGTGACTCCTGTGGTCTCCGGGGACCTTTCTCCTTCTGTGTGTGCAGCTCCAGCCAGGGTATTTGAAGGTAGAACATTCTTTAGGATACAGAATAATGAAGCCTCAGGGTTCATTTCAAATTTCCTAGCAGGCTGGATAGGGGGTGTTGTTCTTGGGAAGTTCCTCCTGGCGTCTCTGAAATCATTCTGAAAAAGGTTGTCCAGGTGCCTCTAGAGGGTGTTCTTGGCTGATGTTTGTCCTGTGTTCCTCTGACTGCTAGGCTTAAGTGTCTTCAACTCAGAGTTCAATTCCTCACATGCTGGAAGGCAGGACAGCGAGCACTCTGGGAGGTCCACCAAGCACTTTGTGCTCCATTCCCTGCACTGTCTGCTCAGGAAACCTCCTAACGCAACCATCTGAGGCCTGGTCCTTAAAGTGGAACCTGTCACGCTGGAGCTGAGTGTTGCCTCGGTCCACACAGCATCTTGGAGACATTTATGGTTTCTGCTCTGAGTGTCTCTTGATGGAATTGTTAGTGGCTGCTGCAATGCAGATAATATGGAAAACTATTGTGGTAACTGTGGCTGTTGGCATGGTGGCTTTCCACCTGGGATCCCTGGAGTCTTGGCGCCTGGCAGGGGCAGCCCTGGGAGGAGGAGGAGGAGGAGACTGAGCTGGTGAGGACCTGAGCTGTTGATCCCTTCTCTCCCACCCTCTATGTGCCCTTAATCCAAAGCAGTTTTTAACCTCCCCGCCTTTTGTAAATGATAAAGTTTTGGATAAGATGTTATTTAAAGAAAGATTTTGATGCCAAGACATGTTGAAAGTCCCTGCAGTGGGGAAGTCAGGAAAAGTTGGTATGATGCTGGGTTATTAACCTTCTTTGGTGCAAGACCTTTTTTTGAGATGTGATGAAACTGTTTCTCCAAAAAAAGCTCATACCCCACAATATTGCGTCAGGATTGCTGAGGCCATCTGTGCATGTGGCCCACAGCCCTGGTTAGGGATCCCTTGTCAATTGGGAAGATTATGGGTTGTGGATACAGACAGATAGAGATTTAACCCTGCCTCAGACTTCACTCACTTTTTAACCTCAGGGTATCTTAGTAAACGTCTTTACATTCCAGTTTGTTGTCTGTAAAACAGGGACAATTATGTATTTTTGTGAAGATGAGAGAACTTCAAATGTCAAATCACATGGTAGGTGTTAAGTAAATTGTAACTACTAAAAGGCAGTAAAGTGATGATTAAACATTTATTAATACTTCACATATGGTAAACCCATACCATCTTATTAAATCCTCACAATAAATATGGAAGGTAAGTGTTTTTACCCTTTCTTTACAGAGAGGGTAAACTGACAGATGGGAAACTGAGGCCTGGAGAGATTTCGTCTCCTGCTCAACATTGTCACAACTTGTCAGAGACGGAGCCTGAGCAAAATCCCAGGTCTGCCTGATTCTGAAGCCTGGACTTTTACAGAACACTGCCTCTGACCATGGCTATGCTGGCATTCAGCAAGTAGGAACATCAGGAGCACTGAGGCTCTCACTAATGGTCCTGTCCCAGCCCCTCCACTGTGAAGCTGAGACCTTTCACAGGAACCAAAAAGGGATTGATGCTGTGGAGATGGGGCACTGATACTCGCAGGTATGCACACTGCTGGGCAGGTCCACATGACCGATACGTGCCAGAAGCCAACTGGAACAAAGCTGTGAAATGGGAGCATTTCTGAGAAAGAGAATAGCAGCCCCTCCCTGGTGCCAGCCCAGCCCACACAGCTGGGCCTGGCATCCTCCCTAACACAACACATCGCTGAAGAGCAACACCAGACAAGCCACTCATGACCCAATGCAGCAAGACAGACAGACACCGGGTGACTGTGTCTGGACACAGAAAACATGCCATGGTCTAGCCACCAATCACAGACACTGGGCGACCATGTCTGGACACATATGGGACACACCTCGGCCCAACCGCCGAACGATTCCCTGTTATGCCTACTAGGAATGACAGCTGCTTCTTTACGTGCATTTTCTTTAAGCACCTGTGCCAGGTGGTTTCACTCCTGAGCCTCCAGCATGGTGTGTCAGGAATACTTCTGTCCAAGAGTCAGGGCTGCTTGTTCAAACCTTTGCTTGGCCATTAATTCCCTGAAAGCTCTTGGATAAGTCATGTCTTGGTCTGTTTTCTGTAGCTATAACAGAAGATCTGAGACTAGGTAATTTATGAAGAAAGAGGCTTAGCTCACAGTTCTGGAGGCTGTGAAGTTCAAGATCAGGTGGCTGCATCTGGCAAGGGCTTCGTGTGCATTGCAACATGGTGGATGACATTACTTGGCAAGAGCACATGTGAGAGAGGTGAGCAGGTGTATGCAAAGAGACAAAACGCAAGGGGTGGCCTTGCTCTGTGACCTCCTGCTCTCCAGATAGCTCATCCTGCAAGAGTGAGAGTTCACTCTGGAGAAAGAGCATTAATCCCGCCATGAAGGCAGAGCCAGCCCTCTGCTGCAAATGCCTCTTCAATGTCCCACCATCGGTCAGCACTGTTGCATTGGGGGTTTCAATTGGTCGCAGTTTCAATGTTAAGGCATGGTTGAAACAAGTGAGCTCTGAGGCCCTGTGACTCAGTGAGAGAGGACGGGATGGGAAAGGGAAGGAGCCTGGAGGCTACAGGGACATGGCCTCAGGGAGGCAGGCCCTCTGGTCAATGTGAAGAGAACACAAGGCGCCCACAAACCACCTGCCGGTGGAAGGCTCCCAGACGCTGAGCAGGGTGCAAGGTGTCAGGACCTTTGGCTTGCTGGCATGTGCCTGTCAGGGAGGGTGGGTGCACCTGGCCTAGCTGTACTTGGCGAAAGAAGCAGGCTGGGTTCCACGGCTCGTGATCCAACAACCTCGGCCACTTTACAGGCCCTGAAGGAGATATGAAAGCCCAGATGCTGTTTTTATGGGTTTCTGCTGTTGTTGTTTGTGTTTCATGAAATGTTTTAATTGTTTGGTTTTTTATGCAATGTATCCTGAGGCTTTTAAAATTATTTCACAAAGAGTACGTGTAGCACTGAATGTGAAACAGACTCATTTACAAAATGTGGGCCGACCACATTAGAGAAGGTGAAAACTGCGAGCATTGCTCTCTGCTGCCTTCGGGCTGCTGCACTAAATAGCAGGTCACCGGCCTTGCCGGTGCTGGGGAAGGAGCACATGAAAGGTAGGAGCCTGCTTCTCCCCAACCGAGCCTCCTCACCAGTTGTCTCTGAATTTCTCTACTGGTTGGAAAGCAATTTTCTTATTAGAGAAAAAGAAAAGAAACAAAGTCATGGTGGCCCCACCAACCTTATCTCTTCACTCTGGAAATTAATAGCAAAGATGTGCAGCAGCCACGCTGGCAGAGAGAACCACACCCCAGACCGTCCAGCGAAGCCAGGCATGGGGAAGCGTGTCAGCATCCGATAAACCTGGTTGGAAACTTCTCAGTTTAAACCACTTCAGAGACTAGCTTGATTTTCCCACCTGATTCTGTCATGTTTTCTGGATGCATGGTCTCCTGGGACACTCCTGCCATGAAAGAACCAGGAGACTCTCCACTGGACAGTCACCTTAGGAATGGGATAGTCGCATGTGAAATCTTGACCTGTATAGATGCCCCTTATTGATAAGAAGCTCTTTAGTTACCACATTTTGCAAGGGTGGCAGGTTTGCCCTGTTTGATGGCTTGCACAAGGGCCCTGAAACACCGAATCCACATGTGTACTACCATTCTGCATATGGACTGAATTTGGCAAAACTCATGGTGAATTGTCTAAGAGCCTGGACTGACTTGCTTGTTTCTTTATTTTTTTGAGACTGATTCTCTCTCTATCGCCCAGGCTAAAGTGCAGTGGCACAGTCTCAGCTCCCTGCAACCTCCACCTCCTGGGTTCAAGCAATTCTTGTGCCTCAGCCTCCCGAGTAGCTGGGATTACAGGCACCTGCCACCACGCCCAGCTAATTTTTGTATTTTTAGTAGAGAATGGGTTTCAGCATGTTGGCCAGGCTAGTCTCGAACTCCTGACCTCAAGTAATCCGCCCACCTCAGTCCCCCAAAGTGCTGGGATTACAGGTGTGAGCTACTGCGCCTGGGCAGATTTGCTTGTTTCTGAGCCAAGGTTACGGCACTGGCTTTGAGTCACATTTGATTGTTATCCCCTGGGTGCCTATTAAACACACCGGTTCCTGTGTCCTACTCAAGACCAACTCAAACAGAATCTTCAGGGTACATACCTGGGGAGCTGGATGTTTAACAAGCACCCCAGAATTCTTCTCATGGAGGAAGTGTGGGAAACCTGGGACTTACTTCAGAGACCAGCGACCTCGCTCTGTGGGCAGAGTGCAGAGCATCCTGGGGCACTCAGCTCATGGCCTCAGCTTTGGAAATGGATGAGCTAGGGTTAAGACCTTCCCTTGGGAGGGCTCAGAACTCAGCGAGCTGTGCCTTAGGATGTGAGGCTGCTGTTGGGCTCAACCTGGAACAACTACAGGTGCTGGCTTAGCTTGATGGGTAAGAACAGGATTTGCAGATGGGGGGCTCCCTGTCTTGTTAGCATTTTCAGTCTTTTGGCCGTGTCAGTAAGCTCAGGACAGGGCAAGGGCTTCTGGAAGACAAAGGAGGACAGTGAGATTGGGCTGTTCTGTAACATTTATTCAGGTCTCTGGCAGAAGCCCCATGGAACCTCAGCCGGACAGGAGGTGACACTTCTCCAGATGACAGTTCTTGTGCCAGTGTCTCA